>NW_028318252.1:65000-1350000 GCF_062004578.1 Staurois parvus
CTAAAGGTGGAGAGTGCAGAATCTGATGCAGCTCTGCATATAAACCAATCAGCTTTCAGGTTTTATTGCCAACATTTAATTGAACAAGCTGCAGTTAGAAGCTGATTGGCTGCCACGCACAGCAGCACCAGATTCTGAATACACCAGTTTTAGTAAATCTCCCCCAAAGTGGTTACTCCAGCCAAAATTATTTTTTTGAAAACAGCAAAGAAGGATCAGAACAATTTGAGAAGTTTTTACTGCTGTGTGGTTCTCTGTTCTAGAGATTTACCCTTACTTCTCGGCAGCAAGGAGTGAGACAAATCTTTTTAACAGGGACGTAGATGTCACCAAAAAAACCAAAAAAAAAAACCTGACTGATGTTCCAATCCTTTTCCATTCGAACGAATGATAGTATTTTATTGCTATCTTTGTTCCTATTGAAGAGATTTCATAGTTACATCCCTCTATTTCTACAGTAAAAATAAGTTAGGCATACACTAGTTAGGCCAATTATCTGCATTTAAAACTGCCCTTCTGCTGGCCAATTTCACACCAATTTATCATCTGTAATCCCTGAATTTTTCAGTGAAAGGACCTGCCTGTGCTGTCTACATTTCTCCCCCTCCCCTTTCCCCGGTCTCCACTGCATCTACAGCACATCCGCAGACGACCAGCCCCCGCTGCCCACATAGCCGGCGCATGGTCTGGGGACTTTAAAGCCACGGTCCCCTCCCCCCCCCTCCCAGGGGCAACAAGATGGACCAGAGGAACCCTGACCGGCCAGAGTGGCACGTGGCCGCTCACCCTGAGCCCTCCAGGCATCCCCAAGGAAAGAAGGGGAAGAAGACCGCTGACCCCCAACCACCGACCACTTCTCCGGTTGCATGAGCAGCGAAAGCCAAGCATCTACACAGGCTCAGCATGGAGGTAGGGGATGGGGAGAACGTACTGGGGGGGATTTACTAAAACTGGTGCACTCAAAATCTGGTGCAGGCAGGTAGCCAATCAGCTTCTTTTTTTTTTGTTTTTTTTTGTTTTATCTTTATTGATTTTTTTAAAAGTACAAACCCATTTCTTACCAACTTCATACAATACAAAAAACTTTACTTAGTTTCTTCCACTATCCCTCCGCTTACCCCCCCCCCCTTCCCGCCCCCTCATCTCGTCATTCAAATTCTTCCATTTGCTTCTAATTCTTCATTTGTTAATTTTTCTTACCACTACCCCACCTTGTCTTTTCCTCCCTTTTTTTTATCTTTTCCAGGTTCATATTTTCCTTTTACATGTATTCCCCTATACTCCAACCACTTCTAAAAATCTTTTTGTTTTTTTTTGTTTTTTAAAATATACCATCCTTCCAATCAATCGTCCTCTCACAACCTGTCTTGGTGACTATTCACTGGAACAGAAAGGTAAGAAAATCTCCCCTGTACAGGAGCAAAAAGAAAATGTCGAAGGCAGAAGGCTAATCCGTCTCCACTCAATGCAAAGGAAAGACTAACTTCTGGCTGGAGTTCCACTTTGCTGTAGCTCTGCAACCGTCGTATGTGACGGAATATAACTAGGTGACGTCATAACATTGTTTCTGCATTGAACCTAATGTAGCTTCATTTTTTTTTTTTTGTATAGACAAAAGGAAAAGTCTGAGAATACACTTTAATATATAGATTTATTTTCTTTGCATTGTTGAGGGAACGTAACTGGGAAGAGTTCTTTGCTTCCCAACCAACAGCTTAGTTACAAGAGCCCACATGCTGGTGAGAAGTTAAAAATACTGAATTTATGAAGGGCAGAGTAAAATAGTTGTAAAAGACTGTTTATTAATGCGGTGTCACGAACGATTAGAAGCTCTTTGGCTCGGCTTGTGCTTGCGTTTCTTGTTTCTGCTGTAGCTTGATCAGCTGCTGGTTATAACTTTGGTTATATGGGCACTTTAAAGGGCAGGCGTTATGGGAGGGAGGGGAAAGGGTGGGGTAGCTTTTCAGAGGAGGGAAGGTGGTTAGCGGGAATAAGAAAGGTTGCTCTACTTCTATTATGCCCCCATGCCGCTGCCGCTCCCTTCACCGTCTAAGTGGGCGTGTCTCTTCCATACGGCTCTTCTCATCCTTCTCTTGTGTGGGATTTTGTGAGGATCCTGGGCACACATCTCTGGGTATCCTGATGAGCCCTCCTGGGCAGCATCTAGATCTGCGTGGGCGTGATCCTCTTGTGAGATATCTGCCCCCTCCTCCAGAGGGGTGATGCAGAAGCACTCCTCAGTTACTGCTACAAAGGAGTGCCTCCAGATTGTGTCACACAGTTGTCCTCCCGATCCAAATTTCTGTAAGGCAATTGCAGATCATTAAATAGGTATGAAACTTGCTCAAGGACGTATTAACACCAACAGCCTAGTCCAGGGGTAGGCAACTTGCGGCTCTCGAGCTGTTTCAGGACTACAAGTTCCATCATGCCTCTGCAAGTCATAGCTGTAACTCAGTTTTGTAATGTTGCAATGCCTCATGGGAAATGTAGTTCCACAACAGCTAGAGAGCTGCAGGTTGCCTACCCCTGGCCTAGTTAAACCACAGCTCCTGATGTGTGCTGTAAAGGGAGCAGTGCTGATGCATCATAAATAACATTGCACTCAATTTTTTTTTTTTTCTTCAACTTTATTGAAAAACCACATCATGCCTCTGCAAGTCATAGCTGTAACTGTCAGTTTTGTAATGTTGCAATGCCTCATGGGAAATGTAGTTCCACAACAGCTAGAGAGCTGCAGGTTGCTTAGCCCTGGCCTAGTTAAACCACAGCTCCTGATGTGCGCTGTAAAGGGAGCAGTGCTGATGCATCATAAATGACACATTGCACTCAATTTTTCTTTTTTTTTTTTTCTTCAACTTGAATGAAATGTCACTCTGTGGTTTTTCAATAAACTCTTCACAGCAGTGTCTTTTTGATGGGGTGTACTGCGTCCCAAAAAGCTCTAAAATGGTTAAGGGTACTCAGCCTTTACCCTACAGTGACCACATAAAACTGCAAAATCAGCACTAATTTCACCTTTGGCACATGTTACACCCGTATTTAGCGTGTATCACTTTCCAGAGCCACCCCTCTGTGACTGCAGGCAGGGGTTCCTCTCCCCCTCAGCCACTGTCACATTTGAAATTGGCGTGGCTGTGCGGGGTTCCACCTGCACAGCCACGTCATTCATTCACAGCAGTCTGTGACCTAATAAACTACAAGGCTTGTCTGCCATTGTGGCAGATGGCATTTAGTTCTCAAAATGAACTACGAGCATGCTGATCAGCACTTGGTCCATTCACACGTCCTCCAGGCTTCAAAATGTAAGCTTGTACAGAGGTACAGGCAGAAAGTTGGATGAAATGTCTGCAGGAGCCTGATATTGCACCCGCAATGCTTTGCAGGCTCCTGTGGAGGAAAAAATAATAAACACTCTTTATTCTTCTTTTTTTTTTTTTTTTTTTTTTTCCAGCAAAAAAGTGCATTTTTTAAAATATTTCTCTTAAAGGTGAACTTAGCCTTTAAAATATCGCAATTATGGTTACCGCTTGTAGGTTATCAATTACTGAATGGAGCGCATTGCATTATTGTTTGAAAATACCTTGATAAATGTAAGACTCTTACTCTTTAACAAACTCCAACGCTGCCCACCTGCTGGGGTCATCAGGAGGGAAGTGCTTATTCTTGATTGCTGTAAATTGTGCCTGCCAATGAGAATTCTTCTAGGAACACACCCTGGCAGGGGTGGACTGACCATTTGGAAATTCTGGCACTGCCCGAGGGCCCGGGGTCAGTAGGGGTCCCATGAGATGCCCCTGGTACCTTTTTCATAGGCTTTTTTGAGTTTGGGCAAGGACACAGGGGCCCCATGATCCCCCTATTGCCCAGGGGCCCCATGACTTCTCAGTCTGCCCCTGCACCCTGGTCAGCTCTTGCAGCCCTTGGCTGGGAGTGGTGATTGGATACTGATCAGCTGCTGGTTTTACAGAATGCTTGTTCAACAGAAGCCAGTCAAGAGATCACCTTCTGTCAAACAAGGACCCCCATACATGGGCCAAATGTCACCCGGTATCTACTGTACCAGCTGTTTTTGGCCGATATTTCGCCCAAGTGTATGGGGCTTAAGAGTACATCCCACAAGATGGTTGCTATTCCTTTTTAACGTGAAAAGTATCTATTGTGCCCTTCTCTGATCTAGTTTCTCTTTGTTTAGGGTATTGCTGTCAAATGCATGCAATGCAAACATATCTCTAATAGGACATGCTGCGTTCAGAGAAATGCAGCATACAACAGGCAAAACGCAGCCTCAGAAGCGCCATCCACGTTGCACCATTGAGTGAAGTAGAAATCATCAATCGTCAGTACAAGCTCTTACTGAGATATGACTTTTCCTGACTTAATGGCAAAGTTCCACCTACTGCCATCCTCCTGTCCTGTATTACTCAGTAACCCTCCATGAGGGCAGATGGTAGGGCTCAATCAAGGAGTGTAAAAGAGCTCTCTAAAGCCCTTCGCAACCTTATTGTTGAAAAACATACTGATGGCATTGGTTACAGAAGGATTTCTAATCTTAATATTCCAGTGAGCACTGTTGGGGCCATAATCTGGAAATGGAAAGAACATAATTTCATTATAAACCGGCCATGACCGGGTGCTCCTCGCAAGATTTCTGAGAGAGGAGTGAAAAGAATTATCAGAAGAGTTGTCTAAGAGCCAAGGACCATTTGTGGAAAGCTTCAGAAAGACCTGGAATTGACAGGTTCAATTGTTTCAAACAAAACAATAAGAAATGCACTCAACCGCCATGGCCTGTATGCACGCTCACCACGCAAGACTCCACTGCTGAAATAAAATCATGTTAAAGCTCGTCTAAAGTTTGCTGCACAGCATTTAGACAAGTCTGTGAAATACTGGGAGAATATAGTCTGGTCAGATGAGACCAAAATTGAACTCTTTGAATGCCATAATACACACCATGTTTGGAGATCAAATGGCACTGCACATCACCCCAAAAAAACCACACCAGCGGTGAAGCATGGCGGTGGGAATAGGGCTGTTTTTCACAATACGGTACTGGCAAACTTCATGTCATTGAAGGAAGGATGAATGGAAAAACGTACCAAGACATTCTTTATAAAAAATCTGCTGCCATCTACCAGGATGATGAAGATGAAACGAGGGCGGACATTTCATCAAGACAATGATCCCAAACACAAAGCCAAGGAGAACGCAATTTTTTTCAAAGAAAGAAAATACAGCTGCTAGAATGGCCCAGCCAATCACCTGACTTGAATCTAATAGAAAATCTATGGAAGGAACTAAAGGTCAGAGTTCATAGAAGAGGCCCACAGAATCTTCAAGATTTGAAGACTGTGTGGGAGAATGGGCCAAAATCACACCTGAGCAATGCATGCGACTAGGTTCTCCATACAGGAGGCGTCTTGAAGCTGTCATCATCATCAAAGGATTTTGTACGAAGTATTAAGTAAATTTCATTTAGCGTGTTCAATACTTTTTCCCTGGGTCCAGTCCATTTTATTACACATATATATATACACATCAGGGGCGGATTGACCATTTGGAAATTCGGGCACTGCCTGAGGGCCCGGTGTCAGTAGGGGGCCCCATGAGATGCCCCTGGTACCTTTTTCATAGGCTTTGAGTTTGGGCAAGGACACAGGGGCCCCATGATCCCCTATTGCCCGGGGGCCCCATGAGTTGTCAGTCCGCCCCGGGTTTAATATGACTTCAATGTGAACCTCCGATTTGAAATGAGGTATATGATATGAAGGGGGAGCTCTGATGTAAAGGGGGGGGGCTCTGATCTCCAAATGGAGAATTCTGATGTGAAAGGTTGAACTTTGATCTGAAATGAAGAATATGATATGAAGGAGGAGCTCTTATCTGAATGGGGGGGGGGGGGGGGAGGGTGCTCTGATGTGAAGGGGGAGCTCTGATGTGAAATTGGACTCTGATTTGCTCTGTGAAAGGGGAGATTGCGACTTGAAATGGGAGCATTGTGGTGATGGGTTCATGATTTGAAAGGGAGATGTGATGTGAAAAGGGGGTCTTTAATAGAAGCAGGGGGGCTCAGATGTGATGGGGGAGCTTCTGATGTTAAAGGGGGACTCTGATGTGAGGGGGGAGTGATTTTTTTTCCTCCCCGGAATATGTGTACAATATACAGGGTGGGCGTCATACAGAAAAAGATGGGAGGAGTCTCTGCCTCTGATGACATTTGCGCACATTCCGATGTGTGGGTTATAACATAAATGTGGGGGGAGGGAAGGGGGGGGTCTTGGTCGCATTACACCATTTTGCTGGCGTATACAGGGGCAGACTGGCCATTTAGAAACTGGGGCACTGCCCGAGGGCCCGGGGTCAGTAGGGGGCTCCATGAGATGCCCCTGGTACCTTTTTCATAGGCTTTTTTGAGTTTGGGCAAGGACACAGGGGCCCCATGATCCCCTTTTGCCTGGGGGCCCCATGAGTTGTCAGTCCGCCCCTGATACACATTATATATATACATACAGATGCCTGCGCACACAGGACTTTTTCGTTTGTGTGTGGAATGCAGGGGAACGTGGTTCTGGCACCTCCAGCATTAAATGTATGTAATACATGTATGCTGCAAAAGGGGCCCAAACCAAGTACTGAGTACATATGCATGCTTCTACTTTTCAGAGATCCGATATTGTTCTATGTACAATCCTTGTTTTATTGATTGCATGTAATATTCTCATTTTCTGAGATTGTGGATTTGGGGTTTTCATGAGCTGTAAGCCATAATCATCACAATGATGACAAATCACGGCTTGAACTATCTTGCTTTGCATGTAATGAGTCTATCTCATATATTAGTTTCACCTTTTAAGTTGCATTACTGAAATAAATGAACTTTTGCATGATATTCTAATTTTTCGAGTTTCACCTGTATATTGTACATTCACATCAGTCCCTAACCTTCAAGGAGCGTACAATCTAAAGTCCCTAACTTACATTCATACATACACATACTAGGGACAATTTAGACAGAAGCTAATTCACCTACCAGCATGTCTTTGGAATGTGGAAGGAAACCGGAGTACCCGGAGGAAACCCACGCAGGCACAGGGAGAGCATGCAAACTCCAGGCAGGTGGTACTGTGGCTGGGATTTGAACCGACCCTAGTACTGCCAGGCGGAAGTGCTAACCATTTAGCCACTGTGCTGCCCCACTAGTTAAATCCCAAATGTTACCAAAGGTGAACTTATTCTTCAATATAAATTAGGCCCAGTGGTCACTGGCAGGCCATTGCATCCAGACGCTGGTCTAACAGCTGATAACCCTGTACAAGCTAATGCCCCTAAACATGCAAAGTGCAGAAGGTGAGCCAATCATAGACCCTTCATGTTGATGGGATAAAAGGGTCTTGTAAGCCATGATTCCCAGAAGGTAAGAGGATCAATGTTCCATTCTCCCCACCCCCATCTTGGGATAATTGAATCTTCGTTAAAGGATTTCTGTAGAATAATTGGATAATACAAACCTTGTATGCAATTTGGGTAAATGCAATGAAATCCCACTGCGTACATTGTCAATACAAGTCTGCTAATTCCCCTGCCTCAATTATCTTTTGTTTTTTTTTCCTTTATTTTAAAGGGACGCTGCAGATGTTATCGGTGAGCTCCGATGTTTAAGCTGATTCAGCCTTGGGGCTCCATGTACACTGCAGATGATGGACTCGCACTTCAGAGCTGTTCTGCGTTTTGTTTCAGCAGCCCCTGAACTCTCCCTAATGGTTTACTATGTGTCCATATACACATCTTCGTTTACAGGCAGTTGAGTTTACAGTCATTTTTTTGAACGCAGAAAACTTACATTCAGCAGTAGATTTTAGCAGCGTTTCAAATGCAAAACGCTTGTAAACGCGTTTATAGGTGTTTGCTTTTGAATTTTTTTTTTAACTCTTCCATTTCCAGATGCTGTCCAGAGCCTTTTTTCATCATGAAAAATGCATGTAAAGTGTTTTCCCGGTACTCAGTTGGACCCGGTACACCAGCCTTTGAGGTTTTGCATAAAATATGTTATACACCGCTGTAATAATTTCTGCACAGAAATGAGCTGGAACACATCCAAACACCACAAAAAAAACAGCTAATCTCAACACATACTGCTCTCTGCTTCTGCTCTATTTCTCTCAAAATGTCTGAAATAGTTAATTTTTTTTACTGTTTTTCAGTGCATTCTGGGTATTTTGGAAGGTCTCCTGAGGTTATCTTAAAAAAAAAAAAAACACTTCTTCTAACTGGGTAGCACAGTGGCTAAATGGTTAGCACTTCCGCCTGGCAGTACTAGGGTTGTTGGTTCAATTCCCAGCCACGGCACCACCTGCCTGGAGTTTGCATGTTCTCCCTGTGCCTGTGTGGGTTTCCTCCGGGTGCTCCGGTTTCCTCCCACACTCCAAAGACATGCTGGTAGGTTAATAGGCTCCTGTCTAAATTGGCTCTAGTATGTGTATGTATGAATGTGAGTTAGGGACCTTAGATTGTACACCCCTTGAGGGTTAGGGACTGATGTGAATGTATAATATATATGTAAAGCGCTGTGTAAAATGATGGCGCTATATAAGTACCTGAAATAAATAAATGCAAACACTCAAAAACGCAAAACTCGGCTAAACAGATGTTTTGTAACCTATGTTTTCCAGCAGTCAGTTTCCATTGTTCAGAAGTGTCCCGTGTACATGGGGCCTTAGACCTAATATTTACTATGTCAATGCATGGTCAGTAAAAAGGAGCCCTTTTGATGCACTATGTCAGGGCTTGAAATTCCCACTCACCAAATGCGAGGGGAAATCCCTTTGTGGCGAGCACAGATGGAACGGGTGGCTTGCAATGCGATCCCCAGGCCTTTGGAATCGATTTGCGCTCCAAGCCTCATTGTGAAACCGACTTCCAGTTTCTTCACCTCCGGGACACGAGAGGCGGACCTGGGCAAGGTTTGGTGGGGCAACTGGTGGAGAGTAAGGTTTGTGCCTGGCTAGTAGGTCTAGACTCAAAATTTTAAGCCCTGCGCTATGTTATGTAGTGACAGATTTGTTTTTGGAAGGATTAAAAGAAAACGAAGAATGAATGGCGCACTCGCCTGTGTGTATGTGATACAGCCGTTGCTGCAGTTGCTTTCAGTGTTTGTGTATCCTGAGCAGATTAAATCTTCTTTACATGCATCAAACCTGTTGAGACAATGTTAGTACAGTTAGGTTTATGCATCAGTTGTAGCTAGATAACTCTATCAAACGAAATGTTCACTCATCGTATTAACCAATAGAATCTTGGCAAGTTTTCAGAAGTTCTGCGAAGAAGTATTGGGTAGGTACAAGGAACATCAGTGTAGACTATGCCTTCTGCTGTATACACATAAACACCATCTAGGATGCCCATTTTTATCCCAATTTCTGACAAGATCAGTAAAATATTTAAAGGGTAAGGCTGGCCATACACTAAATAAGTTTCTGTCTAATTTCTGCCCAATTTCCTTTAGATTTGCCTTCAACTATGTAGTGCAAGGGACTGCTTAATTGGATGTTTTAATTTAAATATTTATTCATTTTTCAGATAAACAAGTTATACAAACACTCATTAAAACCTTAGCTTATTATCAAAACATTTATCATTTCATCCCTTTCCCCCCTCCCCTACCTACAGTTGTGACCAAAATTATTCAACCCCCACTGAAATTGAGTGTTTTGGCCAGTTTGACATTGCTTTTGATCATTCAGTCATCTTGCTTACATTTACATTAAAGAGGCACTTGTAGGTCAGACAAATATAACATAACAGTTATAATGAAATAACCACAAATGTCTTTTCTGTGCTCACAGCATTATCAGTTTTATTCAACCCCCAAGTGACATTCAATCTTAGTACTTAGTACAGCATCCTTTTACAGTTATAACAGCTTTTAAACGTGAAGCATAGCTTGACACAAGTGTCTTGCAGCGATCTACGGGTATCTTCGCCCATTCTTCATGGGCAAAGGCCTCCAGTTCAGTCACATTCTTAGGCTTGCGCACTGCAACTGCTTTCTTTAAGTCCCACCAGAGGTTCTCAATCGGATTTAAGTCTGGTGACTGCGATGGCCACTCCAAAATGTTCCAGCCTTTCCTCTGCAACCATGCTCTAGTGGACTTGGAGGTATGCTTGGGATCATTGTCCTGTTGAAAGGTCCAACGTCTCCCAAGCCTCAGGTGTGTGACGGACTGCATCACGTTTCCATCCAATATCTCCTGGTACTGAAGAGAATTCATGGTACCTTGCACACGCTGAAGCTTCCCTGTACCTGCAGAAGCAAAACAGCCCCAAAGCATGATTGACCCTCCACCATGCTTCACAGTAGGCAAGGTGTTCTTTTCATCATAGGCCTTGTTCTTCCTCCTCCAAACATAGCGTTGATCCATGGGCCCAAACAGTTCTAATTTTGTTTCATCAGTCCACAGAACACTATCCCACAACTTTTGTGGTTTGTCCACATGGCTTTTGGCATACTGCAGTCGACTCTTCTTATTCTTTGGAGACAGCAAGGGGGTACGCCTGGGAGTTCTGGCACGGAGGCCTTCATTACGCAGTGTGCGTCTTATTGTCTGGGCTGAAACTTCTGTACCCACATCTGACAAATCTTTTCTCAGTTCCTCAGCAGTCACACGGGGACTTCTCTCCACTCTACGCTTCAGGTAGCGCACAGCAGTCGAAGTCAGCATCTTCTTTCTGCCACGACCAGGTAGCGTTTCAACAGTGCCCTTTGCCTTGAATTTGCGAATGATGCTTCCTAAGGTGTCTCTTGGTATGTTTAACATCTTTGCAATCTTCTTATAGCCATTGCCCTTCCTGTGAAGAGAAATCACCTCTTCTCTTGTCTTCCTGGACCATTCTCTTGCCTTCACCATGTTTGTAACCACACCAGTAAATGTCTAGAAGGAGCTGAGTATCACAGTCATTTTAAAGCTGCCTAATTGGTGCTTATTATGCTTGATTGCTGCTCGGTGACATCCACAGGTGTTTTCAATACCTGATGGAAAGCACCTGTATGAACCTCTGTTCTTCAGAGTGGTAGTCTTTAAGGGGTTGAATAATTGTGGCAATGAAGAAACCACATAAGAACCATTTACTACTGTATTACATAAACAATTGATGTCATTTTAGTTGCATTTGGGTAGTTACAACGTCCTTGTAGGATTTGATTCTGAATACAATTCCAAATGTACACTATAGTCCCTAAACCCCTTTACAGCATTGGGGGTTGAATAATTTTGGTCACAACTGTATTTACCACCCATTCCCCCCCCCCCCCCCCCCATCTAATCCCTGACCCCTTCTGCTCTGCATTTTCCTGTTCATTTCTGAAGATCGTAATCCCTATAAAAGAAGAGCAAAGCATGCTTCCATATTATTCTATGTTAATCCCCCATAAACTCTAAGGCTAGTCTTGACTTTTTGAATTCCATTTGTTCCATCTTGTATGGTGACTCTCCATCTTATCTTCATTCAAATGACAAAGTTCCTCCAATTTACATATTTGATCCACCCTTTCCACCCAGTCTTTTATTTTCAGCACCTCCTGTCTCCTTCAATACTTGGGTATCAGTCCCTTTGCTGCATTCAACAGGTTAGTTTTACAGGTTATAGTTAGTTACCTTCCCTTTGCTTCTCTGATGTTCTGTTCATTGGCAGAAGAAAAAGGTATGAAGGAGCATGTGATTCACTCCATGTGACAGTTCTGGGCCAATTGGTGCTGTCATAGGGGAGCCCATACCACTCTGTAAGCTGCCACATCGGCTACTTACCGCATACACAGCCAAAATAAGCAGAGGAGGAGCAAAAGATGGGACATTTTGTGCTGGACTTGGAAAATGTCTCTCTCCATTGGGGGCTTCAGTCATGTCTAGGGGCGGACTGACCATTTGGAAACTCGGTCACTGCCCGGGGTCAGTAGGGGGCCCCATGAGATGGTACCTTTTTCATAGGCTTTTTTGAGTTTGGGCAAGGACACAGGGGCCCCATGATCCCCTATTGCCCGGGGGCCCCATTAGTTGTCAGTCCGCCCCTGATCATGTCACACTGCCAAGGTGGCATACATCTTAGTAGAGGGCACATACAAGCTATAGTGATTGTGTTTACATCTCTTCTACATTTATAGCAAACTAGAAGTATATTCTTACCATTGGTCACAAAATCTGTCACAGAGGGGCAGCTCGTGTATCCCGCCGGGCGATCCAGGAAGACCCCACTTGGAGATGTGCGGGGAGCAGAGATGCATACATTGCACACGGCTGATGTATTCTTCACACCTGAGGGAAATGAAGGGCAGTGTTTTAGTTGGGTTGTGTTCACCGGAGGGAACTGTAATTCTTGCCTCTAGTAACTATCTGGATTCTCTTTTAATCTCCTTTCTATTGTTTTCTTTGCTTCATTGAGGAGCACATAGTAGGATCAGGTTTGATAAAGACAACAAAGAAAGCTTCTCCTTTTGCGCCAGATCACAAACTGGATCCGACGTTGAAATTGTGCGACTTCACTTGTCGCACGTCTTCTTTCTTCTTTTTTTTTTTTTTTACATTCTTTGAGATTTTACATACAAATAGGAATGCTTAAAGAACAGGCACAAGGTTCAGCATCATCCATTTCCACAGTGAAACACTCTAATGAGCGATATAAAAATGTTCCAAGTTCAAAAAGTTGAAAAGCTATCATCAGGAATAAAATTGAGATAGCAAGATATAGAAAATAAGCATTCCATCTGTACTTTTTATAAGATAACACTACAGAAGAAAAGTTCCCAGAAAGAAACAATGGAATCAAGCCAGAAGATGGAGGTGGTTGGGGAAAAGGGGGGGGGGGGAGGGGCAAGGGACTGAGGATGGAGGAGGATGTCTCACTCCCCCAAGTGCACAATGTACGCATATTCACTAGAGCAGGTAACGAGGGTCCAACGGAACCACCTACGGGGGAAATTTTCCTCTTGCCGTAAAGCGAGGCCATGATACTTATGATACTTTCCATTGAATGAATTTCAGCAATTCTACTCCACCACATGGAGAGAGAGGGAGGGTCTCCCATTTCCAGAGTAATGGCATGCAGGCCCAAGCAGAATTTAACAAGTGCACTAACATGCTTTTATAAGGTTGGCCATACATTATACAATTTACTGGAGAATTTGAGCAGGTAAAGATGGTCCAATGGAACCAACTACGGGGGAACTTTTCCTCTTGCTGTAAAGCGAGGCCATGATACTTTCCATTGAATGAATTTCAGCAATTCTACTCCACCACATGGAGAGAGAGAGGGAGGGTCTCCCATTTCCAAAGTAATGGCATGCAGGCCCAAGCAGAATTTAACAAGTGCATTAACATAGAGTTTTTATAGCGTTTCCTCGAGAGGTCAGAGTGGTGCAGTAGGTACTTGGCCAGGTCCTCTCCCAGATCAAAGTACATCAGATGTTTAATAGTCTCCCTAACTTGAGACCAAAAGTTGGCCAGTGTTCTACAAGACCAGAAAACATGAAGGATCGTGCCCTCTTCCTCCTTGCAGCTCCAGCAAATGTTCGTCGCCTCTGGATAAGTCGCACAATTTCAAAGTCTGATGACAGTACGACTTGCTAGACCACTGCGTGACTTCATGTACAGATGTCTATACAAGTCGCACCCCAAATCGGAAAAAGTAGTGCAGGGCCTACTTTTCTAATTGGTGTGACTAACGAAGTTGGAGGCGCACCGATTAGAATGGTTCCATTGCTGATCATTCCATGCGATTTGAACGGTCAAATGACATGACTATTAGCATGGGCTTAGATAATTTGATAAATTATATTCTTAGGCAATATCACCTGGAACTGAGGGGTCCACATCCATCCCATGGGAAAGGGGTGAATGGAGGGGCATCTATGTGTTCCTGAGAGCAGCAAGAATCTGGAAAAAAAAAAAGAAAAACATTAGATGACAGAGGCTACGGTCTTCCTGCACTCTACTTATGGGCTCATGCACACTTGAACTAAAAAATGCTACATTTACAGGCATTTGAGCTTTTTTCTTTCTTCTCTGCCTCTAGGGGTTCTTTGAGCAATGACCATTGACCATAAGTGTAATGGGGTCCTTCTACAATGACCACCAAAGGGAGGCATTCTCCACTAACCACTAATGCCACGGAACACTTCAGTGACCACCAATGTAAGAGGGCACTTTTTTTGCTTACTACCACTGTGAAGTAACCATACAGGTTTTACGTTCTGCATTTTTTTCTGGCTATTATTATTACTGAAAATAATTTTGTCTTATGAAGGCTCCATTTGCACGGACGTTTAACTGTAATTGAGAGCCGCATGTGGGTAGCTGCGGCCACCGAACTTGTACACTGCAATGACAGGCTGTCGCCACGTATTTGTGCCTGTTTGCACAGCAAGTGATTACCTGCAGTAACAGCGGCTGGATGCATTCTGCCAAACATGCCTAGTGCAGCTCACAGTATCCTCTGGAAAAACAAATTAGCCCATGCACAGACCTAAAGTATGTAGCCATTTTTATTTTATGTTGAAATCCATCCACATAACAAGAGAACACTGTAGACATGTAATTATATAAAGGTAAAAAATATCTGGCAGGTTTAAATAAGTTTTACATAAAACTTATTTAATAAGTTTGGCTAAATAAAATATGAACATAGCCAGTAGCCTCCCTAGTGGTCTGATTATGTTAGTATTTCTGTGCTCAAAGCGGTACATTTTTTTTGCATGGAAATATGTATTTTTTTTATTTTAAGACTGTAATTTTTAGCTGTAATTATAATTTAATAAATAATCATAAAAAATAATACTATAATAACACATTTAATTCAATAATGTAATCAAACCAAAAACACTGAAATTTGAAATATAGCGCCAAGTTCGCACATCGCTGAGCTCAGTCGCAAAATCGTTTTCAGTGTCTGATGACGAATTTCCCCCACGAATCATTATCACTCAATTCTGCAAGTGGTTCTAATTTACTATCGCTGTTCTCTAGCCGGTCTAAAACCGCTTTTGACCTAAAGGGACGCTTTTTGGACGCTATGGACGTTTCTCAGTTTCCAGGCAGAAAAAACAGTAATAATGCAGGCAGGGCGCCGGACAAAGCACTCAGGACACAATGTATGTGAAATGGTTTGATACAGTAATGGAATACTATGTGATTTTAGTGTATTTAGTGAATGTCACTTTTTCACATTTTTAAATTTCCTGCCGTGCCGTCCCCCGTATGTCCCGACGTCGCAGGGGATGGAACCCAGAAGACAGATGCCGGCATCGGCCGGAGGAGATGGGCGGGGAAACTTCAGGAGGGACATCGCGGGAGCGCAGCACAAGGTAAGTGCTGGAGGGATCCCGGAGCAACGCTGCAGGGTATTCCCGAGTGTAGCTCGGGGTTACCGCTTCTAGTACTGAAACTTTATCCCGAGCTACACTTGGGAATACCTCCAGGGAGGTTAATTATGATTTTTTTTTTGGTGAATTACAATTTATGAGAGTAGCTTGCTTTCTATAAAAATAAATTAAAAATGATGTAATACATTTATTATAAAAGGAAAATAAGGATTAAAAATCTGGAAAAACTAGGCTTTGCACAAATGATTGTCCAGCCCAGTAGTATGTAAAGAAAAATAAAGAATAAAACCTTGATGGATGTAAACCTCAAGAGTATCACAATTGTCTCCGTCGAAATGTAGAGTGCAGGCGATGGAGATGAATAAAGTTGTTTTGGTAACTATCCATTCATCCACAAGGCTACAAGCTAGGATATTGGGGTTATGTTTGAGGTAGCTAACCTAAAAGACTACAAATGAGATATACGAAACATTGATCTGAAGTGCTGGAAGGTAATTTACAACAATATAAGTGAGGATGGTGATATTTTAGTCTGTGAAAGCTTGTCTACAGTCATGATTAAGATGATGTATTTTGGAAATCAGAAAGCTTGATGTCAGAATAAAGATTGAGAAGAAGAGTCTACTAATTAGGACCAGGATGCTTTATGGAAAAGGAAGATGGAAAAAAGTAAAAAAAAAAAAAGTATTGATGAAGATGTGTGTTGAAAACAATGGAGGCCAGTCAGTAAGACTACAATTTATGTTGGAAAGGTTACTTGTGCTCTTGTAGAAAGTTAAATAATTGAGTGTTGTGATGGAGGAAGGTAGTCTACAAGGTAACAAATCTGGAGGTAAAGCAACCATTCTACAAGATGAAAAGTCAGGAATGAGATGCTAGCTGATTGAGGAGTCCAACCTACCAGGAGACATCAGAGTGGAGATACCATGTTTCAGTGGAGGAAAACTACAAGAAGTCAAAATGAAAAAGAATCGAGTCTACAAGTCAGCAAAGAGAAGCTGGTGGTTTGCAGCTGAGGAGTCCAAGTTACAAAGAAATATCAGGGTTGTGATACCATGTGGAGAAGACCAGCGTGCAAGTCCGGATGGAGGTGCTGGGTGTTCATGTGGAGGAAACCAGTGCACAATGCCACACACAAATCAGAATGGTTGCATTACAATTCTACTCTGCATCATGTCAGGATATACTGTAGATGATAGGAATTGGGGTAGGTGAAGTAAAACAAGTCCTAATGCAGATGACTGATGGTTAGGTGTTTACCAATCCCTAATCAAGACCAGAAATGATCGATGTTGAGGGGGGGGGGGGGCACTCTGCAAGTCTAAAAAAATTTGAGATGCTGATTGCTGAAGTGGACTACTTCTTACTACCTGTAGCCGAATGAAGATGCTGTGAGCTGGTATGTAATAAAGCTAGGGATATATTAAAAGCATACAAATCAAGATCATATAGTTTGAGTCAAAAGAGGCCAATCTACAAATCCAAGCTGGAGATGCAGGGTGTTAGGATGGTGAAAATTAGCCTACAAGGCCACATGTTATACTAGAGATGCTTGTTAGTTTGGCAAAAACCTGTCAAGAACTTGCTTGAAAGCCAATAATTAAATAGCTTGAACAGGGTTGAGGACAGGACAGGGTTGATCTGAGCAGCAAGGGTTACAGATTTACAATAATAGGTCATCTGTGATATGAGATGAGTTATGGTGTGCACAACGTTAATGACACCCCCCCACCTCTTCCACCACATCTCCGTCTCTTAGTTTTACAGATCACACTCACGGCTAGAATACTGCTGGCACTTTGTTAGTCCAGATTCTGCGCTGGCAGCCTCCTTCTGCTTCCTCTCTACAAGACATCTGCCATGATGTCCCCAAGATGTGGAGAACAGGAGAAAGGGGAGAAGGGAAATTAGCAATGGCGACATCCTATCCTAACAGAGAGAGAGAGAAAACAAAATCATTAATTCAGAATAACAAACAAATTATGTAATTGTTTATTACAGTAAGTACTGTATTGCAGAATGTCTTTGTACCCCGTGATATCTTATTACAGTAACCCGGCTCCCGAGTGTCTTATTACCCTGTAATATCTTATTACAGTAACCCGGCTCCCGAGTGTCTTATTCCCCCTGTAATATCTTATTACAGTAACCCGGCTCCCGAGTGTCTTATTACCCCTGTAATATCTTATTACAGTAACCCGGCTCCCGAGTGTCTTATTACCCTGTAATATCTTATTACGGTAACCCGGCTCCCGAGTGTCTTATTCCCCCTGTAATATCTTATTACGGTAACCCGGCTCCCGAGTGTCTTATTCCCCCTGTAATATCTTATTACGGTAACCCGGCTCCCGAGTGTCTTATTCCCCCGTAATATCTTATTACGGTAACCCGGCTCCCGAGTGTCTTATTCCCCCGTAATATATTATTACAGTAACCCGGCTCCCGAGTGTCTTATTACCCCGTAATATCTTATTACGGTAACCCGGCTCCTGAGTGTCTTATTACCCCATAATATCTTATTACGGTAACCCGGCTCCCGAGTGTCTTATTCCCCTGTAATATCTTATTACGGTAACCCGGCTCCCGAGTGTCTTATTCCCCCTGTAATATCTTATTACGGTAACCCGGCTCCCGAGTGTCTTATTCCCCCTGTAATATCTTATTACGGTAACCCGGCTCCCGAGTGTCTTATTCCCCTGTAATATCTTATTACGGTAACCCGGCTCCCGAGTGTCTTATTACCCTGTAATATCTTATTACGGTAACCCGGCTCCCGAGTGTCTTATTACCCTGTAATATCTTATTACGGTAACCCGGCTCCCGAGTGTCTTATTACCCTGTAATATCTTATTACGGTAACCCGGCTCCCGAGTGTCTTATTACCCCTGTAATATCTTATTACGGTAACCCGGCTCCCGAGTGTCTTATTCCCCATGTAATATCTTATTACGGTAACCCGGCTCCCGAGTGTCTTATTCCCCCTGTAATATCTTATTACGGTACCCCGGCTCCCGAGTGTCTTATTCCCCTGTAATATCTTATTACGGTAACCCGGCTCCCGAGTGTCTTATTCCCCCTGTAATATCTTATTACGGTAACCCGGCTCCCGAGTGTCTTATTCCCCCTGTAATATCTTATTACGGTAACCCGGCTCCCGAGTGTCTTATTCCCCTGTAATATCTTATTACGGTAACCCGGCTCCCGAGTGTCTTATTCCCCTGTAATATCTTATTACGGTAACCCGGCTCCCGAGTGTCTTATTACCCTGTAATATCTTATTACAGTAACCCGGCTCCAGAGTGTCTTATTCCCCCTGTAATATCTTATTACGGTAACCCGGCTCCCGAGTGTCTTATTCCCCCTGTAATATCTTATTACGGTAACCCGGCTCCCGAGTGTCTTATTCCCCTGTAATATCTTATTACGGTAACCCGGCTCCCGAGTGTCTTATTACCCCGTAACATCTTATTACGGTAACCCGGCTCCCGAGTGTCTTATTACCCCGTAACATCTTATTACGGTAACCCGGCTCCCGAGTGTCTTATTCCCCTGTAATATCTTATTACGGTAACCCGGCTCCCGAGTGTCTTATTACCCCGTAACATCTTATTACGGTAACCCGGCTCCCGAGTGTCTTATTCCCCTGTAACATCTTATTACGGTAACCCGGCTCCCGAGTGTCTTATTACCCCGTAACATCTTATTACGGTAACCCGGCTCCCGAGTGTCTTATTCCCCCGTAACATCTTATTACGGTAACCCGGCCCCCGAGTGTCTTATTCCCCTGTAATATCTTATTACGGTAACCCGGCTCCCGAGTGTCTTATTACCCCTGTAATATCTTATTACGGTAACCCGGCTCCCGAGTGTCTTATTCCCCCTGTAATATCTTATTACGGTAACCCGGCTCCCGAGTGTCTTATTACCCCTGTAATATCTTATTACGGTAACCCGGCTCCCGAGTGTCTTATTACCCCTGTAATATCTTATTACGGTAACCCGGCTCCCGAGTGTCTTATTCCCCTGTAATATCTTATTACGGTAACCCGGCTCCCGAGTGTCTTATTCCCCTGTAATATCTTATTACGGTAACCCGGCTCCCGAGTGTCTTATTACCCCTGTAATATCTTATTACGGTAACCCGGCTCCCGAGTGTCTTATTCCCCCTGTAATATCTTATTACGGTAACCCGGCTCCCGAGTGTCTTATTCCCCCGTAATATCTTATTACGGTAACCCGGCTCCCGAGTGTCTTATTACCCCTGTAATATCTTATTACGGTAACCCGGCTCCCGAGTGTCTTATTCCCCCTGTAATATCTTATTACGGTAACCCGGCTCCCGAGTGTCTTATTACCCCTGTAATATCTTATTACGGTAACCCGGCTCCCGAGTGTCTTATTACCCCTGTAATATCTTATTACGGTAACCCGGCTCCCGAGTGTCTTATTCCCCTGTAATATCTTATTACGGTAACCCGGCTCCCGAGTGTCTTATTCCCCTGTAATATCTTATTACGGTAACCCGGCTCCCGAGTGTCTTATTACCCCTGTAATATCTTATTACGGTAACCCGGCTCCCGAGTGTCTTATTCCCCCTGTAATATCTTATTACGGTAACCCGGCTCCCGAGTGTCTTATTCCCCCTGTAATATCTTATTACGGTAACCCGGCTCCCGAGTGTCTTATTCCCCCTGTAATATCTTATTACGGTAACCCGGCTCCCGAGTGTCTTATTCCCCCTGTAATATCTTATTACGGTAACCCGGCTCCCGAGTGTCTTATTCCCCCTGTAATATCTTATTACGGTAACCCGGCTCCCGAGTGTCTTATTCCCCCTGTAATATCTTATTACGGTAACCCGGCTCCCGAGTGTCTTATTCCCCCTGTAATATCTTATTACGGTAACCCGGCTCCCGAGTGTCTTATTCCCCCTGTAATATCTTATTACGGTAACCCGGCTCCCGAGTGTCTTATTCCCCCTGTAATATCTTATTACGGTAACCCGGCTCCCGAGTGTCTTATTCCCCCTGTAATATCTTATTACAGTAACCCGGCTCCCGAGTGTCTTATTCCCCCTGTAATATCTTATTACAGTAACCCGGCTCCAGAGTGTCTTATTCCCCCTGTAATATCTTATTACAGTAACCCGGCTCCCGAGTGTCTTATTCCCCCTGTAATATCTTATTACAGTAACCCGGCTCCCGAGTGTCTTATTACCCTGTAATATCTTATTACAGTAACCCGGCTCCCGAGTGTCTTATTCCCCCTGTAATATCTTATTACAGTAACCCGGCTCCCGAGTGTCTTATTACCCCTGTAGCATCATAATACAGTAACCTAGTTCCTGAGCCTAACCTGTTGCTCCTTATCATTGAGTGAGTCACACTTTCTGTCCCTTAGTCACTGCTGATATCTCTTTCATAGTTGCCTGCAAAGGCTTTATCCTACAGATTAGCCTAGATGCCTAGATATATTTATATCTAACCTTTTTCCTGTCTGCTCAGCTAGACACTCCACTTGCTCTTCAGTCAGACACAAAACTCAGATTCTTGCAAATACAAGACAAAAAAAAAAAAAGCCCCAGCAAAAAAAAAAAAGAAAAAGCTGCACATATTCACCAACCCTTCTCTTCCCCATAACTCTGTGTATTCACCAGAAGAGAACAGAAGCACCCTGAACTTCTAGCCAGTGCTTGTTCTTGGCATTTAATCACTCAGGCACCCATCCCTGCCCCATCGGGAGGTGAGAGAACCTCAGCCCTGTGCAAATTCTAAGTCGCCAACTCTTTTCTAAGTGAAGCAGGGGGTAGTGCAGGCCAGATGAGTAGGGGCTGCTGTTAGGGGCTACCACCTGTTGCTCTGTCCTCCTTATTTTCACCTGGTGTTCTAGGGCGTACAACACTCACCCACTTTACTGTATCTACATTGTACAGAGGAGCAGTGTTGTCACCCTAGGGCGTACATACTGCAGAACACCTCCCCTCCTCTCCTCTCAATAACATAGGTGGGGGAGGTGTTCTATAGTTCACAGAAGGGACCTGGACAGGACAGATAACACTGCACAGTGACACAGGACGGCACTGGATTTCCGAACAGCTCAACAGGTATTTTTTTGCACTTATCGAACAGATATAACAAATTTGTATATTTCATAAGACAAAAAGGCAGAAATAAGAGAAGTACATTGTTAGGATTACGTACACTTTCACAGCAGGTAAGGTACAATATCAGCCACACAAGCAGTGCATTGTTTTTAATGTGTCCGCTGCCTTTTCAACGTGCATTTTGAGAAAGAGCAATATAGCACAACCCCTGTGCAGCACCACAAAGTAGGAAGCAGGAACTGAGCATGTAATGAGCAAATCCGGCTGTCCCCCAGGCACATAGTATATATTATTACACATAATAGAAAGGAATGATAACATTATTTACATCAAGCTCATCTCGTTTACACATAACTGTACATATATCTATAGCAAAGGCTAAAAAGGCAAATTTAATAAACTGTAAATGTGACAATCATCAAATATTCTTTTTGGTATGTAAAACACATTTACTAGAATGATTCACCTGCATCGGATGTCCGGTGAATGTCATATTTACTGCTTTATAAATATGCCTCTATATATACCATTTAAATTAGATTGTAAGCTCTTAGGAGCAAGACCCTCCCTCCTAACCCTCTAATTAAATTCTACTGTAACTGTAGGGTCTTTATTTTGTAAAGTGCAAACTGTTGGCGCAATATAAATCCTGTATAATAGTAATATCTATAATAGTGATAATAAATTAGATGGGAAAGCTAAAGCAACTGCAGATCTTGGGTAGCGCCACATTGCTAACCAAACTGTTTACAAATTTGACAGATACTTTTCTTATTGTGCAAAAAATTGACCACTGCCCCAATCTATAACTGGCCTTCATAGCAAGGAGCACATGGAAGGGCGACGCATATCAAACAGTAAAAAAGTAAAATTCCCAGCTCAACTTACCAACCAGCCTGCAACCAACCGAATTGTCCTAACAGTTTGTGTTAATAACAGGGGTTTTGTTTGCAGCTTACGCATGTATTTACAAATGTATGCAATCTAAACCCATGTTTTTAATGCAAACTGTTAGACTGGACAATTTGGTTGGTTCCAGGCTGGTCGGTAAGTTGAGCTGGGAATTTTTCTCTTTTATTGTTTGACTTTTCCTTTTGTGCATTTTTTGCAGTTACATGACCGCTCAGCCTCCATGCATGGCCGGTGGGTTGGGACTCTCCAAAGAACAAAGGTATACCGCTTAGGCAAACAATCCAGAACAATCCACAACTGGCGCAGGCTCTGGCTCACCACCACACATGATGCAATAAGAAGGGTCAGCCACACACCAGAGGATAGATGAATATAGTGTGTATTTATTGATCCATAGGACACACAAAACACCAGGAGATGTAGTCCTACACAGGAGGAGAATGAGTCCCAACCCACGATGCAATAGGAAGAAGGGCCAGCCACACACCAGAGGATAGATGAATATAGTGTGTATTTATTAATCCATAGGACACACAAAACACCAGGACATGAATACAAGACTTGTTAACGCGTTTCACACAATCTCATGCTAAATCACTGTGGTTAAGCACGAGATCGTGTGAAACGTGTTAACAGGTCCTGTATTCATGTCCTGGTGTTCTGTGTGTCCTATGGATTAATAAATACACACTATATTCATCTATCCTCCGGTGTGTGGCTGACCCTTCTTCCTATTGCATCGTGGGTTGGGACTCATTCTCCTCCGGTGTAGGACTACATCTCCGGAGGGCTACGTTACCTGGGAGAGGGCTGACAACGTTACAAGACCTTTGAGGGAACCATGGCAGCGTTGTCAGCCCTCCCCAAGGTGACGTGGCCGTGTGGAAATGTAGTCCTACACATGAGGAGGATGCAGACACATCATAACACACCATTTCCATACAGAAGGCTGACAACGCTGCAAGACCTTTGATGGAATCACGGCAGTGTTGTCAGCCTGCTGTAAGCAAATGATGTGTCTTGGAGAGGTCGGGAAGGATCAACAGTTAGCATGTAATGATGCACACACCCTATTTATATGCAATATTAATATTTGTCTGTGTATACACTCTCAATTTATGGGAAGTTTTCCAGTTCTTTATACTTATTTTAGTTCAGGTACTTATATAGCGCCGTCAATTTACACAGCGCGTTACATATATATTGTACATTCACATCAGTCTCTGACCCTCAAGGGGCGTACAATCTAAGGTCCCTAACTCACATTCATACATACACATACTAGGGACAATTTATACAGGAGCCAATTCACCTACCAGCATGTCTATTACCCTGCAATTGTAGATCTTTAAGCACCCCACTCTGGCATAGCACACCACAGCTTAGTTGGGGTAGTGGGTACAGGCAAAGTAGACCTAAAATTGAAGGCAAACACTGCGGCAGATAGAATGCGATGCTGCATTATATGGCGTGAAAATGACCCATATAGGTTTGAAGACTGCAGTGCAGTTACACTTACATCTACCTGTTGCTCCATTGCTCTTTCTGGCTGTCTTGGTGTCAGTCCTCTGCAGTCTCCATGCCTCTTTCCGCATACAAAATCCCAGCTGAATCAGACCAGCATTACCTTTCCTGGTTTTGTACCACTTTCCCCCATTATCTGCATCATCCTCCCATCTGATCAATATGTATCCCTTGGTTACAATCACCCCCCTGTGCTTTATAATATATTTCATCCATATGTTCTCTTACCTATAATGCTGTGTTGCTGGGCCTCCGATTGTCACCTGGCTCCGTCACTCTGTGTTGTGTCTCCCTGATGCAGTGATGCTGATGCTACGGATGTAAAGATTTCCTGCGATTTTCCCCCTCCTTCTTCTCCTCCATCATATCCCATTATCTCCTCCCTGCTCCTCCCAGCCTTCCTCCCCCATGGGACTGGTCACTCCAAGTCTTTGTGATTAGCAGGGCGAATGTTCCACCGTGGACAGGCAGGTGACCTCCGAGCATCTACGTCAATTGTACCAGTAAAGAAAAGCTGAATATAGTCCATGCTCTGATACAACACACCATGATCACACAGATGTAGCAGGAATCCAGGCGTTTAGGAAAAGCATCTTTTTCTTTGCAGTTATTAATTCATCGCTTCTTTTATTTTAAATGCAATTGAAGGACAGATTTGTGTTTTTGATGCATTTCTTGTCATAAATTAGCTGCAATGAAAATGAACATAAATGTGAGTGTTTATAAAGTCCTCTATAGTATTTCTATGTTCTGAGGTTTATTTTCAATACTAAATAAGTGCTCACAGTTGAGGGGACAGTCCAGGGGCGGACTGACCATTTGGAAACTCGGGCACTGCCCGAGGGCCTGGGGTCAGTAGGGAGTCCCATGAGATGCCCCTGGTACCTTTTTCATAGGCTTTTTTGAGTTTGGGCAAGGACACAGGGGCCCCATGACCCCTATTGCCCGGGGGCCCCTTGAGTTGTCAGTCCGCCCCTGGGACAGTCACTATTTGGCTGCATGTTCAAAACTAAGAACTGTCACTTTTAAGAAGATTTAAGGCTTGTTCACACCATATTCGTGGAACTGTGGTGATCTGCATATAGCAACACAGTTTCCACACCGGGGCACATAGAAAACAATTGTGACCTTTACACGCTAGAACGATGCATTGGGGTTCACGTGCAGTGACGTTCAGTAAAGTGGATTACTGCATGAGTATATGTGTGTCACCAGACAAGTGTGAGCCAACAATAGTGTTCCTAAACACTGCCACACCAGCCCCAGTGTCACGAAACCGGTGAATGTCAACAACAGTGTTCCTGATCACCACTAGACCAGTGTAAGCCAACAACAGTGTTGCTGATCACCGCCACACCAGTCCTCTTGTCACCAGACCAATGTACGCCAACAACAGTATTGCTGCCACTCCATCCCAGTGTCTTCAGACTACTGTAAGCCAGCAACAGTGTTCCTGATTGCCCCAGACAAGGGTAAGCCAACAACAGTGCTCCTGATTGCCCCCAGGCAAGGGTAAGCAAACAACAGTGCTCCTGATTGCCCCCAGGCAAGGGTAAGCAAACAACAGTGTTCCTGATTGCCCCCAGACAAGGGTAAGCCAACAACAGTGCTCCTGATTGCCCCAGACAAGGGTAAGCCAACAACAGTGCTCCTGATTGCCCCCAGGCAAGGGTAAGCCAACAACAGTGTTCCTGATTGCCCCAGGCAAGGGTAAGCCAACAACAGTGCTCCTGATTGCCCCCAGGCAAGGGTAAGCCAACAACAGTGTTCCTGATTGCCCCAGGCAAGGGTAAGCCAACAACAGTGTTCCTGATTTCCCCAGACAAGGGTAAGCCAACAACAGTGTTCCTGATTGCCCCAGACAAGGGTAAGCCAACAACAGTGCTCCTGATTGCCCCCAGGCAAGGGTAAGCCAACAACAGTGTTCCTGATTGCCGCCACATCAGTCTCAGTGTCACCAGACCAGTGTAAGCCTGCAACAGTGTTCTTGATTGCCCCAGACAAGGGTAAGCCAACAACAGTGTTCCTGATTGCCACCACATCAGTCCCAGTGTCCCCAGACCAGTGTAAGCCTAAAACAGTGTTCCTGCTTGCCCCCAGACAAGGGTAAGCCAACAACAATGGTCCTGGTTGCCCCCAGGCAAGGGTAAGCCAACAACAGTGTTTCTGATTGCCCCCAGACAAGGGTAAGCCAACAACAGTGTTTCTGATTGCTACCACATCAGTCCCAGTGTCACCAGACCAATGTAAGCCAACAACAGTGTTGCTCATCTCTGCCACACCAGTCCCAGTGTCACCCAACCAGTATAAGCCAGCAACAGTGTTCCTGATCGCTGCCACACCAGTCCCAGTGTCAAAAGACCAGTGTAAGCCATCAGAATTGTTCCTGATCGCTACCACACCAGTCCCAGTGTCACCCAACTATTACAATCCAACAACAGTGTTCCTGATCACCACCACACCCGTTCCAGTGTCACCAGAACAGTGTAAGGCAACAACAGTGTTCCTGATCACCACCACACCTGTTCCAGTGTCACCAGAACAGTGTAAGCCAACAACAGTGTTACCCATCTCTGCCACAACAATCCCAGTATCACCCAACCAGTATAAGCCAGCAACAGTGTTCTTAATCACTGCCACACCAGTCTCAGTGTCACAAGGCCAGTGTAAGCCAGCATAAGTGTTCCTGATTTCCACCACACCGGTCCTAGTGTCACCAGACCAGTGTAAGCCAGCAACAGTGTTTCTGATCACCTCCACTCCAGTCCCAGTGTCACCCAACCAGCATAAGCCAACAAGAGTGTCCTGATCACCACCACACCAGTTCCAGTGTCATCAGAACAGTGTAAGCCAACAACAGTAAGTTAGCAACACTCCAGCAGAATGACTGGTACCCCAGCACAGATATATATAGTAATGCAAAATGCACCAGCACTGTAGCACAGCACAATGTACAGATGTGAACAGGAGGGACATAACTACTTCGTAAATATCTTCCATCCTCCCTTTAACTACATCAACATTTTCTATGCATATGTAGCGCTACCCTTTTGAGGGCTACTGTGTTTCCGTCACCCTAATTTCCGCACAGCCAGGCAACGCGCAATTTCACTTCCATCCACAATCAGTGAACAGTCCATGAGCTTGGTTTTTCTTAATTAATTAGGGGAAATGACTTGCATAGGGTAATTGGGATTATGGGATGCCCAGCTTGACTGAATCAATTCAAAGGGACAACTTCCTTCCTATTTAGAGAAACAGATCCTGGACTGTTCTTCTTGAATCCAGAGCTGGTGCTCCCAGCTCCATAGCCTGCAGACACTACCAGCCCTCCTGGCTGCTCTGAAGATCTCCCAGGACAAGGATAAAGGATTAAGCACAACACAGTCCTTTGAAAGCTTGCTACACATGGCAGTCTCTCCCCGTGTGAATCCTTGGATGTACTGATGAACGTACGCTGTCCTCCTTGTTCCCAGGCATTGATCCCTGATGCTGAATGAATCCTTCTCAGCCAGCCTGAGCCCACCCTGGAGGCCAGCCCCCCCTAGATCTAGGGTGCTCCTCCCAGACCCCCGACAGCCTCTTCAGCACTCCATCTTCCACTCGACTCCAGATTGACTTTCACGGTATTTATGGATTGGCCTCACCACTCTACCAGGGCCTCCAAACCTGGGACTGGGACTAGGCTCCCATAAACATGCAGATTTAGGTCTCCACCCCCTTTCTGCCCACTGGCTTCTGGAAGCTTCCATGGTCCTCAGGAACCAGGTGAAGGCGAATCCCAACCTGTTACGTCATCCAGCCTGCCCTGCAGTAACCCGACCTAATTACAGACCCACACAATTACCATGAGTCATGCACATACGTATTCTTGTTGCTGCTAAGGTAGTTGTTCCCACTGGCCTTGTGGTCACTAGGACAGGAAGTGAAAGAAATCTTGCAGCAGGAACACGCATAGAAGTGAGATGTTGAAAGAGGATCTACCCATTCCGTTCTGTGTCTAAAGATTACAATGTTTGTATTTGGTGTTCCACGAGGCTTCAGTGTGGAAACAAGGGAGTTTCCTTAGTCTGAATACAGAAGGTAGAGGAGGGTTTGTCTTCCTCATGGCCTTAGGCCCCATGTACACGGGACATTTCTGAATGATGGAAACTGATGGAAAACATAGCTTAAAAGATGTCTGTTTAACCGCGTTTGCATAACACTTTTATGCGCGTTTATGTGTGTTTGCGTTTAGAAGTGTTTTTTAAAGATAAGCACAGGAGAACCGCCCAAATGCCCAGAATGCACTGAAATGTGATAAATTATTAACTATTTCAGACTGTTTCAGAGAAATACAGAGAGTAGAAGCAGAGACAGCAGTATGTGTTGAGATTAGCTTAGGTGTGAGTTGCTCATTAAAATATCTTTTGTTTCCAAGGGTGGGAAGGTGTCTGGTGGAGGGAGTCATTAAGGTCACCTGGCAAGGGGTCTTCATGAGGAATTTGAGGTGTGAATGGTCATTAACATATCTTTTGTTTCCAAGGGTGGGAGAGGTCTGAGGTGTGAATTAGTCATTACAATGTGTGACAAGCTTGGTAGGAACATCCTGTGTTCAGTGTTTTGTCCATCTGAGTACCTTGAAAATGCTTTGCATGCATTTTTCATGATGAAAAAAGGCTCTGGACAGCATCGGGAACTGGAAGAGTAAAAAGAAATTTTTAAACGCAAACCCTTATAAATGTGTTATGACGCATTTACAAATGTTTTGCGTTTGAAACGCTGATAAAATCGACTTATGAACGCAAGTTTTCTGCACTCACAAAAATGACTGTGAAATCAAATGCCTGTAAATGACTGTTAACGAAGATGTGTACATGGACACATAGGAAAACATTAGGGAGAGTTCAGGAGCTGCTGAAAAAAACGCTGAACAGCTCCTAAACGTGAGTTTATCAGCTGCAGTGTACGTGAGCCCTTAGGCTCAGTTCACACTTCACTCTTTAGCAATGTGTGAACACTGGTCTTAGAAGATTGTGACAATCGCTGTAGTAGCACTGGCTACTACAGTGACTGTCAGGTTTCCACAGCTATCTTTCAGGTATGGTTTAGTTGAATTGTGCCAAGCTGGACTTAATTTATTTCAGGTACTTATATAGCACCGTCAATTTACACAGAGCTTTACATATATACTGTACATTCACATCAGTCCCTGATCCTCAAGGGGCGTACAATCTAAAGGTCCATAACTTACATACATATACTAGGGACAATTTAGACAGGATCCAATTAACCTACCAGCAGGTCTTTGGAGTGTGGGAGGAAACCAGAGTACCCAGAGGAAACCCACGCAGGCACAGGAAGAACATGCAAACTCCAGGTGGGAGGTGCCGTGGCTGGGATTTGATCCAACAACCCTTATACTACCAGGCGGAAGTGCTAACCATTTAGCCACTGTGCTGCCCATGCTCATGTCAATTAGTCTAGCTGGGTTCTATTTTTCTATGTACAGGAAGATGAGTGTAATGTTGTAATCTGTGATCTGTAATACTGCATGCCTTCTCTATTGTATCATGGAGCACAAATAATAATAATACCAGTGTGCTAGAACTTATTAATGTTACATTGTCACCACTTCACCGAAAACAATGCTGATGCAAGATACAGAAAGAAATATTGTTGCCTTATGAGGGATGTTCATGGAACATGATTTTTATAATACTGTGGAACAGATTTAGGCTCTGTTCCCACTAGTGCGACTTTGAACACAAAGTCGCATGACAAGCCAACGCCCATTGATTTCAATGGCACCCGTTCAAATTGGTGTGACTTAAACTCACAGCGACTTTGAAAAGATGCCTGCAATACTTTGATGCGACTTTGATCTAAAGAGTGTAAAGTCAGATGAAGGTCGCACTACTGGGAACATAGAGTTAGTCATCTGTAATTCCATCATTTAAAATGTATCTCTGGTCAGAATGTAAAATCATATATTCATTTCCACATTGTAAGGGAACCGACCCCAGACTGCACTTGGGTACTTCCGTTAGACTACCGCTTCCCCATCCGAACACCGACCACAGACACCACAGCTGACCATACAAGACCAGACGACACCAATCTTGAAGTAATCCAGGAGGTAGACTAGTTTATTTGAACACAGATACAAGATATATACACTCAGGGGACAATCCCCCCTCCCAGCATAATGACACAGGGCAGGCAATCTACATTTAGTAACAAGAGACACACAAGTATTCAAACTTCACACCAGCAGACAGTCCCATCAGGAGGGAGGGCTGCTGGAGACACCTCCCCCCCCAAGCCAATACACATAAACACATATGTCCCATAATAGTTTGCTCCCTAGCCAGACAAACAATAGAACAATGGGATGCAACCACATAACACCAAACAATCAACAACCCCCACCCCAATATTAGGACAGATCACCCTGTACCCCTTACCTAACTGAAGCTAAACTCCAGCAAACATTTTATAAATAATTACGAAAAACTTTTTTTTCCTTTTGGAGTAAAGATTTTACATAAATAAAAGCTGATTATTGTAAGCACCCCGTCAGTGACACCCCCCCCCCCCCCAAGCCAATACACATAAACACATGCGTCCCATAATAGTTTGCTCCCTAGCCAGACAAACAATAGAACAATGGGATGCAACCACATAACACCAAACAATCCAAAACCCCCACCCCAATATTAGGACAGATCACTCTGTACCCCTAACAGGCACAGGGTGACTTACACATAAGAGGGATATGGGGAGCTGAGACAGGGGTCTCCCCACCTCTCCAAAGTGAGCTGGGTTCCATGGGCCCCCCACCCAAAGTGACTCCCACATTGTATTTCAATTATTTCTAGCCTACTCTGAGTAATCGGATTGCTCTTGAAGTTTGTACGCTTGCTTGGTGAAGATCCCACACATTTACTTCCATGAATTCAATCATGTAGTCACTGTGTTCTGTGAGTAGCACTGCTGTGTCACACATTTCACAGAGCCTGCCTTCTGAACTACGGAGGAGCTGAGAGGAGGAGTTGGAAGAGCGATTGAGACACCCTTGAACAGCAGCATTGTTGATCTGGGGAGAGGGTAGTGTTAGATGCACTAGATGGACCTAACTGAAGCTAAACTCCAGCAAACATTTTATAAACAATTACAAAAAACATTTTTTTTCCTTTTGGAGTAAAGATTTTACATAAATAAAAGCTGATTATTGTAAGCACCCCGTCGGTGGTAAAATGGTTTGCCTCAACCCTTTAACTGACACTTTTGTTTGACAGCTTTGTATTGGAGAAAGACCCCCCTAACTGAAACTTTAACCACTTCAACTCCAAACACTTTCACCCACCTCCTGTCCAGGCCAATTTTCAGTTGTCGCTATCACACTTTGAATGACAATTGCGCGGTCATGCAACACTGTACCCATGTGAATTCTTTAGCATTTTTTTGAGACTGATAAAACTTTATTTTGGTGGTATTTATTCACCACTGGGACTTTTATTTTTTTTCTATATAAATGAAAAATTCCAAAAAATTTTGAAAAAAGTGTTTTTCCTATAACATTTTGCAAATATACAATCTTTCTTCATAAATCTTGGCCAAAATTTATTCGGTTATCTTTTTAGTAAAAAAAAAAAAACAAATTAGTTTATAACCAAAAATCATAATTTTTTAAAAACATTTTTTACATTTTTTTTTTTATATTATTTGGGTTTTTTTTTAACACCCTAGCAGTACAGTGTCACCACAGGCTTGTCTCTCTTCCATATACTTGCGTGACAAGCCTGAGATATTATTGTGCGGTTTTTCTGCTAGCTCTCCATTTAGGTTCCTCTGGATGAATTTTGTTCATAAAATTGGAGGATCTTACTGTGTATGGAGCTGTGTTTCTCTATTAACCCCCTGAGAATATTGGCTATAGTACAATTTGTATTTGCTTCAGCAACGTTCACTTCTGTGGCTATCGGTGTGGCCTCAGTGCCTTCTTGAGGGGCCCCAAACTGGTCAGTGCTTGTCTGGATGTGGTCCGGGAGGATAGGCAAACCTGGCTATACACCAAATACTTTTAATGTGGCGGAAATTTTCTTTTTTCTGTCTGGTCCTTACTGCAATATGCTGTTCTAGAGCCCATACTATTTATGTACAGAGTCTGGACCCTGAAGAAGGAGTAGAATTACTCTGAAACGCGTCAGCGTTATTTAGGAACTCTGTAATGTTGGTATGGTATTACTGTACTTACCTTCAATTTACCGTCTGGTTAATGTTTTATGGCTGACAAGTTTTAACACATGTATGTTCAATGTTGCGATGTTCAATCGTGCGATGCTTTTAACTGCCTCCCGCCCGCCATATAATGAAATGATGGGCGCAAGGTGGTTCTCTCGTTCTGGGAGGACGTCATATGACATCCTCCCACTCTAACCACGAGTGCGTACCCCTGGGGGCACGCAGTGCGGTGATCGGTGGTGCGCTGTGTCCCTGGGACAGGTGTAAAAGTAAGTCTACTTTTTTTTCTGCAACCGGAACGCACTGGAACTGCAAGCACTGATGTGAACTATGACACTGACAACCATATCACCTATTTTCTGTGCATTTTGGATGCAGAAAAAAAAGTAACTGAACACATGGAGTGTGAACTGGCCCTGAGGGTTTAAGGCCTCATGCACACAGGGCATTTGTGCGGCCACTTTTAGGGATGTCAGGTGTTTGTTTTTTTTTGGGTTTTTTTTACTGCTTCCAGACGGCCCTCCATGTTATCTCATGTGTCCATGCACACATAGACCATTAGAAGATTTTATTAGCAGTAGGGATTACCAGCAGGAAAAACCCCCCTCCTCCAGGGCCAGTGCGTCCAGGAGTAGCAGCATTTTGGCGGAAAAAAACGCTTGACGTGTGTAAATGCATCGAAATGCGTGTTAATGTTAGGCGCGTTTAGCATTTTAGCTTTAATTCATTTTAATGGCCAGAATAAAATTTTCATTCTGGGCAATAGGAACAATTGAGTACTGTCCGTGATACTTTTTTTATTTGCACTAACATACAATTTAGAGGACAAATAAAAAAATAAATAAAACAATAGTGCAAATATAAAAAGTATCACGGACAGTACTCAATTGTTCCTGTCGCAAATGCACTAATACGGCTACAATCACCTCAACCATTCTGGGCAATGAAATGAATTGACGCCCAAGGGCTTGACACTTGTAAATGTGCCTAAGTGCTTGTAAAACCATTGGATACTTTAACCTCTTGGTGCTGGCCGCATGCAAATGTGCGGCCTCTTGGTGTCTGGGCCTTGACGCCGAGCGGCTGCACATTTGCGTGCAATTAAGAAAAACATGTGCTGAGAGCGCACGCCCTGTGCACTCCCAGCACACATGTCCGGTACTCACGGAAAGGTCCCAATCTCCTCTTTCGATCGGGACCTTTCCCAATCATGTGACCGCCGTGACGGCGAATCACGGCGGTCACATGATCCTAAAACCCCGCCCCGGCTTCTGAAACCCTTATAGGGCCAGGAGGTGCCGGCGTCAAGGGGTTAACAAGTGTCAGGCATTTTTTCTGCCAAAACTCTACTGCCAAATGGAGGAGCATTTTTAGAACGTCCTGTGTGCATGAGGCCCAATAGGCGTTTGACATCTTCTTTTCAGCTTGTAAAAACACCTCTTTGTTAGTCTATGTGTCCATGCACACACAGGCGCTTACAGGTGTCTTAGAAGAGGAGCGTGTACATCCCTGGACTGACTGAGACAGCAACGGGAGCCATTGGCTATCAATCACAGCCAGTGAGCCAATGAGAAGAGAGAGGGGGTGGGGCTGAGCTGTAGCTATGTGTGTGAATGGACACCCGGAGCAGCGGTTGGGTAGTGCGCATGCTCAGGTGCCCCCATAGCAAGCCGCTTGCTGTGGGGGCACCCGACAGGAGGGAGGGGCCAGGAGCGCCAGTGGGGGACCCAAGAAGAGGAGGATTCAGGCTGCTCTGTGCAAAACCACTGCAGACAGCAGGTGAGTATAGACATGTTTGTTATTAAAAAAAAATATGTAAGCCTTTAGAATTGCTTTTGTGTGCAAGATACAACAACTTATGCGTTTCGGTAAAAAAACCTTATTCAAACCCATGAATCTTGTATATTGGGCAAAAATGTGGACGGTCAGGAATGGAACCTAAAGTAGAACTAAGACCCCTTTCACACGGCGTTCTTTTTTTCATCAGTTCAGTCATGTTTTTTCCATGAAAAAACAGATCAGTTCCCATCAGTTTTTCATCATTTTACGTCCGTTTTTTGTCCATTTTCATCCATGTTTTGTCCATTTTTGTCTGTTTACATCCGTTTACATCAGTTTTTAATCCATTTACATCCAATTTTGTCCATATACATCCAATGACATCCGTTTTCTGTCTGTCTTCATCCGTGTTTTGTCCATTTTTGTCTGTTTACATCTGTTTTTATCCGTTTACATCTGCTTTTGTCTATATACATCTGTTTACATCCATTTTTGTCCATTTTCATTCGTGTTTTGTCCATTTTTGTCTGTTTACATCCATTTACATCCGTTTACATCAGATTTTGTCCATATACATCCGTTTACATCCGTTTTTCATCTGTTTACATCCATTTTTGTCCGTTCACCTCCATTTTTTGTCCGTTCCAGTTTTTTTAATGGAAGAAAAATAGGGGTTTCTTTCGTTCAAAAAAACAGATGTTAGCGGATGCAGACATTAACGGATGTAAACAGAGGATCATCCGTTTACATCCGCTAGTCTATAGACATACATGGGTGTCTGTTTTCCATGGACAGATGAAGAACGGACATACGGAGCGTGAAAGGGGCCTAAAAGCATAGAATGAGGATTGTGGATAAAATAAGGGAAGGTTATAACACCTGTCAGTTTTTTTTGGCTTCTGTGTCCCATTTGGGAGATTTACTCTCCTGTCCCATAGCAAAAACAGGAAGTGAGTGGAAATCCCTCCAAAGTGAGGGGATCCCTGGTTGTCACCAGAACTAGTGTCCCCATTGGAAAATTTCCCCTCTATTCCTGGTCTGGTGACAACCCAACATTTGGGGTTTTCTTTCATTTTCACTCTGAGTAATAATGGTGAACAGTACAGAGAGGGCATATCACTCTAACGGGGGACACAGACAGCTATAAAAACCTGAGCGGTGGTCTATTATATGGTTGTCATCAGCGGCACCTGTGCTGGCTACAAGAGCAAGCTGTGTCTTGAAACTCTTCTGCAGAAATATGTGGTTACAGGCCAGGGCGGACTGACAACTCATGGGGCCCCCAGGCAATAGGGGATCATGGGGCCCCTGTGTCCTTGCCCAAACTCAAAAAATCCTAAGAAAGAGGTACCAGGGGCATCTCATGGTGCCCCCTACTGACCCCGGGCCCTCGGGCAGTGCCAGAGTTTCCAAATGGTCAGTCTGCCCCTGGTTACAGGTATACTAGATACATCACCAGCGTTTTTTTTTATGTATTCTGACTGCCACCTGGTGGCTACATGTGGAACAGAAGCAAAGCTACAATTTAACCAGTTGCTGTCTGGTTCAAATCTTTCATTTTTCACACATATTTATTTATTTATTTATTACAGGTACTTACAAGGGTTAAAAAAAAGAGGAAACACTGTGTGATTTGTGTGAGTATAACCTGCGCAGAGGACTGATCAATTAGACTGGCTGCTGCTAGCAAAATCACAAATGTGTACCGGTGAAAAAATGTGTGAGTGCAAACATAAAAATTGCTGCGCTGCGTCTCCCAAAAAACGACATTAATTAATTAAATAAATGAATGAACGAACTCCATACTACACAAAGGGTCCCCACAAATGTGTATGTGCTATAATGCCCTGTGGGCTGGCAATTATATCCCTCCTCCCCAGTAACTAAATCCCGAATAAACCAATAAGTAAATATAAGGTGCTTAAATGACAACAGGGCTGAAAATAGACAATATACAGACATATACAATGCCATGAAACTGTGTATACAGTGAAATTGTATATATACATACAGCGCTGAGCATACCCTTTGGCGCTATATAAATACTGAATAATAATATATATATATATATATATATATATATATATATATATATATAAAATAAAGTCACAATAATTGTTTGCACAATTATTGAGACTTTAATATATATATATATATATATATATATATATATATATATATATAGTTTTATACAATTTCACTGTATACACACTGTGTGATTTGCAGGTGTAAAAGTGACATGTTCCGTGTTGAACATTCTTTTGCTTCCGCTATGTGATGAGACACCCAGAGCAGTGGCTGAGGAGTGCACATGCTTGGGTGGCCCCATAACAAGCTGCTTGCTGTGAGAGCACCCAATAGGAGGGAGGGTCCAGGAGCGGGGGACCCGAGAAGAGGGGGATCCAGGCTGTTCTGTGAAAAACCACTGCACACAGCAGGTAAGTATAACATGTTTGTTCTTTAGAAAAAAAAAAGTAAGCCTTTAGAATCACTTTAATAAAAGGTACCATGTGCCCTTTATTGCAGTGATTACTACGTGATACTTCGTGTAAAAATGATGACATGTTTCACGTTGAACATTCTTTTGCTTTTGCTGTGTGATGAGACACCTAGTTGACAGGTGGGAAGTCTCACTTTCCTCATTCGCTGTGTGCGCTGCTAGTAATATGGAGTCATGTCAGAGCTTACTGTGCTTCAAAGAGGGAAAATTGTTGGTCCTGTTTAGCTGGTGCTGATGTCACTGACGTTTCCAGTTTATTTGCTGTGCCGGGAGATACAGTGCAATAGAAAGAAAACAAACTCTCCTGCGCTCTATGACCCAACCGGGGGTAGGTAGATGGAACCAGGACTTGGAAGTTTCTACCACCAGTGCAGATGGGGTTGTGCAGCTCCAAACAAGGCTGGGGAGGCCCGACCAAAAAAGCGAAAACAAACAAAGAGCGCACCAACCTTGCGCATTACCTCAGTACGCCAAAATGTATTAAATACAGAATAATACTCACAAACACTGAAGTATATCCAGCAGGTAAGTCCTCAAAGGGACTAAGGATAAAAGCAGCCTGCGCGAGTCCCATCAGAGGAGTGGACACACAGGGAACAGCTGACGCGTTTCAAAGGACGACCCTTCTTCATCAGAGCTTTGCGAGTACCCCGAGGTACAGTGTCAAAGGTTATGATGGCATATACAATTTCTGGGAAAACGTTGCATGATAAGCATAAGCACAGGCGTCAACTGACTGAAAGAAACAAAAGCGCAGGATTGTGACCCGAAATGAGAAAATAACTGCTGCAAAAGTGACTGCAGAGCTCAATCTCAGTCACGTGAAGACTGAGTCCTGTGAAGACTGAGATTGAGCTCTGCAGTCACTTTTGCAGCAGTTGTTTTCTGATTCTGGGTTGTTTTGTTTCAAACTTTTAGGTCTTTTTTTCGTTTATATAATAAGAGATAAAAAAACCCAGTGGTGATCAAATACCACCAAAAGAAAGCTCTATGTGTGTGACAAAGATGACATAAATTCTGTTTGGGTACAGCGCTGCATGACCGCGCAATTACCAGTTATATTAGCCTAATAACAAAAAATGGCCTGGTCATGAAGGGGGTAAAACCTTCCAGAGCTCAAGTGGATAGACAAAACTCAAATACCAGATAAACAAAAGGGGGACATAGTGTAGTATTTATATCAATAGTTAATACACACTGCTAAAAAAAATTAAAGGAACACTTTTTAATCAGAGTCTAGCATCAAGCCAATGAAACTCCTGGGATATTGATCTGGTCAGGTAAGTAGCAGAAGGGGTTGGTAATAAGTTTCAGCTGCTTTGATGTTATTGTAACTAACAATAGGTGCACTAGATGGGCAACAATGAGGAGACCCCCAAAACAGGATTTGGTTTTACAGGTGGAGGCCACTGACATTTTTTTCCTACTCATCTTTCTGATTGTTTTTCACTAGTTTTGCATTTGGCTAGGGTCAGTGTCACTACTGGTAGCATGAGGCCATACCTGGACCCTACAGAGGTTGCACAGGCAGTCCAACTCCTCCAGGATGGCACATCAATACGTACCATTGCCAGAAGGTTTGCTGTGTCTCCCAGCACAGTCTCAAGAGCATGGAGGAGATTCCAGGAGACAGGCATTTACTCTTGGAGAGCTGGACAGGGTCGTAGAAGGTCCTTAACCCATCAGCAAGACCGGTATCTGCTCCTTTGTGCAAGGAGGAACAGGTTGAGCACTGCCAGAGCCCTACAGAATGACCTCCAGCAGCCCACTGGTGTGAATGTCTCTGACCAAACAATCAGGAACAGCCTTCATGAGGGTGGCCTGAGGGCCCGACGTCCTCTAGTGGGACCTGTGCTCACTGCTTGGCATCATAGAGCTCGAGTGGCATTTGCCATTGAACACCAGAATTGGCAGGTCCACCACTGGCGCCCTGTGCTTTTCACAGATGAGAGCAGGTTCACCATGAGCACATGTGACAGACGTGAAAGGGTCTGGAGAAGCTATGGAGAACGTTCTGCTGCCTGTAACATCATTCAGCATGACTGTTTTGGTGGTGGGTCAGTGATGGTCTGGGAAGGCATATCCATGGAGGGACGCACAGACCTCTACAGGCTAGACAATGGTACCCTGACTGCCATTAGGTATTGCGAGGAAATGCTTGGACCTATTGTTAGACCCTACACTGGTGAAGTTGGTCCTGGGTTCCTCCTGGTGCACGACAATGCCCGGCCTCATGTGGAGAGAGTATGCAGGCAGTTCCTGGAGGATGAAGGAATTGATACCATTGAATGGCCCCCCACGCTCCCCTGACCTAAATCCAATAGAACACCTCTGGGATATCATGTTTTGGTCCATCCAAGGCCACCAGGTTACACCTCAGACTGTCCAGGAGCTCAGTGATGCCCTGGTCCAGATCTGGGAGGAAATCCCCCAGGACACCATCTGTGGTCTCATTAGGAGCCTCCCCCGACGTTGTCAGGCATGCATACAAGCACGTGGGGGCCATACAAACTACTGAGGACCATTCTGAGTTGCTACAATGAAATTTCAACAAAATGGACTCGCCTGCTGCATCATTTTTTCACTCTGATTTTCGGGGTGTCTTTGAATTCAGTCCTCTGTAGGTTGATGATGTTCATTGTCATCAAACGATGGGGCATCCTTACATTACCCCGTCCATGTCAGTATAGGTATCCAGCAGGAGATTTCCCTATTGAGATCTGATGTGTTTTCAAAGTGTTCCTTTTTTTGTTTGAGTAGTATATATATATATCCCCTTTAAGGCAACTCACCTTCTTCGCCAGGGCCAAATGCTGTCAGTTGGATCAGCATCCACCACTTGGGTTCCAATATGGTGGGTTACAATATTCCAATATGGTGGCCTGGCCTCATACACAAAGCTCCACCCAATGCATTTCATGCAAGCGTTCATCCTCAATACTTCATTTGATGGTAAAGGAGAGCTGCTGTTGGAGTGTTTTCTTGTGAACCTTCTGGATTGCATCACTGAGTCTTAACCCCACGAGGGACCAATCCTAATTTTGTCTGATGATTTTAAGGACAGAGGAGAGATCTGGGGTCCAGTAGATCCCAGATCTCTCAGTAAAGAGGAGGTGTCTCTGCCCGTGCTATCACAAGGGATGTTCTTCATCCCTTCAAAAAACTAAGCAGACAGGCTTGTGTAGCACACACCCCAGACTGGTCTGGCTATATTATCCAACGTTCTTTTCCCTATTGGATGCATGGCAGCCAGGCACACAGCAGCTTCTCAATCTCTTCACCATATAACCACATACTGTCTGGACTGTTCTCATTATACGGCGCGGTGTGATCATTATCGGTGTATATATACTCCGTGTCATTATACAGCGCGGTGTGATTATTATCGGTGTATATATACTCGGTGTCATTATACAGCGCGGTGTGATTATTATCGGTGTATATATACTCGGTGTCATTATACGGAGCGGTGTGATCATTATCGGTGTATATATACTCGGTGTCATTATACGGCGCGGTGTGATCATTATCGGTGTATATATACTCGGTGTCATTATACGGCGCGGTGTGATCATTATCGGTGTATATATACTCGGTGTCATTATACGGAGCGGTGTGATCATTATCGGTGTATATATACTCGGTGTCATTATACGGTGCGGTGTGATCATTATCGGTGTATATATACTCGGTGTCATTATACGGTGCGGTGTGATCATTATCGGTGTATATATACTCGGTGTCATTATACGGTGCGGTGTGATCATTATCGGTGTATATATACTCGGTGTCATTATACGGAGAGTTGTGATCATTATCGGTGTATATATACTCGGTGTCATTATACGGCGCGGTGTGATCATTATCGGTGTATATATACTCGGTGTCATTATACGGTGCGGTGTGATCATTATCGGTGTATATATACTCGGTGTCATTATACGGAGCGGTGTGATCATTATCGGTGTATAAATACTCGGTGTCATTATACGGTGCGGTGTGATCATTATCGGTGTATATATACTCGGTGTCATTATACGGAGCGGTGTGATCATTATCGGTGTATATATACTCGGTGTCATTATACGGAGCGGTGTGATCATTATCGGTGTATATATACTCGGTGTCATTATACGGCGCGGTGTGATCATTATCGGTGTATATATACTCGGTGTCATTATACGGCGCGGTGTGATCATTATCGGTGTATATATACTCGGTGTCATTATACGGCGCGGTGTGATCATTATCGGTGTATATATACTCGGTGTCATTATACGGAGCGGTGTGATCATTATCGGTGTATATATACTCGGTGTCATTATACGGTGCGGTGTGATCATTATCGGTGTATATATACTCGGTGTCATTATACGGCGCGGTGTGATCATTATCGGTGTATATATACTCGGTGTCATTATACGGAGCGGTGTGATCATTATCGGTGTATATATACTCGGTGTCATTATACGGTGCGGTGTGATCATTATCGGTGTATATATACTCGGTGTCATTATACGGCGCGGTGTGATTATTATCGGTGTATATATACTCGGTGTCATTATACGGCGCGGTGTGATCATTATTGGTGTATATATACTCGGTGTCATCATACGGCACGGTGTGATCATTATCGGTGTATATATACTCGGTGTCATTATACGGCGCGGTGTGATCATTATCGGTGTATATATACTCGGTGTCATTATACGGTGCGGTGTGATCATTATCGGTGTATATATACTCGGTGTCATTATACGGCGCGGTGTGATTATTATCGGTGTATATATACTCGGTGTCATTATACGGTGCGGTGTGATCATTATCGGGGTGTATATACTCGGTGTCATTATACGGAGCGGTGTGATCATTATCGGTGTATATATACTCGGTGTCATTATACGGAGCGGTGTGATCATTATCGGTGTATATATACTCGGTGTCATTATACGGAGCGGTGTGATCATTATCGGTGTATATATACTCGGTGTCATTATACGGAGCGGTGTGATCATTATCGGTGTATATATACTCGGTGTCATTATACGGCGCGGTGTGATCATTATCGGTGTATATATACTCGGTGTCATTATACGGCGCGGTGTGATCATTATCGGTGTATATATACTCGGTGTCATTATACGGCGCGGTGTGATCATTATCGGTGTGTATATATACTCGGTGTCATTATACGGCGCGGTGTGATCATTATCGGTGTATATGGTATACTCTGCATCATTATCCATCGCTGTGCCGGGTTTCTCTATTTGATCAGCGTCTTGTCATATGATATCCTACATCCAAAGAAGGGGGGTGATTATTCCTCATTTGAATCTAGTAGGAGGAACCATGCAATCCCTTTCTGCCTCAGTGATCTGCTCTAAATGCAGACTCCTGTGTGTAGTTCAGCCATTCAGCACTGTGGATATGTGGAGTCAGCACCTTGGACAGCTCTATAATGACTCTCAGGCTAAATGCTGTAATGTCTGGTGTCATGGCTCCAACGCCACTCTTCCTCTGTCTTTCCTCTTCAGTTGTCTCTTTTTTTTTAAAATCTGATGTATAAACCTTTCACACAATTTTTATCTAAATCATTGTGTTATTATAAAAAGTCAGCATAAAGAAGAAGTAGAAGTAGTGGTGAAGGAAAGAAAAAAAAAAATCACGTGGGTTTAGCCAATCAATTTCTCCTATCAACTCTTCAGGGCCCATTTACACCAAGACATCGCTTTAATGCACCTTCTACCACAACACGTGACAGCACACGTTACATGCTTTGGTGCAATGTGGTGTCATTCATTTGAATGACACCCCAATGCATCTTGCTGACAGGCAGGCGTGTATGCACCATTTGTTAGGCAGTGCGCGGCATGGCACATTAGTGCTCTGACAGGCATGGCAATACATGTTGGGTGATATTCAGAATAAATGCCACCTCATTGCAGTAATATATTTTAAAGAGGATCTTCACTGTCCCCCCAAAAAATAGGTCAGCAACTACAAATGCTGTAATAACAATGAACCGCTTGTGGACTGCCCTCCCCCAAAATATGCTGTGGATGGGCAGCCCATACAGGCACAGCGACGTCACTGGACTCTGGGTTCTGTATGTCGCTGGACTCTTCTGGGTTCTGTACGTCGCTGGACTCTTCTGGGTTCTGTACGTCGCTGGACTCTTCTGGGTTCTGTACGTCGCTGGACTCTTCTGGGTTCTGTATGTCACTGGACTCTTCTGGGTTCTGTACGTCGCTGGACTCTTCTGGGTTCTGTACATCTCTGTACGTCGCTGGACTCTTCTGGGTTCTGTACGTCGCTGGACTCTTCTGGGTTCTGTACGTCGCTGGACTCTTCTGGGTTCTGTACGTCGCTGGACTCTTCTGGGTTCTGTACGTCGCTGGACTCTTCTGGGTTCTGTACGTCGCTGGACTCTTCTGGGTTCTGCACGTCGCTGGACTCTTCTGGGTTCTACACGTCGCTGGACTCTTCTGGGTTCTACACGTCGCTGGACTTTTCTGGGTTCTGTACGTTGCTGGACTCTTCTGGGTTCTGCACGTCGCTGGACTCTTTTGGGTTCTGTACGTCGCCGGACTCTTTTGGGTTCTGTACGTCGCCGGACTCTTCTGGGTTCTGTACGTCGCCGGACTTTTCTGGGTTCTGTACGTCGCCGGACTCTTCTGGGTTCTGTACGTCGCCGGACTTTTCTGGGTTCTGTACGTCGCCGGACTCTTCTGGGTTCTGTACGTCGCCGGACTCTTCTGGGTTCTGTACGTCGCTGGACTCTTCTGGGTTCTGTACGTCGCCGGACTCTTCTGGGTTCTGTACGTCGCTGGACTTTTCTGGGTTCTGTACGTCGCTGGACTCTTCTGGGTTCTGTACGTCGTTGGACTCTTCTGGGTTCTGTACGTCGCTGGACTTTTCTGGGTTCTGTACGTCGCTGGACTCTTCTGGGTTCTGTACGTCGCTGGACTCTTCTGGGTTCTGTACGTCGCTGGACTCTTCTGGGTTCTGTACGTCGCTGAACTCTTCTGGGTTCTGTACGTCGCTGGACTCTTCTGGGTTCTGTACGCCGCTGGACTTTTCTGGGTTCTGTACGTCGCTGAACTCTTCTGGGTTCTGTACGTCGCTGGACTCTTCTGGGTTCTGTACGTCGCTGGACTCTTCTGGGTTCTGGGCACGTGCCCCCCCCCGCCCACCAACTCCCACCCTGATTGTACGCAGCTGGAGTTAGCCAGCAGGTCCCGGCCAATGATTCATGGCCAGGACCTGCTGATCAGCTGTGTCCAATCACAGCCCACAGCCCTGTGTTGACAATCAACACAGGGCTTTGTACAGAGGGAACGATCTCTCTCTTTCTCACCCCTGCAAAGCAGTTAGAAAAAACAAAGACGTGTCTTAGTAAAAGCAGCACATAATACACACATTACACACTGTTAGGCTCACATTTACTTCTTTGATCCCCCTAGATGTTATAACGCCACTTCCCAGCCATTGTCATTAGTAGAGTGACAGCATATAGTATAATCACTGATCTCTGCATTACAGAAGTGGTTTGTGTTATGGCGCTGTGCTACTTTAACTGACAATTGCGCGGTCATGCAACACTGCACCCAAATTAAATTTACGTTTTTTTCCCCCACAAATTGAGCTTTCTTTCGGTGGTATTTGATTGCCTGTTCATTTTTTATTTTTTGCGCTATAAAAAAAAAAAGACTGACGATTTTGAAAAAAACCCCAATATTTTGGACTTTTTGCTATAAAACATGTCCAGTAAAAAAATGTAAAAATCAAATTTAGTCATAAATGTAGGCCAAAATGTATTCTGCTCCATGTCTTTGCTAGAAAAAATCCCAATACGTGTAAATTAATTGGTTTACGCAAAAGTTATAGCGTCTACAAATGGCGGTATAGATACTGGAATTTTTTTTTATACTAATAATGGCGGCGATCAGCAACTTATGGCGGGACTGTGGCAGACATTCTGACACTGGGGGGGAACTGACTTGGGGTTAATGACATCCCCAGTGACACCAATACAGTGATCAGTGCAAAAAATAAAGCACTGACACTGTACTAATGGCACTGGGGAGGAAGGGGTTAACATTTGGAGGCAATCAAAGGGGTTAACTGTGTGCAGGGAGTGTTTTACTAGGGGGCGTGTGCTTCACTGTAAGCACATTGATCGGGATGGCTGTGCTCAGCCATTCCGGTCAATGTGCCCAAGTCAGTGTTTGTTGGTAATCACTGGGCTCCGGCGGGTAATCACCGGCCAGGACCCATTAATTGACACCCGCGGCCGCAATCGGTGGCGCGGGTAGGCGGTTACGCACCTCGCGCACCCCCCCTACCCGGAAATGCAAAATCACGTATATATATATATATATATATACGTGATTTTGCGCAGTGGTGCGACCCTGCAACAGTAAACGTTCTATGGCTGGTCGGCAACCAGTTAATGTCACTGACGCTGGAGGGGAACTAACTGCCACAGACATCACCAGTGTCACATTGCCCGCCGCACTATCCCAGTCCAATTATAAGTTGCCGATCACCACCATTAGTAGTAAATTAAAAATTCTAGTATATATACACACTAGGGATGCACCGATATACCGGTGCCCAATATGTATCGCTTGAAAATAGTATTATCGGCATTATGACGATAGGAAAAAAAAAGGTGCCGAAAATGGCCACGTTTAGGGTTTCTTTTTCATAAGTTATATGACTTGTGTCAAAAAGCATCAAAACGCAACATGTGTGGGTTTTTGATGCGTTTTAATGCATTTCAGGCCTGTTTCACACCAATGCAGTTTGCGTTTTGTCCGTTTTGCAGTGCGTTTTGCATTTTTGATGCGTTTTTTGTATGTTTTCTTTGGACAGCTTGTTGCAGAGCAGGTTAAAAAATGCAAAAAAAAATTGCAACACATGCATTTTTGCTACATTTACAATGTATTTCAGGCCTGTTTCACACTAATGCAGTTTGCGTTTTATCCATTTTGCAGTGCTTTTTGCACGCACGTTTGACACGTTTTTTGATGGGTTTTGCATTTTTTGTATGCTTTTTTTTTTTTGGGCCAATTTGTTGTGGGGCAGATTGAAAAAGCGAAATGCGTGAAAACTACACGCACTACATTCGGTTGCTGCATCATCTCCATTGAAATCTGTGGAACCAAAAGCGCAAGTTGAATACAATTATATATATATATATATATATATATATATATATATATATATATATATATTTTTTTTTTTTTTTTTTTAAACCTGACAATTTCAGCCAAATGCATCCTGAATTTTTGGTTTCAGTCCAAGAATTTTCATTTTGGGGCACCACTAATATATACCATAGTTTGTAGATGTTATAACCTTCACACAAGCCAATCAATATACACTTACTGGGATTTTTTTTTTAACCAAAGACATGTAGGCCAAAGTTTATGAAGAAATGTTTTTTTTCTATTGATATGTTATGTGCAGGAGAGGGTCAGAGACTGCAGACATAGTACAACAGGAGATGGTCAGAGACTGCGGACACAGTACAGGAGATGGACCAGAGACTGTGGACATAGTACAGGAGAGGGTCAGAGACTTCAGATATAGTACAGGAGATGACCAGAGACTGCAGACATAGTACAGGAGAGGGTCAGAGACTTCAGATATAATACAGGAGAGGGTCAGAGACTTCAGATATAATACAGGAGAGGGTCAGAGACTGCAGACATAGTACAGGAGAGGCTCAGAGACTGCAGACATAGTACAGGAGATGACCAGAGACTTCAGATATAGTACAGGAGAGGGTCAGAGACTGCAGACATAGTACAGGAGAGGGTCAGAGACTTCAGACATAGTACAGCAGAGGGTCAGAGACTTCAGATATGGTACAGGAGATTATTATATTATTATTATACAGTATTTATATAGCGCTAAAAGGTTTGCTCAGCGCTGTACATTATAGTGGGGGACAATACATGAGACAATACAGTAACAAATCAAAACACGAGGGGGTCAAGGGCCCTGCTCTTTCGAGCTGTCAGAGACTTCAGACATTGTACAGGAGATGGTCAGAGACTGCAGACATAGCACAGCAGAGAGTCAGAGACTGCAGACATAGTACAGGAGAGAGTTAGAGACTGCAGACATAGTACAGCAGAGAGTTAGAGACTGCAGACATAGTACAGGAGAGAGCAAGAGACTGCAGACATAGTACAGCAGAGAGCCAGAGACTGCAGACATAGTACAGGAGAGAGTCAGAGACTGCGGACATAGTACAGGAGATGGTCAGAGACTGCAGACATAGTACAGGAGATGGTCAGAGACTGCAGACATAGTACAGCAGAGGGTCAGAGACTGCAGACATAGTACAGGAGAGAGTCAGAGACTGCGGACATAGTACAGGAGATGGTCAGAGACTGCAGACATAGTACAGGAGATGACCAGAGACTGCAGACATAGTACAGGAGAGGGTCAGAGACTGCAGACATAGTACAGGAGAGAGTCAGAGACTGCAGACATAGTACAGGAGATGGTCAGAGACTGCAGACATAGTACAGCAGAGGGTCAGAGACTGCAGACATAGTACAGGAGAGAGTCAGAGACTGCGGACATAGTACAGGAGAGAGTCAGAGACTGCGGACATAGTACAGGAGATGGTCAGAGACTGCAGACATAGTACAGGAGATAGTCAGAGACTGCAGACATAGTACAGCAGAGAGTTAGAGACTGCAGACATAGTACAGGAGATGGTCAGAGACTGCAGACATAGTACAGGAGAGAGCAAGAGACTGCAGACATAGTACAGCAGAGAGCCAGAGACTGCAGACATAGTACAGGAGAGAGTCAGAGACTGCAGACATAGTACAGCAGAGGGTCAGAGACTGCAGACATAGTACAGGAGATAGTCAGAGACTGCAGACATAGTACAGGAGATGGTCAGAGACTGCAGACATAGTACAGCAGAGGGTCAGAGACTGCAGACATAGTACAGGAGAGAGTCAGAGACTGCGGACATAGTACAGGAGATGGTCAGAGACTGCAGACATAGTACAGGAGATGACCAGAGACTGCAGACATAGTACAGGAGAGGGTCAGAGACTGCAGACATAGTACAGGAGATGGTCAGAGACTGCAGACATAGTACAGCAGAGGGTCAGAGACTGCAGACATAGTACAGGAGATGGTCAGAGACTGCAGACATAGTACAGCAGAGAGTCAGAGACTGCGGACATAGTACAGGAGAGAGTCAGAGACTGCAGACATAGTACAGGAGAGGGTCAGAGACTGCAGACATAGTACAGCAGAGAGTCAGAGACTGCAGACATAGTACAGGAGATGGTCAGAGACTGCAGACATACCACAGGAGAGGGTCAGAGACTGCAGACATACCAAAGGAGATGGTCAGAGACTGCCAGGAGGGATCTTGTATGGCATCCACAGCAGCAAGCTGTGGCAATACCTGCTGGACAGAGGGCCAACGAGGGCCAGAAAAGTGCTCCTTGATGGCACTAGAAGGTTTGGACTTTGTAAAGGAAGGACTTTTGTGGTGACAGTGGACTCACCCTGTGTTGTCTTCTTGTATGCACATAGAGCTGCTGCTCAGCCACCATCTTTAGTGCCTCCAGTCCTTAGGATCCTTTAGGGGACCGTTCTCTCAGTGGTTTGGGCGCAGTGTGCCCAACTTTTACCATGATGGCAGGTAAGAGGGGATGGCCTCAGGTATGCTGCGGGTGGTAGCCTTGAGCCAATCGGGTAAGCTGCTTTGGCAGGATCAGGCAAGGACCGGTGAGGCAGCTCCAGCACTTCACTAATCTCATCCCCGCTGCCAGACACTCCCCTCTCAGTCAATTGTAAAAGGCGCCAAAATCACTATGCATGCGCGCTCCCATTAGAGTCTGTCCAAGAGCTACCGAGCCCATTCGGCTTTGGAACTGCACACAAGCAGTCCAAAACCCATCCCCAGCCATATTTTTTACGGTGGCCGCTGTCCAAAATGGGCATTTAAGGACAGTCTGTAAATTGATTGAAACTTACAAACTGTCCGTAAATTTACGGACAGTTGGCAACACTGTCAAATACCGCCAAAGAAAAGCTATTTGTGTGGGGAAAAAAAGGATATAAATTTCATTTGGATACAGTGTTGTATGTCCACACAATTACCAGTTAAAGTAGTGCAGTGTTAAAAGGAAGAAATGGCCTGACCAAGAAGGGGTAAAAACTTCCGGTGCTTAATGTGGAGCTGCACTGCATCCAAGCACCACAAACCAAAAATGCGATTCGATTCACTTTCAATATTCATAGCAAACTCCCCCATCCATCCATGTCTGCATGCTTATTTTGCTGAGAAATTTGCTGAGAAATTTTGAAAACCACCCCGTCATTGCTGGCAGTGGCCATCTTGAGTAAGGGCAGATGATTCATGTATCATTTGCTTCCTGCAATCCATCTGCCCTAAGCTCAGGCAAAGGCTGAGCTGAGAAGCAAACCTCACTCCTTTCCAGCCTCAGATCCATATGGAGGTACCTAAAGTGCATTTAAAAATGGCCGTTACCATAGAGCAATAGGATGCACAGTAAAGGAGCATAAATGTCACAGGTTAAATGCTCCTCTTGGGCCAGCTTACCTTTAAATTTACTGGGTCGTATTATTATACTTAAAATATTTTTTCTCTCCAAGTTTATTGCTATTTTTTTTAATTGTTCTATTTGGTTAGGGGCTTCCCTGTTTAGGGATATTAACCGTTGTGTGGTGGCCTTTCCTTGGGGTGGATACACCCCTCGCCTTGCGAAATCCACCCTTCACCTTCCGGTGGAGTTTGGTGGTCTAGTCCTTTGAGGACCATAAGATTACGGAATGTCAAAAGAATCAATTTTTTGTTTTTAAAGTTCGTACACTTCAGTTGCTGTAAGTAAGCCATTTCATGAAATAATTGGTAAAAAGCTAGATCCATTTGTTGATAAAAACTAATATTTTGACTCAAACCAAAAAAAAAAGAAAGTATTTTAAGTTCTTAATCAGATGATACGGGCAATTAAAAACATGGGACAAATACGTCCCTTGGTCCTCAAAGGGCTAGCACTCCCCAATTTTCAGGCATACTACTGAGCGGCTGTTTTAGTTACAGTCAGATGGTGGTTTTTGAGATCAACGGAGAATGCTGCAGTTCGTTTGGAAACTGTCCTGCTGGGTTCCCCCATGGAGCTGGCCAATTTGGTATATAGGGGTCCTCAGGCTTTTTCCTCCCCCACTCTCCCCACTAAAACCACGCTTAGTGTGCAATGCACCTAGAGTGCGCTTTATTCAACCCAATCAATGGTCTCCTTACCATCCTCTTTGGGGCAATCCCTCCTTTGCACATTATAGGCTCATCCCAGATCCATCAGTCTGGGCCCATTATGGTATCAAAAACCTTAGAGATATTATGCACTCTGGAGTACTCTTGTCCTTCCACAAGATTTCTGATAGGTTCTGTTTGCCCTGCTGGATGTACTTTCACTACTGCCAGCTGAGACATGCAACTAGATCCCAGTTTTCTGCAACACCTGTACTGGATGACACACTTGAGGATCTCCTTTTGTAGGAGTCTCTCTCTAAGCCGCTTTCTGCACTCTATTCTGCTTTACTCAGGGTAAGTTCCCTTAAAATATATAAACATCCCAACCTTGGATAGGGAGCCCTGGGAGGACAGCTTTGAGCATAGTTCCAAGTTGGTCATTTCCTTGAGGGACAAATTGATTCAAACCAAGTTCCTGTATAGGGTGTATTACACGCCTCAGAGGTTGCACAGAATCTATTCACCAAGATCCCCAGACTGCACTAGGTGTCGCATGTCTGTGGGTACTTTCGTTCATATGTTTTGGTCCTGTCCCAGGATAGTACAGTTTTGGACTGAGGTGTTTGACCTAATCTACATTCGTCTACAGTTATTTCTACCATGCTCACCTGAACTGGCTCTCCTGGGGATACAAGACAACGAACAGAGACCCAGGTACACCAAACTGTTGATTTCCTATTTATTGTATTATGCAAAGATGGAAATTCTCTGTAAGTGGACTTCCTCATCTCCTCCCACATTACATCATGGGAAACTGCAATTAATTCTGTGCTACCCATGTACAAATGAACTTACACTATATTGACAAAAATATTAGGATGCCTGCCTTTACACGCACATGAACTTTAATGGCATCTGAGTCTTAGTCCGTAGGGTTCAATATTGAGTATTGAAACTCAATACCCCAAACTCACTCATCCATGTCTTTATGGACCTTGCTTTGTTTACTGGTGCGCAGTCATGTTGGAACAGGAAGGGGCCATCCCCAAACTCTTCCCACAAAGTTGGGAGCATAAAATTGTCCAAAATGATCTTGGTATGCTGACGCCTTAAGAGTTCCCTTTACTGGAACTAGGGGGCAAGCCCAACCTCTGAAGAGCGACCCCACACCATAATCCTCCTCCACCAAACCTTATACTTGGCACAATGCAGTCAGGCAAGTACTGTTCTGCTGGCAACCACCAAACCCAGACATGTGCATCAGATTGCCAGACAGAGAAGTGTGAGTCATCACTCCAGAGAACATGTCTCCACTGCACTAGAGTCCAGTGGTGGCGTGCTTTACACCACTGCATCCGACTCTTTGCATTGCACTTGGTGATGTAAGGCTTGGATGCAGCTATTCGGCCATGAAAACCCATTCCATGAAGCTCTCTATGCACTGTTGTTGTGCTAATCTGAAGGCCACATGACGTTTGGAGGTCTTTAGCTATTGACTCTGCAGACAGTTGGCGACTTCTGGGCACTGTGCGCTTCAGCATGCGCTGACCCCACTCTGTCATGTTACGTGGCCTACCACTTGGTGGCTGAGTTGCTGTTGTTCCCAGTTGCTTCCACTTTGTTATAATACCACTAACAGTTGAGCGTGGAATATTTAGTAGCCAGGAAATGTCACGGATGGACTTATTGCACAGGTGGCAACCTATCACGGGACCACGCTTGGAGTCACTGAGCTCCTGAGAGCGACCCATCCTTTCACCAATGTTTGTAGAAGCAGTCTGCATGCCTAGGGGCTGGATTTTATACACCTGTGGCCATGGAGGGGATTGGAACACCTTAATCCAATGATTTGGAGAGCTGGCCCAATACTTTTGGTAATATGGTATATATTTTTAAGAATTGTCTTGGTAAATATGACAAGATCTGGCAGCCATGGGTAGCGCAGTGAGGGTCCTTGTGTATTCCCCCCTTGTGATGCCTTCTTATGCTATGTTCTTGATGCCTTTTTTTTTACCTAGTTATCCTCCCTAAATATGTTCTACAACATTTTGGAGGTACTTGTCCTGTGTTTATTGCACTTGGCTTTAATGATTTTGGCCCTATATGTTCTGTCATGCTACTGCTATGCATTTGTGATTACTTTGCGGCATTTGTACCATTGACACAGACAATAAAGAGCAATGCCAGTTGTTAAAGGTGCATAAATGTCAAATATCACAATTTCTGTACTGGTATGAGTGCTTGTACATGCATACTAGAAAATGTCATGGGGTGCTTTTTCACATAATGCATTTCTTCTTTTTTTTTACTATTTTGTTAAATGAGGAACTAATCAATTGTGAAACAGCTAAACCTCCCAGTAATATAGGATAGGATAGATAGGGAGGGAATGTTTAGAGCTGCTGGAGCATTGCAGAGTGTGAGGGATTACAAATGTAAAAAGTAATTTAGCAGCAGATGACAGGGATGAATAAGCAGAAATTGTCTGCCATGGATGGTCTCCCCCCTTCCTGCCGCTGTCTTCATCACCAACGCCTCCAGCCATTTAATGCTGGGAAAGACAGAGAGGTGCCTGACCTTCTTTTGTCCTTCTGATGGCAGGGTCAAGGGTTGTTGGTCCATGACAGTTAGCTCTTTGGTATCATTCACTGGGCTTTATGTGTTATATTTATACATAATGTTTATATAGTGTGTGTGACATGGGGTAGTTAACGCTCATGGTAGATGCATTGCATAGTGAGTCCACGGCAGACCGGAACTATTTATTAAGGGCTTGGTAACCCCTTTTTATTTGAAAGAAGGCAAAAGTTCACAAATGAATGATTTCCCAACTTGAACAAAAATCCATACACTGGAAAATGCAGATCCACATGGCTCATAAGCTCACTCAGCTTTACTTGCAGTACCTCTCCCAGATACTTGGCTCTCTGGCCTCTAGACAAGGCCTCTAGACTTGATGTAAAGCCCAACTCTTGCCTATGGATGGGGACAGGGGAAGACTGACAACTCATGGGTCCCCTGGGCAATAGGGAATCATGGGGCCCCTGTGTCCTTGAACAAACTGAAAAAAGCCTATGAAAAAGGTACCAGGGGCATCTCATGGGGACCCCTACTGACCCCGGGCCCTCGGGCAGTGCCCGAGTTTCCAAATGGTCAGTCCGCCCCTGGATGGGGGTAGGGTTGCCACCTCATCCCTTTAAAACTGAACACATTAATTACTGAGGCTAATTTAATGCTGATAAGGCACCAAGTGAGTTTATTTACCACCTTAATCAGCCTCAAAACCTGTGTAATTAATATGTGTTCGGTTTTAAAGGGATGAGGTGACAATCCTAGATGGAGGTTCTCCTGACACTCTGATAGGAACCGACCCGACTCCTGAAACTGAGACCTCTGTTTCCTGGCTTCTCTCTGGGTCCTCTTACCCTTCAAATTAGACCTTCTGCCTCCCCCACTTTGAGCAGTCTCCAACTGAGAGCCCTGAGCTAATCTCAGACCCGAGTATACAACAACACCTCACAGCTGTGTACTCCAGATTGCAGGTGTCTAGCAAAATCTGGACACAGGACTGAATGTTCCAAAGCAGAGCTGCAGAAACCAGAGAAAGCCCCCACACACCTGTGCCTTTAATGTGCTTGAACCTTACAAAATTTGATGGTAAGTGCCTAATCACACAATGGCATAGCCTTCCACTGCCATATATCCCCGGAGGTATGAACACATAAACCAGTTACTGCGGTTGGGATACCTCTGTGCCAACCATTAGCTGCGTAGACTCAACCCTTTTTCCGGGTATGTTTCCACGAACACTTCACTCGGGCACCTCTGTGCCAGCTATCACGAACAGGAGTCCTAGCTTGTCTGACTTTCGTTTTAAAGGGGAATTCTACTCATATTTTTTTGGGTGTGCTTCCATAAACACTTCTTCCTGCATCGTGGGGTCTCACTGGTCTCTTTGCTGCCCTTTGGCCTTGGGTTCCTGTGTTTCTTGCAGTACTTGAAGTACCTCTTCTGGATCCTTGGCTCTCCAGCCTTTAGACACAGTGCCTTGCTGAAAGGGCCACTTATGGATGGGGGTTGGCCTGACACCATAATAGGCACCAACCTGACTCCTGAGACCTTCCATCTCCCCCACTGTCTCCCAACTTAGTGAGATGAGAAAGAGGGACATATTTTATCACAAGATATATATGCAAATTACACACCAGTAGTCTGGTCCCATTTAGAGAATAAATAAAGCTGAAATTTTAACTACTTATATTTTGCCAATTATAAATTGAGGCTGATCTGAGGTCTAAAGGAATAGGAAATGGACCTGATCTGAGGTCTGAAGGCACAGGATTTGGAACTGATCTGAGATCTGAAGTGCATTCATTGAGGATGATCTTGGGTCTGAAGGTGTAGGAATTGGGGCTGTTCTAAAGGTCTGCAGCTGCAGGAACTGGGGCCATTGAGGTCTGAAGGTGCAGGAAACAGAGCTGATCTGATGTATAAAAGTGCAGGAATTGGGGAAAATTGGGAGTCTGAAGGCGCAGGAATTGAGGCTGATCTTAGCTCTGAAGGTATAGGAATTGGGGGTAATATGAGGTCTCCAGGTTCAGGAACAGGGATGATATGAGGTCTGAAAGTGCACGAATTTGGCTAACCTGACCTATGAAAGTGTGCATACTAGGGCAGATCAGGGGTTTGAGGATGCAAGAAGTGTGGCTGATCTTAGGTTTGAAGTTGTAAAAGCCAGGGCTGATCTGAGGTCTGAAGGTGCAGGAATTTGGGCTGATCTGAGGTCTGAAGGTGCAGAAATTGGGAATGATCTGAGGTCTGAAGGTGCAGGAATTTGGGCTGATCTAAGGTCTGAAGGTGCAGAAATTGGGAATGATCTCAGGTCTGAAGGTGCAGGAATTGGGACTGACCAGAGGGATGATGCTGCAAGAATTGTACTGAAAGTACAGGAACTGGAGCAGATCAGGGTTCTGAAGGTGCAGGAATTGCTGCTGATCTGAGGTCTGAAGGTGCAGAAATTGGGAATGATCTGAGGTCTGAAGGTGCAGAAATGGGGGCTGACCTGCTATATGAAAGTGCAAGAACTGGGAAGGAACTGGTGTCTGAAGGTGCAGGAATTTCAGCTGATTGTAAGTCAGAAGGTGTAGCAATCAGGGTTAATCTGAGATTTTAAGGTACCAGAATTGGAGCTGATCTGTGGTCTGAAGGTGTAGGAATCAGGGTTAATCTGAGATTTGAAGGTACCAGAATTGGAGCTGATCTGTGGTCTGAAGGGGCAGGAATTGGGGATAATCTGGACACTATAGGTGAAGGATTTGGGACTGCTCTGAGCAGCTGGTGCAGGAATTCAGACTGATCTAAGGTCTGAAGATGTGTGAACTAGGCATGATCTGAGGTGTGAAGGTGCAGGAATGTGGCTGATCTGAGGCGTGAAGGTGCAGGAATGTGGCTGATCTGAGGCGTGAAGGTGCAGGAATGTGGCTGATCTGAGGTGTGAAGGTCCATGTATTGGGGTAACCTAAATATGAACATGTTTTGCGTGTGCACCAGTTAATATAATAACAAATGAGTTTAACTTGCCATTAGCAGTACAACTGAGTGCAAGCTGAAAACAAACTATGCCTACAGCACACTATTATTCACCGGCACACAGGTTGTGTAATGGATCGTTTCTCAGGCAGAGTGCAGCGGGTTCCTCTGGGGTGCCGCGATGAGAGGAATCTGTGGTGATGAGGGGACCTCTGAAGTCATGTTAGTTTCACCAAGGTGGTTGTGTGCATCGTTGCAGGCTCAGGTTTACCATTGATAAGTAACATTTACAATTTTACATTTTAGACGGGGTGCCTCGAGATTTTGCATACTTTTAAAAGGGAACCGTGACTGAAAAAAAGTTGCGAATCGCTGATCTATCGCTTAGAAAAATTACACTTATTGTTGCTGAAAACTTTCAATTTCTATCCAAAATGTTTAGTTTTGGATTTAGATACATTTTAAATGATAATAAGATAACCTTTCCTTTCTTTACCACTAAGTTTCACCTGCTTTTCCTTCTAAAATCTAAATCATAGAAGTTTTCCATGGATAGTTATGATATAGAAGTGGGAGGTAAAAATGAATGGCCAAGCAAAAAATGGTGAATTACAGAAAACAAAGAAGAATAAATTGTGCCACCTAGTGGGATGTTCCTTCATCACCTTCACTCAACTGATAGAATGCATTAGGTCGGATTTGCAGTTGGTGGAAATGATCAGCAACATTTTTGCTGACAAAACAATGTGAAATCTATAAAATAGACATCACTGGACTACTAAATAAGTGGAGGGTGCTGAGAAAAGGAAATACAGACAATTGATAGGAAGGTAAGCTTAGCCATAGTTTGACTGATTGGAAAATGTATTACGAGATTTGCTAATCTTTACCTGTTAAAATTGTTCAGTTTCTGAAGCCAGAACACATGCTTACATGAAATGTTAGTCAAACCATTTGCTTAGAGTGAAATGCCACAAAAAAAATTAAACAATTAGGTAACAAATATATATACCATATACAATGCCTGGAAAAATTATTCATACCCCTTGAAATTTTGTCATGTTACAACAAAAAACGTAAATGTATTTTATGTGATAGACCAACACAAAGTGGCACATAATTGTGACATGGAAGGAAAATGATAAATGTTTTTTCAAAATTGTTTACAAATAAATATCTGAAAAGTGTGGCGTGCATTTGTATTCAGCCCCCTTTACTCTGATACCCCTAACTAAAATCTAGTGGAACCAATTGCCTTCAGAAGTCACATAATTAGTGTGTAATTTAATCTCAGTATAAATACAGCTGTTCTGTGAAGCCCTCAGAGGTTTGTTAGAGAACATTAGTGATCAAACAGCATCATGAAGGCCAAGGAACACACCAGACAGGTCAGGGATAAAGTTGTGGATAAGTTTAAAGCAGGGTTAGGTTATAAAAAAATATCCCAAGCTTTGAACATCTCACGGAGCACTGTTCAATCCATCATTTGAAAATGGAGAGTATGGCACAACTGCAAACCTACCAATTCATGGCCATCCACCTAAACTGACAGGCCGGGCAAGGAGAACATTAATCAGAGAAGCAGACAAGAGGCCCATGGGAACTCTGGAGGAGCTGCAGAGATCCACAGCTCAGGTGGGAGAAACTGTCCACAGGACAACTATTAGTCGTGTACTCCACAAATCTGGCCTTTATGGAAGAGTGGCAAGAAGAAAGCCATTGTTTAAAGAAAGCCATAAGCAGTCCCTCTGCGGTTTGCAAGAAGCCATGTGGGGGACACAGCAAACATGTGGAAGAAGGTGCTCTGGTGAGATGTGACGAAAATTGAACTTTTTCGCCTAAAAGCAAAACGCTATGACAGAAAACTAACACTGCACATCACCATCCCCACCGTGAAACATGGTGGTGGCAGCATCATGTTGTGGGGATGCTTTTCCTCAGCAGGGACAGGGAAGCTGGTCAGAGTTGATGGGAAGATGGATGGAGCCAAATACAGGGCAATCTTAAAAGAAAACCTGTTAGAATCTGCAAAAGCCTTGAGACTGAGGAAGATATTCACCTTCCAGCAGGACAACGACCCGAAACATCCAGCCAGAGCTACAATGGAATGGTTTAGATCAAAGCATATTCATGTGTTAGAATGGCCTAGTCACAGTCTAGACCTAAATCCGAATGAGAATCTGTGGCAAGACTTGAAAATTGCAAGACTTTTGCAATCCATCATAGCCCCCACCTCCATAAGAGACAGAAAGTCTACAGCTGGCTCTTTCTGTGTGCAGGTCTAGTCCTTCCAGCCTCCTGCCCTGGTTATATCTGTACAGGTGAGGGGTGTTTAGCTTCCATGCCCCAAGTGTGTGTGTGTTCCTCCCTACCTAACATATATGTGGGTGCTGACTCATCCCTGACATCACTAAAGGAGGGCTCTACCTAAAAGGGGCCTAACACCTGATGACCCTGTCTGCTCTAACCAAACACTAATCTGGTACAGAGCCACCAAGTGGTCAAATAGCTAACTGCACCTGCCTGCACCTTACCTGGAACAGCCATGCAAGTAAAGACCTGTGACTTTACTCTGACTTTACAGAAATGCATGCTTGTTCACCTTATTGATCCCACATGGTACTGTACGAGCCAGACTGCCAGCATTTTCATTGAGGGGAGTGATTTTGGTCAAATTGGTTTCACTGCTAAATTTCTGATTTGGCCATAGTGAAGTTTTGATGAAGCAAAAAGTTTCAAATGTGCTTATTGAGCTGCTTATTGTGTTACTGGCTGTGGAAGCAATTGGGCAACAGCGCGGCCGCCTAACTGCTTCCACCCGGCACGCAGGAGCCTGCCTGTCAGTTTGAGCCACAATCCTGGTGGTTGCAGCCTCTGGATTGTATGTAAACCGCCCCCTGTCAGGTTTGTATGACGTATGGACCTGGCAGCGAAAGGGTTAATGCAGATTAAGTGAGTTTAAAGTGTTACTAAACCCACAACAGTAAAATCAGTCTGTAGATGCAGTAAAGCATGCTTGTTATACTCACTGTGGAACCTAAGGGGTTAATCCTCTCCATTGTGTAAAAAGGATGTTTGATCCTGACATCTCTGATCCTCCTCTTGTTCTAATGTCCACGCTGATAAGAGAGACTGAACCTGTAGGCCTTCTGCACATGCTCAGTTTAGTTTTTATTGCTAGAGAGGTTTTTCTTTTCTTGAGAGAGTGCATGTGATCAGCACAGGGCCAATCAGCACTGTCCAGACAGAGGTCAGGGGTTCTGCATCCTCCTAGAGCAGAAAGAAAACTCCTCCTACAAGATTTAACCAGTGCTTGAAACTGATAGAAGTCACAAGACCGCTCTAACTGCTGATGGGAAAAGGTATTTAGCAGTTTATATTTACTACAATAATTGTATTTACATGTTGTGTGTACTGTGGGAGACCAGATATAGTGAATGCAGGGTCCGGGGAGACCAGATATAGTGAATGCAGGGTCCGGGGAGACCAGATATAGTGAATGCAGGGTCCTGGGGAGACCAGATATAGTGAATGCAGGGTCCGGGGTGAGCAGATATAGTGAATGCAGGGTCCGGGGAGACCGGATATAGTGAATGCAGGGTCCGGGGAGACCAGATATAGTGAATGCTGGGTCTGGGGAGACCAGATATAGTGAATGCAGGGTCCAGGGAGACCGGGTATAGTGAATGCAGGGTCCTTGGAGATCAGATATAGTGAATACAGGGTCCGGGGAGACCAGATATAGTGAATGCAGGGTCCGGGGAGACCAGATATAGTGAATGCAGGGTGCTGGGAGACCAGATATAGTGAATGCAGGGTCCGGGGTGACCAGATATAGTGAATGCAGGGTCCTGGGGAGACCAGATATAGTGAATGCAGGGTCCTGGGGAGACCAGATATAGTGAATGCAGGGTCCTAGGAGACCAGATATAGTGAATGCAGGGTCCGGGGAGACCAGATATAGTGAATGCAGGGTCCGGGGTGACCAGATATAGTGAATGCAGAGTCCGGGGTGACCAGATATAGTGAATGCAGGGTCCTGGGGAGACCAGATATAGTGAATGCAGGGTCCTAGGAGACCAGATATAGTGAATGCAGGGTCCGGGGAGACCAGATATAGTGAATGCAGGGTCCGGGGTGACCAGATATAGTGAATGCAGGGTCCGGGGAGACCAGATATAGTGAATGCAGGGTCTGGGGAGACCAGATATAGTGAATGCAGGGTCCAGGGAGACCGGGTATAGTGAATGCAGGGTCCTTGGAGATCAGATATAGTGAATACAGGGTCCGGGGAGACCAGATATAGTGAATGCAGGGTCCGGGGAGACCAGATATAGTGAATGCAGGGTCCTGGGGAGACCAGATATAGTGAATGCAGAGTCCTGGGAGACTTAATATATTGAATGCAGGGTCCTGGGGAGACCAGATATAGTGAATGCAGGGTCCTGGGAGACTAGATATAGTGAATGCAAGATCCAGGAGACCAGATATAGTGAATGCAGGGTCCTGGGGAGACCAGATATAGCGAATGCAGGGCTCTGGGAGACCAGATATAGTGAATGCAGGGTCCGTGGAGACCGGATATAGTGAATGCAGGGTCCGTGGAGACCAGATATAGGGAATGCAGGGTCCGTGGAGACCGGATATAGTGAATGCAGGGTCCGTGGAGACCGGATATAGTGAATGCAGGGTCCGTGGAGACCGGATATAGTGAATGCAGGCTCCGTGGAGACCGGATATAGTGAATGCAGGGTGCTGGGGAGACCAGATATAGTGAATGCAGGGTCCAGGGAGACCGGATATAGTGAATGCAGGGTCCGGGGAGACTAGATATAGTGAATGCAGGGTCCTGGGATATCAGATATAATGAATGCAGGGTCCGGGGAGACCGGATATAGTGAATGCAGGGTCCGTGGAGACCGGATATAGTGAATGCAGGGTCCTGGGGAGACCAGATATAGCGAATGCAGGGCTCTGGGAGACCAGATATAGTGAATGCAGGGTCTGTGGAGACCGGATATAGTGAATGCAGGGTCCGTGGAGACCAGATATAGGGAATGCAGGGTCCGTGGAGACCGGATATAGTGAATGCAGGGTCCGTGGAGACCGGATATAGTGAATGCAGGGTCCGTGGAGACCGGATATAGTGAATGCAGGGTGCTGGGGAGACCAGATATAGTGAATGCAGGGTCCAGGGAGACCAGATATAGTGAATGCAGGGTCCGGGGAGACTAGATATAGTGAATGCAGGGTCCTGGGATATCAGATATAATGAATGCAGGGTCCGGGGAGACCGGATATAGTGAATGCAGGGTCCGTGGAGACCGGATATAGTGAATGCAGGGTCTGGGGAGACCGGATATAGTGAATGCAGGGTCCGGGGAGATCATATATAATGAATGCAGGGTCTGGGGAGACCAGATATAGTGAATGCAGGGTCTGTGGAGACCGGATATAGTGAATGCAGGGTCTGGGGAGACCGGATATAGTGAATGCAGGATCCGTGGAGACCGGATATAGTGAATGCAGGGTCCGTGGAGACCGGATATAGTGAATGCAGGGTCTGGGGAGACCGGATATAGTGAATGAGGGTCCGGGGAGACCAGATATAGTGAATGAGGGTCCTGGGTTTAGTAACACTTTAATTACCACCTTAATCAGCCACAGAACCCGTGTTATTAATATGTGTTCAGTTTTAAAGGGATGAGGTGGCGCCTCTAGTGACAACAGAGAACAATTTTTGTGTAATGTGTGTTGAAAAAGCCACTTGTATCTATTGCAAGCCCATGTGACAGGGTGACAACACAAGAACATAATTGTGAGACAGGGACAGAGCGTTGTCACCCTATAACAGAAAATGCTTTAACAAGGACCTTTTTGGCAGAATCATCAGGTATTCTTTTATCACAAGCTGCTAAAGTGAAAATGACTTTACCATGTTAAAGATTATATGAGATTTAAGATACTTCATCCCCCACAGCCACTTCCTCCTGTACCACTATCCCCTCCCTCCTAGATTGTAAGCTCCAAGGAGCAGGGCCCTCAAACTCTTCGTGTTTTGTCTTGTTACTGTATTGTCTCATGTTCTGTCCCCCACTATAATGTACAGCGCTGAGCACACCTTTTGGCGCTATATAAATACTGTATAATAATAATAACTTAAATTTCGCCTTCACCACTGCATTTTGGCGAAATTTCCAACATTTTGTGAAATAAGAACTTTTAATTTTGCTAACCAATAACCTTCAGAATGGGATTGGAAATGGCTGCCCCCCACCCAAAAAAAATTTGGCAAGGATGCAAAATATAAATCTGAAATGCTGTGCGATTTATATCTGATGGTGGGATAGCTGAAAACTGTGTGATTTAAATGTAAGGCCCAGGTGCGGACTGACCATTTGGAAACTCAGGCGCAGGTCAGTAGGGGGACCCATGAGATGCCCCTGGTACCTTTTTCATAGGCTTTTTTGAGTTTGGGCAAGGACACAGGGGCCCCATGATCCCCTATTGCCCGGGGACCCCCATGAGTTTTCAGTCCGCCCCTGGTAAGGCCTCAATCACACATGCATACCTGTCCATACTAGGGTTGCCATCTCATCCCTTTAAACCCGAACACATAATTATTACACAGGTTCTGGGGCTCATTTAATGCAGATAAGGCACTAAGTGAGAATTTATTTACCTCCTTAATCAGCCCCAGAACTTGTGTAATTAATATGTGTTCTGTTTTAAAGGGATGAGGTGGCAACCCTAGTCCACACAAAAAGTATTATACTCACAAAGGAATAAAATCAAAAGCATGTCACATGCTCTGAGGAAGAGGTACAGACTCGAAACACGTCAGCCATTAAGAGGTCTACCCACCACCAGACATCTTTCAGAGAGATTGGACCATACTGTATTTCTTGTGACATGCTTTCGATTTTATTCCTTTGTGAGTATAATACTTTTTATTAATAAGTTTCTATTGTAGAAGGTAATGCATTAGGCCCGTGCGCCCTCTTTTTGTTTCTTTGTATGCAGTTCTTTTGGATTTCCCTGATCCGTTGAGGGCAGCAAGACTCGTATTCCTTAATTACTCCATGTGGGTCTACAGACATTGTGAAGACCATTGTCCACCGCAGGAGTTTAGACATTCGGTTGCTTTTTTCTTCTTATAAGACCTAGTCCACACAACCATGGGAAGTACCATCTTTGCCCACATGTCCCTAGGCAGGTGCGGGGGGTGCGCGCCGCACCAGGTGACACCTATCACATGGGGTGACACTGGACCCGCTCAACAAAAAGGTAAGTTTTAAAGCAAGCCAACGATCCCCGCAGGATGGATCGGATCTGCAGATTGAGCATAATGGATCGGAGTCCGATCCATTATGCTCCCCAGTCTGCAGATCCGATCCATCCTGCGGGGATCGTCGGCTTGCTTTAAAAGTTACCTTTTCGTGGAGCTCGTGGAGCGATCAGTTAACCCTGTAGAGGTTGCAAGCCGATGATCCCCACAGGATAGATGGGATCTGTGGTTTGGGGAGGATAATAGATCGGACTCCGATCCATTATGCTCAATCCGCAGATCCGATCCATCTTGCGGGAATCGTTGGAGGAGGTGTCACCAAGTGTTCCGGCACCGGGTGACACCAACCCTAGGCACAAGGTGTTCCGCGCACCTGCGCGCAAGCAACCCCATTCATGTCCTTTTTGGATGCAGCAGCTGCACAGACGCAGCCACTGGTTAGGGTTGCCACCTTACCCCTTTAAAAACGAACACATATTAATGACATAGGTTCTGGGGCTGATTAAGGTGGTAAGTAAACTCACCTAATGCCTTATATATAATAAATTAGCCTCAGAACCCGTGTCATTAATATGTGCTCGATTTTAAAGGGATGAGGTGACAACCCTACCACTGGTCCCAATTTGACAGCCGCCCGAGAGTGGGTGCGTGTCCCTGAATGCACACCGTCTGCGTTCAGGGATAGGCACCCACATGGCTGTCATATAGGGACCAGTGGCTGTGCCCATGCAGCCACTGCTTCCCAATAGACATAAATGGGGCTGCCTGTATGCAGATGTGGGGAACACTTGTGTATCCAACAGCCCTTCACACAGGTATGTGGATAGGTACGCTCCTGTGAATGAAGCCTAAAGATAACTGAAGGCTTGGTGCCTATATGTATTTATTTATTACAGGTACTTATATAGTGCTGTCAATTTACACAGCACTTTACATACATACTGTACATTCACATCAGTCCCTCAAGGAGCGTACAATCCAAGGTCCCCAAAGCTGGCCATACATTATCCAATTTTTTTGTATAATTTTCCTTCAGATTTACCAAAATTATATAATATGAGGTCAAACTTAAACACTTTCAATTTGTATGCAATCAGTCAGGCCCTTATATTATATAGTTTAGAGCAGGGATGTCAAACTCCATTTCATCGAGGGCCGTATCAGTATTATGGTGGCCCTCAAAGGGCCGGTTGTATCTGTAAGACTAGATGTCCAGAGCACCCCACCCCTGATTACATCAGATATCAAGAAACCCACACCCTCCCTAACATCACCGTGCACCCCCTTTGGGGGCAGAGCTGGAAAGCACACAGTGCAGGGTCTGGAGGAGGACCAGAGGAGGAGTGGAGTCAGTTACCAGAGTCTGCTGCATGCTGAGACCAGGGGAGGCAGAGATGAGGGGGTGCTGCAGCTGCACTGAGAGGTGCAGGATTTGGCAGAGTTCTATTCTCCTCTCTGCTGCCAACTGCTAAGACAAGGTGGGGGAAGAGACAATGGGGTACCTGCAGGAGAGGTGCAAGGGCCACATGAAATGGCCTGGAGGGCCGTATTTGGCCTGCGGGCCATTTGTGTTTGATACCTGTGGTTTAGAGGAAATCTAAAGGAAATTGAATAAGAAAATTGTATAATGTATGGCCAGCTCAAATCACATTCATATATACCAGGGGTAGGCAACCTGCGGCTCTCTAGTTGTTGTGGAACTACATTTCCCATGAGGCATTGTAAAGATTACAAAACTGACAGTTACAGCTATGACTTGCAGAGGCATGATGGAACTTGTAGTCCTGCGGCTTTCAGGTTGCCTTCCCCTGATATATACACATACTATATCTGAAGGTTCTAAAGCTAGCTATACATTTTACAATTTTCTTGTTCAATTTTCTTTGTATTTAACTTCAACTATGTAGTGCAAGGGCCTGCCTGATTGTATACAAATTGTTCCAATTGCTTGGTAACAAAAATTGCTATTCAGCTAATCACATGGCAGCAACTCAATGCATTTAGACATGTAGAGATGATGAAGACGACTTTTTGAAGTTCAAATTGAGCATCAGAATGGGGAAGGAAGGGGATTTAAGTGACTTTGAACGTGGCATGGTGGTTGGTGCCAGATGGGCTGGTCTGAGTATTTCAGAAACTACTGCTCTACTGGGATTTTCACAAACAACCATCCCTAAGGCAAGGGCAGACTGACCATTCGGGCACCTGAGCACTGCCCGAGAGCCCGGGGTCAGTAGGGGGCCCCATGAGATGCCCCTGGTACCTTTCATAGGCTTTTTTGGGTGTGGTTTGAGTGTGGGCAAGGACACAGGGGCCCCATGATTTCCTATTGCCCGGGGGCCCCATGAGTTGTCAGTCCGCCCCTGCTCTAAGGCTTACAGAGAATGGTCCGAAAAAAGAGAAAATATCCAATTGTGTAGACAAAAATGCCTCGTTGATATCAGAGGTCAGAGGGGAATGGGCAGACTGCGACATTCAGATGGTGGGGTCAGAATTTGGCATAAATCCATGGATCCATCCTGCCTTCTATGAATGGTTCAGGCTGGTGGTGGTGGTGTCATGGCGTGGGGGATATTTTCTTGGCACTACCAAGGTGTACCTAATAAAGTGGCCGGTGAGTGTATATGGTTTTGGTGAATCTAAAGGAAAATTGTACAAGAAAATGGGATAATCTATGGCCAGCCTAAGTGTGTAAGGCTTGCAGGCCGACATTTACGGCAAATACTAGACTCAACCCACAAAGCAAAAAAAAAAAAACCCACCAAGATAAAGATCCTTATTTTTCCAAAAGAAATAACAGTTATTTTCACTTGCGTCCGTTGAGACTGGAAAATGGCAGTCAAATGGCTAAAAATAAGGATCTTTATCCTTGTGTTTAAAGCTTTGCCAGTTGAGCCTATTGACTGGTAAATTGGTGGCCTCTTCGTGCATCCTCCCATCAGCTGTCCTGTCGATCTTCCTCTTCCTCGAAGGGTACGGCTGGATGTTGTCCATTGTGCAGCCTCCCCGCCATAGTCTTTTACCTGCCCTGTATTCCGGTAATGGCCCTGTGGGTTTGGTCGGCCGTCCTCCCCCTCCTCCCTGTGTGCTAGTAAAAGGTAGCTGAGCCTTTGTGTTGATGTATTAAAGTGTAGCTGTGTGCAGCCTCCCTCCTCCTCCTCCTCATCGCCTCCCTCTCTCTCTCTCTCTCTCTCTCTCTCCTCCTCCCTGTCTGATCCTCTGTGTTCTGCACTCTCCATATGACATGGATGACTCTGCCATCATCAGACGCAGGAGGCTGCAGGTACGGTGCCACCTCTGCTGTGCCCTGGTCCCCCCCACCACCAGGGTGCCCTGTGCTCATCTTGTCTGTGCCACCCCTGTCCTGGATCTTCTCATACAACTGCTGACCATCATTCTTGTCTCATGGCTCTCTATAAGATCCCCACTTCCTCCCTTCTCTCCCATTCTGCTGTCACTGTTTATACAGCGGAAGCCCTATGCACCTTCTGTAGCAACCTAGCCCATCTCTGCATCTCCTCCCGTTACTCCACGTAACGTTTCCCCCCCCCCCATCACACCCTTTATTGCTCCACGCCGATGTAGGAAAGCTGGTGCAAAAGTGGAGCTGTCGTCCATAGCAACCATGCCTTGGAAAAGGGAAATGTGTAGTCTGGTTGCTATGGGAACTGCTCCATGCTGCCGCTGTCGTTTGATGGACGGTATCTGACTAGTTCCTACGGGCAACAGCTGCCCTCCTGCTCCCATATTCTGCCTTTATGTTTTCTATGGGTTACTCCCCGTTCAACCCTTCCATATGCTATGATGACTCCTAACATTGCTCCAGTTTGATACTGTAAGTTCTAAGATGAACTGCAGGAGCCCATAGCACCCAGTCAGCCAATCATAATGCTTTGTTTTATTGGACTGACTTCTGTTGATTAAAATCTCATTGGTTCCCATAGGCTACTGCAGTTGACACATTGTCAGTCCTATCTGCATTGCTTTATTAAAAGGGGGCATGTAAACAAATGTATAGTTTGAAGAAGCCGTTCTCAACCTTTTTAACATGGAGGAACCCTTGAAATAATTTTAAGATCTCCGGGAACCCCTGCCAAAAAATAACTATATCTACATCTCAGGGGACATTTGTTTGCACCCATTAGTAACCATTGGCCAGTGGGAAAGAAAGTGCCTTGCGCTGGTGGTCAGTGGGAAGAATGCCCTCTTATATTGGTGGTCAGTGGGAAGAATACCTTCTTATATTGGTGGTCAGTGGGAAGAATACCTTCTTATATTGGTGGTCAGTGGGAAGAATACCTTCTTATATTGGTGGTCAGTGGGAAGAATACCTTCTTATATTGGTGGTCAGTAAGGAAAATGTTCCTTACATTAGTGGTCAGTGGGAAAAAAATGTTCCCTTATATTAGTGGTCAATGGGAAGAATACTTTCTTACGTTGGTAGTCAGTGGGAAGAATGCCCCCTTACATTCGTGGTCAGCATGAAGAATGTCCCTTACATTGGTTGTTAGCGGGAAGAATGCCCCCTTACATTGGTGGTCAGCGGAAAGAATGCCCCCTTACATTGGTTGTCAGAGGGAAAAATGACCCCTTAAATTGGTGGTCAGCGAGAACAATGCCCCCTTACATTGGTGGTCAGTGAGAATGCCCTATTACATTGGTGGTCAGTGAGAAGAATGCCCCCTTACATTGGTGGTCAGCAGGAAGAATGCTCCCTAATATTGGTGGTAAGAGGGAAAAATTACTCCTTAAATTGGTGGTCAGAGGTAACAATGCCCCCTTACATTGGTTGTCAGTGAGAAGAATACCCATTACATTGGTGGTCAGAGGGAAAAATGACCCCTAAAATTGGTGCTCAGCGGGAACAATGCCCCCTTACCTTGGTGGTCAGTAAGAATGCCCTATTACATTGGTGGTCAGTGAGAATGCCCTATTACATTGGTGGTCAGTGAGAATGCCCCCTTACATTGGTGGTCAACAGGAAGAATGCTCCCTAATATTGGTGGTCAGAGGGAAAAATTACACCTTAAATTGGTGGTCAGAGGGAACAATGCCCCCTTACATTGGTGGTCAGTGAGAAGAATAACCATTACGTTGGTGGTCAATGTAAGTGGGAAGAATGCCCCCTTACATTGGTGGTCAGCAGGAAGAATGCTCCCTACATTGGTGGTCAGAGGGAAGAATTACCTCTTAAATTGGTGTTCAGCAGGAACAATGCCCCCTTACATTAATGGTCAGCGGAACAATGCCCCCTTACATTGGTGGTCAGCGGGAACAATGCTCCCTTACAATGGTGGTCAGCAGGAACAATGCCCCCTTACACTGGGGGTCAGCGGGAACAATGCTCCCTTACATTGGTGGTCAGCAGGAACAACGCCCCCTTACATTGGTGGTCAGCGGGAACAATGCTCCCTTACATTGGTGGTCAGCAGGAACAATGCCCCCTTACACTGGGGGTCAGCGGGAACAATCCTCCCTTACATTGGTGGTCAGCAGGAACAATGCCCCCTTACACTGGGGGTCAGCGGGAACAATGCTCCCTTACATTTCTGGTCAGCAGGAACAATGCCCCCTTACATTGGTGATCAGCAGGAAGAATGCTTCTTGGATTCGTGGTCAGTGGGAAGAATGCTCCTTGGATTCGTGGTCAGTGGGAAGAATGCTCTTTGGATTGGTGGTCAGTGGGAAGAATGCTCTTTGGATTGGTGGTCAGTGGGAAGAATGCTCTTTGGATTGGTGGTCAGTGGGAAGAATGTTCTTTGGATTGGTGGTCAGTGAGAAGAATGCTCTTTGGATTGGTGGTCAGTGAGAAGAATACTCTTTGGATTGGTGGTCAGTGGGAAGAATGCTTCTTACATTGCTAGTCAGTGGGAAGAATGCTTCTTACAATGGTGGTCAGTGGGAAGAATGTCTATTGCATTAATGGTTAGTGGGAAGAATGTCAATTACATTGGTGGTTAATGGGAAGAACATTTCTTACATTGCTAGTCAGTGGGAAGAATGCTCCTTGGATTGGTGGTCAGTGAGAAAAATCTCCCCTCACAGAGCTCTAAAAAGAGCATTGGTGTCAGTGGTTATGTATTATTTGGACGGCAAAAACTGCTCTTTGCTCAAGAAACCCCTAGCAGCCTCTGAAGGATCCCTAGGGCTCCATGGAGCCCTGGTTGAGCAAGGCCTGTTTAAAGGGTACGTAAACCCAAAATGAATTAAATTTAGTTTGCTAAAGCAGCGTGTATCATAAACAGTTGCCATTTTCAATAAAACAATGTTTTCAACTTTTTTCATCCTTTGTTTCATCTCAGTGCTGCTGATATGCTACAGCCCCTTGCAGCCACTTCTCATTTACATGCACCCAATCTGCATGGCATTTCTTAGGGCGGGTATCCTGATGGTGACAACAGTGGACCATGCTTTTGTGATCTGCATTGGCATGGTCACTTGTAGTGTCAATTGGCAGAGAGTGTAAACAGTTGGGAGAGTGTTGTTGTTCTATACCAGGATGTGCCTGCATGAGGACCCCTTCGCGATGAGAGTTCCATGTATTATTTTCATGGAATGTTAATTTGAAAGTATTAATAATGACTTTTGATATTACTTTATTATAACTTATATAAGATTTTAGTGATTGGGTTTTCATCTACTTTTAACTGGTAATATTGCGTCTAGCTGCTTGTGCAAAGAAACGTTGTCCTACTATCTTCAGTAAGTCGGGATCCTATGAGATTTGTTACACACAGTTTGGAGGCCTTGACTTTGTTTTGGTTCAAAGCACTGACTTCCCGTTATCACAGCGACAAAAATACACAGCCGCTGAGGCACCCTCATCCCACTGCCTTTTACTACTCCCAATACATATGAGGATACATGCACACGGGTGGTTTGGCATCAAACCCTGGAATTTTTGGGCACCCAGGAGGTATGGGTGCAGCGTCCAGTCCCGCTGACCGGAATTCTGCATTTGGGGCATACGTCCCTGAAGGCATGCAGCCCTAAACGCCAGTACTGCTTGGTACAGCTTTTGACAGGTTACTGGTAGTGGGGCTGGAAGCTGTACCTCTGCTACCCTGGTGCCCAAAAAGACAGGATTTTACACTGACGGGCCAAGTGCCTGTATGTATGATGTCTTACACTGGCTATAACTGCTGCCAATGCTAGACAGTGGTAGGGAAAATGGCACTATGCTACACTCAACCCCACTTGAACCCACTGTCCCTGGCAGGTTTTCAGACTAAAGTCATCCAGCACAAAGTGTTCAATAGGTTTACTGAAATTAGGTCTCTGGGAGCACCTCAGTGGTTGAGTCTTGGCCCCAGATTTTAGGACAAGAGGCAACATGTCTCTGCATTTAGGTGCATTAGCGGATGATGGGTCAGGGGGCTTCACAGCAGAAGCATGGACCTGAGATGTGTGACCAGTGGGCCGTACAACATTTTTTAGGATCCACGGCTTTTCCTGGTTGTCTTTGAGGTCATGATGAAAGAGGAGCAGGTAGCTACCACTGAACAAGATGTACTTGTGGCTCATAAACGTGGACAGGTTGTTTGAAGAAAAACCCATGGGCCCTTCTGTGGTTCCTGACAGGCTTGAGCAGCTTACGGTGTAGGGGCCTTGTTTTACTTGAGTACCTTCTCTATGGATATCATAGACTGTCATACCTGGAATAGGCTGTTGTAGGACAACTCCATAGACTTCTTCCTTTGTATTTGCGCTTCTTCTTTCTGGTGTGCATATTTGCGTCAGACTAGTCCCCAGGTTGTAGGTCAATGTCTGACGCTTCTGACTCTCCTTGTCACCCATGACCAATCTTTAATGAACTTTTGGACTTTAGATAGATGTTGTTTCTATTTTCAAATCCAAGTTGGTGTGTGCTCCATTTCTTCTGTGGGGACTGTAGCTCAGAGGCCTGTGGGCCCCTCAAGAGTACAGAAAAACATAACAAGGTAAATAACTTATCACAAAATGCATGGTTGTATTACTAGGCAATTCAGCCAATTAATAGGTCCATTTCCTTTTTTTCTCATGAGCTAGGCCTTTCAGCAGGTTATCAGGGTGTGATTGGACCTCTCACATGCCCATTATATTGTGGATAGTACAGTGCAGAGTATGACTTCTCAGTGCCTAGTGAGGGCACCATTCCTTGAAAAAATCACTTTAAGCATAGGGTCCTTACTCTGAATGTATCTTCTGCAGACATCCATAAGGAAGGCAGAAGTGGCGGTCTGATCATGGGTCAGTACTTGCCACTGCAAATCTGTTAAAGTGGTCCACCGCAACTAGAACAAGATGATATCCATCTTCTGACATGTTGAGTTCAAGGAAGATAATGGTCAGTACTGCCAGGAGGTTAGATGTTAGCCAAGTCAGAGGAGAGTAAACCGTTGTATCACATGGAGTCCCTAAAAAGGTCTGTAGAGCATTCAAAGGATGAGAGCACCAAAAAGCTTGATTTAGTCTAGTAAGAATGTTGTCTTTCACCACTTGTTAATCAACAAACCAAATTCATTTCAGAGGCTCAAAACTCCCTTTTCATCAGGGCCTGTGTGCAGGTAGTGTATTCAGAATTGTACTAGACAGCTGAAAATCTATACGGATAGCATCAGATTTAGGTCACCAAAATGACAAGCCCAGTTTGGCGACCAGGATCTGTTGCTATCATTATTGATTTGCAGTTGTCCAGTACAATTTTGAAGGGGCTTAAAAAAATTATTTTCTTTAAATGGACTTTTCAGGTGCTTCAGTAATACATACAATTCTATAATACTTGATCCAGTTTGCTCTAGCAAGGAAAAACTTCCTTCCTGATCCCCCAGAAGGCAATCAGATATTCCCGGAATCAACAATCCCTGGTGTTATTACAAATAAATGTTAATATACAGTTATATTTTGTGCATTTAGGGATGCATCCAGCTCAACTACACTGCTCAAAAAAATTAAAGGCACACTTCTTAATCAGAGTATAGCATCAAGTCAATTAAATTCCTGAGATATTGATCTGGTCACTTAAGTAGCAGAGGGGGTTGTTAATCAGTTTCAGCTGCTTTGGAGTTAATGAAATTAACAACAGGTGCACTAGATGGGCAACAGTGAGATGACCCTTAAAACAGGACTGGTTTTACTGGTGGAGGCTACTGAAATTTTTTCCCTACTCATCTTTTCTGACTGTTTTTCACTAGTTTTGCATTTGGTTAGGGTCAGTGTCACTACTGGTAGCATGAGGCGATACCTGGACCCTACAGAGGTTGCACAGGCAGTCCAACTCCTCCAGGATGGCACACCAATACGTGCCATTGCCAAAAGGTTTGCTGTGTCTCCCATCACAGTCTCAAGAACATGGAGGAGATTCCAGGAAACAGGCAGAAACAGACTTCATGAGGGTGGCCTGAGGGCCCGATGTCCTCTAGTGGTCCCTATGCTTACTGCCCGGCACCATAGAGCTCGATTGGCATTTGCAATTGAACACCAGAGTTGGCAGGTCCGCCACTGGTGCCCTGTGCCACAGATGAGAGCAGGTTCACCCTGAGCACATGTGACAGACGTGAAAGGGTCTGGAGAAGCCGTGGAGAACGTTATGTTGCCTGTAACATCGTTCAGCATGACTTTTTTGGTGTTGGGTCAGTGATGGACTGAGGAGGCATATCCATGGAGTGTAGCAAAGACCTCTACAGGGTAGACAATGGCACCCTGACTGCCATTAGGTATCGGGATGAAATCCTTGGACCCATTGTCAGACCCTACGCTGGTGCAGTGGGTCCTGGGTTCCTCCTGGTGCAGGACAATGCCCGGCTTCTTGTGGTGATTGTATGCGTATGAGTACTATTTGGAGTTGCTGCAATGAAATTTCAGCAAAATGGACTAGCCTGCTGCATTTTTTCACTTTGATTTTCGGGGTGTCTTTGAATCCAGTCCTCTGTAGGTTGATCATTTTAATTTCCATGAAACGATGGGGCATCCTTACATTCCCAACACATTACACAGTCCATATCAGTATAGATATCCAGAAGGAGATTTTTCCCCATTGAGATCTGATGTGTTTTCAAAGTGTTCCTTTAATTTTTTTGAGCATTGTAGTTCCGGAGGGAGTCTATTCCAAATTTCCACAGCTCTTAGTGAAGAAACCTTTCTGTACAAGGAGGTTAAATCTTCTTTCTCCATACATGAATAGTAGTTTTTATTTAGACAAAATCATGTTAAAAAGTCAAGCAATTATCTACCACTTGTTAAAGCATTCCAAATACACTGCCAGCACCCAAGCCCTTACAAAGGGGTAGTTTTGAGCACCGAAATGTGTTGACTTTTGTTGATTGCCATGTGGTTAAGAAAAAATTATTTTTTTTCCTGAGTTACGTTTTTGGTGCTGTCATCCTTTCTATGCTCTCTATATTATGCCTATAATACCTCCTGCTCTATAGTACAATAAGGGGTTGCGGTCTGCACAGGTTTACCAGCATTGTGTGGGTGCTGGCTGGCCACCCAACTTTTTTTTTTCTTGTGTTGCACCATGTAGAAATACTAGCACTACAGCGCTGCTTCTGCTTGTTTGACAACTGCAGTTCAAAGCCAAGGGAAGGCTTCTCTTCAGCTATAGTCACTTGACGCCAGTGTGAGCGGAGGGCTTCCCCTCACACTGAACTGCCGCTGTCTTTGGTAGGGAGATCTGCACTGAAGGAGGGCCTGTGCTCGGTGGAGTCTGTACTGGGGAGTGTTTGTACTGAGGGGGTCTGTGCTGGGGAGTGCCTGTACTAGTGTACAGGGGGGTCTATACTGGAGGGAAATTATACTGAAGGGGTCTGTACTGAGGAGTGCCTCTACTGGTGCACTGGGGGGTCTATACTGGAGGGGAATTATACTGAGGGTGTCTGTACTGGGAGGGGTCTATATTGTGAAGGGTCTGTACTGGGGGGGGGGTCTGTACTGAAGGTGTCTATACTTACTGGAGGGATGTATACTGAAGGTGTCTGAACTGGGAGGGGTCTATACTGGGATGGGTCTGTATTGGGGGGGTATCTGTACTGAGGGGTCTGTACTAGGGAGTGTCTATACTGGGAGGATCTGTACTGAAGATGTCTGTATTGGGAGGGGTCTATACTGAAGGGTCTGTACTAGAGGTGGGAGTCTGTACTGGGGGGATCTCTACTGAGGGGGTCTGTACTGAGGAATGTCTGTACTAAGGGGGTTCATTCTGGGGGGTGGATCTGTACTAGCAGTGTCTGTACATGGGGGTGTCTGTACAGTGGGGGGTTTGTACTGAGGGGTGTCTGTATTGGGAGTGTCTGTACAGTGGGGGGTGTCTGTACATTGGGGGTGTCTGTATGGGGGAGGGGTCTGTACTGAGATGGGTCTGTATTGGGAGGGTATCTGTACTGAGGGGTCTGTACTAGGGAGTGTCTATACTGGGAGGATCTGTACTGAAGGTGTCCAAACTGGGAGGGGTCTATACTGGGATGGGTCTGTATTGGGGGGGTATCTGTACTGAGGGGTCTGTACTAGGGAGTGTCTATACTGGGAGGATCTGTACTGAAGATGTCTGTATTGGGAGGGGTCTATACTGAAGGATCTGTACTAGAGGAGGGAGTCTGTACTGGGGGGATCTCTACTGAGGGGGTCTGTACTGCGGAATGTCTGTACTGAGGGGGTTCATTCTGGGGGTGGATCTGTACTAGCAGTGTCTGTACATGGGGGTGTCTGTTCAGTGGGGGGTTTGTACTGGGGGGTGTCTGTATTGGGAGGTGTCTGTACAGTGGGCGGTGTCTGTACATTGGGGGTATCTGTATTGGGAGGTGTCTGTACTGGAATGGGTCTGTATTGGGAGGGTATCTGTACTGAGGGGTCTGTACTAGGGAGTGTCTATACTGGGAGGATCTGTACTGAAGGTGTCTGAGCTGGGAGGGGTCTATACTGGGATGGGTCTGTATTGGGGGGGTATCTGTACTGAGGGGTCTGTACTAGGGAGTGTCTATACTGGGAGGATCTGTACTAAAGATGTCTGTATTGGGAGGGGTCTATACTGAAGGGTCTGTACTAGAGGGGGAAGTCTGTACTGGGGGGATCTCTACTGAGGGGGTCTGTACTGCAGAATGTCTGTACTGAGGGGGTTCATTCTGAGGGGTGGATCTGTACTAGCAGTGTCTGTACATGGGGGTGTCTGTACAGTGGGGGGTTTGTACTGGGGGGTGTCTGTATTGGGAGTGTCTGTACAGTGGGGGGTGTCTGTACATTGGGGGTGTCTGTATGGGGGAGGGGTCTGTACTGGGATGGGTCTGTATTGGGGGGGTATCTGTACTGAGGGGTCTGTACTAGGGAGTGTCTATACTGGGAGGATCTGTACTGAAGATGTCTGTATTGGGAGGGGTCTATACTGAAGGATCTGTACTAGAGGGGGGAGTCTGTACTGGGGGATCTCTACTGAGGGGGTCTGTACTGCGGAATGTCTGTACTGAGGGGGTTCATTCTGGGGGTGGATCTGTACTAGCAGTGTCTGTACATGGGGGTGTCTGTTCAGTGGGGGGTTTGTACTGGGGGGTGTCTGTATTGGGAGGTGTCTGTACATTGGGGGTATCTGTATTGGGAGGTGTCTGTACTGGAATGGGTCTGTATTTGGGTGGTATCTGTACTGAGGGGTCTGTACTAGGGAGTGTCTATACTGGGAGGATCTGTACTGAAGGTGTCTGAGCTGGGAGGGGTCTATACTGGGATGGGTCTGTATTGGGGAGGTATCTGTACTGAGGGGTCTGTACTAGGGAGTGTCTATACTGGGAGGATCTGTACTGAAGATGTCTGTATTGGGAGGGGTCTATACTGAAGGGTCTGTACTAGAGGGGGAAGTCTGTACTGGGGGGATCTCTACTGAGGGGGTCTGTACTGCAGAATGTCTGTACTGAGGGGGTTCATTCTGAGGGGTGGATCTGTACTAGCAGTGTCTGTACATGGGGGTGTCTGTACAGTGGGGGGTTTGTACTGGGGGGTGTCTGTATTGGGAGTGTCTGTACAGTGGGGGGGTGTCTGTACATTGGGGGTGTCTGTATGGGGGAGGGGTCTGTACTGAGATGGGTCTGTATTGGGGGGTATCTGTACTGAGGGGTCTGTACTAGGGAGTGTCTATACTGGGAGGATCTGTACTGAAGATGTCTGTATTGGGAGGAGTCTATACTGAATGGTCTGTACTAGAGGGGGGAGTCTGTACTGGGGGGATCTCTACTGAGGGGGTCTGTACTGCGGAATGTCTGTACTGAGGGGGTTCATTCTGGGGGTGGATCTGTACTAGCACTGTCTGTACATGGGGGTGTCTGTACAGTGGGGGGTGTTTGTATTGGGAGGTGTCTGTATGGGGGGAGGGGTCTGTACTGGGGGGATAAACTGGGAAGGGGGTTCTGTACTGAGGTGGTGTGCTGGGAGGATAGATTCAAGGCTGGAGGGAGACTGGGGCTGTTGGTTTGGAAGAGGGAAATATTTGTACTGACGGGGGGGGGTAATTTTTGGTTGTGTTTTGTGCAGTGACCTGTGCATTATGCCCTGCTCCTGAGCCCCTGGTGCTGGATACGCAAGGTGGTAAACTCTCTATAACTTCATATCACTCTCCCTATAGCTCCCGCTTACTCTTCATACACCTCTTCCCATGTTCCCTAATTATCTTGTCTTTAGCCCTGCCTGCTACTCCAAATTTCTCTCCCCACTATAACTGGACATAACGTCTGCCTACAGTTGCATATATCGCAGCGGGCCTTCTGTATGAGAATGGAAGGGGTGAGCACCAACGAGAATCCCCCCCCTTGTTTCCCTATGGCAGTAAAATAAAAGTAACACAGATTTCTTCCCTTGCCGTTGATATACAAGCCAAGATTTCACGAATACTTGTATCAGTTCCATGAATACGGTACATCTTTTCATCCTGTATCTGTTGCTAGGCAACCCCTGCATCATGACCCGTGCCTGGCAGTGATGCTGCTGTGCATTATGGGCCCCGTAGTTCTTATTTCTGGCTTTGCAAAGCATTTTGGTGACATCTGTTTTCATCTTTTCCTCGTGTCACAGCGCTTGTGGTGCTGTGTACGTAGCTGCCTCCCCCCCCCAGTGTGCTTGCAATGAATTATGGGTAACGGTAGCCTGTCTTATTCATTCCAGAGAACAAGGATGTAGGAAGCAAAGTGTAGTAAATTATTGGAACCAATCAGATCAGTGTAAAATGATGTAGAAATAGTAGATATGGGTTCCTTTGGAAGACATTCAAAAAAGAAAGAAAAAAAAGAAAACCAACCAAGCGTATGTTTTATTAAAAAAAAAAGAAAGGAATTGCATGATTTTTCTGATTAGCTAAATATTTTGTTCTGTGTGCTTTAATGAGATTTCTTGGTAGTCGATTTTAGGTGCCTGGCCTGTGGACGGTCATTTGCAATGCATTGTGGGTGTTGCAGTCTTGCTCTCAGAAACGGTCAGCATGCTTTCTGCAGATTGCTCAGACTGGTGTCAATCCAATTTCCTCGGCTTTGTGACGTTGCCAGTGCTGTATGAGCTTATGGCTGTAGAAAATATTTATGCTGTGCGCTAAAAAGGCTGCGCTGCATTATGGATGGGAGCTGCGGTCAAGGTATTGATTAAATAATTGCTTTAAGGGGTTGAATTAAATGAGACAGGATAGCATAGAATCACCAGTCATTGTGATACTAAAAGTTCCAGCATGCCCTGAGGCAGTTATTTAAAGGGGCTGCTGCAATTTTCCTTTAGCTATAGAGGGAGATACAGATGAGCAGTAAAGGTTTTGTAACCGCAGCCGATATTAAAGCAGACCTCTCCCTTTGTGAATTGTTCATTCCAGGCCCTCCCTTCTCCCTTTAATACTTTTGGAAGCTATTTTTTCTTTGGGGGGGGGGTAGCAAGTACCTTGGCCTTTTGGCTAAGGTCAAGTGTAGTATCTGTTCTTAGTGTCCAGTAGGGGTGTTCTGCCATCATTTTGGCCTTTTGGCTGGTATGGCTGGCTTTATTGTATTCCTGCTAGTATGACGGGGGTCCTGAGGGATCTTCCTTGTGGGAAAGAAACCAAATTAGGTGCCCCCTGGTGTGGAAGACTCCAAGAGGCCCAGTGCCTCCAGATTTGAGCATTGCCATGTGGTCTGGCTGATGGCTGGGAATCCAGAGAGCCTGCGGAGTCAAGCACCCCTAGAAGTGATGACCCATGGGTCCCAGAGTATCTCTAAGGATGTAAAACCCCTCTGTGTGACATAGTACTCGGGCATGCCACCAAATGGCCAAGACCAGGGCAATTCTTTGTTGCCAGGCTACAGGGGCTAGCTATTGTGTTGTACTCTGGCACTTTTTTCTTCATATGTGTCACCACACCTATTTTTGTGTTTTTTTCACACACAGGTTTGTAGGGTGTGGGTCTTCAGGCCTACCCTGAAATCTAGGGGAAGGATGTGTGGTTGTTCGGTTCCTCCCTCCTCTGTCTTGGGGGTCTCTCTTCGGTAGCGCTTCTCACCATTGGTCAGTGGTCGGCTTTGGCTGATCATGAGTTGAGAGGTCCTCCATGCTTTTTAGCTAGGTGGTCAGAGTGCCTTGCACCTTTCAGGAGCCTCATACCCAGGAGGGTTAAGGGAGGGTCCTTCCTTTTTGGGAAGCGTCTATATGACACACCCTAGTGTGCTTGTTTGCATGCTTTCTTTACATTCTTTTCGAGGTTTAGTTTTAAGCACATTGCACCGCCGGCTTGCAGTAAAAAAAGCCAACTATACCTCACTTCCTTATTCCTTGCCTAGGTGAGGATGACATTGTTGGATGTGTGGTTGTTCCGTTCCTCCATCATCTGTCTTGGGGGTCTCTCTTCGGTAGCGCTTCTCACCATTGGTCAGGGGTCGGCTTTGGCTGATCATGAGGAGAGAGGTCCTCCATGCTTTTTAGCTAGGTGGTCAGAATGCCATTGCACCGCGGGTTTGCAGGAAAAAAAAAGCCAACTATCCCTCACTTCCTTATTCCTTGCCTAGGTGAGGATGACATTGTTGGGTATGCCCTCCCCTTCTGCCTGCAGCTTCCTGGGATACGTCATACCTCCAAGAAGGTTTTGGGACAGTCTCTTACAATCTGCACAGCTTGCGCACGTGCAGTTGGGAGCCAGTTGTGACTGATCAGCTCCTGAATCCAAGGTGGTGGTGGCGTGGGACCGAAGACGGCGCTGAAAATGTTTGGTTGCAGTGACAGCGCTGGACACCATGGGCTGGTAAGTACCTGTTTTGTAAAAGGTATTTACGTTTTGAAGATCTGATTGAAGTCTTCACATCTTTGGTATCTATGTACTCAACTGAGTTCCATATTTTCTATATTTTACAAAAAATTGGGGAATTTTATTGTGTTTGTGTGCACTAAAATTATTATGTAGTTATATAGTTGGTAAAACTGAATAAAGACACCTATCCATCCAGTTCAACCTGAGTGTGTAAAAATAATTTAAAGTGTATTTTTTGCTGAAAATATAGATTTGAGAAAACAGCTGAGATAAAAAAATAAATTTTAATTTTTTTTTTGTTTTTTATTCTACCCTGCAGCTTTAAAAAAATAAACAAAAGCTGCAACATTTACCTTGTCCCTGCTACTGTCACCAATAGATATCGAGTGGCGCTTGACTTTCAGGTTGAATGACACCATCATCATCCATCTCATTTCCTGTGAGCTCAAGCTCATGGACTGGCCTCCTGGGTCTGGACCTGGTCCGGCCTGAATACCTAGGGAAAAATAGTATGTATAGAGTGGTTTTAAAATAAGGGGTCCAAGGGAGACTTCAGGAAGGCAGCCATATTGCCTATTACATTTGCAGGTTCAGCTTCCTGCTTAGCAGGTCAGCAAAGAGGTTGTGCGTCGCTGAGCCTCCTATCTCACTGCATGCTTTTAGACATGTTAACAGGCTAACACAGAGACCGTGTGATCCTGTCTGGCTAGGCTTTGGGTCAAATGCAAAAACTTAGGAGAAGCAGGGCAAGAAAGAGTAAATATTCTTAAAAAAAAGTGAATTGGCAATGCTAACATGTGCCATACTGATTCATGAAATTTGTTTAATTGATAGGTATGGGAACTGTTGAGCATGGCTGTACTTTTCATCAGTATTTATTATGAAAATCCCTGAGGTGCTCTGAATGGCTGGTCTGTGTGCACCTATTATTATGATAGTTCCCAACTGTCCCTGATTTCAAAGGACTGTCCCTGAGTGGCAGCACAGTGGCTAAATGGTTAGCACTTCCGTCTGGCAGTACTAGGGTTGTCAGTTCAAATCCCAGCCACGGCACCACCTGCCTGGAGTTTGCATGTTCTCCCTGTGCCTGTGTGGGTTTCCTCCGAGTACTCCTGTTTCCTCCCACACTCCAAAGACATGCTGGTAGGTTAATTGGCTCCTGTCTAAATTGTCCCTAGTATGTGTATGTATGAATGTAAGTTAGGGACCTTAGATTGTATGCCCCTTGAGGGTTAGGGACTGATGTGAATGTACAATATATATGTAAAGTGCTGCATAAATGGATGGTGCTATATAAGTACCTGAAATAAATAAATACATTTCAAGGGACTGTCCCTGATTTGGAACAAAGTCTCTCTTTCTTCCTCATTTTGATCTGATCTATTTCATTATACATAAAATGCGCTATCTTCAGAGAGTGTTTCACAATGCTAAACCATTCATCCAGTTTCTAAATTTCTGCATTGGTAAATTTCAGAAGCCAGTATAAAGGAATAGTAATAGTGGTAAAAATAGTGGGGTTTTGGGTATAATCCTCCTTTAAGGGGGCGTGGCATGGGGTGTGTCCTATGCCTACGTACTTTTGCCAATAGGTGTCCCTTGTTCCTGTCTCAAAAAGTTGGAAGGTAAGTATTATGCAGGGGTGGACTGGCAACTCATGGGGCCCCCGGGCAATAGGGGATCATGGGGCCCCTGTGTCCTTGCCCAAACTCAAAAAAACCTATGAAAAAGGTACCAGGGGCATCTCATGGGGCCCCCTACTGACCCCGGGCCCTCGGGCAGTGCCCGAGTTTCCAAATGGTCAGTCCGCCCCTGGTCCCAACTACCTCTACACTTTAAACCAGTGGTGGGCAACTTCGGCCCTCCAGCTGTCATGTCCCATGTCCATGTCCCATGAGGCATTGAAAGGCTGACAGTTGCATCATGACTTGCAGAGGCATGATGGGACTTGTAGTTCCACAACAGCTGGAGGGTGACAGTTTGCCCAACCCTGCTTTAAAACCCTCTGAGGCCAGAATCAACCCTTGTCTGGATCACTACATTACCTTCATGCATAGGAGTGATTAATGTTCATACGGCACTGATTGAAAAATATCTTCTCTCTACTCAATGGGGTTGATTTACTAAAGGCAAATAGACTGTGCACTTTGCAAGGGCTGTTGCACTCTGCAAGTGCAGATGTTCCAGAGCTTAGTAATGAGGGGAAGTTCTGCTAACTTCCATAATCCAATCATGTGCAACAAAAATGCTGTTTTTTAAAAAAAGTTCCTTGCATGCAATTGGGTATTCTTTCCAAATTGATGCTTCGCCTCATTTACTTAGTTCTGCAGCAACTGCACAATCTATTTGCCTTTAGTAAATACACCTCGATGACTAAAGGCAACTAAAGACAAGTAGACTGTGCACTCTGCAAAATGCAGTTGCTCCAGAGCTTAGTGAATGAGGTGAAGCCAGGGGCGGACTGACCATTTGGAAACTTGGGCACTGCCCGAGGGCCCGGGGTCAGTAGGGGGCCCCATGAGATGCCCCTGGTACCTTTTTCATAGGCTTTTTTGAGTTTGGGCAAGGACACAGGGGCCCCATGATCCCCTTTTGCCAGTCCGCCCCTGGGTGAAGCTTCACAAGAATACCCAATCACATGCAAGGAAAATTAACAAAACAGCATTTGCTGGTAAACTGAGCTGGCTGGGGTAAGACAAAACAAATAAAATTTGGCAGACGGCTGAGTAACACACAGAAACAGCGAGACCCATTGCTACCTGTATATCAAATAAGAGACAATGCTAATATCCGTTCATCTAAAGTCTGTGCTATATAAGTACCTGAAATAAATAAATACATTTCAAGGGACTGTCCCTGATTTGGAACAAAGTCACTCTTTCTTCCTCATTTTGATCTGATCTATTTCATTATACATAAAATGCGCTATCTTCAGAGAGTGTTTCACAATGCTAAACCATTCATCCAGTTTCTAAATTTCTGCATTGGTAAATTTCAGAAGCCAGTATAAAGGAATAGTAATAGTGGTAAAAATAGTGGGGTTTTGGGTATAATCCTCCTTTAAGGGGGCGTGGCATGGGGTGTGTCCTATGCCTACGTACTTTTGCCAATAGGTGTCCCTTGTTCCTGTCTCAAAAAGTTGGAAGGTAAGTATTATGCAGGGGTGGACTGGCAACTCATGCGGCCCCCGGGCAATAGGGGATCATGGGTCTCCTGTGTCCTTGCCCAAACTCAAAAAAACCTATGAAAAAGGTACCAGGGGCATCTCATGGGGCCTACAAAAAAGGAGGGTTGTGAAAAGAGATTCACAGAAAAGCGGCTACATAATGAACAGAACGTGACACTAAGGGAATAATTTCCAAAAATTATGCTTTATTACACACAAATTAATATGACATATGGGCATTTGCCCTGGTTTACCATCACCTCAGTATGAGACAATACACACAGACCTAAAACCATTTAAAATGACACAAAAACCGGTCTAAATGTATGTGTAGCAGGGAAAATGGCTACATGAGTCTAGTGTCCCTGCAACACAAACACACAGGTGAACACTTCCCTAGGGAGGTGTATCCAAAAATTATGCCATGGGCATACCATAATAGAGGATATAAGGGATTAAACAGTAACCATAATGGCAAATCCCTATCAAAAAATCCAAAAAATTATGCTGTAAATATATATCTCACATGTATGCAACAGACTAGGGGTACCAGTATGGGAGCACCGTGGGCTCCGGCCTATGCATGTCTCCATTTAGGGTTTTGGGAGGAGCGGGTTGTATTCAGATCATCAAGATTTCTTGCAAATGTCCAGATCTGGTTAAGATATATAGATGATGTGTTCCTTGTATGGCGAGGAACATCTGAGGAATTAAAATTGTTTTTGGGAGAGCTCAATCAGAACTCCTTTAACATTGGACTTACATATATATTTGATGAAAGATGTATCTCTTTCCTAGATCTGGAGATTAGAGTTGAAAATGGAAGACTTCTTACAAAGACATATAGAAAACCCACTGCCGCCAACACCCTATTAGAGGCAAGAAGTTATCATCCGCGTTCACTGATTTCAGGGATTCCAGTGGGACAGTTTTTGAGATGCCGGAGAAATTGTTCAAATATCAATGACTTTAGGATGGAGGCCCAGGACCTCTATAGAAGATTTAGGGAAAGAGGATATTCCCATTCCCAAATTAGAAATGCTCGGAGACGGGCATATCAAACTGATCGCGAGGATTTACTATCCTCTAAAAAGGATGTGAAGGCCAAGTTGAGTGATCAACCTGTTAGAATGATAACCCAATTTGGAGCCCAATGGCAAGATGTAAAATTGATATTAGAAAAACATTGGAAGATTTTGACTCAATGCCCCAGACTGAGTAAGATTGTAGGCGAACGCCCCCAGATGGTAGCGAGAAGAGCACCAAATCTTGGTGATCTTCTCATTCACTCAGATTATCAACCATTAAAACAAACAACATGGTTAAAATCACGTACTAAAGGGATGTTTAAATGTGGAAAATGTCAAATTTGCAAATATGTGGATCGTACGGATTCCTTTCATGATTCAGGAAATAATACTCATTATAAAATTCAGAGTCTCATAAATTGCTCTACAGTAAGAGTATTATACATCTTAACCTGTCCTTGTAAAAAGATGTATGTAGGTAAGACCAAAAGACAACTTAAAGTACGAATAGGTGAACATCTTAGAGATATTAGATCTAATGAACCTGATAGTAATCTTGCCCAACATTACGTTAAATATCATGGAGGTAAACTGGATGGTACGAAAGTGAAAGGTTTCTATGCACTGCACTTTCCACAGAGGAGAGGTGATTTTGACAGAGAACTGCTTAAAAAAGAAAAATATTGGATATATAAACTTGATACATTGCACCCTAAGGGGTTAAATGTGGAATGTGATCTCCAAGTATTTTTGGAAAAATAGCTAGAGCCATGTACTTTATTATTGCCATGTGGTGGTTAATTTGTGGGATTTTTGTTTTCACTAATATGTCACTTAAATCCTTAAAAAGTATGTATGTATATGGAAACAACTAAAACAATATGGAAGATCTCAAGTTATGAGTTTAAATATAGCTCCAAACCATATGTATCAGGACGGTATTTTGAGCTAACTTCTTTCTTTGTACCTTTTTTCTTTAATAATAATTATACCATAGAATGGATATTTAAAAATTGGGGTATTTCTGTTGAAGTGACCCTTAATGAGAATTTTCAGGTTATATTGCCATCTTGTGGTATATTATGGTAATTCAGAGGGGTTTCTCTGATAATTTGATTCAGTGGATAGACTTGTTGATTCTCTGATTAATATCGCCACCTTCTGGTTAGAGTGTGATGGGTGCTTTAGTTGACGAATATATTTAATTCATGATTTTTTGATCAATATGTATATCGTCAAAATTGCTAAAGTCTCTCCCCTCTCTGTTGTCTCCGGATATCTGTTTTTTAATTTTATTCAATAATGACCAGCAGCTGTGCTAAGTATTTAGCCCTTTCTTTCTTCCATTAGGAATAACTGCAGGTTGGCTTTTTGCATAAATGGGTGGGTCTTTACCCACTATAAATAGGAAATTGAAATGCGGTTGTTTCATTGGTCCTGACGAAGCTGAGTGAGATACGCCCATCGGCGAAACGCGTTGACGTCATACGTCAGATACGTCACTTCCGGTCATGCGCACTAGGTGGAACGCACGCTGACCCATAAGGAGGAAGCCATCTTTACAAGCCATGAGGCAAGCCTAAGCAACACAAGCGCCGAGAAGGGGCTGGAACCCGCGGTATATCGGCGGATGTCAGCGGTGGTTCCTTGGCCGCCTTGGCCCTGTATGGCAGTACCTATGAAGGATTTCTCTTTCATTCCCGTTATCCATAGCACAGGTGGTGAGTGGATTGTTGCAGGACATTAGATATATGGTCCTCTGTGATCTATATGACCTATATATCTTCTATAGAGTGTGAGCTCTGTCAGTGACTTCCCACATATTGTTTGTTTCACTACAGGATGGGGACATCATGGTGCTTTGTATAGGAAACAAGATATACCATATATATTTCAACAGGCAGAAGAGTCTTTGGGATGTGTCTTGTTTTTTCCTACAAAAAGTGGTGTATAGTCCACATGTAGTGGTGAAGAAACCATTTCAAGCAGAGTGCTGCTGTGTGCATCTTTTCTTCCATCCTGGAAATAAATGGGGCATATTTCCATCCAAGAGCTCTAGGAAACAGCTATCTATATTACAGATGAATGGGCCCCAACCACTTGTGCCGGCACAGGAATGTATTGTACAATATATTTGACATTTATGTCTTCCTTCATACAGGCCTGAGGCCTGCTACTCTCCTTTTTGACGCATATTGTGCTTGCTCCATTGCATACATGTGAGATATATATTTACAGCATAATTTTTTGGATTTTTTGATAGGGATTTGCCATTATGGTTACTGTTTAATCCCTTATATCCTCTATTATGGTATGCCCATGGCATAATTTTTGGATACACCTCCCTAGGGAAGTGTTCACCTGTGTGTTTGTGTTGCAGGGACACTAGACTCATGTAGCCATTTTCCCTGCTACACATACATTTAGACCGGTTTTTGTGTCATTTTAAATGGTTTTAGGTCTGTGTGTATTGTCTCATACTGAGGTGATGGTAAACCAGGGCAAATGCCCATATGTCATATTAATTTGTGTGTAATAAAGCATAATTTTTGGAAATTATTCCCTTAGTGTCACGTTCTGTTCATTATGTAGCCGCTTTTCTGTGAATCTCTTTTCACAACCCTCCTTTTTTGTATGCCTCTTTTGGCTACTGAATGGAGACCATACATTGGGTGACACGTTAATGTATTTAATAACCTCTTTAATAACTTTCTTAGCATCTCATGGGGCCCCCTACTGACCCCGGGCCCTTGGGCAGTGCCCGAGTTTCCAAATGGTCAGTCCGCCCCTGGTATTATGTATGCATGCTGGTGTAAATTTCTACTGTTTTCTAATATAAATCTCTTTAATCTCCTAGTAGTACACGCAATACTCACTTTTATTTCACTCCCCTGCTTCTCTATGGAGATGCTGGAATAAAAGAAATTACCCAGGACTTCAAAGTATGGAGGAACATGTAACTCACCCAAGATGACGGCTTTGGTCTTTTCTGATTGGCCCATTGGAGTCACATTGGGGTGGGGAGAGTCCTTGGTGCCATGTAATCTCCAACTGGAGCAAGATGGAGCTAGCTCAGGGCTTCTTCTTCACACTCCTAGGGCTGGAATGGAACAGTAGGGAGTTAAGAAAGGCTGAGTATGTGCTGCTAAGAAGGGGGGGATTAAAGTGAACCTGCTGGCTTTTCCTTGAATGAACCAGATTTACTTTAAAGCGAAACTCTAGGAAAACACAGTTAAATCTGAAGACTAGACATGACCAAAATACTCATCCTTGTATCCACCTGCACTTTCTCCGTGTTCTCCAATCGCTCCATGTGATCTCTGTAATGATCACCATACTGCAGTCTATGGTGTTTGAGAAAAAAGGTCGTGAGAGTTTATAGTGCACTTATGTATACTGCCACTCAAAATCTACAACTTCCATGATCTGGCACCATATTTGTGCTAAAATTAAGTAATTTTAACTGCTTTTCCTCCAATTTTCTCCAGTTTGTGATGTCACTGGTCTCTAGTGAATGGATAGGCTGTGTTCTCTGAAATATGACGGTCTCAGTGATGTCACTGGTCTCTAGTGAATGGATAGGCTGTGTTCTCATGAATATGAAGGCCTCGGTGATGTCACTGGTCTCTAGTGAATGGATAGGCTGTGTTCTCTGAAATATGACGGTCTCAGTGATGCCACTGGTCTCTAGTGAAGGGATAGGCTGTGTTCTCAGGAATATGATGGTCTCAGTGATTTCACTGGTCTCTAGGGAAGGGATAGGCTGTGTTCTCATGAATATGAAGGGTCTCAGTGATATCACTGGTCTCTAGTGAATGGATAGGCTGTGCTGTCATGAATATGAAGGTCTCGGTGATATCACTGGTCTCTAGTGAATGGATAGGCTGTGCTGTCATGAATATGAAGGTCTCGGTGATATCACTGGTCTCTAGTGAATGGATAGGCTGTGTTCTCATGAATGTGAAGGTCTCAGTGATGTCACCGGTCTCTAGTGAATGGATAGGCTGTGTTCTCATGAATATGAAGGTCTCGGTAATATCACCGGTCTCTAGTGAATGGATAGGCTGTGTTCTCATGAATATGAAGGTCTCGGTGATGTCACTGGTCTCTAGTGAATGGATAGGCTGTGTTCTCATGAATATGAAGGTCTCAGTGATATCACCGGTCTCTAGTGAATGGATAGGCTGTGTTCTCATGAATATGAAGGTCTCAGTGATGTCACCGGTCTCTAGTGAATGGATAGGCTGTGTTCTCATGAATATAAAGGTCTCAGTGATGTCACTGGTCTCTAGTGAATGGATAGTTTATGTTCTCATTATTATGAAGGTCTCAGTGATGTCATTGGTCTCTAGTGAATGGATAGGCTGTGTTCTCATGACTATGAAGGTCTCGGTGATGTCACTGGTCTCTAGTGAATGGATAGGCTGTGTTCTCATGAATATAAAGGTCTCAGTGATGTCACTGGTCTCTAGTGAATGGATAGTTTATGTTCTCATGAATATGAAGGTCTCGGTGATGTCACTGGTCTCTAGTGAATGGATAGGCTGTGTTCTCATGACTATGAAGGTCTCGGTGATGTCACTGGTCTCTAGTGAATGGATAGTTTATGTTCTCATTATTATGAAGGTCTCAGTGATGTCACTGGTCTCTAATGAATGCATAGGCTGTGTTCTCATGACTATGAAGGTCTTGGTGATGTCACTGGTCTCTAGTGAATGGATAGGCTTTGTTCTCATTATTATGAAGGTCTCAGTGATGTCACTGGTCTCTAGTGAATGGATAGGCTGTGTTCTCATGAACATGAAGGTCTTGGTGATGTCACTGGTCTCTAGTGAATGGATAGGCTGTGTTCTCATGAACATGAAGGTCTCAGTGATGTCACTGGTCTCTAGTGAATGGATAGCCTGTGTTCTCATTATTATGAAGGTCTCTGTGATGTCACCGGTCTCTATTGAATGGATAGGCTGTGTTCTCATTATTATGAAAGTCTCAGTGATGTCGCTGATCTCTAGCGAATGGATAGGCTGTGTTCTCATTATTATGAAGGTCTCAGTGATGTCTCTGGTCTCTAGCGAATGGATAGGCTGTGTTCTCATTATTATGAAGGTCTCAGTGATGTCGCTGGTCTCTAGCGAATGGATAGGCTGCGTTCTCATGAATATGAAGGTCTCAGTGATATCACTGGTCTCTAGCGAATGGATAGGCTGCGTTCTCATGAATATAAAGGTCTCAGTGATGTCACTGGTCTCTAGTGAATGGATAGTTTATGTTCTCATGAATATGAAGGTCTCGGTGATGTCACTGGTCTCTAGTGAATGGATAGTTTATGTTCTCATTATTTTGAAGGTCTCAGTGATGTCACTGGTCTCTAGTGAATGGATAGGCTGTGTTCTCATGAATATGAAGGTCTCGGTGATGTCACTGGTCTCTAGTGAATGCATAGGCTGTGTTCTCATGACTATGAAGGTCTCGGTGATGTCACTGGTCTGTAGTGAATGGATAGGCTTTGTTCTCATTATTATGAAGGTCTCAGTGATGTCACTGGTCTCTAGTGAATGGATAGGCTGTGTTCTCATGAACATGAAGGTCTTGGTGATGTCACTGGTCTCTAGTGAATGGATAGGCTGTGTTCTCATGAACATGAAGGTCTCAGTGATGTCACTGGTCTCTAGTGAATGGATAGCCTGTGTTCTCATTATTATGAAGGTCTGTGTGATGTCACCGGTCTCTATTGAATGGATAGGCTGTGTTCTCATTATTATGAAGGTCTCAGTGATATCGCTGATCTCTAGCGAATGGATAGGCTGTGTTCTCATTATTATGAAGGTCTCAGTGATGTCGCTGGTCTCTAGCGAATGGATAGGCTGTGTTCTCATTATTATGAAAGTCTCAGTGATGTCGCTGGTCTCTAGCGAATGGATAGGCTGCGTTCTCATGAATATGAAGGTCTCAGTGATATCACTGGTCTCTAGCGAATGGATAGGCTGCGTTCTCAAGAATATGAAGGTCTCAGTGATGTCACTGGTCTGTAGTGAATGGATAGGCTGCATTCTCATGAATATGAAGGTCTCAGTGATGTCACTGCTCTCTAGTGAATGGATAGGCTGTGTTCTCATGAGTATGAAGGTCTCAGTGATATCGCTGGTCTCTAGTGAATGGATAGGCTGTGTTCTCATTATTTTGAATGTCTCGGTGATGTCACTGGTCTCTAGTGAATAGATAGGCTGTGTTCTCATGAACATGAAGGTCTCGGTGATGTCACTGGTCTCTAGTGAATGGATAGGCTTTGTTATTATTATGAAGGTCTCAGTGATGTCACTGGTCTCTAGTGAATGGATAGGCTGTGTTCTTATGAACATGAAGGTCTCAGTGATGTCACTGGTCTTTAGTGAATGGATAGACTGTGTTCTCATTATTATGAAGGTCTCTGTGATGTCACTGGTCTCTAGTGAATGGATAGGCTATTTTCTCATGAATATGAAGGTCTCAGTGATGTCACTGGTCTCTAGTGAATGGATAATCTGTGTTCTCATGAATATGAAGGTCTCAGTGATGTCACTGGTCTCTAGTGAATGGATAGGCTGTGTTCTCATGAATATGAAGGTCTCAGTGATGTCACCGGTCTCTAGTGAATGGATAGGCTGTGTTCTCATGAATATGAAGGTCTCAGTGATGTCACTGGTCTCTAGTGAATGGATAGGCTGTGTTCTCATGATTATGAAGTATAGAGTTGGAACACTACAGCCCTGCAGTGGGAGCTCCTTGGAGCAGGGTAAATTGGTTTGAGCTTTTTGGTGCATAATTGCTGTTGAGAAAACTGGCAAGGAAGAGAAATCATTGGCAAATTTGTGCACACTGCACAGGCTGCCAGCTTAATCTCTCTAGTCACTTGTAGAAAAAAAAGAGTTGTCTTGGAGATGACGATAACTAAGAAATGATGACTCTGTGGAGATTGCTGGCTTTCCTTTACAAGAGAGGAATAACCCATGAGGGTTATGTATTAACACAGATGAAATGCGATTCAGCCATTATCTGAATTACGCAGTCAGCTACCTGCTCTCCTTAGACCTCACTTACAAAAACCAGCCATGCAGGAACCATCTGTCAGTTTTCTTCTGAAGATTAGAATGTGAATGGAGGAACCTTATTGGCTTTTAAATCAACTTCATACAGTACAAATGGTACCACACAAGTGAGCCGCCTTGATGGTTTAACATGTTATATACAGTCTTTTTAATAACCAATAGGAGATGTACGGAAATCCTTAAGAGGATGTCCTTACCCTGGTGGCCCATTGTCTTCCTGATTGGTGGATTTCCCCAACCAAGAAGCTCACCGGCGAGTGTGGTTACAGTGAACTACGGAGTGGAAGGTTGTGTCTTGGTGGGCTCCTGAGCAGTTGGTGGATTAGAAGGCACCATGGTATATGGAATTGATGGCTGTGTTTTCCACTTTGGAGTTAAGGCTTGTAGCCAAGATACTGGATCCTATATGTGGAGTAATAAGCCCGGGAGACAGTATTACTGCAGATGTTGGAACCATAATGTAAGTCTGTCCTTGCACCTCAAAAATAGGGTGTTATTAATGTTAACTTTGAGCAAATACACATTGGGGGAGATTTACTGGAGGTAAATAGATTGTGCACTTTGCAAGAGCAGTTGCTCCAGTGAATATATGCATACCTAGACTTACAGATACAACCAGCCCTTTGAAGGCAACCCTTATGCTGATGAAATTGAGTTTGGCACCCCTGGTCTAGACACTATTCACCCTCGGTACATGCTTCTGTTATAATATGACCGTTAACCAGGGGCAGACTGACAACTCACGGGGCCCCTGGGCAATAGGGGATCATGGGGCCCCTGTGTCCTTGCCCAAACTCAAAAAAGCCTATGAAAAAGGTACCTGGGGCATCTCATGGGGCCCCCTACTGACCCTGGGCACTCAGTAGAAGGCACCATGGTATATGGAATTGATGGCTGTGTTTTCCACTTTGGCGTTAAGGCTTGTAGCCAAGATACTTGATCCTATCTGTGGAGTAATAAGCCCGGGAGACAGTATTACTGCAGATGTTGGAACAATAATGTAAGTCTGTACTTGTGCCTCAAAAATAGGGTGTTATTAATGTTAACTTTGAGCAAATACACAATGGGGGAGATTTACTGGAGGCAAATAGATTGTGCACTTTGCAAGGGCAGTTGCTCCAGTGCGTATCTGCATACCTAGACTTACAGATACAACCAGCCCTTTGAAGGCAACCCTTATGCTGATGAAATTGAGTTTGGCACCCCTGGTCTAGACACTATCCACCCTCGGTACATGGTTCCGTTATAATATGACCGTTAACCAGGGGCGGACTGACAACTCTCGGGGCCCCTGGGCAATAGGGGATCATGGGGCCCCTGTGTCCTTGCCCAAAAAAGCCTATGAAAAAGGTACCTGGGGCATCTCATGGGGCCCCCTACTGACCCCGGGCCCTCGGACAGTGCCCGAGTTTCCAAATGGTCAGTCCGCCCCTGCCGTTAACTACATCTCCTCCAAGACTACACCCCTTCCTCTCTTTTATACCTTGGAAGGAGATGGGCTCCATAGAGGGGAAAAACTACATGACACCCCAGACCCAACATAAACACCAAAGAGGTCCTACAAGCTTACTCTGGTACCAAGAGCCATTAACTGTAAAAGAGGACCTGTCATCCTTAAAACTCCACCAAATTCACTGGTCACTGCTAAGCCAAATAATAACTCTGTGCCTTTTTTTTATAATGTGAATAAAAAAAGTATGAGGGATCCATTTGTTACACAGTGACCCCTTTCGTTATGGTCATGCAGGGATGGAGACGGAAAAGTATGAGACCAACAAGAGATAAAACCTATCAACCTGAAATCTAGGAATAAATTTGGTTTAATTAATGTCATCACAGACTTTAGATGAACGGATATTAGCATTGTCTCTTATTTGATATACAGGTAGCAATGGGTCTCGCTGTTTCTGTGTGTTACTCAGCCGTCTGCCAAATTTTATTTGTTTTGTCTTACCCCAGCCAGCTCAGTTTACCAGCAAATGCTGTTTTGTTAATTTTCCTTGCATGTGATTGGGTATTCTTGTGAAGCTTCACCCAGGGGCAGACTGGCAAAAGGGGATCATGGGGCCCCTGTGTCCTTGCCCAAACTCAAAAAAGCCTATGAAAAAGGTACCAGGGGCATCTCATGGGGCCACCTACTGACCCCGGGCCCTCGGGCAGTGCCCAAGTTTCCAAATGGTCAGTCCGCCCCTGGCTTCACCTCATTCACTAAGCTCTGGAGCAACTGCATTTTGCAGAGTGCACAGTCTGCTTGTCTTTAGTTGCCTTTAGTCATCGAGGTGTATTTACTAAAGGCAAATAGATTGTGCAGTTGCTGCAGAACTAAGTAAATGAGGCGAAGCATCAATTTGGAAAGAATACCCAATTGCATGCAAGGAACTTTTTTTAAAAAACAGCATTTTTGTTGCACATGATTGGATTATGGAAGTTAGCAGAACTTCCCCTCATTACTAAGCTCTGGAACATCTGCACTTGCAGAGTGCAACAGCGCTTGCAAAGTGCACAGTCTATTTGCCTTTAGTAAATCAACCCCATTGAGTAGAGAGAAGATATTTTTCAATCAGTGCCGTATGAACATTAATCACTCCTATGCATGAAGGTAATGTAGTGATCCAGACAAGGGTTGATTCTGGCCTCAGAGGGTTTTAAAGCAGGGTTGGGCAAACTGTCACCCTCCAGCTGTTGTGGAACTACAAGTCCCATCATGCCTCTGCAAGTCATGATGCAACTGTCAGCCTTTCAATGCCTCATGGGACATGGACATGGGACATGACAGCTGGAGGGCCGAAGTTGCCCACCACTGGTTTAAAGTGTAGAGGTAGTTGGGACCAGGGGCGGACTGACCATTTGGAAACTCGGGCACTGCCCGAGGGCCCGGGGTCAGTAGGGGGCCCCATGAGATGCCCCTGGTACCTTTTTCATAGGCTTTTTTGAGTTTGGGCAAGGACACAGGGGCCCCATGATCCCCTATTGCCCGGGGGCCCCATGAGTTGTCAGTCCGCTCCTGGTTGGGACTCATTGACCCCCAGTTCACACCTATGCGACCGTACGGGCCGCGTTTTGCTCGGGCACGAGAGGCCATTCATTTGAATGGACTCCCGTGCCTGTGACACGCAGGGAATGAAGTCCCTACACTACTTTGGAAAACACAGCCCACATGGGAACCTCGGTTCCCGGTACGGTTGCGTTTCCCAGTGCTGGCGGCGAGCCATTGGAACTAATGGCACCCGCCCACGGGTCTGCAATTCTCTGTGCGGGTGGTGCGGGTGGTGCGGCTGCACGGATTTCCCTACGGATCCGCAGTGGCACCACCCGCACAGATGTGAACCTAGGGTTAAAGATTAAAATGCTGGCATTTAGTACAGTAGGGATTGGTCCAGAGAGGGATCATACTGACAAAGTTGGCCAACTTGAATATGTATTGCAATATATGCAAACCAAGAATCCCTATTTTTATGCAAAAGTTTTCTAGAAATATGTAAGGGTATATATCAGTATGCAGAGGGTTAATCTAGAATTTTCGGTGGTCACACCCCTTTAGCACAATATCTGATATATATATATATATATATATATATATATATATATATATGTAGGCTATTTGGATTTGAGCACAAACATCTCTCCATTTCTACGGATGTAATAATCAGCCTTCAACCTTCACCATCTGCAGGTCCTTACTCAGCACTGCAGCTCAGGACTCTGCCCTGCACACCTGACCTTATTAGTGGACTTTCAAGGCTCATTCACATCAGCCCACAGAAGGTATATTCCATATAACCTGTGTACACTGGTGTGCACACGTGTAAGGGCAGTGCGCTGTGTTGTAAACGCATTGCACTGATCCCTTGTTATTACTTTATTGAAGTGTCACAAAATGACGCACTGCAGTATATGCAGTGCCGTGTGTTGCAATGCATAAAAAGCAGACAAGCGGCATTTTTGTGAAACACACCCCAGGGCAGCATTATGATGTGAATAGGACACATAGACAAGGCTCAGGCGATACACAGGAACCTCTTCTGCCCAAAAAATGCACTTGGTGGCATCCTCTCCCAGTTCTAGGGCTTTGACAATCACTATTGGGAAGTGTGGCTTTCTGCCAACTTGGGCAGAAGTCAAGGTCTTATGTAAGGCCTGAACCTGGATTCCACAAGGTCCACAGTGAAACAGAAACTGATTTAAAAACCAAAACAAGCATTTGAGTCCTCATGCATACTTGACGTTTTTGCAGCGGCTCTTTTTGGCTTTTGATGTTTTTTTCTACAGCTAGTAAACCCCCCCCCAGCATGTTATCCTACGTGTACATCCCCGGCATGTTATCCTACGTGTCCATCCCCGGCGTGTTATCCTACGTGTCCATCCCCGGCGTGTTATCCTACGTGTCCATCCTCGGCGTGTTATCCTACGTGTCCATCCCCGGCATGTTATCCTATGTGTCCATCCCCGGCGTGTTATCCTACGTGTCCATCCTCGGCGTGTTATCCTACGTGTCCATCCTCGGCGTGTTATCCTACGTGTCCATCCCCGGCGTGTTATCCTACGTGTCCATCCCCGGCATGTTATCCTACGTGTCCATCCCCGGCGTGTTATCCTACGTGTCCATCCCAGGCATGTTATCCTACGTGTCTATCCCCAGCACGTTATCCTACATGTCCATCCCCGGCATGTTCTCCTACGTGTCCATCCCCGGCGTGTTATCCTACGTGTCCATCCCCGGGGTGTTATCCTATGTGTCCATCCCTGGCATGTTATCCTACGTGTCCATCCCCGGCATGTTATCCTGTGTGTCCATCCCCGGCATGTTTTCCTATGTGTCCATACACACATAGACTGTAATCAACGTTTTTTGGCTGGAAAAAAAAACAAGGACTAGTGGGTTTTTTAGCTGTAAAAAAGCTCTAACGCTGAAAAATGCGGCAAAATGGTGCAAACCAGCATTTTTGGACAATTTATGACCAAAAAACACTACAAAATGCAAACAGAAAAACACTAATCATGGCAAAAACTGCTAAACACCGTTAATCACAGCAAAAACGCCGCTAAATGCTAATGCAAAAATGTTAAAAGAGGCTGAAAAACTCACGTTTTTAACGTGACTTTACACAGCTAACTTTACCAGCATTATCAAAACATCCAGTGTGCATGAGGGCTAAAGGATAGGTTGCAGGTAGAAAATGTGCATTTATTATTTTTTTTTCTGGAGCCTCTAAAGCATTGCCCCAGTGATCAGCAGATCACTGGTGCCATGCAGGTCACTCCCTGACCTGTCAGTATATCTACTGTATTTATCGCTGTATAAGACGCACCTGCCCATAAGACGCACCTAGGTTTTAGAGGCAGAAAACAGGAAAAAAAAAATTCTGAACTAATGGACTGCAGACACAGTACAGGAGATGACCAGAGACTGCGGACAGCACAGGGATGACCAGAGACTGCAGACAGTACAGGGATGACCATAGACTGCAGACAGCACAGGGATGACCATAGACTGCAGACAGCACAGGGATGACCAGAGACTGCGGACAGCACAGGGATGACCAGAGACTGCGGACAGCACAGGGATGACCAGAGACTGCGGACAGCACAGGGATGACCAGAGACTGCGGACAGCACAGATGACTGCTGACCTTTGGGGAGGTGGGGAGCGGGTACCTGAATTTGACAGGTACCCGATCTTACCTGTTCCTCAATCCAGCCACGCGCTGTCTTCCCGGCTTCTGTAATGGCGCTTGGCATGACAGCCGGGTGCCCAGTGCGCATGAGCGAGAAGCACTTGCGCTTTGTGATTGGTCCGGCGGCTTCTGGGATCTGTCATGTGTCCCAGGTACTGCCTTACCATTCACAAAGCGCACCGCTTCTCGCGCATGCGCACTGGGCACCCGGCTGTCATGCCCAGTGCCCACACTACAGAAGCCGGGAAGACAGCACGCCACTGGATAGAGGAACAGGTAAGGTCCCGCTGCAGAGCTGAGCGGCCGGCCCGGTATTCTGACACGGCCGCGGTGGAAATACCGGACTGGCCGCTCCATATTCGCCTTATAAGACGCACTGACATTTCCCCCCCAGTTTTGGGGAAGAAAAAGTGCGTCTTATACGGCGAAAAATACGGTACTTGCTCGTACATCCTGTATGGGCAAGCAGACACTGACAGGAAGGCTCAATAAACTACCGCGGTACTATGTAAATAGCTGAACCCTGCACTCTGTGCATATCACATCCCTGAACTCTGCAGTCTGTATACAGTGCAGTCCTGAACACTGCACAACATGTACTCCTAAATTCTGCACTCTGTATGTAGCGCACCCCTGAACCCTGCACTCTGTATGTAGCATACTCCTGAACCCTGCACTCTGTATGTAGCATACTCTTGAACCTGCACTCTGTATGTAGCACACGCCTGAACCCTGAACTCTGTATGTAGCATACTCCTGAACCCTGCAGTCTGTATTTAGCATACTCCTGAACCCTGCACTCTGTATGTAGCGCACCCCTGAACCCTGCACTCTGTATGTAGCGCACCCCTGAACCCTGCACCCTGTATGTAGCATACTCCTGAACCCTGCACCCTGTATATAGCGCACCACTGAACCCTGCCCTCTGTATGTAGCGCACCCCTGAACCCTGCACTCTGTATGTAGCGCACCCCTGAACCCTGCACCCTGTATGCAGCATACTCCTGAACCCTGCACCCTGTATATAGCGCACCACTGAACCCTGCACTCTGTATGTAGCGCACCCCTGAACCCTGCACTCTGTATGTAGCGTACTCCTGAATCCTGCACTCTGTATGAAATGCACTCCCGAACCCTGCACCTTGTATGTAGCGTACCCCTGAACCCTGCACTCTGTATGTAGCGCACCCCTGAACCTTGCACTCTGTATGTAGCATACTCCTGAACCTTGCACTCTGTATTTAGCGTACTCCTGAACCTTGCACTCTGTATGTAGCGTACTCCTGAACCCTGCACCCTGTATGTAGCATACTCCTGAACCCTGCACCCTGTATATAGCGCACCACTGAACCCTGCACTCTGTATGTAGCATACTCCTTTGAAGGCAACCCTAATGCTATTGAAATTGAGTTTGAAACCCCTGGTCTAGACACTATCCACCCTCGGTACATGCTTCTGTTGTAATATGACCATTAACTACAACTCCTCCCAGACTCCACCCCTTCCACTCTTTTATACCTAAAACCAGGGGCGGACTGACCATTTGGAAACTCGGGCACTGCCCGAGGGCCTGGGATCAGTAGGGGGCCCCATGAGATGCCCCTGGTACCTTTTTCATAGGCTTTTTTGAGTTTGGGAAAGGACACAGAGGCCCCATGATCCCCTATTGCCCGGGGGCCCCATGAGTTGTCAGTGGGCCCCATGAGTTGTCAGTCCGCCCCTGCCTACAACTTGGAAGGAGATGGGCTCCATAGAGGGTAAAAACTACATGACACCCCAGACTCAACATAGGCACCAAAGAGGTCCTACAATCTTACTCTGGTACCAAGAGCCATGATCTGTAAAAGAGGACCTGTCACCCTTAAAACTCCACCAAATTCACTGGTCATTGCTAAGCCAAATAATAATTCTGTGCCTTTTTTTGTTGATAATGCAGAATAAAATAATTATGAGGGATCCATTTGTTACACAGTGACCCCTTTCGTTATGGTCATGCAGGGATGGAGATAGAAAAGCATGAGACCAACGAGAGATAAAACCTATCATCCTGAAATCTAGGAATAAATTTGGTTTAATTAATGTCATCACAGACTTTAGATGAACAGATATTAGCATTGTCTCTTATTTGATATACAGGTAGCAATGGGTCTCGCTGTTTCTGTGCTTTACTCTCAGCCGTCTGCCAAATTTTATTTGTTTCTGTCCTACCCCAGCCAGCTCAGTTTACCAGGAAATATCCAAAAGAGGTGTCTGTATTGTGGCTAATTAGCTGCGCCCGTATTGTCTGCGCATCTCAATGAGTCTCGTGTTTAAAAACGTGAATGAAAAACTGGAAATGTGTCATAAAGCAATTCTGCAGATGTCTGCTTTTAAGTGCACCTGGATTATAGTAGTACACATGATGACGGGAATGAAGAAGGGAGGTAGATTCTGTATTGTGCTCTATCACTAAAGCATACTTTATTCAATTAACAGCATAAGGGCCAGACGAGCCCATACACACCCGTCACAATTTACTAAACTGAAGCCAGAGAGTAAAATATAGAATATGATTGGTTGATACGAGATTAGGGACTCCTTGTGCTGTGTATTCAATAAATATGTTAGTATATTATTTAGCCAAAAAAAAATTCCTTCATGATCCCCCGAGAGGCAATTGGATATTCCCTGGATCAACTTTACCTATAAATATTAGTATCCAGTTATATTCTGTGTATCTAAGAAAGAATCCAGGACTTTTTTGAAGCAATCCACTGAGCTGGCCAGAACCAACTCTTGAGGGAGTCTATTCCACATTTTCACAGCTCTTACTGTGAAGAAACCTTTCTGTGTTTGGAGATTGAATTTATTTTCCTCCAGACGTAAAGAGTGCCCCCTTGTCCTCTGTGATGACCTCAGGGTGAATAACTCTACACCGAGTTCACTATATGAACCACTGATGTATTTATACATGGAGATCATATCCCCCCTTATGTATTATACATGGAGATCATATCCCCCCTTATGTATTATACATGGTGATCATATCCCCCCCTTATGTATTATACATGGTGATCATATCCCCCCTTATGTATTATACATGGAGATCATATCCCCCTTATGTATTATACATGGAGATCATATCCCCCCTTATGTATTATACATGGAGATCATACCCCCCTTATGTATTATACATGGAGATCATATCCCCCTTATGTATTATACATGTTGATCATATCCCCCCCTTATGTATTTATACATGGAGATCATATCCCCCTTATGTATTATACATGGTGATCATATCCCCCCTTATGTATTATACATGGAGATCATATCCCCCCTTATGTATTATACATGGAGATCATATCCCCCTTATGTATTATACATGGAGATCATATCCCCCCTTATGTATTATACATGGTGATCATATCCCCCTTATGTATTATACATGGAGATCATATCCCCCTTATGTATTATACATGGAGATCATATCCCCCCTTATGTATTATACATGGAGATCATATCCCCCTTATGTATTATACATGGAGATCATATCCCCCTTATGTATTATACATGGAGATCATATCCCCCCTTATGTATTATACATGGAGCTCATACCCCCCTTATGTTTTATACATGGAGATCATATCCCCCCTTATGTATTATACATGGAGATCATATCCCCCTTATGTATTATACATGAAGATCATATCCCCCCTTATGTATTATACATGGATATCATATCCCCCCTTATGTATTATACATGGAGATCATATCCCCCTTATGTATTATACATGGAGATCATATCCCCCTTATGTATTATACATGGAGATCATATCCCCCTTATGTATTATACATGGAGATCATATCCCCCCTTATGTATTATACATGGAGATCATACCCCCCCTTATGTATTATACATGGAGATCATATCCCCCCTTATGTATTATACATGGAGATCATATGCCCCTTATGTATTATACATGGAGATCATATCCCCCCTTATGTATTATACATGGAGATCATATCCCCCCCTTATGTATTATACATGGTGATCATACCCCCCCTTATGTATTATACATGGTGATCATATCCCCCTTATGTATTATACATGGAGATCAGATCCCCCTTATGTATTATACATGGAGATCATATCCCCCTTATGTATTATACATGGAGATCATATCCCCCCTTATGTATTATACATGGAGATCATACCCCCCCTTATGTATTATACATGGAGATCATATCCCCCCTTATGTATTATACATGGAGATCATATCCCCCCTTATGTATTATACATGGAGATCATATCCCCCCTTATGTATTATACATGGTGATCATATCCCCCCTTATGTATTATACATGGAGATCATATCCCCCCTTATGTATTATACATGGAGATCATATCCCCCCTTAGGTATTATACATGGAGATCATATCCCCCCTTAGGTATTATACACGGAGATCATATCCCCCCTTAGGTATTATACAAGGTGATCATATCCCCCCTTATGTATTATACACGGAGATCATATCCCCCCTTATGTATTATACATGGAGGGCATATCCCCCCTTATGTATTATACATGGTGATCATATCCCCCCTTATGTATTATACATGGAGATCATATCCCCCCCTTATGTATTATACATGGTGATCATATCCCCCTTATGTATTATACATGGAGATCATATCCCCCCTTATGTATTATACATGGAGATCATATCCCCCCTTATGTATTATACATGGAGATCATATCCCCCCTTATGTATTATACATGGAGATCATGTCCCCCCTATGTATTATACATGGAGATCATATCCCCCTTATGTATTATACATGGTGATCATATCCCCCCTTATGTATTATACATGGAGATCATATCCCCCCTTATGTATTATACATGGAGATCATATCCCCCTTATGTATTATACATGGAGATCATATCCCCCCTTATGTATTATACATGGTGATCATATCCCCCTTATGTATTATACATGGAGATCATATCCCCCCTTATGTATTATACATGGAGATCATATCCCCCCTTATGTATTATACATGGAGATCATATCCCCCTTATGTATTATACATGGTGATCATATCCCCCTTATGTATTATACATGGTGATCATATCCCCCCTTATGTATTATACATGGAGATCATATCCCCCTTATGTATTATACATGGAGATCATATCCCCCCTTAATCTCCTCTTCTCAAGAGAGAATAAATTCAGTTCCTCTAATCTTTCCTCATAGCTGATCTCCTCCATGCCTTGTATCAGTTTGGTTGCCCTTCTCTGTACTTTCTCCAGTTCCCCAATGTTTTTTCTGTGAATTGGTGCCAAAAACTGAACTGCATATTCCAGATGAGGTCTTACTAATGATTTGTACCGGGGGAAATGATATCTCTCTCTCTGGAGTCTATACCTCTATTAATACAAGAGAGGATTTTGCTCGCTTTAGAACCCGCAGCTTGGTATTGCATGCCATTATTAAACTTGTGATCTACCAGAACTCCCAGATCCTTCTCCTTCTTAGAATCAATGGCACCTGCCCGCAGGTCCACATTCTTGTGGGTGGTGCGGCGGCACAAATTTTTGTGTGGATCCGCAGCGGCACCACCCGCACATATGTGAACCTAGCCTTTCAGAGGCGTGGCAGACACTGTTGCACATTTGAACAAGCCCTTATGCAGGCCATACACGGGTCGAATTCTGAACTAATTTTCTTTAGAAAATCGGAAATTTTGTGCATTTTGTAACCCAATGGTGCCACCATTGATTTTGAAATTCAGCCAACCAAGCCTTCAATTTCTCCTCATGTTGCTACAGAAAAGAATTTTCGTGGCCAAGAATTTTCTTTTCTTTCCAGGTCACAGCTTTATATTTCTTGCCCGATTCTTCCATCATTGTTTCGAAATTTGTTTGTTTTTAAAAAAATTTCCAACATGCCTGATCACTAAAATTCAATGGCCACAGGAAAATCGGCCGTTTCTGTGACCCACTAATGGTGCAAAATTCGAACGAAAATTCTTTGAAAAGATTTTCGAAAGAAAATTCTTTTGGAATTCGACCCGTGTATGGCTGGCTTTAGACAGACATAGTACTAACAGCTTCCACTTTCCTGCAGTAGATTTATGCAGGCCATAGATGTGGGAAAAATCGGCCTTTTTTTTTTTTTTTTAAATCGTAAATCGGTCGTTCAGACGGCCAACGTTGCCACTAATGAAAAAAAAAGGTGGCGGGTTTTAGTTCCGTCTACGGCCGTCAATTAATATAATAGCGGTGTCCCTGCATAGAGATCCACTATTATATTTGACAGAAGAAATAGATTATGCAGAAGAAGAAGAAGAGAAACAACATTGTATCTATTTGTACTTGAATAGAAACATCTGTATCCCAAATGCATACAAATAGATACAATGTTGCAACTTTTTATCTTCTCCGTCTTCTTCTGCAAAATCTATTTCATCTTCTCCTCTTTCTTCTATTCTTCTTCTTGATATTCTATTTCTTCTTCTCCTGCAAAATCTATTTCTTCTATTACTTCTTTTTCTTCATAGTCAATTTATTGTCAATTTATCGGCCGCGAAAATCGGCCGATCTGACATATCGTCCCAGGATTTTCCAGCATGGCCGATTTTCAAAATATCTTAAAATTAAGAAAAACGGCCAACATTTTTCCCCACTAACGGTACAAATATCGGCCGATTTTGTTATCCAAAATCTATGGCCTGCATTAAGAAGGGTGCTGAAATATGACTGCATCGGACAACAAATACCAGAGTTTGACCATGCTGCACTGTACACTCCTTAAAGTGATTGTAAACCTAAATAAAAAATAAAATACTAATAAACATGTCATACTTACCTGCTCTGTGTAATGGTTTTGCACATAGCCCCCAATCCTCCTCTTCTGGGGTCCCCCTCTGGTGCTCCTGGCTTCTCCTCCTGCCATGTGCCCCCATAGCAAGCACTCAAGTGGGCTCGATCCTGAGCTGTCCTTTGTGTATTCATAGACACACACAGTGCGGCTCGACCCCACTCCTTGATCTCTCTGCACAGGCTGTGATTGACAGCAGCAGGAGCCAATGACTTCTGCTGCTGCCTCCATGTCCAGTGAGGAGAGAGAGAGCAGAGAGAGCCACTGCTCTCGAGCACAGACCTGGATTGAGATCAGGCTCAGGTAAGTATATGGGGGGGGGGGGGGGAGCTGGGGTAGGAGGAGAGCTGGACAAAGATGGTTTTTGCCTTAATGGATAGAATGGTAAAAAACCTTCTACCTTTACAACCGCTTTATAACTGAAGTTTATCTGCTTATATTTTGCTTTTCCTGATTCCTCCTTACCACCCTCATTACGAGTTGACAAGGAAAATTGTCAAAGAAAACCTTTTTTTTAAATTGCATACCTCATTTTGGAGCCAATAGTGTCAGCACTGTATCTCTGTGTTTCTCTTTGCAATGCAGATTGCTGGTTGGAGGGGCCAGCAGGGTGCTGTACAACATCAGTACACCTTTCAAAAGCTGCCCTGAGTACAGCAATGGGCTGGCTCCTGGGGGGAGTTATACAAATATTAGAATGCCTTGATGGTTGGATGTCAGTCTGGAGGAGTGGGCATTCATAGGAAGGCTGTTCTAGGTAAGGCCCCTATGGGATGCTGACCATCCGCGATTAAATAAAATGATCCAATGAATGAAAGGGGTGGGCCAGGGGCTACAGGGCTCTGCAATGTATTACTGATATGTAAACAGACAGTTGGCAGGGCCACAGCTACTGTATCCAATATTCCTCTCATCTCTAACTCATCCTTATCAGGGCAAGTTAAAATGTATATAAACCCTAACAATGAACTCTTATCTGCTACCTTTTTAGACTCTTAAAGTGTAAAATCAGTCTTTATATGCAGTAAAGCATGCTTGTTATACTCACTGTGGGACCTCAGGGGTTAATCCTCTGCATTGTTTAAAAATGCTATTTGATCCTGACCTCTCAGATCCTCCCCTTCTTCCAATGTCCCCCTCTTATCTCCTGATAAGACACATTGTGTGGAGTCACTCTGCACATGCTCAGTTTGGTGTGCATTGCAAGAGAGGTTGTTTTTATTTTCTTGGGACAATGCATGTGATCAGCACAGTGCCAGTCAGCATTGTCCAGACAGAGGCCAGGGGTTCTGCATCCTTCTAGAGCAGAATGAAACTCCTCCTACAAGCTTTAACCAGTGCTCTGCTGGACACTTATAGAAGTCACAAGGCTCCTATATATTACTGATGAGAAAAGGTATTTAGCAGTTTATATTTACTAAAATAATTGCATTTCCATGTTCTGTGGACTGTGGGAGATTGGATATCGTGAATGCCAGGTCTGGGGAGACCAGATATAGTGAATGCAGGGTCTGGGAAGACCAGATACAGTGAATGCAGGGTCCGGGGGAGACCAGATATAGTGAATGCAGGGTCCGGGGAGACCAATGAGCCTTGGGTAATATGTTGGGTAATATGTTGAGTGTCCCTCCGGATAAAAGATGGATCCCTCCGACAGTGATGGTGGAACTCCCTCCTCTTGACTATATCATGAATGGTAGATGGTACCGGTAGTGACTCTCCGGTATATGGCTCTCCAACATGGTCACCAGTAAGGCAAGAGAGACTCATATATTGTAAAACCTTTGTATTAGATTCCAGATAAAAGAAAAACCTACTTACATAAAGCTGCAAGCAAACAGGCCTTCACACCACTCAAAGGGTGTACTGTATGTCGGGAAACGAAGCACCAAGATGGTGCCCGCGCCGGATGTGATGTCAAGCCGTCGATCGTCAAAAGCTCCTCCCACTAGCGTATCTACGCGTTACGTCACTATAACACGTGACTTCTTCAGGATATCAATGCAATTATTGTAGTAAATATAAACTGCTAAATAACTTTTCTCATCGTCAGTATATAACAGTCTTGTGACTTCTTGTGTCCAGCAGAGCACTGGTTAATCTTGTAGGAGGAGTTTTCATTCTCTTCTGACTGTCCTATGAGTCTGCATGGCCCCTGACCCTCTGTCTGGACAGTGCTGATTGGCCCTGTGCTGGTCGCATGCACCCTCCTAAAAAAAAAAAACCTCTCTAGCAATACACACCAAACTGAGCATGTGCAGTGTGCTTCTTAGGGTTCTGTACTATAAGCAGATGGATTGGGGACAATAGAAGAAGGGGAGGATCAGAGGAGACAGGTTTAAACAGCCTTTTTACACAATGCAGAGGATTAACCCTTGAGGTTCCACAGTGAGTATAACAAGCATGCTTTACTGCATATACAGACTGATTGTACTGTTGTGGGTTTAGTAACAGTTTAAGCTTGTCAACGGAATGGCCTCTATGGCTCTTATTTTAGGCACAGTGCCGAGAATAGAGAGCAACTGAGCATGTGCAGAGCAGGATTTTGAACAGTATAGACACTTATCTGTAATGTTGTGCACAGGGGCGGACTGACCATTGGGGAACCCGGGCACTGCCCGAGGGCCTGGGGTCAGTAGAGGGCCCCATGAGATGTCCCTGGTACCTTTCGTAGGCTTTTTTGGGTGTGATTTGAGTGTGGGCGAGGACACAGGGGCCCCATGATCCCCTATTGCCCGGGGGCCCATGAGTTGTCTGACTGATGTCGGACCTGCCTGATGTGATCTAGCACAGAGTTTCTCAAACTTTTTTCAGTCAAGGCACCCTTTAAAATTATGGACAGTCCTGAGGCACCCTTTAAAATTATGGACAGTCTTGAGGCACCTCATTTTAGAATGGGGTGCCTCAAGACTGTCCATAGTTTTAAAGGGTGCTTCGGGACTGTCCATAATTTTAAAAGGGCACCCCATTTTAAAAAGTGAAAAGCTATTCTAATAGTTTTATATAATGCAGCAACTTCCACACATGTAGCACACCCAACATTAGAGGGGATTTATTCTTCCAAATCAAATACACTTCTGCACACTGGTACTGACTAGTATTCCAATGTTTCTCTTCTCCCTCAGTTTTTCTCCATCACTGAGCTAATGTGACCCCAGCAATGAGGGAGAGCGGCAAGGGAAGGTCAAACTAGGATGCTGTGCAGGCAACTGACATCCTCCTTATCAATTGATGATGTCATTGGTTGCCAGGACACTGGCGGCAAGAAGGCCATAAATGATGCACAATGAAAACCTGCGACTTTGTGTAAATAAAAGGCAGGCTTGTTCCACCCACTGGCTTGTATATATGTTTTGGTCAATTATTAGAAATTTTGCCAAGGCACCCCTGAAGAAGCCTCAAGGCACCCCTGAAGAAGCCTGGGCACCCTGGTTGAGAAAGGCTGATCTAGCAGGACGTAATTATGTGACAAAAATGACACTTTCAGTAACAAGGCTGCCTAAGAGCAGACACCTTTATTAGCCAGAAAACCACTTCTGTACATCTCTCTGATTTAGCTGTTTTTTATTACTGGGGCCTAACTTTCCATCACCTGCCATTCCCTTGTCCAATGATATTATCTCTACTGGGTATAAATACAAAAAGTCAGAGAGTCATCTTTTATCTAGTATTTTGGGCTGCAAAATTTTAAGTGCATTTTAAGTTTCTAACTGGCACTAGCGTGATGAAGTTTTGGCTGCTCTTCCCTGGGGCGTAATGAATAAAGAGATGAGTGGCCTTTGGTACAGCACGGTTACAATGCCAGAGGATTATGGGTAAGGACAGAGAGGGAGCAGAAATGATGGTTCGGCAGCTCTATCTCAAATCTTCCATAATGCTGGCAAGCATTTCAAAGTAAATGAATACATTAAGGCCCTGTTCACATCTAGCCATGCTCAAGCGTCTCATTTTTCATGCTTCTTTTTTGCAAGCTCTCTTCCGCAGTTTTGGAGCAGCACCGTTCATTTGAAAGGCTTCACTTCAAAAAAGTGCCAAAGAAGCTCTTGTATCTTTTTTGTGAGCAACGTTGATGCGTTTTTGTCGCACGACAAAAACGACACACATTTGGGGTGCCATTAGGAATTATGGCACCCTAATGCGTGCTGAGCGTTTTGCTGTGATTTGGAAATGTGGACAAAGTCGCCTGATTCTGCCCACAATTTCCGCCTATCTCAATAGCAAACCCATGTGACAGGGTGCAGGAGCAAACCTAAGAGGCAGGGACAGAGTGTTGTCACCCTATAACAGAAGTGCATGATCGAGTCCCTGCTGGGGACTGTTGGAGATCTAGGCCAGATCACTATAAGTGACATGTGACTGGTAACATTTTGGGGTCTGGATTTTTATATATGAATATTTGTGAGCTGTCTCCCCTAAAATTGATACTTTTGGGCCTGGTGGCTTTTTATGGTGTTCCTTGTATAAGGGCTGGGTCAGGGGCGGACTGACAACTCATAGGGCCCCCGGGCAATAGGGGATCATGGGGCCCCTGTGTCCTTGCCCAAACTCAAAAAAGCCTATGAAAAAGGTACTAGGGGCATCTCATGGGGCCTCCTACTGCCCCCGGGCCCTCGGGCAGTGCCCGAGTTTCCAAATGGTCAGTCCGCCCCTGGGCTGGGTGGTCTTCAGTCTTTTGTCACTCCTCCTAGCTCCTTTGGGAATCATCCACAGTGACTACTCTCTAGCAGATATATACATAAATTGTTTTTAAAAGACCAGGTTCAACCTCATGGATCTCATTCCCATGTGCTCCTGAGAAAGATATATGATCATTCGAAACGTGTTGAGCTGACATGTAGAATCTTGTCCTTAATTATCTAGTCATGTGGAAAACATATGTGAAGCCTTGGTTAAAGTGTTGGATATGGTGTTACATGTCTTTAATATTTGTATAATACATTTTAAAGTTTTTCTAGAAGTATGGATGTGGTGCCAGTGATATTCTATATGCCTTTCAAAGTCCTTTGCTACAAAGAATCTGTGTTTTGTGTGTAGAACCCTACTGGTTAGTTAGGGTGAGCTAGTTAATTATTTTGCTAGAGAGGAGGCTGAATAGGAGCCAGGAGAAATAGCCAAAGGGGGGTAAAATTTTGGTCAGGGCTGATAGGCTCTGCAGATCAGTTGCCTGATACCTCCCCTTGATCTAGAGACTTGGAGAAGTCTCTAGAACTCAGTGGGTGGGGGTGAGGAGAAGCTGGTCTGCACTCTTGGTCTGCACCCTTAAGGGATCCTGAGCGATCCCCAAGCAGGAGCCTTGGCATGGTGTCACGATAGCCCTTAAAAGTGATTGAGTCTGCTCAGTAGCAGGAGAGTTCGGGAGGAAGATGTGAGAGCAGGAGCTGGAGTGTGGAGCTTGGAAGGGGGCCCAACGAAGAGAACTGCTTCCAGGAGGGACTTGAAAGAGGTAAGCTGAACCTTCTGAGAGAGGACCATTTTTGGAGCTAAGGAAGGAGCCAGCCCAGCAGAAAACCTGAAGGCAGCTACCGACTTTCAACTTGCAGAAGAGGGACAGCAAGTACTTCCACACGCCCTGACCTGGAATAGGGGAGAGGGCATTTGGGTGGGAAACCTAACTAGCCCCCAGCTGGACTGTGCTTCGAAGCTGCAGCCTCTAGATCCCCTTAGTCCAGGGACTCCTCCAGACAGCTGGATAGAAGAGGACTATCTGGGGTTTGGGGTGGTACACCAGGAGAGGCTGGAGAGCTCTCCAAGATGGAAAATCCTTCTGAGCACTTGTACATAGTTCCAGGAAGTTGTCCTCAGTCTAACAGTTCCTTGTGCATCACATGTATCCCTAATCCCCATCCAAGTTCCAATCCCCTAAAAAAATCCAAAAAACCAAGTTCAAGGACTGTTTACTGTCTCTGGAGTGCAAGACTGCAAGGGAATACGTGTTGCCTGGCTGTGCAGGACTATAGGGGGACCCAAATCTCTAGTGACGCCTAAGGGGGTAGTGCTACATGTGCATATTATACAGAAATACACATGGAAAGGGGTGCATGACTGGTGCCACAATAGGTGATGAGAGTTCAAAAACCACAAAACAAGGAGCGCCTAGTCCTGCAACACTGTGGGCTTATAGTGACATTGAGCCTCTCTCTCAATATTTTAATTTCAATAGGAAACCCGCGTGACAGGGTGACAACGCAGGAGCAAACCTGAATGACAGGGACAGAGTGTTGTCACCCTATAACAGGAAGTGTATGATCAACGGCCTTCACGGTAGGATCACCAAATATTATATTTAACCACTTGCCGTGGCAGTGCAGGGGCGGGTTGCCGTTCATAAACGATGCCCGCCATTTTGGCTTGTGCGCGCTCCCTGGGAGCATGCAGCACCGCGGTCCGGTGCCTGCTGTGTCCTCCGGACACAGTGGAACACTGATCGCTGTACGGGACCTTTGTGTGAGGTCCCGATCATGTGATCACTGATTGGCCAATCAGTGATCACATGAACAGTAGTAAGCAAGATGTCACTTCTGACACCATTGCTTACTAAGTGTGAAATCTTTGAATGATCACAGAGGTCACATGGTACAAGGCAATTCACAACAGCCTTGTACCATGTGACAAGCTGTGACCAATCACAGCTTTCACAGTATTTTTCAATGGCTGCAAAAATGCACCCAGAGAGAAGGAGAAATGGTGACACTGTACTGCTAGGGTGACAGTATGTTAAAAAAACAAAGAATAATATAAAAAAATTAAATAAAAATGTAAAAAAATATTTTAGAAAAATTATAATTTTTGGTTATAAACTAATTTGGGTTATTTATTTTTACTAAAAAGATAACTGAATACATTTTGGCCAAGATTTATGAAGAAAGATTATTTATTTGCAAAATTGTATAAGAAAAACACTTTTTTTCAAAATTTTTGGACGTTTTCATTTATATAGCAAAAAAAATAAAAATCCCAGCGGTGAATAAATACCACCAAAATAAAGCTTTATCTGTCTCAAAAAAATGCTAAAAAATTCATATGGGTACAGTGTTGCATGACCGCGCAATTGTCATTCAAAGTGTGATAGCGCTGAAAGCTGAAAATTGGCCTGGACTGGAAGGGGGTGACAGTGTCCGGACTGGAAGTGTTTAATGAAAGCTGCAGGTTTAAAAATATTGCTGAACTATTTCTGAATTCTAATAACATGAGATTTAGGTGTGTTGAGTTTACATCGGTTTTAACCGCCTCCTGCCGCCATATAAGGTAATGACGGGCGCAAGGCGGTTCTCTCGTTCTGGGAGGAAGTCATATGACGCCCTCCCGGTCTAACCACACATGCACGGCTCTGGGACTGCGCAGCGTGGCGATCGGTGATGCGCTGTGTCCCTCGGACACAGCGGATCACCAATCACGGAAAGAGCCGAAGATGTCGGCTCGGTCATGTGATCAGCTGTGTCCAATCACAGCTGATCGCATGTAAATAGGGAAATGCCGGTTATCGGCATTTCTCTCCTCACGAGCTGTCACACTGACAGAGGAGAGGAGAGCCGGTAATCGGCTTTACTCAGACGGGACATCTACACTGATCATCAGGGCACTGATGATCTGTGGAGCCCCAGCAGTGCCACCTGTCAGTGTCCATCAGTGCCACATCAATGCCACATATCAGTGTCTACCAGTGCACATCAATGCCACATATCAGTGCCCATCTGAGCTGTCTTTCAGTGTTACCTATCAATGCCAGTCAGTGCTACCTATCAGTGCTGCAAATCAGTGCCAGTCAGTGCCGCTTATCAATGCGCATCAGTGCCTCCTATCAGTGCCAGTCAGTGCCGCCTATCAGTGCCATATATGAGTGCTGCCTTTCAGTGCCCATCAGTGATGCCTGTCAATACCCATCTGTGCCACCTACCAGTGCCTCATCATCAGTAACCATCAGTGCCACCTACCAGTGTCCACCAATGTGGCCTATCAGTGCCCATCTGTGCCAGCTACCAGTGCCTCCTCATCAGTACCCATCAGTGCCACCTATCAGTGCCTATTTGTGCAACCTACCAGTGCCTCCTCATCAGTACCCATCAGTGCCACCTACCATTGTCCACCAATGCGGCCTATCAGTGCCCATCTGTGCCACCTATCAGTGTCCACCAATGCAGTCTATCAGTGCCCATCACTGCAGCCTCATTAGCGCACATCAGTGAAGGAAAAAAATCACTTATCTACAACATTTTCTAACAAAAACTAAGAAAAAACGTTTTTTTTTTCAAAATTTTCAGTGGTTTTGGGTTTGTTTAGCAAAAATTAAAAAACCCTGAGGTGATAAATACCACAAAAATAAAGCTCTATCTGTCTCACAAAAATAATAAAAATTAAATATGGGTACAGTGTTGCATGACCGCGCAATTGTCATTCAAAGTGTGACAGCACTGAAAGCTGGAAATTGTCCTGGGCAGGAAGGGGGTAGAGGTGCCCGGTAGGCGAGGGGTTAAGGAATACTGGTAAAAAAAAAGTATGTAAAAACCGAGTTTCCTTTTTCTATGTAGTATAAGCTGTTTACTAATGCGATCCTGGTGTGGGCCGATCCTGATAGGCGGCTGCTTGTACAGCAGATACACAGGATCTGCGTTTTCCAGATGTTATGACACGTAACATGGCAACATGGTCCTGATTCGTTGTGCTGTGCGCCGGGCCTGCGTCTTCCTCCAGAGTATATCAGCATTTTCCTGGTTGCCGTCTGGTCTCCGTAGTAACTGAGCTCCAATGCAGGGAGGTAAGGGAATTGAGCCGAGAATTACAGGGGAGTGTGCGCAGCGTGTACACAGACACCACAACCGCTACCTCCCATGACCACGCATGAAGGAACGGCCTGCGACACCTGCAATAGCCAATCAGCTTCCCCTTTTTCTGATATGAAGAGCTGATCTCATTTGTGTGTGAAATAAGAACTCTCAGTATTGCCTAAAAGCCACCAATCAGACTAGATTGTGCCCTGGAAGGGAGGTTGGAGAATAAAAGTTTAGAGGTGGTTGTGGGAGATGTCTGAAGGGTTCTTTCACATGGGTGGCTGGGGAAAGGGGGACAGGTGGTAAAAACAGGCAGCTGTGGTTTTACTGCCACTTGGCCACCGACCACAATTCTTAACATTATAGCCAGACAGGTCTGTACACATAGTAAAGTACAGAGAAGGGCAACCAAACTGATACGAGGCATAGAGGAGCTCAGCTGTGAGGAAAGATTAGAGGAACTGAATTTATTCTCTCTTGAGAAGAGGAGATTAAGCGGGATATGATCACCATGTATAATACATAAGGGGGGATATGATCTCCATGTATAATACATAAGGGGGGGATATGATCTCCATGTATAATACATAAGGGGGGATATGATCTCCATGTATAATACATAAGGGGGGATATGAACTCCATGTATAATACATAAGGGGGGATACAATCTCCATGTATAATACATAAGGGGGGGATATGATCTCCATGTATAATACATAAGGGGGGATATGAACTCCATGTATAATACATAAGGGGGGATACAATCTCCATGTATAATACATAAGGGGGATATGATCTCCATGTATAATACATAAGGGGGGATATGATCTCCATGTATAATACATAACAGGGGATATGATCTCCATGTATAATACATAAGGGGGGATATGATCTCCATGTATAATACATAAGGAGGGATATGATCTCCATGTATAATACATAAGGGGGATATGATCTCCATGTATAATACATAAGGGGGGATATGATCTCCATGTATAATACATAAGGGGGGGATATGATCTCCATGTATAATACATAAGGGGGGATATGATCTCCATGTATAATACATAAGGGGGGGATATAATCTCCATGTATAATACATAAGGGGGATATGATCTCCATGTATAATACATAAGGGGGGATGATCACCATGTATAATACATAAGGGGGGATATGATCTCCATGTATAATACATATGGGGGGATATGATCTCCATGTATAATACATAAGGGGGATATGATCTCCATGTATAATACATAAGGGGGGATATGATCTCCATGTATAATACATAAGGGGGATATGATCTCCATGTATAATACATAAGGGGGGATATGATCTCCATGTATAATACATAAGGGGGGATATGATCTCCATGTATAATACATAAGGGGGATATGATCTCCATGTATAATACATAAGGGGGGATATGATCTCCATGTATAATACATAAGGGGGGGATATGATCTCCATGTATAATACATAAGGGGGGATATGATCTCCATGTATAATACATAAGGGGGGATATGATCTCCATGTATAATACATAAGGGGGATATGATCACCATGTATAATACATAAGGGGGGATATGATCTCCATGTATAATACATAAGGGGGGGATATGATCTCCATGTATAATACATAAGGGGGATATGATCTCCATGTATAATACATAAGGGGGGATATGATCTCCATGTATAAATACATCAGTGGTTCATATAGTGAACTCGGTGTAGAGTTATTCACTCTGAGGTCATCACAGAGGACAAGGGGGCACTCTTTATGTTTAGAGGAAAAGAAATGTAATCTCCAAACACGGAAAGGTTTCTTCACAGTAAGAGCTGTAAAAATGTGGAATAGACTCCCTCAAGAGTTGGTGCTGGCCAGCACAGTGGATTGCTGTAGGAAAGGCCTGGATTGTTTCTTAGATACACAGAATATAACTGGATAGAACATTTATAGGTAAAGTTGATCCTACTATCAGTAATCTCTATTAACCACATGAAACATGTCCCCAGTCTCTGATTGTCTCCTGCAGCATGTCCCCAGTCTCTAATTGTCTCCTGCAGCATGTCCCCAGTCTTTGATTGTCCTGCAGCATGTCCCCAGTCTTTGATTGTCCTGCAGCATGTCTCCAGTCTCTTGATTGTCTCCTGCAGCATGTCTCAAGTCTCTGATTGTCTCCTGCAGCATGTCCCCAGTCTCTGATTGTCTCCTGCAGCATGTCCCCAGTCTCTGATTGTCTCCTGCAGCATATCTCCAGTCTCTGATTGTCTCCTGCAGCATGTCCCCAGTCTCTGATTGTCTCCTGCAGCATATCTCCAGTCTCTGATTGTCTCCTGCAGCATGTCCCCAGTCTCTGATTGTCTCCTGCAGCATATCTCCAGTCTCTGATTGTCTCCTGCAGCATGTCTCTGATTGTCTCCTGCAGCATGTCTCCAGTCTTCATCCAAGCCTACTGCTGCAGTCTCTGACCATCATTCATCTAGTATGTTTGCAGTCTCTGACCATCCTCTGTAGCTTTTTATATGCTGAACATTATGGAGGGGATTTACAAAAACTTGGTGCAACTGTGCATAGTAACCAATCAGCTTCCAGATTTTATTGTCAAAGCTTAAAGCAGAGCCAAAAGGGGAATTTCCACTTTAAGGCTTTTTCCCCTGCTCCCTGTTAAGGATTGGCACCTTTGGGGAGCGGGGGGGGGGGGGACCTGAATTTTGACATTACCCGCTCCCACTTCCAGTGTGATCGCCTAAGGCAATCGGAAGTGGAAGACCCCCACCCTCCCCAAAATCTTCCGGGACACATGACAGGTCCCAGAAGACTATGAGACCATTCACAAAGCGCAGCCCTTCTTGCGCATGCACAGTGGGCCCTGGCTGTGAAGCCACAAGCTGTCACAGCCGGGTGCCCACACTGAAGATGCCGGCGCCAGGGAGAGAAGACGGCCGGTGAAACCAGCCATGGTGAGGACACCGCTGGACCGAGGGACAGGTAAGTGTCTGTATTTTAAAAGTCAGCAGCTACAGTTTTTGTTGCTGCTGACTTTTATTTTTTTAAATTCAACTAGAACTCTGCTTTAATTGAGCAAGCTGAAGTTAGAAGCTGATTGGCTACTATGCACTGCTGCACCAGATTCTGAGTGCTCCAGTTTTAGTAAATCCCCCTCAATGTATGTTAGTTTGGAAAAGTCAGGTGTCTCAGTTAAGGGCCCCCATACCACAAAAGCTGACAACCGCTGTTTTATGGCCATTACATGATTGATAATGATTTTCTTGTTTTATTCCTATTAGTTGGATTTTTTGTCTTAATAGCTTTTTTTTTTTCACAGGATCTGCCCCTGCCCAGGAAGAGCAGTGGGTAAGTAATATTTACATTTTACAAATAGTAAAGGCTTGTGCGCTGCTATACCCCAAATGCAATAAAGGAAGGAGGAGATTGCTGCACTCACTGATCTAGTGTACTCACACTCCAATTAAATATTTAAACAGAAATGTGATGCGCTACCTCCTCAATTTGTGGAAACATAAGCTCTAAAAGAAACATGCAGTGTCAGTCCACAAAAAAAAAAATAGCAAAAATGTGAAATAATATCAATCCAATCCAACATATGTTGTGCTATCATGCAGCAATATTCAACGCCGTACTGGAATTGTGGCCCCACTCCTTGCTCACCTTGAATTCTGACCTATAAATTATAATAGGCCAAACATGCTTTTAGAAGGACTATGTAGCCTCTAAATTTCTGATCCATAAAATGTTCCTTCCACATGCTATGTCTTTATTGGACCTTTGGCTCCAAACCCGTGCAAAATAAAACAAAAATACACCATAGTGCAACACTGTTTTTTTAAAAAAATACAAATTATACGCACTCAGATATGCACTCACATTAAAGAAAAAATGTGCTCCAAAGTGTAATAATCAATTGTTTGCATTACTCCGCCGTGCTGACTAAATGGTAGTGTTTCCCATCACCGAATAGGTGCACCATATACTCACCTTCTTCTTTGACCTTGAGGTCATACACGCTTAGGGATACTAAACAACTTCTGCTGATGCACTGCTGCTCTTCAGTGGTTATTTCCTTGACTCTGGCCCTTTAAGGGAACAAACTCCAGGATGTCCAGTGGGATTATGTGGTATATTATCAGAAAGGAAAAGAACAGATCATAGTGCAACTCCATAAAACATACATTGCTTTATTTAGGTAAAAATAAACTCACAAGGGTATTAAACAAATAGGATGACTGTAGCCATCAATCTAAATGGTTCCTCACATCGCTCAAGCAGGTTTGTGCATGACTGGAAGTGACGTCACCAGGCTCCGTCCGACGCGTTGCATCACAGCTCACGGGACTTCTTCAAAGTAAGTAGCCCGTGTTGCACTACGGTATATTTTTGTTTTATTGTGTACGGGTTTGGAGCCAAAGGTCCAATGAAGATATAACACGTGAAAGGAACACTTTATGGATCAGAAATTTGGAGGCTACATAGTCCTTCTAAAAGCATGTTTGCCCTATTTGTTTGTTCTTTACTTGCAAGGTATATTGACTTCCAGGGAGGCTGCTATGGGGGACAAGTGAGCAGTCGGTCGGTCGGTCTGTCTGTCTGCCCCTTGTGTCAGTATGCTGATGAAACAACAAGGGCACCCTACCCTGAAGAAGTCACGCAATCTGTGACGCAACGCATAGGGTGGAGCCTGGTGACGTCACTTCCGGTCATGAGCAAACCGGCACGAACGGTGTGAGGAACCATTTTGATTGATGGCTATGGTCATGTTATTTGTTTAATACCCTGGTAAGTTTATTTTTACCTAAATAAAGCAATGTATGTTTTATGGGGTTGCTCTACGATCTGTTCTTTTCCTTTCTGATCATAGCTCCCTTAAAGGGACAGTCAAGGAAATAGCCACTAAAGACCAGCAGTGGATCAGCAGAAGTTGTTTAGTATCCCTAAGTGTGTATGACCTATTTGATGGGTCAAGGAAGAAGGTGAATATATGGTGCACCTATTCGGTGATGGGAAACACTACGATTTAGTTGGTACGTTGGAGTAATGCAAACAATTGGTTATTGCATTTTGGAGCACATTTTTTTCTTTAATGTGAGTGCATATCTGAGTGCGTATAATTAGTAATTTAGAAAAACAGTGTTGCACTACGGTATGTTTTTGTTTTATTGTGCACGGGTTTGGAGCCAAAGGTCCAATGAAGATATAGCACGTGGAAGGAACACTTTATGGATCAGAAATTTGGAGGCTACATAGTCCTTCTAAACGCATGTTTGGCCTATTATATCAAGGTGAGCAGGGAGTGGGGCCACAATTCAAGTACGGCGTTGAATATTGCTGGATGATAGCACAACATATGTTGGGTTGGACTGATATTATTTCACTTTTTTGCTATTTTTTATTTTGGACTGACACTGCATGTTTCTTTTAGAGCTTATGTTTTCACAATTTGAGGAGGTAGCGCATCCCATTTCTGTTTAAATATTTACATTTCATAGTCTATCCTTCTGTTCTCTGTGGCTGCACACTACCTGGCTTTTTAAAAAGATCCTGCTGTCTTCTAGTATTTGTCCAGTTCTAGCTGTCTGTAGATGGATTTGGAAATAAAGAACATATATTGGGTGTACAGAGCCTAAAGCATTTAGAGATGGAAAAGTTGGAACTTGACTTGAGATACATCTTGGGTAGCTTACATTGATAAAGAAAATACTAAGCTTATCATGTCTAGAGATGGATATGCAGTATCCTAGATTGTAAGCTCCAAGGATCAGGCCCTCCTTTCCCTCTTGTATTGAACTGTATTGTTGCTGTATTGTCTCCCGTTATATTGTAAAGTGCTGAGCAGACTGTTGGCGCTATATAAATCCTGTATTATAATAATATACCGAGCTTGTTATGTCTAGCGATAGTTATGCCAACATATAGCTTATCACATCTAGAGATGGATCGTTCCTATCACGTTTAAGGCCTGGTACACACTACAAGAAAATTGGGCGAATGATCATCTGGTTTTCCTCAATGTTTCACAGCAAGACGAACTGGAGGATGGTACTATATGTACAAAAATACTTGAAGGACAAAGACTTTTTCTTTGTTCAATTTAAAAATGTTATAGCATAGATTATTGTCGTTTATTTTTTCCGATCAGTCGCAGTCTTTCATATCCTTTTTTTCTCATATGAAAACAATACAAATTAAATGAAAATCGTTAGCTCTGTTGATGTAGGAGAAAAATTTTTGTTTGTCTCCCCGGAAATTTTTGTTTGGAAAGTCTGAATCGGATATCAAAAGTTGTGTACACATTGTACGAAAATCAAACGATCGGTCCTCGTATGGAATTTTTCTTCCGATATTCTCATAGTGTGTACCCCACTTAAAAAGTTTTTTTAAAAGTATGTAGCACTACCCCCTTAGGGGCCTCTGAATTTTATTGGGCCCCACTAAGCTTTGCACATCCAGGCAACATGTATTTTCTACACTTGTACTTTCAGAGTCAGTAAAACAGTCCTTGAACTATGGTTTTTATTAGGGGTTAAAAACCTGGATGGGGTCTAGGTGTATATGGGATGCCAAAGGAACTGTAGAACTCAAGGAAAACTCCTCAGCAACTATGTACAAAAATGTGGATCAGCAACAGTCTCTATTAAGAAGCACTAATGCTCCGTCTGTGTACCTCCTCAGACCCTGTATGATTCCTCCTCTTTACCCATCTGCACTGAGGGTATCCCTGGGCAAGGGAACTCAAGAGCTAACAATGTAGTAGTCCCAGATGAAAACTAGTTGAGTTTTGCACCTCACCGCCCTCTTTCCTTATCCCGTGTAGGAGCACTCACACTGTCCTGTCCTGTCAGCGTGGTGGGTTGGTAGCTGTTTTCAGGCCTTTCGCTGGGCTGGCTCCTTCCCTGCTGCTCAGGATGTCCTCCATAGGAAACTTTAGGTAGTGGAGATTCTCCTGTCCAGCAACCAGCCTGTAGGTAGACTTCCTTCCCTGGGGCCAACTCCCAGGCTCCACACTCCAGCCTACTCTCAGTCCATCTTCCACCCGACCCCCTTATCTCCCCAGGCTCTGTCATATTTGAGGGTTACCCTGGTCACTATGCCCAGCCCCCTGCTAGGGGATTGTCCAAGGTCCCTCAAACATACAGATCTGGGTTTTCTCCCCTCCTCCTCCAGCAGTATTAGGTCCTATAGTAGCAGCCTCAAAAATAATGTTGAAGAAGAGGGGACAACCAGTATACTGTATCTGAGACCCTATGAGAGCAGTCGCAGTCCTTAAGAAACAATCTCTGTCATCTCTTCCTCAAGAAGTACTTCCACACCTGGAGCTACAGGCAAAAGTTACCAAACTCTCCAGCCAAGTCTCTACAGGTCACTTTCCTTTAAGCAAGGCTTCCTTCAGGCCCTCAGCCCATAACATATGCTGAGGACTAGCAGCAGTAATTTCTTGGAACACACACACAGGCCCCCTCCCAGGGGAAAGCCTCAGGGAAAGAGATCAGATCCTCCCAAATGTTTGTCTTCTCCCCAACCACACCTTCTGGGCCAACCTCCCAGGGATTGGATAAGGTTCAATAGCTATTCATAATCCAGTGACTGATTCTCCCACACTATTTCTGGAACATTCTTCCTGAAGTAGGCATCAACCACCAGTTTTATGTGTAAACTTGATCAGACCTAAAAAGTAAATTGCGGCTCAGCTAACTACAGCAGGGCTATACGCAAGCCAGGGCAGGGACTCTACAATGTCTATAGTTGGTTATGTGGTGCAAAGTTTATTATGTCTAGAGGTGGATATAGAGTACAAAGCTGAAATAGGATCTTCAGTGTCCCCCCCAAAAAATTAAAAGTCAGCCGCTACAAATACTGTATCTGCTGACTTTTTAATATAAGGACACTTACCTTTGGGTCCCCGGCATGTTTACTACTGTGAATGTGCAAGCTGCGCTGCGCTTTGTGAATTTTTCCACAGCTTTTTGAAATCTGTGACATGTCCCAGAAAGCTGTGGGTAGGGGTGGGCCAATTTCCCATTGAATTGCCTAGGCAATCCAAACGGAAGTGGGGGCAGGTGCATGTCAAAACCAGGTACCCGCTCCCCTCTCCCCCCCCAAAAAAAAATAAAATTATGTCCAAAAGTGTTAGAGGAGGGGGAAGCCAAAAAGTGTAACTTCCATTTTTGGGTGAAGTTTAGCATGTCTAGAGGTGGATAAAGTGAACAGAGCTCATCATATGTAGAAGTGGGTATAGGATACAGAACTTATCATGTCTAGAGGGGTACTGTATATATGGTACAGAGCTTATCATATCTACCCGTGTATATAGGGTACAGACTTTATCATGTCTAGAGGGGTGCTGTATATATGGTACAGAGCTTATCATATCTACCCGTATATATAGGGTACAGACTTTATCATGTCTAGAGGGGTGCTGTATATACGGTACAGAACTTATCATATCTACCCGTGTATATAGGGTACAGACTTTATCATGTCTAGAGGGGTGCTGTATACACGGTACAGAGCGTCTAGAGGGGTGCTGTATACACGGTACAGAGCTTATCATATCTACCTGTATATATAGGGTACAGACTTTATCATGTCTAGAGGGGTACTGTATATACGGTACAGAGCTTATCATATCTACCCGTACATATAGGGTACAGACTTTATCGTATATACAGCACCCCTCTAGACATGATAAAGTCTGTACCCTATATATACGGGTAGATATGATAAGCTCTGTACCGTATATACAGCACCCCTCTAGACATGATACAGAGCTTATCATATCTACCCGTATATATAAGGTACAGACTTTATCATGTCTAGAGGGGTGCTGTATATACGGTACAGAGCTTATCATATCTACCCGTATATATAGGGTACAGACTTTATCATGTCTAGAGGTAGATAAGAGGATTTGGAGCTTATTGTGTCTCGAGGTGGATATGGAGTGCAGAGCTTATACTATCTAGAATAGATGCAGTATAGGGTACAGAAACTAGCTTGTCTAAAGGTGAATATGGGAATGCTGCATTTATTATGTCTATGGGGTACAGAGATTATCATATCTTAAGGTGTAAATGTAGATATCAGAATACAGATTAGAGGGTGTGTGGATTTGACACTAAAAAAAAAAAGGAAGAAAAACCCTACCATTTCACACTACTAGGACTTTGAAGGTACCACACCAAAATGTATAAAAATTACATGTTTATTATACAAAACATTTAAAAGGTATTTAAAACATAGCATTCAAACAGCATAGGTGTCACAAAGAACTGCAGTAAATATAGTTTGTATTTTGCAAGTGGGCATAAACCCAGGTGGTCATGTTCATACAGATATCTCCAACACGTTTCACAGGGACAATGCCTGCTTCTTCACAGAGAACTAATACAGGGCCCTGTCATGAATGCATAACTGCAAAACAATCTGGGCCAGAGGAGCAGAACAGCAACCACTACATGGTAAGGGGACCCAAACACACCTTATATGATATATAGATTTAAGATGAGACAGATAGTATATGTAGGTTAAAAAGGTAAATTGTGGACTGACTGTCCTGGCAAGTACTGGAATGGACAAACAACATCCATAACCCCAGAGAGAAAGACCACACAGAGCCAAGCTGGCTGTTCTTAGCCTTTGGGATCCACAATTTCCTTTTTAACCTATTGAAGGGGCATATACCATATGTCTCATCTTAAATCTATATATCATATAAGGTGTGTTTGGGTCCCCTCACCATGTAGTGGTTGCGGTTCTGCTCCTCTGGTCCAGACTGTTTTGAAGTTGTGCATTCATGACAGAACCCTGTATTAGCTCTCCCCGAAGAAGCGGACATTGTCCCTGTGAAACAGTCTATTTGCCTTCAGTAAATCAACCCCAGTGTGTCTACAGATGGATATGATGCTGCAGAGCCTATAATGTCTAGAGTTTATATGAACTACAGAGCGTATCATGTCTGTGTGGATATGGGGTACAGAGATTACTTTGTCTAGAGGTGGATATGGGGTACAGAGATTACTTTGTCTAGAGGTGGATATGGGGTACAGAGATTACTTTGTCTAGAGGTGGATATGGGGTACAGAGATTACTTTGTCTAGAGGTGGATATGGGGTACAGAGATTACTTTGTCTAGAGGTGGATATGGGGTACAGAGATTACTTTGTCTAGAGGTGGATATGGGGTACAGAGATTACTTTGTCTAGAGGTGCATATGGGGTACAGAGATTACTTTGTCTAGAGGTGCATATGGGGTACAGAGATTACTTTGTCTAGAGGTGGATATGGGGTACAGAGATTACTTTGTCTAGAGGTGGATATGGGGTACAGAGATTACTTTGTCTAGAGGTGCATATGGGGTACAGAGATTACTTTGTCTAGAGGTGGATATGGGGTACAGAGATTACTTTGTCTAGAGGTGCATATGGGGTACAGAGATTACTTTGTCTAGAGGTGGCTATGAGGGTTTGGAACTTATTTAACTTAGACATAGATATGAGCATGCAGAGCCTATTATTATTATTATACAGGATTTATATAGTGCCAACAGTTTGCTCAGCACTTTACAATATAACGGGAGACAATACAGTTCAATACAAGAGGGATAGGAGGGCCCTGATCCTTGGAGCTTACAATCAAGGAGCATGCAGAGCCTATAATGTCAAGAGTATATACTGTATAGGGATATCTTGTCTTATCATGTCTAGAAGTGGATATAGGGTACAGAGCTTATCCTGTTTACTGGTGTATATCAGAATACAGAGTCTGTCATGTCTAGGGGGCAGCACAGCGGCTAAATAGTTAGCACTTCCACCTGGCAGTACTAGGGTCGTTGATTCAAATCATAACCACAGCACCACCTGCCTGGAGTTTGCATGTTCTCCCTGTGCCTGCGTGGGTTTCCTCCAGGTACTCCAGTTTCCTCCCTAATACCAAAGACATGCCAGTAGGTTAATTGGTACTAGTATGTGTATGTATGAATGTGAGTTAGGGACTTTAGATTGTACACCCCTTGAGGGTTAGGGACTGATGTGAATGTACAATATATATATGTAAAGCGCTGCATAAATTGACAGCACTATATAAGTACCTGAAATAAATAATATATGGGTAATACAGCTTATCACAGGGGTCTTCAAACTGCAGCCCGAGGGCCAGATGTGGCCCTTTGCTAACCTTTATCTGACCCACTGAGATCAACAATGGGGCAGTACTTCTTCCCATGAAACCAATGATGGTGTACTATTTTTCCCACTTATACCAATGGTGGGGCACTATTCCTCCTCCTACTGACTAACAACCTGAGACCATGTTTCTTCTCAGTGATGCTGGGTCCAGGACATTTTCTATCTTCACTGGTCCTAATCCGGCCCTCTTAAAGTCTGAAGGACAGTATACTGGCCCTTTGTTTAAAATGTTTGGAGACCCCTAGCTTATCATGTCTAGCGGTGGATATAGAGTAACAGAGCTTATAATATCTAGAGGTGGACATAGGATGTAGAGCTACTCATGTCTATAAGTGGATATAGGATGTAGAGCTAATCATGTCTAGAGGTGGATATAGAGTACAGATCTTATAATGTCTAGAGGTGACCATAAGATGTAGAGCTAATCAAGTCTGGAGTTTGACATAATATATAGAGCTAATCATGTCTAGTGGGTGGATATAGAATACAGATCTTATAATATCTACAGGTGGACATAGGATGTAAAGCTAATCATGTCTAGAGGTGGATACAGAGTAACAGAGCTTATAATATCTAGAGGTGGAAATGGGATGTAGAGCTAATCATGTCTAAAGGTGGACAGGGGATGTAGAGTTAATCATGTCTAGAGGTGGACATGGGATGTAGAGCTAATCATGTCTAGAGGTGAACATGGGATGTAGAGCTAATCATGTCTAGAGGTGAACATAGGATGTAGGGCTAATCATGTCTAGAGGTGAACATAGGATGTAGAGCTAATCATGTCTAGAGGTGGATATAGAGTACGGAGCTTATAATATTTAGAGGTGGACATTGGATGTAGAGCTAATCATGTCTAGAAGTGGACAGGGGATGTAGAGCTAATCATGTCTGGAGGTGAACATATGATGTAGGGCTAATCATGTCTAGAAGTGGATAGGGGATGTAGAGCTAATCATGTCTAGAGGTGGATATAGCATGTAGAGCTAATCATGTCTAGAGGTGGATATAGAGTACAGAGCTTATAATATCTAGAGGTGAACATGGGATGTAGAGTAAACCATGTCTAGAGGTGGACATGGGATGTAGAGCTAATCATGTCTAGAAGTGGACAGGGGATGTAGAGCTAATCATGTCTAGAGCTGGACATGGGATGTAGGGCTAATCATGTCTAGAAGTGGACAGGGGATGTAGAGCTAATCATGTCTACAAGTGGACAGGGGATGTAGAGCTTATCATGTCTAGAAGTGGACAGGGGATGTAGAGCTAATCATGTCTAGAGGTGGATATAGAGTACGGAGCTTATAATATCTAGAGGTGTACATAGGATGTAGACATAATCATGTCTAGATGTGGATATGGGGTACAGAGCTTTTCATATCTAGAGACAGATATGAGGGAAAAGAGTGTCTAGATGTAGATTTTAGAACAGAGAGCTTTCATTGTGTTTAGAAATAGATATGACTGTACAGATCTGAGTACATCTAAAGTAGATACGGGGTGCTCAAGGCTTATGAAGCAGAGAAATACATTTGGGAAAAAAAGAGTTTTCTGGGTATAAGGATGGATACGGGGCACATAGGTCTTCTAGGCTAGAGGTTAATATAGGATAAAAAAGATTATTTTTAGATCTAAAAGGTGGAAACGGGGTACAAAGCATATAATTGCTAGAGGTGGATATAAAGGTGTACATATTTTATGTCTACAGCAGATTTGTTATACAAAGCTTACGAGGTTTAAAGCCAGATATGGGAATTACATAGATGAATATGGGGGTACAGGGCTTCTGTCTAAAGATAGCTTTTAATGAACATAGGTGGATATAGAACCGTGTGGATACAGAGTGTGTCATGTGTACAGGTGGATTTGAGGATATACAGTATTCGCCATAGTCTATTATCCCTAGGATCTATTTCCTGGGGTTGTCTGCTGACAGTACCCGTAGGTCGCCTGATTATCACCTGATTCTGCCAAAACCGGCATGATTGGATGACAGTTACCTAATGCTTTCTGGGCATCTTAATGTACATGTGCAGTGACACACATCTACACACTTATAGATGCGCGCTAACTGACAGAGCCAGTTATCGTCATCCACACACGTGTAGTTGACGTGTCACACACAGGCAGATGCACACTCATGCTGAGCAATAAAGGACACAGAAGCAGTCTCTCACTGGTTCAATTTCTTCGTCTGCTCGCCCCCTCCTGTCTGCAGTTCTTTTTGCTGCTTCCTTTCCCCTCATAATATTCTTGTCATCCTTCCCTGTCTCCTCTCCCCCTGGATCTCCAGCATCTCTCCCTCTACTGTCTCCCAAGCTCTGCCTTTGTCTTCCCCTCCTTTCTCCCCTCTGCCTTTTTACCAATCCCTCCTCCTGCTGCCCTCCCTCTTTCCATCTCTCATTCCTTGTCACCTTCTTCGCTGTCTACCTATACATCACATCGGTGCCCGGCTCTTTCTCCTGTCCTATTTTCTTTGTCCATCTATCTCTGTCCATCTTTGTCCCTTGGTCCCTCTGTTCTCTATCTCCTCTATTGTCCTGCTCTCTAACCTTCTACACTCTCTTCCCATCTCACTTCTCCTGTGGTTCCTTTATTTTGTCCTGTCATCGTCCTTTCCTCAACACCCAACTGGTCCCTTTCCAGTCTTCGCAAATGACCATGTCCTTCCTGGAGTTTCTCTGATCACCTTCTGACAACCCCTTCATCACTGAAAGCCCCCCTTCTCACCTGGCCGAGGTCACCTACCACCTCCAGCCATGTTCAGGCGCACCAAGAGGTAACATTGCTGATTAAAGAGAAGGGCAGACAAGATGGGATAGTAAGGTCTGCTATGTGCACCTTCCAAATATGGGGATTTAATTTTATTAGCTGCAGCGGATGTTGTCTGTGAGCAGGTGTGTGATGACATTGCTGTATGATCTGTGCCCTACTATCTATCTATCTATCTATCTATCTATCTATCTATCTATCTATCTATCTGTCTTTCTTTCTTTCTAGCTCCACATATTCCTTTTCTATTCACCTGTCTAGTTATCTATCCTGTCTATCTATCTATAGCTTGGCCTATTTATTTCATCCTTCTTCCTTGGCTTCTCCAGAACAAGTAGAATATAGTCCCCCCTTTAGTAAGATGAACATTTTAATTTCCAACTCTGGGAAAATGGATTATTCAAGAGTCTGTGCAGGCATAAATAAAAAGAGGACCTATGAGGGCATGTGTGATGAGGGCATGAAGATAGACCTAGGAAAGCATGTGTGATGAGAGCATGAAGATAGACTTTTGAGGGCATGTATGATGAGCACATGAAGATAGACCTACGATGGGCATATGTGAGGAGGGCATGAAGATAGACCTACAAGGGCATGTGTGATGAAGGTATGAAGATAGACCTATAAAGGCATGTGTGATGAAGGTATGAAGATAGACCTACAAAGGCATGTGTGATGAAGGTATGGCGATAGACCTACAAGGGCATTTGTGATGAAGGTATGAAAATAGACCTACAAAGGCATGTGTGATGAAGGTAAGAAGATAGACCTACGAGGACGTGTGTGATGAAGGTATGAAGATAGACCTACAAAGGCATGTGTGATGAAGGTATGGCGATAGACCTACAAGGGCATGTGTGATGAAGGTATGAAAATAGACCTACAAAGGCATGTGTGATGAAGGTAAGAAGATAGACCTACGAGGACGTGTGTGATGAGGTCATGAAGATAGCCCTATGAAGTCATGTGTGATGGGGGCCTGAAGATAGTCCTACGAGGGCATGTATGATGAAGGTATAAAGATAGACCTACAAAGGCTTGAGTGGTGAAGGCATGATGATAGACCTACAAGGGCATGTGTGATGAGGGCATGGATATAGACCTACGAGAGCATGTGTGATGAAGGTATGATGATAGAACTACAAGGACATGTGTGATGAGGGCATGAAAATAGACCAACAAGGGCATGCAGACAGACCTACAAGGATAAAATTGATGGGGAACCAGGCTATGTACTCCTAAACAGGGACATTCGGCTTGGCTGAGCGATCCTGTTTAGTCAATGGAGAGGAGAGTGATGCTGGTAAATGCTGTCAGCACCACTTATCACTGGGATGTAGACTAGAGATAAGGACAAGTTCTCAACTTGATCAATACTTCATTGTGGAATAGGTTGGCTGACATTCATGTGTGGGGCCTGTAGACAGGAGACTGTTGCCTAATTAGCTAGACATAGCTAAAGCTATCAACTGCCACCTCTTGCCCTTGAGTAGCTAAAACATACCTGTTTGTCATATAAAGATTATTCAATATCTTTCTGACATTAATTGCCCCCACCACAATGTTCACATGAGAAATGCACTGTTTATGGGTTCATCTTTGATGTAAAAACAATTCCTTAAATTGTCAAAAGTATGATTACTACTAACAATGGTTTTCCAACTTGCTCAACTAATCAGCCCTACCCTATTGTCACAGGAGAGTCAGGGCAGACATCTCCCCTAGAACAATGTCCCATCTAAGGCCAGCCTAAAGAACATGTTCTGTATCTTGGTAAATGGGATTCTAGCCTCCAGAGTTTAACACAATGACTTCAGCCCTGTATATATAATGTATGCAGATGAGACCGACGCCTAGGGCACCATGGAGCAGGAGGCATCTTGGCTTCTTTTTCAATTCAGCAGGAATAATTTGCATGGAAAATTGGAGCAAATGGAAGAGAGGTTATTTGCCAAAGCAAGCTATGAAACATCAGCTCTAACATGCTCTAAAAAAATGATTGCTTGTTATTGAACTGGTTGCTATGCAAAAGCCTCCAGCACAAGGTATGCCAGGTTTAACATCAAAAAGCTGTGCAGATCTTTTTTTGGATGGGAACTTCAGCAACACTCAGAGTGAATGCTGAGAATTCCATCACAGCAGGCGTACCAGAGGGATGGGAGGCTTAATGCTTGATGGAACTGTATTGTGTGTAATGGCTAGTTTGTTGTCTGGAGCTCACAGAACTCAGGCTCTTTTTCCTTCTTCAGACCTGAAAAGCTAGTTTTTCTTTAAAAACCTTGCTTCCAAAATCAAATAAAAATATGTATTAAGGGGCCAGTGCAGCTATATTGTTATAGCTTGGAAGATGTCAAAAAGTGAAACCACCTGGAAATGTCACGCATCTCTCAGGAGCTCTATTGGTGAGATCTTGGTGCTAAATTTTTATTCATTTTATATTATGGAGAATGAAACACAAAGAAAAGGTGGGCGGGAACACATAAAACACTCAGGTGTGCAGGAACATGAGAGGGTAATTCCAGCAGGGAGATCTTGCAGATAGAGAATAAAAGACAAAAGAAGCCATGGGGTGACTAAGCCAACCAGGATCTACCTACAGCCAGGGACGGACTGACCATTTGGAAACTCGGGCACTGCCCAAGGGCCTGGGGTCAGTAGGGGGCCCCATGAGATGCCCCTGGTACCTTTTTCATAGTCTTTTTTGAGTTTGGGTAAGGGCACAGGGGCCCCATGATCCCCTATTGCCCGGGGGCCCCATGAGTTGTCAGTCCGCCCCTGCCTACAGCTGAAGTAAAATTTTTGGTTGGACCAACCTTCAATGGTGGCCTTACACGCTTCAGTTTTGTACGTGATTTGAAAAAAAAGATCGAATTTGCAAAAAAAAAAAATCTATAACTTACCTTCCAAATGATTTAGACTCAGTTTCAATCAAACTGAGTGGATCGGCCAGGGTGGAAAGTTATTGATTGCTTTTCATTGGTCAGCAGCATTGGGATAGTTTGTTCATAAATACAATGTTATTTATTTTGATCAGATTTATGACATTACATGGTGGAAAGAGAAATGCGATCAATGACTTATGATCATATGTTACAGTCATATCTATCGATCAAAATCCACTTCTATGCATGTGTCCTATCAATCTAATGGGTTGTTGACTATAGATAGATTATTCTGGTTGAAAGAGATGGATCGGAAAATGTGTAGGTCCACCATCACACTAGGTGTTGAGGAGAGCAAATGTTGGAGGTGGAGAGTTTCCAATTGTAGTATCACTTTAAGCTCGCTGAACCACCAGCAGATGGAGCGGGAAATTAAATTAAATGAATGTAAACTGGAATGCAAACCCTTTGCAATGGCCACAGAAGATGTACAGATGCAGAAATGACTTTCAGAGATCTCACTAATAGAGTCCCCACAAGACAAAAAGGAAACTGTCAGGGGGTTAAACACTCAAGCATCTACCCAAACCTGAAATTTCAGCATCTACCAAAATGGGTCGTCTTTGATAGTCTGGAAGCTAATGCACAGGCAGCCCATTAAAAGTCTCTGCTGCAGGCTAGCACTGGTGCAAATCTGAGCTCAGCCGGTTCAGAGGAAAAGGATATAAGCACTGCGGGAGGTTTGCGGTATGGGGCTGCTGAAATGGAACATCTGATTAAAGGTCTGCTTTTGTTAACCCTAGATGCTGGGGAGGGTGTGGTGGACCTTTACTAAAATGCCATTTACAGTTTCAGCTTCTTTTTAGTATTCTTGGTTCAAATCTGAGCTTTTTAGCATTGTTTTCTTCATGCTCTGGGTGATCCATAAAATATCAGACTGCCATATAGTGTTGGTCCTGTAATAGACCCTTAGGTCTTTCCTCCCACATGCAGTATATATGATGAAGGCAACTGACAACTCATGGGGCCTTTGTTTTATTTTGACATCCCCAGTGACAGGGTCAGTTTAAAAGCCAATTTCACCTTCCCTATTGACCAGGGGCGGACTGACAACTCATGGAGCCCCCGGGCAATAGGGGATCATGGGGCCCCTGTGCCCTTGCCCAAACTCAAAAAAGCCTATGAAAAAGGTACCAGGGGCATCTCATGGGGCCCCCTAATGACCCCGGGCCCTCGGGCAGTGCCGGAGTTTCCAAATGGTCAGTCCGCCCCTGGATGAAGGACTCTTAGCACCTCCAAATGCTGTGACATCCAGCAACCTTTCACTGTGGCCAATAAACTTCTGTTGCCTAAGGGGGTTCATTACCCAACCTCCCGTCTTTCCTGAGTAATTCCTACAAGGTAGAGACTCATTTTGCGGGATTCACACATTAAAATAAATCGTCACCGATTTATTGTAGGTAGCGAGGTATGTTGTTTCAGACATTAATGTACAGTCATGGCCAAAATATTGCTTTTCTGTCAGATAATGAACCACTTCGCCCAGAAAATTGTTGCAATTATAATTTTTGGGGGTTTGCGCAGGCAGAATGGGTCAGATTTGGCTTTTTGTTTCTCCACTTTTTTGTGTCATACCAATACAAACAAAAGAAAGAAACTCGATAATGCCTAAACATTTGTAATTGTAAAAATGTACTGGGTAAAGTGGTACATTATCTAACAGAATTGCAGGGGTCCCAATATTTTTGGCCATGACTGTAGGTTTGTCCGTTGAGAGGTTTTGGGGATATTTGTAAGGCTGCCAATACACCCAATAGGTTGGTCATTTCTGTATGCACAATCCAATTGCCCTCAGGGGTAGCCAGGGGCGGACTGACCATTCGAGCACTCGGGCACTGTTCAAGGGCCCGGGGTCAGTAGGGGGCCCCATGAGATTCCCCTGGTGCCTTTCTTTGGCTTTTTCATAGGCTTTTTTGGGTGTGGGCGAAGACACAGGGGCCCCATGATCCCCTATTGCCCGGTCGCCCCATGAGTTGTCAGTCCGCCACTGGAGGTAGCATTCTGAAGTGGAGTTTGTCAGTAGAAGGGGGAAGCATTGGAGACCCATCCTGGCTTCTTATCAAGGGGAACAATAATTATCCAGACTGCGATTAACGGTATTGGGTGCCTTCTATGGAGGTTAGATTGTCACTTAAAGGATAAGTTCACCTTTGGAACATGTTACATGCTCCACCTGTTTTTAGGGTGGAACATGTAACATGTTCCCATAGCCGCAGCCGTGCCCGCCGCCTCCCCTTCCTCTGACAGGTAATACGGGGAGAAGTTTCCCCATACTATCTGTCAGACATGAAAACAGTGCGGCTGTGCGGAACTCCATGCACACGGCCGCGTCACTCATTCACAGAGTTCTGTGAATGAGTGCCTACAAGTCCCGATAGCCCTATCAGCTGTGGGCTTGTAGTTTTCAATGAACTACCACAGTGCTGTGGAGCGCCGTGGTATTTCAATGAAGCTTCCTGTCAGTATATCTGCTTGACTGTACATCCCGTACAGCAAGCAGATATTCTGACAGGTCTGCAGGAGACCTGCATGGCACCAGCAATCTACTAATCACTGGTGCAATTCTTTCCAGGTTCCTTTTGACAAAAATAATAAATGCACATTTTTTTTACCTGCAAAAAAACTGCATTTATTATTTTTGTTCGAAAGGTAAACTTATCCTTTAAGCCTAATACACATGATGGGAATATCGGATGAAAAATATGGCTTTTGGAGTGATCGTCCGATAATCTGATCATTGGTACACATTTTTCGAGAGCCGATCACGACAGTTCATGCAAAATTATCAGAAAGGGACAAGCACAAAGATTTTTCATGTATGATAACAGAACAAATTATTTATATTTAATCAGTATAGTATTTGTAAAAAATCAAGTGACCAAAACCGTGCATGCTCAGAAACAAAAGAATACATTACAATATAATACATGACATCATCGCAGGAAGTTGTATTCTGTCTTACAAGAATTTTCATAACTCTAGTAACCTATTTGTTTTTGATATGAGACTAGTATGCAAAACTCTCATCATGTGTACGAGGCTTTAGTCTGCCTGTTTGGTCATTTCATACTTTTAGGCATGGCTCCCAACCAGGGGTGGACTGACCATTTGGAAACTCGGGTACTGCCTGAGGGCCCGGGGTCAGTAGGGGGCCCCATGAGATGCCCCTGGTACCTTTTTCATAGGCTTTTTTGAGTTTGGGCAAGGACACAGGGGCCCCATGATCCCCTATTGCCCGGGGGCCCCATGAGTTGTCAGTCCGCCCCTGGTCCCAACTGTCTCTCATTTAGAACCAATCCCTTTGTCCCTCTTCTGGCTCTGATGTACAGTGTAGATAAAATGTACTGTTGTAATTTACAGAGGTGATATATCTCGCTAAACCACTAAAGTATTGCATTTGAAAAGCCATTATGAAAAGTAGTGGTTAAAAATGAACATATACTTCCCACTGTCATACCCTCCGCACTCTTCTCCATCATATACTGCCCCATATCATACCCTCCGCACTCTTCTTCTGCATATACTGCCCCATGTCATACCCTCCACACTCTTGTCCTGCATATACTGCCCCATGTCATACCCTCCACACTCCTCTCCTTCATATACTGCCCCATGTCATACCCTCCACACTCTTCTCCTTCATATACTGTCCCATGTCATACCCTCCACACTCTTCTCCTGCATATACTGCTCCATGTCATACCCTCCACACTCTTCTCCTGCATATACTGCCCCATGTCATACCCTCCACACTCCTCTCCTGCATATACTGCCCCATGTCATACCCTCCACACTCCTCTCCTGCATATACTGCCCCATGTCATACCCTCCACACTCTTCTCCATCATATACTGCCCCATGTCATACCCTTCACACTCTTCTCCTGCATATACTGCCCCATGTCATACCCTCCACACTCTTCTCCATCATATACTGCCCCATGTCATACCCTCCACACTCTTCTCCATCATATACTGCCCCATGTCATACCCTTCACACTCTTCTCCTGCATATACTGCCCCATGTCATACCCTCCACACTCTTCTCCTTCATATACTGCCCCATGTCATACCCTCCACACTCTTCTCCTGCATATACTACCCCATGTCATACCCTCCACACTCTTCTCCTTCATATACTCTCCCATGTCATACCCTCCACACTCTTCTCCATCATATACTGCCCCATGTCGTACCCTCCACACTCCTCTCCTGCATATACTACCCCATGTCATACCCTCCACACTCTTCTCCTTCATATACTCTCCCATGCAATACCCTCCACACTCTTCTCCATCATATACTGCCCCATGTCGTACCCTCCACTCTCCTCTCCTGCATATACTACCCCATGTCATACCCTCCACACTCTTCTCCTTCATATACTCTCCCATGTCATACCCTCCACACTCTTCTCCATCATATACTGCCCCATGTCGTACCCTCCACACTCCTCTCCTGCATATACTGCCCCATGTCATATCCTCCACACTCTTCTCCTGCATATACTGCCCCATGTCGTACCCTCCACACTCCTCTCCTACATATACTGCCCCATGTCGTACCCTCCACACTCCTCTCCTGCTTATACTGCCCCATGTCATATCCTCCGCACTCTTCTCCTGCATATACTGCCCCATGTCATACCCTCCACACTCCTCTCCTGCATATACTGCCCCATGTCATACCCTCCACACTCTTCTCCTTCATATACTGCCCCATGTCATACCCTCCACACTCCTCTCCTGCATATACTGCCCCATGTCATACCCTCCACACTCTTTTCCTTCATATACTGCCCCATGTCATACCCTCCACACTCTTCTCCTGCATATACCGCCCCATGTCATACCCTCCACACTCCTCTCCTGCATATACTGTCCCATGTCATACCCTCCACACTCCTCTCCTGCATATACTGCCCCATGTCATACCCTCCACACTCTTCTCCTGCACATACTTGTAGGCAGGTACAGTTTATCCTCCTCTGTAGGTGGCATTGTTTAGCTGTCCTCTATGCAATGAGAATGGAGGTTGTGAGGAGTTTTGTTCCTTTGAAACCTCCGTAGGTGTCATTAGGGGAGCAGCTGCCCATTTGCACGCTGCAACCCTGGTTGACCCCCATGGCCATCTTTAGTGAGGGCAATGCTAATAAATAGCACTGCCCCACTGCAGTTGGCATGCATTTCCAAAGTGGAAAGAGTGGGGAGAGGATCCCAGCTGGTTATGGACAGTGTATTTAGTGCTAGGGAGACGTTCTTGACTAGGAGGGACAGAGTAGGGATACCAATTTTTGCTCTGCTATCTGGGGACTACACTGCTGCTCTGCCTATCAGCCACCCTCTTCACTTAGATACTGCTGCAGGACCAGAAGCATTATTAAAGTGTCATCTCAAGTGCTGAGACTGTGTTGAAGTCAGCGTTGCTGAGAACTGTTGTACTCGAGTTGCCTGTAGTATCTACAACTGTAGTATGTAGGTTCTAATGCCATATTGTTTGGGACTGTTGAGTAAGCACCTTACTGCTGTCTTTCACATGTTTGTTACCTCTAATTAACCAAATAATAACGGTGCCATTTTCCTTGGCCTGTGTGACTTTACTTCTTCTTGGGTACCCATCAACTGGCCTCACTCGCATACTGACCACTGCCATACCCTCTGCACTCCTCTCCTGAACATACTGACCACTGTCATACCCTTCGTACTCCTCTCCTGAACACACTGACCACTGTCATACCCTTCATACTCCTCTCCTGAACACATTGACCACTGTCATACCCTTCATACTCCTCTCCTGAACACACTGACCACTGTCATACCCTTCATACTCCTCTCCTGAACACACTGACCACTGTCATACCCTTCGTACTCCTCTCCTGTAGATTTTGACCACTGTTATACCCTCAGTAATCCCCTCCTGAACATATTGACCACTGTCATACCCCCTGTACACCGCTATTGTAGATTCTGCACTCTTTCACACCCCCTGCACTCTTCTCCTGAAAATACTCCTCCCTGTCATGCCTCCTGCACACCCCTGCTACACATAATGCCCTCTGACATACCCTCCTGCTCATATTACCCTCTGTAATACCCACTGCAATCCTGTTCTGCATAAACTTCCCACTGTCATACCATCCACACTCCTCTCCTGTACATACTGTCCCCTGTCATATCATATGCACTCCTCTCCTACACATACCGCCCATTGTAATACCGTCCACACTCCCATCCTGCATATACTCCCTACTGTCATACCCTATGCACCCCTGTCCTGCAAATACTGTCCTCTGTGTAATACTTGCTGTACTATTTTCCTACACATATTCCTCCCTGTCATACTCTCTGTATTCCTCTTCTTCATACAATACCCCCTGACATACCCTCCACACTCTTCTCCTGCACATATTCCCCTCTCAAATTTCCTCTGCACTCTTGTCCTGCATATACTGCCCACTGTCATATCTGCAGCACTTCTCTGTTGAACATATTGCCCTTTGTCATACCCTCTGCGCTACTTTTCTACACATTCTGACCACTGTCATACCCTCCACACTCCTCTCTTGCACATATTGCCCTCTGTCATACCCTCCACACTCCTCTCTTGCACATATTGCCCTCTGTTATACCCTCAACACTCCTCTCTTGAACATATTGCTCTCTCTCATACCCTCCACACTCCTCTCTTGCAAATATTGCCCTCTGTTATACCCTCCGCACTCCTCTCTTGCACATATTGCCCTCTGTCATAGCCTCTTCACTCCTTGCTTACACATATTGCCCTCTGTCATACCCTCTGTACTCCTCTCTTATACATATTGCCCTCTGTCATACCCTTCGCACTCCTCTCTAGCACATATTGCCCTCTGTCATACCCTCTTCACTCCTTGCTTACACATATTGCCCTCTGTCATACCCTCTGTACTCCTCTCTTATACATATTGCCCTCTGTCATACCCTTCGCACTCCTCTCTAGCACATATTGCCCTCTGTCATACCCTCTTCACTCCTTGCTTACACATATTGCCCTCTGTCATACCCTCTGTACTCCTCTCTTATACATATTGCCCTCTGTCATACCCTTCGCACTCCTCTCTAGCACATATTGCCCTCTGTCATACCCTCTTCACTCCTTGCTTACACATATTGCCCTCTGTCATACCCTCTGTACTCCTCTCTTATACATATTGCCCTCTGTCATACCCTTCGCACTCCTCTCTAGCACATATTGCCCTCTGTCATACCCTCTTCACTCCTCTTAGCACATATTGCCCTCTGTCATACCCTCTTCACTCTTTGCTTACACATATTGCCCTCTGTCATACCCTCTTCACTCCTCTCTTACACATATTGCCCTCCGTCATACCCTCTGTACTCCTCTCTTACACATATTGCCCTCTGTCATACCCTCTGTACTCCTCTCTTACACATATTGCCCTCTGTCATACCCTCTGTACTCCTCTCTTACACATATTGCTCTCTGTCATACCCTCTTCACTCCTCTCTTACACATATTGTCCTCTGTCATATCCTCCGCACTCCTCTTAGCACATATTGCCCTCTGTCATATCCTCCGCACTCCTCTTAGCACATATTGCTCTCTGTCATACCCTCCGAACTCCTCTCTTGCACATATTGCCTTCTGTTATACCCTCCACACTCCTCTCTTGCACATATTGCCCTCTGTCATACCCTCCACACTCCTCTTACACATATTGCCCTCTGTTATACCCTCCACACTCCTCTCTTGCACATATTGCCCTCTGTCATACCCTCCACACTCCTCTTACACATATTGCCCTCTGTCATACCCTCCAAACTCCTCTCTTGCACATATTGCCCTCTGTCATACCCTCCACACTCCTCTCTTGCAAATATTGCCCTCTGTCATACGCTCTTCACTCCTCTCTTGCACATATTGCCCACTGTCATACCCTCCACACTCCTCTCTTACATATATTGTCCTCTGTCATACCCTCCACACTCCTCTCTTACATATATTGTCCTCTGTCATACCCTCCAAACTCCTCTCTTGCACATATTTCCCTCTGTCATACCCTCCACTCTCCTCTCTTGCACATATTGCCCTCTGTCATACTCTCAACACTCCTCTCTTGCACATATTGTCCTCTGTCATACCCTCCCTACTCCTCTCCTGCACACACAGTTTCATCATACCATCAACACTCTTCTCCTGCACATACTGTCCTGTCATAGAGTTTGGATTTCTCTCCTGCACATACTGTTCCTAGTCAGCACTCACTTGCACATTTTGCACCCTTGCCTGTCCTGGAACGGGCACATTTCTGCTAGTATCTATCAATACACTTCGGTTTTTCTATGGCTAGGTAATGCGCCGGCACAGCCAGGAACCATCTCATCTCCAACTTCTCATTGACTTAACCAACAAAGTGATGCCAGGCATGCTAGCTGGAAGTTTTTTCTTTCCTTGTTTCCAGATAAAACTGACCCACTGGTGATCAACTGCACAGAGATTTTCAAGATTTATTAAATATCTGCGTACTTTAACGGATCAGAGGTTGCAAACCTAGATCAGCACCACATGCATCTACTGTGTTGTGCATGGCCGCCACTAAGTCTGGAAGGAGGACTTGTATTGACCAGGGCATAGGAGTTTAACCCCTTCACGCCGGATCGTCCCGGCATGAAGAGGAGTTCCTGCAACGGGAGTTGGGCGGGACAGGGCGTGGCTTAGTGTCATGTGGCCTCCGTGACGTCACGTCACAGCCGGTCACATGATCAGGAAAGGTCCCGATCGAAAGAATGGATCGGGACCTTTCCGTGAGTACCTCACATGTGTGCTGGGAGCGCGCAGGACGCGCGCTCTCAGCACATATGTTTTTTGCTACATGAACGCAAATGTGCGGCCACTCGGCGTCTAGGCCCAGATGCCGGGAGGCCGCACATTTGCGTGCGGCCGGCGTGAAGGGGTTAAGGGCTCATGTACACGGGGCGTTTGGAAAACTCTTCTGAACAATGGAAACTGACTGCTGGAAAACGTAGCTTAAAAAATGTCAGTTTAGCCGCGTTTGCATACCGTGTTTATGCGCATTTGCGTTAAGAAGCGTTTTTAAAAGATAACCTCAGGAGACCTTCCAAATGCCCAGAATGCACTGAAAAATAGTAAAACATTAACTATTTCATAAATTTTGAGAGAAATAGAGAGAGCAGAAGCAGAGAGAGCAGTATGTGTTGGCATGACCTGTCTTTTCTGGTTGTATTCACTATGGATCCCATCATGAGCATAATGCGGCACGTTCTGCCATTATTTCCTTCATGCAAAACCTGGAACTGACTGCACTGGTGTACCGGGTCCAATTGAATACATGGAAAATGCTTTGCATGCATTTCTGATGATGAAAAAAGGCTCTGGACAGCATCTGGACATGGAACAGTTAAAAAACGATTCTAAACGCAAACTCTTATAAACGCGGTTAACTGCTTTTACAAGCGTTTGGCACGCCGGTAAAATCTACTCCTGAACGCAAGTTTGGTGCATTCAAAAAAACGACTGTAAACTCAACTGCCTGGAAACGACTCTGTGTACATAGACACATAGGAAAACATTAGGGAGAGCTCAGGGGCTGCTGAAAAAAATGCTGAACAGCTCCTGAATGTCAGTTTAGGATCTGCAGTGTACATGGACCCTAAAACTTGGCTCTTGAGAAAAATACTGATGAGGGCGTGCTGTGATGATTTCAGCAAGCTATGTACAGCTTTCCCACCAGCCATGATCTGCCTGCATTCCATAAAGAAGCATAGAGACCCAGTGATTACATCACCGGGTCTAAAATTGAAATTGAAAATGGAAAGTTTTAATTTCAAAATGTCTTTCTCATATTGATGAGGGTGAGGAAGGAACCAGGGAAGACACAAATATAAGCAGATTAAACTTCAGCTTAAAATGGAATGATAGGTTGATTTCAGTGCCGTTATCGTTCATTTTAGTGGCACCGCCTGCCATCTAGCATACCCTGTATTTTAAATGGTAGCCAATCTGCCATGCACAGGGGCGGACTGACCATTTGAAAACTCGGGCACTGCCCGAGGGCCCGGGGTCAGTAGCGGGCCCCATGAGATGCCCCTGGTACCTTATTCATAGGCTTTTTTGAGTTTGGGCAAGGACACAGGGGCCCCATGATCCCCTATTGCCTGGGGGCCCCATGAGTTCTCAGTCCGCCCCTGGCCATGCATAAGTGTGAACTATGTAAAAAATTTGCGAGTGCCCTAAAATATATATGGAAAGCTGCTATGCACAAAGGTAACCAATAACACCTTATATAATAGACTGTAAAAAGGGAGGTGCAGCGCTAAGAAGTTAAATAACAATAAGTCAATAAATAAATAGATATGTTTCCAATATAAATGCATAAAAAATTCATAAAATGGAATAAAATTAGACCAGTTCAAATAGTGAGTGAGACAGTTCAAAAAGGTGACTCTTGTGCTCTAGTAAATCTGGAACCAGTGTCCGTGCAATAGTAGTGTAAGTAATGCGCACTCACTGGACGCGCATAAAAAATGCACCTTATATCAATATTCCAGATGTCATCAAGGGGAGTCAGGAACTGGGTGGTCTTCCCTCTAAGGCAGTGGTTCTCAACCTTCCTAATGCCGTGACCCTTTAATACAGTTCCTCATGTTGTGGTGACCCCCAACCATAAAATTATTTACCCAGTAATTATAATTCATGAAGTGTCGTTTTACCTCCAATACTGCTGCTTTCAACAGAGTAGCTGCTTTCTACACAGTAGCTGCTCTCTACACATCGGAAATATGTGTTTTCTGATGGTCTTAGGGGACCACTGTGAAAGGGTCGTTCGACCCCCAAAGGGGGCGCGACCCACAGGTTGAGAACCACTGATCTAAGGGATGGTAGGTCATCAGACAGGATCCTTGGGGCTTTACAGGTGATCCACGTCCACCAGAGTTCCCCTTTAAGGGGTTAAAACTGGTATTGCTCCCTGGGTAGGAGATTTCCTCTATGGGTGTAAAGGTTCATCCTGAGCCAATGTATCTGAAAGTTAGAAAGCACCCCCGGGGGGTTGGAACAAGGATATGCCCATAGTGTAGTAGGTAGTTGAAGTAAATTTTAATGTGACAAGTAAAGTTACAAATTGATGCATCAATAGGTAGGTAAACACATTCAGTGAGCAAACAGGACTAACCGTCCGGTTTCAAAGATGGCCGCCGGAGCTCCACGTTGACGTCACGGCGTGATGTGACTCCTCCTGACGCGTATCGTGCACACACACATCTTCAGAGGGGGGGGTCACCAAAACTGTGTGAACTAGCCACATAGAAATGAACAGGATATCATGCATTGAATGCAGGAATGTAAAATATTTGTCATTTACTATATAAAAGGGACAAATATAAATAGATCAAAAAACAGAAAAAAAGATCACAATAGGTTAAAATCAAGTGATAGGGCTTCAGATCCTGTTCTTCAGAGCTGACACTCTATTAGAGAAAGTATGTCAGGCGTAATAGAGTAGGCAAGCAGTACATACATCATCTATTATTCAGGAGCGTCTGTCTGGGGCTGTATGTTCCGTGTAGCACATGTGTGTCTGTACATGTACAGCCTCTCCCTAGAGGTGTCACGCTGCCTCTCTTATCTGCCAGCTGAGCCTCCTTGTCTTGGATTCCAGACTCGCTGTCTGCACTGATCTCCAGGCGGTGTCTGTCCATCAGATGTGGTCTCATCAGATGTGGTCTCTCTTTCTGTACAGAATAAAGTGTACCTGTCCTCCTAGATGACATGCATATTCCAATCTGCATCTTGTCTTTGTGTCTTGCAGTTGCAGAAGCAGCAACAGGAAGAGCCTGATCCTGACAAGCAGCAGCTCTCCGACGCTCCCCCGGCCGCATTCTCCTCTGCCGGGCCACATAGGTAAGAAAGTAGCGGTGCGCCGAAATGAAAATTCTGGACTGAATCCAAAACTGAAATGTCAGGATGCACTTGGCCGAAAACCGAAATAGACACCGAAAATATATTTTTAATATATAATTGTATTATATTCAACTTTTTAATAATTATCATGAATTTAAATAAATAGGAATTTATTTTCAGCACCTTTTTGGCCAATAGGCTGCTTTCACACTGAGCAGTTTTCGAAGAGCTTTTGCATTTAAAAAAAAAAGCGCAAGAAAAATGCATCCCTTTAAATTTAATGTATGTCTTCGCACTGGTCCGTTTCACTTCCCTTGCGGTGTGAAAAATCATGTTTGCTGCATTTTTGGTGTCTATTTGGTCAGTCAAAAAAAAAAACTGCACCTCGCCATTGAGGCCTGGTTCACACCGATGCGTTTTTTTAGTGCTTTTTGCAGAAACGCACTACAGTCCATTTAACATGGTTTCCTTTGAGAGACATTCGCATCTATGCTGTTTTGTACTGCTGCGTTTTTTGGAAAGGGTCGGAGACTTTTTTTAAATGGAAAATGTCACGTTTTTGGTTTAATTATTATTATTACATATATATTGTACATTCACATCAGTCCCTAACCCTCAAGGGGCGTACAATCTAAGGTCCCTAACTCATATTCATACATACACATACTAGGGACAATTTAGACAGGAGCCAATTCACCTACCAGCATGTCTTTGGAGTGTGGGAGGAAACCCACGCAGGCACAGGGAGAACATGCAAACTCCAGGCAGGTGGTGCTGTGGTTGGGATTCAAACCAACAACCCGAGTACTGCCAGGAGAAAGTGCTAACCATTTAGCCACTGTGCTGAATAGACTTCAGTGGAGACGCTGCAGAAAACACATGTAGTGCGTTCTTCACACATTGACATTGCATTTTGTGTTTTTAATCTGCCCAGCAACAAGTTGCCCAAAAAAAACAATTTTTAAAAAGCAAAATGCATATAAAAATCACTGCAAAACAGACAAATTGTAAACTGCATTGGTGTGATCCAGGCCTGAAATGCATTGAAAATGCCGCAAATTAGCACAAAAAAATGCACATGTATTGCATTTTTGATGCATTTTTTGAGTCACATGACCGTAGAAAAACGCACACTATCCCTAGGCTCACACCTATGCATCTTCTGCCGCGTTTTGCAGAAACGCAGAACAGTCCGTTTAACATGATTTCCTATGGGACAGGTTTACATCTCTGCGTTTTTACCCGGTGCGGTTTTTGCAAAGGGTCAGGGACTTTTTTGAATGCAAAACGTTGCATTTTTGGTTCTATAGACTTCGTTGAGAACACGGCAGAAAAACGTATTGCGTTAGTGATGCGTTTTGTGTTTTAAATCTGCCTAGCAACAAGAAAAAAAACCCCATCAAAAACATGGCAAAAACACAAGTGCAAAAACGCAAAACGCACCGAAATGCAGAAATCCCTCAAACGCAACCTGCATAGGTATGAACTTAGACTAAATGTAGTAAAATCGCAGGTAAAATCGCAGGTAAAATCGCAGGTAAAATCGCGTGTTTTTCAGCAGCCATTATCGGCAGCTTTTTTCCTATTGGCAAAATGCTGCTAACACTATTTTCGGCCGATACATTTCGGCCGCCAATATATTGGTGCATCCCTATCAGAAAGGCCAACGAAAGACAGACTCCATCCTTCCCTTCAAAACGCACAATTGTTCAGACTCCTCTCCTGTACTGAAATGACTAACTCTGATATCGCAGCATGCTCACAGTGTGCCTTCAGCTCTGGTTCACACCAGTGCTACTTCAAATGCGACATGATTTACAAATCGCACCTGAAGTTGCATCTAAAGTCTTTCTATGGCACTATTTTAATCAGTGTGATTTGAAGTAGCGTGATTTGAAATATAGTTCCTGCACTGCTTTTTTCCGATTTCATTGCAACCTGCGTTGACTTCTGTTAAATGAAGTCGCAAGCTGCAGTGATATCGGAGGTACAAAGAGCACTGATCTGCAGCTTTGAAATCGCGCAACTTCAAGCGAAGTCGTGCGATTTTAAAGTTGCATTCAGTGTGAACCGGGGCTAAAAGCTGAAGCAAGTCAAATAAAACCTGCTTCATTTCCTGGTTGGAGGACGTCCAGCATCATCTAGCTTCTCCCCAGCCTGACTGTCCCTGGCCTGCCCCTTTGATTAACTGGATTTTACTTTAAGTTATGGAAGTTCAGTATCACATGTGGCCAGCGGCGGACTGACCATTTGAAAACTCGGGCACCGCCCGAGGGCCCGGGGTCAGTAGGGGGCCCCATGAGATGCCCCTGGTACCTTTTTCATAGGCTTTTTTGAGTTTGGGCAAGGACACAGGGGCCCCATGATCCCCTATTGCCCGGGGGCCCCATGAGTTGTCAGTCCGCCCCTGCATGTGGCATTACCTAAGTGATTCTGCATGCAAATACAGCCTGTCTAGGAATGCCCACTCCTCCAGACCAGGGGCGGACTGACAACTCATGGGGCCCCCGGCAATAAGGGATCATGGGGCCCCTGTGTCCTTGCCCAAACTCAAAAAAGCCTATGAAAAAGGTACCAGGGGCATCTCATGGGGCCCCCTACTGACCCCGGGCCCTCGGGCAGTGTCCAAATGGTGCTCCAGACTGACATCAATCCATCAAGGCATTATTGTATATGCATACCTCCTCCCAAGAGCCAGCCCACTGCTCCCATCAGAGCTCTTAAAGTGGTACTAAAGGCATATATATATTATATGTCTATAATATAAAATATTTATTTTTTAAATAACAAACATGTCTATACTTACCTGCTGTGCGTAGTGGTTTTACAAGAAGCAGGGATCCTCCTCTTCTCAGGTCCCTCCAGGACCCCTGGCACTCCTGGCCCCTGCCTCATGTAGGGTGCCCCCATAGCAAGCAGCTTGCTTTGGGGGCACCCGAGCAGGCACATTACCAAGCCACTGCTCCATGTGTCCATTCGCACCCAGAAACATGGCTCGGCCTCGCCCCCTCTTTCTTCTCAGTGGCTCACTGACTGTGATTGACTGCAGCGGGAGCCAATGGTTATTTCAAGGGTTCTCTGTATGTTGAGAAAGGCTGTTTTAAAATTTAGTTACACTCTGGTATTTATTGCAATAGTGTAATGTCCAATTTCTTTACTGTGTGCAGAAACAGCAAAACCAAACTCTGCCCCTCTATCTTTCAACATATACACCATATGGGCAAATGGTTTGTGGACACCTGGCCATCACACCTACATGAGCTTGTTGGACATGCCACTTCAAAACCATGGATATTATTATGGAGCTGGCTATATGAGCTTCCATTCTTCTGGGAAGACTTTCTACAGTATTTTGGGGAGTGTCTGTGGGAATTAGTCCCCATTCGGCCAATTAGGCATTTGTGAGGTCATGTACTAATGATGAAGCAGAAGACCTGGCTCACGATCGGCATTTCAGTTCATTCCAATGGTAGGGTTGAGGTCCACTTGAGTTCCTCCACAACAAACTTATCAAACCATGACTGGTAGTGTACAAAATCACAGTCCTGCTAAAAGAGAAAAGGACCTTCCCTCAACTGTATCCGCATGGTTGGCAAATGTCTTTGTATGCTGTAGTATCAACAGTATCCTTTACCAGAAACAACTGAACCCAATAATTCATATACCTTCAGAGTGGACCAGGGGCCAGTAAAATCTTGTATAGTGGAGCAGGGGCCAGTAACACCTTTTATAGTGAACCAGGGGCCAGGAACACCTTGTATAGTGGGCCATGGGCCAGTTACAGCTTGTATAGTGGACCAGGGGCCAGTAACATCTTGTATAGTGGAGCAGGGGCCAGTAACATCTTGTATAGTGGAGCAGGGGCCAGTAACACCTTTTACAGTTGAGCAGGGACCAGTAAAACCTTGTATAGTGGACCAGAGGCCAGTAACAGCTCGTATAGTGGACCACGGGCCAGTAACAGCTAGTATAGTGGACAAGGGGCCAGTAACATCTTGTATAGTGGAGCAGGGGCCTGTAACACCTTTTACAGTTGAGCAGGGACCAGTAACACCTTGTATAGTAGACCAGGGGCCAGTAACACCTTGTATAGTGGACCAGGGGCCAGTAACACCTTGTATAGTGGACCAGAGGCCAGTAACAGCTTATATAGTGGACCACGAGCCAGTAACAGCTTGTATAGTGGACCACGGGCCGGTACCAGCTTGTATAGTGGACCAGGGGCCAGTAACACCTTGTATAGTGGACTAGGGGCCAGTAACAGCTTGTGTAGTGGACCAGGGGCCAGTAACACCTTGTATAGTGGACCACGGGCCAGTAACAGCTAGTATAGTGGACAAGGGGCCAGTAACATCTTGTATAGTGGAGCAGGGGCCAGTAACACCTTTTACAGTGGAGCAGGGGCCAGTAACACCTTGTATAGTGGACCAGGGGTCAGTAACAGCTTGTATAGTGGACCAGAGGTCAGTAACAGCTTGTATAGTGGACCAGGGGCCAGTAACAGCTTGTATAGTGGACCAGGGGCCAGTAACAGCTTGTATAGTGGACCAGGGGCCAGTAACAGCTTGTACAGTGGACCACGGGCCAGTAACAGCTTGTATAGTGGATCAGGGCCAGTAACACAGCAAAAATCCCCTGTTAAGTCTAGCCACAAAACTGCATAGAGCAGTAAGAAAAAAAAAACAGGGTCGAAATTTATTGTGCAAGATTAAAAGCCTCTAACTGGGTTCGTCAAGGTCGTCATCTGTCACACCAAGCTGTGTTCCAGATTTTGATCAGGCACATTGTTCACGAAGTAGGTGACCTCCCTTGATTGTCCTTATAGTGGTGAGTTATGGATCTTCTATCTGGCCACTGCAGCCAGGCACCCTCCCTGAGAATGATGACTTCTAGAGATAGCCATTGTTTAACCTCTCAACAACCAGAGGTCATTTAATTCTAGATGTGCCGACCAAATTCAAAGGAATTGCACCCCCTTCTCCCGCTTTAATATTTTTTTATCTCATCTTATCATTTATGCTGGGTTGTGTGTAATAAATATGCTCATGAGACCAGCAAATGAAGTGCTGAGCCCCGCTCCACTGCTGCACAGTAGATCCCATGCCACCATTTTCCTCTGTAATGTCATTGGGAGGTGGGTTGTTCTTGCAGCTGTCCCATGATGACGTCACTAAATCCTTCCTCCTGCAGGGCTATGATGCCTCAGCCAATGCTTAATGAGATATCTGATATGGATATCCTAGAAAACTGCAGTAGCGGCTGATGTCATTTTCACCTAGGCAAGAATTGAGACAGGGACAGGGTGGACCATAAATACAAAATAAATTGTCACTTTTATGGAAGCAGGAGGAATACAATGGGACAAAGGGGTGTTTTGGAGTGAAGGTTCACTTTACCCTGACAATACGTCTATGACTAAATTATATAATGTTTACATTATATAATGTTAAATCTATCTGTCGACCCCTCGCCTCACCCCCTCAGTCTCTGCCCGAATCACAAGCCTACTGAACGACATATCAGATTGGATGTCGCTCCACTTCCTTAAACTGAACCTCTCCAAAACCGAGCTCCTAGTCTTCCCCCCAGCCCGGACACCACCCCCCATTGACTTCTCTATCACATCCAACAATGCCACCATCAAACCCGCCCCGCAGGCCAGAGTACTTGGTGTCATTCTGGACTCCAACCTATCCTTCCAGCCCCAAGTCCAATCTTTAACAAACTCATGCAGACTCCACCTCCGCAACATCGCCAAAATCCGCACGTTCCTAACCCCAGAAACCACTAAACAGCTCATCCACTCCCTCATCATATCACGACTCGACTACTGCAACTCCCTCCTCACTGGCCTGCCTCGCCGCTGGCTATCCCCGCTTCAGGAGATCCTGAATACGGCTGCCAGACTCATTCACCTTACCAACTGCTCCGTTTCCGCCACCCCCCTCTGCCAATCCCTCCACTGGCTTCCGATTGCGCAACGGATCAAATTCAAAATCCTAACGCTGACGTACAAAGCTGTCCACCATACTGCCCCGAACTACATCACCGACCTAATATCCAAGTACCACACTCCGCTCCTCACAAGACCTCCTTCTCTCTAGTTCCCTGGTCTCCTCCTCCCATGCCCACCTCCAGGACTTCTCCAGGGCGTCACCCATCCTCTGGAACTCCCTACCCCAGTCCATCAGACTATCACCTACTCTCCTCTCCTTTAGGCGCACCCTGAAAACCCACCTCTTCAGGGAAGCCTACCCCACCCCCTGCTAATTGCCGACCTCCTCCACTCTTCCTACCACTCCATCCCCCACAGCTATCTCCTCCTGTACCACTCTCCCCTCCCTCCTAGATTGTAAGCTCCAAGGAGCAGGGCCCTCGAACCCCTCGTGTATTGCATTGTATTGGTATTGTTCTGTCGCATGTACTGTCTCCCATTGTAATGTACAGCGCTGAGCAAACTGTTGGCGCTTTATAAATACTGTGTAATAATAATAATAATTCTTTAAGGGCATATATTTTTGATTGTTTTACATGTAAAAGTTCTTTATCAAATGTTTTCCTTTTTGTAAGGGCCCTTTTCTATCTTGAAGTTGCGGTAATGAAATGGCAATGCGCGGTACGCGTGTTGATGCTTTGCGTAGCCATTTATTTTGAATGGCACCCCAGCACATTAAGGCGACGCACTTACTTTGCGGAGCACCGCAACACATCGCAACACAAAATAGTGCATTGCAGTGCATTGTTAAAAATCTTGTGTCATGTCGGATTTTCGGGACATTTTGGTGTGTTGCCTTATCGCAATTAGTAATCGATGTAACTCATTACTAAAATGTAAATTTCAAACTCGTAGCTCAGCCCTTAACATTACAAAACTTTTTTTTTTTTTAAAAAAACATTTTATCCCATTGTTTATCCATTAGTTAACCATAATTAGTCAATTCCTTTTTGTCTTAGTATTTTTTTGCAGATTTTTAAAAAAAACAACCTTTGTTGTAAATGACTGTTGTAAATCCACATTCATCTGTGTTTTGAAGCAACAACTTAAAAAAATATATTTTACCAGAAACAAGTTTTTGTAAAAAGTTGAAGAATTTGTTGTTACCCCTAATTAAAAACCCTAAAAATTGTAGTTAAAATTCTGGATAATCATTATTTTTTATGTACCCTCATTGCCTTCCCCTAGATTTATTGTTATTTTAGATTTGTGTTTTTATCTAGCACTAAAGGGTGCTGGGCAGGGGCGGACTGACAACTCATGGGGCCCCCCGGGCAATAGGGGATCATGGGGCCCCTGTGTTCTTGCCCAAACTCAAAAAAGCCTATGAAAAAGGTACCAGGGGCATCTCATGGGGCCCCCTACTGACTCTGGGCCGTCGGGCAGTGCCCGAGTTTCCAAATGGGCAGTCCGCCCCTGGTGCTGGGTGTCCCTTGGGTGCCAGAGCACATTGTCCCAGCATTGGTGTCCATTGTAAATACTGCTATAGTTTTTCTTTTTTCACTGTTAGGCCTCATGCACATGGAGCAAAAAAAAAAAAAAACACCCCTTATACATGCATTCTACGTTTTTTTTTTATGCATGTAAAGAACCTCTATGTTAGCTTATGCGACCATGCACACATAGGCAGGGCCGTGGATAAGGGGGCACCACCAGTCCTCCTGTACGGGGCCCAGGCCAGCAGGGGGACCCAGGCAGCTGGGTAAATAGGAGGTGGGCATGGAGGATGTTTGGCACAGCGGGGGGCAATTACAGCCAGTTGATAGATGGCTTCTTCTCCTCTCCCGCTGGCTTTCAGCTGCAGTAGAGAGAGCCATACAGGAGATCGGCTCCACAAATTGCCCCCCCCCCAGCCACACCCATCACCCTCCCTGTGCACAATATATTTCCCCTGCTGCCTAGGCCCCACACCCTTGCAAAGCTGCTGGCTTCCCTCCTCTCCTTCCCACCAGCAGCTGCAAGCACACTGCAATACACTGCAAGCCGCAATAGGATCCTTCAGGGTGGAGAATGGAGGAAGTGTCCAGTTACCGGCCCCTTCCTTTCCTGTATGAACACAATGAGTGATCAGTACCCATCACTCACTGTGTTCATTCATAACTGAAGCATAGTAAACTGTCTTTTTTTATTGGAGAAGGGGGCCCTGTCAGGGTTACTGTATGGGGCCCCGTGGTTTCTAACAGCAGCCCTGCACATAGGCGTTTACAGGCATATTGGAAGAGGAGCATGTACAGGCAGAAAAAAAAATGCACCAAAGGCGAGTTCTGCGAAAAGCTTTTGAGCTGAAAGAATATGTATGAACATATCAAAACATGCATAAACGTGCACGTATGTGTGTACATGTATTCCAATGGCCAGTAGAATGCATTTATCCTCAAATTCCATACACACATAAATACATGCATAAACACGCATACATATTGTAACATTGGAGGCATTTTTTTCTGCCAAATTCTGGCAGAAAAAACAGTGTCTTTTATTCGTAGGTCCTTGTGCATGAGGCATTAATTGACTTACTTTAACCTTCTTTGTCTTTTTTTTACATTTAGGCGGAAGCCCTATGGACAGCCCTCGCAATTTCTCTCCTAGTGCCGCTGCTCATTTCTCCTTTGCATCATCACGCAGGTAAAATACCATTCACATCTACCTTTTTGCAGCTGACTTAAAAAAAAAAAATGCCAATGTACCAAACAAGCTACAAATCCAAGGACAACTATGGTTTGGAGTCCATGAACTCCATGTGGATACTGAGTAAATATTCACGACAAATGTGTGTGCATTATATATACCTTGGCGTCTTGCTGTTTTATTTTCCTTTGTATTCATAATAACTATTGTGAATATATGATCTAATATCCTTAGATCCGCATTATACCCGAATGTGATAAAATATCAGCATAATAAGCCCAAGAACAAAATCTAATATACTGTATTTCAGCATACCAGTCCATAGGTGGTGATTATGCTACTTTTCTTTTTTTCTGGATATTCTTCCTTTGTTTTTCACCTAGTGGTTCTTCCAATAACACATTTGGGTGAGATTCAACACTCACTGCACTGTATCTATGGAGGAGCAGTGCTGTCACCCTGTGAGTGGAAGGACTATAAAACAATTCCTTCTCTCCTCATCCTCATTACATAGAGTGGTGTTCTTTAGTTTTAAAAAGTGAGCTAGGTGTGGCTGATAATATTGTACAAGATAACTGTAGCGCTACCCCCTTGAGAGCCATTGGTTTTGGGTCCCCCTTATCCCTGCACAACTGGGCAGCACACATTTTCCAAGAACCATTCAGAGTCAATAAGGAGTCCATGGGCTGGTTTTTCTTGTTTTATTTGGGGAAAACAACTTGGATAGGGTACAAGTGTCAAATTGGTGGCCCTCCAGCTGTTGCCAAACTACAAGTCCCATGAGGCATTGCAAGATTGGCAGTTACAAGCATGACTCCCAAAGTTAGAGGCATGGGGGAACTTGTAGTTTCCCAACAGCTGGAGGGCCGCCAGTTTGACACCCCTGATCTAGGGGTATATGGGATGCCCAATTTGACTTGAAACAATAACTCTGAGGACAACCTTCCTACATTCTGTACAAAATGATGGATCCTGGACTTTTTACTCCCTTCTTGACGGATCAGTAACATCTCTATATCATGGGCGCACAACCTGTGGTCCTCCAGCTGCTGCGGAACTACAAGTCCCATCATGCCTCTGCCTTTGGGAGTCATGCTTGTAACTATCAGCCTTGCAAAGCCTCATGGGACATGTAGTTCTGCAACAGCTGGAGGGCCACAGGTTTAGCACTCATGCTCTATGTGAACCTCTTCAGACCCCAGCTAGAAACTGCCCATCCACCTGGCTGTCTTTGAAGAGTATCCCAGAGCAAGAGATCCTAGACTTGCAGACTTGCAGCACTGTCTCAGGGAGAACTGGTTGAGTATGGCTTCTAGCAGCCCTCTCCCCTATAGGCCCCCATGGGTGTAGAGGTACTCACACTGTCCTTATGTCCTGTAGCTTTGGATAAACTGTTTCAGGATTTTAGCTGGGCTAATTTCTTTCCAGGGTAACAGACTGGCCTTCTTCAAGTGGACTGCAGGGCAATGGAGCTCCCTCTGTCAACTTCCTTCTCCCATCCTTCCAGCCTGGATGCAGAACCCCCCTTCTTCGGGGTCCCCTCCCAGGCTACACAGCAGCACACCTCAGTACTCCATCTTCCACCCGACTCCCCTGCTGGCCAGGCGCTCTCATATTTATGGGCTGATGAGGTCACCTAGGCAGGCCTCCTGCTTGGGGATTGGCCAGAATCCCATCAATATGTAGATCAGTACCTTCTGGCTTCCACCCACTAACTTCTACAAACGTCTTCTAAAAGCTTCTAGAACAAGGGGGAGGTACCAGATTCCTGACCGTAGAGCCCTCCAGTCTGACCTAAAGTAAACTTACTGACTCACACCCAGGCTTCTAACAAGTCTCTAACTACACTACACCAGAGGGCTCTACATAACACTGCAGAGCACACAGGACAGCATAGGCAGGTATTTTTATGTACCTATTTAACAGATATAACAAAATGCTGCAAATGGTAAAATTTACCGACCAATAGGCTGCAAATATCACCCAGGGAGGAGAGGAAGAGACCCTGGGACGTCATGTGACCAGTCAGAAGATGGGAAAAGAGGTGTGTATGCAAAAAACTTTCATTAGGCTAAACCTAATTAGTCTTATTAATGCTTCCTCCCTCCTTCCAGCAACCATGCTGACTAATATATGTATACTTGCAGAAAAAATAATGTGAACAGAGAATTCACAAGAAGAAGCGGTTACATGAAGGACAATGCGATACTCAAATTAATTATCAAAATATGCTTTTATCAGCAAAATAGCAATTTGAGACAATTGAGTAAAGACTGCTGGTAACCATCACCTCAATATAAGACAATACAAAAGACAACCTTAAAACAAAAAATAAAAAAGAGAGACATCGTGGCTAGGCCATAAATTGTACTATGCTGCAGAGACAACGACTCAAAGGTCTTTTGTACATACAGCAAAGACACATTGGGGTGCACCACCATGGTGGGGATACATATATAATGAAGAGAATGCAATATTTCTGTAGACCAATCATCAAAATTATAAAGGTGTAACCTCTATTAGCATGGAAATAGAAGCCCAACTAGGGAAGATATACAGTAAGGAATTAAACACAATGACCATGTAACTGGATACATTCCACATATAAATGCCTGTATCAAAGTGGTGATGAATGAGGCATTTGATGCAATCCAGGTAGTATGTAGCCCATAGGCCAATTCTTGAGACCAGAAGACACAGCCTCCAAATATAATGTGCGGTGGTGATTTATAAGCCCACACAGGGCAATGGATATTGCATGTAGGAACGTTTTACAGATGAACGTTATATCAACAGAACGTAGACAAAATAGCAGTTCGCTGCCAGCTGGAAGTAAAATAAAGTCACTGCCCTGAGATGAAAAGTGACTGGTAGGAAGTCCGTGAGGCAGCCGTCATAAGGACTACTAATGGCAGAGCCCTGCCTCCATCTATGTCCAGTTATCCGCTAGGTGTGAGCAAAAGTGTCACAACTTACTCCATCAGATGGAGACAGCATGACCTTCCCTTAGTTGCTCGAGTCCATACTCAGAGTCCCGGAGGCAGCCGCCATGTCAGGACCTCCGATAACTAGGCCCCACTTCCTAGAGAGAACACATGGTGGTTGGTCAGTACCAAGAGTTAGCGTGGTGCTCCGTGTCCCCACCGGGTGCGTAAAGCTGATGTGCTTGGCCAGCCGTGACGTCACTGACGTGTGACGTCAACACGTTTCACCGATGGGCATATCTTACTCAGCTTCGTCAGGATCTATGTGTTATTTAATATGTGTATACTTACCTATTTTCAGCCAGCTATGGTTCAGTCATTCCCAGAGTGCTTGACAATGGCTGGGAACTCGGGGAGCGGTGACCCCCCCCCCATAGGCTCCTATGTGCCATCCATTGTTGGCGCGCCTCTGAATGACACAGGGGAGCTGGATCATGTGACCGGACCAGAGCAGGCTGAAAATAGATAGGTATGTACATCTTTCTTACACAGGTTAATCAGCATAGGTGTTAGGAGGGGGGAGAGAATATTTTTAAGCCTAGTTAGGGTTTAACCTGGAATTCTACTGTAACTACCCTGAAACTGACTGGTGAAATGGTACCACTGGAACAGTAAAAAGGGAAAAGGGAAATTTAAAAACGTATTATAAGACACTTTTATGGGCCTTTTCTAAGACGTTTCAGCTAGAGATGATGCTCCTCTTGAAATATCAAGCATTGCAGAGCTTATTACAAATGTTCATATCAGGCAAAGTCTAGGTAGCACCATTCATAGGACGATAAGCTGTTGACAACTAAAACATAATCAAAAGACAAAAATGCTCCTTTAAAAGGCACAGAACAAAAATGGTTGTGTTTAAAATGGATTCCACGGTAGTGCTTAAAATTGATGCCATGTAAACACATCACATTGCAATATTTAATCCCCTGGGCAATACATTGAAAAGGCTAAAAACAAAACCTATTTGGTTTACGTCTATTGTTAAAAATGCCATAAACAATTGGAAAAGAATATTTAAAATAAAACTCAAAGGCCACTTTGATCTTTTTTTTAGAAAACAACAATTGAAAAAAGGGTTTACTAATATTCAAAATAAACAACATGATTGGTGTCATTGGGAGGAATAGCGCCTGTTGTTGGTATCAGTAACAGTAATTATACCACATTGTTGGTGTCATTAGAAGGAATAATGCCTTGTATCAGTGGATGGAATAGTGCCCCAAGAGCCTGATATGGGCGGCACAGTGGCTTAGTGGTTAGCACATCTGCCTTGCAGTAAATGGGTCATGGGTTCAATTCCCAACCATAGCACCTCCTGCATGGAGTTTGCATGTTCTCCCTATGCTTGCGTGGGTTTCCTCCCACACTCCAAAGACATGCTGGTAGGTGAATTGATTCCTGTCCAAATTTGCCCTGGTATATGCATGTGAGTTAGGGACTTTAGATTGTACACCCCTTGAGGGTTAGGGACTGATGTGAATGTACAATATATATGTAAAGTGCTGCGTAAATTGACAGCGCTATATAAGTACCTGATATAAATAAATAATAAAGGCAAGCAAAGGGCCATATCCAGCCCCTGGGCCACAGTTTGGAGACCACTGGTCTATACTGACACCAGACAATCCCAGGAGATGTCCCCTGCCTCCTCTCCTATACACAACAGGTGAATGATACTCTCAGCTGTGCATGTTTCCCTGTAAGACTGTGTAGAGGGGATTTGTCCATTCTATACACTCAGGTCTCAGATTACACCTAGTTCTCAACGCTGTGCAGTATGTGACATTTGATCCCTGTCCCCTGCCTTCTGCAGCTCAGCAATGCTGTGTAGACTTTGAACTGATGAAGAGAGGGCTGCAGATAAACAGGTACAACCTATGTAGGAAGATTTTTTTTTTTCATCTCTGTGTATCAACTGAGGCTAGTCACTGCAGTGGATATATGTAAGGGTTTACAATTAGTTAAAAGATCTCCAGGTGCTGCTATTACCTGGTATGTCCAAGGGTGTGCCAAATGGAACTGTGATTCTCTCCAATAGCCTCCACATCCTAATTGTGCTCTGTTGTGACATAGCGGCCAGTAGGAAGAGCCACAGTGCCCAGAGACGGACATGCTATCCCACACTTCAGATAGCAGCAACACCCAGAGCTCAAGAAAGCAAAGATTTAACACACCACCTGCTGGAATTATACATAAACCTCTGTTTGCAGGATTTGCCAATTTCACCTTCCCTATTGACCAGGGGTGGACTGACAACTCATGGGGACCCCGGGCAATAGGGGATCATGGGGCCCCTGTGTCCTTGGCCAAACTCAAAAAACTCTATGAAAAAGGTACCGGGGCATCTCATGGGGCCTCATACTGACCCCGGGCCCTCGGGCAGTTTCCAAATGGTCAGTCCGCCCCTGCTATTGACTCCAATGCATTTTGCCAAAAAGTTTCCAGGTTTTCAGCAATATTTTAGTGAAGCAAAAAACTCTTTTATTGCTCATTTTATTGGGAAAAAGAGAGTTCAAACCTGTTAAATATCTTCAATTACTTTTTTTTTTTTTAAGAAACCAAGGAAAGTGGTGTTGCTGATGTACAAAATGGGAATAGTATTAACAGAATTTGAAATACATGACAATGGCTCAGCATAGATATGGTCCTCAAGCAATTAGACAAAATAAAAGCGAATAAAGTACTCGTACCAAATGATTGATCTCATCCTTAGGTCCTCAGAAATAAGAGAAGTTATCTATAAGTCAGTGTCTCCTAAAAAATACCGTGAGTGTCTTGGTTCTTTAGTGGCTTATGCAAAAAAGTTACTGTGCTTGTGGAAAAACACAAAAAAATAAGTAAAGATATAAATGTAAGAGTTGCCAGTACACTATGAGTGTTAGGAATGGACTGGCCAGCAATGGTGGGACTCACCTGCCTTTTGATCTGCAGTACCAGGGCTGGCCAGCGGGTGCTCCCAGCAATCAGAGACTCAACCTTTCAGCCAGCTAACACCTGGAACTGATGATACTGGGGTATTTAAGGGATGGCCAGACTTGCAGACTCTGCCTTGGTGTTGTGTTTGTCCTGGGCTCTGTATCTGTCCTGCATCCTGTTTCTGTTCCTTTGCTGACTTCTCCTGCTCTGATCCTGGCTTGTGACCCTGACCATCCTTCTGTCTGACCCTCTGTACTACGCTGCTTGCTACCTGCTGAACCTGGCCTGTGACCCCGACCATTCTCTGCTTGCTCCCCCTGTACCTACCTGCCCATTGATATTGACCCGGCCTGCCTAACGACGCTTGCTTGTATATACTGTTATCTGTGGGTGGTTGGTTTGGTTTGTTTGCACTGTGTTATGTTTTAGTATTGCACTGCATTTATGTTTGTATTGTTAGTGTTAATAAATTGTATTGTTTATCACATATCTGAAGTCTGCGTTTCCCTGCATCAGTCACACACCTCTGGTCATACCTGGGAGCCCTGACAATGAGATTTAAAACAGCTAATAGTCCTTTATAAAATGTGCTGAATTGCTGTATCACTTGGAAGCCCCAGAAGATGTAATCTAAGACGAAACGCGTAGGACGGAGCTCGTTGTGTCATCATCACGCCTGCTGGAAATTATGTGATCTTTGCGGGTGTGTGATTATTTTAAACAGTGCTGAGTTTATTTCTCTTTCCTTGTGAGTGCAATGTTAGTCTTTTAATTAAAATCTTACAGTTTTCTCATTATGTGGAGCATGTGATTTTCTTTCCTGGGTACTGACCTGCACACACTGATGCCCTACGTGATGGGTGCTGAGCTGTGCCCAGCAGTGCTGCCAGGCTGTGCCTGTCAGTGCCACCTATCAGTGCCCTTCAGCACTGCCTATTAGTGCACATCAGTGCTGCCTATCAGTACCTATCATTGCCACCTATCAGTGCCGCATATCATTGCAGCTTCATCAGTGCCTCCTCATCAGTTCAGCCTATCAGTGCTGCCTATCAGTACCCATCATGGCCACCTATCAGTGCCGCATATCATTGCAGCTTCATCAGAGCCTCCTCATCAATGCTGCCTCATCAGTGCAGCCTATCAGTGCTGCCTATCAGTACCCATCATTGCCACCTATCAGTGCCAGATATCATTGGAGCCTCATCAGTGCCTCCTCATCAATGCTGCCTCATCAGTGCAGCCTATCAGTGCTGCCTATCAGTGTCGCCTCATCAGTTCCCATCAGTGCTGCCTATCAGAGCCCATCAGTGCTATCTATCGGCGCAGCCTCATTGCACATCAGTGAAGAAGAAAATTTACCTGTTTGCAAAATTTTATAATAAAAACAAAGAAACTTTTTTTTTTTAATTTTATGTCTTTTTTGTTTGTTTAGCAAAAAATAAAACCAGTGGTGATTAAATACCACCAAAAGAAAGCTCTATTTGTGTGAAAAAAATGATAAACATTTCAAATGGGTACAGTCAGGGCCGTGGATAAAGGGGTACCACTAGTCCTCTTGTATGGGGCCCAGGCCAGCAGGGGGGCCCAGGCAGATGGAGATAAATCAGACGTGGTCAGGAAAGGTGATCAGCATTAAGGGGGGCAATTACTATAACTGATCCCCTGTATTCTCTTTGACTCTCTCTTCTTCTGACTTTCAGCTGCTGCAGAGAGAGTCATACAGGGGATCAGTTCCAGTAATTGCCCCCCCACTGCATCCATCACCCTCCCTGTGCACCAAACATTTCTCCCTGCTGACCAGGGCCCCCCTGTGTGCTCCCACCCTTACAGTGCTGCTGGCTTTCCTCCTCTTCTTCCCACCGGTAGCAGAAAGCATATAAAAGGATCCTTCAGGAAGGCAAGTGAGGGAAGGGTCTGGTTAATATGTCACATTTACCACCCCCTTCCCCCCAAATGAACACAATGAGTGATTCTTACTGATCACTCACCGTGTTCATTCATAACTGTGTTTTGTTTTTTTGTTTTTTGGTGGAGGGGGCCCTGGGTACAGTGTTGCATGACCGCTCAACTGTCATTGAAAGTGCGACAGTGATGAAAGCTAAAAATTGGTCTGGGCAGGAAGGGAGTGAAAGTGCCCGGTAAGCAAGTGGTTAAAGCAGCAAGATACTTTCTTGTATTAACAGAGGTATAGACTCTAGAGAGGGAGACATGACCTTGCCCCTGTACTAAGCATTAGAAAGCCTTCATCTTGAGTATGCAGCAGGGGCGGACTGACCATTTAGAAACACGGGCACTGCCCGAGGGCCTGGGGTCAGTAGGGGGCGCCATGAGATGCCCCTGGTACCTTTTTCATAGGATTTTTTGAGTTTGGGCAAGGACACAGGGGCCCCATGAACCCCTATTGAGTTGTCAGTCCGCCCCTGGTATGCAGTTCATGTTTAGACACCAATTTACAGAAAGGATGCTGTGAAACTAAAAAGACTGCTGAGAAGAACAATTAAACAAATGATGGGCAACAAGGAGCTTGGATAAAGGAAAGATTAAATGAAATGTTTTCCCCTTGAGAAGAGGTGGCTATGCATAAATAGTTCATATAGTCAACTCACTGGACAGTTGTTCACCTTTAGGTCACTGATAAAGACACAAGGGCGCTCTATGGCTGGGTCTACATGGATTGGTCTGTGAATTAAGAAAGAGAGAAGGAAAAGATTTAACCACTTGAGATTACACATAATCAGATGGATAATACAGTATTAAACTATCTTTAAGAGAATAGGGATTGCAGATGGGGCATCTGCTAACCTAATGTTGTATACACAGCATTAATATTAAATATGATTAATAATATCTTTTATTTATATAATGTGATTGTATTTTATGTCATTTTAGAGTAGGGTGAGCAGTAAGCATACATAAATTATTCATGATAAGGAACATAACAGCAAATAATGAGTAGGAAGTCTTTGTTGGTTACTGCTTACAATCCAATATCACACTGTTTCTTTGCACATTGCCATGGTTGACTGCCAAACGGACAATTTGTTTTAAATTTTACTTTTTGTGTGATCTTTGCTGTGTATGCATAAAACGTAATGAATGGGTTAAAATACCTTTCCTGGAAAGAAGTGCTGTCCCAACCTCCTTTCAGTTCTGACCACATATGTGAAGGTCTTAGGGTTGCCACCTCATCTCTTTAAGACCGAACACATATCAATTACACAGGTTCTGAGACTTACTAAGGTGGTAATTAAACTCACTTAGTGCCTTATTTGTATTCAATTAGTCTCAGAACCTGTGTAATTAATATGTGTTCGGCTTTAAAGGGAAGTGGCAACATTAGGAGGCCTGAGCATATTACCTTTATTTCTGGGTACGAGCAGAGTTCAGATCTGGCAGCCCTACCCTTTAAGATCACATGGCCAATGGCCAAATGTCTAGGCTTTCATTTATTAAAGAAACAAAAATAGGTATCATACTCACAATTGACATAATAACACAGGCATGTCAAACTGAACAAGATGTATGATCCAAACAACATCTGAGTCCATATGATGGAACCCTGGATGACCAACTGGCTAACGTGTTTCGAGGACACAACCTCTTCCTCAGAGCCAACCTTGCACTAGGTCGGTGCGCCCCTTTTTCTGTTTCTCCATTTGTATCCAGTGTATTCGGACCACCCCGGTCTGTTGAGGGCAGCAAGCAGTGCATATTCCAGAAAATTCCAGAACATTCCTATTGGGTCTACTGAGTCCTTTCCTAGCGCAGGAGTAAAGTGTTTGTTGTGTTGTCTAGGCTTTCATACATGTGGTCAAGGCTAAAGGGATGTAGGAGGAACTTTTACGAGTTTCAGTATCTCTTTTCCAGGAAAAGAATTGTGTATACAATCCAGGTGGTAACAAATATGCGAAGAACCTTCTTTCAATGCTGACCACATGTGTAGAGGCCTAAGCATAGGATCTTTACCTGTGGATACAAGAAGAGATCAGATCTGGCAGCCCTACTCTTTAAGATCACATCACCAAGTGACTATCAAACATGTGGCCAAAGCTAAACTGAAGTAGGAGGAGCTTTTACAAGTTCCACTTACCATGTTTCCAGGATCTCAGAGAGGAAAAAAATTGTGTATACAATCCAGCTGGTAGAAAATATTGGAAGAACCTCCTTTCAGTGCTGACCACATGTGTAGAGGCCTAAGCATAGGATCTTTACCTGTGGGTACAAGCAGAGATCAGATCTGGCAGCCCTACTCTTTAAGATCACATCACCAAGTGACTATCAAAGACGTGGCCAAAGCTAAACTGAAGTAGGAAAAACTTTTACAAGTTCTACTCTACCATGTTTCCAGGATCTCAGAGAGGAAATGAATTGTGTATACAATCCAGGTGGTAAAAATTATGCGAAGAACCTTCTTTCAATGCTGACCACATGTGTAGAGGCCTAAGCATAGGATCTTTACTTGTGGATACAAGAAGAGATCGGATCTGGCAGCCCTACTCTTTAAGATCACATCATCAAGTGACTATCAAACATGTGGCTAAAGCTAAACTGAAGTAGGAGGAGCTTTTACAAGTTCCACTTACCATGTTTCCAGGATCTCAGAGAGGAAAAAAATTGTGTATACAATCCAGTTGGTATCAAATATTGGAAGAACCTCCGTTCAGTGCTGACCACATGTGTAGAGGCCTAAGCATAGGATCTTTACCTGTGGGTACAAGCAGAGATCAGATCTGACAGCCCTACTCTTTAAGATCACATCATCAAGTGACTATCAAACATGTGGCTAAAGCTAAACTGAAGTAGGAGGAGCTTTTACAAGTTCCACTTACCATGTTTCCAGGATCTCAGAGAGGAAAAAAATTGTGTATACAATCCAGTTGGTATCAAATATTGAAAGAACCTCCGTTCAGTGCTGACCACATGTGTAGAGGCCTAAGCATAGGATCTTTACCTGTGGGTACAAGCAGAGATAAGATCTGGCTGCCCTACCCTTAAAGATCACATCTCCAAGTGCCTAGAGTGGACTATCAAACATGTGTCCAAAGCTAAACTGAAGTAGGAGGAGCTTTTACAAGTTCCACTTACCATGTTTCCAGTATCATTTCAGTGCTGACTACATGTGTAGGGACTTATGCATATGATTTTTACCTATGGGCATAAGCAGAGTTCAGATTTGACAACCCTAGTCACATGACTAAGTGCCTAAGCTTCAAATATGTGGACAACGCTATAGTGAAGTAGAAGGAGCTTTTAGGAGTTACACTTACCACGTCTTTAGTATCTCAGGGAGGAAAAGAATTGTGTTTCAGATCCAGCTGGTACCAAATGTGTGAAGAACCCTAAAAAAACCTGTACACTATTACTCAATATCTTTGTAGTTTCCACGGTGCTCAGAACATATACGTTTCCCTATGTTTTGTCTCTTTAAAACCGCTGCAAGTACTGAAAAATACCTGATGATCCTGCCAGAAATGCAAGCAGCTCCTAACTTCCTGTACTGAGCTGACAATACAGCCCAACAGCACTCTCACTGAGAAAGGGAAGGAGAGCACTAGGATCCAGGGTCGGTGCCAGCATAAGGTTGCTTAGGCATCTGCCTTAGAGCTCTAGGATGGGGATGGTAAAATCCCAATCCCCAGCCACTTGCTAGGAATTTTGGATTTTTAAAATACCTGTCTTCCATTTCCTAACACTGCTCCCTCTCTTCCACTGGGCACAGCTTGGGAATTTTAGTTTGCCTAGTGAGAGGAAGTAGGGAATGCATAACCCCTCCCCCTCATTACACACTGCCATTTAGTGGCAGTTCAACACAGCTCAAATTTTCAATGCTGTATGACGTTCTTCACGCTACGCCCCATCACATTACAGCTGCAACATGAAGGAGGTTCCAGAGTGGCTGTAGACAGTGAGGGGATGTGGGGAGTGAATAAACCCACCCCCTCATTACACACACATCGGTCACACTCATCTTAAATGCAGATTAGTTTAATAGTTCGCAAATAAAGTGTATGCTGGGGATGGGAGGGGGTTGCATTGTGGAGTGGAGGGGGGTGGTGGGAGGACGGTGGTGGTGGTGGTGGGTTGGGAAGTTGTACAGCAAAATGCACCAATGCCTGTGTAGACAACAATCCTTGCACTGGCCCTGCTAGGATCCATTCAGAATTTGATTACTTTGCACAATGCAGTGCCTTAACAGTTTCAATGGACAATCCTGTAATTAGAAACTATGGAAATGCTTTTATTTAGACGGATTACTGTCCTTTTTTTTTCAAATTCTTTATTTATGTCAGTAGAAAAGTGACCATACAGTATATCAGTACAGGCAAAAAAAATACATAGGAAAAGCATCAATAGCAATTCAAGTGTGTACAGAATTCAAAAGAATACAGGAAAAATACATTTCAAAATCAGAAATGTAACCCAGAACTCACAAAGGGACCACCACTCCCCTGTCCATTGTAATTACTCATATGTAGAAGATGTAAAAAAGGTAGAGAAAAAAGAATCGAGAGGAACATGAGTAATGCCAGCCATAGATGGTTCGAAAATCGGCCGATTTTTCATCCGAAAGATTAAATCGGCCGATTTTCGCACTGTTAGTAGGTTAATTGGTCGGCCGGTTATCGGGTTTTTTGCACTTTTGAGTTATCGGTCATGTTGGAAAATTAGTGGAAAACGACCGATTTTCACAGCAATGATGGCCAAAACGTACAATCGTTTTAACGAAAAAAAATATGCGCATGAGCCGTGACCTGGAAGGAACAGAAGATTTGGCTGTTATACTGGGTGAACTTTATGACTTGGTCGGCCGATTTTTGTAATCGTTGGTGGTAACGTTGGTTTAACGAACGACCGATTTTTCGTTTATCGTTCGAAAAAATATCGAGCCGTCTATAGCCTGCATAAGAAACAAGACACAGCATAGAGAAAGGGGTGAGGGGGTGGTAGAAAAAAAAAAAAGAAGGGGAACAGACAAGAAGGGGGGGTAACTATGTGAATGCCAGGTAGAAGCAAATTACTCCTCTCCCGTCTCTAGGAGAGACTTCCCTTCCTCCAAGTACCTCTCTACTTTTTATACTTATTCAGTTTGCTGTATCTTTGTCTTTTCTCACTTTCCGTTGCTGAAATCAATCACACACTATTTTTATTGTAATTGGCAGTCATGCACAGGGCAGATCACAACAGCCCCAGGGGGTACAGAGCATGCAGGTTGTAATGATTTAAATAAAGCTGAACTCCGGCACAGGGGCGACTGACAACTCATGGGGCCCCCAGGCAATAGGGGATCATGGGGCCCCTGTGTCCTTGCCCAAACTCAAAAAAGCCTATGAAAAAGGTACCAGGGGCATCTCATGGAGCCCCCTACTGACCCCAGGCCCTCGGGCAGTGCCCGAGTTTCCAAATGGTCAGTCCGCCCCTGCTCCGGCAGACAATATAACATCCCAGTTTAATGCAGTTATGTGTTAGGTAAAAGGACATGAAATGTATTTTAAATATACCGCCTTTAAGTATGTGCATCCATCTGTATAGTGTCTTTCTGTTATCCCCTGCAGAGCAGACCGTAGATTAGGAGAGGGAGGGCTAGGGTTGGGAAACTTCATGGCTTTACTTTATTGCACAGTGCCTTTTATTTAACACTGTGAGCTTGCTGGCAGGACTCAGAGGGGAGATAAAATGAGCAGACAGATGCCCCAAACAGTGTGGTGAGCCTCCTTTATTGTCCAATCAGTAGGCAGAGGGTCTGAGACCAACCTGTCAGAAAGCAATTGTAGTAACTATCCTGATTTTTCTATTACATCTGTTTTTGTAATTGTGCAGTCCAGTAAGCACCAGAATTAGACCAAGTGCTCTCAGTTATCAGTACTCAGTAACATATATGGGTAAACATAACCCTTCCCCTTGTCTGCAACACAAGTCTGGATGGGGACACTTGTACTGTGGGGTGGTAACATAGTGGGGGGGGGGGGGGGTTGGAGAATAAAGAGGTATAAAATAGTATAAGACTCTTATTGGGCTTTAATGAGAGAAGAACGTTTAGGTCATCCATGTTACTATGCTGTCTGGCCGGGATGTCTGGATCACAAGACTGGCTTAAAGTGTCACTAAATCCACATCATAAAAAACTATCAATAAATGCTGTATTCCGTGCTCACTCAGTCACTATGAGATTTGTTTTCTGTATTCTGCAAAAAAACTGGTTGACCCGGCTGTTCTCTATCTCCCCCTTCAGTCTGACTCCACAATGCAGCTAGAGATTTTATAGAACAGTGTTGGCAGCTCTGCACATGCTCAGTTTTCAGTGAGTTTCTATGAGCATTTCCTCCCTATCACATCTGAACCGCTCATGTGACTATAAAGTACGCACTGGTAAATGACAGACCACTCTCTCCCTCCTACTCCATGCCCACTAACCAGCTAAACACAATGGGAGTGGGATATTACATGTATATTGATGGAGGCTTCACCTACCTGTTATTCTAAGACACACGCTGGAGGGGCGTGTCATAGTGTGCGACTGGCAGAAATCCGACCACACCATGTTATTCCCACAAATAATACGACATTTTATTGGTATTAATTGTTTATTTTTACTCTGTATTCTAAAGGTTGTTTTCTTATTTTGAACATGTGACCAGCAACAGAGGACTAGAAGCTCCTCCTGCTTATGTTTCCCTGAAGACAGGCTGGGAAAGAGCTGAGTCATGTACCAGCTGTATATAGATTAGGAAAGAGGCATTTTAATGTTTTTTTTTTTAATTAAAATAATTACAGTGCCATCATCCATATACAGAAATAGAAGGGACATTGTAAATTACACAGTGTGTGTTCAGAATCACTTTATCAGAATTATAAATCCTTTGGTGCAGTTTACAGTTGTGTCCAAAATTATTCAACCCCCACTGAAATTGAGTGTTTTGGCCAGTTTGACATTGCTTTTGATCATTCAGTCATCTTGCTTACATTTACATTAAAGAGGCACTTGTAGGTCAGACAAATATAACATAACAGTTATAATGAAATAACCACAAATGTCTTTTCTGTGCTCACAGCATTATCAGTTTTATTCAACCCCCAAGTGACATTCAATCTTAGTACTTAGTACAGCATCCTTTTACAGTTATAACAGCTTTTAAACGTGAAGCATAGCTTGACACAAGTGTCTTGCAGCGATCTACGGGTATCTTCGCCCATTCTTCATGGGCAAAGGCCTCCAGTTCAGTCACATTCTTAGGCTTGCGCACTGCAACTGCTTTCTTTAAGTCCCACCAGAGGTTCTCAATCGGATTTAAGTCTGGTGACTGCGATGGCCACTCCAAAATGTTCCAGCCTTTCCTCTGCAACCATGCTCTAGTGGACTTGGAGGTATGCTTGGGATCATTGTCCTGTTGAAAGGTCCAACGTCTCCCAAGCCTCAGGTGTGTGACGGACTGCATCACGTTTCCATCCAATATCTCCTGGTACTGAAGAGAATTCATGGTACCTTGCACACGCTGAAGCTTCCCTGTACCTGCAGAAGCAAAACAGCCCCAAAGCATGATTGACCCTCCACCATGCTTCACAGTAGGCAAGGTGTTCTTTTCATCATAGGCCTTGTTCTTCCTCCTCCAAACATAGCGTTGATCCATGGGCCCAAACAGTTCTAATTTTGTTTCATCAGTCCACAGAACACTATCCCACAACTTTTGTGGTTTGTCCACATGGCTTTTGGCATACTGCAGTCGACTCTTCTTATTCTTTGGAGACAGCAAGGGGGTACGCCTGGGAGTTCTGGCACGGAGGCCTTCATTACGCAGTGTGCGTCTTATTGTCTGGGCTGAAACTTCTGTACCCACATCTGACAAATCTTTTCTCAGTTCCTCAGCAGTCACACGGGGACTTCTCTCCACTCTACGCTTCAGGTAGCGCACAGCAGTCGAAGTCAGCATCTTCTTTCTGCCACGACCAGGTAGCGTTTCAACAGTGCCCTTTGCCTTGAATTTGCGAATGATGCTTCCTAAGGTGTCTCTTGGTATGTTTAACATCTTTGCAATCTTCTTATAGCCATTGCCCTTCCTGTGAAGAGAAATCACCTCTTCTCTTGTCTTCCTGGACCATTCTCTTGCCTTCACCATGTTTGTAACCACACCAGTAAATGTCTAGAAGGAGCTGAGTATCACAGTCATTTTAAAGCTGCCTAATTGGTGCTTATTATGCTTGATTGCTGCTCGGTGACATCCACAGGTGTTTTCAATACCTGATGGAAAGCACCTGTATGAACCTCTGTTCTTCAGAGTGGTAGTCTTTAAGGGGTTGAATAATTGTGGCAATGAAGAAACCACATAAGAACCATTTACTACTGTATTACATAAACAATTGATGTCATTTTAGTTGCATTTGGGTAGTTACAACGTCCTTGTAGGATTTGATTCTGAATACAATTCCAAATGTACACTATAGTCCCTAAACCCCTTTACAGCATTGGGGGTTGAATAATTTTGGACACAACTGTATGTTAATGCATTTCAGCTTTGTGTTTAACTGTTTGCCTGGAGTTCAGATTTAAGTTCTGGTGGATATGTTTATCTCTTTTGCTATAATTAAGCATCGTGTCTCCTAATATACTCTAGGTTTGCTGTCTCTCAGTAATACATGGGTAAATGCTCTTACTTTTTTAGCCGGACAGATGGCCGTCGTTGGTCCCTTGCCTCCCTCCCATCATCAGGATATGGAACGAATACCCCAAGCTCCACTGTGTCAGTAAGTAATAAATCCTTTTAAAGTGGGCTTAAATACTAACCTTATGCTCACATTTACACCTCCGTTGCAACTTTGGTTCCTGGCACACAAGCACAGCTTCAGCAGTGTGGTACATGGCCACTTCAATAGGTGACATCCAGGTAGAGGCAGCCAGTAGGTAGCTCTTCTGAACACATACCCTGCCATTTGACAGAGCCTGTTTTTCCAACTACTGCAGATGTGTTGCAGTGCCAGGTGCAGATGCGTTGCAGTTCCAGGAACCAGAGGTACGGAAATATGTTGACAGGACATGAAAACCAACCAAAAGCACTCTTTCAACTATTAAAGAGCACCTGCGGTGAAAGAAATAACAGCCAGGGATCCTAATCTGCCCGCTTGTGCTCAATCTGAGACTCAAAGAACAATGGAGCCAAAGGATCCTCCTGACAGCCAAACAGCTTCTATTTTCAGAAAGGCAATGGCAGTCTAAACTTACCAATTGACATCAGATTGCATTGGAAGGATCCAATCACCACACAATCATTTTGTAGGGAAGTTGGGCCTTTACTCTTAGATTGTAAGCTCCAAGGAGCAGGGCCTTCCTAACACCTCTTGTATTGAACTGTATTGTTGCTGTATTGTCTCCCGTTATATTGTAAAGCACTGAGCAAACTATTGGTGCTATATAAATCCTGTATAATAATAATAATAACTATTACTCTTGGTTCCTTATTTTCTTCTTCTGTCTTCTTTGAAGTCCTCCTCCTCATCTCAGGAACGTCTGCACCAGCTTCCCTTCCAACCCACCTTGGATGAACTTCACTTCCTCTCCAAACATTTTGGCAGCACTGAGAGCATCCCTGATGATGATGGGGGTCGAAGGTCCCCTGCAGTGAGACCACGGTCTCGAAGCCTGAGGTCAGTTGGAGGTTTAGGGATGTTATTCTGCTCTGAATTCCTATCAGTCTGTGTCCAGTCAATGGCCCTTTCAAGCTTATTTGCTTCTGGCCCAGATGGTCCTTTCACTTGTTAGCTTCAAGGATCATTGAATCCTATGAGAAAACACCCAAAGTACGCATCTGTGGTTTATTATTTTAAATTGCTGCGTGTGATGAATACAGTCTGAATCAGATCTTGTCCAGATGAGTTCTAGGAAAAGTTTTGGAATCACTGATCATAGATTTCAATGAACTCTAAAGGCAGCACGTAGGAGGGCCACTCCAGCTTCCATTTGAGCTGTCCTGAGTACAGCTAGAAACACTCAGGTGCTCTGCTAGGATCCATCTACTCCTTTTCTTAATATGGCAGTGCAAAGCTTCAATGTTAGCTACCAATAAACAGCCAATCAGATTTCACTGTACTGTATATGAAATAAAAAATCTGGGTGGTTGCTTTGAGTTTCTGAATTTTTATTGAAGAAGTCTTAGAGAAAACTGTGTTCCTTTGAAGGACAATGACATCCTATAGCCAACCAGATTATCACTTTTATACTCTACTATATGGAACAGAGACAGGGAGAATTTTGGTATGACACCAGGAACAGTTCTTCCTTCTTTTAAGCATTTTCAATTAACAAAGCATACAGTTTGCGTTTAAATTTCCATACATACAGGAGAAATGTTTTTGTAATCCAGAAGCCAATGACTAACTGGTCTTCATTAGTGTGAGCGAACATATTTCTGATTGATTCTTATAAGTTTTTGCACCTCATTCCACCTTTCAGTAGAAAAAAAAAAGATACAGTGTTATCTGATGCTCATCAATATAAGAATGTCAGATGACTTATTGTGATGACAGGTTAACGCAAGGTGAAGAATCAGGACTGAGAATTATATGTACCGTATTCCTATGGCACTGGTTTTCCAATCTGATCCAAGACCTGTCTTTATTTTGCTCATTAGCAATTCATCAGACTGTTAGATAAAGGAGGGAGCTCTCTATATAAGATTCAATGCACTATACTTATCAGTTGAATTGCCCAGAAGTGTGCCAATCTCTGACACGTTTGGCTTCACTCACTATGAGTAGAATTTGGTTATTGTTGGTTCGGGTAATTGTGTTTTTGGGTTTACATAATGCAGATTCACTGCAAAATGTCAGCAATGAAAGAATATCTAAAATGCTTTCTCTATCTTTGAGTCTTACTGCTTATCTGGCATTGTTAACCTCCATCCCTGGCTCTAACAATGGTATATTATAACAGATATGGGCGTTTCAGTGGGTGTTGTCCATATTTATTATTAAGGTGAAACTCCAACTAAACTTTACTTTTTAGTTTTTGGAGTGGAGAAAAATTATCATTCCTTTTAGATTTTTATTGGAATCTCCAATGAAGATTCACTCTTACTTTCTGTTTTGATGATCCTCTGTCCCACAATAGCACAGAGAAAGAAAAAGAGAGAAAATATCCACTATGTGGACAGCAGCAACAAAAAAACCTTGCAGAAGTCCTCCCCACTTTTCATTCTATAAGAAAAAAAATTGTAATAGAGATTCTAATCCTTCCCCACTATGTCCAAAACAAACAAAACAAAAAAGCATTTGTCTGGAGTTTGAAAATCAAAAGACAGTTGGAAAAATAACATGAGGGGTTTATAAGCACACCTACACAATGACATCTTCCATTTAATTCAATTTGGAAGTAGATATCTCTTGGCTTAGAAAACAATGGGCCATACACTGCGAATGTAAGCACACTTTTACTGTGTGAGGGAGCATAGTTATTAATTCAATGGGAATTCAGTTCAGGGAAACACTGACGAATTATTGAAGACCTTGTCCATTCTTTTACAGCCCTGGCCGGTCACCCTCATCTTATGACAATGAAATAGTGATGATGAATCATGTCTATAAGGAGAGGTTCCCTAAGGTAAGGATGTTGCTTCATTACATAGCCATCTTCCAGAAGAATTTCTGTATCACTGTTATGTCTGTGGACCTAACTGTATCCTTGATTAAATGTCTTCTCCACTCAGTCATTGCTACCTAATTAAATGATCATCTTTGGTCTTCTCAGGCCACGGCACAGATGGAGGATCGACTCCGGGTGTTCATCTCCAACTTCTCTCCAGAGAATGTTCTACCACTGGCAGATGGGGTCCTTAATTTCATCCACCACCAGATTGTGGAGCTGGCCAGGGATTGCCTGACCCGGAGCACTGAGGGCATGATCACCAGTACCTACTTCTACCAGCTGCAGGATAACTTGGACAAATTGCTACTGGATGTAATTATCAGAGACAAAGGGCTAGACTGGGCTGGGTTGGCACCATAAAGTCATTTGTTCACCATGCTGGTTTGCTCTATCATTACAGCTCATTTATTATTGTGGCCTCTCTTGCTAGCTGTCAAAAAAATCATCAGTCATATAAGATTTTTGAAGTGAGTAAACTATTGTGTAACCATGCGTCTCTTCTGCAGGCCGTGGAACGATCTGAAGGATCAGAGGTGGCTTTCATCGCCCAGTTGATGAAGAATCTTCTCATTATTATCTCTCGGCCAGCACGTCTTCTAGAGTGCCTGGTGGGTAGTTTTTTTTTTTTAGAAACAAAAGCCAAACTGGGGCTAATGTATACATACCCTACTTTATATTTTGTTACCAGAACAGTCATTATCACTAAGCCAAAAACTTGACCAAAAGTCAATGTCCTGTCTCTCGTTTTCTTAAAACCATGCCCTCTTTGGTCCAGCATACAGGATCATGGAGAGTTCTACAACATAAACAGGTTTGAGTTAAGAACATCTTTATAACCCTAAGCCCCCCAACTGCCCCATGGATGACTAGAAAGATCTACGCAGGTGCACACCGTGTGCCTTGGATCTTTTTGACTTTGTACAAACAGATGTCTGGCAGACAGTATATAGTGGAGAATGTTTTTACTTATGCTCCTACAGAAGGCAGTTCCCCTACCAGTATGTTTTTAAAGTGTAAGAAAAAATTGCAGAAGAACATAGGGGCATGCAAAGAGTGCAAATAGACTATCTTTCTGTTTGGGTCAAGTTGACTAATATTTTTGTTTTAGGAGTTTAACCCTGAGGAGTTTTATCATTTACTGGAGGCGGCTGAGGACCAGGTGAAGGAGGGCAATCTGAAGACAGACATACCCCAATATATCCTTCGTCAGCTGGGACTCACGAGGGACCCTTTCCCAGGTAAGCTGCTCCTAGATTCCAAGTAGACTAGGGTGGTGCCTGGGCCCCTGGGGCCTTCCGCTTATGTCTAGCGGTTTTGGAGCCAAGAAACGTTATGAGCATGAGAGAAATACAGAGCAGAGCAAGAAAAGAAACATAGGGAACAGTGGGGACCCTCAGAACAGCAGGTACAGGGTCAGAACACACAAACGAGCATACCACATTGCCAGCTCTCCTTGAAATGCACTTAAGTTAGGTGAATGTACAGATAGACTTGCAACAGGACAAATGTCAGATAAGTCAGTATACAGCAGACAGCCAGGAACTGAGTTGGAACTGGGAGCAACAGGATACATATTCAAACAAACAGAATAAAAAGAAAAGTCAATACAGATCAGGCTATAGGATCAGAATAAATGATGCCAAAGAGCCACAGTTAGAACAAACTAAAACCAGCATTGACTTCTGAGGGCAAAGCCCCTAAATAGCCATCTACCCAGAACAGATCAAGCACAGGTGGTGGCAGACGAACACCAGTCTTGAGACATTATAGGGGCTCAGGTCGCAGGTGGGGATAGCACGGGAGGGGGGCAGGGACAGCAGAGGGGACACTATATGCGGGGACACTTAACCCCTGCTGCAGCTGTAGTACCTGACAGTATCATCCATGGATGCAGTGTATGTCAGAGGCCTGCGTTCAGTGAACACCCTGCACCCATGGATACCACTGGCCTGGGGGTGGTGACAGTCCCCCTGAAAAAAGCCGCCCAAGGACAAACGCCTCATTTGCCTTGCGGTAGATATGCCTCTGCCTTAGTGTGCTTCATGCTAAATTAGAATGGGGCCTAAGCTATATTCTCCAAATATTCCTAGGTCTACTGGTGTCTTTATCTCCTTCAGGATTCCATACCAGAGATTATGAAGCCTTAGCCTTTAACTAACAGTTGGGGATATAAAGTTTTGGAGGAGACAAATTGGGAGCGGACTTGTGGAGGCCAACATTTAAACTGGCAACTCGTTTTCTCTGATTGCTGGTCCATTTTGTTCACTTACCAGTCTACTCTCCAATACTAATAAATGAGTGGGTCATAAAACAGAAAGACTGGTAATGTGCCATAACTTTCCACAACAGCGCTGACATCACAAGCTGTGAGGCATCATGGTCCATGTCTGAATTTGGATCTATTGGATTGCTACTGTTGTAATGAGAAGAAAAGCCTTACTATTAATTTGCTGCTTTATTTGCACAGAGGTTGTGGCTGCTGAGGAGCCAGTCAGCGTGGAGACGCACACACCAGACAGTGAGGACATCGGGGAGGTGAGACTGATGTCCATTAGCTTTATAATTCATGATTTAAAAGGATACTGCAGCAGAGACCTCACTATACAATACTAAGAACAAAAGAGTTTCTGCTTACTAAGCATCACAAGACGCTTGCTCTTCTATTGTTAGCATTACCTGGTTGACGTGATCTGACCATTGATGTATATTTCCAGAGCACTTGGATGCTTGGATGACGATACCAGGTTTTGCCTGCAGATGGTTTTATTTTAGATTTGTATTTTTCTTTACATGGAAAAGGTGTTAATTCTGCATTCTGTCTTTTCTTGTATATATTATATCTCAACCTACCTTAAATTTACCTTAGATTTCTCTGTGACCCTTGTTTCAGGGAAAAGTAGGTGCAGTCTCAAAGCACATAAGACCGCCAGAGGAGAGCGACTTTGAAACCATTAAGCTGATCAGTAATGGTGCCTATGGGTGAGTGTTCCTCGTCAAATGCAACACTTTTGCAGTCGAAAAAGAACACGAACAATAGGCTTTGCATAGGGTTTGGGGGCCACTATTTACCGACAACTAAGTTTCCATGCTTAATGAGTGCTTAGCATATCAAACATGAAATCAAAAAGAAGTGGAGGTCTTTTGTATAGCAACCAATCAGGTTTTAGCTTTCATTTTCCAATCTGTACTAGAACATTTGCAGTCTTAATGGTTCAACATAATGTGGTCAGCATCTTAATTTTTGTAGAATGCCTCTATAAGTATATAAATGCCTAGTATTTTGAAAAAGACACTGAGAAGACAGCCAGTTTGTGAGCTGAAACAATCTGTTTTGTGCCTATATGCCCAGATCATAAAATGGCTTCCTCGCTCAAAGGCATTAGCCACAAACGGGCTTTTGCAGGAAATGTTATATCCAGGTCAAGGCTATCCTCCTCCATTCTTACCGGTATTTAGTTTTACTCACTGGTCTGAGCCTGGCACTTCTCCGGAACTCATCAAAGCTAAAACACCAGCATGACATCCAGGGATCTAACATTTTCAGTAGGTCAGCAATGTCAAGTACCATATTTCCCACAGCATGGGATCCCATTAAAAACTGCTGTTACTTGCCCATTATTCCTCCATTGCAAGCAAATACCAAGAGTTGGGCTATAAATTCCTCATTTGCTGGTTCTGCATCCCAGCTCTGCTGAAAACACTCTATCCTGAGGCAGTGAAAGTGTAAAGAGGAAGAAGGTACCAACCTCCATGTCCTCTGGTCTTGTTAGAAATTAACAAAAATTCCCAGCTCACTTACCAGCCAGCCTGCAACAAACCAAATTGACCCTAACAGTTCAAATAAAAACAGGGGGTTTAGTTTGCACACACTGGGGCTGACCCTTTGATTATTATTTAAGTACCTCCCACTAAGAACCTGTTCTAGAAATTGTGAGAAAGTGCATTGACAAGGCCTATCCTAATATCTATGGAAGCAGATTAGAATATGCTATTTTCATGCCACATTTGCCTAAATCATTGTTCAATGTACTGTCACAGTATATATGCAATATACAGAATGTATTTGAAGGGCTAATTAATGAAATTGTCAAAAAAAAAGGTGTTATTGTTGGCTGGTCCCCTTCACCACAGGGCTGTATATTTGGTACGACACCGGGAGACCCGACAGAGGTTTGCTATGAAGAAAATCAACAAGCAGAACCTTCTCCTGAGGAACCAAGTCCATCAGGCCTTTGTAGAGAGGGACATCCTGACTTTTGCACAGAACCCTTTTGTGGTCAGCATGTTCTGCTCCTTTCAGACCCGCCGGCATCTCTGTATGGTCATGGAGTATGTGGAAGGTGAGGCTCAAGATATACAGTATGTGTACAGTTAAATAAAATGCTTAAACCCCTTCCCTCCAAAATGCTTTATTCAGTTGTTAAAGTGGTTGTAAACCCTTACATATACCCAGTGATCTTCCTACATTCCTATTGGAGGGAATCACAGTTCCGTTTGGCATCCCACACTCTTGGAAATGTCAGGTAATAGCAGCACCTGGAGATCTTTTAAGTGATTGTAAACCCTTACATACCTTACATATATCCACTGAAGTGCCTGGCCTCAGATGATACACATAGATGAAAAAAAAATCCTCCTACATACGTTGTACCTGTTTATTTGCAGTCTTCTATCCTCTACATCTGTTCAAAGTGCAGATTTCAGAAAAAAAGGGGCGGGGAGCTGAAGTTACATTCTAAAGCGCTCAGTAAGGAGAGCTGATTGGAGGGAAGGGACACCCCCCTTCACACAGTCACAGGAACAGATCTGAGGCTTTCAATCAGCTGGAGGTCCCTCCCATGTCACCATTTTTCTCTTGGAGTCAGGAAAACTTGTCAGAAGTGATTCATGCTGATAGCAGAAGAATGTAGCAGCAGAGAGAAATGACACTTAGTGCTCTTAACTAGAACAACTACGCACTATAGTGGGATATGCTTTGTTCTTATTTCATGTCTGAAGTTTACAACCACTTTAATGTCGATCTAAATTCCAAAAATTGGTGTGCTTTAAGATGTTTTGATACTTTCTTTATTTATTAATGCTGGTCAGCAGGGGCGGACTGACCATTTGGAAACTCGGGCACTGCCCGAGGGCCCAGGGTCAGTAGGGGGCCCCATGAGATGCCCCTGGTACCTTTTTCATAGGCTTTTTTAGGTTTGGGCAAGGACACAGGGGCCCCATGATCCCCTATTGCCCGGGGGCCCCATGAGTTGTCAGTCTGCCCCTGCTGGTCAGGGCTAACAAAAATACAGCATTAAAATCTTTTTTATTTTTATTTTAAAGTAGAACTCGAAGATTGTTACTTTCACTTTTTATGTTCCCCCTCTTGTATAAAAAAAATAGTGCACATTCCTTCTCCATGCTCCGATAGGCAGATAGGTAGCAGGCATTCCTAGCTGGTGGTTCAGACGTGCATTCCCTACTCCATCAGAAACTCTCCCTATACTAGTCACACTGTCCCTCACCAACAGTTCCTATCCCTGATCTAGCCACTTCACAAAATGCATGCCAACTTCAGTGGGACAGTGCTATTTTTTAGCACTGCCTTCACTAAAGATGTCTGAAGATGTCATCCAGCACAGTAGCATTCAATTGGATGACTGCTCCTCTGATGAAGCCTATGGAAGCCTCAGAGGAACAAGAGTTCCTCCTATTCTCCATCCTCTCTGCATGGCAGCTGCCGTAACAGCACCTCCTTTGCAGGGAGGCTGAACTATACCTGCCTACAAACACACTGTCATTCTGGTTTTTTTTTGTGTACTATTTATTTATTTATTTCAGATACTTATATAGGTGTCCTCTTATCAAGCAGTGGTAAATGACTGCTGCTGAGTTCTCCGGCATTCTCGGAGAACACAGTTCTCCTGTGAATGCCTTTTATGAAGCGGTGTAGATCAGTTCTCGGAACGAAGGGAGAACAATCTACAAACGCTGGAAAACGGCTGATTTTACTATAATCTCACGAGATTACAGTAAGAGATCAGTCAAACACCTCCGGTTCCTCCGATTCTCCAGCTTGGGCTGGAGAATCTGCACGGAGAACACAGATTGCCAGTGAAGGGCTGACATCACTCCTTCATATACTGGCCATCTGTGTGCTGAGATGATCAGCGGAGAATATGTTCTCCACTGATCATCTCTGTTTCCTAAACCACAAATGATCGGAGATCGGCAACGATCCTCAGGATCGCCGCTGATCTCTGTTTCATAAAAGGACACCATAGTGCTGTCCAGGGGCGGACTGACCATTTGGAAACTCAGGCACTGCCCAAGGGCCCGGGGTCAGTAGGGGGCCCCATGAGATGCCCTTGGTACCTTTTTCATAGGCTTTTTTGAGTTTGGGCAAGGACACGGGGGGCCCCATGATCCCCTATTGCCTGGGGGCCCCATGAGTTGTCAGTCCACCCCTGGTGCTGTCAATTTATGCAGTGCTTTACATATATATTGTACATTCACATCAGTCCCTAACCCTCAAGGGGTGTACAATCTAAGGTCTAAGGTCCCTAACTCACATTCATATATACACATATTAGGGCCAGTTTAGACAGGAACCAATTAACCTCCCAGCATGTCTTTGGAGTGTGGGAGGAAACCCATGCAGGCACAGGGAGAACATGCAAACTCCAGGTGGGTGATGCCATGGTTGGGATTTGAACCAATGACCCTAGCACCGCTAGTACAGAAGTGCTAACCATTTAGCCACTCTGCTGCCCCATGGCCATCTTGTTGTTTACACTCCCCCCAGGGCTGGGATCACAGTACTCCAGGACTGAGCGGCATTTACATGTCATTACGTGAGTGCTGTTCAGTCCTGGAGGAATGCCTGCCCCCTTGCTGTCACCCAAGAAAGAAGAGTCAGTCTTGGTGGCATCATTGGTAAGAGGTATGTATCAGGTTTAATTAAAAAAACATTTTTGGGTACTTCGAAGGACGTAGGACGGGGTAACAGGCCTGGAATCAGGTTAAAATAAAATATTGCACATTCATATCTTGTATTCTTCTTTTGAGCCAATGGATCTTTAGACGTATTTGCATAGGTTTTTCCTTATGTCAAAAAGAAGCCTGGCATCTACAGAACTCAGCAGCTCAGCAACCTAATGATTTGGCTATGTAGAGCAAAGTAACAGGCTCACTTTTGTACTGAGAAAAAACTGATCACCTGCCCAGGTCTATAACTGGCTTTTTAAACAGTGAACATGGGGGGCTGTCACTATGTGAAAAATTTCCAAAAAGGTAGAACTATCCAGTTCAACTTGCCGGCCTACCCCAATCTAATAGCGGCTATTATTGGCAAGGAACAAGGATATGTACATCTTATCAACAAAGGGGGATAAGAAAAGCCAGTTCAAACTGTCAGCCAGTTAGCCAACTATCAAAAACCAAATTAACCTGTCTGGAAACATGCGTTTAAAAACAGGGGTTTAGTTAGTACACATTTGCAAATACATACGTAAGCCACAGAGCCGCGTCACGGCACCCTGAGTATCTGTGGTCCTAACTCTACAAGTCTAAAGAGTCCTCACAGTGGAGGCACATGCATTTAAATGGATAGAAACAAGGGCAGATAAACATGAGGGGAGCCCCACCCTTCATTAAAAAGGTTATGGGAGCGCACCTGACACCCAGCATGTTGCACAACGGCAGCTAGGGAGTCCAGTGCACCCACTGAACCTACAAGCATACAAAGAAAAAACTGATCACCTGCCCAGGTCTATAACTGGCTTTTTAAACAGTGAACATGGGGGGCTGTCACTATGTGAAAAATTTCCAAAAAGGTAGAACTATCCAGTTCAACTTGCCGGCCTACCCCAAGGGTAGGCCGGCACTTTTGTACTGCCCCACCAGATGCACATGCTTACTTCCCTTTGTAACCCCATTTTATAGACAGATGAATATAATAAAATAAGGAGTTGGCTCCTGTCTAAATTGTCCCTAGTATGTGTATGAATGAATGTAAGTTAGGGACCTTAGATTGTACGCCCCTTGAGGGTTAGGGACTGATGTGAATGTACAATATATATATGTAAAGTGCTGCGTAAATTGACGGCGCTATATAAGTACCTGAAATAAATATATATATATATGGGTGTGTGTGAAATAAATAAATCAATAAAAAAAAGCTTATAAACATAAAAGAGTGATCCGCAGCTGCTGTGCAGGTACTGTGCCATAAGAGAGGGAGCAATAAAGAGCTTACAGCTGCCTCTGTGCATGGAAACTGTTCTATGGGATGGCAAAAGGAATAGCACTTTAAATAGCACTTTAAAATAATCTAGGCTTTATGTTTAAGTATCAGTCCTTTATGAAGTATTTCGAATCCCAGCCTGCCTCCTTTGCAGTTTGTTTCCTAAAAGCTACAAGTTTTCCTCCTGATCCCAATATGCCACTGAAGAAGTGATTGTATAAATTCTGCATGAAGTGTTTTACTGTACTCTTACTGATGCTGTGTTCTGTCCTCGGCAGGGGGCGACTGTGCCACGCTTCTGAAGCACATTGGTGCCCTTCCACTGGAGATGGCACGGCTATATTTCGCTGAGACTGTATTGGCTTTGGAGTACCTGCACAATTATGGGATAGTTCACCGAGATCTGAAACCTGACAAGTGAGGACCAGACATGTAGCATAACTGAGTACATACAAGCAGCAGCAAATTTAACATATTTGATACCCCAGTATTTTTTTTAACACCCTCCCCACTCACGTGTAAGGGTTTAATAGAGGCATACTTAGCGAACTGAACAAAGCATGGGGAAAGTAATGGGGTGGTTTGAATGACAGGCCTTCTAGGGAATTGATTATATTAATATGGTCCTCTAAACAATAGTGAGTTGATGATATGTAGGAAAATAAGTGGCAGAGGTGACAATACAAAGGGTACAAATGGGCAATCATATAACATATGCAGGCAACAATTAGGCAACCGTTGTAAAAATGGAATTTTTGTACTCATCATAAAATCTTTTTGTCTAAGTTCATTGAAGAGCACAGCACCCTCCCTCTCTGATTGAAGGGCACAGCACATTCCCTCTCTGATTGAAGGGCACAGCACCCTCCCCCCTGATTGAAGGGCACAGCACCCTCCCTCTCTGATTGAAGGGCACAGCACCTTCCCTCTCTGATTGAAGGGCACAGCACCCTCCCCCCTGATTGAAGGGCACAGCACCCTCCCTCTCTGATTGAAGGGCACAGCACCTTCCCTCTCTGATTGAAGGGCACAGCACCCTCCCCCCTGATTGAAGGGCACAGCACCCTCCCTCTCTGATTGAAGGGCACAGCACCTTCCCTCTCTGATTGAAGGGCACAGCACCCTCCCCCCTGATTGAAGGGCACAGCACCCTCCCTCTCTGATTGAAGGGCACAGCACCCTCCCTCTCTGATTGAAGGGCACAGCACCCTCCCCTCTGTTTGAAGAGCACAGCACCCTCCCTCTCTGATTGAAGGGCACAGCATTCTCCCTCTCTGATTGAAGGGCACAGCACCCTCCCTCTCTGATTGAAGGGCACAGCACCCTCCCCTCTGTTTGAAGAGCACAGCACCCTCCCCCCTAATTGAAGGGCACAGCACCCTCTCCTCTGATTGAAGGGCACAGCACCTTCCCTCTCTAGTTGAAGGGCACAGCACCCTCCCCTCTGATTGAAGGGCACAGCACCCTCCCTCTCTGATTGAAGGGCACAGCACCCTCCCTCTCTGATTGAAGGGCACAGCACCCTCCCTCTCTGATTGAAGGGCACAGCACCCTCCCCTCTGATTGAAAGGCACAGCACCCTCCCTCTCTGATTGAAGAGCACAGCACCATCCCTGTCTGGTTGAAGGGCACAGCACCTTCCCTTCTGATTAAAGGGCACAGCACCCTCCCTGTGTGGTTTAAGGACACAGCACCCTCCCTTCTGATTGAAGGGTACAGCACCCTCCCTCTTTGATTGAAGGGCACAGCACCCTCCCCTCTGATTGGAGGGCACAGCACCCTCCCTTCTGATTGAAGGGCACAGCACTCTCCCTCTCTGATTGAAAGGCACAGCACCCTCCCCTCTGATTGAAAAGCACAGCACCCTCCCCTCTGATTGAAGGGCACAGCACCCTCTCCTCTGATTGAAAGGCACAGCACCCTCCCTCTCTAATTGAAGGGCACAGCACCCTCCCCTCTGTGACCAGTTGTTCTCTGTATACTTCTTTGTGATTAACTGTGCTGCCTCTAGAAGACAGAAGGTTTGACCACCATCAGGGGCCACCCCTAGGCTGTGCTTGCAGACATCACCTGTGCAATAATGTGAGCAACAGATGGGTAAATGTGACAATATGTGGTCATGTCTCCCAGCGCCAATTCTGCCACCCTTCCCCAGAAAAAATCTTCTCTCTGCAAAGATATTCCACTTTCCCTCCGTGCAAAAAAATGTATCAGACTTTAGAATCAGAGTGGAGCCTGGTGCAAAACAAGGGGAAGCCCTCCCAACTTCCCTCGCCTTTGTGTCATGTGACACATCTGAGCTAAGGAGGAGCCTACAAGAGCTTCCCTCTGCTCTTCAGGGGTATACAGAGGGCAGGCACATACTACCATGAAGGTGTTTCTGCAGAATTGCAATCCGCACACTTGCAGACAAAGTACATTTTGGCTTTACCGAGATCTCCTATAGTGTTAATGTGCAAAGGTGGCATCTCTGGTCTGGGTCACGTGCCCCTTGCCTACACTTATAGAGCACTCTTTGGCTTGCTGTACTTTGGGCAAAGAACTCACACCACCCTGCCTTGCAATACAACTGCATCAAAGTGCTTTTATAGTCATGAATATAGCAAAGGTGTTGCAAAACTCCAGTTGCCTCTATTAAAAATGTGAAGAGTAAGTACCACCTACTATATACACATACATGTATAGTACCTACCAGGGGCGGACTGACCATTTGGAAACTCAGGCACTGCCCGAGGGCCCGGGGTCAGTAGGGGGCCCCATGAGATGCCCCTGGTACCTTTTTCATAGGCTTCTTTGAGCTTGGGCAAGGACACAGGGGCCCCATGATCCCCTATTGCCCGGGGGCCCCATGAGTTGTCAGTCCGCCCCTGGTACCTACTATACACCTTCAGTGCTCACACAGTCTAATATAGTTGTGAGTATAAAAGCATCTTCTAGCTCATACACAGTGTATAATGTTTCTGTTGGTGCAGTGAGTAAAGAAAGACATGTATACAAGGCTGGACCCTCTCCATAGATCAGGCCCAATGGTTGAGGCCAACACTGAAATGTTTTCCTTCCACACTGGTATATATTAGTATGCATAGTCCGTGTCTTTCTCTGTTAATGTCTGACTAAATGTATCTTTACTCCTTTCTGTCTCTGTTCTTTTTTCTTACTTCAGTCTTTTGATTACTTCCATGGGTCATGTAAAACTAACTGATTTTGGCTTATCCAAAATGGGGCTTATGAATCTCACCACCAATTTATATGAAGGACATATCGAGAGTGAGGCCAGAGAATTCCTGGACAAACAGGTGATAATAAAGGGTTACTTTAAATTGTCTATGTCACCCTGTGGTAGAAGGGACAAAGTCCATGATACACATAGCTCATCCTGGGTGGTGTTACCCTGTGGTGGGAGGGACAGACTCCATGCCATATAGCTCCTCCTGTCTGTTTCACCCTGTGGTGGGAGGGACAGACTCCATGCCATATAGCTCCTCCTGTCTGTTTCACCCTGTGGTGGGAGGGACAGACTCCATGCCATATAGCTCCTCCTTTCTGTTTCACCCTCTGGTGGGAGGGACAAACTCAATGCCATATAGCTCCTCCTGTCTGTGTCACCCTGTGGTGGGAGGGACAGACCCAATGTCATATAGCTCCTCCTGTCTGCGTCACCCTGTGGTGGGAGGGACAGTCTCCATGCCATATAGCTCCTCCTGTCTGCGTCACCCTGTGGTGGGAGGGACAGACTCAATGCCATATAGCTCCTCCTGTCTGTTTCACCCTGTGGTGGGAGGGACAGACTCCATGCCATATAGCTCCTCCTGTCTGCGTCACCCTGTGGTGGGAGGGACAGACTCCATGCCATATAGCTCCTCCTGTCTGTGTCACCCTGTAGTGGGAGGGACAGACTCCATGCCATATAGCTCCTCCTGTCTGTGTCACTCTGTAGTGGGAGGGACAGACTCAATGCCATATAGCTCCTCCTGTCTGTTTCACCCTGTGGTGGGAGGGACAGACTCCATGCCATATAGCTCCTCCTGTCTGTGTCACCCTGTGGTGGGAGGGACAGACTCCATGCCATATAGCTCCTCCTGTCTGTGACACCCTGTGGTTGGAAGGTCAGACGTTATGGCTGGGAAAGACTTTTCACAAAGTCTGTTTTATAATAGAAAGGCAATAACTAGAGGAACATATTTTTTCTTGTATCCCAGGTTTGTGGGACCCCAGAATACATTGCTCCAGAGGTAATCCTGCGACAGGGCTATGGAAAGCCAGTGGATTGGTGGGCTATGGGCATTATACTGTATGAGTTCCTAGTGGGCTGTGTCCCTTTTTTTGGTGACACCCCTGAAGAGCTGTTTGGTCAGGTGATCAGTGGTGAGTATATCTTATCCTCCTGTCTTTCATATGTTTAGCTATCTCATCTGTGCATTTCTCTGCTGTCCCTGTCTGAAAAATGGTAATTTTTTTGAGTTGTTATAATGCAAGGCTGTCATAGTTCTGAATGTAGTCTGGCAGATTTGGTCAACATTTCAGAATTTGCAAAATTAGGGGTTTGATGGACTAGCAGTTAAACTTGTTTGATTTCCCAAAAAATGTGATAATTAATATTTATGTCATGCTCTTCTCATGTTAATTCACCTTGTTTATTCTCTTCCAGATGACATAGTCTGGCCAGAGGGGGAGGAAGCACTTCCAAATGATGCCCAAAATCTTATTTCTAGCCTCCTGCAGACAGACCCCTTGCTCAGACTGGGCACAGGTTAGACATATTGGGTCAAAGTTCCTAGTGAATGGGCTTGCACTCCACATTCCAACAGAAAGATTTATCTAACTCATTTTTCTAGTAGCCACACTGAATCAGGGGCGGACCGACCATTTGGAAACTTGGGCACTGCTCAAGGGCCCAGGGTCAGTAGGGGGCCCCATGAGATGCCCCTGGTACCTTTTTCATAGGCTTTTTTGAGTTTGGGCAAGGACACAGGGGCCCCATGATCCCCTATTGCCCAGGGGCCCCACGAGTTGTCAGTCTGCCCCTGCACCGAACAAATGAATATTAACAGTAATAGAGCACAAATGTGTTAGTCATCTTCAGCTGTCCCAGTTGATTTATCAGTACTAATACTTGGTTCACTAAATGTCAATGAGTTGGACTTGCAACTTGTGCAAACTGGGCAACTGTCCAAAGACCCTCTGGAACTTAGAGACCATGCACTCTTAGTTTTCTATGGATTCCCCCATCCACATTAAACTGTGTGAAAACAATGAATATCCCCTGCCAGCCATTGTATTCTGAAAGCCAGCACATGCAACATTGAGAATACCTGAACAGTGCCTGTATCTGATTGGCTGCAGTCACTGTTCGGCCAGCAATTTACTCCCCAGCTCATATGATTTTCAGCTTGAGGGATGCCTGGCTGAGTGGTGCCAGCATGGCCACCCATGGTTCAAATTTCGGCTGGGGCATCAGGCACTGTCTGACATTTTCTATCTTTATGGCCAGCTTTAGAGGCCATTTATGCTGAAAATCGGTTGGGCAAATGCTCATGCCCCCTCCTATTGAGGAAAAGTGAAGGCTTGTTTTGAAAGCTCTTTTTACTGCTTGTTAAGAATATGTAGATACTATATATCTATAATGTCGATAGACTGGACACATGATTGCTTTAACCTCCCTGGTGGTATTCCCGATATCAGTATCAAAAGCGGTAACCCCGAGCTACACTCGGGATTACCCTGCAGCGTTGCTCTGGGATTCCCTCGATGACTTACCTTGTCCTGCGCTCCCGCGATGTCCCCACTGCAACATCCCCGGGCCCTCTCCTTTGGCCGATGCCGGCATCCGTCTTCCGGGTTCTGGTCCCTGCGAGCGTCAGGACGTATGGGGATGGAACCAGCGGGAAATTTAAAAATTTTAAAAAGTGACATTCACTAATACACTAAAATCACACAGTATAACATTATTGTATCAAACCATTTCACATACATTTTGTCCCGAGTGCTTTGTCCGGCGCCCTGCCTGCATTTTTACTGTTCTTTCTGCCTGGAAACTGAGAAAAGTCCATGGCGTCCAAAAAGCGTCCCTTTAGGTCAAAAGCGGTTTTAGAACAGCTAGAGAACAGTGATAGTAAATCAGAACCACTTGCAGAATTGAGTGATAATGATTCGTGGGGAAATTCGTCATCAGACACTGAAAACGATTCTGCGACTTTGCTCAGTGATGTGCGAACTTGACGCTCTAATACAAATTTCAGTGTTTTTGGTTTGATTACATTATTAAATTAAATTTATTATTATGATATTATTATTTTTTATGATTATTTATTATATTATAATTTATTATTTCGTGTTTAAAATTTTATCATACCCGGGATGTTTACTAGACTCTTGTTCGGACAGATTTCAGTGAGTTATTCCTAAGAATTACAGGCCTACAATAAAAAAAAACTACATATTTCCATGCAAAAAATGTACCGCTTTCAGCACAGAAATATGGACATAATCAGACCGCTAGGGAGGTTAATAAACATCGAAACCTAGAAGAGCTGCAACAGAAATAGACCAAGTGCTCTTTTTTAATTTTTTCTTGTTTTTCTTTCTTTCTTTTGTTTTTTAACCTTTTTTTGCTGAATATAGATCTATGTTTGTCCCAAACATGTTTAAATGGCCAAACAATAACCTGCTTGACAGGCACTGGGATATGCAGAATGCTTTTTTAGTGCCATTTGGCATGAAAGTGATGAGAGAGTTCAGAACATTTCAAACTTTATTTCTCATATTATCTATCTATCTATCTATCTATCTATCTATCTATCTATCTATCTATCTATCTATCTATCTATCTATCTATCTATCTATCTGTATATGCTGTGTATCTATCTCTCTATCTTGTTTCATATTGTCGGGATCCTTCCTGTGCTGCCTCTTCCAGCTGATAGCAGGCAATAGTGCCCTAACAGCTGACTCTGGGTCACAGGAGGACAAAAATAAGTGTACACCTGTGATCCTGAAGAGAAGTATGGCCAACAAATTTTGGCCATACATTTCTTTATTGCAGTACTAGATGAAGCCCTATGGTTATAGAGTATGATTGTTAATAAGGTCATGGTGGAGGTGCAGGGATCCATTTATGCATAAAGTGTAAAAGAAATATATTATGATCGCAAACAATGTATGTGTTTTATGTGATTTCCTGTCATTTTGTTATCGCAGGGAGCGCTATTGAGGTCAAAGCACACAAATTTTTCACAGATTTGGATTGGAATGGGTTACTGAGACAAAAAGCTGAATTTATACCTCATCTGGAGGCTGAAGATGATACAAGCTACTTTGACAGTGAGTATGAAAAAAACAGTTCATAATAGCAAGAAAGGAGGGTAAAGAAACAGGTGATACACTCAGGCGTTGGGTTACTGTAATAAGATATTACAAGGGGAATAAGACACTCGGGAGCCGGGTTACTGTAATAAGATATTACAGGGTAATAAGACACTCGGGAGCCGGGTTACTGTAATAAGATATTACAGGGGGAATAAGACACTCGGGAGCCGGGTTACCGTAATAAGATATTACAGGGGGAATAAGACACTCGGGAGCCGGGTTACCGTAATAAGATATTACAGGGGTAATAAGACATTCGGGAGCCGGGTTACTGTAATAAGATATTACGGGGGGAATAAGACACTCGGGAGCCGGGTTACCGTAATAAGATATTACAGGGTAATAAGACACTCGGGAGCCGGGTTACTGTAATAAGATATTACAGGGGGAATAAGACACTCGGGAGCCGGGTTACTGTAATAAGATATTACAGGGGGAATAAGACACTCGGGAGCCGGGTTACCGTAATAAGATATTACAGGGGAATAAGACACTCGGGAGCCGGGTTACCGTAATAATATATTACAGGGTAATAAGACACTCGGGAGCCGGGTTACTGTAATAAGATATTACAGGGGAATAAGACACTCGGGAGCCGGGTTACCGTAATAATATATTACAGGGTAATAAGACACTCGGGAGCCGGGTTACTGTAATAAGATATTACAGGGTAATAAGACACTCGGGAGCCGGGTTACCGTAATAATATATTACAGGGGGAATAAGACACTCGGGAGCCGGGTTACCGTAATAAGATATTACAGGGGGAATAAGACACTCGGGAGCCGGGTTACCGTAATAGGATATTACAGGGTAATAAGACACTCGGGAGCCGAGTTACCGTAATAAGATATTACAGGGGGAATAAGACACTCGGGAGCCGGGTTACTGTAATAAGATATTACAGGGGGAATAAGACACTCGGGAGCCGGGTTACTGTAATAAGATATTACAGGGTAATAAGACACTCAGGAGACGGGTTACCGTAATAAGATATTACAGGGGGAATAAGACACCCGGGAGCCGGGTTACTGTAATAAGATATTACAGGGTAATAAGACACTCGGGAGCCGGGTTACCGTAATAAGATATTACAGGGGGAATAAGACACTCGGGAGCCGGGTTACTGTAATAAGATATTACAGGGTAATAAGACACTCAGGAGCCGGGTTACTGTAATAAGTTATTACAGGGTAATAAGACACTCGGGAGCCGGGTTACTGTAATAAGATATTACAGGGTAATAAGACACTCGGGAGCCGGGTTACTGTAATAAGATATTACAGGGGGAATAAGACACTCAGGAGCCGGGTTACTGTAATAAGATATTACAGGGGGAATAAGACACCCGGGAGCCGGGTTACTGTAATAAGATATTACAGGGGTAATAAGACACTCGGGAGCCGGGTTACTGTAATAAGATATTACAGGGGTAATAAGACACTCGGGAGCCGGGTTACTGTAATAAGATATTACAGGGGGAATAAGACACCCGGGAGCCGGGTTACTGTAATAAGATATTACAGGGGTAATAAGACACTCGGGAGCCGGGTTACTGTAATAAGATATTACAGGGGGAATAAGACACCCGGGAGCCGGGTTACTGTAATAAGATATTACAGGGTAATAAGACACTCGGGAGCCGGGTTACCGTAATAAGATATTACAGGGGGAATAAGACACTCGGGAGCCGGGTTACTGTAATAAGATATTACAGGGGGAATAAGACACCCGGGAGCCGGGTTACTGTAATAAGATATTACAGGGGTAATAAGACACTCGGGAGCCGGGTTACTGTAATAAGATATTACAGGGGGAATAAGACACCCGGGAGCCGGGTTACTGTAATAAGATATTACAGGGGGAATAAGACACCCGGGAGCCGGGTTACTGTAATAAGATATTACAGGGGGAATAAGACACTCGGGAGCCGGGTTACTGTAATAAGATATTACAGGGGGAATAAGACACCCGGGAGCCGGGTTACTGTAATAAGATATTACAGGGGTAATAAGACACTCGGGAGCCGGGTTACTGTAATAAGATATTACAGGGGGAATAAGACACCCGGGAGCCGGGTTACTGTAATAAGATATTACAGGGTAATAAGACACTCGGGAGCCGGGTTACCGTAATAAGATATTACAGGGGGAATAAGACACTCGGGAGCCGGGTTACTGTAATAAGATATTACAGGGTAATAAGACACTCAGGAGCCGGGTTACTGTAATAAGTTATTACAGGGTAATAAGACACTCGGGAGCCGGGTTACTGTAATAAGATATTACAGGGTAATAAGACACTCGGGAGCCGGGTTACTGTAATAAGATATTACAGGGGGAATAAGACACTCAGGAGCCGGGTTACTGTAATAAGATATTACAGGGGGAATAAGACACCCGGGAGCCGGGTTACTGTAATAAGATATTACAGGGGTAATAAGACACTCGGGAGCCGGGTTACTGTAATAAGATATTACAGGGTAATAAGACACTCGGGAGCCGGGTTACTGTAATAAGATATTACGGGGGAATAAGACACTCAGGAGCCGGGTTACTATAATAAGATATTACAGGGGTAATAAGACACTCGGGAGCCGGGTTACCGTAATAAGATATTACAGGGTAATAAGACACTCGGGAGCCGGGTTACTGTAATAAGATATTACAGGGGAATAAGACACTCGGGAGCCGGGTTACTGTAATAAGATATTACGGGGTAATAAGACACTCGGGAGCCGGGTTACTGTAATAAGATATTACAGGGTAATAAGACACTCGGGAGCCGGGTTACTGTAATAAGATATTACAGGGGAATAAGACACTCGGGAGCCGGGTTACCGTAATAAGATATTACAGGGGGAATAAGACACTCAGGAGATGAGGATAAAGACATTACTTTACGCTTCTTTAATATTTATGTGTCTCTTTAGCTCGATCAGATCGTTATCAGCATATTAACTCTTACGATGAAGATGATACAAATGATGAGGACTCTGTAGAGATTCGTCAGTTCTCATCCTGCACTCCACGGTTCAGTAAGGTAAGCCCAGCAATATTCCATAGGTTCCGTATCTCCAGCTGTGTAGATGTGCAGAGTACTGTTTATTGATGATGTCAGAGTACTTTACTCTCTTACCTTAAAACAACTTGTTTTGCTGTAATAATTCAATGTGAACAAGTCATGGTACTGGGGATGAGATGGCCTTGCAATGCATTTAACAAGTGTTTTGGGATGTGCTTCCTCCATGTTGAAAGGCAGTCCCCTTTTTTTTGAGCGATCTTCAGATTCTGACAGGGGGTGGGGGTTACCATAAGCAGGAATGGCCTACTAGATAAAAACCCTGAAGCCAGGCTTACCTTGTCCTATCCCTTCTTAAGGTTTGGGCCATATGTACCTCTCTTTAAAACACACTTACACTCATAGAAATAGAAACAAGGAGGAAACAAGGAAAATAGAAACAAGGAGGAAACAAGGAAACCTGGAACAAGCATGCTGGATGGAAAAGTCAGAGGTCCTTATCTGCATGCTTGTTCCCATTCAGTAACTTGTAAAGTACCTAAGCTATTGGATCAGGATAACAGCTAGGGAGCTACTACAGCCCCTGTACATCCTCACTACAGGTTTCCTTTAAAGCTGACTATACCAAAGGATTTACAGTTCTGTTCAGCTTGTCTTTTGATCCAGGCTCCCCTGTCATTGAGAGTTTAGTAATAAGATGTTGACTGGAAAATGAAGTACACTGATGAGATCATCACTCTGTTCCCTCCTCTTGTTAGCAAGCCCCCAGTGTTAGACTGGCAGTATTATGTAAAATAGTATAGCCTGGATTCGATCAATACCTCTGACCAGGGGTGGACTGACAACTCATGGGGCCCCTGGGCAATAGGGAATCAAGGGGCCCCTGTGTCCTTGCCCAAACTCAAAAAAGCCTATGAAAAAGGTACCGGGGCATCTCATGGGGCCCCCTACTGACCCCGGGCCCTCGGGCAGTGCCCAAATTTCCAAATGGTCAGTCCGCCCCTGCCTCTGACCATCCCTCCCAGACTGAATCCTGTGCATTATATTACAGAAAGGTAATAAAAACAGGCCAGAAAACAAACTAGCCTATACTGGCTCGGGTATTCATGATTGGTAAATAAAAACAAATATGACTTAATTTTTTTCATACTAAAGAAGTGAAAACCTCTCCTTACACAGTCACCATAGCTCAGAACCATGTGAAAAAAATGACACAACCCTCCTAAAGGAGTATCTATGAGGTGGGTTTACTAAAGGCAAATAGACTGTGCAGTTGCTCCAGAGCTTAGTAAATGAGGTGAAGCCTCACTTTGCAAAGAATATCCAATCACATGCAAGAAAAATGGGGAAAAAAAGCTTTTTTGCCTGCGTGTGATTGGATGATAAGTCAGCTGAGCTTCCCCTCATTTAGTAAGTTCAGGAGCAACTGCACTTGCAAAGTGCACAGTTTATTTGCCGTTAGTAAATCCACCCAAATGTATACTATATATTAAAATGGTCTATGATGGGGTCTCCATTCCTTCTAAACAAAGGGTAAGTTTACTGTTCTTCAAACTTTAGAGGGACCGGACTGTGGCCAGTGAGAGAAGAAAATGTCCTTTCATTAGTGGGAGTAAACAATGCCCCATCATTGGTATTAAGGGGACTAATAGTGTCCCTTCGTGGATATCAATGGCAGGAATAGTGTCCCATAGTTGGTTTCAGTTGGAGGAAAAGTGCCCCATTAATAGTGACAGTGGGATGAATACTGTCCCATTGTTGGTGTTAGTCGGAGTAATAGTGTCCCATCATTGGTATCAGTGGTAAGAATTGTCCTATTGTGGGTGCCAAAATTATCTGGGAGTTCTGGTAGATCACAAGCTTAATAATGGCATGTAATGCCAAGCTGCGGGTTCTAAAGCGAGCAAAATCCTCTCTTGTATTAAAAAAGGTATAGACTCCAGAGAGATATCATTTCCCCCGGTACAAATCATTAGTAAGACCTCATCTGGAATATGCAGTTCAGTTTTGGGCTCCAATTCACAAAAAGAACATTGGGGGACTGGAGAAAGTACAGAGAAGGGCAACCAAACTGATACGAGGCATGGAGGAGCTCAGCTATGAGGAAAGATTAGAGGAACTGAATTTATTCTCTCTTGAGAAGAGGAGATTAAGGGGGGATATGATCTCCATGTATAATATATAAGGGGGGATATGATCACCATGTATAATACATAAGGGGGGATACAATCTCCATGTATAATACATAAGGGGGATATGATCTCCATGTATAATACATAAGGGGGGATATGATCACCATGTATAATACATAAAGGGGGGGATATGATCTCCATGTATAATACATAAAGGGGGATATGATCACCATGTATAATACATAAGGGGGATGTGATCACCATGTATAATACATAAGGGGGGATATGATCTCCATGTATAATACATAAGAGGGGATATGATCTCCATGTATAATACATAAGGGGGGATATGATCTTCATGTATAATACATAAGGGGGGATATGATCACCATGTATAATACATAAGGGAGGATATGATCTCCATGTATAATACATAAGGGGGGATATGATCTCCATGTATAATACATAAGGGGGGGATGATCTTCATGTATAATACATAAGTGGGGATATGATCACCATGTATAATACATAAGGGGGGATATGATCTCCATGTATAATACATAAGGGGGGATATGATCTCCATGTATAATACATAAGGGGGGATATGATCTCCATGTATAATACATAAGGGGGGTATGATCTTCATGTATAATACATAAGGGGGGATATGATCACCATGTATAATACATAAAGGGGGATATGATCTCCATGTATAATACATAAGGGGGGATATGATCTCCATGTATAATACATAAGGGGGATATGATCTCCATGTATAATACATAAGGGGGATATGATCTCCTTGTATAATACATAAGGGGGATATGATCTCCATGTATAATACATAAGGGGGGATATGATCTCCATGTATAATACATAAGGGGGATATGATCTCCATGTATAATACATAAGGGGGGATATGATCACCATGTATAATACATAAGAGGGGATATGATATCCTTGTATAACACTTAAGGGGGGGATATGATCTTCGTGTATAATACATAAGGGGGGATATGATCTCCATGTATAATACATAAGGGGGGGATATGATCTCCATGTATAATACATAAGGGGGCATATGATCACCATGTATAATACATAAGGGGGGATATGATCTCCATGTATAATACATAAGAGGGGATATGATCTCCATGTATAATACATAAGGGGGGGATATGATCTCCGTGTATAATACATAAGGGGGGATATGATCTCCGTGTATAATACATAAGGGGGGATATGATCACCATGTATAATACATAAGGGGGGATATGATCTCCATGTATAATACATAAGAGGGGATATGATCTCCATGTATAATACATAATGGGGATATGATCTCCATGTATAATACATAAGGGGGGATATGATCTCCATGTATAATACATAAGGGGGATATGATCTCCATGTATAATACATAAGGGGGGATATGATCTCCATGTATAATACATAAGGGGGGGGATATGATCTCCATGTATAATACATAAGGGGGATATGATCTCCATATATACTACATAAGGGGGGATATGATCTCCATGTATAATACATAAGAGGGGATATGATCTCCATGTATAATACATAAGGGGGATATGATCTCCATGTATAATACATAAGGGGGGATATGATCTCCATGTATAATACATAAGGGGGGATATGATCTCCATGTATAATACATAAGGGGGGGATATGATCTCCATGTATAATACATAAGGGGGGATATTATGTATTTAATCTCCAAATACAGAAAGGTTTCTTCACAGTATGAGCTGTGAAAATGTGGAATAGACTCCCTCTAAAGTTGGTTCTGGCCAGCTCAGTGGATTGCTTTAAAAAAGTCCTGGATTCTTTCTTGGATACACAGAATATAACTGGATATAACATTTATAGGTAAAGTTGATCCAGGGAATATCCAATTGCCTTTCAGGGGATCAGGAAGGGTTTTTTTCCCCTGCAGGAGCAAATTCGATCATGCTTTGCTGTGTTTTTTGCCTTCCTCTCGATCAACTGTTGGTATAGGATTATGACTTTGTTTTATGGTTGAATGGATGGATGGACTTTTTGTCTTTTTTCAGCCAGACTAACTATATATAACTATATAACTAGGTTGCAGGAAATAATGTCTCAGGTGCCAGATAAAAGGAAGGAAAGGGCCACATTCGACCCCCAGGCCACAGTTTGCAGACAAAATACATGCACAAATAATACAAATGACTTTATTAAATATTAATGCCATTCAAAACAAATGCAACTCACAGAGCATATGATAGGGAGCGTCTTTACCCAATAATATGTAAACACATTAATGCAGAAAAGAAGAATGTTGCCACTTAAATCTAAAAAAAACAGAGGTGTAATCAGATCCAAAAACTGCCAGTTCCTTCTTCTTTATTGTATCAACCCCGTCCATGATTTTCATTTTAGTCTTGTAAATATCCATGCAACAATTTCACATTAAAAAAGACACAGCCATGGCATCACCAATATGTGTATACTGGGTGAGCATGGTAGCCAATCAGCTTCTAACTTCAGCTTATTCAATTAAGCTTTGACAATAAAACCTGGAAGCTGATTGGTTACTAGGCAGACCTGAACCAGCTTCTGTGTGCACCAGTTTTAGTAAATCTCCCCCAAGGTTGTAGGGTATAGGGCAAAATCCACAATCAATATTAGTTCGCTTTGACTGAGGTATCCATACACTGCAATCTGTTTCTTACCCATAATATACTCTGAATTCCTTCTTGAACACAGCTCAAGGGCAATGCACATTCATAACAATGTATCCAGCATCAGCTGCCATGAAACATGGCTTTGTATTGTTTAAGCCACATTCAGCAACAATGTATCCAATTCATGACCACTCTGTGTCAGTAATCATATACAGTATAAACAGACTATTCATCATCCTTGTAGCTACATATAAATAAAACACACAGTTAACCCTTCCTGCCCAGCGTCATTAGTATAGTGTTGGTGCTTTTTATTAGCACTGATCACTGTATTAGTGTCATTGGGATGTCAGTGGCAGTTAGTCAGTTCAGTTCAGTGTCAGAATGCCCGCTGGAGTCCCGCTATAAGTCACTGATCGCCACCATTACTAGTATAAAAAAAAAAAAATTCCAGTATATATACCACCATCAGGGGCGGACTGACCATTTGGAAACTTGGGCATTGCCCGAGGGCCCGGGGTCAGTAGGGGGCTCCATGAGATGCTCCTGGTACCTTTTTCATAGGCTTTTTTGAGTTTGGGCGAGGACACAGGGGCCCCCTGATCCCCTATTCCCTGGGGACCCCATGAGATGCCCCTGGTACCTTTTTCATAGGCTTTTTTAAGTTTGGGCAAGGACACAGGGGCCCCCTGATCCCCTATTGCCTGGGGGCCCCATGAGTTGTCAGTCCACCCCTGCAGGTACTTATATAGTGCCGTCAATTTACGCAGCGCTTTACATATATATTGTACATTCACATCAGTCCCCAACCCTCAAGGGGTGTACAATCTAAGGTCCCTAACTCACATTCATACATACACATACTAGGGACAATTTACACAGGAGCAAATGAACCTTTGGGCAAGGACACAGGAGCCCCCTGATCCCCTATTGCCTGGGGGCCCCATGAGTTGTCAGTCCGCCCCTGACCATCATTTGTAGACGCTATATCTTTCATATGAACCAATTCATTTACACGTATTGAGATTTTTTTTAATAAAGACATGGAGCAGAATACATTTTGGCCTAAATTTATGACGAGATTTGATTTTTCAATTTTTTTTTACTGGACACTTTTTATAGCAAAAAGTCAAAAATATTGACAAGGGTATATTCTACCCTTGTCATGTCTGTTTACCCATTTTACCCATTTAGAGTTGCTATTCTGAATTGTGTCCCCATTTTTCAAATGATGCACAGGTATACAGCAGCATGGAACAGCTTTCCCAGCTAGAGCAGAAGGCCCCCTCTACACCCCAAGACAGCAACAAGCAAGAGAGATCTGAAAGGACAAGCAAGAGGGAGACTCTTGGAGGTGTGACCCTGAGAGATCGCTGCTGGAGGACTGTATCTCCTGAGATGTAAGTGGGTTCCCCTATTTCCTTGCTTGGATTACGGTCAGTGTAAAAAAAATCAGTTCATTAGAAGCTGCCCGGTTTGGCCTAAATGTTACAGATGAGGCATCTTGTTGCAGGAAACATTTTTCAGACTCAGTTGATGCTGACTCCAGTCCCCCATTAGCTGCGAGGCGCCGATTCTCTGCTCTAGTGGACACCGCACGTTTCGTGGCCCCTCTGGAAGGGGAAGGAGAGAGCAGGGTGAAGGGCAGCAGTGGAACTCAGCACGGCCAAAGTAAAATCCCCCTGGGAGAGCTTGAACCAGGTGAGTCCCCACTGGTGTCATGACATGAGAGTGGAATTGTCAAAGAGGCTGAAAGCTGCTGTGGATGGACGGTGCACCAAGTGGTACTGAAGCTTAGGGCAAAGTGCGTCCAGCCACAATCACTGCAGGTTATGGCCGGCTGTGTGCACAATCACAAATATCTATGGCTGATGATGTCGGTCATAGCACTATACAGTCTTGGTGGCCATAGCAATCTGCACACAGCTGTCAATCCCATCCATAGGAATCAGTAAATTCTTGGCCCTGGATAGAGCATGGCTAAACACCCATATGAATGTATCCTTGGGCCAACATAGAAATACATACAACATACAGCTGAAGGAAGCTCCACAGGAACACAGAGGAGCCCTGAAATATTGTACCAACATCCCTTCTCAAAGTGTATGTTACCCCAACAGTTCATATTCCTGATATTTGTCTGTATTACCATGTACTTGTATGAAAATGTATCATCCTGTACTATTTGCATTCCCCATGCTTTCCTATTTCAAACTGACCACACCAGGGCATGGAAGCGCATCCATCCCAGCAGGATCAGTTTTGTTCTTTGCATTCAACTTGGGAGAATAGCCTGTGTCTGTCCTCCAATGGTCAGACTTGTGCTGACACGCCCCCCCTACATACTGTAGCTCTTAACTGGACAGATCGGTATACTGCTGTTTCTCTGCCTTCTGCTGACATGGTTCTCTGCAGTCTTCACCCCCAGCTTTCCAAGCCCTTTATCCAACACAACAAACACTTTTCTCCTGCGCTAGGAAAGGACTCAGTAGACCCAATAGGAATGTTCTGGAATTTTCTGGAATATGCACTGCTTGCTGCCCTCTACAGACCGGGGTGGTCCAAATACACTAGATGCAAATGGAGAAACAGAAAAAGGGTGCACCGACCTAGTGCATTATCGTTTAAAATATTTATTGAAGAAACAAACTAAGTATCATACTCACAATGGACATAAAAACACATGCATGTCAAACTGAACAAGATGTATGATCCAAACAACATCTGAGTCCATACGATGGAACCCTGGATGACCAACTGGCTAATGTGTTTCGAGGACACAACCTCTTCCTCAGAGCCAAATTCAGTTTGACATGCCTGTGTTTTTATGTCTATTGTAAGTATGATACTTACTTTGTTTCTTCAATAAATATTTTAAACGATAATGCACTAGGTCGGTGCGCCCTTTTTCTGTTTCTCCATTTGTTTCCAAGCCCTTTATGCAGCTATAGGACATAGGTCATTATCATTGTCATGTGATCACGTATAAAGAAAGGGTATATATATATATATATATATATATATATAGTGCATATACACACTGTATATACAAATATTTTGCCTTGCATTACTTTTTTAAACTGAATGGGTTGTTTTTCAAGGTAAGGGTTCCCATATACAGTACTTTATACTTCCTTTGTAGTACATTCTTCTGTACTCAGCATGTCATCTCATCCACATAGCAAAATGTATTTGTCAAAGTATTCTCAATATTTTTTCTTTTTACCTTACCCACTTTGGTGATTGAGACTGTGCTCAAACATGATCTGCAAGCAATTTGGTGTACACAATTTAACTTACTTCCTCCATAATCTAGTGGACAAGTCGTCTGAATCTCAGGGGCACCAGGACGCAGAATCCTCCCCTCGTGCCACCAATGACCTTGTTCTGCGTAGAGCTCGTCATCAGCATCTGTCTGGGGATAGTGACCGGAGGAGAACCGGGGGGAAGGTCATAAAGTCGGCTTCCACCACTGCACTGTCTGTGATGATTCCTACAGGTGCCACTCAACACTCAAAAACCCTTTGCATATTTTTACATATTTGTTTTTATGTGATACCTTTAGTGTGGGGGAGATTTACTAAAAGTGGAGCACTCAGAATGTGGTTCAGCTGTGCATGGGAGCCAATCAGCTCCTAACGTCAGCTTGCTCAATTAAGCTTTGACAATAAAACCTGGAAGCTGATTGGTTTCTATGCAGAGCTGCAGCAGATTTTGGTTTTAATAAATAACCCCCAATGTGTGTGTTTACAGTCTGTGCATTTTAACCCCTTTCCAACCAGCCCTGGCATCCCTTTAAATTTGTCTCAATGCTCAGTGGACAGGAAGGCCTGCCCAATCATGTGGCCGCTGTGAGTGGCTGTCACAGTGGTCACATGATTGGGAGCCTGTCCCGCAACCTCCCAATCAATATTGGATTCTGGGAGCTGTGTTTGACAGCTGGGTCACAATGTTGGGATCATGCGGTGAGCGCACTGTCAACTCAGAAACCCCGGCCATCCATGGACACATATGTGCGTTAAAACCCACCCTATATATATATATATATATATATATATATATATATATATGTTATATTATATATGCATTACGAGGTTACTATATCATTTTGAAGGGTAAAGCCACCCAAAGATGATGAATGATAGTATGATCCACTTCCGGCTTGTTAAATTCCTGTTCCTCAGACTTTTAATCATCATATTATCATTCTTCCTAAACCTGAGTAACCTCAGAATTGCATGACCATCACACACCTTGTGCATCCTGATGCCAAGCAGTAGTCTTTCTTGCTCACAGTTCTTTTCAAAAATATTAATAAAACATTGCTGGCTCTCCTTATTGAAGGTGGTCCCCCATGCTACACTTGGATAGTTTGATAAGATACCTGGACACAGCCTTTGGCCCATTGGGATTTGTGACATCTTTATCATAGAACGAGGAATATTCTAGTTCATTGTGGTCATTGGCCTCGTCCCATATATGAGGGATATGGAAGGTGATTTGACTTTCCTCCTCTGCCATCAGTATTACGAGATGGATATTTGACCACCCTTGCCCTTCCGACGGTTTACAGTCACCATTAAATTTTGGACTATGCAGTCTCATCTTGGATGTCAGTATTTTACGACTGCTTTGATCAATATTGATTGTTTAATTCCCTTAGATCCTTTTTGTACTTATGCCCCCTGAAGAAGATCTAAAAGTGGAATGATCGAAACGCGTGGAGATTATTTTTGGAATGTTGTATAGTTGCAACTGTAAGGGAATATATCCCTGCAATAGTTATCAAAGCCAGTGTTTTTAAAGGCAATGTACCTTTTACCAACATTTTTTTGTACAATAAAGTGTATGACTAAAAAAGATTTTTTTTTGGGTATATGTGTGAGGATATGTTTGCTGCATTAAAGTCCCATAGGGGGATATTTTTGTGTATATTCATATTAGGGACGAGCAGTCAGATAATCGATTTTTCATCAGGAACAGTTCTTTTTTATTGTTGTGAAAAACGAGTTTCAATTTAAAGCTGAACTTATTCTCTCTTATTGCAGTTATGCCTTAGAAAATTAAAAAAAAATTAAATGTAATATTAAAAAGAGATTTTACCACTACCTTAAATGTTTCATTATATTAGCTTTCTATAGTCTTCTGTACCACAACACTCAGAATTGAAGTGGGAAGGGGGGGGGCGGGCGATGCTGTTTGGCTCTATTGCTTTGCACAGTGTCGTCGGTCTGGTTACAGGAGGGCACAGACAGGATCTTCTCAGTGTGCTGCTTCTCCTTCATCATCCATTCAGCAGACTGGTGTGGAAATATTGCTGGATACCTTACGTGGTTCTAAAGGCAGAAGGTTTTTTTTACCTTAAAGCGGAGTTCCACCCAAAAGGGGAAGCTTTAAAGATTGGTACCCCGCTCCCTATTAAGGTTTGGCAGTGGGTACCCGAATTTGACAGGTATCCGCTCCCACTTCCGCTGCAATCGCCTAGTTGTCCTCCCCCCCTCGCTCCCCATAGTCTTGTGGGACACGTGACAGGTCCCAGAAGACGACGGGGCCATTCATGAAGCGCAGCGCTACTCGCGCATGCGCAGTGGGCGCCCGGCTGTGAAGCCGCAAGCTGTCGCAGCCAGGTGCCCACACTGAAGATGCTGGCGCCTGGAATACAGGACGGCCCGCGAAACAAGCTGCGGCGGGGGCACCGAAGGATCGTGAGACAGGTGAGTGGCTGTTTTTTAAAAGTCAGCAGCTACAGTTTTTGTAGCTGCTTTTTTTTTTTTTACAGAGTGAGTGGAACTCCGCTCGCAGCCCCCCCTAAATACTTATCTGAGTGCGTTCTCAGTCCAGTGATGTGCACAAGAACAGAGCCTCTTTCTGCTCTCTCCCTCCCTCATTTGCTTAGACAGCCAGTGGGGAAGGAGCGGGGCTGAGCCACACACTGTATGTCTTATGGAGACACAGATCCGGCTCAGGAGCGAGAACACACAAGTGCCCCAATAGTAAGCGGCTTCTTACATATTTCTATTTCCTCTTGTACCAAATTGTATTGTAACTGTAATGTCTACCTTCATTTTGTAAAGCGCTGCGCAAACTGTTGGCGCTATATAAATCCTGTATAATAATAATAATTTAATTTGTAAAAAGTTCTTTGGACACTTGAAAAAGAAAAGAGGGAGGTGTATTGTAGTGTCACACTAAAATATATGACATTGGTTTTTATTTATGCCCCTGCCTTAGGGAGATAAAGGTGACATGTTAGCAGCTGCTTGTATATATACGCCTTTGTAAATTCCCGTATTTAATATTATTTATAACAGAATTCCACCACTCTTACTATTCCAGCCTTCTGAGCCTCAGCCATTTGGGTTGTGCATTTCTACTCTTCAATTCATACTTCTGATGTGGCCTTACAGTGGCTCTTTACATGTGGATTAGAACTACCAAATCCATACTTATGAAGCTCATGAAAAGTCCAGTTCTGTTGGGCTGTGAATATTTGGTGGTGACTAAGAACGTATTTCATTGCCCATGCTTGTAGAAGCTGCTGCTAAATATGACGTATTCAGTTTATAAGCAACTAACCGATACAAAGTCAGTGAACATAAACACCCGTCTGCCCCAAACACATAATTATTCCCCTATCTTCCCCCCTGAATAGTATAGTGAAGGTGAAGCCACGCTGTCAATCACAGCCGTCATGTCAGAGAGCCCACTGCGATTCCTGTGTCTCAGCTCTCTGCAGGGCAATAGTAGCATCAGCAGCCAGTGATCATGGTTATAAATCATATAAATATATATTGTCTATATGTAAAGTATGATGCTTACAGTTGATTTCTATCTCTCCAATACAGTGGAACAGCACAGCAGCTCTCCTCTGGTCAGTCCAATGTCTCCCCGGTCATTGTCATCCAATCCTTCATCCCGGGACTCCTCACCCAGCCGTGACTACACCCCCGCTGTCAGCAGCCTGCGCTCCCCCATCACTATTCAGCGGTCAGGGAAGAAATATGGCTTCACGCTCAGGGCTATACGAGTCTATATGGGGGAGAGTGATGTGTACAGTGTTCAGCACATTGTCTGGGTGAGTGACTTGAAGGCAGCTGATGGTACATCTCCAAAGCCAGAAGGCACATCTGAACTGCCACCCATTTCCAATGGAAATGTTCACATTGCAGTACTAATGATGCAATATTTTATAGCCCAACTCCAGAAAACCTAAAAACTCTCCCTTGCAGTGGGACGTTGTCTACATTGTAAGGGTTAGCTGCTTATTTATGTCTAGTGCACGGGTGTCAAACTGGCGGCCCTACAGCTGTTGCCAAACTACAAGTCCCATGAGGCATTGCAAGATTGACAGTTACAAGCATGGCTCCCAAAGTCAGAGGCATGATGGGACTTGTAGTTTTGCAACAGCTGGAGGGCCGCCAGTTTGACACCCCTGGTCTAGAGGATTTAAAAGCAGTTGCTTACCCGATCCTCTTCTGAGCAGGGTACAATGTGGCATATCAGCAACAGAGAACACACAAAGGCGGAGGTTAATTGTTTGTAAACGTTCCAACAAGGTACAACTAGGCCCGGCGGGTGAGCACAGCCATCCGGAACCACATAAAAAATTCACAGCCCTGATTCTGTAGCTTCTGACAGCATCTGTAATGAGGAGTGGAAGTGCTGCCTGGCCAGTCTGACCCAACTGGGAAGCTTCTCCAAGGAGGTAGGCATAGTCCCTGCACTTTGCCTACTCCTCCGGAACCTGTCCTTGCTGCTAAGGTCTGTCCCTTACTGGTGGGAAACCTGTCCCTACTCTAGGCACTTGAAAAATGCATGTCAAATCTGGGAGCCAGGGGCCTAAATAAGCCCTGCCCTCACCCAAGATGGCCCCAGAGGTCACCAGTGACTCAGCATCCAATCAGACAGCTGCTCACAGGTGAGAATAGGAAATCATAGAGAAACGAAATTCCCCATGACTTCCTTCCCCTTCTGTATTGCCGCTTCAGCTTAGCGCAACCTACAGTGGAGGATATGGACTGCTCCTGCCTACACTATGCTCCCCCGATAGACAGTGCTCCCCCATACTCCAGCAATCAGTCTTGATGGTCCCTGCATCAATCTTGATGATGTCAAAGGCCCTTAGACCACTAGATCACGGGGGAGAAGGTGTTGTGGGGACCATTCTAGAAGCACAAAGGAGCCTGCAGAAGCATAGGATCCGGTAAGTAAAAGTGCTTTACCAAGTCCCCAAAACATAAACAAGCAGTTAACCCTTGCGGCAGTTTGAATGCGCTTTTTTATAGGGCACACCAATAGGTTTCCTATACGACTTTTTATTAAAGCACACAACTCAGGCAGGAAAATGCATGAACTGAACTGAACTGAACTAAAGAAACAGGGTAGAATCTGTAAAAAATATTTGTGAGAGAAATAAAGTGCAGTGATTAGCACACCAACCAGGGGCGGACTGATAACTCATGGGGCCCCCGGGCAGTAGGGGATCACAGGGCCCCTGTGTCCTTGCCCAAACTCAAAAAAGCCTATGAAAAAGGTACCAGGGGCATCTCATGGGGCCCCCTACTGACCCAGGGCCTTCGGGCAGTGCCCGAGTTTCCAAATGGTTAGTCCGCCCCTGATACCAACCACTGTCATATCTTTGAATTAGCAGATGAAAGCAAATGCCTGGTTTCTGGTGCCATATGATCTTTTTATAATCACAGTCAGCTCCCTGATCTGTCTCTCCAGCTTTCTAAAAGAACTGTTATTTCCTGGTATGGGGTGCACCTTCACACTCCCCACAATAATGCAATTTTCTGTCTCAGAGCGACCTGCTTGAGTTTGTGCCTAGCCATATGCAAATACCAAAATTTAGAAAGTCAGTATTTGCCTAGGATCTAATTAATGTTGGACTGGGGAGCTGAGTGTCTTCTGCCTTTCAAGGTATTGAAACAGACAAGTAGGAGGTCAAACATAGACTTAAAGGGTATGTCCAAGCATTATCCAAATTTACCCTCAAACCTCCCTCTCCCCCTCTAGAACATGTCACAGCACCATTTGTGTCTATTATCTTGATCTTGTAGCGACGGTCAGATTTTATTATTTCCTGTGACATCATCACAGCTCTATAGATTTTCTATTTCTACATGCCTGTCCCACAAATATTTTGCATAGCTAGGTAGCACTCTTTGTTGAAATTTCAGTCTTGGGAGAAATCCTCCATCTCTGATTTCCCTGGTATCTTTCTCACGTAACTCTGCCTTGTTTCCCATAGCATGTTGAAGAAGGTGGTCCTGCCCATGAGGCAGGGCTCTGTGCTGGAGACCTCATCACCCATGTTAATGGCGAGCCAGTTCACGGCTTAGTTCACACCGAGGTGGTGGAACTAATTCTGAAGGTGAGACATTTTGTTCCTCCTTGGTGAAGTAAAGAGAAAGGTCCTTCAGCTCATACTACATTACACATGACTGCTCACCATCTTTCCACAGAGCGGTAACAAGGTCCTTGTCACCACAACGCCTTTTGAGAACACATCAATCAGAACCGGTCCAGCCAGGAGAAGCAGCTACCGGTCCAAGATGGCCAGAAGAAGCAAGAGGAGCATGGGAAGAGAAGGACAGGAGAGGTAAGCTGGGGAAAGTGTAGGGGGCTATGTGGGTCAATGAAGGTCTACCGTAAGGAGTTGTCTAGGGGAAGATCTCCCGGTGAAGGTTTCAATGTATTTTTACATGCCATATTTAGGGTGGACCCCCTGCCACATATTAAAAAAAAGGTCAATTATGAATGTAATTTCCTCTCGTTATTGTTGTCACTGGGACTGAAAGTGGCGGAAAATCATAAAACGTGCTGCCCAGAATGAAATTCCTTTTAATGAGATTGTAAATGGTATATTTTTTAATGTACAATAAAAAGATTTTATATTTACCTGCTCTGTGCAATAGTATTGCACTGAGCAGTCCCTTACCTTAACTTCTGGAGGCTGCTGCTGGTGCTCTCCGCTCCTTCTTCCTTCAGGTGCCCCCTCAGCAGGCCTGTTCTAAGGGGCACCCTTGTTGGTGCTCTCCTGAGTTCGTCTGTGAGTGTCCATAGACACACACAACACCACTAAGCCATGCCCCCATAACTCACCATGCAGGAGCTTGACTGACAGCAGTAGGAGCCTATGACTCCTGCTGCTGCCTGGTTCACCTGTAAGAGCAGGAAGAGGGGAGAACGGTGCTGCAGCTGGGACAGCGCTGGATCGTCGAGAAGAGTCAGGTAGGTTTTTAGGGAGGGGGTGGGTAGAACATTTTTAGGGAGGGGGTGGGTAGGGAGTGCATTAAGGGAAAAAACATTTTGAGTTTAGAGCTACTTCAACTGTGTTTTTAATTGTCTATCTAAAGTTCAGCTGTATGGAGGGCCTTGGTTAAGGAGGCGTTATTCCAAAATACACTGAAACCTTCACAAAATGGCATTGCCTTCCTTCCTAGCATTGTCTTTGTAACAAGGGTGGCATAGAAGGTAGCAGATGAGCAGCTGACAGTGCAGAACTTTTGGCATTGCATGAAAGGAGACAGAAGGGTTATGGAATGCGTACGAAATGAGACAAGGGATGGGTGTGAATGGAATGATTGGCAGATGGGCAGAGAGAAGGGTAAATCCACTCCGCTTAGGACAACAGGAAAATCATACAAGCATATGATTATCATTGAAGGGTCCTCTGCTCCTTTTCCATCCTTTCTCTTTTTCTTTCCTGTCTTGCTCTTCCCCTAACAGTAAGAAGCGCAGCTCTCTCTTTCGTAAGATCACCAAGCAGTCCAATCTGCTGCACACCAGCCGCTCTCTTTCCTCTCTCAGCCGTTCTCTATCCTCTAGTGACAGTCTGCCAGGATCTCCCACTCACAGCTTCTCAGCTCGCTCTCCAACCCACAGCTATCGATCAATGGACTCTGCATACCTAGGTAGGGATGAAAAGTCTATAAATGTGTGTTGTAAAATAGGAAATATAAATGTGTACCTCATTTTGTGGAATTGCTGCTTAGCAATGCCAGATTTGTACAGTGCTGGAGCATTTCTAGCAATGTCATGTTTGGCATGAGGCCAGAGCAGTCTTGGCAATGCCAGGTCTGTACAGGGTCAGTTCAATCTTTGCCAAGCCAGGTCTGTACAGATGTGCTGCAGTTTTAGCACTGCTAGATCTGTATGGGGCAGATGCAGACATAGCACTTCTAAGTCAATCTGGGGCCGGTCCAGTTTTGGCACTGTAAGGTCTGTACGAGGTTGGTAAAGTCTTGGCACTGTCAGGTCTGTACGAGGTTGGTGAAGTCTTGGCACTGGAAGGTCTGTATGAGGTTGGTGAAGTCTTGGCACTGTAAGATCTGTATGAGGTTGGTGAAGTCTTGGCACTGTCAGGTCTGTACGAGGTTGGTGAAGGCTTGGCACTGGAAGGTCTGTATTGGACCAGTGTAGACTTGCTACTGCCAGGTCTGTACAGGACCCACACAGTCTTAACAATGCCTGATCTCTAAGGTGTGTGTATTGAGCTGGTGCAGACTTGTCCCTGCCAGGTCAATACAGGGCTGGAGCAGTTTTAGTAATGCTGTGAAGCAGTTTTAGCAATGGTGAAGACAAAGCTGTGCTCACCACTGCCATGGCTGTATTGAGCCAGTGAAGTCTTACCACTACCAGGTCTGTGCAGAGCTGGTTCCTTCATGACAGTGCTAGGTTGCTAGATGGCCATTGCAGTTTTTATCTTCAGATGGGGTCTATTACAAGCTGCCTTGAAAAAAAAGATGGCCAGTATGACTGCGGATCCCCTATAAGGAGTGATTAGAGACTTTTGCAACTTTTCTAACCAGCACATGCATCTCCTTTAAAGAAACCCATAGGAACCAAGGATATTCTCTTTCTGAAAATACTAGGTACGTGGCTGGCATGCTTATCTAGTGGCTCCAATGCCTTCTGAGTTACAGACCTGAAACAAGAATGCCCATCTGGAGTTCTGGCTTCACTGTAATTTTCCTGACCTTTATGCTTGTTCCATGTCAATTTTGAACCCAGAAACAGCCACAGAACTAACATTTTCAGGGGATGGTCAGCAATGGCAGCACAGCTTTCCTTTAAAGTTTGATTAAGAATTCTCCATCAAGAGTCCATGAATCAGCCAGATAATTAAAATGTTGGACTGTGCTGCTTCCTTTTCTTACCCTGCTGTCCTAGGCAGCCACGCTCCTTATGGTAAATGGTATGAGAACTGCTCTGTCCTTCACTAAATTCTGCAGCAAATTCTCCCAGCAACTTGCCCTCTACTGCACATGTCCTAGCACTTGAACTGAGTTAGAAGCTGATGAAGTCTGTGTGGTTGACTACAAGACTTAAAGTGGTTGTAAACCTCAGACATGAAATATGAACAAAGCATATCCCTCTATAGTGTTTGCTTGTCTCAGTTCAGAGCAGTAACTGTAATTTCTGTCTGCTGCCTCATTCCTCTTCTATGAGCACAAGTCGCTTCTAATGTGTTTTCCTGACACCAAGAGAAAAAAGATGACAGGGGAGGGCACAGCCTGTGATTGACAGCCTCAGCTCTGTTCCTGTGTGCTGTGTGAAGAAGGGTGTTTCTCTTCCCTCCAATCAGGTCTCAGAGCTCTCCTCACTGAGTGTAACTTCAGCTCCCTGCCTCCTGCTTTTCAGAGCTGAGGCCAGTCATTTCACTGGGTATATGGAAGGGTTTACAACCACTTTAAATGAGGCAGAATGCAGGAAGCAAACACATGCACACAGCAAGTAAAATGCATGGAGATTGGAGAATTTACTCCAGTGTTTTCAGTGCAGGACACTGCAGATACACTAAATGGCCTCAGGTATGTGGACACCCCTCCAAATGATTGCGTTCAGCAGTTTCCAGTTAAGAGTACTATTAATGCAACAGTATATGAAAATAATTTGTGCGCTGTCAACTTTGTGGAACCAGTTTGGGGACGACCCTTTTCTGCTCCAGCATGTCTGCAACCTGCGTACATAGGCAGCTTCATAAAGACATGGTTTGGTGAGTTTGTTGGGGAGAAACTTGAGTGGTCTGCACAGAGCCCTGATCTAAACTCTACTGAGCATCTTTGGGATAAAATGGAACACTGAACGTGAGCTAGGCCTTCTTGTCCAACATCAGTACTTGACCACACAAATACTCTTCTTCTGAATGAGCACAATTTCCCACAGACATTGAAATGCTTTACCAGAATGGAGGTTGTTATAGCCACAAAGAGCAAACCAACTGCTTATTAATGTCAATGGTTTTGGAATGGGATGTCCAACAAGCTCATACAGGTGTGATGTTGAGGTGTCTACAAAACTTTGACCAAAAATGTGAGTGCAACCTATAGATTTCACTTGCCTTCCAAACATTGCAGAAAGAAGCTTTGTGCAATTCAACTTTAATAATAATGCAATTCAGTTCAAACTGTTATTATGGGGGATGAGCAAACACTCAATTTACAACCATTTTGTCTACCTTCTTAACAATTGTTGAGATAAACTAACTACACAGGGAGTGCATTGTTTCCTGCAAGTCAGCAGAGGGGTGTTCAAGTCAAACTGGGACTTTTGAGTTTATATAATAAAAGAACAAATTGCAAGGAGTGGAAACTGCATTTATTTTTATACATACTCCCCTGCTGTAATTATACACTGATCGCAGTGTTTTACTAATGCCTGGAAAGCTTCGGCATAGAAAGATTTGTCAGTACACCTGGACCATCCTAGGACAGCTTGCTTCACCTTGTCACCAGTGCTGAAATGCTGACCACAGAAAGATTCATCTTTTGGGCAATTTCAAGACAGATTATGCATCGATTATCCATGATCAGCCATTCTATGTGCTGAATATTCACAGGAATGACTGCTGTGGGCTGGGAACCACCATGGCCGGGATCATCACTGGTGGATGTACTGCCATCTTTGAAATGTTTACACCATTCAGATGTCTTACTGCGGCTGAGTGTCGCAGCAACCTACTCTGCTTGAAGTCGTCTGTAGATACAGTGGGGCAAAAAAGTATTTAGTCAGCCACCAATTGTGCAAGTTCTCCCACTTAAAAAGATGAGAGAGGCCTGTAATTGGCATCATAGGTAGACCTCAACTATGAGAGACAAAATGAGAAAAAAAATCCAGACAATCACATTGGCTGATTTGGAAAGAATTTATTTGAAAATTATGGTGGAAAATAAGTATTTGGTCAATATCAAAAGTTCATCTCAATACTTTGTTATATATCCTTTGTTGGCAATGACAGAGGTCAGACGTTTCCTGTAAGTCTTCACAAGGTTGGCACACACTGTTGCTGGTATGTTGGCCCATTCCTCCATGCAGATCTCCTCTACAGCAGTGGTGTTTTGGGGCTGTCGCTGGGCAACAAGGACTTTCAACTCCCTCCAAAGGTTTTTTATAGGGTTGAGATCTGGAGACTGGCTAGGCCACTCCAGGACCTTGAAATGCTTCTTATGAAGCCACTCCTTCGTTGCCCGGGCGGTATGTTTGGGATCATTGTCATGTTGGAAGACCCAGCCACGTTTCATCTTCAATGCCCTTGCTGATGGAAGGAGGTTTGCACTCAAAATCTCACGATACATGGCCCCATTCATTCTGTCCTGTACATGGATCAGTCGTCCTGATCCCTTTGTGAAGAAACAGCCCCAAAGCATGATGTTGCCACCCCCATGCTTCACAGTAGGTATGGTGTTCTTTGGATGCAACGCAGCATTCTCTCTCCTCCAAACATGACAAGTTGTGTTTCTACCAAACAGTTCTATTTTGGTTTCATCTGACCATATGACATTCTCCCAATCCTCTTCTGGATCATCCAAATGCTCTCTAGCAAACTTCAGACGGGCCCGGACATGTACTGGCTTAAGCAGGAGGACACGTCTGGCACTGCAGGATCTGAATCCCTGGCGGTGTAGTGTGTTACTGATGGTAGCCTTTGTTACGTTGGTCCCAGCTCTCTGCAGGTCATTCACTAGGTCCCCCCGTGTGGTCCTGGGATTTTTGCTCACCGTTCTTGTGATCATTTTGACCCCACGGGGTGAGATCTTGCGTGGAGCCCCAGATCGAGGGAGATTATCAGTGGTCTTGTATGTCTTTCATTTTCTAATTATTGCTCCCACAGTTGATTTGTTCACACCAAGCTGCTTGCCTATTGCAGATTCAGTCTTCCCAGCCTGGTGCAGGTCTACAATTTTGTTTCTGGTGTCCTTCGACAGCTCTTTGGTCTTCACCATAGTGGAGTTTGGAGTGTGACTGTTTGAGGTTGTGGACAGGTGTCTTTGATACTGATAACAAGTTCAAACAGGTGCCATTGATACAGGTAATGAGTGCAGGACAGAGGAGCCTCTTAAAGAAGAAGGTACCGGTCTGTGAGAGCCAGAAATCTTGCTTGTTTGTAGGTGACCAAATACTTATTTTCCACCATAATTTGCAAATAAATTCTTTCCAAATCAGCCAATGTGATTGTCTAGATTTGTTTTCTCATTTTGTCTCTCATAGTTGAGGTCTACCTATGATGCCAATTACAGGCCTCTCTCATCTTTTTAAGTGGGAGAACTTGCACAATTGGTGGCTGACTAAATACTTTTTTGCCCCACTGTATCTGCGGGTTTCATGTCTTCATTCAACCTTCATCACCACAAGCTGTTCCACTGTTGTCTGCCATCTTGATTAACGGTCTCTGGATTAGCCCATATCAGTAATAGGACACACTTACCATTTGTTACTGCGTGTAGTACCGCCATGCTAGCATCCCTTTTAATACCTGTAAAATTAAAAGTCCTGGTTTGACGTGAACGCCCCTCGTACATTGTGAGAAGAAGGAATACAGCACTGCATCATCTAGGTGATCTCTCTTACATGCAATGAAAAGAAAAAAAATTAGGGAGAGGTAAGAATTCCATTTGGGTCAGATTCTCACCAACCCACATGTTAAAATGCACATGGGTTGGTGTGCAATGTGTCCACATTTGATACCATGCGACATGCTGCATTAAAATGATACCTGGGTCATTTCAACACAGCACATTGGTGTGAACAGGCTAAAGCAAGGTTTTTTTGAATCATCTTTGATTTTTGCCTGCATTGGGCAATTGTGGCAAATGGCATTAGTATTATGTGGTGTACAAATACATATGAGCATTACATTATTATTTGCAAATGTTTTTGGTAGGTTTTTACCAAAACTAAAACCATGTCATAATTAACCCCTTGGCACCAGCGCCTCCAGGCCCTTTAAGGGTTTTAGAAGCCGGGAGGTGGGTGGAGGTTTAGGGTCATGTGACCACTGTGATTCGCTGTCATAGTGGTCACATGATCGGGAAAGGTCCCGATCACAAGAGGAGATCGGGACCTTTCCTTGAGTACCGGACATGTGTGCTGGGAGCGCGCAAGGCACATTCTCTCAGCACATATGTTTTTTTAAATGCATACAAATGTGAGGCCGCTCAGCATCAAAGCCCAGACGCCGAGAGGCCGCACATTTGTGTGCGCTCGGCGTGAAGAGGTTAATGGTACTTTAAAGGTTTAGCATACCCAAACAGATATTATTTTTTGTGCATGGTTGTTGGACAGTGCGCTCAAAGGCTTCTTACATATTTAAAGTAGAACTGGAGCCAGGCTATAGACATTTCACTATTTCAATATTCCTAAATAGTACGGCCTCATGCACACAGGACATTTTTGCAGCCACTTTTAGGGGCACCCAGCATTTTTTTTTACAGCTTCCAAATGCCCCTCCATGTTATCCTATGTGTCCATGCACACATAGACTTTTAGAAGCTTTTAATGGCAGGGGCTTTTAGGAGCTGTAAAAAAACCCCACTGCCAATGCATGCAGGAGTAGTTTACCAAGCAGCTTTTCTTCCAAAACGCTGCTGCCAAGAGGAGCAGTGTTTTTAAAACATCCTGTGTGCATGAGGCCTACAACAAGCCTTAAATGACTTCTGTAGCTGCAGGCACTGTGGAGCAATTAATCTTCAAAGTTTACAGAGGAAGTCCTGAACTCATTTAAGTCAGGTCTCAGCACTGGGCTTCCCCTTACTATGCATCGGTTTACATTAGAGATTTATCACCGCTGGTAAGGGCACGATTTTCTACTGTTACTTCCAACTATACCTCTGGAGTTTCACAGCGCTGCAAGCGTAAGGACAGTATTTGGTGTGTCTAAAATAATCCTTGGTGTGTTCTGTTGTTGCAAAATGAGTAAGATTCCTTATATAGGGATTTTTTTTGCTTAACATCAAACACAAACAACAGTGGTTCACCGTGGAGGACAGAGACAAAAACTTTGGTACAGAAATTGGATTGTTGGAAGTTCCTGAGAAACAGAAGAAGGTCATAGCTGTCAACCTTTCCCAAAAATATCCAGGAACATTAATACTGTGCGGTATTTTATTTTTAATTCTATTTCAGAGCAATAAAAAACAGCACATGATGCAAAACAAATATCTCTTGTGAAAAGAAGACGATGCAGTTAAAATAAATAAATAAATAAATGTGTAGGGACAAATGTTACAACTCTTGCAGTGCCCTTGAAAGTCAAGAACAGATAGTGGCTATGGAATCCAACACTGACTCATCCCACCAGCAGTCATCCAGAACCAAAACCTTTTTTGGGGGTTGGGGGAATGTAATTCTGAAATTCCTGTGTCTCCCTACAGTTTGATGCACTTTCTTTTTTTTGCTGGGTCATGGTGTTCTTGCTTACAACCTGATGTTCTTGTCTAATATAAGATTAGAATGTTCTTTCTGCTTGGGAGAAATATTTTACAGAATGGTAGGGGTGAATCAAAGAGCAGCAGGCTGTCTAGAATTAAAACAAGCTTCAGGATGAGTTTGTTATTCAGATTATTAATATTTCCTCTCTCTTGTTCTTGTTTCAGGAGCTTCTTCTCAAGGCAGTTCTCCTTCTTCCAGCACTCCCAACTCCCCAGCCCCTCCTCCTCCATCGTCCTCAACGTCCTGTGCTCCAACATCCTCCTCATCCTCCTCACCTGCACCTCCCTCTCCTCACATTCGCCCAAGCACACTTCATGGTTTGTCCCCAAAACTGCACCGCCAATATCGTTCTGCAAGATGCAAGTCTGCTGGTAACATGCCCTTATCCCCCCTGGCTCATACACCTTCACCTACTACAGCTGCCTCACCTCCTCTTCTTCCTGGCCACAGTGTAGGTAGCAGCCTGACCACTCAGAGCTTCCCTCCAAAGTTACACCCCTCCCCTCCTGTTTCCCGTCCACGTCCAAAAAGTGCAGAGCCCCCACGTTCCCCTCTCCTGAAGAGAGTGCAGTCTGCAGAGAAGTTGGGTGGAGGGGGAAGTGGCGGATCACCAAGAAAACAAGAGCCAGGAGGTGGAACACCAGAGGGAGAAATGGGAGAAAGCATGGGGGGAAGATCTCAACCAGTCAGAAGAGTAGGCCGACAGGAATCTCCTCGGAGCTTATGTGCGGGAGACCTGTTAGTTGATAGTTTGGAAAGGCTGGAAAGTGATATTGGAATGGGAATATCACAACAGGTTGAGGGGCACAAAGGTGTTGAAGGGAAAGTTCAAGTAGTAGGAAAGATAGGCACCGTTGTTCGAACTCCCACCTCGTTTTCACCCCAGGAACCCCCTTCCACTGTGACAGCTGCTCTAACAACCCAAGGTGAGCCTTCTCATGCCATGACGGGAAGATGCCAAGTCAAAACGCTAAGTCCTGTGCAGGAACATGAAGGTAGACGGGGGGAAGGTGAAGAAGGCATCGGGGAAGCTGAAGGAAAAAAGGGAGAAAAAGGAGAGGATGACGAGGAAGAGAGTGGGACCATGAGGGAACGCTGGTATTTAGAAGTGGTCGAAGAGTTGACTACAGTGGGTAAAAGTACTATAAAAAGTAGCCCCTCCAACCACAAGGACTCCCAGGCTTCTCAGGCAAGTTCACATATAATTAAGTCTAAGACTGTTGAACCTGACCCTGTGAAATATACCACCAGTTCCCTCCAACATCTCCACTCCGATCACTCCCATGCTACAAAAGACAAAAACAAAGAAGTTACTCCAGCGAAGACAACTGACACTAAAGCTATTAGGTCTTCTTCTCAGCCAACTGAAGAGAAGAAACCAGAAGCCCCTAAAGGCGACTCACCCTTCAGTATAAAGGATGAAAAATCAAATACTAATGGTTCAAAATGTCCTTCCCTTTCTCTGCCAAGTGCCAAGCTCTCAGAGACCTTCCAGGCTGCTTCCTCCCACCCTGTTAGAATAAATGAAGTGAAAACCAACCAGTTAAAGGATTCTACCTCCATCGTAAATGGTGAGAAGCCCCCAGCTCCCCAGGATAATAATGTACCGCCCATGAGGAGCAGTGATGTGAAATCTGAACTAACAAAAACTTTCACTACCACAGTGCCCACCATGGAAAACACTAAAGGAAATGGAGTTGCTGTAATAGAATCCAAAATTGCTGTTCCTACTTTAGCTACTGTGAAACCCCATTCCCCAGTAAGCATACAAATAAGCAATGCGGGAAGCATACAGGCACCCCAAGCTGCTACTATGTCAGATAATAGTTTGGTAAATAAAGCAGACAACAATAAAACAAAAATGCAAACTGAAATAAGCGGAGCCGAAGTACATAAAACAGCAGCCAACCAGAGCCAGTCTAGCAAGACAGAACTTCATCATTCAACAAGCAATACTCAGTTACCTGTAAACAAGGTTAGCAGAACGGAGAGTGACAAGACCGTGGTCACCACTCCTCCGGTATCTGCCAACAAAGTAACTTCTCCCGAAGCTGGTTTTAAAAGTCCTACTGAGAACCCCTCAGTAACTGGCGGGCTTTCAGGGACAGCCAGCGACAAGGCGAAGGGCGCAGCCGATCATCCAAGCACTTATAACAATAGCGAGGAAAAAAAAAAAGCCAAATTACCAACTGCTGCTTCGGATGGTAGCATCAGCAGAATTCTGAGCGACCAGGCCAAAAAAAACTCACTTCCTCCAAGTCACGACAAGATCAGCAAGCCTGACACCAATCAGGTATCAATCACCCCTTCTTCCTTACCTAATAAGCCTACTAACGGTGGAGCAGAAAATGACCAGACGAGATTGTCCAGATCTGTTGCTGGGAGCGGCATAGTGGACAGCAAACAGACTAAAGAGACCTCAGGGACTTCTCTTAAGGTCACCAGTCTAGAACAACATAAGCAGTCTCCTCTAGCTGTTCCTGTTAGCGGAGTCCAGAGCGATGGCAAGAGCGGGACCTGTGCACCACTGAAGTCTCCAAGTTCTCAGACAGCCACCACAGTTAGGAGTCAGCACCCCTCTTAAACAAACAATTCTAGAATGTCAGGGTGTGAAAGGGTCAGAATCACAATGTTGATATCATAGCTGCGGCCTAGCCCTCTAATGCATGAGGGAGCAAAAGAAAAAGTGGGGCTGGACTTGATAGTTGCCACCATGGGATTTTTTTGCAATGAGCCTTATCGCTCCCCATCCCCTGCAGTCTCTTAAAGAGAAGCGAGGGGCCACACTGGCGTGTATGTGTGTGTCCAATGTGTGTGTGTGCGTCTGTGTATCTGTGTGTTTGTGCCGTGCCTTAATTGTTTATTAGTCGGGGAAAAAAAGTTACTGCACACACACACATACTTAGTGCTAGAATCTAAAGAAATAACTGGAGGACGTTTGGCCGGACTGGGCAGGAGGAAAAGAAGTGGTATGTGCATGGTGGCGACAGCCATTTTGTCAACCCAAGGATATGAAGTCTAACCATTTAAACAGGAACTGTTGACATAGCTGTGGCATACTTGATAGGCTTCATACTGTTTGAGGGAACCAGTCACAATTTGGCTTGTGGAAGAATTTGAATATTCAATCTTAAATCAAAGTTCTATTTACGTTGTCTGAGCCTGATACTTCAACTTGAATGTCGGAGCTGCTGTCTTGTTAATTGCTTGACCTTAAATACTGTCTTCCAGCTCCTGAGATTGCATAACAGAGACAAATAACAAAGCTACATATGAGGTTTTTTGCATTATTCTTAACTATGGATTGCATTATTCTTTTTTAACCACTTAACCAGAGGATACAGCGGGCACCAGATCGCGCACAGGCAGTGAATGTGGAGGCTGTGTATAACGGGCCACCCACTCCTGCACTGCTCCCGTCCGGCCATTTATGTACATGGGCTGGATGGGAGCAGTGCAGGAGCAGGTGGCCTTTTATACATGGCCTCCACATTCACTGCCTGTGCGCGATCTGGTGCCCGCTGTATCCTCCGGACACAGCAGAACACCAGTCACTGTACGGGATCTCTGTTATTGGCCAATCAGTGATGACACTGCTTCCATCAGAGCTCTTAACCACTTCCTGTCCGGCATATGTACATAAATGGCTGCACAGGAGCAGTGACAAAGTGGATGGCCGTTTATAAACGGCTCCCACCTTCACTGCCTGTGCACGCTCCCTGGGAGCGCGCGGCACCGCGATCCAGTGCCCGCTGTTGAGGACACTGATCACTGTATGGGACCTCTGTGTGAGGTCCCGATCATGTGATCACTGACTGGCCAATCAGTGATCACAGGAACAGTAGTAAGCAAGATGTCACTCCCTGACATCATTGCTTACTACGTGTGAAATCTGTGAATGATCACAGAGGTCACATGGTACAAGGCTATTCACAACAGCCTTGTACCATGTGACAAGCACAGCTCACACAGTAGTTCTCAATGGCTGCAAGAATGCAGCCAGAGAGAAGGAGAAATGATTGCTTTTACAGCCTTTATGGGTGTAAAAACAATCAGTGTAAAAAAAGAAAAAAAAATCTTCATCACCCCCCCCACAAGTAGTACAGAGTCACTATGGCACCACTGTACTGCTAGGGTGAGGGTATGTTAAAAAAAAACATAAATAATCAAAAAAATACAATAAAAATGTAAAAAAAATTTAGAAACATTTAAATTTTTGGTTATAAACTAATTTGAGTTGGTTTTTTTTTACTAAAAAGATAGATGAATACATTTTGGCCAAGATTTATGAAGAAAGATTATTTATTTGCAAACTTTTGCAAGAAAAACACTTTTTTTTTAAAATGTTTGGACTTTTTCATTTATATAGCAAAAAAATAAAGATCCCAGTGGTGAATAAATACCACCACTCCATCCAGAGATTATTCACAGACTACCAATAAGCTCCAGATGGAGTGAAACATGTTAAGAGTTTGTTGAAATGTGGTTTATGAAAGCTGGTCCACCTGTCCCACAAACATAGGGGGCTTTTAAAGGAGAGCAGCCAGAGAAGGAGAAATGATTGCTTTTACAGCCTTTATGGGTATAAAAGCAGTGTAAAAAAAATAAAATCTTCATCACCCCCCACTAGTACAGTGTCACTATGGTGACAGTATGTAAAAAAAAATAAAATAAAACTGTAAAAAAAAAAAAAAAAGTTTAAAAATTATAATTTTTGGTTATAAACTAATTTAAGTTTTTTTTTACTAAAAAGATAAATAAATTTTGGCCAAGATTTGTGATGAAATCTTATTTGCAAAATTTTATAAGAAAAACATATTTCAAAATTTGGACTTTCATTTACATAAAAAAAAATCCCAGTGGTGAATAAATACCACCAAAATAAAGTTTTATCTGTCGCAAAAAAATGCTAAAAAATTCATATGGGTACAGTGTTGCATGACCGCGCAATTGTCATTCAAACTGTGGTAGCTCTGAAAGCTGAAAATTGGCCTGGACAGGAAGGGAGTGAAAGTGTCCGGACATGAAGTGGTTAAAATTGATATGAAGACATGATATGATAAGCGTTGAAGACAATATCTGGGCCTACGCATATGACAATGTACAGACTGTCAAATTTCAGGTGAACTTTTCTGACCCTCAAGCTAAAGTGTCAGGCTCTAATAAAATCTGAAAAGGGGACAAATATAATTCCTTCATAAGTAACCCTGCAGCTGTGGCCAGGCTATGAGCATTCCGCTGTTTAAATCAAGCCCTCACTGACCTCTGTACCTGCAGCTTCTCATAAGTAAGGCCCCATTCACACTTCACGTTTCACAAACACATTTTTTTTTGCATGTTTTTCATGCAGCAGCATAGGGCAGTCCAAACATGCGCATTTGATGGCGGCATTTGGGGTGCCACTAACAATTTATGGCACTGCAAGGTTGATGCACCTTTTTTGCGCATTCTAGGAATGTACGTTTTCTGTGTGAGTTCCTGGAATGCGCAGGTGTAAATGCAGACTAATTCATCCTCACAGTTTGCAGCTGAAGCTTTACAGTTTTACTTTTACATGGTTTCTCCGCTTCCCCTGCCAGCAGTGACTCGGCAGCCTGCCAGCCTTCTAATCTCTAATGCAGGGGTCTCCAAACTTTATAAGCCAAGGGCCAGTTTACTGACCCTCACGCTGTAGGAAGGCCAGACTGTGGCCAGTGGCCATCGCTGGTTATAATTTGAGCAACAGTGCCCCATTGTTGGCGTCGATGAGAAGAACAGTGCCCCAATGATGATGTCAGTAGGGGGAATGGTGCCCCATCATTGCTGTCAGTTGGTGAAAAGGGCCACACCCGGCCCCTGGGTCGCAGTTTGGAGACCACTGCTCTAATGTATGCACAGAGCATGTATACAGGGAGAGGTGAGAGAGCAAAGTGCTGAGAGTCCTCTTAAATATTTCTCACAGCTTTATTTACGAATGTTGTAGGTGAATTTCTCCACAGTGACTGCAGCTATAGAGGTCAGTGATAGCTTGCTGTAAGCACATTTACAACATGTTAAGAATAAAATGTCCTTAACCTGGCCACAGTTTTACTTTAGCAATCAGACTCTTTTATAAACCTAATAGTGAATATTTCTCTTTCAGGTAGCAAAATGGCTACCTAAAGTTTTCACTTGAACAGAACTATTAGAAGGGGAGGGTCAACAAAGTAATGATCTGCAGGATTACAACACGCTCCCCTGCATGACATCACTGCCACCACCATTACCCTTTTCCCCCCTTCAAGACCTTATTCTGTGCTGCAAAACCTCCAGATCTGTGACATCTCACCCCAGCCTATGATGTCATCAGCCTGTGCCACGTCCGGTGATGTCTTGCATTGCCTTGTCTTACCTACATATAGAAACATACGTCTATACATAATGAAATATATTTATCTGGACACACTATATATATATATAGATCTATATAAATATATAAATATATTGTCTATGGGGCTCCACTATTTCTATGCAAGAAGATTTATGGTCAAATTTAATTCTGTCAGACGCCGACCAGCTATCCCTGTTCACGGTTGGCGCTGCAGAGGTTAGTTTGTGAACTATTGTTTTTTTTTTCTTTTTATTTACTTTTGTGTATTTTTTTAATCAATAAAGCTGTGCCCCTCTATCCTTAAATAACAGAAGCATTTTGCTTTTTGCTTTTCTCATTTCAAATAAATCGTAACACAAAATGTACAAATGTTACATATTTACCAAGAAACGTTATACAAGCAAGAGGAAAAGATAGACCTTGTCATACGTTATCCCAGATGAATAGATACATTAAAGATAGATAGATATTAGATAGATAGATGAAAGATAGAGGAATGATCAATAGATAGATAGATAGATAGATAGATGAAAGATAGAGGAATGATCAATAGATAGATAGATAGATAGATAGATAGATAGATAGATAGATAGATAGATAGATAGATAGATAGATAGATATTCCTATACTAGGATGGCAACACTCACCCCTCCACTTTATCTATGGAAGGAGCCATGATCACCACCCAGATTGGACTTCAAACATGTCTTCTTCCCTTCATTTGTTGGGAGTTAATGGGATCTGTTATTTCGGGTAGGTTCACATCATTACTTGTTGGGAACCCTTGCAAAATCAAGTGCGTTCTTCACCCGCAGGCAAAATGCGCTGCTCCTTAGCAGACATGGAAGGGTGGCATTAATTCATAATGGTACCCCCACGCATTGGCAAAGCGCTTGCATGATCATGTGTGCAAAATTGCAAGGTGCCGCAGCATCATGTGGTTCTTTGCAGCACAAATTTGAAAAGGGCCAGGGACTTTTTCCACGTGTTTCTGAAGGTAGGGCAGCCCATTGAAATGAATGGGCTGCCCTACTTGCAGAAGATGGGTCACAAAAATTTGAAAGGAGCCTTACAGAAGAAAGATAAGATTGTGTTTGCTTCCTGTTCATTTATCATGAAGTGACAAGGATACTGCATTTCTAGAAGAATCAACAGGTTCAATGCTTTGTCTAAGGACTGGTAGACTGGAATATATTTAATTTGTGTTCTTGAATTTAGATATACTAGAGCATTACACAACACAAACTAGAAGAAAAAAACCCAACTGTTTTCTATATATTATAACTTCCAGGCAACACACATTTTCTTCAGACCTTGCACACTGGAGACAGTAAACAGTCCTTGAGCTTGTTTTTTATGTTTTATTAAGGGGTATTGAACTTGTATGGGGTTGAGGGGTGTATGGGATGCCCAAGGATCTGTGAACATGAGGACACCTCCTTAACAACTATGTACAAGTCTCTATACAGCAGATCTCTTCTTGGAGAGCTATCCAGCCTTTCCTGGTGTACCAGCCCAGAATCCAGATGAATCCTCTTCTCATCCAGCTGTACTGAGGGAATCCTTGAGCAAGAGGTCCCAGGATATGTTGCTTTAAATGCACAGTCCCAGATGGGGCTAGTCAGGTTTCCCTCCAGAATGCCCTCTCCCCTTATCTAGCCCAAGAGGTGTAGGATTACTCACTGTTCCTTGCTTGCAGGCTGGTTGGGTTGGAATCTGCCTTTAGACCTCCTGCTGGGCTGGCTCCTTCCCTGGCTCTACAGGTGTTTCTCTCACTGGCGACCGGGGAGGTCAAGCAATCCTTCTTTCCAGATCCTGCCTGGAGGTAGGCCTGTTCTCACTGGGCCCCCTCCCAGACTCCTGCATCCAGCCTTTCAATCCATCTTCCAACCAGGGGCAGACTGACAACTCATGGGGCCCCCGGGCAATAGGGGATCATGGGGATCCTGTGTCCTTGCCCAAACTCAAAAAACCCCAAGAAAAAGGTACCAGGGACATCTCATGGGGCCCCCTACTGACCCCGGGCCCTCGGGCAGTGCCCAAGTTTCCAAATGGTCAGTCCGCCCCTGCTTCCAAACAAACTCTTCTGCTGCTGAGCAGGCTTCATCATACTTAAGGGCTGTCCTGACCCCATGCCAAGTATCCTGTTGGGGATTGGTCAGGATCCCTGAATTATGTAGATCAGCCCCTCCTCACCCCCACCCACTGCCTTATAGAATCTTCTGAAGTCTCTAGAGCAGGGGGAGGTATCAGGGAACTGATCTGCAGAGCCCTCAGCCCTGACCTAAAATGACCTGACTGACTCACTAGCCAGCCTTTAAAAATAAAATAACTGCCCCTGGGTATCTAGAGGGGTGCTACATAGATAAGTATATATGTTGAATGCCATGAGCAGGGGTCCCCAATCATTTTACACCAAGGTGCCATCACCGCGGCACCGGAGGTCAGTGGAGCAAAAAAATGGCTTTACTGTATGTTAATGGTGAGTGGAAGTAAAAAATGGTTCTATGTTAGTGGCCAACAGAAATACTAAATACACTGACAGTGGTCAGTAGGTTTAAATAACGTCCCTGCCTCTGAGAAAGTAAAAAAAAATGATTCAGTGTCAGCAGTCAATAGGAGTAAAACATGCCCCTACAACAGTGGTTAGTGGGAGCAAAAAATGTCCCCTTATTAGAGGTCAGAGAGTAAAAAATGCCCTGCATTAGTAGTAATTGGGAATAATTAATACCACTTTGTCAGAGCAAGTGGAAATAATAATTCCCCCCTCCTGCTTACCAGGCATTGGTGTCAGCGGGGTAACAGAAGCCCCACGATTGTTCACGTTTGTTCTTTGTTCTAACTTGCTATTCATGATGAAATAGCAGACGTGGTAAGCACGTGGTAAGAATAACACCAGCTGCACAGCTCCTAATGTAAACGGGACAACACTGACTTATGATGGTCGGTGCTCCCTGCGACTGTGTGTGCAGCCTCGTGCCGACATCTGTTGGCGTGTTAGAAAACTAGCCTCGAAACTTTTTGATGCCACCTCGCATTCAAAGCATCAACTTCTAGGTAAAACATTACTTTCTACGATTAGTTTTGAACAAACCAATAAACAGACAATACCTTTTAACAACTACCAGTAACCCTAACTGGGCCAATGGCTTGGAAATGGGAAAGAATGGAAGAGAAAACCTTTTATTGGCTGACCATAGCTAGAATGGATCAAGAGTCAGAGGCAACCTATTAATGGCTAGCCATAGTGTAAACCGTAGACGCTTTTTTGGGTCTATTCTCTTGAAAGTTGACTACTTATTATTTTATTCAGATACTCAGGGGCGGACTGACCAATTGGAAACTCGGGCACTGCCCGAGGGCCCGGGGTCAGTAGGGGGCCCCATGAGATGCCCCCGGTACCTTTTATAATAGGCTTTTTTGAGTTTGGGCAAGGACACAGGGGCCCCATGATCCCCTATTGCCCGGGGGCCCCATGAGTTGTCAGTCCGCCCCTGCAGGTACTTATATAGTGCCGTCAGTATACACCCCTGTGTCCTTGCCCAAACTCAAAAAAGCCTATGAAAAAGGTACCAGCGGCATTTCATGGGGCCCCCTACTGACCCCGGCCCTTGGGCAGTGCCCAAGTGCTCGAATGGTCAGTCCACCCCTGGTCTTTGGTGTGTTGGAGGAAACCGGAGTACCTGGAGGAAACCCACGCAGGCACAGGGAGAACATACAATTTCTTCTACAGTAAGTCATATGTCTGTGAAGGTTCTCATCAATCCAGGTCATGGTATAGCTGCTAGTAGTTAGTCACATGTAACTGGACTTGTAACATAATGTTGAAGATATGTTGGGGCTCATCCAAGCCACTACTTCAGTTCTAAACCTAAAGAAGTATCTTGGAGAAGCTATGAACCAGGAGCAGACTGACCATTTGGGAACTCGGGCACTGCCTGAGGGCCCGGGGTCAGTAGGGGGCCCCATGAGATGCCCCTGGTACCTTTTTCATAGGCTTTTTTGGGTGTGGGTGAGGACACAGGGGCCCCATGATCCCCTATTGCCCGGGGGCCCCATGAGTTGCTATGAACCATCAACATTACTGTGCAAGTTAAAGCAGTAATAAACCCAAAACGAAAAATGTCATATATTGCAGCTTACCATCAGGGGCGGACTAACAACTCATGGGGCCCCCGGGCAATAGGGGATCATGGGGCCCCTGTGTCCTTGCCCAAACTCAAAAAAGCCTATGAAAAAGGTACCAGGGGCATCTCATGGGGCCCCCTACTGACCCCGGGCCCTCGGGCAGTGCCCGAGTTTCCAAATGGTCAGTCCGCCCCTGCTTACCATTCATTCGTTGTGGTGGCTGCATTAGTTTTCTTTTTTAGGCTTTTTCCCCTCTGTTTTCACCTAATGATCTGGACAGTAACACACCTCCTGTTTTATACAGACACCACTCTGGATGAAGGACCACAGGGGGGCAACTTTGGACAGCAGCATTGTCAACCTGGGGCAGGGGAGTGTTAGAAGTACTAGCAGATTTAAATACACTAACAAATTGAAGCTAAACTCCAGCTCATACTTTGTAATCAGTTACAGAAAACAGTTTTTTCCTTTTGGAATAAAGGTTTTACATAAATAAAAGCTGATCATTTTAAGCACCCCCTGCCAGTGTGAAATGGTTTGTCTCATCCCTGTAACTGCAAAGAAAGTTTGTATTTTTGAAAAACAACAGACTTACTAGTTGGATCACCAAATGAAAATAGAAGAAAGCCCACAATAGGAAACGAATGCAGCCATCGCATCTAAGAATTGGTACGCTGCAATATAATAAATATTTGCTTTTGGGTTCAATACTGCTTTCACACCTTCCCGCCCGCCCTATAGCAGATTGACGTCCGGGCGGGACACTCGCCGTTGTGACTGGGAGTCATATGACGTTATGTCAAAACAAGCCGCTCACACGGCTGTGGGGCCACGCAGTGATGCGATCTATCACTGGCTGTGCCTACGGGACACAGCCGATGACATAACACCGGCCCGTTGCCAGTGTCATGTGACCGCTGTGACCAATCATAGCAGATCACATGTCAATTGTATACAATGGTTGGCTTCCTGTCATGTCATCCATTGTATACAATTATGTTGTTAGCTGTGACTGGTCAAGGCAGTCACATGATACAGGCAGGGCCAATCACAGCCCATCTGTATCATGTGATCAACTTTGCCCAATCACAGCTAATCATAACAAAAGGCTGACTAAATCAGTGTCATTCAGTAGCAATGATTGCAAATATCAATGAAATACATCGGTATTAGCAATCAACGTGTTAAAAAAAAATCCTGATCACTTGCCCAGAGTAGTTCAGTGTTACTATGGTAACATTGTATTGCTTTGGTCACAGTGTGCTGAAAAACAAAATAGGAAAAAAAGGAAAAAATTTAATAAAACAAAAAAATAGAAACATTTGAAAAAAAAATACAAATTCAATTATTATTGTTATTTTCACCAAAGAAATGTAGCAGAATACATTTTGACCTAAATGTATGAAGAAATTTTATTTATTTGCAAAATGTTATAACAGAAACGAAGAAAAGTGTTTTTTTTTCAAAAGTTTCAGGTTTTTTTTGTTTTATTTAGCAAAAAAAAAAATAACTCAGCGGGGATTAAATAGCACCAAAAGAAAGCTCTATTTGTGTAAAAAATGCTAAAAATTTCATATGGGTACAGTGTTGCATGACCGCGCAATTGTCATTCAAAGTGCGACAGCGCTGAAAGCTGAAAATTGGCCTGGGCAGGAAGGGGCTACAAGTGCCTTGTGGGCAGGAAGGGGTAAGTGCCTGGTGGGCAGGAAGGGGGTGTAAGTGCCTGGTGGGCAGGAAGGGGGTAGAAGTGCCTGGTGGGCAGGAAGGGGTAGAAGTGCCTGGTGGGCAGGAAGGGGTAGAAGTGCCTGGTGGGCAGGAAGTGGGTAGAAGTGCCTGGAGGGCAGGAAGGGGGTAGAAGTGCCTGGCGGGCAGGAGGGGGGTGTATGTGCCTGACAGGCAGGAAGGGCGTAAAAGTGCCTGGCGGGCAGGAAGGGGGTAGAAGTGCCTGGCGGGCAGGAAGGGGATGTAAGTGCCTGGCGGGCAGGAAGGGTGTAGAAGTGCCTGGCGGGCAGGAAGGGGGTGTAAGTGTCTGGCGGGCAGGAAGGGGGTGTAAGTGACTGGTGGGCAGGAAGGGGGTAGAAGTGCCTGGTGGGCAGGAAGGGGGTGTAAGTGCCTGGCGGGCAGGAAGGGAGTGTAAGTGCCTGGTGGGCCGGAAGGGGGTAGAAGTGCCTGGCGGGCAGGAAGGGGGTAGAAGTGCCTGGCGGCGAGGAAAGGGGTAGAAGTGCCTGGCGGGCAGGAAAGGGGTAGAAGTGCCTGGCGGGCAGGAAGGGGGTGTAAGTGCCTGGCGGGCAGGAAGGGGGTGTAAATGCCTGGCGGGCAGGAAGGGGGTGTAAGTGCCTGGCGGATAGGAAAGGGGTAGAAGTGCGTGGCGGGCAGGAAGGGGGTGTAAGTGCCTGGTGGGCAGGAAGGGGGTGTAAGTGCCCGGTATTGAAGGGGTTAATCTATGACTACTACTATAGGATACCATGATTACACAGAGCTGCTGTTTTATCATTGTCCAGCAGGTGGCAGTACTTCATTGTTCTATTTTCCTGAAATCATTTCCAAGCAGACAGCCAATAATCTGCAATTATTTCTACAAAGCCTAAACATAAGCAGAATTGTAAAAAAAGGCTAAAACTAGTCCTGGGTTGTCAGCATTTAACATTGTTTGTGTGGATACTCTCCTGCTGAACAGGCCTTTTCTAAGGCTTCATGCACCCCGGGCATTAAAAACGCCACTTTCAGGAGAGTTTAATGTCCTTTTCCTGCCTCTAAACGCCCCTCACTGTTATCCTGTGTGTCCATGCACAAGACATTTACAGGCATTTAAAGGCAGGAAGAAAAAAAAAAACACTGCCAGCGTGTTCAGGAGCAGCAGCATTTTGGCTGAAAAAAAACTATATTTTTTGGTGCGTAAATGCGGCTAAATGCGTGTTAACGCTAGGTGCGTTTAATTCAGCGCCAATTCATTACAATGGGCAGAATACAATATTATTAAATTAATTCACACCCAGGTGCCTGATGCGCCAAAATGCAACTGAAATCCCCTGAGTTTCCAAAAATTGCGACCTTAGGCGCGTTATTTAACGCTGCTTTTGTCCTGCCAGGAAAATGGCATTCAGGAGAGCGGGGGGTAAGCGCCCATCGGGCATGAGCGGCACACAGCACAGGGGCACCACAAACGCCTTTGTAACCCAATCGTAGGTTTATTCATCTGGAATATAGAATTCCTGCATGTTAAGTGATTAAGGCTAGGTTCACATCTGTGCGGGTGGTGCCGCTGCGGATCCGCATGAAAATCTGTGTAGCCGCACCACCCGCACAGAGGAATGCGGACCCGCAGGTGGGTGCTATTAGTTCAAATGGCACGCCGCCCGCACTGGGAAACGCAACCGTACTGGGAACCGAGGATCTCGTGCGGGCTGCATTTTCAGAAGTGCAGGGACTTCTTCCCTGGGTGCAGGGGTGGATTGACCATTTGGAAACTCGGACACTGCCCGAGGGATCGGGGTCAGTAGGGGGCCCCATGGGATGCCCCTGGCACCTTTTTCATAGGCTTTATTGAGTTTGGCCAAGGACACAGGGGCCCCATGATCCCCTATTGCCCAGGGGCCCCATGAGTTGTCATTCCGCCCCTGCCTGGGTGTCACAGGCACCAGAGTCCATTCAAATGAATGGGCTCTTGTGCCTGTGCAAATCATGGCCTGCCCGGCCGCATAGATGTGAACCGGGGGTTACTCATTCTGCGCTAACTTCTCTACAGACTGTTATAATCATTAAATCATAATGTGCAGGCAAGCAGCTAAAAAAATTGCCGAAGGTCTTAAGGTTAGGTTCATATCTGTGCTGGTGGTGCCGCTGCACCAAGAAATGTGGACCCGCGGGCGGGTGCCATTAGTTCTAATAGCACGCCGTCCGCCCTGGAAAACGCAACCGTACTGGGAACCGAGGTTCCCGTGTGGGCTGTGTTTTCAGTGCAGGGACTTCTTCCATGCGTTTCACGGGGCACGGGAGTCCATTCAAATAAATTCAAAAATATATTTTTTAACAATATATTCTTCAGATTCTTTTTAACATATAAAAAAGTCATTCTAACATATATTTTTTGCATATATTTGTAAATGCATTCCAAAAATGTAGAGTTGTATTTTTAAAGACATACAGTATATTTGAAATGTATTTTAAAAAATATTTTTCATATATTTTGTAATAAAAAAACATTTCAACATGCAGAATATATATATATATATATATATACAGTATATATATATATATATATATATATATTGAATACGGCCATAATTGTAGCATTTCAAATATATGTCAATTAATTTGGGAAGAATGTTTTTCAAATATATTTCAAATATATTTTTCTTCCATGTGGGTTATGCTGCTGGTATTAGTAAATGGATAGGACAGTATATCTTATTTACTTTTTTAACTGTTTTCTTACATTTCTTCAGTTGCTTCCTGGTTTCCATGTCTAGGCAAATGATGTCATACATCCCAGGAGTCTTCAGGAGAGGAGGGGGGACTTTCTCAGCTAAGCACACCCTGCCTGCATGCCTGAGCTAAGGGCAGATGGATTCCAGGAAGTACATGCTACATGAATCATTTTCCCTTATCCAAGATGGCCATGGCTAGAAATGCCAGGGGGTGTTTGACAAAGTGACTTCTAAACAAAATAAAGCATGGAGACACGGATAGATGGGGGAGTTAGCTTTGAATGAAAAATGAATGAAATAGCTTTTTTAGTTGTGGTGCTCAGATACAGTGTAGTTCCGCTGCAATTGAGTGTATTGCCCCCCACTCTGAATGCTAAGTGGTTCTTCCTTTACTGTATCCACGTGATCAGGCTGGCCATAAACTGATCGAAGTTCGGTTGGGCAAACAGGGACCAGTTGGATTTTAGTGTGCAACTGTCATTTTGATCAATTTATGTCAAAAGGACATGTTGGAAGTTTTTTCTCGATCAGCAGCTGCAGCCAATCAGCTGCAGCCACTGATCAGTATATTTTGACTATGACGGGTGCTGTCTTAGGCTAGGTTCACACCTATGCAGTTTGCATTTGATCCGTTACTGCGGTGCATTTTCGCACATGCGTTTTGACGTGCTTTTGATGCGTTTTGAGTTTTTTTTCCCCAACTTGTTGCTTGGCAGAATAAAATGCATTAAAAATGCATCAAAAACATGTAATAAATGCATTAAGAATGCACTACATGCATTTCTGCAGCATCTTCTTTGAAATCTATTGAACCAAAAACGCAACATTTAAAAATGTTTAAAAACGTCCCTGACCCTTTCCAAAAAACAGCACCGGGTGAAAACACGGAGATGTGAACCTGTCCCATAGGAAAAGCGTGTTAAATGGACTGCTGTGCATTTTGCAAAAGGCAACGGAAAACCCATAGGTGTGAACCTAGACATACCGGGAGGTGGGATTCCTCCATCCGAATTGTTTGTGTGGATGGAGGAATCTGGCTAAATGCAAAAAAAAAAGTTTCAAACTCTAAGCCAACGTTTGGGAAAGGCTGTGAACCAATCACGTGAGCGGGAGATGGGCATTTTGCAGAATACTGTGGCTGTGGTTTTTACATTTTTTTCTCTCAAAGTTTAGCAGTAGCAGATTGGAACAGAGAGATCAGTGACACCAACGGCTTGTGTCATACTCATATGTTATTTTACTTTACAATAAAAACAAGGAATTTTCGTATTTGTTGCGGTTTGTAGATGACGTTGGTTCCTCATCTAATGCAGACAAAAGGATAACTGTTTGTCTCCTAGCACCATGGAATTCAGCACACGGCCCATAAAAACACATCAGATGATATCTGGAAGAATGTGTGAAGAACCATGCGTGGTCATGTGGAGAGCATAAACGTCTTGGTGCAAAGCAATTCCATCAAATGATTATTTATGGGTGTGAAATACCAAGGATGCCCGCTGGGCGTCTAGCCCCGGTGCATGAAACTCCAGCATTTAGGTGCGGGTGGAAGGCACGTGAGCACCGTTCAGCCCCATTGCTGGTGGCCTTTACAATGAGTTTTACAAGCTGATGTCAGCGGGGCCAGGTTGTGTTCTTGTGCCTTCCACCTGCCTCTAAATGGTGGAGCTTCATGCACCGGGGCTCAACACCCACGAGGTACATACAGTAGAAAGCCTTAGGATCTCTCAGAAAGTGATGATGTCTTTCTTCACCCTTGCTACAATCTGAGGTGTAGAGATGGATGAAAGTCAGCTGGGATGACAATGCTCAAGACTTACCCAGATACAGAAGGCCTAAAACTCAGCCCATAGCTGTTCCCTAAACACAACACAGGTACCGGCTCCAAGATTGAGCTCACTTTCCCCAGGACAACCTCTTCAGTCCATAGGTTGTTTCTCTTGGTCCTCCTGTGCACACGTGGGAAGGTACAGCGTGGTACGGTGGAGTGATCACTTAGAGGCTGGATGCAGGAACGAGAACTTGTATTCAAGGAAAGGCTCAAGTCAATAGACAGCCCAGCGGGAGAGCGCCACACAAGGGAAACAGTTTCAAGTGACTTGAATACACAGCAGGTTCAGATGCACCAACAGCGTCTGTCTCAGAGGGCAGAATGCGGCCTGGCCGGTCTGGTCCCTATGGGGAGGCTTCCTAATTAGGATGATGTGTCCCTAGACTGTCCCTCCTCATCAGGAACCTCTCCCTACCACTATCACTTCCTCTGACAGGCAGGTGCTTTTACTGTCTTCTATCCACTTCACAAAATGTACGCCAAAACATGGGAGCAGGGACCTAAAAAGACTCTGTTGACCCAAGATGACCCCCAGGGCTCGTCTGGATACAGCACAGCCAACCGGGACACTGGGGACTCAGAAACCATAGAGAAACCAGGTTTCTCCTGACTCTACCTCTGCAGTACCAGTCTGGTTGAATGCCACCTACAGTGAAGGGAGCAGACTACACCTGTCTACACTCCCCTACTCTTTGACAGATGATGTCCTCGGCATGACAACACAGTAAGAACAACAGAAAAGGTGCAAAAGGAAGCATGGTTAAGACGGAACAATAAATAAGTTCAAATAACATATATTGCAGAACGTTGCCTGTGTTTTGGAGCAACTGGACCATTTTGGACCAGGCAATGAATTCGGACAAATTTTTCATTATTTGGAGATTTGGATGTATCCGAATTTCCAAATTACAATAGTAATGAATTTAAACAAATCCAAAATAACGAAACAAAACTATGTCCGGATTTCAAATGGAATTTGAACACGAAATCGAATTTGAAAACATGAATAGAATAAAATAGAAAATAAAGGAATAGAATAGAAAAGAATAGACTAGAAAAGAACAGCAAATAAAAACATAGAATAGAAAAGAATAGAACAGAAAATAAAATAATAGAAAAGAATAGAGTAAAACAGAATAGAATAAAATAGAATAGAAAATAAGGGAATAGAATACAATAAAATAGAAAAGGATAGAGTAAAATAGAACAGAATAAAATAGAATAGAAAATAAGGGAATAGAACAGAATAAAACAGAATAGAATAGAATAGAAAATAAGGACATAGAATAGAAAATAAAAGAATAGGGTAGAAAAAAAACAATAGAATAGAATGATAAAACCATCTTCCGAAATTCGAATAGAATAAATTTGAATTTGACTAGAATAGATTAAAATAGAATATATTCTTGCTGTATTGTCTCCCGTTATATTGTAAAGTGCTGAGCAAACTGTTGGCGCCATATAAATCCTGTATTATAATATTAATAATAATATTAGAATAAAATAGAATAGAACAAGAGAATAGAATAAAATAGAAAGCATATTACAGTCTTCCGAAATTCAAATTTCGAACACATTTTAATGCAAATAGATTAGAAAATAAAAGAATAGAATAATGACAAAAAACAAAACTAAATAATTTTTTTTGTTTTGCACATGTCTAGTTCTCAGCAGAGTCACTTGGCAAGTATTCATCTTCAGGTTGTGACTCGAGGGCCGCATGTGGCAAGGGGTCGCATGTTTCCCCAACTCTCTCCTCACCTGGGCCCTATGCTGTGCTCTCAGATGCATCAGAACACTTTGCTGTATCGGATGGAGTTGCTGAATTTTCTATACTTCTGGTACCAGAGTTGTCAGTCTCTGAGTCGATGGGAGCCAGAGGCTCGGGCACAACCGGAGGCAGGAACCACTCAGCAGGGGCCTCAAGCATCAGTGGGAAATCCACGGAAATGAACGCCTCTCGATATTTGGCAGGCTTTTTGGACCAGTACTCAGCACACAGGGCCTTAACATGTTATGATGAAGTCACTTCTTCACAGGGTTGGGCCCCTCCGAGACCTCTTTGTGCATTGTGGTAGGTGGGAAAGGCTGCCCCACCACCCGATATGGGGTACGCTCCCACTTGGGCTCTAACTGCGGCTGGTACTTTGGGTATTTTTCACTAACACCCAGTCCAGATGCTTGATGTGATTTTCAAATGTCTCAGAGAGGATAATGATATGGTCCAGGTAGACTAGCATGGTATCAAAGTTACATTCTCCTAGGCATCCTTCCATTAAGCTTTGGATGGTGCTGGGCACGTTGCTTAGGCCAAACGGCATTCAGTTAAATTCGATTAGGTCCAATGGTGTGATAAAGGCAGTGTTTTCTCGGTTCTGGACCCTAACAAGGACTTGCCAGTAACTGCTAGCCAGATCCAGAGTGGAAAGGAACTTGGCTTGTCCAAGGGCCATCAACTACTCCTCTACCCAAGGCAGTGTGTAGGCATCTCCATGGGTACAGGCATTACGTTTGTGACAGTCCATACAAAATTGCAGACTTCCCCTATGTAAATTGGATGGTTGATTGCTTCGGGCTTTGGTGAACTCGTAGTCTTCTGGGCTGATGGCAAAGACTTGCAAATGTTTCTCCAGCAAGTGATGGAATAGTCTCTGTTGCGGCATAGGGAAGTCTTAAAAGGGTATATTTAGCTGTTCCAGCAGTAGCTTGCATTGGGTCCCATCAAATGATGTCATAGCCACCTGTAAGGGGGCGCACACCACTTCCACTCCAGGTTGAGCTTCTGAGATGCAGTGAGATGTAGAGATCCTCAATGGTGGCGTGATGGGGGACGGCTATTGGAGTTGTTCCCAGATTGATGAACTGCACCAAGACTTTTCCCTTGTGAATTTTGTGCCCATTAGTCATTCTACTTGGGCCACAAAGTCCTTAATGGGTTCAACCTTCACGATGGCTCCCTCCAGTTTCTTGTGGGCCCCGACAGGGAGTAATTAGACCAATTCTTGCAGGGGCACCAGGAGAAATTTTTGCTTGGGGGGAGTATGGACCACCCCCACTTGCTCAGGTTGTTTTTAGGGCTGCCCTCCATTGGGCTTCATAGGCCTGGATCACTCTGAGCCACACCGCATTCAGGCCGCAGCCCCAGGCACGCCTGCTTGAGTGTTCATATTTAGCTAGCAAGTGGGGTAAGTCCAAGACATTCAGTACAATCAATGCCCAGCACAAGGGGTACTGCTGGATTAACTGGGCATGGGTCACCACTACTCCCACCCACTCCCCCACCTGGCCCTTGATTTTAACCCTCACTCAGGTGATGCCTTCAACCAGGATAGGCATATTATTGGCTGCTCTGAGGGACAGCCAGCTGGGGTCCAGTTGTTCCCATGCCCTCTGGGTGTAGAAATCATACTCCATGACAGTGACCTCTGAACCTTTAAGCCAACACAGCCGCTGAAGGGGGTAGTACAAATGTTGGCACTGCCTGCCGAATGTGACCAATTCAAGTAAATGGGGCCACACTGCAACCACACTGTAACCTCGTGCATTGCACATGGCTGCAGCATGGTGGTGCAGGCTTTTGGGGGTTAAATTAGGCTGTGAGGAGGCGACATATGACCTCCCAGCCGCCTGTCAACTGACCTCTAAAAAGTGCTTTTCAGAGAGGCTGAAAGGGCTGTTGCTAGTTTCAAGCATCCTCACTTATGTGAGTTTCCAAAGTACAGTCTCTCATTCTGCCAAGAGACCAGGCTGAAAGAAGAACGCTCAGCACCCCGGCTTCCTTTGTTAAATCACAAGACAGGCACCAATTACTCCAGAACTCCCTATACAGACAGACTATGCCAGTATACCAATCGCCTTACTTACTTGACCATCTCACTCTCCTATTCCAGCTCATGCTGACACACAACGCCTTGTCAGTTTTGTTTGCCTTCCAACAACTTCACTCCATTAATCTCATTAGCCAATATACAGTATTAGTTCCTTTTTACAGAGGCTTCCCAGGAAAGTGACTTGAATAGGGTTTCCAAACAAAATATATAGGTCAGGGTACTCACCATCGCAGACTACAAGATCCCTTTTCAAAATATTGGCCATTCTGCTGCTTTAGGTAACTTATAGCATTCAGTGAAGTCTTTTGCCCAAAACAGGTTCCAACTACAGTAGGCCATGATGCCCAACCTACAGGAATGGCCTGTTCTGGGGAGAATTCCTCACAACTTTTGTTGACCCCCTTCTCTTTTAAATCTGCTTCCGTTGAGCCTTACATACTCCAGAAAATCTAGAAAAATGACTGCCAGACCCCTTGCCTGGTACCCAGGGGGTGCCCTAAAGTTAGGTGTTCCAACTGTCAGTACGGTCAAATGGCTGATGCGTTTCGGGGACGAATCCCTTTCCTCAGAGCTACTGACCAGCCTCTGGTGCAGATGTGTAGTAGATGGATGATGGGAGCCTTGCTGGTGATGCTGGTGGTGTTTGGATCAGTGACCAGAGGCATCACCAGCAAGGCTCCCTTCATCCATCCACTACACATCTGCACCAGAGGCTGGTCAGTAGCTCTGAGTAAAGGGACTCGTCCCCGAAACGCATCAGCAATTTGACCGCACTGACAGTTGGAACACCTTGCTTGCCGTTGTGACCATCTTCATTATGCAAATGCTTTTTAGATACATGCTTCGTCTGTGAGTATGTTTTTATTCTTTATACCTTTCAATAAACCTTGGATAATGCACTAGGTGTGTGCGCCACCTGTTTATTCTCTATCTAGTGGCTGATCTCCCCGTCTGAGGAGGGCTGCACCCCTGAAACATTTCCTTTGGTTGTCGCTGTCCTGGTTCCCTTGGCTTCCCTTTGGCTGTGTATTTCCTGAGGTGCTGGAGAGTACATACGATATCCTGTGCCCTAAAGCTCTAACATCCTCTAACAGCTATATGCTTCAGTCCTACCCAGGAGCCTACTGAAAGCTTTGCTTAATCAGTGCCCACATTAAAAGAAGCCAACCACAAGGGTTATTTTGTTAGGTAAACTTTTGTAGAGGTCCAGAGATCAGACAAGAGAAGGGGAAAGGCTGTTAAAGAAACACGTGTGTCTTTGGGTTGTTTCTTTTTTAGTTTTGAATATAGTATGGAAGTGTTGCTACAACTTAGAATCAAGAGTAAGGTTCCCGCTGTAGATTAATCCTTTCTGTTTTGGGGGCCATTATCTCCAGTGCAGTAAGTAATAGGACATCCAAAATGTTACTCTTTACTCCAAACAGGTAGTGAGGGTAATTCTGCCAATGGTTCATTCCAAAGGTGTTCAGTAGAGTTGAGGTCAAGGCTCTGTACAGGCCACTTTAGGTCCTCCACACCAGACTCTTCAAACCATGTCTTTATGGAGCTGACTTTGAACACTTGGGGCACAGTCATGGTGGAAGAGAAAAGACCTTCCTCCAAACTGTTGTCAAAAGATTGGATGAGCACAATTATTGAGAAAGTCTTTGCATGCTGTTGTATAATAGTATCCTTCACTGGACACACCATATTGGGGTGTTATTGTTAATCATTTATGGATGTTTTGACCTTATGGAGTAACTCCCACTCTCTATATCTGCATTCTCTTCATGAACCTGCCTCTGTTCAACCATCAAGAATGATAGGAAATGGTAACCTCCTCCTCCCCCTCAATGTGGCAATATCGGGTGCTTAGGTGGCCAATTTACAAGCACCAGTGTTGCCAGAAAGGGGAGCCACTCATATGTTCCTCTTTTCCTATAAGTAATGGGTATTTCTCTCCATTTCTGTTAGTAAAATGGAATGATGAGTATATGCAGCTGGGTAAGATGAAGTAAAGTGAATGAGCAAAGCATAGGTTCACCTTTAGCTGCCTACAGACATTGAGAAAAATTCCCTTCGAAGAATATAGGTTAAACCTCCATGTTCATGCCTATGGAAGAGGGGGAATTGTGACTTCTGGCAGTCTTCAGGGAAACAATGGTGATCAGCTTCTAAAATCTATTTTGGCCAGTCAGTCTTCCCTCCAGCGGACTTGGCCAGGGAGCGTCAGGCAGGGTCGTGGAGGAGCCTACAAACTGCCAGAATGGGCGAACGTTATCTAAGCCTGTAGGCACCTTAAGTGTCAGACCGCATTTGAAAACAAAATTGGCAGAGACAGGAGGAGGGGGGCAAAGACCCCCTAACCGCTTCATCCTATTGGTCAGACCCAGCTTTTCAATATGACTTCATGTCATTTATCTGCCATGTCTCCAACACATTCACAAGCTCCCATGTCTCTTCTCTCCCTCCTTCTTATTTGTCTCCCCAGCTAATCATCTTTGTCTGTGTCCTGGCCTTCCCCCTCCTCCCTTGTGCTGTTGTCTGCCTTGGGGCATGTTCCTTGTGTGCTTGTCTTGTAATAAGCAGGTCAGGGTGTTACTGAGTGTTTCAAGTCTTCCAGCACATGAGACTTTTCCTCACGTGTGCCTCTCCGAGAGAGAAAAAGAACGAGAGAGAGAGAGAGAGAGGCGGCGAGGCCTGAGGTTATTCAACGTCCATCACTGATGCAACAACCTTCAGCTCAGAACAAGACCGGCCTTACTGTGCTGCCGTCTTATGATCCACAGACCTATATTCTGCACAGTGTCAGGTTAGGGCATGTTCTCTTGTGGATTTATCTGGAAGTAATCCTTTTCTTCAACAGGGATAAATCTGCTATTATAAGAGGACAGTTATGTAAATGTTCTTTATATACTGCATATATATTGGATATTGGCATAGCCAATCAAAGTGCTGTGTTACGGGGCTCTCAGGGTTGGTCGTGGGGAATGGTCGGCATCTCCAGATCCTCATGAGTGTATATATATATATACACTCACCAGCCACTTTATTAGGTACACCTGTTCAATTGCTTGGTAACACAAATTGCTAATCAGCCAATCACATGGCAGCAACTCAAAGCATTTTGGCATCTAGATGTGGTGAAGACAACTTGCTGAAGTTCAGAATGGGGAAGAAAGGTGATTTAAGTGACTTTGAACATGGTGTGGTTATTGGTGCCAGGCAGGCTGGTCAGAGTATTTTAGGGGTTGCTGATCTACTGGGATTTTCACACTCAACCATCTGTAGGGTTTACAGAGAATGGGCCAAAAAAGAGAAAATATCCAGTGAGCGGCAGTTGTGTGGATGAAAATGCCCTAGTTGATGTCAGAGGAGAATGGGCAGGCTGGTTCCAGATGATAGAAAGGCAACAGTAATTCATGTCAATGTGGACCAAAATTTCTGAGGAATGTTTCCAACACCTTGTTGAATCTATGCCATGAAGAATTAAGGCCGTTCTGAAGACAAAAGGGGGTCCAACCCAATACTGGAAAGGTGTATATAATAAAGTGGCCGGTGAGTGTATTTTCTTGCTAAGTGCATGGACGCATGAGTTCTCACAGAATTCACGAAGTACAACAACAATGCAATTTGCTTTTCTCTCCAGATTATTCATACAGAGCATCCAGAAAGTATTCACAGCGATTAACTTTTGCCACATTTTGTTATGCTACAGCCTTATTCCATAATGGATTAAATTCATATTTTTCCTCAATATTCTAAAAACAATACCTCATAATGACGTGAAAAGTTTGTTTTGAAATCTTTGCAATTTTTTAAGAATAAAAAACGAAAAAAAAACACATGTACATAAGTATTCACAGCCTTTGCCATGACACTCAAAATTGAGCTCTGGTGCATCCTGTTCCCGCTGATCATCCTTCAGATGTTTCCACAACTTGATTGGAGTCCACCTGCAGGAAATTTAGTTGATTGGACATGATTAGGAAAGGCATACCTGTCTATATAAGGTCCCACAGGTAACAGTGCATATCAGAGCACAAACTAAGCCATGAAGTCCAAGGAATTGTCCGTAGACCTCTGAGGCAGGATTGTATCAAGGCACAGATCTAGGGAAGGGTACAGAAAGATGTCTGCAGCATTGAAGGTCCCAATGAGCACAGTGGCCTCCATCATCTGTAAATAGAAGAAGTTTGGAACCACCAGGAATCTTCCTAGAGCGGGCCGCCCGGCCAAAATGAGTGATCGAGTGATCGAGGAGAAGGGCCTTAGCCAGGGAAGTAACCAAACACCCAATGGTCACTCTGAAAGAGCTCCAGCATTTCTCTGTGGAGAGAGGAGAACCTTCCAGAGAAACAACCATCTCTGCAGCACTCCACCAATCAGACCTGTATGGTAGAGTGGCCAGAAGGAGGACACTTCTCGGTAAAAGGCAAATGGCAGCCCGCCTGAACTTTGCCAAAAGGTACCTGAGAGACTCTCAGACCATGAGAAACAAAACTCTCTGGTCTGATTGAACATTGAACTCTTGAAAATTGAACTCTTTGGCCTGAATGCCAAGCGTCATGTCTGGAGGAAACCAAGCACCGCTTACCACGTGGCCTATACCTTCCCTACAGTGTAGCATGGTGGTGGCAGCATCATGCTGTGGGGATGTTTTTCAGCGGCAGGAACTGGGAGACTAGTCAGGATCGAAGGAAAGATGAATGCAGCAATGTACAGAGACATCCTTGATGAAGACCTGTTCCAGAGCGCTCTGGACCTTAGACTGGGGCGTCGGTTCATCTTTCAACAGGACAGCGACCCTAAGCACACAGCCCCCATAAGAAAGGAGTGGCCACGGGCCAACTCTGTGAATGTCCTGGAGTAGCCCAGCCAGAGCCAACACTTGAACCAGATTGAACATCTCTGGAGAGATCTGAAAATGGCTGTGCACCGACGCTCCCCATCCAACCTGATGGAGCTTGAGAGGTACTGCAAAGAAGAATGGGAGAAATTGCCCAAAAATAGGTGTGCCAAGCTTGTAGCATCATACACAAAACAACTTGAGGCTGTAATGGTGCTAAAGGGGCTTCATCAAGGTATTGAGCAAAGGCTGTGAATACTTATGTACTTGGGGTTTTTTTCTTTTTAATAACTTGCAAAGATTTCAAAACAAACTTCTTTCACGTTTTCATTATGGGGTATTGGTTGTAGAACGTTGAGGAAAAAAATTAATTGAATCCATTTTGGAATAAGGCTGTAATATAACAAAATGTGGCAAAAGTTAAGTGCTGTGAATACTTTCTGGATGCACTGCACATCATCCAGGGTCACTGTCTACTTCCCGGACAGGGATTCTGGCTCAGAGATGTCACACTCATGTAAATCTAGTGTCTTTACAGTTCTACAGATCAGCCCCTTGCTGTAACCTCTCACCTCATGACTTGCTACAAAGTTACATTGTCGCAGTCTGATCAACGAACAGGAGACTGAGGAAATCCTTCCTCTTGCCTGCAGCAGAGTGATAGCATTGTCTAAGCCTGGGCAAAGTCACTGAACTGAAGGTCAGGGATGGTTTCTGAATGACTAAACGAGGAGCTTTTCCTAACGATTCTAATGATACTGTTGCTGTGACACATCAGGACTTTATTCACGTAGACTATAAAGATACCGAAACGTCTACTTGAAAGAAAACACTGAGCTACAGGCATGCAACCACAGTGCAAAGCAGAAATGTTTGTGAACTTTGAACCTGCCACAGGCTTTGTATTTTAGATCACCCAGTCTTTGTGGTAAAGGCGTGCCTGTAAGGTAGTACGGCCGGGCCCTTAACCTCAAGTGCATTGGAAACTCAGTGCATCTGTGAGGGTACAGTTCTGGCAAAGGAATTATAGCCTGCGATAGTGAAAGTCAAAATGTATTGAAACCCTAGAGCAAAAAATTTAATATATTGCAGCTTACCAGTCTTAAGATGTGGTGGTGCATTCGCTTTCTTTGTTTATTCTTTTTTTTTCTTTTTGGTAGAACCCTCTATCGGTGGTAGAGAGGTAACTGAAGTGAGCTTGTCTGTGGGGGTCAAGCTTAGATCAATCAGGAGTGCTCTGCAGGTTCGGTTTCTATCGCCTCCTCCTGGTTCTGGAGGTCCATGGAATTTTCTAGAAACTAGTGGGCGGAGGGGTGGAGACCAAGATCTGCATATTCCTGGGAGTCTAAACAATCCCAGGCAGGAGGCCTGGCAGTGTGGTAGATGGGCCCATAAATACGAGAGAGCCTAGTAAGCAGGGGAGTCTGGTGATCGGGTGGCAGATGGAGTGCTGAAGTTTGTGAGGCCTGGGAGAGGACCCCAGGGAAGAGAGGGGGCTCTGCCTCCAGGCTGGAGCTGAGGAGGAAGGAAGGAGAAGAAGAAGCTAGAAATAGGGAATTTAACTACAAGTCCTATCCAGGAGGCACCCTGCCCAGCATGGGAAGATTAGCACAGCTAAAAGGCCTGAACCAAGCAGCCTTGTCCTAAGCAGCAGGATACAAGGGAGAGAGTGAGGACCTCTACACCCCCAGGGCCTATAAGGGAGAAGGCTGCCAGATGCAATATCCAGCATGCTTTCACGGTAGCTAACCTAATCCCATGCTCTGGGACACTTATCCAAAGAAGCCAGGTGGGCTAGCATTTTCTTACCAAGTATTGGGACTTCGTGAGAGTTCACACAAGGGGACCTAGTGCTCCTTGAAGAAACATTGCTACTGATCCCTAAAAGGACTGATACCACTCCGGTTGGAGTAACTTCAAGGATCCATTTTTCTTGTACATAAATGCAGGAAGTTTGTCCTAAAACTGTTCTTTCTAGTCAAGTTGGGCATCCCATATCCCCTAATCCCTATCCAAGTTGTTTTCCCGTACATGAAACAACAAAAACAAGCCCATGGACTGGTTTCTTGACTATGTGTCTTTACCAGAAATGCGTGTTGCCTGGCTGTGCAGGAAATAGGGGGACCCAAAATCTAGCAGCTCCATAGGGGGCAGTGCAACATTTTCTTTCACCAGGAATTCTGGACAGTAACATACTTCCTGTCTTGGGGTGGCTACACCTGATCCTCCACTGTATCTATGGCATAGCCATAAAGACACCCTTGGACAGCATCATTGTCATCCCGTGGAGAGGGTAGTCCTAGATGTACTAGTAGGTTAACATGGACTGTACATAAATGACTAGCAAATTAAAGCTGAACTCCAGTTAACACTTCTTAAAGAACTAAAGTTAAAAAGAGTTGATAACAGGTAGGCTCTTCATTGCAGAAAACACATACAATGTCAGCTTAGTTTACATTTTCAGTATAGATCTAGTGTGCTGGGATGAATGAGTGATGTCATCCTGTGGGCATTCAAGAGAAGAAGTCAGGAAAGTGACGAAACACGTTGGGACGGAGCTTAGTGATGTAATTGCACCATAAGAAAAGACCTGCCTGGAGACAAGTGAATGGTGATGCTTTGGTATTACCCTTAAGGAGATATGTACATATATATATAATAATTAGTTTTTAAGGTGGTGCACTACCAAGGATTAGTGCACTAATATTGTAAGGGTATTTTAGTGAGTTTTAATAAATATGTAGTGGTGATTTAAAAGTGATCAAACATGATTTGCAGTTTTCTATTCCTTCTGAGCAGTATTGATGGTGGAACGCTTGCTTGGGTGATCATACATCATTGGCAATAGTGGAGAAGGAATCCGGAGGAAATACCTAGAGTGGTCAATAAGACCCTTCAAATGGGAAAGTGCTCAGTGATCTGTATTAGGTCTAAGCACTAAGGTGAACGTGGAGAATGACTGGTGATGGTATTTACTGAAGAGTAGTGACATTGATGGACGTGGAATTTTTGCATTGATAGTCATGGAACTGTTTTGAATATACAAATGGTGTGATTATTATTATAATTCAGGATTTATATAGTGCCATCAGTATAATGTAATGTAATACATTTACAATGTCCCAGTGGTAGTGGAACCTTTTCACTGCCACACTTATGGACTTTTGAACTATTTATGTGTGGTTTTTCATTTGAACATTGCAAATATTTGATAAGCGTTTATATGTATATTTAATGGTTGAGTATATATACTGTGTATATATATATATATATATATATATATACACTATATTGCTGAAAGTATGGAGGACGCCTGCCTTTACACACACTTTATTGGCATCCCAGACTTAGTCCGTAGGGTTCAATATTGAGTTGGCCCCGCCCTTTGCAGCTATAACAGCTTCAACTCTTCTGGGAAGGCCGTCCACAAGGTTTAGGAGGGTGTCTATGGGAAGGTTTGACCATTCTTCCAGAAGCACATTTGTGAGGTCAGGCACTGATGTCGGGGGAGGAGGCCTGGCTCAGAGTCTCCACTCCAATTTATCCCAAAGGTGTTCTATCGGGTTGCGGTGCAGACCAGTCAAGTTCCTCCATCCCAAACTCGCTCATCCATGTCTTTATGGACCTTGCTTTGTGCACTGGTGTGCAGTCATGTTGGAACAGGAAGGGGCCATCCCCAAATTGTTCCCACAAAGTTGGGAGCATGAAATTGTCCAAAATGTCTTGGTATGCTGACGCCTTAAGAGTTCCCTTTACTAGAACTAAGGGGCCAAGCCCAACCCCTGAAAAACAACCCCACACCATAATCCCCCCTCCACCAAACTTTACACTTGGCACAATGCAGTCAGGCAAGTACCATTCTCCTGTTAACTGCCAAACCCAGACACGTCCATCAGATTGCCAGACAGAGAAGCGTGATTGGTCACTCCAGAGAACACGTCTCCACTGCTCTAGAGTCCAGTGGCGGCGTGCTTTACACTACAGCATCCGACGCTTTGCATTGCACTTGGTGATGTAAGGCTTGGATGCAGCTGCTCGGCCATGGAAACCCATTCCATGAAGCTCTCTACACACTGTTGTTGTGCTAGTTTGAAGGTCACATGAAGTTTGGAGGTCTTTAGCTATTGACTCTGCAGACAGTTGGCGATTTCTTTGCACTGTGCGCTTCAGCATGCGCTGACCTTGCTCTGTCATGTTTCGTGGCCTAGAACTTCGTGGCTGAGTTGCTGTTGTTCCCAGTTGCTTCCACTTTATTATAATTATAATACCACTAACAGTTGACCGTGGAATATTTAGTAGCCAGGAAATGTCACGGATGGACTTATTGCACAGGTGACAACCTATCACGGGACCACGCTTGGAGTCACTGAGCTCCTGAGAGCGACCCATTCTTTCACCAATGTTTGTAGAAGCAGTCTGCATGCCTAGGTGATGATTGTATACACCTGTGGCCATGGAGGGGATTGGAACACCTAAATCCAATGATTTGGAGGGCGGGGCCAATACTTTTGGCAATGGTGTGTGTATATATATCACAATATTAGGATATTTATAGTATTTATCACATTTATTTGAGGTATGGATGATTTATATTACAGGAATGCTGTTCAGCACTTTTTAAGATAATTATTTATTGTTTGATGTGCGAACACAGTCTAGTGATTTGCAACAATGTGGCTCGGTTCACACTGCTGCGACTTGGGATCCAACTTGTGAGACCCCAAGTCGCATGACATTGAAATCCCATGTTAGTCAATGAGAGCTGTCTTAATTAGCACTTCTGTAGTTGCTGTGACTCTATTTATTTATTTCAGGTACTTATATAGTGCTGTCAATTTATGCAGTGCTTTACATATATATTGTACATTCACATCACAAGAGTCAAAGGCAACCTATTAATGACTAGCCATAGTGTAAACCATAGCAGCTTTTTTGGGGTCTATTCTCTTGAAAGTTGACTATTTATTTATATCAGGTATTTATATAACACTGTCAATTTACATATATATTGTACATTCACATCAGTCCCTAACCCTCAAGGGGTGTACAATCTAAGGTCCCTAACTCACATTCATACATACACATACTAGGGACAATTTAGAGAGGAGCCAATTAACCTACCAGCATGTCTTTGGAGTGTAGGAGGAAACCGGAAGAAACAGGGAGAACATGCAAACTCCAGGCAGGTGGTGCCGTGGCTGGGATTTGAACCAATGACCCAAGTACTGCCAGGCGGAAGTGGTAACCATTTAGCCACTGTGCTGTCCACTTTAGAAAAGTTTCCTGTCATACTTCAAGGCGACTTCTATCCGGCTTGTGCCCATAGACTTTAATGGAAGTCGCCTCCAAGTCGGATCCTCCTCTATATTGATGTGATTTGGATCCAACATCAAAATTTGTAGAGTTAGGACTACAGAATATCGGGGTGCTGTGACGTGGCTCTGTAGAAAAATAATTGCGTTTGCTCTGCTGTGCTTTGCCCGAGATTTAATCAGGACCTCTCTGCCTCCTGCTATTGTTGGGTGTGTGTGCTCAAATTGTCAAGCAAGAATCTTTTTCCCTGATTGGGATTCATTTTGGAGGATACATCTTACCCAGGGGCGGACTGACCATTCAAGCACTCGGGCACTGCCCGAGGGCCCGGGGTCAGTAGGGGGCCCCATGAGATGCCCCTGGTACCTTTCATAGGCTTTTTTGGGTGTAGTTTGAGTGTGGGCAAGGACACAGGGGCCCCATGGTCCCCTATTGTCCGGGGGCCCCATGAGTTGTCAGTCCACCCCTGATCTTACCTCAAAAGCTTGTTTGACTCGTAAGCCGTATCAGCTAGGAGTCCATTTAATTTGGTGAGTGTGGGCCATACCGGAAGTCACGGATGGTGTGGGCATGTTGGCTTTCCTTTGGCATCGTTTCTTTGATTGGAGCACTTTTTCTTCATCATTGATTCGGGACAGTGGACTTTTTTTTACACACACATATATATATATATATATATATTTATATATATTTATATTTATATATATATATATTTATTTCACTGTTGATATTTTTTTTATCAATTTTTCACTGATGATTAAATTTTTTTTTATTAATATTATTTTTATTGATACTATTTATTATTTTTATAAATTTTTGCGCTGCGTTAATATTGGTTTTCTGGATTACAGGAAGATTACCCAGGCATTCCCTGAAAGTTGCTTCAAAGTCGCATCAAAGTAGTACTCAAGTCTCCAGGAAGTCGCCTGGCAAAGTCGCACTGTAAGTCGTGCGACTTTCAAGTCGAAGTAGTGTGAACCGAGTGAATTCAGAGTAGTATTTTCAGCAAATTTGTATTTGAGGAGTCTTCACATTTGGGGGGTTGCACAGAGGTTTTTAAAAATGTGTTTTTATTGCAGAATTACTATGTCTCTTCTGCAATAAAAAAAATGTAGCTGCCTCTTACAACCTTCTATTGAACGTACACGGAGCTCCACATGTGTGGCTCAGCGGACATTCCCGGCACTCTGCGGAGGTTCCACACTAAATAACCTCTGTGTACATGCGTCGGAGTCATGTCATTCCCCGCTGGCCAATCACAAAGCCAAAGTATCCAGGAGAAGCCCAGGGAGAAAATGACAGTTGCGTCATTGAAAGGTCTAGGTGAGTATCAGGGGCGGACTGACAAGTCATGGGGCCCACAGGCAATAGGGGATCAAGGGGCCCCTGTGTCCTTGCCCAAACTCAAAAAAGCCTATGAAAAAGGTAGCAGGGGCATCTCATGGGGCCCCCTACTGACCCCGGGCCCTCAGGCAGTGCCCGAGTTTCCAAATGGTCAGTCTGCCCCTGGTGAGTATTCAGCAGACTTTAGTTCCGCTTTCAAGGAAGTTGAAAAACAACAGACTTGCAGGCAGGATCGTCAGGTTATAAAACTAGGTTAGAAGGCAGACTCAGAAAAACAAAATCTGCTGCTGACAGAGCACATCAAATATGACATCTTTGAATTGGCCCAGAGTTCCACTTTAGCCCCCGCTTCCTCTAGCTCAGTGTTTCTCAACTCCAGTCCTTATGGACCCCCAACAGGTCATGTTTTCAGGATTTCCATTATTTTGCACAGGTGATTTGATCAGTTTCACTGCCTTAGTAATTACCACAGCTGTTTCATCTGAGGGAAATCCTGAAAACATGACCTGTTGGGGGTCCATGAGGACTGGAGTTGAGAAACACTGCTCTAGCTGCAGCGCTCCAAGTGAGAGCGAAGGCTGATTTCTGTTCTTACACGGAGCGTACCTAATGTCAGCGACTGTCCTCATTTCCAGCGGAAACAATGGCAGTTCTTTGCGTGCTCAGGAAGCCTTGGAGAAGAGCAGCTCTGGATGACTTTTACCGTCACGTGTTTGGAAAACGGCCAGAGAAATGGAAAACGCACAATGCGATCTCTTCTTTACCTAGATCTCATCACCACGCCGGCAACTGGGCTGCCACACACCTACAGATCTGACACTGGCTTTTATCAGAAACGATGAAGGATATACCAGTCCAGGATTGTCCCAATCAGATAGAAAAGGATTTATTAGGCAGTTGATTGCTACTTTGCTGTAAATATGTTTGTGTTATCCTCTGAAACCGGAAATCTCAGCTCGGCCTCCAGACACACATCTATGCTCTGCCCGACCTTTGCATATTCTCGAAGGGCTCATTCACACCAGTAGGTTCATCCAAGCATGTGCGTATTTTTTGCCCATGCGTTTTAGGGCAGCCTATTAGTTTCAATGGGCTGTCTTATGTGCATATAAAATGGTTCAGGCATGATTGTTAACATTATGATGCACCAAACCGCATGGTACGGGATTTTGGGAGGTGCGAATGCACATTCGTTTGCCAGATGAATGGGTGTGCCAGTCGTGTATTTAGGTTTCGGCTCCCCCCCCATGAAGAGACCTCCTCCCCCATGATAAGAGCCTGACATTGACCGAAAACACCCCACCGGAGAGAGCCTTCCACTACCACCACCCCATACACACTGGCAACCCCCCCATCCACCCTGGGAGAGAGAAGACACTCAGCTTCACAGCTCCGGACATCCCCGGAAACAAGAGTCAGGCTCTGCGTACACCATCAAGCAGCCTCTCTCAGATCCCACCTGGTGCCCATGCTGTGTGTGTCCTTTCTTCCATCTCTTCTTTTGGGGGGTGGCGCTGCCCCCCTGAAAAAATGCCGCCCTAGGCAAATGCCTTGTGGTAAATACGCCCCTGGAGTGTGCCACCGCACATCTGCAGAAGGCTGCACATTTTCATGCGGTTCCAGTAATTGCCCCCCCACCATTCTTCTCACCCTCTCTGTCCACATCCAATTCACTCAGCTGCCTGGACCCCCTGCTGGCCTGGGCCCAGTACATGAGGAATGGTGGTACCCCCTTATCCACAGCCCTGGGCATCCATGGTGCAATTTTGCACATGCCAAACCGTATGGTGCCCCAGCATCATCTGATTAGGTGTGAAAGGATTGAGGAAATCACAGTGGCTAAATGGTTAGCACTTCTGTCTGGCAGTACTCGGGTCATTGGTTCAAATCCCAACCATGGGACCACCAGTCTGAAGTTTGCATGTTCTCCCTGTGCCTGCATGGGTTTCCTCCGGGTACTCCAGTTTCATCCCACAATCCAAAGACATGCTGGTAGGTGAATTGGCTCCTGTATAAATTGTCCCTAGTATGTGTATGTATGAATGTGAGTTAGGGACCTTAGACTGTACGCTCCTTGAGGGTTGGGGACTGATGTGAATGTACAATATATATGTAAAGCGCTGTGTAAATTGACAGCACTATATAAGTACCTGAAATAAATAATAAATAGTCAACTTTCAAGAGAATAGACCCCAAAAAAGCAGCTACATTTTACACTATGGCTAGCCATTAATAGGTTGCCTCTGACTCTTGATCCATTCCAGCTATGGTCAGCCAATAAAAGGTATTCTCTTCCATTCTTTTCCATTTCTAAGCCATTGGCCCAGTTAGGGTTACTGGTAGTTATTAACCACTTGCCCACCGGGCACTTATACCCCCTTCCTGCCCAGGCCAGCTTTCAGTTTTCAGCGCTGTCGCACTTTGAATGACAATTGCGCGGTCATGCAAGATTGTACCCATATGAAATTTTTATAATTTTTTTTCTCATAAATAGAGCTTTATTTTGGTGGTATTTACTCGTCGCTGGGTGTTTTATTTTTTTTGCTATAAACTAAAAAAGTGCAAAAAATTTGAAAAACAAAAATTTCTTTGTTTCTATTATAAAATTTTGCAAACAGGTAATTTCTAGGTAAATTCTCCTTCACTGATGTGCGTTGATGAGGCAGCAGAGGTGGGAACTGATAGGCGGCACTGATGGGCACTGATAGGCAGCACTGAAGGGCACTGATAGGTGGCACTGATTGGCCTCAATATTGAGGTGGCATGGATAGGCGGCACTGATAGGTGGCACTGATAGGCAGTGCTGATGATGGGTACTGATAGTCAGCACTGACTGGCGGCACTGCTGTGCACTGACTGGCGTCACTGCTGTGAACTGACTGGAGCAACTGCTGGGCACTGACTGGCACAACTGCTGGGCACTGACTGGCGGCACTGCTGGACTGCACTGATGGGCACAGGTGGGTGGCACTGGTGGGCACAGGTGGGTGGCACTGGTGGGCACAGGTGGGTGGCACTGCTGGGTGGCACAGGTGGGTGGCACTGCTGGGCACAGGTGGGCGGAGCTGGTGGGTGGCACTGATGGGCACAGGTGGGTGGCACTGCTGGGCACAGGTGGGTGGCACTGCTGGGTGGCACAGGTGGGTGGCACTGGTGGGCACTGCTGGGCACAGGTGTGTGGCACTGCAGGACACAGGTGGGCAGAGCTGGTGGGTGGCACTGCTGGGCACCGATCATCAGTGCCCTGATGATCAGTGCCGATCCCTGCTCTGACAACTGCCGGTTCTCGGCAGTACTTTCCTCACGCTCTGACAGCGAGAGGAAAGTGCAGCCGAGAACCGGCATTTGCATTTCCGTGATCAGCATGTCACTGGACACAGCTGATCACATGGTAAAAGGCCGCTGTGATTGGCCTTTTACCCCATCACGTGATCAGCTGTGTCCGTAGGACACAGCTATCACAGAGATTGCCGGGGGCACGCAGGAGAGCACATTCTGGGAGGACGTCATATGACGCCCTCCCAGAACTGGCCGGCCACAGTGCAGCCGTCATTTTGCTACCTGCGGTCGGCAACTGGTTAAAAGGTATTGTCTTTTTATTGAGGGTCAGGGACTGGTGTGAATGTACAATACATATGTAAAGCGCGGCGTAAATTGATGACGCTGTAATAAATAAAAATAAATCTTTCCCCATGTTTCTTGCGGACAGAACAGCGTATTCAAATGAATGGGCTGCCGTACCTGCGACATGCACACACAACCGTGCCGCGCGTCTGACAGCAGAAACTTGAACAGTATTGTGCTTTTGAGTAATACTGGGGTGGAACTTCCCTTCAAAGTAGAATTATTATCCCTGAAAAATGGAATACATATCATGCGATTGTCGTCACTGTGAGATGGAACAGCTACACATGCCGGATAGATCAGTTTCTTTTATATTTTGCGACATCCCTGCCATGCAAAGCTCCTTCAAGCCGCCCGCCCAGCTCACCGTCCAGGTATTTCACTAGCTGTGGGTGTTCTGCGGAGGATTGTGAGAAGGAAGCTGTGGTATTCCTGTACTCTGCTGGCACCACGTTTCCCATACCGGCTGGGCAAGTTACCTGCTACAGGTGACCTCCAGGTCTCGTGTTCGCTGGGCTGGACGCCGGCCAAGAATTGTGTAATAACTGCACATTGCCCCAGGGATCGACACTTCTATGGCTCACATCTTCCTGTAAATACATTCTGTTTTCATTTCTTCATCCTGACAACATGACCCATTTTAGTAACATAAAGTAACATTAAACCCGCAGCATTTTTTAGTTTAGTACACTGAGCACAATAAAATAAACATTTCCCAGTAAATGATTTGGTAAGAATTTATACCCCAGCATGTGCAGTTTACAACGTTTAATGGCTCCTGCTCTCTTGGTGCTGCTTCCCTGAACTTGCAGTGTTCACAGGAAAGAGTCAACAGTGGAGCCAGTTTGTTAGTTTGGAGAAGGGAGGGGGGAGGAAGAGGGATGACAGAGGCGCTATTATTATTATTATACAGGATTTATATAGAGCCAACAGTTTGCTCAGCTCTTTACAATATAATGGGAGACAATACAGCAACAGTACAGTTCAATACAAGAGGGATAGGAGGGCCTGATCCTTGGAGCTTACAATATAAGAGGGAGGGGCTAGTGGTACAAAAGGTAGTAACTGTGGGGGATGGACTGGTTGGAAGAGTAGAAGCAGGGGTGGACTGACCATTTGGAAACGTGGGCACTCCCCGAGGGCCCGGGGTAAGTAGGGGGCCCCATGAGATGCCCCTGGTACCTTTTTCATAGGCTTTTTTGAGTTTGGGCAAGGACACAGGGGCCCCATGATCCCCTATGAGTTGTCAGTCCGCCCCTGAGTAGAAGATTCCATTATTAGCTGAGGGCAGGATAGGTTTCCCTGAAGAGATAGGTTAGAGATAGGATAGGAGTGCCGTGTCTTCTTAGCCTACAGATCTGTGTGTTTCTATTGATGCACAGAGTGTAGGGAGCGTGGGAAGACTGACCATTTGGGAACTCCGGCACTGCCCAAGGGCCCAGGGCCAGTAGGGGGCCCCATGAGAGCCCCTGGTACCTTTCATGGGCTTTTTTGGGTGTGGTTTGAGTGTGGGCGAGGACACAGGGGCCCCATGATCCCCTATTGCCCAGGGGCCCCATGAGTTGTTAGTCTGCCCCTGGTAGGGAGACACAACTGTAGAGAAAGTCACCCTGAAACGGGAAACCTGGCGCAGTGGTCATGGCATCAGCTAAAATTGGAACATAGGCATGGATAGATAAGTATGCATCATGAGCTGCCCTCGTTTCCCTTGGCTTGGCATTAGGGCTGGTTCACACTATAGAAACGCAGTCCAGATGCGTTCCGAATATGTTTCTGCATTCGCATTTTTGACGCATTCCAGTGCATTTTTGATGCGTTTTTGTTGCATTGTGGTGCATTTTTGATGCTTTCCAGTTCATTTTTTCCCCTTTTTTTCTTCAATTTAAATATTGACATGTGCGTTCCAGTGCGTTTTTGGTGCTCTGATGAAGAAGGGACCCCTCCCCTTCGAAACGCGTCAGTTCATCCTGCGAGTCTCCCCTCCTGATGGGATTTGCACGTGTCTCCCAATTCAGGGACTCATTTTTGGGATTTTCTATGCCTTTTCTATTGCTACTCTTGTGAGTATATTTCTATATGAATAAATCTACTAATTGCTTACTGAGGTAATGTGCAAGCTTGGTGCGCTCAGTTTTTTTTGTTCTTTGCTACAGTTTGTATCGAGCTTCCCCAGCTTCGTGTCAGAGCCGCACAACCTTTGATCGGTCCTGGAGGAACTTCCATATATCATACTTTATATTGGTTTATCGGCCCTCTATTGATCTGGGTCCCCGAACGCAGGAGGTTTTGTATCTGTGTCTACTGGTGCGTTTTTTGGTGCGTTCCGGTGCGTTTTACCGCATTCCAGTACAGTTCTGTGCAGGAAAAATGTAACCTGTTTTACTTTTTTTTCTGCCCCTGCACTAGAATGCACTAGAACTTCAAGCACTGATGTGACCTATGACACTGACAGCCATATCACCTACTTTCTAAGTGTTTTGGATGCAGAAAAAAAGCAACTGAAACGCACGCAGTGTGAACTGGCCCTTAAAGCGGTAATAAGCTTAAAGTTTTTGCTTTCCCCATATTGAAGCAAATATTATGTATTACTTCTCAGCATCCTCTAAATCTTCAAAAGTTATGCCATTAGGGAGATGTAGATGTCTATAGATGGCCAATGACATCACTTGCGCATGCGCAGTGCGCTTAATACAAAAAAGTGTATTTTAATCCCTCTTTAAAGCCCACCGGCCCAGCTGTTACATATATGCATATGGCGGGTGGGAACAGGTTGACGAAAATGATGGTTTAATACAGGGGCGGACTGACCATTTGGAAACTCTGGCACTGCCCGAGGGCCCGGGGTCAGTAGGGGGCACCGTGAGCTGCCCCTAGTACTTTTTTCATAGGCTTTTTTGAGTTTGGGCAAGGACACAGGGGCCCCATAATCCCCTACTGCCCGGGGGCCCCATGAGTTGTCAGTCCGCCCCTGGTTTAATATGACTTTAATGTGAACCTTTCGTGTTGGACACACAGCAGCCTCCATTGTTGGGCTAGTAGCCTGGGCATGGTGATGACTGACCGACTTCAATACTTTCTGAGTTGCTGGCCTGGAACAAGTATGAGTGAAGTCAGAACTCTGGATTTGCCTGCTTGTTCCAGGGCAGCGGGTCAGCACAGGGGCGTCCCTAGAGTTGGTGTCACCCGGTGCGATAACACTTGGTGACACCCCCTCCGACGATCCCCGCAGAATGGATCAGATCTGCGGATTGAGCATAATGGATCGTAGTCTGATCCATTATGCTCCCCAATCCGCAGATCCAAACCATCCTGCGGGGATCATTGACTTGCTGTACAACTTACCTTTTTCGCAGAGTGAGTCCGGTGTCACCCAGTATAGGTTGCATGTTGACGATCCCCGCAGGATAGTTTGGATCTGCGGATTGGGGAGCATAATGGATCAGACTCCGATCCATTATGCTCAATCCGCAGATCCGATCCATCCTGCGGGGATCGTCGGCTTGCTTTACAACTTACCTTTTCATTGAGGGGGTCCGGTGTCACCCCGTGCGGCACGCACCCCCCACACCGGCCTAGGGACGCCCCTGGGTCAACATGACAGCCAGGCAACTAGCAGCAATGGCATCTTCCATGGTTCTCTCCTTTAAAGCCCACCTCCAGGAAAAAAAAAATCTATCCCCTTCAATCCATCCCACCCATTCGAAATTTAATAAATAATAAAAAAAACGTTTTTTCTCTCCTGAATCCGTCGTCCTGTGGCCCTGTGCAGACCAGTGACCTGCAGCCATGACTTTCTACTGGTCCCGTCGCCTCCCCTCAGGTTGTGACATTGTGGCCCCACAGATAGTCCCTTCTTGCAGCCAATGGGAAGCATCTACATCACCAGGGAGAGATATGGGAAAAAAAAGACCTTTCCGACACCATGGTAGGAGTGGTATGGGATGTTCTTTGTTGTTGTTTTGTTTGTCTGATGTGAAGGGGGAGCTCTGATAAGAAAGGGGGGACTTTCGATGTGAAAGACAGGACTCTGACTTGAAAAGGGGATTCTGTTGTAATGGGGGGGGGGGGGGGGTAATCTGATTGAAATGGGAGATTTGATGTGAAAAGTGGACTGTAATGGAAGGGGTGGGGGCTCTGATGTGATGGGGGGACTCTTATTTCAATTGGTAAATCCGATGTGAAGGAAGCTCTGTTGTGAAGGGGGACTCTGATTTAAAATGGGGACTCTGATGTAAAGGGGAGAGGGGCTCTGATGTGAGGGACTGTGATTTGACATGTTGTGATAGGGGGAGGGGGGGAGGATATCTGATTCGAAAAAGAGATCTGATCTAATGTGAAAGGGGGACTCTGATGTGATGGGGGGGCTCTGATGTGATGAGTGAAGGGGGTGGGCTATGATGTGAAAGGGGTACTCTGATTGAAATGGAGTATATGATATGAAGGGGGAGCTCTCAGGTGAATGGGGGGCTCTAATATAAAGGGGGGCTCTAATGTGAAGGGGGGAGGTGTTCTGATGTGAAGGGGGGGCTCTGATGTGAATGGGGGGGGGGGCTCTGATGTGAAGGGGTGGCTCTGATTTGAAAAGGGATAATTCTGATGTGAAAGGTGGAACTCTGATCTGAAATGAAGAATATGATATGAAGGAGGAGCTCTGATGTGAATGGGGGGGGGGGGGCTCTGATGTGAAGGGGAAGCTCTGATGTGAATAGGGGGTGTGTGCTCTGATGTGAAGGTGGAGAATTCTGATGTGAAATGTGGGACTCTGATTTGAAATGAGGTATATGATATGAAAGGGGAGCTCTGATGTGAATTGGGGGGGGGGGGCTCTGATGTAAAGGTGGAACTCTGATCTGAAATGAAGAATATGATATGAAGGAGGAGCTTTTATCTGAATGGGGGGGGGGGGTGCTCTGATGTGAAGGGGGAGCTCTGATGTGAAGGGGGGGCTCTGATCTGAATGGGGGGGGGTGCTCTGATGTGAAGGGGGAGCTCTGATGTGAAGGGGGGGCTCTGATGTGAAGGGGGAGCTCTAATGTGAAGGGGGAGCTCTAATGTGAAGGGGGGGCTCTGATGTGAATGGGGGGGTGCTCTGATGTGAAGGGGGAGCGCTGATGTGAATGGGGGGGAGGGTGCTCTGATGTGAAATTGGACTCTGATTTGCTCTGTGAAAGGGGAGATTGCGACTTGAAATGGGGGGTATTGTGGTGATGGGGGGTTCATGATTTGAAAGGGAGATGTGATGTGAAAAGGGGGTCTTTAATAGAAGCAGGGGGGCTCAGATGTGATGGGGGAGCTTCTGATGTTAAAGGGGGACTCTGATGTGAGGGAGGGAGTGATTTTTTTCCTTCCCGGAATATGTGTACAATATACAGGGTGGGCGTTGTACAGAAAAGATGGGAGGAGTCTCTGCCTCTGATGACATTTGCGCACATTCCGATGTGTGCGTTATAACATAAATGTGGGGGGAGGGGAGGGGGGGGGTCTTGGTAGCAGTACACCATTTTGCTGGCGGAAGCAGGGGCAGACTGACCATTTGGAAACTTGGGCACTGCTCGAGGGCCCGGGGTCAGTACCCCATGAGATGCCCTTGGTACCTTTTTCATAGGCTTTTTTGAGTGTGGTCGAGGACACAGGGGCCCCATGATCCAATATTGCCCGGGGGCCCCATGAGTTGTCAGTCCTCCCCTGCAAGGGCCCCATGATCCCCTATTGCCCAGGGGCCCCATGAGTTGTCAGTCCGCCCCTGCAGGGGCCCCATGATCCCCTATTACCCGGGGGCACCATGAGTTGTCAGTCCGCCCCTGCAGGGGCCCCATGATCCCCTATTGCCCGGGGGCCCCATGAGTTGTCAGTCCGCCCCTGCAGGTGCCCCATGATCCTCTATTGCCCGGGGGCCCCATGAGTTGTCAGTCCGCCCCTGCAGGGGCCCCATGATCCCCTATTGCCCAGGGGCCCCATGAGTTGTCAGTCCGCCCCTGCAGGGGCCCCATGATCCCCTATTGCCCAGGAGCACCATGAGTTGTCAGTCCGCCCCTGCAGGGGCCCCATGATCCCCTATTGTCCGGGGGCACCATGAGTTGTCAGTCCGCCCCTGCAGGGGCCCCATGATCCCCTATTGCCCGGGGGCACCATGAGTTGTCAGTCCGCCCCTGCAGGGGCCCCATGATCCCCTATTGCCCGGGAGCACCGTGAGTTGTCAGTCCGCCCCTGCAGGGGCATCCCATGATCCCCTATTGCCCAGGGACACCATGAGTTGTCAGTCTGCCCCTGCAGGGGCCCCATGATCCCCTATTCTCCGGGGGCATCATGAGTTGTCAGTCTGCCCCTGCAGGGGCCCCATGATCCCCTATTGCCCCTGGGCGGAAGGAATCGTCATCATTCTCGCACACTGCGATGTAATATTTGTCGGGTGAACGTATACAAAGACAAAGTCTGGTTTTATCCCGGAACCCGGAGCACCGCGTCATTCTCCCAGCGGGCAGAGTGGTAGAACATGTTGGTTTGTTATCCCGGACCCCCCCTCCTCCCGGCGGCTCTCTGATCCCCCCTAATCTGTTCTCAGCCTGTCTGGCCCTGGCGCTCTCTCCTATACAGGTCAGTCAGTTAGTAGGCGTTCGGTGCTCCCAGGCTCACGAGGCGCGGTCTCACGTGTGTCTGGCTCCGTCAGTGCGAGGGCGAGGAGGTTATTAATATCCCGCTAAGCTCCGATCTCTGAATAATCAGAATCATTATTGTTTTAGCACAGTTGTGACCTAACTAGCTAGAGGAGGCGGATGAATCCACTTCCTTGTGAGCGTCAGCTCCGCAGGGCGGAATAATCACCTCAGATCCCTACTCCCTGTGCTGGATTATAATTGGTATCTAACATACGACACGTCCCGTGTGCGCGCTTCATCCACTCCAAGCTTTAACCCCTTCCTGGTGCTCTGTACTCCCGGTACAAGGATCGGCTGCTTGTGATTGGTTGTCACAGCGGTCACGCAATTGCGATTCGGTCCCAATCATTAGTGCGAATCAACATCTGTCTTTGCCTCGCAGCACAGAAAGCTCTGATGCCCGTAGACGCAATTGTGCCGCATATGGGTGTTAAAGCCCACCCTCTTTGCCGACGCACATATGCGTTACTTCTGCGGCAAGAGGTTAACCCCGTCCCGGCGTGAAGAGGAGTTCCTGCGCTGGGAGGTGGGCGGGGCTTAGTGTCATGTGGCCGCCGTGACGTCACGGCCGGTCACATGATCGGGAAAGGTCCCAATCGAAAGAGCAGATCAGGACCTTTCCGTGAGTACCACACATGTGTGCTGGGAGCGCGCAGGGCGCGTGCTCTCAGCACATATGTTTTTTGTTACATGAACGCAAATGTGCGGCCGCTTGGCGTCTAGGCCCAGACGCCGGGAGGCCGCACATTTGCGTGCGGCCGGCGTGAAGGGGTCAAAGTGGAACTTAGGGCAAAACCTTTCTTGTTTCCTTTTGGATACAGTCATGGAGGGTTATCAATTATTTGGGGATGGACGCCTGCGCTGCCAAATATCCTCACAAGGGATGAAGTAGCTGCTAACACCCGAAGGAAATGAGCTGAAAAAATGATTTTGAACAAATGGTGTAGCGCTGTAAATACTAAAATATTATATTGTCAAATCATAGTATAAATAATATTAACCACCTCCCGCCCGCCATATGGTACAATGACGGGCGCAAGGCGGTTCTCCCGTTCTGGGAGGACATCATATGACGTCCTCCCATTCTCACTGCGCATGCGCGGCGTTCGGCGGTGTGCTGTGTCCCTCGGACACAGTGTATCACAGATCAACGGAAAGAGCCGAAGATGTCGGCTCGGTCATGTGATCAGCTGTGTCCAATCACAGCTGATCGCATGTAAACAGGGAAATGCCGGTTATCGGCGGTCCTCTCCTCACGAGCTGTCACACTGACAGAGGAGAGCCGGTAATCGGGATCCCTCAGAGGGGACATCTACACTGATCATCAGAGCACTGATGATCGGTGTGCCCTGATGATCTGTGTAGCCCCAGCAGTGCCACCTGTCAGTGTCCATCAATGCCACATGTCAGTGCTCATAAATGCCGCCTACCAGTGCCTACCAGTGCCCATCAATGCCACATATCAGTGCCCATCTGAGCTGCCTTTCAGTGTCACCCATCAGTGGCAGTCAGTGCCACCTATCAATGCCAGTCAGTGCCACCTATCAGTGCCAGTCAGTGCCACCTATAAGTGTGTATCAGTGCCGCCTATCAGTGCTTGTCAGTGCTGCCTATCAGTGCCGCCTAACAGTGCCAGTCAGTGCCGCCTATCAGTGCCATATATGAGTGCTGCCTTTCAGTGCCCATCAGTGATGCCTGCCAATGCCCATCAGTGCCACCTACCAGTGCCTCCTCATCAGTGCCCATCAATGCCACCTATCAGTGCCCATCAGTGCAGCCTCATTAGTGCACATCAGTAAAGGAGAAAAATCACTTATTTATTAAATTTTATAACAAAAACGAAGAAAAAACTTTGCACCCCCAGCCCCTCCACCGCCTTTTTGTGCACCCCAATTCCATACATCCCCTCCATTATGCACCCCTGCCCCTCCACCACCTTTTTGTGCACGCCAACTCCATACATCCCCTCCATTATGCACCCCCAGCCCCTCCATTGCCTTTTTGTGCACCCCAACTCCATACATCCCCTACGTTATGCACCCCCAACGGCTCCGCCGCCTTTTTGTGCACCCCCAACTCCATAGATCCCCTACATTATGCACCCCCAGCCCCTCCACCGCCTTTTTGTGCACCCCAACTCCATACATCCCCTCCGTTATGCCCCCCCAGCCCCTCCACCGCCTTTTTGTGCACCCCAACTCCATATATCCCCTCCGTTATGCACCCCCAGCCCCTTCACCGCCTTTTTGTGCACCCCAACTCCATACATCCCCTCCATTATGCACCCCCAGCCCCTCCACCGCCTTTTTGTGCACCCCAACTTCATACATCCCCTCCATTATGCAGCCCCTCCACCACCTTTTTGTGCACCCCAACTCCATACATCCCCTCCATTGGTTAAGCCTGGTCAAGCCCACCCACCACTCGGGGAACACAGAGGAAAGGGTGTAGACTGCTGTGAACGCTGGGTGTGGCTAGATCCTGCCGGGAGTTACTGGGACTTGTGGGGAATGTAGTCCCTGAGCAGACTGAGCTGTGGTTTCAGATTTGTGGTGGAACTACATATCCCAGGATATACACATGCAGTTTAATTTTCAGTTTTGATTGTAATGTATCATTAACATGGATAGATAGGTAAAGAGTGTAGATTTAAGGGCATATTTTTGAACCAGAATTTGCCATTAAGGGCTCCTTTACTGTGAATCGCTTTTCAATGGTTATTTTCCAGGAGGCGAGGAGTCGTTGTGTTGCCTCCTCACTGTCTGTTTTAACCACACCACCCCAGCACTGTTGCAGGGCGTTTTGCAGCGCGTCCTCATTCCCCTGAATAGGTCGCATTCGGTGAGCAGTACTGCCTGCTGAACGCAACAGTGGGACAATTTTCACCTGGCTGTGACATTTGTATACCCCCGTACTACTGCCTTTTCAACTTGAGTGGTGGTAAAAAAAAATGTGGCTCAGCTGCCTGTTTTTACCGTCCCCCAACCACTGTGTAAACGAGACCTAACTTAGGTGAAAAGAGTGTCAATTTAGGCCCCATATGTATTGAGATGCTCTGGGCAGCCTTGCTTAACACAATCCCAACACACAGACAAGGAAATTTGCCTTAAGTCTTATGAGATCAGTAAACTGATGAAAACTAGAACATTTTTAAGACTAGTTAGCTTTAGGCTGGAATTCTACAGCCTTGTTTACAGAGCTCAGTAGCTCAAGCTCACATTTACCCAGATAACTGAATAATCAAAGTAGTCACCCCTCCTCTTTCTGCCCTCTGCCTGCTATGTCCTGATGGGCTGTGCAGAGTTTCAATTAGAGAGAAGGAATATAAAGGTCTAAAGGCAAATAGCTGGGTAAATGTGCGCTTGAGCTACTGAGCTCTGTAAACAAGGCTGTAGAATTCCAGCCTAAAGCTACCTAGTCTAAACTAGTGCACAGCAGAAGCCAATTGCCTTTAGACCTTTATATTCCTTGAGCTGCTGTTTTACCACTCCCCAATTACCTTTCTGAACAAGGGTATTCAACCACTCAGGGCTGAATTATAGGCTGGCCATACATTAGTGCAGTGTTTCTCAACCTTTTTTCAGTCAAGGCACCCTTTAAAATTATGGACAGTCTTGAGGCACCCCATTCTAAAATGTGAAAAACTATTCTAATAGTTTTGTATAACACAGCAACATCCACACATGTAGGACACCCAACATTAGAGGGGATTTATTCTTCCACAGCAAATACTCCTTTGCACACTGGTACTGACTAGTATTCCAGTGTTTCTCCTCTCCCTCAGTTTTTCTCCATCACTGAGCTAATGTGACCCCAGTGCTGATGGAGAGGGGCAGGGGAGGGTCAAACTAGGATGCTGTGCAGGCAGCTGACATCCTCCTTATCAACTGATGATGTAATTGGTTGTCAGGATGCTGGCGGCTAGAAGGTCATAATGGTGCGCAATGAAAAAATGTGGCTTTGTGTAACTAAAAGGCAGGCTTGTTCCACTCGCTGGCTTGTATGCAAGTTTTGGGCAATCTCTACACATTTTGCCAAGGCACCCCTGAAGAAACCTCAAGGCACCCCTGAAGAAACCTCAAGGTACCCTGGTTGAGAAGGGCTTCATTAGTGGATTCTCGAACAAGCATTCGTACACAATTCGTTTGAACATTTGTATACAAAATTCTTAGTACTTTCGATGCCTTGACGAATGTTGTTAGAAATTACTGCAAAATTTTGCTTTTAACATTCGATTTTGTCATTTTGATTTTGTGCTTTTAACATTTGATGAATCAGTGGACATACCTGAATGAAAACTACATTCGCTGCTAGAAGTTAGAAAAATTTCCATCCTGCTTGGTAAAAAATAATGAATATCGATTTGACCCCATTAACCACTGGAAAATCGAATGAATGTTCCTAAAATTAACAATTTTGGACAAAGTTCTACTAGCATATGGCCAGGGGCAGACTGACAACTCATGGGGCCCCCGGGCAATAGGGGATCATGGGGCCCCTGGGCAATAGGGGATCATGGGGCCCCTGTGTCCTTGCCCAAACTCAAAAAAGTCTATGAAAAAGGTACCAGGGGCATCTCATGGGGCCCCCTACTGACCCCGGGCCCTCGGGCAGTGCCCGAGTTTCCAAATGGTCAGTCCGCCCCTGCATATGGCGTATAGCTCTAGTCATGGTGTCAGCCCTGCAGAACATGAAAACCCTCTTCTTCTCCCCCCTGACTATCTAATACCTCTGTTCCCTCGATCATTAGGGCATGTTTATGACGACAGTGCTTTTGTATTGTTGTTTATCTGTGAAGCAATTCTCAGGAATCCGTCTCGATGTTTCTGGTTGCCGGCGCTCAGTGTTCTTGTCTGTAATGATCTCGGCAGTGCTGTGTACTGGCTGTGCTGCCCGGAGGGGTGGATTGTGTAACGCGGTTACATAACTGGACTGCGGAGGGGCAGGACACATATTGCACAGAAGTAGGTTAACTGGAGAGAAGACAAAGCCATATTTGTATACATTATTCTTTCTCTTCCAATATTTCTATAGAGCTGACCGATTCCATTGAGTCTTCTGCACAGGACTGGAAGCCTCCACATAGATCTCGTCGCTACAAAGGCGCGTTGCGTAACTCAAAAATACGCACTGGGCGCTACAACGGATCGCCAACTCTAAGAGAACGATAAAATCACACAATCTGTTCTTCTGCTTGGCAGTTTATTATGGCAGATAGTCCATCTCCAGACTGGTGCTTTCCTTTAACACATTTCACCATGTAAGTGGCTTATCAGTTGCGTCAACCATTAAGCCCCTTACAGGGCAAATCGTGCCAATGTCTGGACAGGGGCTCCAAAAACAACAATACCCTGGCTGTGGTATTGATCTGTTCCAGTATATGGAACCCAATAGAGTCTCTTAAAGGGGCTCTGTCATGTAAGAACCATGGAGGCTGCCATTGCTGAGAATGCTAGTTTCCTGGTTTTTCTGCAGAAGTTTCGGCTTCATTGCTTTCTGAGCCAATAGAGTCTCTTTAAGGGACTCTGTCATGTGAGAATCATGGAGGCTGCAATTGTTAAATCTTTCTTTTGAGAATGCTAGTAATCGTTTTTTCTTGTAGAAGCTTTGTCTTCATTGCTGTCTGAGCCAATAGTGTCTCTTAAAGGGACTCTGTTATGTGATAATCATGGAGGCTGCAATTGTTAAATCTTTCTTTTGAAAATGCTAGTTCCCTGGTTTTCCTTTAGAAGCTTTGGCTTCATTGCTTTCTGAGCCAATAAAGTATATGTGTCCAGTATATGGGACCCAATAGAGTCTCTTAAAGGGGCTCTGTCATGTAAGAACCATGGAGGCTGCCATTGCTGAGAATGCTAGTTCCCTGGTTTTTCTGCAGACGTTTCGGCTTCATTGCTTTCTGAGCCAATAGAGTCCCTTAAAGGGACTCTGTTATGTGATAATCATGGAGGCTGCCATTGTTAAATCTTTCTTTTGAGAATCCTAGTAATCGGGTTTTCCTGTAGAAGCTTTGTCTTCATTGCTGTCTGAGCCAATAGTGTCTCTTAAAGGGACTCTGTCATGTGAGAATCATGGAGGCTGCTACTGCTGAACGTTTCTTTAGAAAATGCTAGTTCCCTGGTTTTTCTGCAGAAGCTTCAGCTTCATTGCTTTCTGAGCCAATAGAGTCCCTTAAAGGGATTCTGTTATGTGATAATCATGGAGGCTGCCATTGTTAAATCTTTCTTTTGAAAATGCTAGTTCCTTGGTTTTCCTTTAGAAGCTTTGGATTCATTGCTTTTTGAGTCAATAAAGTCTTTTAAAGTGACTCAGTTATTTGACAACTATGTAAGCTGCCATTACTGACCTCTTCTTTTGAGAATGCTAGTTCCCTGCTAGTTCCCTGGTTTAACTGCCAAGGCTTTGGCTTCATTGCTTTCTGAATCAATAAAGTATATGTGTCCAGTATATGGGACCCAATAGAGTCTCTTAAAGGGGCTCTGTCATGTGAGAATCACAGAGGTTATCATTGCTGAGAATGCTAGTTCCCTGGTTTTTCTGCAGAAGCTTCGGCTTCATTGCTTTCTGAGCCAATAGAGTCCCTTAAAGGGACTCTGTTATGTGATAATCATGGAGGCTGCCATTGTTAAATCTTTCTTTTGAGAATGCTAGTAATCGGGTTTTCCTGTAGAAGCTTTGTCTTCATTGCTGTCTGAGCCAATAGTGTCTCTTAAAGGGACTCTGTCATGTGAGAATCATGGAGGCTGCTACTGCTGAACTCTTCTTTAGAAAATGCTAGTTCCCTGGTTTTCCTTTAGAAGCTTTGGCTTCATTGCTTTTTGAGTCAATAAAGTCTCTTAAAGTGACTCAGTTATTTGACAACTATGTAAGCTGCCATTGCTGACCTCTTCTTTTGAGAATGCTAGTTCCCTGCTAGCTCCCTGGTTTAACTGCCAAGGCTTTGGCTTCATTGCTTTCTGAGCCAATAAAGTATATGTGTCCAGTATATGGGACCCAATAGAGTCTCTCAAAGGGGCACTGTCATGTGAGAATCGCAGAGGCTGTCATTGCTGAGAATGCTAGTTCCCTGGTTTTTCTGCAGAATCTTCGGCTTCATTGCTTTCTGAGCTAATAGAGTCCCTTAAAGGGACTCTGTTATGTGAGAATCATGGAGGCTGCTACTGCTGAACTCTTCTTTTGAAAATGCTAGTTCCCTGGTTTTCCTGTAGACGTTTTGGATTCATTGCTTTTTGAGCCAATAAAGTCTCTTAAAGGTGCTCAATTATTTGACAACTATGTAGGCTGCCATTGTTAAACCATTCTTTTGAGAGTGCTAGTTCCCTGGTTTTCCTGTAGAAGCTTTGTCTTCATTGCTTTCTAAGCCAATGGTGTCCCTTAAAGGGATTCTGCCATGTGGGAATCATGGAGGCTGCTACTGCTGAACTATTCTTTTGAAAATACTAGTTCCCTGGTTTTTCTGTAGACGTTTTGGATTCATTGCTTTTTGAGCCAATAAAGTCTCTTAAAGTGATTCAGTTATATGACGACTATGTAGGCTGCCATTGTTAAACCCTTCTTTTGAGAATGCTAGTACCCTGGTATTCCTGTAGAAGATTTGTCTTCATTGCTTTCTAAGCCAATGGTGTCCCTTAAAGGGACTTTGTCATGTGGGAATCATGGAGGCTGCTACTGATGAACTCTTCTTTTGAAAATGCTAGTTCCCTGGTTGTCCTGTAAATATTTGGCTTCATTGCTTTCTGAGCCAATAAAGTTTCTTAAAGGGACTCAATTATTTGACAATATGTAGGCTGCCATTGCTGACCTCTCCTTTTGAGAATGCTTGTTCCCTGACAGTTCCCTGATTTAACCGCCAAGGCTTTGGCTTCATTGCTTTCTGAGCCAATAAAGTATATGTGTCCAGTATATAAGACCCAGTAGAGTCTATTAAAGGGGCTCTGTCATGTGAGAATCACAGAGGCTGCCATTGCTGAGGATGCTAGTTTCCTGGTTTTCTTGCAGAAGCTTTGACTTGATTGCTTTTTGAACCAACGGAGTCCCTTAAAAGGACTCTGTTATGTGATAATCATGGAGGCTGCCATTGCTAAATTCTTCTTTTGAGAATGCTAGTTCCCTGGTTTTCCTGCCAAAGCTTTGGATTTGTTGCTTTCTGAGCCAATAAAGTCTCTTAAAGGGACTCTGTCATGTGACAACTTTGAAGGCTGCCATTTCTGAACTTTCCTTTTGAGAATGCTAGTTCCCTGACTTTCCCGCAGAAGCTGTGGCTTCTGGGTCACTGACATGAAACGAGTACAGAGATAAGGAACTCTCACACTTTCTCACTCTCATTTCCAGAATGCGTGTTCCATGGATGTGACTCAAGATTGCTGAAGTTAGATACAACCAGGCAACTGGTGTTTTCTTCAGGTGATCTGAAATGGCAGCCCCCATCCTTCTCTTCTGACAGAGTCACTTGAATGTTAAATCTGAAAGTGCAACCAATAGGAATTCACTGTGTTAAATCAGACCAGTACTGTACATGATGGGGTCTGAATGGGTTCTGTGGATTATAGTGTTTTGTATATTTTTTATTTACTAAAAAGAAAGAATGCTTAAATTATTTTCATTTTTTGATTAGGTGAATATTTCATACTTACATATCCAGCCAGGGAGTGAAGCTCTTTTCTTACATGTTTACCAGACTATGTTTAACTAGTTGACTGTAAAAGCCCATTGTTTACAGAGCTCTGTATCTCAAGCTGAAATGTTCTCACTTACCTGAATGATCAAAGTAGTAACCCTCTCCTCTTTCTATCCTCTGCCTGCTATGTCCTGATGGGCTGTACAGAATGTAGTGCCCACGAGGTGTTGCTAATGTAAGGTACATTTATTTTTGGTGCATGGTAGTGGGTGAGCCTGAATTACTGTAGGTTCAGTGTGAGGTTAGACTGGATGGCTTGGAAGGTTGGGACTTTATCTTCTCCACCTGGTTCTGGAGGTCCATGGAAGCATCCAGAAGCCAAAGGGGCGAAATGTTGGAGATTTCAATCTATATATTTATGGAAGTCTGTCCAATCCCAGAGAGGAGGCTCTGGTAGTGAGGCAAACTAGCTGATAAATATGAGAGAGCCATGCTAGCAGTGGAGACAGGTGGAAGATGGAGTGAGGAACTTCTGTTGGTGTGGAGCCTGGAGGGGGGGGGGGGGGGTCTGCCTACAGGCTGAAGTTGGACAGAAGGACCTCCACTGTCCCACAGTCTACCGGGAAAAAACAGCTTCTCAGCAGGGAAGGAGCCAGCCCAGCTTAAGACCTGAAAGCAGATTCAACCTTTAAAGCTACAGGAACAGGACAGTGTGAGTACTTCTATACCCCCTGGGCCAAAGAAGGTAAAGGGCAGTCAGCTGCAATACTCAACTAGTTCTCCCTGGAACTACATTTTTTGTGTGTCTCAGAATCCATTGCCCTGGTATACTCTCAAGAAAGTCAAGTGGAAGAGGAGTTTTTCATCTGGGCTCTGAGGAGGTTCATTTAAGGGCCCAATGCTCCTTGCAAAGACTGTGTGCTAATCTTTCAGAGGGGTAGTGCCACTCCTAAAGGAGTAGAGAGTGAGGATTCATTTGTTACATGGTTACATAGTTAGTCTGGCTGAAAAAAAGACAAGCGTCCATCCAATTCAACCATAAAAAAAAAAGTTATATTCCTACACCCACAGTTGATCCAGAGGAAGGCAAAAAAGAAACCCAGCAAGGCATGATGCAATTTGCTCCTGCAGGGGAAAAAATTAATTCCTGATCCCCCAAGAGGCAACTGGATATTCCCTGGATCAACTTTACTTATAAATGTTAGTATTCAGTTATATTCTGTGTATCCAAGAAAGAATCCAGGACTTTTTTAAAGCAATCCACTGAGCTGGCCAGAACCAACTCTTGAGGGAGTTTATTCCACATTTTCACAGCTCTCACTGTGAAGAAACCTTTCCGTTTTTGAGGATTAAATTACTTTTCCTCCAGATGTAAAGAGTGCCCCCTTGTCCTCTGTGATGACCTCGGGGTGAATAACTCTACACCGAGTTCACTATATGAACCACTGATGTATTAATACATGGAGATCATATCCCCCCTTATGTATTATACATGGAGATCATATCCCCCCTTATGTATTATACATGGAGATCATATCCCCCCTTATGTATTATACATGGGGATCATATCCCCCCTTATGTATTATACGTGGAGATCATATCCCCCTTATGTATTATACATTGAGATCATATCCCCCTTATGTATTATACATGGAGATCATATCCCCCTTATGTATTATACATGGAGATCATATCCCCCCTTATGTATTATACATGGAGATCATATCCCCCCTTATGTATTATACATGGAGATCATTCCCCCTTATGTATTATACATGGAGATCATATCCCCCCTTATGTATTATACATGGAGATCATATCCCCCGATATGTATTATACATGGTGATCATATCCCCACTTATGTATTATACATGGAGATCATATCCCCCTTATGTATTATACATGGAGATCATATCCCCCCTTATGTATTATACATGGAGATCATATCCCCCCTTATGTATTATACATGGAGATCATATCCCCCCTTATGTATTATACATGGAGATCATATCCCCCCTTATGTATTATACATGGTGATCATATCCCCCCTTATGTATTATACATGGTGATCATATCCCCCCTTAATCTCCTCTTCTCAAGAGAGAATACATTCAGTTCCTCTAATCTTTCCTCATAGCTGAGCTCCTCCATGCCTCTTATCAGTTTGGTTGCCCTTCTCTGTACTTTCTCCAGTTCCCCAATGTTCTTTTTGTGAATTGGTGCCCAAAACTGAACTGCATATTCCAGATGAGGTCTTACTAATGATTTGTAGCGGGGGAAATGATATCTCTCTCTCTGGAGTCTATACCTCTTTTAATACAAGAGAGGATTTTGCTCGCTTTAGAACCCGCAGCTTGGCATTGCATGCCATTATTAAGCTTGTGATCTACCAGAACCCCCAGATCCTTCTCCACCATTGATTCCCCCAGTTGTACCCCCCCTAGTATGTATGATGCATGCATATTCTTAGCCCCTAAGTGCAGAACCTTACATTTATCAACATTATACCTCATTTGCACATAGTTGCCCAATTACACAGTACATTGAGGTCGGCTTGTAAATTGGAGACATCCTGTAAGGACGTTATTCCACGGCACAGCTTGGTGTCATCTGCAAAGACTGAAATGGGATTTATAATCTCAGACCTGATATTGTTTATAAATATTTTAAAAAGTAAGGGTCCCAACACTGAACCCTGGGGTACACCACTGACACCCCTAGACCATTCAGAGTATGGATCATTAACCACTACTCTCTGAATACCATCTTTTAGCCAGTTTTCTATCCATTTACATACGGATTTTTTCTAAGACTTTACCTTACACATTAGCCGTGTGTGGGAAACTGTGTCAAACGCTTTTGCAAAATCCAAATGTACCACATCCAACGCCACCCCTCTGTCCAAATATACCACGTCCACCGCCAACCATGTCCACCACCACTCTGTCCAAGTATACCACGTCCACCGCCACCCCTCTGTCCAAGTATACCACATCCACCACCACCACCACTCTGTCCAAGTATACCACGTCCACTGCCACCCCTCTGTCCAAGGTTTTGCTCACCTCCTCATAAAAAGAAATCAGATTTGTTTGACAACTTCTGTCTTTCATGAATCCACGCTGTCTGTTGCGTAAAATATTTTTTTCCAGCAAGAACTCATCTATGTGGTCTTTTATTAAACTCTCCAGCAGGGGTGGATTGACAACTCATGGGGCCCCCGGGCAGTAGGGGATCATGGGGCCCCTGTGTCCCTGCCCAAACTCAAAAAAGCCTATGAAAAAGGTACCAGGGGCATCTCATGGGGCCCCCTACTGACCCCGGGCCCTCGGAAAATGCCCAGGTTTCCAAATGGTCAGTCCGCCCCTTCTCTCCAGTATCTTCCCAGCTATATAAATTAAACTAACAGGTTTATAATTACGCCAATCCAGTGGTACTATGCCAGTCATTAAAGAGTCCCTACAAATTTGAAAAAATGGCTTTGAAATGACAGAGCTCAATTCTTTAAGGACTCGTGGGTGTACGCCATTAGATTCAGGTGCTTTATTCATCTTTATTCTTTCTAAATATTTCTGGATCATATCAATTGTGAGCCAATGTGGATCATCTGGGGCTGTGTCAATACCATGCCCATTATGGACAAGAGCTCCCCCATGCTCCTTTGTATACACAGAGCTGAAGAAGGGATTTCATACATTGGCCTTCTCTTTGTCCCCAGTCACCCACTCTAGATTATTTTGTAAAGGGCCTACATGCTTTCCTTTTTGCATATTCTGTTATATTCTTTGTAATGTGTAAACGATGATAGCATTCTTTCATTTTTATATTTAATAAAGCTCTTTTCTTATTATCTATAGCTTTTTTAACTTTGGCCGTAAGCCACATAGGTTTGATTTTACTTGCCTACCGGGCAGTTATACCCCCTTCCTGCCCAGGCCAATTTTAAGCTTTCAGCTATTATAAAATGTTGCAAACAGGTAATTTTTCTCCTTCAGTGATGTGTGTTGATGAGGCTGCAGTGATAGGCAGCACTGATGGGAACTGATAGGCGGCACTGATGGGCACTGATAGGCAGCACTGATGAGGTGGCACAGATAAGCAGCACTGATGGGCACTGATAGGTGGCACTATGAGCTGGCACTGATGAGACGGCACTGATGAGGCTGCACTGATATGCAACAATGATGGGCATTGATAGGCAGCACTGATGGGCACTGGTGGGTGGCAATGCTGGGCACTGATGGGTGGCACTGCTGGGCAGCACTGATGAGTGGCACTGCTGGGCACTGGTGGGTGGCACTGCTGGGCACTGGTGGGTGGCACTGCTGGGCAGCACTGATGAGTGGCACTGCTGGGCAGCACTGATGAGTGGCACTGCTGGGCACTGGTGGGTGGCACTGCTGGGCACTGGTGGGTGGCACTACTAGGCACTGATGGGCACAGGAGGTGGCACTGCTGGGCACTTGTGGGCAGCACTGCTGGGCACAGGTGGGCGACACTGGTGGGTGGCACTGCTGGGCACTGATCATCAGAGCCCTGATGATAGGTGCCGATCCGTCCTCTGACAATTTCTGGTTATCGGTAGTACTTTCCTCACACTGTGACAGCGTGAGGAAAGTGCAGCCAATAACTGGCAACTGCATTTACCGGTGATCTGCTGTGTCATTGGACATGGCTGATCACGTGGTAAAAGGCCGCTGTGATTGGCCTTTTACCACATCACGTGATCAGCTGTGTCCCTGGGACACAGTGATCACGAAATCGCCAGGTGCGTGCCCTAAAGCAATTTCTGAGAGGACGTCAAATAACGCCCTTCCAGAACTGGACAACCGCGCTGTAGCCGTCATTCGGCTATAGCGTGGTTGGCAAGTGGTTAAACATGTTGCCCATGGGAAGATATTTTGCAGTGTGTTCACATACAGTCTTTCTGAAGAGCTCCCATTTCTGTGTTGTGTTCATCGATGCCAATATTCCCTCCAAGTCTACGTCTTAGAGAGCAGCTCTCAGCTCTCTTAAAATTGAGCGTTTATATTTTTCCCGCATATGTTCACCGTTTACAGCTAACAATAAATGAAATCATGTTATGGTCACTGCTACCCAGATGTTCTTTTATATGGACATTCGTAATAAGCTCTGCATGGTGTGAGATTACCAGGTCCAGCAGAGCATCATTCCTAGTTGGGGCCTCTATGAACTGTACCATAATATTGTCCTGTAGTAGGTTTACACATTTTTGCCCTTTAATTGTTCCCGCCGTACCATTACTCCAGTCAATTTCCGGGTAGTTAAAATCCCCAATTATTATCATTGTCCCAGCCCTTGCAGCCCTTTCGATCTCTGCAAGGAACAGAGTCTCCACCTCCTCATTAACACTGGGAGGCCTATATCAAACTCCAATGATTACCTTTGTAGTACGCACCCCCATGTGGAGTTCCACCCATAATTCTTCAGCCTCATCCATCAACTAGGTCCTCTTCCACACACGCTCTGTGATCACTTCTCACATAGAGACAGACACCACCACCTTTCCTTTTTACCCTGTCTCTCCGAAAGAGAATATAGCCAGGAATATTAATGGCCCAGTCATGTGAAGAATGAAGCCAAGATTCAGCAATACCAATTAAATCATAGTTCTCTTCATGCACCAAAGCTTCCAACTCATCTATTTTGCTTGGCAGACTTCTGGCATTGGTGAAGAAACACTTTAATTCATTAACACCTTGTGAACACGTATTTTCCATATTTTGTATTTTCATACAAATGGTACCACTTCCAATGGTTGTTTGTAACATGGGAACCTTCTTATCATCTGCCATAGCCCTTCCCCCATCTTTCCCCATTCCACTCACCAAGAAGTACTGACCCCTGTCTGATCTGTCTACCCCATTACAATCTAATTCTTCCTCCCCCCTCGATCCTAGTTTAAATACTCCTCCAGCCTCCCCATAAACCTCTCCCCCAGCACAACAGACCCCTTTCAATTTAGGTGCAGACCATCTCTAGCATATAGGTTGCACCCCAATGAAAAGTCACCCCAGTGCTCTAGAAACCCAAATCCTTCCCTCTTCCCCCAGGTCTTTAGCCATGCATTTAGATCTCTAATCTCCCCTGTCTTTTCTGAGTTGCGCATGGCACAGGTAATATTTCAGAGAATATCACCTTGGAGGTCCTTCCCTTCGACTTGCAGCCTAGTTCTTTAGATTGATTCTTAAGGAGCCTCCACCTTCCATGTATTTTGTCATTGGTTCCAACATGGACCAAGACAACTGGGTGTTCTTTTGTGATTTTTGCTGAATTCTTCCCATTTTCATCCAAGAAGTTGTCCTCCACGTTGTTCAGTTCCATTGGGTATCCCATATACCCCTAGACCCCGTTCAAGTTGTTAACCCTTAATAAAACAACAAAAACCAAGCTCATGGACTGTTTACTGACTTTGGATGAAAGTTTGGAAAATTCATGTTGCCTGAATGTGCATAGTTTAGGGGGACCCAAAAACTCAGCTGTTCACAAGAGGGTAGCACTACAAGAGTTTCAATTAGAGAAAGGCAGTTTAAAGGCTCCTGCCTTTAAAAATCCAGAGCACTCTGTGGCATATTTGCAACACTTTTTTAAAAGCTCAAGGGCTTGTTAACACATGCATCTAGGGGATAGTAAAACTAGGCTGTTGAGCTGCATTTTTACCGCCACCCAATAGCCTGCCTGAACAAAGCCATGCAGCTGCTCAGGGCTATACACATGCCACAGAGAGAATGCCATGCTTTGTGGGCATTACCACCACTGACTACAACTTATGCAAATCTATGGGGGCACCGCCATTTAAATGTGTGCAATGCGTACGATTGTTGTGCAGTGGTGCAGCATTTGCAGGGTTATATCAGATGGTAAGGCAGTGCCAGTGACATATTGCAGGCAATGGTGTCTCCCAGGCCAGTGGGCCAATGTGTATCTGGGTGCTCTCTAATAATTCCTCAGGATTTGGTCTTCCTGTGTTCAGTGTAATCCTCCAGGATCATTTTCCTGATGGTATCCTGTATACCTTTCTCCGAGACGTCTCCCTCTCTGTTCTCTTTTGTGTATACTGGGCGTTGCCTGCTCCTGGCTCTGTATTCCGGGCCCCCTGCCAGCTGGACAGGAATCTGACCCACTTCTACCTGACCTACTAACGCTCAAACCCCAGTGCTGGCAGACTCAGCCAGATGATTTATATAAAGACACCAAGAAAGGAAATTTACAAAATGCTCGGGGCACCTAAAGAGAACAAATGTCATTGTTGCGGAGCCCTCGGTGATGCCAGGATATGGATTTCAGGTGCAGAGGCTGGTACACTGTGAGCAGCACCAATCTGCAGAGCTATATGCCACCTCTGTTCACTAAAACAACCCCAAATTAGAAGTTATGTAACCTTACCTCCTCTGTGACCATCTGCAGAGCCAAATAACACCTCCATTCACCATAGGAGTCGCATATTCAGAGGCTGAGTAACATCCATTTCTGTATAGCCACCTGCAGAGTGTCTGCCACCTCCATTCACTGAAACAGCCCCGAATCAGAGGCTGCATAGCCTCCGCTAAGCACTATCAGGCCTATATTCCGGAAACCTGAGAGAATATGGAGAATGCCACTGTTGACGTCTATTTCTAAAAAATTCTAGTTAACTGGCTGTTATGATGATCCCTATGGTTTCAATATTATGAACCACTTACCTTCATCAAGTCTGAAGTTGTGCTAACTTCACTCTCTCTGATCTGCATGCTTGTTCTAGGTCAGTGACTTATAAAATTTGAAATTTGAAATTTTGAAGCCAGAGACAGCCAGGCATTTAGTATGTTCAGCACAGGGGTCTCCAAACTTTTCAGTACAAGGGCCACATTCTATATTTTACAAATATTCAAAGGCCCAAAAACTAATTTTTAAATTGAAAAACATCTAAGCCGCCATTGCTGACTTCCTGTCTGCCTGACTGTCGTGCTGAACCACTGAATCATAACTCAGAAAATAATGAAGCCATTAGATCAGCATGAGAGCCGGGGCACTAGCATTTTCAAAAGGAGACATCAGCAATGGGAACTTCCATTTTAGAAAATATATATATATATATATATATATATATATATATATATATATATATATATATTTTTTTTTAAGCCTGAACATAATATTTCAAATTCTGACTCATCAGTCCATAGCACCTGCTACCATTTTTCTGAGCACCCCCAAAGTTCCTATATTTTTGTGCATCGGACATGGAAACAAGACTAAGCAACTCAACTATAAATGAAAACATAGGGAATGGGGTGCAGAAAAATGGCAGCAGGTGTTCTGCACAGATGAGTCAAAGTTTGAAATATTTGGATGTAGCAGGAGGCAGTTTGTTCACGAAGGGATGGAGAGTGGTACAATAATGTCGGCAACAGTGAAGCATGGTGGAGGTTCCTTGCAAGTTTGGGGTTGCATTTCTGCAAATGGAATTGTAGATTTGGTCTTCTATGCTAAGAGCTAAAGCCATCACGCCACACCATCAGGAAGGTGTGTGATTGACCCCAAATTTATTCTCCAGCAGGACAACAACAGCCATTGTCATTAAGATCTATCTTAAGTGTAAAGAAGAACAAGGAGTCCTAGAAGTGATGGTTTGGCCCCCACAAAGAACTGATCTCATCATCATGGAGTCTGTCTGGGATGACATGAAGAGACAGAAGGATTTGAGGCAGCCTACATCCACAAAAGATGTGTGCTAAGTTCTCTGAGATGTTTGGAACAACCTACCTGCCGAGTTCCTTCAAATACCGTGTGTAAGTGCACCTAGAATTAATGCTGTGTTGAAGGCAAAGGGTGGTCACACCAAATATTGATTGGATTTGGATTTCTCTTCTGCTCATTTACTTTACATATTGTCAATTTATAAAAATAAACTATTAACACAGCCCTGGCACTAGATAACATTGGACCTCCTATGGCAAAGAAAAGGAGTTAGGATTGTTAACTGCTCATAATTAGCATGTTATAGAGCTCTGTGTTTTAAAAGGTTCAGTACACCCAAAAAGTCATAGTTCAGTTTTTGGTAGATGTCGGACAGTTTAACCACCATGACAGCTCCTTATACCTCTTGGGCAGTCTGTGGGTAAGATTGGTGCTTGTGATCTGGGACTTGCATGGTAACTGCAGCTATTCATGAACTTATAATTTATTTTGGTTCAAAGGTTGGAGTGACCCCCCAGCTCTTCAAGGTAGATAGGAGCAGAGCTATTAACCTGACAAGCAGATCCTGAAACCAGAGTCTTAAAGAGTTAAACCCAGGGAGCAACTCCAGGTTCTACCGCTAATGAAAATCACATTTGTGTGTACTAACCTTTTTAAAAAAACATTTCCAGGTTTCTCTTAATAATTCTGCATAGGCAGTGCTGTGTATCCATCTTGCTTTAATCTGTGTCCTGACCCCTCCCTTTACCCTTCCCACATCAGCTTATAGCTCATCCTATTACATTATATAACCACACTTTGGTATAGGGCATCTTAGGACCTTAACACACACAAGCTATGAACTTAATATAGGTTTATACAAGTTTATTGAACTATACACATAACAAACATATATACAGAAATACTGCCAGTCCCCTTGGCTCTAACACTATGCCCCCCTGGCTTTCAGCAGTGTAACAGTAGTAAAGGGATCAGCCATAAGTCTTTAAAGCAACAGTCACATAGTGGCACCTGCAGATATTGATAGGTGGGAATGGTGGCCAGGTCTTTTTTTGGCTTCATTAACTGGTTTGCAGAATATCGGCTGAAAATTAATTCTGCACCTCAACTCCTTGACCATTATCTGGCCTCCACCCCTCATGTCCATGTGTTCGACACTTCAGCCTCAGTTTGTGGGGGAGTTTGACGCCACACACTGGCTCCTGATAGGTTGGGCACTCCAACGGGCAGCAGATGGATCCCCCCTCGTCACTACCACTGTCCTCACTCTGGTACCCTGACTGGGGGGATTTGGGAGACAAAAGGTCTGAGGAGGTTTGAACCCCAGGGGACTTCTCCATGTGTTGGTAAGCAGTTTGTAAACTGTCCGCATGTGCAAAAATGGAGGAGCGTGGCAGTGGGGCACTGTACTCAGAAGCCTGGTGTTTCAGTGATTCCATGTCTGTAGCCACAATGTGCCTTTGCTGGGGGTCAACGGTAAGCCCGCCAACTCGGTACAGTATCACTCCCCCACGTGGCACTGCTAATCTTGTGGATTCGTTGTTTTCCATTGGGCACAAATTGGCAAAGTCATTTTCCATGGCTCTCCCCTCATCGTAGGTGGCTGACACTGGGCTATCCTGGGAAGACTGATCAGAGAGATCAGACAGTGAACCATGTGGGGAGTAACTGTCCATGGCCGCACCCCCTCCACTGTCTGCCTCTGAGGAGTCTGAGTTCATGGCTAAGTACGGGGATGTATAGGATGTATTCCTGGTGTTACACAGCAAAGGTCCGTCATCTTCATTTTTGTGGTTGCCAAGTCCGTGGCTGGCCTCGATGAATGAAGCAGTTGAAATTAGTCCATATCGCAGTTTCAGCTGGAATAATTCATTCCTCAAGCGTCCATTTTCCTCATCCAGTGCTGCCACCCTCCCTTCCAGCACTAGGTCATGGAAGCGTCTCTTTTCCCGTGATCTCTTGGCTGCCTCATTGTTTTTCCTTCTCTTCTCCCAGTAACTGGCATCCTTCTTTTCATCAGAAATAAACTCCCGCTTGCGACGGCCAGCTGCTGATCCATTTTGGCCACTTGGAGTTCTTCCCCGTGAATGCTGCTGCTCCATGCTTTGTGAGTAGTCGGCCAATGGAGATTCCATGTTCACTGAGGTCTTCCTCAAGATCACTGCTAGTCCAATTCTTTACTGTGGGTAGCTATAGAACAGCAATAGGGTTCTGTTAAGAAGAATTTAGGTGAAGCAGCGTCCCTTGAGTTGAAAACTAGGACCACTTTCTTCTTGTTTGGGTTCACCAAGCAGTTTAAGCATCTTATTCTTGAACTCTTTCTTCCTCTACCAGATCAGCCGCCGCAATACAAACTCCCACGATTTCTTGGATTAATATGTCAGATCTCTGCTGTTCTTGGATTTGTTTTTGAACGAGGAGAAGTTCCTCTCTCTCTCCTTTGTCAGGTAATAATTCTCTGCTTCCCTCTCTGGCAGGTTTTGCTCTCCTGGACACGCCTAGAGAGGATAGAAAAAAATAAGACATTTAGGAAAGTGGTATTTTGGAACCCCGCCCCCAACAAACTTACATAATATGACCCTGTAGTTTGGCATGGAATGGACTCACGTTTAACCTGGTTTACTTTAAATGGTAATTACCTCAATTACCCGTGTTTTGTAATCTGTTATCCTATTACACACAGAACTATATATACTCAAACATACATTTAGACAGACAGGTGTCTCCCAAGTCCATGTGCAGGTTCTTTATTCATTTTATAACTGGTAATACCTGAAGCTGTTAAATAAAGCAACTGTAAGAGATTCTTATGGACTTCTGACCTACAGAACTAGTAACAGAGTGGTCTCTCTGCAGATGCCTGCCATACCTCCTTGTGAGTCCAAGCTATAATTCCCCAATCAGCAGGAGTCTGTGAAGCTTCTCATTCATCTAGGTAGGGGTTTCTCAACTAGGGTTCCTCCAGAGGTTGCTAGGGGTTCAGTGAGCTATTTCTGCCTCATAGATAAGTTCCCACTGACATCATTGATCTTTTTAGCTATCTGTAAGGGGGATTTCTTCCCAATGACCACAAGTATAAGGAGCATTTTTCCCACTGACCATCACACTAATGTATCATGGTTGTAGATAGTCATTTTTAGCAGGTGTTCCCTGAGACTGGAAGGTTATTTGCAATGTGTTGAAAAGGTTGAGAAGGGCTGGTCTAGGTCATGGTACAGCTAGTTGGAGTTATGAGTTCAGAACAAGTCCAGTTGAATGTGACTAACTACTACCAGGGAGCATTAGATTTGCTAATTGCCAAGCTATAGTTTGGCAGAGGTATGTGTCAGACCCAGGGGCCGACTGACAACTCATGGGGCCCCTGGGCGATAGGGGATCATGGGGCTCCTGTGTCCTTGCCCAAACTCAAAAAAGCCTATGAAAAAGGTACCAGGGGCATCTCATGGGGCCCCCTACTGACCCCGGGCCCTCGGGCAGTGCCCGAGTTTCCAAATGGTCAGTCCGCCCTTGGTCAAACCTTTGTAGTGAGACCACTGCTTCCACACGGAAAACAAGGGTTCTTCTCTACAGCATGCTGGCAGTAGACAGAGTTTCCTACTCAGAATTTGATTTCAAAAGAAAACATACCATAAGACTTTGAACACCATTTGTTTTGATGCGTTTGAAATATATTTGGTTGATTTTATTTGAAAGTTTATTTGGGCTTAGCCTGGATACTTGAGTATAAGTGTTTATTTTGTTTGCTTTTGTGCATCTTTCACGTGCTTTCAGGCTTGGGTGCTTTGTTGAAAGCTAGGTACTAGGAGAAGGAGATGGTTGTTGGGCACAAAACTACATGTTAAATGTGGTTTTTAGGTCCTATTGGGACCAAAACCATCCAACATGCCCCAAAGAAGCAACTGTACGTTTTCTGAGAGTTGAGCAACAGCACATGATGTGAATGGGCACAACATTGAAATCTGGTGTTGAGAGCTGAAGCGCGTTTGGAAAAATGCTTCAAATCGCTCATGTGTGAATGAGGGCTCATTTTATGTTTAGGTGGTGGACTTATGTCAGTTGAGAAAATCAATTCACAGCTGAACATCTAGAGCAGTTGCAAACAATGAAGCATCATTTGATCTGGAGGACAAAAATTATTTGCAGGTATGAAAGAACAGGGAGCATGCAGCCAATAGAATGGGGCACTCCCTCTGTTTCAGAGTGCAATCGTAATAACAGCTAAAGGGTTCCGTTTGAAAACTCCTTTAAGATGTGCAGTGATTTCAGCTGTTCTTTTCAAGAGCTGTCAGTGGGATTTGTGACTTCCGCTGGGCTGTCGGTTTTTCAGGTCATGCTTATAAAGCGGCAGGGGAAGGGTTACTGGGACAATAGGTGTTCTATAATCTACCCCCCAGACATAATGCTGGAAGTTTACCCTTGTCTTGTCCACATATGTGTGTCAGTGTGTTAGTATGTGTGTACACACCCTGTTCCCTCCACCCTCCCTCCTTGTATAGTCCACGTGAATAATCTCCCTGCCATGTGACCAACCAGCGCAAGGCATGAAAACTAGGTCAGGATTTCGTAAACAGACCTGAGGGCACTCTGCCAGGGACCAAGTGCCCTGTGCCGCCAGAGACCTGTTCTTTGCCGCAAACCCATTCAGTGCCAGGCTTTCGAAAACACCTAATAACAAATATATGTTCATGTGCCAGGGATTATGTACCCTTTACCACCACAAACCCATTCAGTGCCAGGCTTTCAGAATCACGTAATAACAAGCATGCATTCCATGGTAGAGACTTTGTACTCTGCAAAATCATGAACCTATTCAGTGCCAGGCTTTCAAATCACGCAATAACGAGCATATATTTCATGGTAGAGACTTTGTGCCCTGCAACATCATGAACCTATTTAATGCCAGGCTTTCAAATCACGCAATAACGAGCATACATTTCATGGTAGAGACTCTGTACCCTGCAACATCATGAACCTATTCAGTGCCAGGCTTTCCAATCACGCAATAACGAGCATGCATTTCATGGTAGAGACTTTGTGCCCTGCAACATCATGAACCCATTTAATGCCAGGCTTTCAAATCACGCAATAACGAGTATACATTTCATGGTAGAGACTCTGTACCCTGCAACATCATGAACCTATTCAGTGCCAGGCTTTCAAATCACGTAATAACAAGCATGCATTTCATGGTAGGGACTTTGTACCCTGCAAAATCATGAACCCATTTAATGCCAGGCTTTCGAAAACACGAAATAACAAATATATGTTCATGTGCCAGGGATTATGTACCCTTCACCACCACAAACCCATTCAGTGCCGGGCTTTCAAATCACGCAATAACGAGCAAGCATTTCATGGTAGAAACTTTGTGTCCTGCAAAATCATGAACCCATTTAATGCCAGGCTTTCAAATCACGCAATAATGAGTATATATTTCATAGTAGAGACTCTGTACCCTGCAAAATCATAAACCCATTTAATGCCAGGCTTTCAAATCATGTAATAATGAGTATATATTTCATAGTAGAGACTCTGTACCCTGCAACATCATGAACCCATTTAGTGCTAGGCTTTCAAATCACGTAATAACGAGCATGCATTTCATGGTAGAGACTTTGTACCCTGCAACATCTTGAACCCATTTAGTGCCAGGCTTTTGAAAGCATGCAATAACTAACACATATTCAATGGCAGAGACTATGTACCCTACAATACCATGAAACCCATTCAGTGCCAAGCCCTCGGAAATGTGCAAAAGAAGTTGTATGCACCGAACCACCAAAAGGCTCTGAGCAAAGTGCAGTAACAGATACCCAGAGACTATCTGATCTGAACCACAACAAACACATCCATGAAAGAAACAATAATGAATATCCAGGTAGTACCAGGGGGAGGTGCCCCGTACCAGTAGAGACTTGCTACCTTATACATTCTATTTTTGGAGTTAATATGCGGTAACTGACACCCATTTATTGCCATAGGTCTGCAAAGAACCCAGCCAGTGCTTGATTGCCAGCAATGTGTAATAACTGGAACCAGTTCACTGCCAAAGGCATACAAGCTGATGCAGAAAGTAGTGAAAATTGTGGTAACCCATGGAATTCTATTAGAACTGACTTTATCAGTATCAGTACACGATGGATTCTGATTGGTGGTTGTGAGCAGTGCTTTACTCCTTGCACTGTTTTGCACCGTAAGCCAGAGACTTGGTTAACCTAGTCCACTTTGGACTCTCAGCCAGAGGCAATAATGCCAGGCATCAGACATCCTATACTACTAGAGTCCCTTTCACCATTGCAGACCCATGCCTTGCCAGGTATTCAGCAATGTAAAAAAAAACCTGCATCCTTTTTCATGCCAAGAATAAGTAGGCTTACTGGTAATGGTGAAAATGTCAAACGCACTAGTTGTCCCTGGAAATGTTTGTCTCTGGAAATTGCTGGTGTAACCTGCCTAGTGTGCCTTTGTTGCTAGGACGCAGGAGGTTATTGATGCCTACTGTTCTCCGTTGCTAGGGTGTAGGCAGCTATTGTTGCTAGGATACAGGTAACTAACGTCACATAGCATCCTTTGGTGGCTATTAGGTAGCCTAGCATTATTAGGTGGCTAATGCCGCCTAGTGTCCTCCCTTGCTAGAATGCAGACAACTATTGCTACCTAGCGTCCTCCATTGCTAGGACACCAAGGGGCTATTATCACCAGGTATCCTTGTTAGCTAGGCAGCCTAACATTCTCCATTCAGGAGACTATTGAAGTCTAGCATCCTCTATTGTTAGGGCACAGGTGGCTCTTGTACTCCAATAGTGTAGGTTATGGTCCATGTGGAGGAGTTTTTCGCGGCTGTGTACATGAGCCCTGGTGCCCTGCAAGTGATAAGTCATACTAAACTTTTATATTTTGTAATTGTATTTATATTAAGGGTTACAGGCAATGAAGGGGTATACAAGATAAGCTAGCACCATGGGTATTCTTTAAATATTTATTTTTATAAAAGGGGCATGGCTTTACATTATACAAATGTCTGTGCCCACCCAAACCCATGGGAAAAATTATATTAACAGTAGAATCAGAAGTAAAATTTTCAAAATGTAATGCAATCTGGTCGCCATCTGGCACACAGGACTGTACAATGCCAGTGACCCATCTACCAATGCCTTCTTAATTGATAAGGTGACGAGCAAAGTTCAGTAACTTTGCAGCCAATGAGAATGCATTTTTAGCTGAGTTGTTGGCAGAAAGCCGATTGGCTGCCATGAGTCAGTGTACTCTAAACATTACTACTGCACTTTGCACTGCATAGGTACAGCAGATACCCGCACGCTGGCACACACCATCCAGGCTCATGTTTATAGACCTGTGTGCTTGATACTTTAAAGTGAAAGTACAGTTTTGTTAAATTGTTCTGAAAAGTTTTGCATGCTATGACTGCTGGAGTGAAAAGGTCTGCCTTCAAATGGACAAGATCAGTCTTGGTGCTTTAATAACATCTGCAGACCTGGCATCCTTGTACGTGTGCAAGCTCTTCGACAATATCTCGCTAACCATTAAACTCCTACTGCAGGAGATGCCTGTAAGTAGATTTTAAGTTCTGTGCAGACTTCTACAGCGAGACAATCACAGGAGTCAGGAGGCAAACATTCTTGAAAATGTAAAAAGTAATGTTTGACAATTAAAGACAAGTCCTCCTACTCACAAACCAATGAATGAGCCAGTATAGGCTGTTCAGGTGTTCTCAAGATATGTGTGATAAGCTAGAGCTGAAGTCGAGGTGTTAATGATGGCGTTATCTTGGACCTGGGGACTCCCAGACACAAAGAAGGAGAACTGATTACTGACAGAGGTAGCTGTGGGTACCCTGGGGTTCCTGCTTTTAATTTTTACCCTTCAGTTTTACAGCTAAAGTGAACCTGCCCTGGCCTGAAAACTTCAGTACAAGAGACTTCTAAAGATCCAGTGCAGGATATACCACAGTCTTCTTGAAAATCCCACATCCTTTCCTGCAAATAAATTTTAAAAAGTAGGACATATTTGATTATATCCCTTTATATAGTGTTGATATTCCCTTTATGAGGGGGTTTTATTCTAATGCTTTAGGTGGAAATCTACTATCCAAGCTGAGGTTTCTTGGATGGTGGGAATAAAGTCAAGCCCTCATAGAAGCCTATACAACTCTAAACTCTGAAAGGCAACAAAGGTCCTTGGGTCTTTGAATGGTGAACAAGAGTCACCACTCATTGGGCACCACCTTGCTGTACTGTGACTGGTGACTCTTCTGGTGTTTTTCTTTTACCATAAATATAGTATATTTGGATCCAGAAGAGCTATAGATGATCCATTCACTTAGTACCTACTGTGTCAAGTTATGTTATAGATCTGTCCCTTACCAAACACCAACCACCTATCCAATGTCAAAGACTTCTTCAAAGTCCCTTCTACCTGTATAATAATGGTACTGGCACCCAGAGTCACCTTCTCTCCTACACAATTGGCCCTCAGGGAAAAAGTCCCTTCTGCCTGCTTCAGACCTGGAACAATGACCCAGAATCACCTTCTCTACCACATGATTGGCCCTTAGGGCAAAAGTCCCTTGTGCCTGTTTAGGACCCTGAATCACTTTCTCTCCCGCATAATAGTCTCTCAAGGCAAAAGTTCCTTCTGCCATTTATGACCCAGAAGTAGAAACCAGAATTACCTTCTTTCCCACATGATCAGCCCTCATTGCAAAAGTGGAGCTAGCATCCAGAATGACCTCCTCTCTCACACAATTGACCCTCAGGGCAAATGCACAAGGGCAAGTATCTTTTCTTAGGTTAATTTTAACTTTAGCAAAACAGAAATGGATGGGGAGGTCATCATCTCCTGGCGAGGAACACCAATTATGTACACAGTGCAAAAGGAACACCTAATAGTGAAGCTTGTATAAACTTCAGTGACTCCCCAGATCCTTCAAACTTTCTAATTTGCTAAAGGAAATCACTGCCCTAGGAAACATAGACCACTGCTCAAGTTTAAGTTTTGGATGGAGCAGAGAGGGGGCTAGAACCTCTGCCAGATTTTTATTGGTTTCTGTATACCCACTGTGAAAAGAAAGCAGTGGGAAATCCAAACTTTTTACAGTTGTTGCCACTGCAGGAGGGGAAGGAAAAATCTTCCAATAGGGACACCTGTTCCAATGACAAGAGAGTTTTTCCCTCACTTTGTGGGGATTTCTTTTCATGTCCTGCTGTGCCTCAGGGACAAGAATTAAAGGGAAATCTTGGCAAAGGGACACATATGTTATGATGGTCTCTCATCTCTATGGAAGAATCTTCAAGGATTCAAAGATGGGGGGAGTTGTTAGATGTGGAAGAAATACTGGAGTTGACCTTTGGCGAACAGGGCTTCTCAAGTACATCAAGTGGTAGCAGAATAGTATAGTGTAGATAACTCGTCTTTGGTAGTTTAGCACATGGAACCATGAGACAGCGAATGGGCTTAATGTGGATGAACTGGAGTGTCACCCACCTCTCTGTTGAATGGGAACCCATGAACTGCATGAATGGTTTAAAGAGTAGAACAGCTTGGACATGGGTATATACCATTGTGTTGCCTTGTGTTTCATTACCAAATCTTCCTGAAAGGCAGAGCTGTGCTTCATGTTTTATAGACAGCCGTTCAAGAACAATGCAAACTGAGTTACCTAATATTTTTGTTGCCTTTAGCATTATGACAAGAATGCACCATATCCTTCTCACATTCTTGTGTGACACACCCTCACAGCAATACATGTGAAATAAAATGGCCTAAGAAAGATGGCCTAGAACTCATCCTAGTACCCATTTCTGAGATGTGTTCCTACCTCTAGCAACCAATCTTTCCTCCAGAATTCACATGCATCTAAAGAAAGCAAGCAACAACCTACTTCCGGACTATGTTATAGTAACATACAGTAGTTAGCCCATTTCTAAAATATTCCATTCTAAAAAAATATCTGCTACAATCTAAAGCTCAAATATTTGGAGGTATTCAGTAGTATTTGGTGGTCATCAGTAAAGAATTTATAATTGAATCCTTCTCAACCCTAGCAGAGGTCCCTTCAAAGTCCCTTCTACCTGTATAATAATGGAACTAACACCCAGAGTCACCTCCTCTCCTACACAATTCGCCCTCAGAGAAAAAGTCTTTATCAACCCTTCTGAAAAATCTTCCCATATTTGGCCAGCCTATAATAATAAAATCTAGTTGGATGATCTGGATCACGACCTCTTTCTACATTGCTTTTCTAGCTAAATATGGTAGATTTTTATATGACTGTTTGCACGAAAAATCTCACTGTTAGAATTTTGTTAGTTCTGCCTGCATTAGACCTGGAACAATGACCCAGAATCACCTTCTCTCCCATAACTGTTCCTGCAAATGAATTTTAAAAAATAGGACATATTTGATTATATCCCTTTATATAGTGTTGATATTCCCTTTATAAGGGGGTTTTATCATAATGCTTTAGGAGGAAGTCTACTCTCCAAGCAGAGGTTTCTTGGATGGTGGGAATAGAGTCAAGCCCTCATAGAACCCTATACAACTCTAAACTCCGAAAGGCAACAAGGGTCCTTGGGTCTTTGAATGGTGAACAAGAGTCACCACTCATTGGGCACCACCTTGCTGTACTGTGACTGGTGACTCTTCTGGTGTTTTTCTTTTACCATAAATATAGTATATTTGGATCCAGAAGAGCTATAGATGATCCATTCACTTAGTACCTACTGTGTCAAGTTATGTTATAGATCTGTCCATTACCAAACACCAACCACCTATCCAATGTCAAAGACTTCATCAAAGTCTCTTCTACCGGTATAATAATGGTACTAGCACCCAGAGTCACCTTCTCTCCTACACAATTGGCCCTCAGGGAAAAAGTCCCTTCTGCCTGCTTCAGACCTGGAACAATGACCCAAAATCACCTTCTCTGCCACATGATTAGCCCTTAGGGCAAAAGTCCCTTGTGCCTGTTTAGGACCCTGAATCACTTTCTCTCCCGCACAATAGTCTCTCGAGAGAAAGGTTCCTTCTGCCATTTTTGACCCAGAACTAGAAACAGAATAACCTTCTTTCCCACATGATCAGCCCTCAGGGCAAAAGTGGAGCTAGCATCCAGAATGACCTCCTCTCTCACACAATTGACCCTCGGGGCAAAGGCACAAGGGCAAGTATCTTTTCTTAGGTTAATTTTTACCTTTAGCAAAACACAAATGGATGGGGAGGTCATCGTCTCCTGGCGAGGAACACCAATTATGTACACAGTGCAAAAGGAACACCTAATAGTGAAGCTTGTATAAACTTCAGTGACTCCCCAGATCCTTCAAACTTTCTAATTTGCTAAAGGAAATCACTGCCCTAGGAAACATAGACCACTGCTCAAGTTTAAGTTTTGGATGGAGCAGAGAGGGGGCTAGAACCTCTGCCAGATTTTTATTGGTTTCTGTATCCCCACTGCGAAAAGAACGCAGTGGGAAATCCAAACTTTTTACAGTTGTCACCACTGCAGGAGGGGAAGGAAAAATCTTCCAATAGGGACACCTGTTCCAATGACAAGAAAGGGAGTCTCTCGAGGCAAAAGAGGGGGCTAGAACCTCTGCCAGATTTTTATTGATTTCTGAATCCCCACTGCGAACAGAACGCAGTGGGAAATCCAAAATTTTTACAGTTGTCACTACTGCAGGAGGGCAAGGAAAAATCTTCCAATAGGGACACCTGTTCCAATGACAAGAAAGGGAGTCTCTCGAGGCAAAAGAGGGGGCTAGAACCTCTGCCAGATTTTTATTGATTTCTGAATCCCCACTGCAAACAGAACGCAGTGGGAAATCCAAACTTTTTACAGTTGTCACCACTGCAGGAGGAGAAGGAAAAATCTTCCAATAGGGACACCTGTTCAAAATGACAAGAAAGGGAGTCTCTCGAGGCAAAAGTTCCTTCTGCCATTTATGACCTAGAACTAGAAACCACAATAACCTTCTTTCCCACATGATCAGCCCGCAGGGCAAAAGTGGATTCTGCCATTAAAGACTCGGAACGAGCATCCAGAATGACCTCCTCTCTCACACGATTGGCCCTCAGGGCAAATGCACAAAATTTTTTTCCCATCTTACACCAGTAGAGGACAGTTGTCAATTTGACCTATTAAAAAAAAATTTAACAAGTTCCCGAAAACAAACATTTTCTAAAAAAAAACTGGTGACCAGCTTAGGCGCACAAGCTAGTATACCACTAATGAAGTTCAGTAACGGCAGATAATGTGATTATTACTTCAGTATAAGTATGTGTAGAGTTTACATAATAATGAGCGCACAGCTCAGCTGTGTAATTACTCCCCACCTACATCAGATAGGTAAATCTTTGAGGAATTACACAGGTTTTGTAATGCTGACGGGATCAGGAGAGAGAGGACTGGTAAGGATTTGTCAATTAAGGTGGGGGTGAGAGAGAGAAAGAGAAAGAGAGAGATCTGTTATTAGCCTGCATCACGTGTGCTGAATGAAGACACGTGAATAGTTGTCCCTGTAGGTCATATTTTCAGGAAGTGTCAGGAACTGTTGGCTAATGCTTGCACGTTTTCTCTTTTGTAGGGCAACTGAGAATTGACAGCTGGCAATGGAGAAGCAAAGTGTTGCACACAGGAGGCCATTCCTGGGTTCTTGTAGTTGGGGGATCCCCAACATAGCATGCCATATAGGTTAAAGCACCATGTTATAAACATTTTTCTCTTCTTTATATGCTGATTTAGCTTCTTTTGAGGTCCATTTGTGCGGTGTCTGGCGCTAACATGCCTTGTGTTAAGGCAGTCCATTGAGATCAATGGGCTGCAGATGCATCAAAATGTCACAATTGTTAGATATGTCACAATTTTTTTTTTCTGCAATCCAGCGCAGTGCATTATGGTGCGAGGTACAGTGAACTATTCCAACCAATCAAAGCTCATACTGTATTTCAAGGACCTGACTTCTGTAAACTAAAGTCAAGTTGCTAAGCGTTACAGTACTTTGCTCTAGTTTATTATATAAGCCTGACTGTGGATGTGTCATGCCAAGCTGGCCTATATGTGCCGTGGGTACATGCCTCATGTTACATGCCTCACATGCAGATGGAATGCTGCGCACTCTTTGGCTCCATGCATGCCACGCACAAGGCTGGCAGACCCCCTAGAACACATTCCCACCATTGCTAATATCTAACAATTCATTTTTGTCATTCCGAATGCCTGGTGGATCCTAGCGATTATTCCAAATAAACCAGCAGTTTGCAATATATGCTTTTACATGCAACTAGTATTCTTCAATAGATATTAGAAGAAATCCGTATTAAAGGAAATACACGGTCAAGCCATCATTGACCTCCTTCTGTTTTCTGGCTGGCTGTGCTTTGTGTTCTAACCCAATGCAAGAAAGCAGATTGCAGTCCGAACTCTCAATCTGCAAACTTGCTGTGGGTCAGTGCCTCCAATAGTGCTGAAACGTTAGAATCAGCATGGCAGCCAGGCAGCTAGCATTTCCAGAAAGAGAGGTTAGCAGCTTCAGTAGTTTGCTTACTGCATAAAATGAGAAAAGAAATGCTACATTTTATTTGGTATATCTTTTTTTATCAGTCAGTCTATCTATCTATCTATCTATCTATCTATCTATCTATCTATCTATATATCTATATCAATCAAATCCCAACCACAGCAACACCGGCCTGGAGTTTGCATGTTCTCCCTGTGCCTGCATGGGTTTCCTCCAGGTACTCTGGTTTCCTCCCACACTCCAAAGACATGCTGGTAGGTTAATTGGATCCTGTCTAAATTGTCCCTAGTATGTGTATGTATAAATGTGAGTTAGGGACCTTAGATTGTACGCCCCTTGAGGGTTAGGGACTGATGTGAATGTACAATATATATGTAAAGCGCTGCATAAATTGATGGCGCTATATAAGTACCTGAAATAAATAAATATATATATACACACTTTTTTTAAATTTAGAATTATTAATGTATGTTCAATACTAAAAATACCTTTAAAAATGGCATTCACATCATTAGATTATTTTTTTTTAATGTATTTATTATTTCATGTATTTATTAATGTATATCTCTTTTTTTTTTAATTTAGCATTAATAATGTATGCTCAATACTAAAAATACCTTTAAAAATGTCATTCACATCATTAAATTATTTACAAAAAATTAATTTCTTAATTAATGTATTTATTTGTATTTATTAATGTATATCTTTCTTTTTTTTTTTAATTTAGCATTAATAATGTATGTTCAATACTAAACATATCTTTAAAAATTGTATTCATATCTTGGTTTTATAGAGGTAGATATTAAATATATTATCTGAATATTTTCCAAATAAACCAGCAGTTAGCAATATATGCTTTTACTTGCAACTAGTATTCTTCAATAGATATTAGAAGAAATCCGTATTAAAAGAAATATAGGGACAAACCATCACTGACCTCCTTCTAAAAAGGCTTGTTTTCTGGCTGGCTGTGCTTTGTGTCCTAACCTAATGCAAGCAGGCAGATTGGAGTCCGAACTCTCAATCTGCATACTTGCTGTGGGTCAGTGCCTCCAATAGTGCTGAAACGTTAGAATCAGCATGGCAGCCAGGCAGCTAGCATTTCCAGAAAGAGAGGTTAGCAGCTTCAGTAGTTTGTTTACTGCATAAAATGAAAAAAAAATGCTACATTTTATTTGGTATATTTTGTTTTTATCACTCTATCTATCTATCTATCTATCTATCTATCTATCTATCTATCTATCTATCTATCTATCTATCTATCTATCTACCTACCTACCTACCTATCCATCCATCCATCCATCCATCCATCCATCCATCCATCCATCCATCCATCTATCTATCTATCTATCTATCTATCTATCTATCTATCTATCTATCTATCTATCTATCTATCTATCCATCTATCCATCTATCCATCCACCCATCCACCCATCTATTAATGCATACATAATTATTATACTGTATATATAGATGTGCCCGATGCATTAATTGTAACAGCCATCCAGCTTTAGTTGCTTTAGGTTGCTGTTTGTACATTGCTCTCTATCCTCATAAATAACCCCCGTTGTTAATGATGTCATGGTTATGTAGCTGGGTACACCTTACGTATGATTGGTACCTGTCACATAACTGATCTTAGATAATATACTAATAGATTTGATTACCACCTGTGATGGCAGAAGTGTCAAAATTGTGGGAGGGTTTGTTTTACTTTACTTTTGTACCAAAATCACTGGAATTGGGAGAAGTTGGTGGACATTTATCTATTTTTGAACCTAGGTCAAATAGGATGGAAAGCCCACATGGAATTAAAATAGTTAGCTGGTCATGCTGTCACCTCCAGATGGTACATACCTCCAAGGTTGCAGTGATATGTTTTTGCACTCCGGGTGCCCACCTTGGTGTTAGTGCGTGTATTATAAGGTTTGTAATGTTAATTGTGTATGAAAGCCTAGGAAAGGAGAAGTGGGTGTGTTATCCATAAAACCAATCAAATCCATCTTTAAATTTTCAAACTTAGTCTAGGAAAAATAATTTAAAACTTATGGGCTGCTTTGGGCAACATACACCAGATTACACTCCTCTCTGGGCAACTAGATAATCATAGCATTTAAAAGCCTCCTACTGGAGCCTGGTACTGAAAGCACCTTAGGACTCCCCAATGAACGTATTCTACATCTAAGGTAGTCACATCACCTATGAACCCACCACTAGATTATTCCAAAAGGCTTGTAGTTAGGGCAACTGTAAACTCCTCACTGGACTAATTCCAGCAGTAGGGTAGTCAGGACACCTATGAACCCCCTACTGAACTGATTCCAGGAGAAAGGTAGTCAGAGCACCTAAGAACCCCTAACTGGACTAATTCCAGGAGTAAGGTCCACTGGATTAATTCCAAAAGGCATGTAGTTAGGGCAACTGTAATCTCCTCACTGGACTAATTCTAGAAGTAGGGTAGTCAGAGCACCTAAAAACCCCCAGCTGCACTAATTCCAGGAGTAAGGTAGTCCCGATGTCTAACAACCCCCCCCCCAATGGACTATTTCCAGATGTAAGGTAGTCATAACCCCTAAAAAATCCCCACTTGACTAACTTCAGAAGTAAGGTACTCCAGACACCTAAGAATCCCGAACTGGACTAATTTCAGAAGTAAGTGACTCCAGATATCTAAGACCCCCGTACTGGACTAATTCTAGAAGTATGGTAGTCATGACACCTAGGAACCCTCCACTGGACGTATTCCAGAAGTAAGGTAGTCACAACACCTAAGAACCCCCCTACTGGACTAATCCTGAGAATATGGAGGTTTCAACACCCAAGAACCATCCCCCCCACTGGGCTAAATCCAGACGTAAGGTAGGTATGATCACTAAGAACCCCCCCCACTGGACTTATTCCAGAAGTAAATCAGTCACAGCGCTAAGAACCCACCACTGGACTAACTTCAGAAGTATGGTAGTCATGATACCTAAGAACCCTCCACTGGACGTATTCCAAAAGTAAGGTAGTCACAACAACCAAGAACCCCCCACTGTACTAATTCAGAGAATAGAGTGGTCTCAACACCTAAGAACCATCTCCCCCACTGGGCTAAATCCAGACGTTAGGTAGGTATGACCCCTAAGAACCTCAACACTGGACTTAATTCAGAAGTAAAGCAGTCAGAAAGCCCAAGAACCCCCCACTGGACTAATTCCAGAAAAAAAGGTAGTCACAACGCTAAGAACCCACCACTGGACTAACTTCAGAAGTATGGTATCCATGACACCTAAGAACCCACCAAAGGACTAATTTCAGAAGTATGGTAGTCATGACACCTAAGAACCCTCCACTGGGCGTATTCCAAAAGTAAAGTAGTCACAACACCCAAGAACCCCCCACTGTACTAATTCCGAGAATAGAGTGGTCTCAACACCTAAGAACAATCTCCCCCACTGGGCTAAATCTAGATGTAAGGTAGGTATGACCCTTAAGAACCCCCCCCCCCACACACACACACACACACTGGACTTACTCCTGAAGTAGAGCAGTCACAACATCAAAGATCCCCCTGCTGGACTAATTCCAGAAAAAAAGCTAGTCACAACACTAAGAACCCACCCCCCACTGGACTAATTTTAGAAGTAGGGTAGTCACGACACCTAAAAATCCCCAACTGGACTAATTCCAGAAGTAAGGTAGTAGTAGTCACAACACCTTAGAACCTCATTGCACCTTTAAACATTAACTACACAAATTCTCAGAGTCGCATAGCTTTGGCACCTATTAATTCCAGGAACTAGGTACAGCCTCTAGTAAGTTCCCTTGCTAGACTAATTCCAGGAGCCAGGAGGTCACGGAACACATGCTGACACCAAACTTTGGGCTTTTTTTGTTCTACCAGTGGATGCACAGCTTGCTTTGGCTCACTTACAAGACCCTGCTGGCCCCATTTGATCTGATTCTCTACCTCCCCACCCCAGCACAGTTTTGCCCAAATCTGAGTTGGCACATGCTTCACAGACTTTTCCTTTTCTGCTAATTTTAGAGTTTTTAATTGTACACAAGGCAAAAAAAAAGTGTTTGACCTATGTTAGCCGGTGCCTCATCAACATTATGTTCTCACTTGGACAGACCAACAGTGTGATGTCTTTATAGTAAAATTTAAAAAAAATATAGAAATGATAAGATTTCAGGGCTCTAAAAGTCGTCTGCCTCCAGTTTTTCTTTTAAAGCATTGGCGCCCATAAAATGCAGCTGGAGAAGTGAGACTCCCATTGCTGACTGGGACTCCACGGTGGGTAGAGGGAACTTACAACCTAAAGCCCAGAGATCTCACCGCCTTCGACTTCCCAAGACATAGGAAAAGCCAATGGGTCACTGAATACAGCAACCTCCACTGGTAACGGAAATATCAGTTTGGGGTGGACTGGCCCTTTAATAGGGTACAGCTCCTTTTGTCTGTCTCTCCGGTTGAGAACAAAATACTTTTGATGAATTGTACAACTCACCTGCCGCTGCTGCTACTACTCGCTCTACAAACAGCCAACGCGCGCCTTCCTGCCTTGCACATGGAAATGGATTCAAGGATATAAGTTACACAATTCTAGTTCAGTCACTATATCTCCCATACAGGTAGATCAGAGCGTAGGCCAGCGGTCACTTACCTGCCTGGTCCCAGCTGCAGGTCAGTGCGATGCTTTTGGCTTGCTGTTGTTTTCTGAGCGTGTTTCTCTGTATCTCCTCCTCCTGTTGTGTGTGTGCTCTACTTTCCTGGCATCACTCCTCTCCCTCTCTCTGATTCTCTCTCTCTCTCTCCCTTTGAGAATGTGTGTTAGTGGGTCAGACATTGCATAACCGAACGTCACAATCTGTGTGTGTCTGACAGAGGATGGGGGCTGAGGAGAGACAAGGAGGAGAGAAGGAGAGAAGCTGCAGACACACAAATGGAGGGATAAACCCAGCCGGTAAAAATAGAACCCGCTGTCTGCCCTGCGGAGCTTACAATCTAATCTGCGGACACGTCCTCTTGTGCTACTTGGGCTGCACTGTGTATACATTAATGTGCACCTCCTGACTATTCTATGGGAATGAATCTATTAATTGGGGGGGGCAGCTAGTGATGTCAGTAAATAGGGAAGCGTCTGCAATGTCACTAGACCCTAACCAACTGATTGTGGTGAGGACGTCTGCAAGGACTTGAATGAGGAATCGCTTTTATCACCAAAGGTTTTGGGGAAAAGACATGACCTGCCACGCCACTTTGGATTTCACAGACCTAATTTCTTGCATTGTTTGCAGTTATACTGTGTTTCCCAATTGCCCCTCTTAATGTGAAAATACACTTTCCACTGTCCTTCACACCAACCTTCATGTAACACTAAAACTAACCCCAACACTAACCTTAACACTAACCCTCCTAGTAACCCTAACACTAACCTTAACACTAAACGTCCCTGTAACCCTAACACTAAAACTGTAACCCCAACACTAACCTTAACACTAACCCTCCTTGTAACCCTAACACTAAAACTGTAACCCCAACGTTAACCTTCACACTAACCTCCCTGTAACCCTAAAACTGTAACCCTAACACTATCCTTCACACTAACCCTCCTTGTAACCCCAACGTTAACCTTAACACTAACCCTCCTTGTAACCCTAACACTAAAACTGTAACCCTAACACTATCCTTCACACTAACCCTCCCTGTAACCCTAACACTAAAACTGTAACCCTAACACTATCGTTCACACTAACCCTCCTTGTAACCCCAACGTTAACCTTCACACTAACCTCCCTGTAACCCTAACACTAAAACTGTAACCCTAACACTATCCTTCACACTAACCCTCCTTGTAACCCCAACGTTAACCTTAACACTAACCCTCCTTGTAACCCTAACACTAAAACTGTAACCCTAACACTATCCTTCACACTAACCCTCCTTTTAACCCTAACACTAAAACTGTAACCCCAACGCTAACCTTCACACTAACCTCCCTGTAACCCTAACACTAAAACTGTAACCCTAACACTATCCTTCACACTAACCCCCCTGTAACCCTAACACTGAACCTGTAACCCTAACTCTATCCTTAACACTAACCCTACTTGTAACCCCAACATTAACCTTAACACTAACCCTCCTTGTAACCCTAACATTAACCTTAACACTAACCCTCCTTGTAACCCTAACGCTAAAACTGTAACCCTAACACTATCCTTCACACTAACCCTCCGTGTAATCTTACCCTTAACACTAACCCTCCGTGTAATCTTACCCTTCACACTAACCTCCCTGTAACCCTAACACTAAAACTGTAACCCCAACACTATCCTTCACACTAACCTCCCTGTAACCCTCTCTCCTTCACACTAACCTTCCTTGTAACCCTAACACTATCCTTCACATTAATGACCCTGTAATCCTAACTCTGAACTTCACACTGAACCTCCTTGTAACACTAACACTAAACCTGTAACCCTAACACTATCCTTCACATTAACCTCCTTGTAATCCTAACACTGTCCTTCACATTAACCTCCTTGTAATCATAACTCTCTCCTTCACACTAACTTCCCTGTAACCCTAACTCTATCCCAAACACTAACCCTCCCTGTAACCCTAACACTAATCCTCTCCATGACCACAACATTGTTATTCGCACTAACTCTTCCTGTAACCCTAACACTATCCCTCCCTTTGACCTTATCACTATCCTTTACACTAACCTGCCTTGTGACCCTAACACTGTCCTTCGCACTAACCTTCTCTGTAACCCTAGAATTAACCCTCTCTATGACCCTAAAACTGTCCTTCATACTGTGACCCTAACACTAACTCTCACACCTAGCCTCCCTATATCCCTAACTTTAACCCTATCTTTCACACTAACCTTACTTATAACCCCAACACTATCCTTCACACTGATCATCCCTTTAATCCTAACCCTAACCTTAACACTAACCTTCCTTGTAACCCTAACACTAAACATGTGACCCCAACATTATACTTCACACCAACCCTACCCATACCCCTAAAACTAACCCTTCCTGTAAACCCAACACTATCCTTCACACTGACCATCCCTGTAACCTTAACACTAGTCATGGCAACGGAAGAAACGCGTTGGCTGTTTTACATGTTTTTGCAATAAAGGATAACCATTGTTGGATGCCATTCCGAGTGCTGACATCTCCTCTTGTGATACGTGTTACCTGAGGCTTCGAGAGCCTGTAATTGGGCATTGGGCAGAGCTGGGATGTGAAAAGGTGGAAGCGCTTACACACCTGTCTCACGCTAACCCTCCCTGTATCCCTAACACTAAACCTAACACCACCCCGTGTAATGTTAACCCTTGCCTCACACTAACCCTCCATGTAATGTTACCCTTAACACTAACCCTCCCTGAAATCTTACCCTTAACACTAACCCTCCCTGTAATCTTACCCTTAACACTAACCCTCCCTGTAATCTTACCCTTAACACTAACCCTCCCTGTAATCTTACCCTTAACACTAACCCTCCCTGTAATCTTACCCTTAACACTAACCCTCCCTGAAATCTTACCCTTAACACTAACCCTCCGTGTAATCTTACCCTTAACACTAACCCTCCGTGTAATCTTACCCTTAACACTAACCCTCCCTGTAATCTTACCCTTAACACTAACCCTCCGTGTAATCTTACCCTTAACACTAACCCTCCGTGTAATCTTACCCTTAACACTAACCCTCCCTGTAATCTTACCCTTAACACTAACCCTCTGTGTAATCTTACCCTTAACACTAACCCTCCGTGTAATCTTACCCTTAACACTAACCCTCCGTGTAATCTTACCCTTAACACTAACCCTCCGTGTAATCTTACCCTTAACACTAACCCTCCCTGTAATCTTACCTTAACACTAACCCTCCCTGTAATCTTACCCTTAACACTAACCCTCCGTGTAATCTTACCCTTAACACTAACCCTCCGTGTAATCTTACCCTTAACACTAACCCTCCGTGTAACTCTAACCTTGAACCTTTACCCCCCCTCCCTAATAGTAACTCTCACACTTTCCCTTCCTGTATCCTTAGTACTAAACCTAACTGTAACCCTAACACTAATCTTCAAACTTGCAAACCCAACACTAATACTTTGGATTAGCTATTTCCCACCAGAGCCCTTTTTCTAATTATCTTAGAGCTTACACTTAAAAACTCTAAAAAGGAACACACAAGGTGCACACAAGGTGTTATACCAAAATGTACATACCTTAATCATCAGTCTTTTCAGAGCTAAAGGCTGGCAAGGCTCTGGTACACACCTTCTGCACAAGCCCCTTCAGACACCTACAACAGTTGGTAAAAAAATGGATACTACAAATATACTGTATACACCTGGGGCGGATTGACCATTTGGAAACTTGGGCACTGCCCGAGGGCCCGGGGTCAGTAGGGGGCCCCATGAGATGCCCCTGGTACCTTTTTCATAGGCTTTTCAGTTTGGGCAAGGACACAGGGGCCCCATGATCCCCTATTGCCCGAGGGCCCCATGAATTGTCAGTCCGCCCCTGGTATACACCCATCAGTCATAACATTCTAACCACCCACCATACGATTATTATGACCATCCACCTAATATTGAATAGGTCTCCCTTTTGCCACCAAAACAGCCCTGACCTGTTCAGGCATGGACTCCACCAGACAAAGCATCACGCTGCCTCTGCCTGCTTGCCTTCTTCCCATACTGCATCCTGGTATCATCTCGTCCCCAGGTAAGCAACACAGGCCACACACGACGTAAAAGAAAATGTGATTCATCAGACCAGGCCACCTTCTTCCATTGCTTCGTGTTCCAGTTCTGATGCTCACATGCCCATTGTAGGTGTTTTTGGCTGTGGGCACGGGTCAGCATGGGTACCTTGACCAGTCTGTGCTGCACAGCCACATACACAACAAACTGCAATGCACTGTGTGTTCTGACACCTTTCTTTTAGAACCAGTATTAACTTTTTCACTCTTTTGAGTTACAGTAGCTCTTCTATTGGATTGGACTACCTGAGCCAGCCTTCGCTGTCCATGTGCATCAGTGAGCCTTGGCCGCCCATGACCCTGTCACTGTTGCTTTTCCTTCCTTGGATCATTTTTGGTCTTTCCTGACCATTGCAGACCAGGAACATTCCACAAGAGCTGCAGTTTTTTAGGCTAGGTTCACATCTGTGCGGGTGGTGCCGCTGCGGATCCGCACAAAAATCTGTGCAGCTGCACCACCCGCACCACCCGCGGGCGGGTGCCTTTAATTCTAATGGCACGCCGCCCGCACTGGAAATCGCAACCACACTGGGAACTCCTGTTCCTGTGTGGGCTGCGGTTTCCAAAGAAGTGCAGGGACTTCTTCCCTGCATGTCCCGGGACACGGGAGTCCATTCAAATGAATGGGCTCTCATGCCCGTGGAAAAAGCGGCCCGCAGGAAAGCGGATATGTGATCCAGGGCTTAGAGTTGCTCTTACCCAGTCATCAAGCCATTACAATTTGGCCCTTGTCAAAGTCGCTCAGGTTGTTGCGGTTGCCATTTTTTTCTGTTTTCAACACATCAACTTCAGGGACAACATTTTCACTTGCTGCTTAATATATCCCACCCGAGATAATCAATGTTTTACACTTTACTTGTCAATGGTCATAATGTTATGGCTGATCCGTATGTACTGTATGTCATTATACTCATTAGAAAAATGCTGTGCCTCTCGTAACAACTAAATTCCATGATGTTTCTGGGATCAGTTGGGAAAAAGAAAATGCTACAACAAAAAAAAAAGGGAGAAATGTGGAGAAAAATTGGCAAAGATATTTGACTCCAAAGGAAAGATGGTCCTACCAAATAGAGTACCCAACATAATATCCTGACCAGGGGCGGACTGACCATTCGAGCACTCTGGCACTGCCCGAGGGCCCGGGGTCAGTAGGGGGCCCCATGAGATGCCCCTGGTACCTTTCATTGGCTGTTTCATAGGCTTTTTTGGGTGTGGGCGAGGACACAGGGGCCCCATGATCCCCTATTGCCTGGGGGCCCCATGAGTTGTTAGTCCGCCCCTGATCCTGACGCATCCTGAGAGCTCCTCAAATTGCCCTGACCTAGACTTAGCAATGCAGTGGAGCCATTGCATTACGACTCATGAATGTGAACTTTAGTGTCTGTCTGTATTGGCACCACAGACCTCATTCAGTCATCATTCACTAAATCCTTTCTTCTAGAGGGAGTGGCATTATTTAATCTGTAAAAATGCTAATTAGTTCAATAAATATGCAACAGTATAATATTCTCTTTGCATCACTAAAAGACAATCCTGAGACTAGTAGGATACTAGTATGAGAAAGAACAGATTCTCCACACAGAACTGCATATACTGTGTGTATATATCTATGTATATATAAATAAAATATATACACACACTCAGTCGGTTAGGTCCGTATATATTTGGACACAGGCAAAATTTTCATACTTTGCCTCTCTATGCCACCAGTATAAATTAAAATGAAACAATCCAAATGAATTTGAAGTGCAGATTTTCAGCTTTAATTCAAGGGGTTGAACATGAATATCAAGTAGAAATTTTAGGAACTGCAACCATTTTTATACATACTCCCTTCATTTTCAGGGGCTGAAATGTAATTGGACAAATGAATATAATCATAAATAAAATATTACTTTTTAATATTTTGTTGAGAATCCTTTACTGGCAATGACTGCCTGAAGTCTGGAACCCATGGACATTACCAAAGACTGGGTTTCCTCCTTTCTGATGCTTTGCCTGAAGTCTGGAACCCATGGACATGACCAAAGACTGGGTTTCCTCCTTTCTGATGCTTTGCCAGGCTCTAACTGTAGCTGTCTTCAGTTGTTCTTTGTTTGTGGGTCTTTCTGCCTTTAGTTTTGCCTTCAGCAAGTGAAATTCATGCTCAATTGGGCTGAGGTGATTGACTTAGTCATTGCAGAATATTCCACTTCTTTTCCTTCCTCATTCCTGGGTTGCTTTTGCAGTGTGTTTTGGATCATTGTCCATCTGTACTGTGCAGCGTTGCTGCATTTGGCTGAATCTGGGCTGACAGTATATCTCTAAACACTGCAGAATTCATCCGGCTGCTTCTGTCTTTTGTCACATCATCAATAAACACCAATGACCCGGTGCCACTGGAAGCCATGCATGCCCATGCCATCACACCACCTCCACAATGTTTTACACATGACTTGTGCTTTGGATCATGAGCTGTTCCAAGCCTTCTCCACAATTTTTTCTTCCCGTCATTCTGGTACAGAATAATCTTAGTTTCATCCGTCCAAAGAATGCTTTTCCAGAACTGGTCTGGCTTTTTTAAATGTTTTTTTGGCAAAGTCTCATCTGGCTTTTCTATTCCTCAGGGTTATGAATGGTTTGCACCTTGTGGTGAATCCTTTGTATTTGCTCTCATGAAGTCTTCTCTTGATTGTAGACTTTAACAATGATACCCCCACCTCCTGGAGAGTGTCCTTCACTTGTCTGGATGTTGTGAATGGATTTTTCTTTACCAAAGAGAGGATCCAGCAGTCATCCACCACTGTTTTCTTCCGTGGACGTCCATGCCTTTTTATGTTGCTGACCTCACCAGTGTGTTCTTCTTTCCTCAGAATGTACCAAACTGTTGATTTGGCCACTCCTAATGTTGCTGCGATCTCTCTGATGGATTTGTCTTGTTTTTGAAGCCTTACAATGACCTGTTTCACTTGCATGGAAAGCTCCTTTGAACGCATGATGTAAGTTCACAGCAATAGATTCCAAATGCAAATACCACACTTAGGATAAGCTATAGACCTTTTACCTGCTTAATTGATGAAGAAATAACGAAGGAGTACCCCACACCTGACCATGAAACAGCTTTTGATTCAATTGTTCAATTAATTTGGGTTCCTTGAAAAAGGAGGGATGTCTACTCTTAAGAGCTGTAATTCCTAAACCTTTCAGCTCATATCCATTATATAACTATAGCTTGAATATGTTTTGGTAAATACTGGAAATAAACAATTGTGCCTGTGTCCAAATATATATGGATCTAACTGTGTGTATATATATATATATAAAGCTATCCATAACACTGCCCCAAACTACATCACCGACCTGATATCCATCTACCACCCAAAATGCACTCTGCGCTCCTCACAAGACCTCCTACTCTCCAGTTCCCTGGTCTCCTCCTCCGATGCCCGTCTCCAGGACTTCTCCAGGGCCTCCCCATCCTCTGGAACTCACTACCCCAATCCGTCAGACTGTCACCTTTCCTCCTCACCTTTAGGCGCACCCTGAAAACCCATCTCTTCAGAGAAGTCTACCCAGTCCTCACCTAATTGCTGATCTCCTCCGCTCTTCCCACCACTCCATCCCCCACAGCTATTTCCTCCTGTACCACTCTCCCCTCCCTCCTAGATTGTAAGCTCCAAGGAGCAGGGCCCTCGAACCCCTCATGAATCGCATTGTATTGTTACTGTACTGTCTCGTGTACTGTCTCCCATTATAATGTACATCGCTGATTTACTTTTGGCGCTATATAAATACTGTATAATAATAATAATAATATATATACATACACTATATTGCCAAAAGTATTGGGACACCCCTCCAAATCATTGGATTCAGGTGTTCCAATCACCTCCATGGCCACAGGTGTATAAAATAAAGTACTTAGGCATGCAGACGGCTTCTACAAACATTTGTGAAAGAATGGGTCGCTCTCAGGAGCTCAGTGATTTCAAGTGTGGTACTGTGATAGGTTGCCACCTGTGCAATAAGTCCATCTGTGAACTTTCATTACTACTAAATATTCCACGGTCAACTGTTAGTGGTATTGTAACAAAGTGGAAGCAACTGGGAACAACAGCAACTCAGCCACCAAGTGGTAGGCCACGTAAAATGACAGAGCGGGGTCAGCACATACTGAAGCGCACAGTGCGTAGGACTGTCTGCAGAGTCAATAGTTAAAGACCTCCAAACTTCATGTGGCCTTCAGATTAGCACAACAACATTGCATAGAGAGCTTCATGGAATGGGTTTCCATGGCCGAGAAACTTCCAAGCCTTATATCACCAAGTGCAATGCAAAGCGTCGGATGCAGTGGTGTAAAGCATGCTGCCATTGGACTTTAGAGTAGTGGAGACATGTTCTCTGGAGTGATGAATCACATTTCTCTCTCTGGAAATCTGATGGACATGTCTGGGTTTGGCAGTTGCCAGGAGAACGGTACTTGCCTGACTGCATTGTGCCAAGTGTAAAGTTTGGTGGAGGGGGGATTCTGGTGTGGGGTTTGTTTTTCAGGGGTTGGGCTTGGCCCCCTAGTTCCAGTGAAGGGAACTCTTAAGACGTCAGCATTTTGGACAATTTCATGCTCCCAACTTTGTGAGAAGTTTGGGGATCGCCCCTTCCTGTTCCTACATGACTGCACTCCAGTACACAAAGCAAGGTCCATAAAGACATGGATGAGCGAGTTTGTGGTGGAGGAACTTAACTGGCCCAAACACAGTCCTGACCTCAACACAGTCCTGACCTCAACCCAATAGAACACCTTTGGGATGAATTAGAGCGGAGACTGCGAGCCAGGCCTTCTCATCCAACATCAGTGCCTGACCTCACAAATGCTCTACTGGAAGAATGGTCCAACCTTCCCATAGACACCCTCCTAAACCTTGTGGACAGCCTTCCCAGAAGAGTTGAAGCTGTTATAGCTGCAAAGGGCGGGGCCAACTCAATATTGAACCCTACGGAGTAAGACTGGGATGCCATTAAAGTTCATGTGCGTGTAAAGGAAGGCATCCAAATACTTTTGGCAATATAGTATGTACATATGTATATATATATATATATATATATATATCAGAGGCTTATTGTACAGTGAACTGTAGGGCTTATGCATGAATACAGAGATACAATAAAGGAACATTGCAGTGGACTGTAAAGCTTATATGCCAATATACAGATATATCAGATATACATTGTACACTTGGCTGGGGGCATTTTTTAAATATACAGATATGCCTGTTTTTTTTAAAGCGTTTATGCTCTACATACAGATATAACTTAGAACAGACAACTGTAGTATAATATGTTCATGTTTTTTTTAACTTATGCTCCACATACAGATATAACTTAGGACAAGCAATTACAGTATAATATGTGCATGGTTATACAAAGAGCTTCTGATCTACATACAGATATAACATAGGATACGCAGTTAAAGTATATTACATGCCTGTTTTTTAAAAGAGTTTATGTTCTACATACAGATAAAACTTAGAACAGACAACTGTAGTATAATATGTTCATTTTTTTTTTACTTATGCTCCACGTACAAATATAACTTAGGACAAGCAATTACAGTATAATATGTGCTTGGTTTTTCAAAGAGCTTATGATCTACATACAGATATAACTTAGGACAAGCAATTATAATATAATATGTGCATGGTTCTCCAAAAGATATGATCTACATACAGATATAACTTAGGACAAGCAACTACAGTATAATATGTGCATGGTTCTCCAAAGAGCTTATAATCTACATACAGATATAACATAGGATAAGCAGTTACAGTACAATATGTGCATGGTTTTTTAAAGAGCTTATGCTCCACATACAAATATAACTTAGGACATGCAATTACAGTATAATATGTGCTTGGTTCTTGAAAGAGGTTATGATCTACATACAGATATAACTTAGGACGGGCAGTTACAGTATATTACATACCTGTTTTTTAAAAGAGTTTATGTTCTACATACTGATAAAACATAGAACAGACAACTGTAGTATAATATGTTCATGTTTTTTTTAACTTATGCTCCACGTACAAATATAACTTAGGACAAGCAATTACAGTATAATATGTGCATGGTTCTCCAAAGAGCTTATGATCTCCATACAGATATAACTTAGGGCAAGCAAATACAGTATAATATGTGCATGGTTCTCCAAAGATATGATCTACATACAGATATAACTTAGGACAAGAAACAGTATAATGTGTGCATGGTTCTCCAAAGAGCTTATGATCTACATACAGATATAACTTAGGACAAGCAATTACAGTATAACATGTGCTTGGTTCTCCAAAGAGCTTCTGATCTACATACAGGTAAAACATAGGATATGCAGTTACAGTATATTACATGCCTGTTTTTTAAAACAGCTTATGCTCTACATACTGATAAAACATAGAACAGACAACTGTAGTATAATATGTTCATTTTTTTTTAACTTATGCTCCATGTACAAATATAACTTAGGGCAAGTAATTACAGTATAATATGTGCATGGTTCTCCAAAGAGCTTATGATCTACATACAGATATAACTTAGGACAAGCAATTACAGTATAATATGTGCTTGGTTCTCCAAAGAGCTTATGATCTACATACAGATATAACTTAGGACGGGCAGTTACAGTATATTACATGCCTGTTTGTTAAAAGAGTTTATGTTCTACATACTGATAAAACATAGAACAGACAACTGTAGTATAATATGTTATTTTTTTTTTTTTAACTTATGCTCCATGTACAAATATAACTTAGGACAAGCAATTACAGTATAATATGTGCATGGTTCTCCAAAGAGCTTATGATCTACATACAGATATAACTTAGGACAAGCAACTACAGTATAATATGTGCATGGTTCTCCAAAGAGCTTATGATCTACATACAGATATAACTTAGGACGACCAATTACACTTTGTTACATGCCTGTTTTTTTAATAGATTTAACAGCTAGAGCTTATGTTCTACATACAAACTTAGAACAGACAGTTGTGGTATAATATGTTCATAGTTTTTCCAGAGAAGAGCGATCCATTATAGTTTAGTGTGTTCTATAGAGCCTATTCTCTTACATACAATTCTAGCAATAGCTCGGTATATATTATAAAATCTATTATGTCCCTGGCAGCTCCGTAGAGCTCATGCTCTAATTTACAGATAGAAGAGAGGGACGGGCAGTTAAAGTATATTATGTTCCTGGCAGCTGTGGAGATAGTTGGCGCTGAGTTGTGTCACATGTTGCTGTTGACCTGGATTGAGAGATGTAGGTCATACAAATAAAGGCGTTATAAGAGAGAGACTCTGAGTCGATACGGAGGGAGCAAAGAATGCCGGGAGAGGGAGCCGGGCCAGACGGATGTGTTTTATAACCAGTGTTACATGCAGACTCATATGTAACCAGAATGTAACACACCTCTTGTGTTACAAGGGCCAGCGTCTATTAAACTGAAATGGACAACCGGGGCAGAACTAGCATTCTCTTTGTTTCTTGTAGTTCCCCATCCTACTGATTACATGTTTGCTATTACAGATTCTCATTTCTCCACTGTATGTTGATTTTTCAATTCAATTTCCATATAAGAGCACTTCATTCTATTGGTTGACTGTGAGTTTGGGGCTCATTCTCATCATATGCATTGAACTGCATAGATCAATGCAAGACACATAGAAAACAATTGGTATCTATGTGGCCTGTGCACATTATAAGCTTTGACGAGATGCGGTGAGCTGCATAAATGTGCATATGGCCTCCTGGAGCCGCATTGTGTAAAATTCGGGTATATTTCCCAGCATGGGATCCATGGGTGCTGCGTGCATAAACGGCTAATACAATTATACACCATCAGTTGCATAAACATGCACATGCATATGGATGTATGACCCTGTACGCAGAAAGTCTCCATCCAGGGTCATACATCTGTACACGCATATACACAGCAACTCTGGCTCCCAGGTGGGGTATTACGCCTGAATTTGATGTCTTATGGCCCTAGGCAGCCATGTGTTTGAGGCCTTAAAGCTGAACTCAAGGGAAAGAAAAAATGTTCCCTTGTGATGACATGTGGTGCGGTGAGTTGCATTGTGTAAAAATGCAAACATGCTGCATTTTAAAGCCCATCTCCAGGGAAAGGAAAATGCTCCTTTGCAGTGGGCTGCCCTTTGGGGTAAACATTGAATTAGATCTAGGGGGACCAGGAAAAGCAATCTGATCCTCCACTCCCGCAGGCTTTCTCCAGGCTGTAGGACAGGTGCCCTTAGCCTCTTCTGTCCTGTGCTTCAGTGGTTGCAGGATGTCATGATCAGGGGCGAACTGACAACTCATGGGGCTCTCAGGAAATAGGGGATCATGGGGCCCCTGTGTTCTTGCCCAAACTCAAAAAAACCTATGAAAAAGGTACCAGGCAGGGGTGGACTGACAACTCATGGGGCTCCCGGGCAATAGAGGATCATGGTGCCCCTGTGTCCTTGCCCAAACACAAAAAAACCTATGAAAAAAGTACCAGGGGCATCTCATGGGGCCCCCTAATGACCCCGGGCCCTCGGGCAGTGCCTGAGTTTCCAAATGGTCAGTCCGCCCCTGGTCATGATGTTATCAAGACCTGGATGCAAGGATGCCAAAGGAACAGTCCACTGCCAAAGCACCTTTATATATGCATTCGAAATCTCCTGCACACGTGCAGATGTACCAAAGGGCTCTGCCAGTATCCAAAGCCCAGGCAGATCCCTTGAGCACATCTGCACATGCACTAGAATGACAGCACTGAAGGGAGGGAGGACCCACTAAAGAGGGGGCTGAAGTATCTTTTTACTAACATAAGGGCTAAGTATATCTTAAAGCAGAACTCCAGAAAGATTTTTTTTTTAAACCATGCAGTGGGGTTGTGCCCCATTGCATGTATTAGCTGCTCATTTTTTCTAGGGATGAGGACAAAGCTCTTACTCACCTGACTCAGCAATCCTCCAGAAAACCGTGCTTTCCAATCCTCCGGAAAACAACGCTCACCAATCCTTCGGAAAATGGTCCAGTGGTGGACTGTTCCTGTCTGTGGAGTGTGCTCACCAATCTTCCAGAATATGGTCAAGTGGTGGACTGTTCCTGTCTATGGAGCGTGCTCAATAATCCTCCGGAAAATGGTCTAGCGGTGGACTGTTCCTGTCTATGGAGCATGCTCAATAATCCTCCGGAAAATGGTCCAGTGGTGGACTGTTCCTGTCTGTGGAGCGTGCTTACCTATCCTTCAGAAAATGGTCCAGCAGTGGACTGTTCCTGTCTATGGAGTGGACTGTTCCTGTCTATGGAGCGTGCTCGCCAATCCTCTGTAAAACAGTCCAGCAGTGGACTGTTCCTGTCTGTAGAGCATGCTCGCCAATCCTCCGGAAAACGGTCCAGCGGTGGACTGTTCCTGTCTATGGAGCGTGCTCAGCAATCCTCCAGAAAATGGTCCAGCGGTGGACTGTTCCTGTCCATGGAGCGTGCTCGCCAATCCTCCAAAAAACAGTCCAGTGGTGGACTGTTCATGTCTATGGAGCGTGCTCGCCAATCCTCCGGAAAACGGTCCAGCGGTGAACTGTTCCTGTCTATGGAGCGTGCTCTCCAATCCTCCGGAAAACGGTCCAGCGGTGGACTGTTCCTGTCTATGGAGAGTGCTCGCCAATCCTCAGGAAAACGGTCCAGCGGTGGACTGTTCCTGTCTATGAAGCGCACTCGCCAATCCTCCGGAAAACGGTCCAGCAGTGGACTGTTCCTGTCTATGGAGCGTGCTCGCCAATCCTCCGAAAAATGGTCCAGCGGTGAACTGTTCCTGTCTATGGAGCGTGCTCGCCAATCCTCCAGAAAACAGTCTAGCTGTGGGCTGTTCCTGTCTATGGAGTGTGCTCGCCAATCCTCTGGAAAATGGTCAAGCGGTGGACTGTTCCTGTCTATGGAGCGTGCTTGCCAATCCTCCAGAAAACGGTCCAGTGGTGGACTGTTCATATCTATGGAGCGTGCTCTCCAATCCTCCGGAAAACTGCCCAGCAGTGGACTGTTCCTGTCTATGGAGCGTGCTCTCCAATCCTCCGGAAAACTGCCCAGCAGTGGACTGTTCCTGTCTATGGAGCGTGCTCAGCAATCCTCCAGAAAATGGTCCAGCGGTGGACTGTTCCTGTCCATGGAGCGTGCTCGCCAATCCTCCAAAAAACAGTCCAGTGGTGGACTGTTCATGTCTATGGAGCGTGCTCGCCAATCCTCCGGAAAACGGTCCAGCGGTGAACTGTTCCTGTCTATGGAGCGTGCTCTCCAATCCTCCGGAAAACGGTCCAGCGGTGGACTGTTCCTGTCTATGGAGAGTGCTCGCCAATCCTCAGGAAAACGGTCCAGCGGTGGACTGTTCCTGTTTATGAAGCGCACTCGCCAATCCTCTGGAAAACGGTCCAGCAGTGGACTGTTCCTGTCTATGGAGCGTGCTCGCCAATCCTCCGAAAAATGGTCCAGCGGTGAACTGTTCCTGTCTATGGAGCGTGCTCGCCAATCCTCCAGAAAACAGTCTAGCTGTGGGCTGTTCCTGTCTATGGAGTGTGCTCGCCAATCCTCTGGAAAATGGTCAAGCGGTGGACTGTTCCTGTCTATGGAGCGTGCTTGCCAATCCTCCAGAAAACGGTCCAGTGGTGGACTGTTCATATCTATGGAGCGTGCTCGCCAATCCTCCGGAAAACTGCCCAGCAGTGGACTGTTCCTGTCTATGGAGCGTGCTCTCCAATCCTCCGGAAAACTGCCCAGCAGTGGACTGTTCCTGTCTATGGAGCATGCTCAATAATCCTCCGGAAAATGGTCCAGCGGTGGACTGTTCATGTCTAAGGAGCGTGCTCGCCAATCCTCCGGAAAACGGTCCAGCTGTGGACTGTTCCTGTCTATTGAATACTGACGTCAGGACAGCTCATTTAGAAAACTGTAGGATATTGGGGGGGGGGTGTTATATTGGGGGGGGTGTTAGTTGCCAAAAGGACTGGTCTTGTGTGGGGAGGATCGATGGTTCAGGTAAGCTGTGGACTGTTCCTGTCTATGGAGTGCTGACGTCAGGACAGCTCATTTAGAAAACTGTAGGACATTGGGGGGGGGGGGTGTTAGTTGCCAAAAGGACCAGTCTTGCGTGGGGAGGATCGGTGGTTCAGGTAAGTATGTCTCCACTGTCCTCTCCTTTAGAACAAACTGAGCGGTTAACCTATGCAGTGCAGGCACAGCCCCACTGCATGGGAAAAAATTAAAATTGCCTCGATTTTGCTGCTTTAACAGCTACAACGTTTTCATTGTGGACAGTGTAGGGCCCCAGTGCCCAACCTGTGGCCCTTTGGTTTATGATGTACAGCCCTCATACGTCATCATTGATTAGGAACCTTGATTGGGGTAATAGCATTGATCTCTACTAGCCTCATGTAACTTCTTCCCAGTTTGGTATTGTCTCCTGCAGCTCATCCACAGCCAACAATGTATCCTGTCCAGGGGCAGACTGACAACTCATGGGGCTCCCGGGCAATAGGGGATCATGGGGCCCCTGTGTCCTCACCCAAACCACACCCAAAAAAGCCTATGAAAAAGGTACCAGGGGCATCTCATGGGGCCCCCTACTGACCCAAGGCCCTTGGGCAGTGCCCGAGTTCCCAAATGGTCAGTCCGCCCCTGATCCTGTCCACACTCCCCGACCCTCATTTCCTCCTTTTCAGGTCTGCAGTCTCTGAAGTCCTCCCAAGTATCACATATATTGAACATTATGCGTGGCCCTTTGGTGATTCATTATCCAACAATGAGTCATGAAAGAAAAGAAGAGTGGTTACGTGTAAAATGTGAGTCACTAGTACAGGTCTGATGATACACCAGACTGATGCACAAGAGCATGAAAAAGACTCTAAACCTCTGTAAACCTACACCAAGGATCAGGGCAGGCCTTGCCTGTCTGATGTGGGGGTGTAGTAAAAAATGTTGGGGGGGGGGAGCAGAGGATGTAAGGTCAATAGGACAGTGTAAAGGAGTCAGTAGGGCAGAGGATAAAGTCAGCACTTTGTAGGGCACTGTACAGAGGCCATTAGTTTGTAGGGAAGTGCACAGTGGATTATCAGGGCAGTGTACAGGGGACAGCAGGGCAGGGGACAGGAGGTCAGTAGGGCAGTGTACAGGGGATCCAATCCCCCATTTCTCCTATTAAGCAAACCCCCCCCCACCCCCTCCTAGCATATATACCCCATTCCTCCTCCTAGCAAAAAATGTCACTCCCAAATTACCCTTCCCATCAATAACAGCCCCTCATCCCCTCTCATCCACAAACGTCTCATCCCAACCCATTCACAAACGTTTCTTACCCTCTTCCCCCACTGTGATCCCATTACAATTTCCTCACCTGCAACCCCTCCCCCCAAAAAAAACTTACAGGCAGGAAATTGCTGCAGAGATGGGAGTAGGTGCAGGCTGTGCTCTACTTCTCTTGTCATAACAGCGCTCCTGAACCATACATTGTTCTGCACACACTGATTACCGCCCCCTCTATGTCCTCCAAGGGCCGCCCTTTTCCTGGCAGCAGGAAATGTGGATGGGGCAATCAAACCTGTATAGTCCGATCTATGGATGCTGTGTCATCTGCCGTATGGAGGACAGGAGGGGGAGAGCACAGCCCACAGCACAGCCCACAGCACATCCACTGTGACTTCTCTCTTCTCTTTAGTTCCCTGCAGCAGCCTGCCCTCCTCTTGTCCTGAGTGCGGGTATGGGGGAGAGGAGCTCAGTTGCCAGGCACGATGTCCATGGGGTGGCCGGCCTAGGGGGGCACAAATGAAATGTGGGTGTAGTACCCCCTTTGATCCGGCCATGCCAAATATACTAAATACAACCATCAGCTACTCTTATAAACAGAATGAAACTGGAATGCTATAATCCTTATTGCGGACCTGTCAGTAACTTGGCAAAACTGGATCAATTCCTAATACATGTGATGTGAATGTGTAATAAATATGTAAAGCACTGCGTACATTGATGCCGCTATACAAGTACCTGTAATAAATAAATTAAATAAATAATGCATTACAATATACAGCAACAGTATACTTAAAAAAATACCCCTAAAACCTTTTATCATTAAATATCAATCCTTGGCCTCCACTCCGGTCATTTTGCCTATGTTAAGACGGTGTCATTAGTCTGCTGCAGGCAGAAGGAAGCCTTTCTTTAGCTCCTCCCCACCAGTGATTGTTCTGTTTCATATGACATACATACAATGACTTACATACAATGACATACTTAGTCCTGGTTTGTACAGACAGTATGGCCACTTGCTGATTTGGTGGAATCCACAGGCAATTTAACTCTTGATGGAGAATGATTTTACCTAAACTGACCTAATACTACAAGAATGTTATTAATGACCAACTGACCAAGCCCCTTCATGAATGTGTGCTATCTTCCTTAAAAGGTAATATGACTTTCCAGGGGTTACGATTGATCCTTACTACTAATTATTCTTCTATAAACCATAGCCAATACTGGAATAAGTTACTCTCTCACCAGGGCAGCTACATGCACTTGTCTGGTTTGATCATCTGCCAAGCCGTAGACACGGGTGAGACTCCTTGGCGAAAGGCAACTATAGCTAAGTTTCTTGTTACATTTTTCCAAAATTATTACATTTATCTCTGCCGTTAATTAAATGTTATATACAGTTTGAGTTTACGTACAAGTGTTTGTGTGATCTCCCTTCACATCTTGAAAATAAACCCCAAAAATATAAACTATCACATAACCATGATAAAACAACTCTTCAGTTGTTCAATGCAGTTTTACCTCAAATACGTGTAGTACAGGGGATGCTTTTTCAGCCTTCAGAAGTGTAAGAAGACAATGACTTTCCTAAGGCCTGTCTCTGCAATGAACCAGCACTAACTGTAGGTAAAAGTAGGGCGGGTCTAGCTAGGACTGAACTAGCGCTCTCTCTCTCTCTCCCACCCCCTCTCTCTCCCCCCCTCCTCTCTCTCTCTCTCACTCTCTCTTTCCCTCTCTCTCCCTCTCCATCCCTCTCTCTTCCCCCCTCTCTCGCTCCCCCTCTCCCCCCTCTTTCTCCTCCTCTCTCTCTCTCTTTGTCTTACTCTCCCCGTCTCTCTCTCTCCCTCCCTCCCTCTTTTTTCTCTCTTTCTTTTTCTTTCTTTCTTTCTTTCTCTTTCCCTCCCTCTCTCTCTCCCCCCACTCTCTCCGCCCCTCTCTCTCTGTCCCTTTCTTTCTCTATCCCCCCCCTCTCTCTCTCCCCCTTTCTTTCTCTCTCCCCTCCCCCCCCCCTCTCTCCCCCCTCTCCCTCCCTCTCTTTCTCTCTCTCTTGCCTCCTCTCTCTCCTGCCCTCTCTCTCTCTCTTCGCCCCCTCTCTCTTCCCCCTTTCTTTCTTTCTTTCTTTCTCTCTCTCTCTCTTTCCCCCCCACTCTCTCCCTCCCCCTCCCCCTCTCCCTTTCTCTCTCTCCTCCTCTCTCCCTGCCCCCTCTCCCCTCCCCCTCTCTCTTTCTCTCTCCCCCCCTTCCTCTCTCTCTCTCTCCTCACTCTTTCTTTCTCTCTCTCCTCTCACTCCCCCTCCCCCCTCTCCCTCTCGTTCTCTCTACCCCCATCTCTCCCCCCCCCTCTTCCCCCTCTCTCTTTCTCTCTCTCTCTATCCCCCCTCTATCTTTCTCTTCCCCCTCTCCCTCTCTCTCTCTTCCCCCCTCTCCCCCTCTCCCCCCTCTCTCTCCCTCTTCCCCCTCTCTCTTTCTCTCCCTCTCTCTACCCTCCTCTCCCCCCTCTATCTTTCTCTCCCTCTCTCTCTCTCCCTCTCTCTCTCTCTTTCTCTCCCCCCTCTCTCCCTCCCTCTCCCCCCTCTCTCCCTCCCCCTCTCTCCTTCCCTCCCCCCTCTCTCCCCTCTCTCTCCCCCCTCTCTCTCTTTCTCTCCCACTCTATCTCTCCTTCCCTCCCCCCTCTCCCCCCCCTCTTTTTCTCTCCCTCTCTCTCCCTCCCCCTCTCTCCTTCCCTCCCTCTCTCTCCCCCCCCCCCCTCTCTCTCTTTATCATGATGAAGGCATTAGCATGCATGTTTCTCACATCGAAAAGTAGATTTGATCCTAGATCCAGCTTAGGTAGTAGTTGGGTCTTCATAGTTATTTAGTGATTTATGATGAAAAAAAATGTTGAACTTCCCACAAGGTACAGATGTTCAGAAGAAAGAAATCAAATCACACTCACTCCTGTGTATCAGAGGAATAGAAAAACGCTTTTGGCCCCACTGGCTATACAATCGTAAGTCATTTTAAGGGGGTCGGTTCCATTTAAAACCCCCCTCCACCAAAGTTCAATTGTGTTTTTTATTGTATTTTTACATTTTTTTCTTTGACCCCCGCCACCCATCTACAACAAGCTTACTTTGCACATATTTCTTTCTTGGACCTTAATATGCATTGTCATAAATCAACTTATGTTCTTCCAAATAAACCAAGCCCAGTTCTTCTAACCCTTCATTATAAATGAAATATCCTATCCCTTTTATTGATGTGGTTGTCAAATTAGGCACAATATCCAGGCTCTTGGAAATTTGTCTTCTAAATGATGTTATCAGACTTCTGTGGACTGAATGCTAAGGGCCCATTCCAGGTGTTATAATGGGTACAGGTGCACCTAGTCACCCATTGGCTACTTGTGTCTTTCAATGACTGCAGTGCCAAGGCTTTTTGTAAGGCTCCCTTCACATATGTGCATTTGGTGTTTAATGCTCTCTCTAGTGTTTTTTGCTGTTCGTTTTGTGTTTTCTACACGCTTTTTTGATGCATTTTTAACACGTTTTGCATTTTGTTCAGCTCTTTTTTTTTTTTTTGTTAAAGTGGATTTTTTTTGTTGCTGGACAGAATAAAAATGCAAAACACAGCAAAAATGCACTACCATGCATTTCAGCAGCTTCTCCATTGAACTCTATTGTAGCAAAAACACTGCTTTTTGCTTCTAAAAAAGTCCCCAACCTTTTCCAAAAACACAGCAGCTCAAAAAAAGCATAGATGTGAACGTGTTCCATAGAAAACCATGTTAAATGGACTGCAGTGCGTTTCTGCAAAAAGCATTCATCTATAGGCTTCTAACCCCATTATTTGCTGAGCCCATGGAAGACAGACCCATTTCATTGAAAATTACTTGAGTTTGGGTCAATGACATTTAATTTTTTTGTGTTTATAGATTTTTTTTCCAACAAGAAATCTTTCAGCTTTTACTATCTATATAAAATCCCTTTACTCATTTAAAGAGGCTCTGTCATGTCTTTAAAATATTTATAATGGCAGCTCCCTGCAAGGAGACACAGGCTACCAAACTCCTCTATGGTATGTGTTTCCTACCTGGCCTCCATTCCAATGCTGCAACTTCCATCAGTTTCTTCGGCATTTGACATTTCCAGGAGGGTCAAACACTTGTATTCCCCTGCAGCGCTCAGTGAATCCGCTGCACTTTATGCATTGACATGCCTCCTTAGACCCAGTCTGTCCAGACAGTATGGTCACCTGCTAACTTGGCACCATCCACAGGCAGTTTAAAGTGGTACTAAAAGTTCGTTTTTTTTTTGTAAAGTAACAAACATGTCTATACTTACGTGCTCTGTGTAGTGGTTTTGCACAGAGCAGCCTCCTGGCCCCTCCCTCCTGTTGCGTGCCCCCACAGTAAGCAGCTTGCTATGGGGCACCCGCTGCTCCATGTATCCATTCACACACAAAGCCGAGGTTCGGCCCCGCCCCCTCTCTCTTCTGATTGGGTCACTGGCTGTGGTTGACAGCAATGGGAACCAATGGCTCCCGCTTCTGTCTCAGCCAAGGAGAGCCTGGGATAACCAAGACTCCAGTGCGCATTGCTGGATCAAGAGGGGGCTTAGGTGAGTATTAAGGGGGCTGGGGGGGAGCTGCACACAGAAGGTTTTTTTTACCTTCATGCATAGAATGCATGAAGAGAAAGACCTTGAGCCTTTACAAGCACTTTAACTCTTCAATAAGGCAAAGAAGTTAAATCCAAAGCAACTTTACTTTACAATCAGGGCTGTGGATAAGGGGGTACCACCAGTCCTCCTGTAGGGGGCCCAGGACAGCAGGGGGGCCCAGGCAGCTAGGTGAATTAGATGTGGGCAGGGAGGGTGATCGGCACGGCAGGGGGGGCAATTACTGGATATGATCTCCTGTATGGTTCTCTCTGCAGTAGCTGAAAGCTGGCTTTTTCTCTGGCTTTAACTGCTGCAGAGAGAACCATACAGGGGAGTGGTTCCAGTAATTTCCTCCCCGCCACACCCATGACCCTCCCCGTGTACCATACATTTCCCACTGCTGCCAAGCCCCCCCCCCCCACAGTGCTACTGGCCCCCCTCTTCTTCCCACCGCCAGCTGCAAGCACACAATAGGATCCCTCAGGATAGAGAGTGGGGGAAGGGTCCTGTATATATGTCACTTTTACCAGCCTCCTTTCTTGAATGAACACAGCGAGTGATTGGTACCTATCACTCACTGTGTTCACTCATAACTGAAGCATGGTAAACATTTTTTTTTTTAGGGGGCCCTGTCAGGTTGGCTGTAAGGGGCTCCGTGGTTTCTAACAGCAGTCCCATTTACACTACCCTGTAACCACGTGTAATGCTCAAGGTGTCCTGCTGGTAAAAAAAAAATCTGGTTTCTCACGACAATGTAAGGATGCAGGCTGTAGGGGTGGCGGTGCACGTGGTACACTTGGACAGAGTGGTGGTGGTGGACGAGGTTGGTGGTGGATGTGGTATACATGGACAGAGGGGTGGCGGTGGATGTGGTATACTTGGACAGAGGGGTAGTGGTGGACATGGTATACTTGGACAGAGGGGTGGTGGTGGACGTGGTATACATGGACAGAGGGGTGGCAGTGGAAGTGGTATACTTGGACAGAGGGGTGGTGGTGGACGTGGTATACTTGGACAGAGGGGTGGAGGTGGACGTGATATACTTGGACAGAGGGGTGGCGGTGGACGTGGTATACTTGGACAGAGTGGTGGTGGTGGTGGACGTGGTTGGCGGTGGACGTGGTATACTTGGATAACGGGGTGGTGGTGGACGTGGTATACTTGGATTTTGCAAAAGCGTTTGACACAGTTCCCCACACACGGCTAATGTGTAAGGTAAAGTCTACAGGATTGGAAATATCTGTATGTAAATGGATAGAAAACTGACTAAAAGATGGTATTCAGAGAGTAGTGGTTAATGATTCATACTCTGAATGGTCTGGGGTGTCAGTGGTGTACCCCAAGGTTCAGTGTTGGGACCCTTACTTTTTAATATATTTATAAACAATATCGGGTCTGAGATTATAAATCCCATTTCAGTCTTTGCAGATGACACCAAGCTGTGCCGTGGAATAACGTCCTTACAGGATGTCTTCAACTTACAAGCCGACCTCAATGTACTGTGTAATTGGGCAACTATGTGCAAATGAGGTATAATGTTGATAAATGTAAGGTTCTGCACTTGGGGGCTAAGAATATGCATGCATCATACATACTGGGGGGGGTACAACTGGGGGAATCAATGGTGGAGACGGATCTGGGAGTTCTGGTAGATCACAAGCTTAATAATGGCATGTAATGCCAAGCTGCGGGTTCTAAAGCGAGCAAAATCCTCTCTTGTATTAAAAGAGGTATAGACTCCAGAGAGAGAGATATCATATTACCCCGGTACAAATCATTAGTAAGACCTCATCTGGAATATGCAGTTCAGTTTTGGGCATCAATTCACAAAAAGAACATTGGGGAACTGGAGAAAGTACAGAGAAGGGCAACCAAACTGATAAGAGGCATAGAGGAGCTCAGCTATGAGGAAAGATTAGAGGAACTGAATTTATTCTCTCTTGAGAAGAGGAGATTAAGGGGGGATATGATCACCATGTATAATACATAAGGGGGGATATGATCACCATGTATAATACATAAGGGGGGATATGATGACCATGTATAATACATAAGGGGGGGATATGATCACCATGTATAATACATAAGGGGGGATATGATCTCCATGTATAATACATAAGGGGGGATATGATCTCCATGTATAATACATAAGGGGGGATATGATCTCCATGTATAATACATAAGGGGGGATATGATCTCCATGTATAATACATAAGGGGGGATATGATCTCCATGTATAATACATAAGGGGGGATATGATCTCCATGTATAATACATAAGGGGGGATATGATGACCATGTATAATACATAAGGGGGGATATGATCACCATGTATAATACATAAGGGGGGATATGATCACCATGTATAATACATAAGGGGGGATATGATCTCCATGTATAATACATAAGGGGGGATATGATCTCCATGTATAAATACATCAGTGGTCCATACAGTGAACTCGGTGTAGAGCTATTCACCCTGAGGTCATCACAGAGGACAAGGGGGCACCCTTTATGTCTGGAGGAAAAGAAATGTAATCTCCAAACACAGAAAGGTTTCTTTACAGTAAGAGCTGTGAAAATGTGGAATAGACTTCCTCAAGAATTGGTTCTGGCCAGCTCAGTGGGTTGCTGTAGTAAAGTCCTGGATTCTTTCTTAGATACACAGAATATAACTGGATATAACATTTATAGGTAAATTTGATCCAGGGAATATCTCTCGGGGGATCAGGAAGGAATTTTTTTCCCTGCAGGAGCAAATTGGATCATGCTTTGCTGGGTTTTTAGCCTTCTTCTGGATCAACTGTGGGTGTAGGATTATAACTTTTCTTTTCTTTTTTTATGGTTGAACTGGATGGACTTTAGTCTTTTATCAGCCAGACTAACTATGTAGAGCAGCAGCACTGAGATGGAAAAGAGAATGAAAATAGGTAACAAATGGTGTATGTGTATATATATATATATATATATATATAAATATAAAGAATGAAAATAGGTGTAACAAATGGTGTGTGTATATATATATATATATGTGTGTGTGTATAACTTGGCAATTGTGTATGACACACTTTTTAATTCAGCAAACTAAATGCCATCTAGCTTGGGTTAGGACCTGCTTTAAAAGATAATTGGTATATTTTTATCAGCAGTCTTGAGTAACTCTTTAAATAGCACTGCATCTGCTTTTATTACATCCTTTTTTTACTTTTCTTTTTTTTTTTAGGTCAAATCATTTTATGGAAGCGTCAGCTGCTGAAAACTGTAGTGGTTTGACAACACCCACATTTTCAGGCACACACAGCAACAAACATGTCACTTAAATATCTGGGATGTGAACTTGTCAAATATTTTCATCAGCATACTGAACATTTTTATGGTGAGAATGTTGGTGAAGCAGAGGTGTCTGGTTCATGGGGTTACGTGAGAATGCAGCGACCTCTACTGGACAGCATGCAGGCTGACACAGTGTTTTAATTCGGCTTGGACATGTTGCAAGTATTAAGATATTACTGTGCCTGTAGTTTGCTGCTTGGACAATAGTTCTTTACGTGATTTTTCCCTTTAAAAGGTGCATGAAATACATTTACAAATTGTGGTCAGTCGGAGTAGAAAATGTCCTGGCATCAGTGGAGGTTAACAATGCCTCAAACTTTGTAGTCAGTGGGAGTAAAACAGTTACAGAGTGGCTGTTGTTAATAGAAGGAGGAATAGTGCCCCATGCTTGGTATTAGTTGGAGAAATAGTGCCCCATCATTGGTATTAGTTGGAGGAATAGTTCCCATCATTGGTATTATTTGGAGAAATAGTTCCCATCATTGGTATTATTTGGAGGAATAGTTCCCATCATTGGTAATAGTTGGAGAAATAGTGACCCATCAATGGTATTAGTTGGAGGAATAGTGCTCCTTCATTGGTATTAGTTGGAGGAATAGTGCCCCATCATTGGTATTAGTGGGGGTAATAGTGCCCCATCATTGGTATTAGTGGGGGTAATAGTGCCCCATCATTGGTATTAGTGGGGGTAATAGTGCCCCATCATTGGTATTAGTTAGAGGAATAGTGCTCCTTCATTGGTATTAGTTGGAGGAATAGTGCCCCATCATTGGTAATCGTTGGAGAAATAGTGCCCCATCATTGGTATTAGTTGGAGGAATAGTTCCCATAATTGGTATTATTTGGAGGAATAGTGCTCCATCAATGGTAATAGTTGGAGAAATAGTGACCCATCAATGGTATTATTTGGAGGAATGGTGCTCCATCATTGGTAATAGTTGGAGAAATAGTGACCCATCAATGGTATTAGTTGGAGGAATAGTGCTCCATCATTGGTATTAGTTGGAGAAATAGTGACCCATCATTGGTATTAGTTAGAGGAATAGTGCCCCATCATTGTTAATAGTTGGAGGAATAGTGCCCATCGTTGGTATTAGTTGGAGGAATAGTGTCCCATCATTTGTAATAGTTGGAGGAACAGTGCTCCATCATTGGTAATAAATGGAGGAACAGTGCTCCATCATTGGTAATAGTTGGAGGAACAGTGCTCCATCATTGGTAATAATTGGAGGAACGGTGCTCCATCATTGGTAATAGTTAGAGGAATAGTGCCCTATCATTGGTATTGCTTGAAAGAATAGTGCCCCATCATTGGTATTTAGGTGTAAGAATAGTGCTCAATCATTGGTAATAGTTATAGTTAGAGGAGTAATGCTCCATCATTGTTAATAAGTGGAGGAATAGTGCCCCATCATTGGTAATAGTTGGAGTAATAATGCTCTATCATTGGTATTAGTTGAAGGAATAGTAGCCCATCAATGGTATTAGTTGGAAGAATAGTACCCCATCATTGGTATTATTTGGAGGAATAGTTCCCTATTATTGGTAATAGTAGGAGGATTAGTGCTCCATCCTTGGTATTAATTGGATGAACAGTGCTCAATTGTTGGTATTAACTGGAGAAAAAGTGCCCCATCATTGGTATTGGTTGGAGGAATAGTGTCCCATCATTGATAGTGGTTGGATGAATAGTGCCCCATCATTAGTATTAGTTGGAGGAATTATGCTCCATCATTGGTATTAGTTGGAGGAATAGTACCCATAATTGGTATTATGCACCATCATTGGTATTAGTTGGAGGAATAGTACCCATAATTGGTATTATGCACCATCATTGGTATTAGTTGGAGGAATAGTACCCATAATTGGTATTAATTGGAGGAATAGTGCTCCATCATTGGTGTTAGTGGCAGGAAATATGCCCCACTGTTATTGTCCAGTGAGAGGAATAGTGCCCCAAGGGCCAAATAAAGACAAGTGAGGGGATGTATCCAGCCCAGTGGCCACAGTTTGGAGACCACATTCTGTTACTTCACCCCATTCAATGCGAAGTAATATTGTGTTTTAAAAGCTCACTTACAATACATGTATACTCAACTTAACTGAACTTCCCCGTTGTGCGGATCCTCTGTTGGATCCGGGTGTCAAACTCTGTAAATGTTCCATTTCAAATAGAATTGGAGCTTACGCAGGGTTGATCATATTATCCTCCTTCTCCTCCTCAGATGACGGCATTTGGAACTGGCAGAGTAGCTTCTCAGGCCTGAGTATGGCATCCTGGAAGGAGGTCCTTCGGACCCAGAAGAATTGAGTATTTGGTGAGGGCTCACACAAAGCAAAGGAGTAGCAGGAGAGCACAGCAAAGGCAGGTATAAGTGAATCGGGGACTAGGCTCTCGAGGGACTTGGTCACCTGAATAGGAGAGGCAGCAGAGTCTCTTTAAGGAGAAATATTGGGGGTAAAGCTATCCATACACTAGTAGATTTTCAAAATAAACGTTCATATATTTGAATAGTCGTACAAACATTTGATGAAGATTCTTATCACATTTCATGACTTTGAGGAAAATTTTCCATCCTGTTCCTTAAAAATTTCTCATCACTGTGGTTGAGAATGACTGTCGATTTGACCCCACTTACCACTAGAAAATCAAATTAATATTTTTAAAATGAAAACTTTCGAACAAAAGTCTGCTAGTGTATAGCCAGCTTAATATCAGTGATGACAGATCACAGCTGTTAAGGCTTCTCAGTGGTTTTTGGAGAATTAGGGGATTTCACCTATTTGGGCAAATTACATTAGAATCAACGGGGAAGGAAGCATTTAGTTTTTAACCCAGGCCCATGTAAATCTCAGGACTAGATGGACAGGCATCTAAATCCTCTGGCAGGTAAAAACTACTTCCTTATAATGATTTTATCTGTGTCTTTCCCTGTTTGCCTGGAACTTTAAATCAGAAGCCTGTTTAGGATTTCTAGACAGCCTCCACAACTTCAGGTTTTCATTATTTGAGAATGTAAATATGCCAAATGGGTCAATTGTACAATAAAGGACAACTTTCCTTTTTGGCTCTGTTTCCCACAGTCCATCCATATTATTTTGTTTATAGGATACGAAGACTATTTGGGACCCCTAAGTTGACCTAAGTCTTTTCCACCTGTTGACAGTGGTCAGAACTCGCCATTATCTAGAACTGGCCATTGTGACTAGAAAGTGCCCTGGTGTCAATGGGAGTAAACAATGTCCTATCATTGGTACTAGTGGAAGGAATAACTGTAGTTGTTAGTATCAGGGAAAATAATAGTGCCCGCTCATTGGTGTCAGTGGGAGGAATATTGTCCCACTGTTGGTGTCAATGGCAGGAATTATGCCCCATTGTTGGTGTCAGTGAGTGCAATATTATTATTATTATTATACAGTATTTATATAGCGCCAAAGGGTATGCTCAGCGCTGTACAGTAGCAGGGGGGACAGAACATGAGACAAGACAGTAACAATACAATACACGAAGGGTTCGAGGGCCCTGCTCTTTCGAGCTTACAATCTAGGAGGGAGGGGAAGGTGGTACAGGAGGAAATGGCTGTGGGGGATGGAGTGGTGGGAGGAGTGGAGGAGGTTAGTTGTTAGGTGAGGTCAGATGTTAGGTGAGGTTGGGGTAGGCTTCCCTGAAGAGGAGCGTTTTCAGGGTGCGCCTGAAGGTGAGGAGGGTAGGTGACAGTCTGATGGATTGGGGTAGGGAGTTCCAGAGGATGGGGGAAGTCCTGGAGAAGTCCTGCAATCGGGCGTGGGAGGAGGAGACCAGGGAGCTAGAGAGTAGGAGGTCCTGTGAGGAGCGGAGGGCACGGGTAGGGTAGTATTTGGATATCATGTCAGTTATGTAGTTTAGGGCGGCATTGTGAATGGCTTTGTAGGTCAGAGTTAGCAGTTTGAATTTGATGCGTTGGGAAATCGGGAGCCAATGAAGGGATTGGCAGAGGGGGGAGGCAGATGTGGAGCGGTTGGTGAGGTGCCTTGATACAATGGGAGGAATAATGCTCTATAAAAAGCCACAATAAAGACAACCCGGGGGTCACAATGGTCACATTTTGGAGACCACTGATCCAGAAGACACTCTAACGTGCATTATACTGTCTTGTGAGCCAAAACAGATTGAACCCTGAATTATGAGTTTATTTTTTGGCCATTCTGCCATCACATCCTGTTGCTGTCCTGCTTTCTGAACCACTACCTCAGGATGGTTCAATTGAATACACTTCACCTCTTTACTGCAGGGTCAGGGCAGCAGCTAAAATAATGATTCCTTTAAAAAGATCAGCTCCTTCTGCTGTTATGGCCTATAACTCTAAAGCGATTTCTCTCCAAATTCCAAAATTCAATTAATTTTTACCCAAGGTCAACTGGCTTGTGAATTGCCCATTTTTGCTATGTCATGGTTCTAGGGCTGAGAGGAGAAAACACAGGGCTGCCCTCATCTGTGGATTACTGCTCTTCATATCCCATCACAAGTTGGGACATTCCATGACCAAGCTGTCCTTGACTACAGTTTTAGAGAAGATTAACTCATATAGATGGTCTCCTTGAAGTCATGTTTTTTCTGTCCAAAATGTGTACCTTGCTATCCTTGAGTATATCCAAAGCAAAAACCTTTTTTTAATTATCTTTGGATGGAGTAGGGAATGGATACAACCGTGTCAGGTTTTATTGCTTGCTGTCTATGACCCCCTGGTAGGTTTCCTTTAAATTTCCTGCCCCAGAGACACAACAGAAGGTGTTAGTAAATCTCTCCAAACTGAAGGGAAATTCTTACTGACAGCTGTCAACAGAAATTTATTGGAGCTCACTGGAAACCTGACATAGCTACATGGATACATACACTGCTCAAAACAATTAAAGGAACACTTTGAAAACACATCAGATCTCAATGGGGTAAAATCTCCTGCTGGATATCTATACTGATATGGAATGGGTAATGTGTTAGGAATGTAAGGATGCCCCATCATTTGATGGAAATGAAAATTATCAACCTATAGAGGACTGAATTCAAAGACTCCCCAAAAATCAAAGTGAAGAAATGATGCAGCAGGCTAGTCCATATTGCTTAAATTTCAATGCAGCAACTCAAAATGGTAGTTTGTATGGCCCCCACGTGCTTGTATACATGCCTGACAATGTCGGGGGAGGCTCCTAATGAGACGACGGATGGTATCCTGGGGGATTTCCTCCCAGATCTGGACCAGGGCATCACTGGGTTCCTGGGCAGTCTGAGGTGCAACCTGGCAGCGTCGGATGGACCAAAACATGATATCCCAGAGGTGCTCTATTGGATTTAGGTCAGGCGAGCGTGGGGGCCATTCAATGGTATCAGTTCCTTCATCCTCCAGGAACTGCCTGCATACTCTCACCACATGAGGCCGAGCACACTGTTGCCCATCTAGTACACCTGTTTTTAACTTCATTAACACCAAAGCAGCTGAAACTGATTAAAACCCCCTCTGCTACTTAACTGACCAGATCTATATCCCAGGAGTTTAATTGACTTGATGCTATACTCTGGCTAAAAAGTGTTCTTCTAATTTTTCATCACTTTGGGGGTCTAATTTTAAAAAAAATGCAAAGCCATTTGTCCAGCAAATCAGATTGTACATTTGTTCTGTGCAAATTGGGCAAAAACTAATTTTCTTTAGGATTTTTTCTATTCCTAAAAAATGTTTAGTTATGAGTGTAGCAGCCTTTGTTTACAGTGTAGGGAAATTTGGTTGGGCTCCTCTGTAGGCAGAGGAGCAGGGATTCATTTGTTTTAGAGTTAGCTGGCAGAGCTCCTAGGTCTGAGTCTCTGTTACTTCCCCCTGGCTTCTGAAACTGGCTAGATGGTTCTAGAACTTAGAGGGAGGAGGGACGGGGACTGAGCGTGAATATTTATGGAGTTTCCTCCAATCCCTGAGTGAGTAAGGCCCAGAAGGCAAAGATACTGGCCATAAATGTTCTGGAGCCTGACCTTGTGAGAGCATAGTCCAGGGTCCAGACACCTGTCAGAGGGCTCTGCCCCAGGGCAGAAGAAAGGAGCCAGATGAGAGAGTGAGAGGCTAGAAGCAGCCAGAGCCTCACACCCCTTTCAGCCTCAGCTAGGCTTAGCAGAAGCCATTCTTGGAGCCAAGGTTGGGACCTGTTCAGCAGGACTTCTATGCAGAAGTCGTTTGAGCTTCAGGATTCCCCAAAGTGACTGAGTAGCTTCAACCACTACACCCCAGAGCCTGAAAGAGGAGAAGCAGCAAGGGGTCTGCTCAATTTGTTAAAGGGGGCTGATGCTGTAAATTCCAGCCCTAAAGATCTTTATTTGCATCCTGATCTGCACCTTTTCCTTTCTGGATTTGACCGAGGTTGTGATTACCCTACCTCTCCTCTCAGTCACTGGTTATTATGTGGAGAGGGTAGGAGTTGGTTGGCTTGGATTATCTTGCTGCAAGTGTGGGGCTCCACCTTCCAATGCTCAAATGTCTTTAACATGGACTTTAACTCCTTGGCACAGTCAGTACGCATATATGCAACCTCTCGGCGGGTAGACCTTACTGCCAAGAGGCTGTATATATGCGTACCAAAATGTGAACACCGTGCATCCTGCACACTCCCAACACGGTTACCGGAGGCTAACAGAAAACTTATTTTGTTGAGTATTGTGGGTAAAATATTAGTTTAGCTAATTAGGATGTGTCTTTCTAGTCCCCTTAGGGCTCTACGGAAGTGACCTGTCAATGTTTGACCAATAGGTGGTCCACCGTTTAGTTAGGGATTGATAGGCTTTTCAAAAATCTCCTTCGGTAGGCTGTATTAACGCAGAAGGAGGACCCTGTCTTCGGAGGCGGTGCTTCTGCCTGTCAAATGTGAATGACATTTTCCTTCTACAGGACGGTTGCTAAAGTGTTGTGTATTGAGTAAGCTAGTGACAGGGATCTGTCAGCTAGGATATAAATTAATTTTACATATATTTATTTGGAGCCAACTATATTTTCATATATTTTTGTACTTATATTTACTATCTTTGTATATTTTCTGTACACGTTATCCCTTTGTCCTGCCTCTTTCACTTTTCCCTTCCATTTTTTCATGGGATGCCTTCGTTCCTGGACTCAGGAGCCATTTTTAGGCCCATGGGCACAGGGCCTTTTTTTTTGGGGGGGGGGGTTGTATGTTGCACCCTCTGGGTACAGTGTAGGAAAACTTAGTTGGGCTCCTCTGTAGGCAGAGAAGCCCGGGTTAATTTGGTTTAGTGTTAGCTGGCAGAGCTCCAACGGCTGGGTCTCTGTTACCTCCCCCTGGCTTCTGGAACTGGCTAGATGGTTCTAGAACTTAGAGGATGAAGGGACTGAATATTATGGATTCTCCTCCAATCCTTGGGAAAGTAAGGCCCAGAAGACCAAGTGCAGTCGCCTGGAGGGGACCCCTGTGTCGGGGTCTCTGCCCACGGGTAGAAGGAAGGAGTCAGATGAGAGAGTGAGATGCAAGAAGCAGCCAGAGCCTCACACCCCTTTCAGCCTCAGCTAGGCTTAGCTGAAGCCATCCTTGGAGCCAAGGTTAGGACCTGTTCAGCAGGAGGTCTGTGCAGCAGTCATTTGAGCTTCAGGGTTCACCAAAGGGACTGAGTGAGTAGCTTCAACCACTACACAACCACAGCCTGAAAGAGAAGAAGCAGCATGGTGCAATACCCTGCCAGCTTCCTACCAAGGGATAGCTTAGTGCCACTAAAAGTCAGTAAAATCTCCCTATACCTCTTGCCTGGGGATCTAAGAAACATCCAGGTACTTCAGCATTTTCTACCTCTGCATTCAGTGTTAAGAGCTGTTTTTGCTAATCCATAATTCTATGGGAGGACAGCATGGTGACTTTTAGTAGCCAGCAAGTTAGCAAGTCCTCAGTTTGGATTCAAGTAGAGTTCCGGGCATCCCATGCCTCACCTATCCAGGTTCATCCCCTAATAAACAAAAAAATAAAACAAAACACCCTGGACTGGTCCTTGAAGTCTGAGTGAGTGCTGAAAATTTCCTGTTGCCTGGCTGCGCATGAAAGGGAAGACCCAAAAATCCAGTGGCCCTTACAGAGGCAGCACTACATGAGCAGTGATAAAATACTGGATTATGTCTACTAAATGGAGCTGGGGAGCATAGGAAATACATGTCTTTGTAACAAGACATACAAGGTATGGGTTCTAGAGAACACTTGAGGGAATTAGAAAATAAATGTAACCAGGAGGTATCCTACGCTCCTTTTCATGTATGCCTGTGGACCAACCTGTCCTGGCTTCGGTACCTGTTGACAACCCTCTGCACAACTGCTTCAGACCTTAGACCAATGGACCCCGCTCTGCCCCCTCGGGCACAAGTTTCATTTCAGGGGATGTCCCCATACAGAGGTTATGAGGTGGTGGCACTCAGTTTAGGTTATAAACAGTCCAGCATTGTTGTGGCTTGAGAGGAGAGACAAAAGGTCCAGCATCCCCCCCCCAAAAAACATGTGAGTGCACAAAGTGCATGAGTGGTCCGTCCAGCACTCCAGGCTTCCCCCATAAAGGTTGAAGCTTACATTTGGATCGAACACTTATTGCATCCCTAACCCTTGTCTAAGTTGCGCTGCTCTTAGCACTTAACCCTACTGACTCCTGTGTCTTCCCTGACTCCTGACTATGGGGACATCTAGTGGCCAATGAGGGAATGGGCAACCTCTGTTCTCAACCTGACATTAGCATATGAGCACTGCAACACAACATCTTGGCTCCTTGGCTACTGCTGGCCTGAAAAAAAAACAATAAACTACCTGTCTATGGCCAGCTTTAGCAAGAAGATATCCCTTCCTACTAAATGTTTGTTTGCTGATCTCCCTCTCCTCTACCCAGCGGCACCCGTCATGCCGGTGATGGGTCTGCCGATGAGAACCTGGAAAAAATGGCGGAGGGGAAGGGCAACTGTTGGAAAGGATCCGGCAACTGTACAGCTGCTCAATCACTTTCGCCCGACAGATGACAGTTGGTCTATATCAGATTTACACACAGTCTGCTCATCTTCTGTAAAATTCTGACTTGTGTAAATTTTTTTTTTTATTAAAAATCTTACAAACATAATAAAAAACATATTTACATATATACAGAATAAAATATATATATATAATTAAACAAAAACAGCTTACTTCAGCATAGAAAACAAACGGCTTTTTTGCCGGAAAAAAACCCAAAACAGAACCAATCATAATTTAATATTATTATTATTATCTTTACAATGCATCTTAACAAACCTTCACCTATCCCCCCCTCCAGGCAAATTCTGGGGTGTGTAAAACCCCCTTTTGCTGCTGACATATGGCATATGTCGGTGGCAGCGAAAGGGATAAAGCAGTATAGCTTGGTCACCTCCCCAAGATTGGACAGTAAAGGAGCAGCAGCAGACTGATGAGGGCACCTTTCTTGTCAGCACATGAAAATGCAGCACTCCTGATCAGGGGCGGACTGACAACGCACGGGGCCCCCGGGCAATAGGGGATCATGGGGCCCCTGTGTCCTTGCCCAAACTCAAAAAAGCCTATGAAAAAGGTACCAGGGGCATCTCATGGGGCCCCCTACTGACCCCGGGCCCTCGGGCAGTGCCCGAGTTTCCAAATGGTCAGTCCGCCCCTGGGCAGGATGGATCCATGCTTTCATGTTGTTTATACCAAATTATGGTCCTACCATATGAATGTCAAAGTAACCAGTCTGCCCTTTCTCCACGGGCACAGACTAACACCCCCCCCCTTCCCCCTCCCGCGGAGAGAAACTGACATTGACCAAAAACACCCCTGCCCCCCAGCGGTGAGAACCTTCCACTACCCCCCCCCCAGCGATACAGAGAAAGACATTCATCTTCACAGCTCCAGACATCCCCGGGAATGAGAGTCAGGCTCTAAATACACCATCAAGCAGCCTCTGTCGGATCCCACCTGGTTCCCATGGTGCGCGTGTCCCTTCTTCCATCTCTTTTTCTGGGAGGAGGTGCTGCCCCCCTGAAAAATGTCGCCCTAGGCAAGTGCCTTGTGGTAAATACACCCCTGTGTCCGAGGTGTATCATAGACGTGGGATATTTCCAACGTGTTTCAACTTCCTCTTTGGGGTATGGAGACTATTTACACTCACCAGCCACTTTGTTAGGTACACCTTGCTAGTGCCAAGAAAATCTCCCCCATGACATTACACCTCCACCAGCCTGAACCGTTGATACAAGGCAGGATCAGGGGCGGACTGACAACTCATGGGGCCCCCGGGCAATAGGGGATCATGGGGCCCCTGTGTCCTTGCCCACACTCAAAAAAGCCTATGAAAAAGGTACCAGGGGCATCTCATGGGGCCCCCTACTGACCCCGGGCCCTCGGGCAGTGCCCGAGTTTCCAAATGGTCAGTCCGCCCCTGCTTCTGATTGGCTTAGAGTCCCGCCCCTCCCACTGCCAGTCGGAGTTCTGTTGTCTGAGAATTATAAGAGGCTGAAATCGAATCAAATTCCTGTCATTTCCCAAGTTGTATTTAAAAGTACATTTCATGATTTGTAATGAAAGTATCTTTACACGGCACTGTGCCTTCACGTGTATTTCCAAATGTATGCAACAAAAGCCTTTTGTTTTCAAGAGAAATGCTAGAACGGTCTAATTAGGTCTTTTAATTCCAACCGAGCGCTTTATTTGTAATGGATACTTAACTAGGTTTTTTTTTTTTCTTTTTTTTAGTTTTTTTAGATATCGGCTTTAGAGAGCTCAGAGACCTCAGATGACAATCTCTCTGTTTGGCCAGTTTTGGGTGGGTGGGGAGCCAATCTCAGGTCTATGAGGACACCAGACAGCCACACATGACCATTCATGGGGGATTAGGCAGTCAGACAGGTTGGAAAACTTAGTTCAATCGCTATTGTTTCTTCCAAAGTATATCGGTGCCAGGACTGTCTGCTCCCTATAAAGCCTCACCTCCCCCAGCTCCTGAACAGAGAGGCTTATGTGATCAGGGGAGCCGTGGTGCCGGCAGACATCGGGGCATGAACGCCAAACTGATCTGCATGGGCGGCTGAAAGGATAATAATCAAACCCCAGAACAGAAGGGACCAGGGGCGGACTGACCATTTGGAAACTCGGGCACTGCCCGAGGGCCCGGGGTCAGTAGGGGGCCCCATGAGATGCCCCTGGTACCTTTTCATAGGCTTTTTCTAATTTAGGCAAGGACACAGGGGCCCCATGATCCCCTATTGCCCGGGGCCCCATGAGTTGTCAATCTGCCACTGAAAGGGATATATATTGCAGCATACCAGCCCTTAGACGTGGTGGTGGTGGCTGCATTAGTTTTCCCTTTTTAGGTTAAGAACATTTTCAGCAAGACCAGAAAATACCTGTTGATCCTGCCAGAAACACAGTGTCCTTATCACTTTCTATCAGCTGAACTGGAAGCAAAAAGAGTGTTATCATAAGGGCTCATGTACACTGCAACTGCTAAACTGATATTCAGGAGCTGTTCAGCATTTTTTTTCAGCAGCCCCTGAACTCTCCCTAATGTTTCCCTATGTGTCCATGTACACAATTGTTTACAGGCAGTGGAGTTTACAATCGTTTTCTTGAACGCACCAAAATTGCATTCAGGAGTAGATTTTACCGGCGTTTCAAACGCTTGTAAACGCTGTTAACCGCGTTTATAAGCGTTTGGATGCGTTTTTTGAGAGGTCCATATCCAGATGATGTCCAGAGCAGGGGCGGACTGACCATTTGGAAACTCAAGCACTGCCCGAGGGCCCAGGGTCAGTAGGGGGCCCCATGAGATGCCCCTGGTACCTTTTTCATAGGCTTTTTTGAGTTTGGGCAAGGACACAGGGGCCCCATGATCCCCTATTGCCTGGGGCCCCCATGAGTTGTCAGTCCGCCCCTGGTCCAGAGCATTTTTTTTCTTCATCAAAAATGCATTCAAAGTGTTTTCCATGTACCTAGTATACCAGCGCAGTCAGTTCCAGGTTTCGCATGAAAAAAAAAATGGTAGAACGCGCCGCATTATGATGGGATCCATAGTGAATACAACCAGAAAAGACAGGAAATCTCAACACATACTGCTCTCTCTGCTTCTGCTCTCTCTATTTCTCTCAAAATGTCTGAAATAGTTAATTTTTTACTAATTTTCAGTGCATTCTGGGCATTTGGGAAGGTCTCCTGAGGTTATCTTTTAAAAGCGCTTCTTAACGTGCATAAACGTGGTATACAATCGCGGCTAAACTGAAGTTTTTTAACCTACGTTTTCCAGCATTTAGAAGAGTTTTACAAACACCCCGTATACACAGGGGCGGACTGACAATTCGGGCTTTTGGGCACTGGCCAAGGGCCCGTGGTCAGTAGGGGGCCCCATGAGATGCCCCTGGTACCTTTCATAGGCTTTTTTAGGTGTAGTTTGAATGTGGGCGAGGACACAGGGGCCCCATGGTACCCTATTGCCCAGGGGCCCATGATACCCTATTGCCCGGGGGCCCCATGAGTTGTCAGTCCGCCCCTGCGTGTACATGAGCCCCAATTCTGGTAACTACTAATCTCATGGTTGTAGATTCATCCATCTTGGCTCTCTCCATAGATACAGTGGAGGGGTGAGTGTCGCCACTGTAGGAAGCGTGTTATTTGCAGGATAACTGGGTGGTAATAAAGGGGGGAAAAAAACAAAAGAAATCAAATGCACTCAAAGGAAGTGACAAGGATTCTGCATTTCCGGACGGATCAATAGCTATTTTCTGTATTTGCTGAAAATGTTAATAGCTTGAAAAAAAAAAAGAAGAAAATTTGTGTGTTGTGGGAATACCTGCAATTTTGCATGCAAAAAAATTGCAAAAAAAAAGTGCATCCCTTTTGCAGGTGCGTGTTGAAGTCATTACATCTAGGTTCACACCTAAGCGTTTTCCGCTGCGTTTTGCAGAAACGTACAGCAGTCTATTTAACATGATTTCCCATGGGACAGGTTCACATCTCCGCGTTTTTTGCAAAGGGTCAGGCAGGGGTGGACTGACAACTCATGGGGCCCCTGGGCAATAGGGGATCATGGGGCCCCTGTGTCTTTGCCCAAACTCAAAAAAGCGTATGAAAAAGGTACCAGGGGCATCTCATCGGGCCTCCTACTGACCCCGGGCCCTCGGGCAGTGCCCGAGTTTCCAAATGGTCAGTCCGCCCCTGGGGTCAGGGATTTCCTTAAATGCAAAACGTTGCGTTTTTGGTTCAATAAACTTCAATGGAGATGCTGCAGAAATGCATGTAGTGCGTTTTTTGATGCATTTTGCATTTTAATCAGCCCAGCAACAAGTTGGAAAAAACCCACAAATCAGATCAAAAACACGTAAAAAAAAGTATGTGCAAAAACGCACTGCAGAAACGGATCAAACGCAAACTGCATAGGTGTGAACCTAGCCTTATTCTTAATCGCACCCATGCTGCCATGTGCCCAAAAATCATGACCCAAAACGCATGCTACTGATGTACCATGGAGTTCAGTGTGGTGCAGGGGTGGACTGACCATTTGGAAACTCGGGCACTGCCCGAGGGCCTGGGGTCAGTAGGGGGCCCCATGAGATGCCCCTGGTACCTTTATCATAGGCTTTTTTGAGTTTGGCAAGGACACAGGGGCCCCATGATCCCCTATTGCCCCGGGGGCCCCATGAGTTGTCAGTCCGCCCCCGAGGGTGGCGTAATTTAAAAAAAAAAAAAAAATGGCCATGCACCCTTGAAATAAATGGGCTGCCCAAAATGTATGCACATGCACCGTGCTGACATGTGCCCAAAACGCATGCTACTGATGTACCACCATGGATTTTAGTGTGGCGTGATTAAAAAAAAAGGGCCATGAACCCTTGAAATAAATGGGCTGCCCTAAACGCATGCACACTGTCACACCTGCATAGATGTGAACAGAGACATAAAGTGGAATGTAACGTCTTACAACATTTTTTTGTTTGCTCCTTCCTCCCTCCCTGGCAAAAAATGTAATAAAATGTGTTCCTTTATGTGTTGTTTTTTTTTTGTAAGGCCGCAATACCTCCTGGGATTGCTAAGTCACATCTGTCCAAGGAAGAAGTGTAATGCACATCCTGGGTACGCATGGCATTTTCTGTGTGTGCACATAGAACGTCGCTGGCAAATAAAGTGGCCACGTACCAGAACTGATGGCGCTGTGAGCATGCGCAGAAAACCCCGAGCATGTGCGCACGTGTGCTGTCAGGTTCTGCCAGGAACATACAAGGTAGGCTGTTAGAACTTTCAAGTTAGGAAGGTGGGAAATCCTGAATACGGTGGTGAAATTCCACTTTAGGGTTCTTGCACACAGTACTGATGTATGAACATCAGACATTCTTGGCAGAATGTTCCCATAAAAAACATTTGAGGATGGGCTGTATACTACATGCGTTTATGCACAAAAAAGGCGTACACGCATGTAAAAATGATTCTAGCTATTCTTAATCAAGGGGTTGTGACATATGTGCATATATATTTTTTTTTCTTTTTTTTTGTTTAATGATTTGATTTACTGAGCGCACATTTATGTGACTGTGTGTACAAGCTCATTAAGAACAATGGGCTGCATTTAGTTCAGTAAAAAAAAACAAAACGCCTGAATGCCAAAAACCGTGGCGTTTTTAGGCGTCCATGTGCAAGAGCCCTTAAAGTGGTTGTAAAGGCTCAAGGTTTTTTGTGCAGCACCCCCCCCCCCCCAGCCTGCCTAATACTTGTGCCCCATTGCGATCCAGCGATGTGCATGAGAACCTTGGCTGTCCTGAGTCTCTGCCTCCTCACTGGCTGAGACAGCAGCAGGAGCCGTAATGTCTCGTGTGCTGTTGATCACAGCCCGTGAAACAATGAAGAGACAGAAGGGGGCGAGGCCGAGCCGTGGCTCCGTGTGTAAATGGACACCGGGAGCAGTGGCTCAGGAGTGCACCTGCTCGGGTGCCCCCATGGGGGGGGACCTGACAGGTAGGAGGAGCCAAGAGCGCTGGCGTGGGACCCAAGAAGAGGAGGATCTAGACTGCTCTTTGCAAATCCATTGCACATAAAAAGAAAGTATAACATGTTTGTTATTTTTTTTTATTTACACTGAACCTTTAGTATCGCTTTAAGCCCTTGCCCTCCAGAGGATTTACTTCCTGACCAGGTCATTTTTTGCGATACGGCACTGCGTTACTTTAACTGACAATTGCGCAGTCATGCAACGCTGTACATAAATAAAGTTTATGTCCTTTTTTCCCACATACAGAGCTTACTTTCATTTGATCGCCTGTGCATTATTTATTTTTTGCGCTATAAACAAAAAAAGACAGAAAATTTAAAAACACAAAACAATATTTTTGACATTTAGCTATAAAACATCCAGTAAAAAAATTTAAAAAAATCAAATTTCTTCATAAATTTAGGCTAAAATGTATTCTTCGACATGTCTTTGCTAAAACAAAACCCCAATATGTGTAAATTAATTGGTTTAAGTGAAAGTTATAGCGTTTACAAATGGCGGTATAGATACTGGGATTTTTTTTTTTATATATACTAGTAATGGTGGCAATCAGCGACTTATAGCGGGACTGCGGGACTGCAACGGGTATTCTGACACTGGGGAGATCTGACTGACTGTCACTAACATCCCCAGTGACACCAATACAGTTACCAGTGCTAATAAAAAGCACCGACACTGTACTAATGGCACTGGGCAGGAAGGGGTTAACATCTGGGGCGATCAAAGGGTTAACTGTGTGCTGTGTGTGTTTTACTAGGGAGACATGCTGTGCAGAGAAATACACAGCAGCATGTCCTTACTGACAGGAGAGAGACCAGTGTTGTTTACACACGTGTCTCCCCTGTCAGTCCTACACAGCGATCACTGGCTGCCGGCAGGGAATCTCCAGCCAGGACCTGGTGATTGAGATCCCTAGCCACCAATGGCAGCACAGGTGGGGCGGTGCGCCCACGCGCCCCCTACCCGGAGATGCAAATTGTGTGCATGTATATATATATATATATATATATATATATATATATATATATATGTGATTTTACGCAGCCCTGCGGCCCTGTAGGAGCAGTTCTACTATAGGGTGGAGGGAAAGCAGTTAAAGAACAGATATAACAAAACAATGGGACCTTCAACAGACCAAAAGGGAGCAAATAAGAGAAGGTCATTGTTAGGGTGTACATACACTTTAATTCTCTGCACATCTACCAGACCGGGTCTGTCTGAGCGAAAGCGCCCTGCATTCTCTTATGATGTAAAATGCTCTGTAGCCAGAGCCCATGTGATCACAAATATGAAGCAGTTTTTATTTACAGCATGAATTAATTTTTTAACCTCTTTGTAATAGAACCGGACCCCGACTGCACTTGGCTACTTCCGTTAGAATACCGCCTCCCCGTCCGAACACCGACCACAGACACCATAGCCGACCATACAAGACTAGACACCACCACTCTTGAAGTAAACCAGGAGGTAGACTAATTTATTTTAACACAGATACAAGATATATACATTCAAGGGAACAACCCCCCCACACTGCATAATAACACAGGGCGGGGCAATCTACATTTAGTAACAAGAGACAGTCCCATCAGGAGGGAGGGCTGCTGGAGACACCCCCCCCCCCCCACCAAGCCAATACACACACACATACATCCCATAATAGTTTGCTCCCAAGCAAGACACACAATAGAACAATGGGATGCAACCACATGGCATTAAACAATCAACAACCCCCACCCCAATATTAGGACAGATCACTCTGTACCCCTAACAGGCACAGGGTGACTTACACATAAGAGGGATATGGGGAGCTGAGACAGGGGTCTCCTCACCTCTCCAAAGTGAGCTGTGTTCCATGGGCCCCCCGACCCATAGTGACTCCCGTCACACTCTTTACGACTGCCAAACACGTATGTGCAGTTGCAAATGAGTGGGCTTTAATAACCAGCTGGGCAGCTGAGGTTTATGTGCTGTGAGTGAGATCCCAGCACAAAATCCGAGCTGTCAAAGACAATTCTCAGTCTGGACTAAAGATCGGTAGCCAGTGGAACTGACTTCCAATCATGTGACCACTGTGACAATGATCACATGATCACCATTCCTTCCTCCCCCCCTCCGGCATTCAGATTTTAAAGGGCAGGTGACAAGGGGTTAATTAATACCATGTTTTTGGGAACGTGATTTTTAGCCTCCCTAGCAATCTGATTATGTCCATATTTCTGTGCTCAAAGCGGTACATTTTTTTGCATGGAAATATGTATTTTTTTTATTGTAGGCCTGTAATTCTTAGCAATAACTCACTGAAATCTGTCCAAACAAGAGTCTAGTAAACATTCCGGGTATGATAAAATTTGAAACACGAAATCATAAATTAGAATATAATAAATAATCATAAAAAATAATAATATAATAATAAATTTAATTCAATAATATAATCAAACCAAAAACACTGAAATGTGAAATATAGCGCCAAGTTCGCACATCGCTGAGCAAAGTCGCAAAATAGTTTTCAGTGTCTGATGAGGAATTTCCTCACGAATCATTATCACTCAATTCTGCAAGTGGTTCTGATTTACTATCGCTGTTCTCTAGCCGCTATAAAACCGCTTTTGACCTAAAGGGACACTTTTTGGACGCCATGGACGTTTCTCAGTTTCCAGGCAGAAAGAACAGTAAAAATGCAGGCAGGGCGCCGGACAAAGCACTCGGGACAAAATGTATGTGAAATGGGTTGAAACAGCAATGTTATACTATGTGATTTTAGTGTATTTAGTGAATGTCACTTTTTTACATTTTTGAATTTCCCGCCGTTCCGTCCCCCGTACGTCCCGACGTCGCAGAGAACGGAACCCAGAAGACGGATGCCGGCATCAGCTGGAGGACATTACAGGGGACACTGCAGGGGGGACATCGCGGGAGTGCAGGACAAAGTAAGTGAAACAGGGATCCCGGAGCAACGCTGCAGGGTATTCCTGAGTGTATCTCAGGGTTACCGCTTGTGGTACTGAAACTTTATTATTATTTATTATTATTATTATTATTATTATTATTATTATACAGTATTTATATAGCGCCAAAGGGTGTGCTCAGCGCTGTACAGTAGCAGGAGGACAGAACATGAGACAAGACAGTAACAATACAATACACGAGGGGTTCGAGGGCCCTGCTCTTTCGAGCTTACAGTCTAGGAGGGAGGGGAAGGTGGCACAGGAGGAGATGGCTGTGGGGGATGGAGTGGTGGGTGGAGTGGAGGAGGTTAGTTGTTAGGTGAGGGCGGGTGTTAGGTGAGGTTGGGGTAGGCTTCCCTGAAGAGGAGGGTTTTCAGGGTGCGCCTGAAGGTGAGGAGGGTAGGTGACAGTCTGATGGATTGGGGTAGGGAGTTCCAGAGGATGGGGGAAGTCCTGGAGAAGTCCTGCAATCGGGCGTGGGAGGAGGAGACCAGGGAGCTAGAGAGCAGGAGGTCCTGTGAGGAGCGGAGGGCACGGGTAGGGTAGTATCTGAGTATCAGGTCAGTTATGTATACCCCAAGCTACACTCGGGAATACCTCCAGGGAGGTTAAAGAAAAATGTGATTTTTAATGACAGGTCCACTTTAATGTAACAAAATGTTTGAATTATGGACAGTTCTCATTACAAGTAATCAGAGGCTGCAAATCCTGTATAATAATTTCCTCCTCCCGGTGCGGTATGAAAAAATGAAAACATTGGAGCTGACATACTTTTCTCCGGTTATACAATGTATCTGTGTCACGGAGTATTTATATAACGGCGTGGGTCACTTTTCCATTCTTAGTAGGTTACTCTCTTCGCTGGAAGTAATTGGGTTATTGTCAGTGACTTTATGTAAGTGGTGATGCAATTTGTACCGATTCTCTGAGGGAATGTGATCATTACATAACACGGTGGAGTTCGACAACGGTTATATAAGTCTAAAAACAGACACAGCCTGAGTAGAGACGATTGTCAGCTTTTCAATAATAAAGTAGCAGATTGTTTTTTTTTAATCCTTAAGAACCCGTTTACACAAAAGCGTTGCAGTGTGGTGTGTGGAGGCACATGTGCTGCCGATGTACCACAACGGAGGAAGAAATGTGACCCTCTTCTCAAAAAGCAGCACACCACAATGCATGGTACAGGGAGATTTTGTAAGTTACAAAAAAATGAAGGGTCTATAATTTTTATCATAGGTGTATTTTAAATGATAGAGACAGAATATCAACCAAAAAAAAAAAAAAAAAACCCCATGATACAAATGTTATAAAGTAAAATAAGTATTTGATCCCCAAGCAAACCATGACTTAGTACTTGGTGGAGAAACCCTTGTTGGCAAGCACAGAGGTCAGGCGTTTCTTGTAGCTGGTTTCAAGCTTTGCACACATCTCAGGAGGGTTTTTGGTCCACTCTTCTTTGCAGATCTCTAAATCCTTGAGGTTTCTTGACTGTCGTTTGGCAACTCAATGTTTCAGCTACCTCCATACATTTTCTATAGGATTAAGGTCTGGAGACTGGTTAGGCCACTCCAGGACCTTAATGTGCTTCTTCTTGAGCCACTCCTTTGTTGCCTTGGTGGTATATTTTGAGTTATTGTCATGCTGGAAGACCAATCTGTAACCCATCTTCAATGTTCTTGGAAGAAGGTTCTCATCCAAGATTTTACATTACATGGCCCCGTCCATTGGCCCTCCAACGTGGCAAAGTCGGCCTGTACCTTTAGCAGAGAAACAGCCCCAAAGCATAATGTTTCCAACTCCATGTTTGACTGTAGGGATGGTGTTCTTAGGGTCATGGTCAGCATTTTTCTTCCTCCAAACATGGCGAGTCGAGTTAATGTCAAAGAGCTCAATTTTGGTTTCATCTGAGCACAGCACTTTCTCCCAGTCCCTCTCTGAATCACTTAGACGTTCATTAGCAAACTTCTGACGGGCCCGTAGATGTTCCTTCTTGAGGAGGGGGACCCTGCGGGCGTTGCAAGATTTCAATCCATGGCAGCATATTGTGTTACAAATGGTTTGTATGGTGGAGAAATCCTTGTTGGCAATCACAGAGGTAAGACGTTTCTCGTAGCTGGTTTCAAGGTTTGCACACATCTGAGGAAGGATTTTGGTCCACTCTTCTGTACAGATCTTATCTAAATCCTTAAGGTTTCTTGAATTTATGTAGGGAGCAACTCGAAGTTTCAGCTCCCTCCATATATTTTCTATAGGATTAAGGTCTGGAGACTGGCTAGGCCACTCCATGACCTTAATGTGCTTCTTCTTGAGCCACTCCTTTGTTGCCTTGGTGGTAATGTTTTGAGTCATTGTCATGTTGAAAGACCCATCTGCGACCCATCTTCAATGGTCTATAATTTTTATCATAGGTGTATTTTAAATGATAGAGACAAAATAACAACCAAAAATCCAAAAAAAACCCATGATACAAATGTTATAAAGTAAAATAAGTATTTGATCCCCAAGCAAAACATGACTTAGTACTTGGTGGAGAAACTTTTGTTGGCAAGCACAGAGGTAAGATGTTTCTTGTAGCTGGTTTCAAGGTTTGCACACATCTCAGGAAGGAATTTGGTCCACTCTTCTGTACAGATCTTATCTAAGTCCTTAAGGTTTCTTGACTGTCGTTTGGCAACTCGAAGTTTCAGCTCCCTCCATAAATTTTCTATAGGATTAAGGTCTGGAGACTGGCTAGGCCACTCCATGACCTTAATGTGCTTCTTCTTGAGCCACTCCTTTGTTGCCTTGGTGGTAATGTTTTGAGTCATTGTCATGTTGGAAGACCCATCTGCGACCCATCTTCAATGGTCTATAATTTTTCTCATAGGTGTATTTTAAAAGATAGAGACAGAATATCCACCAAAAAATTCAGAAAAACACACGATACAAATTTTATAAATTGAGTTGCAGTTCAGTGAGTAAAATAAGAATTTGATCCCCTACCAACCAACAATGATTCTGGCTCCCAATGGCTGACCTGTCAATTTAAGAAGGTTCTCCTAAGGACAACTCATTATGTGTATAACAGACACCTGTCCACAGAATCTCTTTCTTCCTTTCAAACCTCACCATCATGGGCAAAGATCTGTCAAAGGACATCAGGGACAAGATTGTAGACCTACACAAGGCTGGAATGGGCTGCAAGACCATCAGCAAGAAGCTTGGTGAGAAGGAGACAACTGTTGGAGCGATTATTCGCAAATGGAAGAAATACAAAATAACCATTGATTGCCCTCAGTCTAAAAACAGACACAGCTTGAGTAGAGACGATTGTCAGCTTTTCAATAATAAAGTAGCAGATTTTTTTTTTTTTTAATCGTTAAGAGCCCGTTTACACAAAAGCGTTGCAGTGTGGTGTGTGGAGGCACATGTACTGCCGATGTACCACAATGGAGGAAGAAATGTGACCCTCTTCTCAAAAAGCAGCACACCACAATGCATGGTACAGTGGGGAAAATAACTATTTGATCCCCTGCAGATTTTGTAAATTACAAAGAAATGAAGGGTCTATAATTTTTATCATAGATTTATTTTAAATGATAGAGACAGAATAACAAACAAAAATCCAAAAAAAACCCCATGATACAAATGTTATAAATTAAGTTGCAGGTCAGTGAGTAAAATAAGTATTTGATCCCCAAGCAAAACATGACTTAGTACTTGGTGGAGAAACCCTTGTTGGCAAGCACAGAGGTCAGGCGTTTCTTGTAGCTGGTTTCAAGCTTTGCACACATCTCAGGAGGGTTTTTGGTCCACTCTTCTTTGCAGATCTCTAAATCCTTGAGGTTTCTTGACTGTCGTTTGGCAACTCGATGTTTCAGCTACCTCCATAAATTTTCTATAGGATTAAGGTCTGGAGACTGGTTAGGCCACTCCAGGACCTTAATGTGCTTCTTCTTGAGCCGCTCCTTTGTTGCCTTGGTGGTATGTTTTGAGTTATTGTCATGCTGGAAGACCCATCCGTTACCCATCTTCAATGTTCTTGGAAGAAGGTTCTCATCCAAGATTTTACATTACATGGCCCCATCCATTGGCCCTCCAACGTGGCAAAGTCGGCCTGTACCTTTAGCAGAGAAACAGCCCCAAAGCATAATGTTTCCACCACCATGTTTGACTGTAGGGATGGTGTTCTTGGGGTCATGGTCAGCATTTTTCTTCCTCCAAACATGGCAAGTCGAGTTAATGTCAAAGAGCTCAATTTTGGTTTCATCTGAGCACAGCACTTTCTCCCAATCCTTCTCTGAATCACTTAGACGTTCATTAGCAAACTTCTGACGAGCCCGTACATGTTCCTTCTTGAGGAGGGGGACCCTGCGGGCGTTGCAAGATTTCAATCCATGGCAGCATATTGTGTTACAAATGGTTTGTATGGTGACTCTGATCATAGCTGCCTTGAGATCATTCACAAGCTCCTTCCATGTAGTTATGAGCTGATCTCTCACTTTTCTCATGATCATCCTTACCCCATGAGGCAAAATCTTGCACGGAGCTCCAGACCAAGGGCGATTGATGGTTATTTTGTATTTCTTCCATTTGCGAGTAATCACTCCAACAATTGTCTCCTTCCCACCAAGCTTCTTTCTAATGGTCTTGTAGCCCATTCCAGCCTTGTGCAGGTCTACAATCTTGTCCCTGATGTCCTTTGACAGATCTTTGCCCATGATGGTGAGGTTTGAATGGAAGAAAGAGATTCTACGAACAGGTGTCTTTTATACACATAATGAGTTGTCGTTAGGAGCACCTTTCTAAATTGACAGGTCAGCCATTGGGAGCCAGAATCATTGTTGGTTGGTAGGGGATCAAATACTTATTTTACTAATTGAACTGCAACTCAATTTATAACATTTGTATCATGTGTTTTTCTGGATTTTTGGTCGATATTCTGTCTCTATTATTTAAATACACCTATGATAAAAATTATAGACCCTTCTTTTCTTTGTAAGTGGGTAAACTTACAAAATCTGCATGGGATCAAAAAATTATTTTCACCACTGTATATGAGTTGTGGTGCGTTGGGATCAGTACAATGTGCTGGAGTGCGGTTTATAAAGCACCACACATAGAGAAGGTGCACAATGTACATTAATAAGTGTGAATGGACCCTAAAAATGACTTAAATATTGCAGTGGTCTCCAAACTGGAGCCAGGAGCTAGATGCCCTTTGTTTGCTTTTATCTGGCCTTTGGGGCACTATTCCTCCCACTGACACCAATGATGGGGCACTATTCCTCCCACTGACACCAATGATGGGGCACAATTCCTCTCACTGACACCAATAATGGGGCACAATTCCTTTCACTGAACCCAATGATGGGGCACTATTTCTCCCACTGACACCAAAGACAGGGCACTATTCCTCCCACTGACACCAACGACAGGGCACAATTCCTCTCACTGACACCAATGATGAGACACAATTCCTCTCACTGACACCAATACTGGAGCACAATTCCTTTCACTGAACCCAATGATGGGGCACTATTCCTCCCACTGACACCATTAATGGGACACCATGCCTCCCACTGACACCAACGATAGGGCAAAATAGCTCCCACTGACACCAACGATGGGTCAAAATAGCTCCCACTGACACCAATGATGGGGCACAATAGCTCTCACTGACACCAACGGGGCACACTTCCTCCCACTGACACCAAGGATCAAACACTATTTCTCCCAATGAAACCTTTGATGGGGCACTATTCCTCCCACTGACACCAACGATGAGGCAGAATAGTTCTCATTGACACCAACAATGGGGCAAAATAGCTCCCTCTGAAACCAATGATGGGGCACAATAGCACTCACTGAAACCAACGACGAGGCATATTTCCTCCCACTGACAACAAAGATCAGATACTATATTTCCCAATGACACCAATGATGGGGCACTATTCTTCCCACTGACACCAATGATGGGGCACAATAGCTCTCACTGACACCAAAGACAGGGAACACTTCCACTGACACCAATGATTGGACACTATTTCTCCCACTGAACCCAACGATGGTGCACATATCCTCCCACTGACATGAATGATTGGTCAATATTTCTACCAATGACACCAATGATGAGACACGATTCCTCCCACTGAACCCAATGATGGGACACTATTCCTCCCATTGACACCAACAATGGAACACCATGCCTCCCGCTGACACCAATGGTGGGGCAAAATATCTCTCACTGACACCAACAACAGGGCACACTTCCTCCCACTTACACAAATGATTGAACAATATTTCTCCCAATGACACCAACAATGAAACACAATTCCTCCCACTGAACCCAAAGATCAGGCACTATCCTCCCAATGACGCCAACAATGGGACACCATGCCTCCCACTGACACCAACGATGGGGCACAATAGCTCTCACTGACACCAACGACGGGGTACACTTCCTCCCACTGACACCAATGATTGGACAATATTTCTCCAAATGACATCAATGATGGGACTTGATTCCTCCCACTGACCCCAATGATGGGACATGATTCCTCCAACTGACACCAATGATGGGACACCATGTCTCCCACTGACACCAACGATGGGGTACAATAGCTCTTACTTCCTCTAACTGACATTGTATGATATTCGGGTCTCTACAGTAGCATCCCTCCACCTCAAGGATTCCAGCTTCTTACAGGTCTGTCCTCAACAGCCAATATACTGTAAAAAGATACCATACATTCATCACCATTTCAAAGACACATGACCTGCCTGAGCTTCTCCCTCTGACATGTTTCACTCTTTATTGGTCTCTAAAGAGTCACCTGACATGTTTCACCTATTGGTCTCTAAGCCCAATAGGTGAAACATGTCAGAGGGAGAAGCTCAGGCAGGTGATGTGTATTTTAGTGTAGAATGTTGGAGTTTCATGTATGTACCTTTTTGGAGTATATTGGATGTTTAACAGCAGGTCAAAGCATCCTATTAGGACCATCTGATTGACACCTTCTGCCCGGCGCTCTGTAACACGGACATGCATAGCGTCACACAGTTTTTAGCTGCTTCCCCCCCTTTGGTTATTCATGTAACACCACTGTTCTGTCTCTCCAATCTAAGCATTGAAAGTGTGATCTCTGTAACTTACAGTTGTGATGAGTTAGCGATAACTCCAATCTTAGTTGAATATCACAGGCAGTGACTCAATCCAGATGACACCTTGTAGATCTTGTGAAGTTTATTCCATAAACTGAGAGAATCTTACAACAATGAACATCGGATAAGTCAGAAGATCATAATGTGATCTGCTTCATGACATGAGGCTAGAGCTGAAATGCATTACTGGGAAAAGGGGTGGGGCTATCTATACAGCATGAACTAAACCAAAGGAAAAGGAGGAGCAAAGACAAAATATAGAGAACACTTAAAGGCATATGACAGTCATGTGAAACATGACAACCGGGCTGTGTCTGTTCAAAGAGCACCCAGGAGGGTAGGTAGACAAGGGGGTTAGTGGGGGTTAGTGGGGATTATTGTGCTCAAAAACTGTAATCTGTGGTCATTAAAGTAATAGTTCACTCCAGGGGCGGACTGACCATTCAGACACTCGGGCACTGCCCGAGGGCCCGGAGTCAGTAGGGGGCACCATGAGATGCCTCTGGTACCTTTCATAGGCTTTTTTGGAGTGGTTTGAGTGTGGGTGAGGACACAGGGGCCCCATGATCCCCTATTGTCCGGGGGCCCCATGAGTTGTCAGTCCACCCTGGTTCACACCACTGAAAAAATTAAAAGATAAACGACCACCGTACACCATCCCCACCCCCCAGGTCCCATGCAGCCAGTCCAGCGGTCCAGGGATTTTAAATCCCCACTCTTCTCTGTGCAGAGCTTCTGGGATGGGCCAGAGCAATTCACTATGCAGGTCCTGGAAGTGCTGCACAGAGAAGTGGGAGAAGAGCAGAGATTTCAGATCCCCTGTCCGCTGCATGGGCTGCAGTGGTGTATTTAGATTTTGTGCTGCCCTAGGCAACACAAAAACCGGACATCCTCCTCCCTGGCATAGAGAGCCTGACACCGACCAACACCAGCCCCTCCCGTGACACCATTACAGCTCTGGACATCCCCAGGAACAACAGTCAAGTTCTGCATACATCATCAAGCAGCTCTCACCCTCTCTCAGATCCCACCTGTTCTCCATGCTGTATATGTCCCTTCTTCCAAGGAGCAGTGCTGCCCCCCTAAAAAATGCCGCCCCAGGCAAATGCCTTGTTTGCCTTTGATAAATAGGCCCATGACAGGCTGCATGGGATCTGCCAACTCAGCGTCCCTGGAGGCAAGTCCAGCGGGGACCAGGGGGTGACGAGGGTGTACGGTGTTGGTACACCTTTGAATTTTTTTTCTGAAAAGGTGAACAAACACTTTGAGCCTAAAACAGTATGAAGGAAGAAAACATTTTGTTATGTTTTGTGCAAAAAACATTGAATGCATTTTTAAATATTACTAGTATAAGTACGGTAGGTGAACGGTGTCTTTATATTAGCTTTCCATTAAAATAGCATATGCATTGACAGTTGACTGTTATGCGCTGATAGCAACAGTTCAGATACATTTTCCTTAGGCCTTGTGTGTTTTTTTTATATAAATGTATTGTTATGATAATGTAACATTTTTATTATTATTTATTACAGTATATTGTTATTATTTATTATGTGTTATTAATTAAAATGTATTATTACGATATTGTAACGTTTTATTTTATCGCTATTTTATTGTAACATTATTATTATTATTAATAATAATAATGTATTTTTAATTTTAAAACATTGTATGATGTTGTAATGTTTTATTTATTACTATTTTATTGTAACTTATTATTATTATTATTAATAATAATAATAATAATAATAATGTATTTTTTATTTTAAAACCTTGTATGATGTTGTAATGTTTTATTTATTACTATTTTATTGTAACTTATTATTATTAATAATAATAATAATGTATTTTTCATTTTAAAACACTGTATGATGTTGTAATGTTTTATTTATTACTATTTTATTGTAACTTATTATTATTATTATTATTAATAATAATAATAATGTATTTTTTATTTTAAAACCTTGTATGATGTTGTAATGTTTTATTTATTACTATTTTACTGTAACTTATTATTATTAATAATAATAATAATAATAATAATAATAATGTGTTTTTTATTTTAAAACCTTGTAAGATGTTGTAATGTTTTATTTTATTGCTATTTTATTGTAACATATTATTATTATTATTATTATTATTATTATTATTATTATTAATAATAATAATAATAATAATAATAATGTATTTTTCATTTTAAAACACTGTATGATGTTGTAATGTTTTATTTTATTACTATTTTATTGTAACATATTAGTATTATTATTATTATTATTATTATTAATAATAATAATAATAATAATAATAATAATAATGTATTTTTCATTTTAAAACACTGTATGATGTTGTAATGTTTTATTTTATTACTATTTTATTGTAACATATTATTATTATTAATAATAATAATGTATTTTTAATTTTAAAACGTATGATATTGTAATGTTTTATTTTATTACTATTTTATTGTAACATAATAATAATAAGATTAATAAGAAGAATAATGTATTTTTTATTTTAAAACACTGTATGATGTTGTAATGTTTTATTTTATTACTATTTTATTGTAACATATTAATATTAATAATAATAATAATGTATTTTTAATTTTAAAACGTATGATGTTGTAATGTTTTATTTTATTACTATTTTATTGTAACATATTATTATTATTATTATTAATAATAATAATAATAATAATAATGTATTTTTCATTTTAAAACACTGTATGATGTTGTAATGTTTTATTTTATTACTATTTTATTGTAACATATTATTATTATTATTAATAATAATAAAGTATTTTTCATTTTAAAACACTGTTTGATGTTGTAATGTTTTATTTTATTACTATTTTATTGTAACATATTATTATTAATAATAATAATAATAATAATTTATTTTTAATTTTAAAACGTATGATGTTGTAATGTTTTTTTTTATTACTATTTTATTGTAACATAATAATAATAAGAAAAATAATAAGAATAATGTATTTTTTAGTTTAAAACCTTGTATGATGTTGTAATGTTTTATTTTATTAATATTTTATTGTAACTTCTTCTTTTTCTTCTTATTATTAAGTATATATTTTTAATTTAAAAAGATTAATATGATATTGTGCCACTTTATTTGATTGCTCTTTTATTATGCATTAATATTATTATTATTATTATGACATTTATTATGATGATGTTGTAACATCTTAAAGCATATATGAGACTTTAGTGATTAGCTCCGTGCAGGGCACCACTGAGTTAAATCTGCTGCCGGCATTTTACACCTCCCTACACCAGTTCATGTCTCCACCCTTACCACAAGGTCATTACAAAGGTGCCAGTCTTTTTGCATTTGGATCCTCCAGCTATTTATTATACATTATGGAGAGCCTGTCAAGGTAGCACGACACCATGTAATATCCATGGTAACTGAGCAGAACTGCAAATGATGGTGAGCATACTAGAGCCCTTGAGGGATAACTCTTGATGTAAAGTAGATGTAGACCCAATCAATGAAATCTCATAAAAGCCTTAAAGCGCCAATATTATTTCAAACTGTATTCTTCAATCATTTAAAATCTGCATTTTTCGTTAAAATGATGCTTGGTAATTATGTCCCGTAGGTTCTTATTCAGCCACTTCCTGTTGCAGGGTGACAACACTCTGTCTATGTCTCCCTGTTGGGCTCCTGTGTTGTCAACCTGTTATGTGGACTTTTAATGGAGACCGGTCATTTTAACACACATTATACAAGCCTTGACTACGGTTGTCACCAGTTAAACCCTCCCTGAGACATGCCATGCAGCCATTGCTGGCAAAATGTAGACAGGAAGTGGCTCCAAAGAGTTAAAAAAGGTGGCGCCAAAGGAGAAATTAGCAGTGGAGGAATATGGACAAGGTGGGTCAGTGGATGGCTTTCAAGAGACTCTTCACTTTGCCAATTCAGTCTTTTTGAAGAGACACTGTCACCTTGCCTATTCGGGGGAAAAGTCACATAGTCTTTGTAAAGGGGCCTCTCACCCACTGATACTCACCTTGCCAGCGCTCTCACACCACTCCCGTCACTAATGCAGCCTGCGCTAACTTCCTCAGTGAGGGATGGTGTCAGAGGTGTCACATGACAATCAGCCTAGCAATTCGCTATTAGACCCAAGCACTGTCACATAGGAGGAGACCACATGCTGTCTCTTTGCCAGCTGTGATGGAAGAAGGATTGGTGGGGGATCGATGGGAAGGTATCAGTGGATCTGAGGGCTCCCGAAATAAGTAAGGAGGTAGTTTCTCTTTAGGTGGACTGAATGACTGGGATTGCTCCTCTCTAGTTCCATCCTCTCAATATCTGGTTGGCCAGTCTTTACCTCTAGTGATGGACGTCTACGCACTTCGGCCAACAATCAGGAGGCAGGAACTCTCAGTGCACTTTCAGTACTAGAGGGAACACAGGCCACCTGTACAGTGCACTTTGTGTTTCCATAAGGAGGTATTAGTTGGCTGCTTGTACAGCTGAGCCAAGAAAAGTGGCCTACGCACCTGTCACAAGTTAGCCTGCAGTTTCTTGTTTGTGTTCTTACCTCTTTGCTGCAGTGCTGTTCCTGATCCCTTTCACATGTGTTTTTGTCTGTGTTCACCTATGGGCGTCGTCTCCTGTTCTCTGGGTTTTATTTCCTTCCCTTCCATCACTTCCTGGCCCGCCTCTACCTCTAGCGATGGACATCTACGCATTTCGGCCAACAATCAGGAGGCTTCATTCTCTGACTGTGCTTGTTTTCTGCCTGTCCTGACCTCGGCTAGTCTATCGGATTTCCGTTTGTCTCCTCCCATCGTACTCTGCTCCCGCGAGCGGTCTCCTCATCCTCAGCTGGGCGTACCTGGGGGCCGTGACCTGGTCCCAGCTTGCTGCAAGTCCATCCCCACCATCAGGGGCTCTGGTGAAGAAGCAGGCTGGGGCTTAGTTTCTGGGGAATCCCAAGTTGAGTATCTACAAGGGCTCACTACCACAGGTGCTGACAGCACCAGTCCAACCACATGTGCCCTTTCTACTTACATGACTTTTGGAATGGGTTTTACAAATTCTAGTAGTGCAACCAGTAGGGAGGTTAGGAAAGACTCTCGCTTAGAAGCCTCAGTCCAAATTGGCATTGGTGTTTGTTCTGCCACTGATACTACTAGAGATAAGCCTCCATGTTGATGGTTACATTGGTTCTCTTCATTGTGTCTCAGCTGGGGATCCTAGACTGATCCCCTGTAGAGTTGGATCACACCAGAAACGGTTGTTCCATATTTAACCTCCAAGCGATCCCTATGGGCTGGATGTAAGCAGAAAGCGGTCTACCTATATTCTCCCACATCCGATCAAGTCTGCAAAAACAGAGCCGGATGCAAACTTCTTGCGGATGGTCCTATGAACTTGAATGAACCCGGATATGAACACACATCTGCTTACATCTGGTGCCCCCCATAAGGATACATTGCAGTCGATTTTTGATCCATCTAAGGTCCCATGTACACGGGACACTTCTGAACGATGGAAACTGACTGCTGGAAAACGCAGGTTAAAAAACGTCTGTTTAGCTGCGTTTGCATAACGCGTTTATGTGCGTTTGTGTTTAGAAGTGTTTTTTAAAGATAAGCACAGGAGAACCTCCCAAATGCCCAGAATTTACTGAAAAGTGGTAAATTATTAACTATTTCAGATGGTTTCAGAGAAATACAGAGAGTAGAAGCAGAGACAGCAGTATGTGTTGATGTTAGCTTAGGTGTGAGTTGCTCATTAACATTTCTTTTGTTTCCAAGGGTGGGAAAGGTGTCTGGTGGAGGGAGTCATTAAGGCCACCTGGCAGGGGTCTTCCTGAGGAATATGAGGTGTGAATGGTCATCGACATATCTTTTGTTTCTAAGGGTGGGACAGGTGTCTGCTGGAGTGAGTCATTAAGGCCACCTGGCAGGGGGTCTTCCTGAGGAATTTGAGGTGTGAATGTGCATTAACATATCTTTTGTTTCCAAGGGTGGGAGAGGTCTGAGGTGTGGTCATTACAATGTGTGACAAGCTTGGTAGGAACATCCTGTGTTCAGTGTTTTGTCCATCTGAGTACCTTGAAAACTCTTTGCATGCATTTTTCATGATGAAAAATGGCTCTGGACAGCATCGGAACTGGAAGATTTAAAAAAAAAAATTTCAAACGCAAATGCTTATAACCGTGATTTGCCATGGTTAGCCGCGTTTACAAGCGGTTTACAAAATCGACTGCTGAACGCAAGTTTGGTGCATTCAAAAAAACAAATGTAAACTCAAATGCCTGTAAACGATGATGTGTACATGGACACATAGGAAAACATTAGGGAGAGTTCAGGGGCTGCTGAAAAAAATGCTGAACAGCTCCTAAACGTGCGTTTATCAGCTGCAGTGTACATGGAGCCCTAATTATGGGTCAAAAATTGACTGACGGAAGGCTTGTTGTGGACCTTAACATACCATTCTGAAAGCAAAGAAGACACAACAACAGATTCCTTTATCTTAAAACAATTCATTTATTTACAAAGATCACTTTCAGAATCAGGATTTAAAAGATTGTAGGTTGGGGTGTAGGGAGAGTGAGTAAAGGGGTGTGGGGAGAGTGAGTAAAGAGGTTTTGGTTTCTTATGTAGCCCTATATTCTAGAACCAGGAAAAGGGTAAAAAGAAGACATCAATGTTAGAGGTAATGTGGGAACAGGTGAGGATATCTCAGGATGGTTGAAAAAGATGAGGGAGTTAAAGTGGACCTTACAGTAACTTTACAATTCTTCATGAATAAATTCCTGATGTTATAATATTCACAGGCAGTACAGTTATTGAGAAAATCTCCACCTTTTATCAGTAAATGCCATCCTTATGCTCCAGTGACTTTGCATAGGCTGAGATGATGTCACCTGTCTGCTGCAGGCAGGAGGAAGCATTTCTCAGTCTTCTCTCCTCTAGTGATCAGACCACAACTTGGTAACTATGTAGCAAGTCACAATGTGAAAAGCTGCCACAGTGGCTGAACTGCACAGGCACCAGGGTTTATAGAACTGTGTCATCTGGCAACCCAATCTAGGAAGGCGATTCTGATCCTGGATGATGCCTAAACCAAAATGGCTCTGTCCTTCTGGAGAGAAAAGGAGAGGACAGCATTGGCAGGGGGAGTACTATGATCTATGTAAGAGGCAGGGGCGGACTGACAACTCATGGGGCCCCCGGGCAATAGGGGATCATGGGGCCCCTGTGTCCTTGCCCAAACTCAAAAGAGCCTATGAAAAAGGTACCAGGGGCATCTCCTGGGGCCCCCTACTGACCCGGGGCCCTCGGGCAATGCCCGAGTTTCCAAATGGTCAGTCCGCCCCTGGTGAGAGGTAATAAATACCTGGAAGTGTTGCACACATTACTTAGAATGCAGGCACTTAATACAAAAATATACTTCATGCTAGGTCCACTTTAAGCCCAAAGTATGGTGATAATCATGGGGGTTGAAGGAATGGTGAGAGAACAAGGAAAATGATGAGGAAAAAGGAAATATTCACATTAAACAAGAATACAAACACAAAAAGGCCTGAATCTGGGGAAATGACTCTGGCCCAAAGGGGTAGAGTTTCACAAGGGTTACAGGCTCACCCTCATCCCATTTTCCTATATGAGCCTGCATAGGGTGACACAACAAAAATGCATATTTTATTACATGGAGATCACACGTTATATGAGGTCCAAGGAGCTGTGCGGTCACAAGGGTCTGTGGTTATAGGGGCAACACAACCAAAGTATGGGGTCATGCAGCTCTGGAGAAAAGGATGTAAAAAAAAAAGAAAGTCAAGGCCTACAATGTAAAGGAGTAAATTTGTTAAAGTGTAAGTCAAGGTTCCATGATAAAGAAGCAGTTCAGTAGAGAAACCCCCATTGCTTGCATTAGAAACTGCATTTATCAAATTAAATTGTGAAAGTACCATAAATATAGTTTTTTTAAAATCAGGTCAATTAATCACACTGTCCTGCTTTCTATTTCAAAAGCCTTGGAGAAGAGAATACTGCAGAGGTTCAAGTGTGTAGTCACATGACTCCAGGAGGACACAAGCTCTACAAAGCACAAAGCGTGACACTGGGCGGAACTATGAGGTCAGCCATAGCCAAAGTTGGGTGGCAAGGAAGGTGGGAGTTGATGTCTCTGGAGCAGCCTTTCTCAACTAGGGTTCCATGAAACTTTTGGGTTCCTCCAGAGGTTTCTAGGGGTTCCTTGAACAGGCCGGATTTCTTCCCAATGACCAGAAGTGTAAAGATGGTCACACACCAGTAGAATATAATTCAGAAATTTTATTTTGGGGAATTCCATTAATTTCCAAATCAAATGTTAAAAACAAAGGAAATGTTGAAATATTTTAGAATGACATTTGTCAAGATTTTGATGGCATTATTGAATGCACTGATGACATTTCTCAGAGGAACGTTTGTAAGGAAATCTACCAGTGCATGGTCAACATAAGGAACATTCTTCCCAGTGACCAATATACTAATCAGTAGGGGTTCCCTGAGACTGGAAAGTGATTTCAAGGGTTCCTCCATATTAAAAAAGTTGAGAAAGGCTGCTCTGGAGGGTTCAAACTGCAGTGCACACTCTGATCCTTGGTAACACCAGAAGTGGCAGTATGACCCACATGGATTGTGGTGTCACCACTCCAGCCCATAAGACCATTTACCTAGATTAGGACCTAGATTTACCGCCATTTACATCAAGAATTCTGGTTTCAGATCTATGATTGGTAAGGCACGTTGGTTAGGGGCTAAGGGTTGCTACAGGTAAAAAAATTGCCTTGACTTCTACTTTAAGGATTGGTGAAAAAAATGGAAATTTGTTTCAGAAGGAAATGATGAGTATAATGAAAGGAACAAGAATTGGGTAAGGCACAGAAAGAAAGACATGGGCAACAAGTAGTGGTGAGGCACGTGGAAGTTGAGGAAAGTTGTTAGAAAATAGATGGATCTACTGATTAGTGCTGAACTTGGAGCTAATTGAGGGCAGTTACACAATAAAGGCTCAGAAAGGTTAAAAAGTCACAGATATACAACTGTCATAGTAATGGTTGTGGACTGGGCAGAAGCTTGACACCAAGAGATACTATGGAAGCTAGGAAAGATGAGGAGATTCAAGGATGGTGGATACTTAAATCAGTTAAAATAGAAAGTCTTCCAATGAACGGGAAAGCCGCTCAAAGAAAAAAAAATAAAACAGACACCTAGGGAAGAGATGAGAAGAGATCAAAAGGAGGACAATAGAAGGGAAAGCATGAAAAACATGGGCTGGTTGGATATAAAACCGACACCAAATGTATATATGGAAAGCGAAAGAAGCAAAGCAATGGTCAGATAGATGCTAATGAATCACATTGGAATTGAGGAAAGGAAACAGAATCCACTGGACAAGTACCAAAAATGTTATTTCTAAACATGACTAGGCCAAATGCCTTGATTTCCATCCCTATACTGAAACATGCACCAAAGCTGATCTCCAGGTAAAGTATAAGACACAATTATGCAGCTCTGTGTATCATTCAATTAATTTTTTTTAAACCCCAAGCAGTGTAAGTACCTAAATTTCACATGGTACCAGCCTCTTGTAGACCCTGTACAGCAGAGATCAGATTGGGAGAGGACAAAGCAGCACAAGGAGCCAATCAGTTGTGTTGCATTGCTCATGTGCTAGCAAGGAGCAAGCTGGTAGTAAGAGAATGTAGAGTTCCAGAGATGACTTCATCAATCACAGGTTAAGGGATGGACAAGACCTGTAAGTGTTACTTAACTGTGGCAGAGAACAATCAGATCTCTGTTCCTGCCACACAGGGCTGTGCTGCCTAGCAGAGCTGTGTAACTCTCAGCAATGGATGGACGGAGATGCAAATTCTTTGGCAGGTAAATTGGATTTTATTTGTGCATTTAGCAGTTTGCCTGGAGTTCAGTTATAACTCTATCTGTGCTCTAATATTCTATTAACCCGCATTGTGGTTAATCCAATGACAACCCAACCCATGAGAACCATCAGTAGAAATCCACCCTAGGATGGCAAGAAGAACATGGCACTTTCATATGGACATACCTAAAGGTTTCACGCACATTACAAATATCCCCTTCACACCAGTAACATAATCAACCCAACAAATCATTCTCTGGTGGGCAGGAATTTCATTGTGATACAAAGGGACAAGCCAGGGGAGGAATAGGAACCTCTGGCCTGGGGAGACAAACACAACCAACTGGCCCTTTCATGGTAGAGATCGTTTCCTGTAAGCTAAGACTGCATTGCATAGTGGGGTGTATTTATAAAAAAACCGCAAAGCTATTCTTCCTGTGAAACTGCATGTACATTTGCTCTGTGCCGAATGGCTAAATGGTTAGCACTTCAGCCTGGCAGGCTCGTTGGTTCAAATCCCAACCATGGCACCTCCTGCCTGGAGTTTGTATGTGCCTGCATGGGCTTCCTCCAGGTAATCTGGTTTTCTCCGACACTTCAAAGACATGCTGGTAGGTTAATTGCCTCCTGTCTAACTTGGCCCTAGTATGTGTATGTATGAATGTGAGTTTGGGACCTTAGATTGTACGCCCCTTGAGGGCAGGGACCAGGGGCCAACTGACCATTTGGAAACTCAGGCACTGCCCAAGGGCCCGGGGTCAGTAGGGGGCCCTATGAGATGCCCCTGGTACCTTTTTCATAGGCTTTTTTGAGTTTGGGCAAGGACACAGGGGCCCCATGATCCCCTATTGCCTGGGGGCCCCATGAGCTGTCAGTCCTCCCATGGCAGGGACTGATGTGAATGCAGAATATATGTATGTAAAGCACTGCGTAAATTGATGGCGCTATATAAGTACCTGAAATAAATATTTTCTCTCTAGGAGGAATTATATTCTTCATACAGAACAGAGCAGTGTTTCTCAACCTTTTTTCAGTCAAATCACCTTTTAAAATTATGGACATTCCCAAGGCACCCTTTATAATTATGGACAGTCTTGAGGTACCCCATTCTAAAATGTGAAAAACTATTCTAATAGTTTTGTATAACGCAGCAACATCCACACATGTAGGACACCCAACATTAGAGGTGATTTATTCTTCCAAAGCAAATACACTTTTCCACACTGGTACTGATTAGTATTCCATTGTTTCTCCTCTCCCTCAGTTGTTCCTCATCACTGAGCTAAAGTGACCCCAGCACTGATGGGAATGGGCAGGGGAGAGTCAAACTAGGATGCTGTGCAGGCGCCTGACATCATCTTTATCAATTGATGATGTCATTGGTTGTCAGGACGCTGGAAGGTTGTAATGGTGCACAATGATAACCTGTGGCTTTGTGGAACTAAAAGGCAGGCTTGTTCCACCCGCTGGCTTATACCAGTTTTGGGCAATTTTTAGACATTTTGCAAAGACACCCCTGAAGAAACCTCAAGGCACCCCAGGGTGCCTGTGCACCCTGGTTGAGAAAGGCTGGAATATAGTGATGTGGGAAAATACCACATTATGGCCACTAGATGGCGTTGACAATCATAGTAAATCATGATCAACATCTCCATCTAGTGGCTGTAATGTGGTATTTTCCCGATTCAGTCTAATGCATATGAACGAATAACGTTCATTTGGAGAGAAAATAGCCTAATAATGTTTGTTTTTTGCCACCGTCCTCACAGAATGAATGTACGTCGTTTCACAGAAAGAATAGCTCTGTAATTTTTTTTTTTATAAATACACCCCAACTGTGTTACGGTGATTGGTGGTTATGGCGACAGGTGGCTGTCATCTTTGTGAACATAGTTTGTGACCAGCTGCGGACTGACAACTCATGGGGCCCCCAGGCAATAGGGGCTCATGGGGCCCCTGTGTCCTTGCCTAAACTCAAAAAAGCCTACGAAAAAGGTACCAGGGGCATCTCATGGGGCCCCCTACTGACCCCGGGCCCTCGGACAGTGCCCAAGTTTCCCAATGGTCAGTCCGCCCCTGTTTACGACACACCTTCTCACATACATCTGCTAAAACATGTGGATTGTAGGGGTGAACTGTAAAGGTGCTGGTAAACAAGAAGACTGCTGCTCTGTGAAATTGACACGGACTCAACAAAATACTAAATAAAATGTCAGGTCATTATCAAAAAAGATCCTTATCCTTGAGCACAACGCATTTCACAGCTTCTCTCTGCCAGAATAAGGGGCAGGTAGGTATGTATTGCCCAGCAGCTGTCATTGACTGTTCTGATTGAGGTCTGAATGGGGGAGTATCTCCACTTAGGGCCACCAACCCAACAAATTTTTTTTTTGTACTGGCCCCAGGGTATGCGGGCAAATGCCCCCCTTGCCATCCAGCCCAGTCCTCCCCTTGGTCATCTGCTGATGGTGTGGGACACAAATTGGAGATTTATGCTACAGAAATGTATACACTGTGTTACAAACAGAATACCCCCCACATACACATCAAGAAAAAAGAATGTCATCATTGTGACCAAACAGGAAGCAGTGTCACAATTATTTGGCAGTTTGACACTTGACGGGACAACAACAGTTTTTTTTTTCTGTTTCAGACAGTATCACATTACATTTTCCTTAGCAGACAACAAGCCGGTCCATTGTATATTACAACACTGTGTCACTTCAGTGTCCTTTGGCAAGTAATGTTTCTTTGTAGCACCAAACTTTTTGCAAACTGTGACGTCTCCTTGCGAGGAGCAGCTGATACATAGAGGACAATTGTTGTGTGGTTTTGTAAAAAAAAAAAGAAAAATGAAAAAAAAAAAACCTAAGGATGTTGTCTACACGCCAAGATATCGTTCTAATATCTGCTTATATTTAGTCGCAATAGGTTATGGTTTTTTGACTAAATGAAAGCATCTGTAGAACTTCCCATCCATCTAGTCCTAGCACCATATAGGTCAATCACCACAAGGAGTATGGCTGAGAATCTTCTCTCCTTAGATGATGGAGTCCAGAACGTGAGGAAATTAGTGTTCTAATCGGGTCCATTTCTTGTCATCACTTGCTCGGAGAATATTTTCTTCAACTGAGCCACCTCAGCCGAAAGCGAGGCAAGTTGGGATCGCAAGTCGTTGCCCTCTGGGGCTTGCACCGGTATCCCATCTTGCCCTTGGCCGTTCCACCGTCCCCGTTGACAGAGCATTGGCTGCTGGGCAAATCCTGGGGCCACTTCTGGAGGATAAGTGTTTATTTCTCTTGCCATGGGAGGTGCAGGATGAGGCACCTCCTCACCTGGCGCGCAGGCCTTAAATCGCAATTTATGTGGAAGGCTCTTGTAAGGATCAGGAAGAGTCTCAAGCCTTACTCGAGGATTTTCTACAGTCTCTCCTCCAACAGCTCCATAATAATTTATACTTGTAGGTTGCAATGGTTGGGGTTCTGGTTCAGGGACTCTGTCCTCAAAGAAAACCGGGCTTCCGACACTAGGAGTGGAAAAGCCAGAATCTTCAGAATGTGGCATGGGTGGAGGAGGGTTAGGAGGAGGAGGTTCGTGGAGATTGCATGGTGGGGCATAGGTTCCCCGAGCCTCTTCACATGGATCACGTACCAGGCCAAAGCGGAAACGGAGGGCAAGAAGCTCAGCCCGTAACCTTGCATTCTCCTCAAGCAGTGCAATGACACGTCCCTCTAGGGCTAGATCACCAGCGCGGCGCTTCTCCCTCGAACGCTTGGCAGCCTCATTGTTCTTGCGTCTTTTATCCCAATAAGTATCATCTTTCTTTTCATCTGGCGTAAATTCACGTCGCCTTCGAAGATTTGAAGCAGAAGGTGAAGAACAGGGGGAGGAAGAAGAGCTCCGGCGACCTAGAAGGGAACGGGCAAGGAGGAGGCCAGAGCCAGATAGAAGAGATCCAGTGGAGGAGTCATCATCAACCTGCTGATTCTCCGGAGCAGGGCCATAAGGCTCCAGTGTAGGAGGGGCCTGGTGAGCAGACATGTCCTCCGAGGCAGAACAAGGCATCGGCCCGTTCATGTTAGGGTGGGGGGATAGGGCTGGAGGGGAGAGGTCACTGAGCTGCGCCAGGATTGTGTGCGTCTGGAGGTCAGAAGAGGATAACTGTCCTGAGAAAAAGAAAAGAGGAAATTAGTCATTTGCTGAAATTGCAGGCAGCACTGATGGGTATTGTTCTGCTTTTGTTAAGGGCATGACACAATGAAACACATGAAAGATGTTTATTTCAGACATTCACACCTAGAGGTAAAAATCTGCATACTTATCCACAAAGTAACATAAAAACTATCATGATTTGTAATACAAAGAGACTTGAAAAAATCTAACGAATGTAGTGCACCTCCTAAGGTGTCGCTGGTGAATTTGCTCCTAGTTCCTAGTTAGAGCACGCACAGCCAGGCACACTGCATTTTCTGCACTCTTCCACTGGCTTCAAAGAAAAGTCTAGGGGTTTCTCTTTTGGGTTTTTATTGGGAACAATGAACGATGGATAGTGATAGGGGGCATGAAATATCCCGATAAACTGTAAAACTGAAGGACTCTTTAACTTTTGGCTGCACTGCACAAAAATAAATGTCCCACAGGACCTCTATGCTGATGTGACCTCTACTCCTTCTAGACCTCTACTCCTTCCAGAGTTAAAAACTACACACAGTAACTATTCTTCAGCACTGGGTCATCTACTCACACAGCCACAGGATCATCGGTAGCCTCCTGCCGATGTCCACCAGGCTTTTCCTAGTGAAGGATACTCACACAACCAAAGTCAGCTGGACTCTTTCCCACCAACTGGCTCTCTCCAGTGAGCTTCTCCAGACCAGACTTGATTCCTGGACTCAGATTTGCAAGTAGCCCCCCCCCCCTCCCCAGCTAAGCCTAGCTGGGACCTTTGTGTCTTCCTGAAGACTTCCTGTAGGATCCTGCACCAGGGGCCTCCTGCAGCACACTCAGACTATTTATGGACTCTCTCACCACCTACTGGGCACATCTCTCCAGTCCATTTAACATCATTTCCTATGGGACATTTTCACATCTCTGCATTTTCACTCCGTGCATTTTTTTTAAAAGGGTCAAGGACTTTTTCGAATGCAAAAAGTTGCATTTTTGGTTCTATAGATTTCAATGGAAACGCTGCAGAAAAGCATGTTTTGCATGGTTTTTGCCGTGTTTTGCATTTTAAATCTGCCTAGCAACAAGAAAAAGAAAAAAAAAAAAGAAAAAAAACGCACCAAAAACATATAAAAAACACAGGTGCAAAAATGCAATGCAGAAATTACTCAAACACAAGCTGCATAGTGGTGAACCTAGCTTTAGTTTGGGATAGAGTTGTAAGCTTTAAAACGTTTGGTTTTCTGTGACACCACTAGGAGATTTCCCCTCATTTCCTGACATGTCACTAGGACAGGAAGTAAAGAGAATGCGTCCCCATGCTAACAACGGCAGCAATAAAACCAGACCTTGGGTAACCTTGATAACGATCCCACTGTGCTAAAGATAAGTGGTCACATTCTTGTCCTTATCTGCCTGACACTGCAGGTTGCATAATGGCAACGTCATCAAAAGGTTGGCTAGGCATTAATAAAACTCTAGTTTAATGTATATTATTATATTCAGCTAACATACTTTATTCGTCCAAAATGCCTATTTCTCAGGACCAAGACAGGGAACTGCTAAACCAATAGTCATCTAGTAAGGTACATGTGTAGGGGGCAAAGCACTATGACCATACACAGTACAATCAGCCCGGTTGGCCAGCAGAAGCTACCAGACATGTGCCCTTGAAGAGTTTCTTTATATTCACTATGTTGTTTTCAGATTTCGTTTCGCATCTTAGGCATTCCTCCCATATATTCGTTGGTCCGGGTGGATTTGAAAAATATTTCAATTTTTTCCCGGAAGATTGCTACATATTTTATATATTATCAAATCGGAAGGATTCAATATTTTCTAATGCTAGTCCAACCCACCAAGAGAGATGGCGCGAAAATGGAACGAAATTCAGATCCTTTCCTTATCTGAAACCGAATGATCAAACAAATTAAAAAAATGAATGAATTTCCCCATGGGCCAGAAATATTATTGCATCATATGACATCATTTGAATGAAAGGTATTCATTCGTCAATTTCATTATAACTTTTTCTCGGATTCGTTGACATTCGTTACCATGTCCAGTCGAAAATTTGTATACTTCCAAAATTCCAAAAATGAAACTTTCATCCCAAAATACTAATCTTAACGAAATGAAACACGCATGAAATACATGAAAGCCACACTCCATGTCGAGGTGGCACAACAAAGTCTGAATCCTACTCTGTTCTATGTTCTACACTGAGACATATATGGCAATTAATAATTGAGAAATCTACAGATAACATGGAAAAAATGATATTTATTGCTGTGCGTAAAGGAGGTATAATGTAAGTATCACTGTGTGAGTCGAAAGTTGGCACTCGAATAGACTAGAGTAGGAACCACATTTGGAGGCACCTTGTAGGAACCACATTTGGAGGCACCTTGGAGCTTTGAGTGGCTCCTTTATATGTTGAGAACCTTCACAGACCTTCAGATTTCATTGTTTCCAACAAGCATCAGTCAACAGACACATATCTACTCACTGAATATCTTCCAACATTAGAAATTTTTCCTTTGGATTTCTAGCTCAGATATAATTTTTGCAAACACATCCCTTCACATTACCTTAGCTAGTAGTTAGACACCTTCAACTGGACTTGTTCTGTAATGAGATGTTTTGTAGCTTATCCAGGTCACATCTTTAGTTCTAATGAGTTGAAGGAAGATACCTCATTATGTAGACCCAGGCAGCATGGTCACTTTAATCCAATCATCATACAATGTTTCAAGGTAGACCTTGGTTGTCCAAGAAATTCCTGACACCAGGGATGGGATTACGTAACTAGAACTAACACCTCCCATCCCATTCTAGGACAACCAACAGCTACACATTCCATGGTGACTGGATTAAGGTGTGGCTATAAATGCTGGGGTATCTTCCCGGCGCTCAATACAACTGAAGAAGTGGCTTAGAGAAGCCACAAAATGTCTCCAACAACACAAGACAAGTCCAGTTGAATGTGACCAACTACTACTAGATATACCATGACCAGGACCAAGGAGAACCTTCACAGACCTTCAGATTTCATTGTTTCCAGCAAGCACCAGTCAACAGGCACACATCTACACACTGAATATCTTCCAGAATCCACTGATAGCAAACATGCCCTCACCACCATACATCTCAGAGGGTTGGCCCATGCGTCTGCATGCACAATATTATCCTGTTATTGCCGTGTAACTTTCTTAGAAAGCAAAATTGCTCAGTCTCGCCTTAAGAACCACTCAATCCAAGGTGCCAACATATAAAGGAGTGGCTCTTTTATATGTTGAGACCTCTGGTTTTATCGCGTTACAAATGTATGCAACTACGACCTCCAGCATTAGAAATTTTTCCCTCGGATTTCTAGCTCAGATATCATTTTGGCAAACACATCCCTTCACATTACCTTAGCTAGTAGTTAGACAACTTCAACTGGACTTGTTCTGTAATGAGATGTTTTGTAGCTTATCCAGGTCACATCTTTAGTTCTAATGAGTTGAAGGAAGATACCTCATTATGTAGACCCAGGAAGCATGGTCACTTTAATCCAATCATCATACAATGTTTCAAGGTAGACTTGGTTGTCCAAGAAGTTCCTGACACCAAGGATGGGATTACATAACTAGAACTAAGAGGTTCACACCTCCCACCAAGTTCTTGGACAACCAACAGCTACACATTCCATAGTGACTGGATTAAGGTGTGGTTATAAATGTTGGGGTATCTTCCCTTCCTTCATTAGTGACTTGGAGAAGCCAAAAAATGTCTCCAACAACACAGGACAAGTCCAGTTGAATGTGACCAACTACCACTAGATATACCATGACCAGGACCAAGGAGAACCTTCTCAGACCCTCAGATTTCATTTTTTCCAACAAGCACCAGTCAACAGACACACATCTAAACAATGAATATCTTGCAGAATCCACTGATAGCAAACATGCCCTCACCACCACACATCTCAGAGGGTTGACCCATGCGTCTGCATGCACAATATTATCCTGTTATTGCTGTGTAACTTTCTTAGAAAGCAAAATTGCTCAGTCTCGCCTTAAGAGCCACTCAATCCAAGGTGCCAACATATAAAGGAGTGGCTCCTTTATATGTTGAGACCTCTGGTTTTAACGCGTTACAAATGTATGCAACTACAACCTCCAGCATTAGAAATTTTTCCTTTGGATTTCTAGCTCAGATATAATTTTGGCAAACACATCCCTTCACATTACCTTAGCTAGTAGTTAGACACCTTCAACTGGACTTGTTCTGTAATGAGATGTTTTGTAGCTTATCCAGGTCACATCTTTAGTTCTAATGAGTTGAAGGAAGATACCTCATTATGTAGACCCAGGCAGCATGGTCACTTTAATCCAATCATCATACAATGTTTCAAGGTAGACACTGGTTGTCCAAGAAATTCCTGACACCAAGGATGGGATTACATAACTAGAACTAAGAGGTTCACACCTCCCATACCATTCTTGGACAACCAACAGCTACACATTCCATGGTGACTGGATTAAGGTGTGGCTATAAATGCTGGGGTATCTTCCCTGCACTCATTAGTGACTTGGAGAAGCCACAAAATGTCTTCAACAACACAGGACATGTCCAGTTGAATGTGACCAACTACCACTAGATATACCATGACCAGGACCAAGGAGAACCTTCTCAGACCTTCAGATTTCATTTTTTCCAACAAGCACCAGTCAACAGACACACATCTACACACTGAATATCTTCCAGAATCCACTGATAGCAAACATGCCCTCACCACCATACATCTCAGAGGGTTGGCCCATGCGTCTGCATGCACAATATTATCCTGTTATTGCCGTGTAACTTTCTTAGAAAGCAAAATTGCTCAGTCTCGCCTTAAGAACCACTCAATCCAAGGTGCCAACATATAAAGGAGTGGCTCTTTTATATGTTGAGACCTCTGGTTTTATCGCGTTACAAATGTATGCAACTACAACCTCCAGCATTAGAAATTTTTCCCTCGGATTTCTAGCTCAGATATCATTTTGGCAAACACATCCCTTCACATTACCTTAGCTAGTAGTTAGACAACTTCAACTGGACTTGTTCTGTAATGAGATGTTTTGTAGCTTATCCAGGTCACATCTTTAGTTCTAATGAGTTGAAGGAAGATACCTCATTATGTAGACCCAGGAAGCATGGTCACTTTAATCCAATCATCATACAATGTTTCAAGGTAGACTTGGTTGTCCAAGAAGTTCCTGACACCAAGGATGGGATTACATAACTAGAACTAAGAGGTTCACACCTCCCACCCAGTTCTTGGACAACCAACAGCTACACATTCCATAGTGACTGGATTAAGGTGTGGTTATAAATGTTGGGGTATCTTCCCTGCACTCATTAGTGACTTGGAGAAGCCAAAAAATGTCTCCAACAACACAGGACAAGTCCAGTTGAATGTGACCAACTACCACTAGATATACCATGACCAGGACCAAGGAGAACCTTCTCAGACCCTCAGATTTCATTTTTTCCAACAAGCACCAGTCAACAGACACACATCTAAACAATGAATATCTTGCAGAATCCACTGATAGCAAACATGCCCTCACCACCACACATCTCAGAGGGTTGACCCATGCGTCTGCATGCACAATATTATCCTGTTATTGCTGTGTAACTTTCTTAGAAAGCAAAATTGCTCAGTCTCGCCTTAAGAGCCACTCAATCCAAGGTGCCAACATATAAAGGAGTGGCTCCTTTATATGTTGAGACCTCTGGTTTTAACGCGTTACAAATGTATGCAACTACAACCTCCAGCATTAGAAATTTTTCCTTTGGATTTCTAGCTCAGATATAATTTTGGCAAACACATCCCTTCACATTACCTTAGCTAGTAGTTAGACACCTTCAACTGGACTTGTTCTGTAATGAGATGTTTTGTAGCTTATCCAGGTCACATCTTTAGTTCTAATGAGTTGAAGGAAGATACCTCATTATGTAGACCCAGGCAGCATGGTCACTTTAATCCAATCATCATACAATGTTTCAAGGTAGACACTGGTTGTCCAAGAAGTTCCTGACACCAAGGATGGGATTACATAACTAGAACTAAGAGGTTCACACCTCCCATACCATTCTTGGACAACCAACAGCTACACATTCCATGGTGACTGGATTAAGGTGTGGCTATAAATGCTGGGGTATCTTCCCTGCACTCATTAGTGACTTGGAGAAGCCACAAAATGTCTTCAACAACACAGGACAAGTCCAGTTGAATGTGACCAACTACCACTAGATATACCATGACCAGGACCAAGGAGAACCTTCTCAGACCTTCAGATTTCATTTTTTCCAACAAGCACCAGTCAACAGACACACATCTACACACTGAATATCTTCCAGAATCCACTGATAGCAAACATGCCCTCACCACCATACATCTCAGAGGGTTGGCCCATGCGTCTGCATGCACAATATTATCCTGTTATTGCCGTGTAACTTTCTTAGAAAGCAAAATTGCTCAGTCTCGCCTTAAGAACCACTCAATCCAAGGTGCCAACATATAAAGGAGTGGCTCTTTTATATGTTGAGACCTCTGGTTTTATCGCGTTACAAATGTATGCAACTACAACCTCCAGCATTAGAAATTTTTCCCTCGGATTTCTAGCTCAGATATCATTTTGGCAAACACATCCCTTCACATTACCTTAGCTAGTAGTTAGACAACTTCAACTGGACTTGTTCTGTAATGAGATGTTTTGTAGCTTATCCAGGTCACATCTTTAGTTCTAATGAGTTGAAGGAAGATACCTCATTATGTAGACCCAGGAAGCATGGTCACTTTAATCCAATCATCATACAATGTTTCAAGGTAGACTTGGTTGTCCAAGAAGTTCCTGACACCAAGGATGGGATTACATAACTAGAACTAAGAGGTTCACACCTCCCACCAAGTTCTTGGACAACCAACAGCTACACATTCCATAGTGACTGGATTAAGGTGTGGTTATAAATGTTGGGGTATCTTCCCTTCCTTCATTAGTGACTTGGAGAAGCCAAAAAATGTCTCCAACAACACAGGACAAGTCCAGTTGAATGTGACCAACTACCACTAGATATACCATGACCAGGACCAAGGAGAACCTTCTCAGACCCTCAGATTTCATTTTTTCCAACAAGCACCAGTCAACAGACACACATCTAAACAATGAATATCTTGCAGAATCCACTGATAGCAAACATGCCCTCACCACCACACATCTCAGAGGGTTGACCCATGCGTCTGCATGCACAATATTATCCTGTTATTGCTGTGTAACTTTCTTAGAAAGCAAAATTGCTCAGTCTCACCTTAAGAGCCACTCAATCCAAGGTGCCAACATATAAAGGAGTGGCTCCTTTATATGTTGAGACCTCTGGTTTTAACGCGTTACAAATGTATGCAACTACAACCTCCAGCATTAGAAATTTTTCCTTTGGATTTCTAGCTCAGATATAATTTTGGCAAACACATCCCTTCACATTACCTTAGCTAGTAGTTAGACACCTTCAACTGGACTTGTTCTGTAATGAGATGTTTTGTAGCTTATCCAGGTCACATCTTTAGTTCTAATGAGTTGAAGGAAGATACCTCATTATGTAGACCCAGGCAGCATGGTCACTTTAATCCAATCATCATACAATGTTTCAAGGTAGACACTGGTTGTCCAAGAAGTTCCTGACACCAAGGATGGGATTACATAACTAGAACTAAGAGGTTCACACCTCCCATACCATTCTTGGACAACCAACAGCTACACATTCCATGGTGACTGGATTAAGGTGTGGCTATAAATGCTGGGGTATCTTCCCTGCACTCATTAGTGACTTGGAGAAGCCACAAAATGTCTTCAACAACACAGGACAAGTCCAGTTGAATGTGACCAACTACCACTAGATATACCATGACCAGGACCAAGGAGAACCTTCTCAGACCTTCAGATTTCATTTTTTCCAACAAGCACCAGTCAACAGACACACATCTAAACAATGAATATCTTGCAGAATCCATTGATAGCAAACATGCCCTCACCACCACACATCTCAGAGGGTTGACCCATGCGTCTGCATGCACAATATTATCCTGTTATTGCCGTGTAACTTTCTTAGAAAGCAAAATTGCTCAGTCTCGCCTTAAGAGACACCCAACCCAAGGTGTCTAAATGCAGAAATGCAAAGGAACTTGCAAAGACTTGTACGGATATCCCTCAATACACAGGTCTAAACACGTGACATGTTATTAAACACAGGTGGGAGACAATCTGTTTACACGGTGTCATAGTACACAAAAATTTATGTAAATATTTATACAGCTCCCAGTAACAGCAAACAGTGAAAAGTTAAACACCCTTCAGACTCGGTTCACACTGCTGTGACCCCGCCGTCGCGCAACTTGCTTGCGACTTGAGAGTCTATGGGAATCTAATCGCATTGAAGTCACATCAAAGTAGTGCAGGCACCTTTTTAAAAGTCGCTGCGACTTGAGTCGCAATGATTGGAATGGATGCCGTTGAAATAAATGTGATTTCACTTGTCATGAGACTCTGTGTTGCAAGACGCATGCCAAGTCGCACCAGTGTGACCCGGAGTTTATTGTAGCCTCAATCGCTAAACATCAAGTCCCCATTCACAACTAGCGATTTAGAATCGCTGGCAGAACTGCCATAACTCTGCCCTGTGATTCCAAATGGCGCTAAAATCACAGCAAAACATGTAATGCGCATGTGTGGGCCATTCGTTCTTCATGGCACCTCTAATGCGGTGTTATTTTGGTGCGATTGTCGTCCAAAAAAAGTTCATGCTTCAAAAAGGCGCATGAACTTTTGAGTGACAAACAAGCATAGGACAGCTCATTCAAGTGAAATATCGTACAATATTTCCCGTGTGTGTCGCGTGTAGAGCAGTCCATTAAAATTGCACTAGTGTAAATGTGGCCTTAAAGTGTAACTAAACCCACAACAGTACAATCAGTCTGTAGATGCAGGAAAGCATGCTTGTTATACTCACTGTGGAATCTAAGGGGTTGATCCTCTGCATTGTGTAAAAACACTGTTTGATCCTGTCTTCTCTGATCCTCCCCTTCTTCCAGTGCCCCCTTCTTGTCTCCTTATAAGACATATCGTGTGGAGTCACTCTGCACATGCTCAGTTTGGTGTGTATTGTTAGAGAGGTTTTCTTTTTTAAACTTGGGAGACTGCATGTGATCAGAACAGGGCCAATCAGCACTGTCCAGACAGAGGTCAGGGGTCCTGCATCCTCCTAGTGCAAAATGAAAACTCCTCCTACAAGCTTTAACCAGTGCTCAGCTGGACACTGATAGAGGTTACAAGACCGCTATATACTGCTGATGAAAAAAGGTATTTAGCAGTTTATATTTACTAAAATAATTGCATTTCCATGTTCTGTGTACTGTGGGAGACCAGATATAGTGAATGCAGGGTCCGGGGAGACCAGATATAGTGAATGCAGTGTCCTGGGAGACCGGATATAGTGAATGTGGGGTCCAGGGAGACCGGATATAGAGAATGCAGGGTCCGGGGAGACCAGATATAGAGAATGCAGGGTCCGGGGAGCCAAGATATAGTGAATGCAGGGTCTGAGGAGACCGGATATAGTAAATGCAGTGTCCGGGGAGACCAGATATAGTAAATGCAGGGTCCGGGGAGACCAGATATAGTGAATACAGATTCCGGGGAGACCGGATATAGTGAATGCAGGGTCCAGGGAGACCGGATATAGTGAATGCAGGGTCCGGGGAGACCGGATTTAGTGAATGCAGGGGTCCGAGGAGACCAAATATAGTGAATGCAGGGTCCAGGGAGACCAGATAGAGTGAATGCAGGGTCCAAGGAGACCAGATAAAGTGAATGCAGGGTCCGGGGAGACCAGATAGAGTGAATGCAGGGTCCGGGGAGACCAGATAGAGTGAATGCAGGGTCCAGGGAGACCAGATAAAGTGAATGCAGGGTCCAGGGAGACCAGATAAAGTGAATACAGGGTCCGGGGAGACCAGATAAAGTGAATGCAGTGTCCTGGGAGACCGGATATAGTGAATGCGGGGTCCGGGGAGACCGGATATAGAGAATGCAGGGTCCGGGGAGACCGGATATAGAGAATGCAGGGTCCGGGGAGCCAAGATATAGTGAATGCAGGGTCTGGGGAGACCAGATATAGTGAATGCAGGGTCTGAGGAGACTGGATATAGTGAATGCAGGGTCCGGGGAGACCGGATATAGTAAATGCAGGGTCCGGGGAGACCGGATATAGTGAATACAGATTCCAGGGAGACTGGATATAGTGAATGCAGGGTCCGGGGAGACCGGATATATTGAATGCAGGGTCCGGGGAGACCGGATTTAGTGAATGCAGGGGTCCGAGGAGACCAGATATAGAGAATGCAGGGTCCGGGGAGACCAGATAGAGTGAATGCAGGGTCCAAGGAGACCAGATAAAGTGAATGCAGGGTCCGGGGAGACCAGATAGAGTGAATGCAGGGTCCGGGGAGACCAGATATAGTGAATGCAGGGTCCAGGGAGACCAGATAAAGTGAATGCAGGGTCCAGGGAGACCAGATAAAGTGAATGCAGGGTCCAGGGAGACCAGATAAAGTGAATGCAGGGTCCGGGGAGACCAGATATAGTGAATGCAGGGTCCAGGGAGACCAGATATAGTGAATGCAGGGTCCGGGGAGACCAGATAAAGTGAATGCAGGGTCCGGAGAGACCAGATATAGTGAATGCAGGGTCCGGAGAGACCAGATATAGTGAATGCAGGGTCCTGGGAGACCGGATATAGTGAATGCAGGGCCCGGGGAGACCAGATATAGTGAATGCATTGTCCGGGGAGACCAGATATATTGAATGCAGGGTCCTGGGAGACCAGATATAGTTAATGCAGGGTCCGGGGTTTAGTAACACTTTAAGGATGAACTTTACTTACACGGGATGCAAACAAATGCAGCTCTGTACTCAATAATGTAGAACTGAAGGCAAAACTTCTTTCATTTTGGATAGAGTAAGGGAGGGTTATAACCCCTGTAAAGTTTTGTTGCCATCTGTTTCCCATTGAGGAGATTTCTCTTCACTTCCTGTCCCACAGCCAAAACAGGAAGTGAGAGGAAATTACTGCAAAGTGAGGAAATCCCTGGTTGTCACCAGAACTAGTGTCCCCCATTGGAAAATTTCCCCTCCATTCCTGTTCTGGGGACAACCCAAAATGTGGCGTTTTCTTCCACTTTTACTCTTGATGATAATGGTAAACAGGACTAATAGTAAGGATGAATCTCCCTGTTGGGGACACAGACAGCAATAAACACCTGACAGGGGGTCTAATCCATCCAAACCTAGGAAAAAATGTTGGCCTTTAGTTATACTACAATACATCATTCAATGTATTTTTTTTAAACAAGCATTGTAAGTGCCTGAATGTGATCTGATATCAGCCTCTTGCAAGCCTTATACAGCGGAGCTGGAGAGTGAGTAGTAGAAGCAGCACAAGGAAGCAATTAATTCATGCACTTACAAAAAGCATGCTGATAGGAGGAGAGAGCAGAGTGGCAGAGAGATGAGCATATCACTGTGCCGCTTCTCCTTTCACTGTCCAGTCACAGGCTGGGGGCGGCTCCAGGACCACCTGGACTCAGAGGAAGTGAGCTAAATGATGCTGGCAATTACACTGAGGACATCTAGTGGCAGAAAACAGCAATCTCTATATTGAAGGGGAATAATGCAGCAAAAGCTGATTTTGTTTTGTTCCTAAGTGACCATTCCTAAATACAATAAACCTTATGAACCAATCAGAATTCATCCTGTGCTGTTCACGCTTCGCCGGAGAGCATTCCCATTGGTGGATAGGCGTTGAAGGTTGCAAGTGTTGCGTCACTGTTGTGCGAATGTCTGCACGCCATTTATGTCATCATTGTCCTATTGATCCTCAAGTATCAGTCATGCGTTACTCTGGCACCTGCAGTGTTGGTGTGCCATTGATTGTAGTCACATGGGAAGTATCAGCGTGATACTAGTCTAAAGTTCCTGAATACATTGTGACTATTCTGTCATTTCTGGAGACGCTTTGTGGCCCCAGACTGCCGGCCCCCAGCATTTCCTTTCAGCATTCTATAGGTGCTCTGGTACACCTTTACCATTGGTTCCCTTCATAGTATGTGATCATTGCCATCCTCCTACCTTACAGGAGGACATGTCTGTGCAGAGGACTGTATGCTGCTTGGCACATCCACTCCCACTGTGTTGTGTTACTGTCAGTATTAGAGTGTCAGCTCTTCAGAACAGAACCCCAGTGTACAAATACTGCTGCACCCTGAGGCTGCACATCACCAAATGCTTCCTATCGCATCTCTTTACATATTAGATTGTCAGCTCCTGAGGGAAGGACTCATCTCCCTATCCTCTTTTCTCAGTGCTGTGCCTATAGTCACTGTCAGGTAGCAAGTTATTCACAGCAAACTTTCTTGGCAAAAGTCAGTAGTGTTTCCTCCCCTGCTCCCCTCTTTGTGGGTCTGTAAATTCGAGTGTCAGCTCTTGGGATCAGAATTAGAACTTGCCATTACCCTTCTAGACCTTCCCATATGATCACCAAGCAGTCAAGAAGGCTCATCAGTAGAACCCTAAGACCTCTTCCCAGTCTTCATGTATTGAACTGTCAGCTCTGCAGGACAGCATTCATGTCAGTACTTTCTCCAGAGCACAGCTTCTCCCTGGCTGTGTGCTCTCTGTAAAGTGTCAGCTCTTCAGAACAGAACCCCAGTCTACAAATACTGCTGCACCCTGAGGCTGCACATCACCAAATGCTTCCTATCTCATCTCTTTACATATTAGATTGTCAGCTCCTGAGGGAAGAACGCTCATCTCCCTATCCTCTTTTCTCAGTGCTGTGCCTATAGTCACTGTCAAGTAGCAAGTTATTCAGAGCAAACTTTCTTGGCAAAAGTCAGTAATGCTTCCTCCCCTCCTCCCCTCTTTGTGGGTCTGTAAATTAGAGTGTCAGCTCTTGGGATCAGAATTAGAACTTGCTATTACCCTTCTAGACCTTCCCATATGATCACCAAGCAGTCAAGAAGGCTCATTGGTAGAACCCTAAGACCTCTTCCCAGTCTTCATGTATTGAACTGTCAGCTCTGCAGGACAGCATTCATGTCAGTACTTTCTCTGAGAACAGCTTCTCCCTGGCTGTGTGCTCTCTGTAAAGTGTCAGCTCTTCAGAACAGAACCCCAGCCTACAAATACTGCTGCACCCTGAGGCTGCACATCGCCAAATGCTTCCTATCTCATCTCTTTACATATTAGATTGTCAGCTCCTGAGGGAAGAACTCATCTCCCTATCCTCTTTTCTCAGTGCTGTCAGGTAGCAAGTTATTCAGAGCAAACGTTCTTGGCAAAAGTCTGAGATGTCAGTAATGCTTCCTCCCCTGCTCCCCTCTTTGTGGGTCTGTAAATTAGAGTGTCAGCTCTTGGGATCAGAGTTAGAACTTGCCATTACCCTTCTAGACCTTCCCATATGATCACCAAGCAGTCAAGAAGGCTCATTGGTAGAACCCTAAGACCTCTTCCCAGTCTTCATGTATTGAAGTGTCAGCTCTGCAGGACAGCATTCATGTCAGTACTTTAGAGCACAGCTTCTCCCTGGCTGTGTGCTCTCTGTAAAGTGTCAGCTCTTCAGAACAGGGCTGCTTGCCTTATTATGCCATGTCACTGCATTGGGCTGTGAGTAAAATGTGTACCCTGCCTGATAACACAAAGTGCTGACTGTCCCTGGACAAAAACTTCCTGTGTTTGAGTGTCAGCTCTTCAGTCTAGGACACCCTATAGTTCTGGTTTCCCTATAATCTACACTGTTTCTGGCATTCAGAATCTGAGCTTTGGCTTGTCTGAGACCTACGACTGCAACCTTTCATTTGTATGACATTTCTATCTGTATTAAAGTGTCAGCTCTTCAGGGCAGTGCTGCCACCGGGCTGTGCTCAATTATGCTGATAACAAAACCCTTTTTCTGCTTAGAGTGTCAGCTCTTCAGGACAGTACTGCCTCCATAACAATCTATGTATCCATTGTTCAAGAGACCTGAAGCCTGTGTTCAGATATACTGATAACATAGACTGCAGCCCTTTCCCCAACAAAACCTTCCTCTAGATTAGAGTGTCAGCTCTTCAGGACAGTAGACTCCACAGTACTGTTATAATCTCCAATGTTCCCATTATTCATTAGACCTGGGATGTGTGTGATAAGAACACAGACCGACAACCTTCTCCGCAGCAAACCCTTCCTCTAAATTAGAGTGTCAGCTCTTCAGCCCAGTAGACCCCCGTATTGCCTCTATTCTATTTTCCAGAATCTGAAAACAGAGACCGCATGTTTTCCTTGTCCAAAGGCTTCCTAGAGTGTCAGCTCTTCTGCCCAGTATGCCACATGTCTCCTCTTCCCATGACTGTATAGACCCTGTGTCCTGATCGCTGTGTATTAGAGTGTCAGCTCCGCAGCACACCTCCGCTCTCCCGCAATCCAGGACGTGGATCGGCCGCCTGTCCCGGTATCAGCCCCCTCCCCCCCCCCAATACTGTACCTGTGTGCCGGGCAGGTAGCCGGTGTGTGGCCGCTGATCGCCGGTGATCGGGCTCAGGCTGCTCCCATAGCCGGCACTGCTGCTGCCCGTCCGCCGTCCCCTCCGCACTGTACACAGCGCTGTGTATATAGAGAGAGAGGAGAGGAGAAGAGAGGAGAGGAGAGCAGAGGAGAGCAGAGGAGAGGAGAGTGGAGCGTCTTCTCCGCCTGCCTGCCCCGAGAGTTCACATCAGGCTAAGCGTTCACCTTACTTAACCCTACTCCATCCTGTGTGAGATGCCAGCCAACCCGAGCCTGTCCCATCACTGCCCTTCCCCCAGACTATTACCCCTCCCCCTCCCTACACCCATCCTTCCAGCCATCCATCCATCCATCCCATCACCCATCCCATCATCCATCCATCCATCCATCCATCCTGTGTGAGATGCCAGCCAACCCGAGCCTGTCCCTTCACTGCCCTTCCCCCAGACTATTACCCCTCCCCCTCCCTACACCCATCCTTCCAGCCATCCATCCCATCACCCATCCCATCATCCATCCATCCATCCTGTGTGAGATGCCAGCCAACCCGAGCCTGTCCCTTCACTGCCCTTCCCCCAGACTATTACCCCTCCCCCTCCCTACACCCATCCTTCCAGCCATCCATCCCATCATCCATCCATCCTTCCAGCCATCCATCCATCCCACCCATCCATCCATCCATCCTGTGTGAGATGCCAGCCAACCCCGAGCCTGTCCCTTCACTGCCCTTCCCCCAGACTATTACCCCTCCCCCTCCCTACACCCATCCTTCCAGCCATCCATCCCATCATCCATCCATCCTTCCAGCCATCCATCCATCCCACCCATCCATCCATCCATCCTGTGTGAGATGCCAGCCAACCCTGAGCCTGTCCCTTCACTGCCCTTCCCCCAGACTATTACCCCCTCCCCCTCCCTACACCCATCCTTCCAGCCATCCATCCATCCATCCCACCCATCCATCCATCCATCCTGTGTGAGATGCCAGCCAACCCCGAGCCTGTCCCTTCACTGCCCTTCCCCCAGACTATTACCCCTTCCTACACCCATCCTTCCAGCCATCCATCCCATTATCCATCCATCCATCCATCCATCCATCCCATCATCCATCCATCCATCCTGTGTGAGATGCCAGCCAACCCTGAGCCTGTCCCTTCACTGCCCTTCCCCCAGACTATTACCCCTCCCCCTCCCTACACCCATCCTTCCAGCCATCCATCCATCCATCCCATCATCCATCCATCCCATCATCCATCCATCCATCCATCCTGTGTGAGATGCCAGCCAACCCCGAGCCTGTCCCTTCACTGCCCTTCCCCCAGACTATTACCCCTCCCCCTCCCTACACCCATCCTTCCAGCCATCCACCCACCCATCCATCCATCCATCCATCCCATCATCCATCCATCCATCCTGTGTGAGATGCCAGCCAACCCCGAGCCTGTCCCTTCACTGCCCTTCCCCCAGACTATTACCCCTCCCCCTCCCTACACCCATGCTTCCAGCCATCCATCCATCCATCCTATCATCCATCCATCCATCCATCCTGTGTGAGATGCCAGCCAACCCCGAGCCTGTCCCGTCACTGCCGTTCCCCCAGACTATTACCCCTCCCCCTCCCTACACCCATCCTTCCATCCATCTATTCCATCATCCATCCATCCATCCTGTGTGAGATGCCAGCCAACCCCGAGCCTGTCCCTTCACTGCCCTTCCCCCAGACTATTACCCCTCCCCCTCCCTACACCCATCCTTCCAGCCATCCATCCATCCCATCATCCATCCATTCATCCATCCCATCATCCATCCATCCATCCATCCATCCATCCTGTGTGAGATGCCAGCCAACCCTGAGCCTGTCCCTTCACTGCCCTTCCCCCAGACTATTACCCCTCCCACTCCCTACACCCATCCTTCCAGCCATCCATCCATCCATCCATCCATCCCACCATCCATCCATCCATCCATCCATCCATCCATCCATTCTGTGTGAGATGCCAGCCAACCCCGAGCCTGTCCCTTCACTGCCCTTCCCCCAGACTATTACCCATCCCCCTCCCTACACCCATCCTTCCAGCCATCCATCCATCCCATCATCCATCCATCAAGCCTGCGTGAGATGCCAGCCAACCCTGAGCCTGTCCCTTCACTGCCCTTCCCCCAGACTATTACCCCTCCCCCTCCCTACACCCATCCTTCCATCCCATCCATCCATCCCATCATCCATCCATCCATCCTGTGTGAGATGCCAGCCAACCCTGAGCCTGTCCCTTCACTGCCCTTCCCCCAGACTATTACCCCTCCCCCTCCCTACATCCATCCATCCCATCATCCATCCATCCATCCATCCTGTGTGAGATGCCAGCCAACCCTGAGCCTGTCCCTTCACTGCCCTTCCCTCAGACTATTACCCCTCCCCCTCCCTACACCCATCCTTCCAGCTATCCATCCATCCCATCATCCATCCATCCTGTGTGAGATGCCAGCCAACCCTGTGCCTGTCCCTTCACTGTCCTTCCCCCAGACTATTACCCCTCCCTCTCCCTACACCCATCCTTCAAGCCATCCATCCCATCATCCATCCATCCATCCTGTGTGAGATGCCAGCTTACCCTATGCCTGTCCCTTCACTGCCCTTCCCCCCAGACTTGCAGCCATCCATCCCTACACCCATCCTTCCATCCATCCATCCCATTATCCATCCCATCATCTATCTATCCATCCATCCATCCCGCGTGAGTTGCCAGCCAAACCCATGTCTGTTACTTCACTTCCCCTCCCCCCAGACTATTACCCCTCCTCCTCCCTACACCTATCCTTCCATCCATCCCATTATCTATCCATCCATCCATCCTGTGTGAGATTCCAGCCAACCCCATGTCTGTCACTTTTACTGCCCTTCCCCCCCAGACTATTACCCATCCCCGTCCCTACACCCATCCTTCCAGTCATCCATCCATCCCATCATCTATCCATCCATCCACCAATCCATCCTATGTGAGATGCCAGCTAATCCCATGTTTGTCACTTCATTTCCCTTCCCCCAATACTATTACCCCTCCTCCCTCCATCCACTTATCCATCCATTCATATATCTACCCATCCATCTATCCTGTGTGAGATGCCAGCCAACCCTATGTCTGTCCCTTCACTGCCCTTCCCCCCAGACTATTACCCCTCCCCCTCCCTACACCCATCCTTTCAGCCATCCATCCATCCCATCATCCATCCATCCATCCTGTGTGAGATGCCAGCCAACCATATGTCTGTCCCTTCACTTCCCTTCTCCCCATACTATTACCCCTTCTCCTCCCTCCATCCACCATCTATCTATCCATCCATCCATCCTTCCAACCCATTATCCATCCATATATACATCCATCCATCCTGTGTGAGATGCTAGACAACCCTGTATCTGTCTACTCATTTTCCTTCCTCTCTACTATTACCCCTCCTCCTTCATCCATCCATCCCACGATCCATCTATATATCCATCCATCCACCCACCCATCCCTCAATCCATCCATGCCTCCATCCAACCCATTCCATCACCAATTCTTCAATTCATCCATGCCTGTATTCATTCTTCTCTCCATCCATATATCTATTCCTGCAACCAACCAACCAACCAACCAACCCATCATTCATATATTCATCCATCCATGCCTCCTTCCCTCAAGCCATCCATCCCTCCTTGTTTCCATCCACCCATCCCTTCAACCATCCATGCCTCTGTCCCCCAAACAGTTCATCCCTCCATTCCATCATCCATCCTTCTATCCATTCATCCATCCATAAATCCACCCCTCCATTCATACATTGTCCATCTATGCCTCCATGCACCCATCCCTCCATCCATGCCTCCTTCCCTCAATCCACCCATCCTTCTATGCCTCAATCCACACCCATCCCATCATCCATCCGTCCATATATGCACTGCTGCATGCCTCCATCCACCCATCCCTCCAGCCATCCATGCCTCCATTCCTCAATCCATCCAATCCTCCATGACTCCATCCACCCAAACCATCATCCATCCATCCATGCAGTGCTGGGACAAGGTCATCCAGTGCCCAGGGCAAAGATGCCAAACTGTGCCCCCCTGTTCAAGATGTGCAAGCTTAGGGAATCCTATGGCCAGCGGTCACTCACTTTTCAAAATCACTGCCGCTGTAACTACTCCTGTCAGCTATGTAACAAGGAAGGTTCCCCCATCCCTACCGTAAGCCACTAAGTCCAGGGCAGCCACCCCTCCTGCCCACCCCTTGTCCTTGCCCTGCATCCATGTCTTCATCCACCCGACCTTCATCCATCCATCCAGTCATCCATGCCTCGTTCCCTCAATCCATCTATCCAATCATCAGGGGTGTATTTACCACAAGGCAAACAAGGCATTTGCCTAGGGATTTTTCAGGGGGGCAGCACCTTGGAAGAAGGGACACACGTGGCATGGGGGCCTGGTGGGTTCCGAGAAATGCTGCGGGTTTCATGATGGTGTATGCACAGCCCAACTCTCGTTTCTGGGGATGTCCGGAGCTGTGAAGGTGAGTGTCTTTCTCTCTCATGCCATGGGGGATGGTGGCTGGTGTATGGGGGCAGTGGTAGTGGAAGGCTCGGGTGGAGGGCAGGGATGCTCTTGGGCAATGTCAGGATCTTTCTGCGGGGGGGGGCTCAATTTTTGTGTTGCCTAGGGCAGCACAAAACTGAAATACACCACTGCCAACCATCCATCCCTTCATCCATCCATATATCCATCCATCCATGGCTCCATCTTCCCTTTTCCTCCTTCCTTTCTTTCTTTCTTTCTTTCTTTCTTTCTTTCTTTCTTTCTTTCTTTCTTTCTTTCTTTCTTTCCTTCCTTCCATCTGTCTGTCCTTCCTTCTTTCCATCTTTATTTCTTTCCTTCTTTCTTTCCTCCTTCCATCCCTCCCTTCATCCACGTGTCCTTCCTTTTTTCCATCCTTCCCCCTTTCTCTCCTTCATTCCCTCCCTCCATCCTTTCATCTATACGTTTGTCCATCCATCCTTCCCTCCTTCCTTCTTCATCCCTTTCTTTGATCCCTCTCTCCTTCCTTCCTTCTCTCCCTCCCTTCAACCAACCAACCTTCCTTCCTTCCTTCCTTCCTTCCATCCCTTCTTCTATCCACCTGTCCATCCTTCCATGGCTCCATCTTCCCTTTCCCTTCTTTCTTTCTTTCTTTCTTTCTTTCTTTCTTTCTTTCTTTCTTTCTTTCTTTCTTTCTTTCTTTCTTTCTTTCCTTCTTTCCTTCTTTCCTTCTTTCTTTCCTTCCTTCTTTCCTTCTTTCCTTCCTCCTTCCATCCCTCCCTTCATCCACGTGTCTTTCCTTTTTTTCCATCCTTCCCCCTTTCTCTCCTTCCTTCCCTCCCTCCATTCTTTTATCTATACGTTTGTCCATCCATCCTTCCCTCCTTCCATCTTCATCCCTTCCTTTGATCCCTCTCTCCTTCCTTCCTTCCTTCTATCCCTCCCTTCAACCAACCTTCCTTCTTTCCATCCCTCCCTTTATCCACCTGTCCATCCTTCCTTTTTTCCATCCTTCCTTTTTTCCATCCTTCCTTCCCTCCCTCCATCCTTCCATCGATACATTTGTCCATCCATCCTTCCCTTCTTCCTTCATTTCATCTCTCCCCCTCTCCCTCCCTTCAACTTCCTTCCTTCCTTTTTCTTTCCTTCCTTCCCTCCAATAATCAGTCCATGCTTTCTTCTTTCCATCCACCCATCTTTCCACCTAACAACAAACATTCACGAGACTGGGCAAGTGTTGGAGAACTACAAGTCTCAGCCCGCCCTAACCCACCAATCCCTGCAGAGCCATTTGTTGTGCATTGCCCAACACTCAACAGTGCTCATCAAGAACAATCCCATTGTTGTCAGCGTTGCCTATTCACATCTGGGTGTCGTGTCCCTAGTAGATTGTTGCCTGGCACTGGAAAAAGTACATTCAGTCAGCAACAATCAATTACTCAATCAATTACTCAATCAATCAATGAAGCATTACTGGCGCCTGCCATAGAATTTAAAGTACCTTAAAAACGTGTGCATGCGCAGTTTTCAAGAAATGGGGACAATAAAGCGCACGATCCTGCTCCCCAAAAAGATCCCGCTTGCTCTTAAATATGTGCAGAAACATGAAACAACCCATCTGAATACACGACTCTCAAGTGTGAATGGTGACAACGCACTGAAGCGCTCTGCATCACTTTTGGATGTTAACCTTTTGCGCTCCTCCACATCTGAGCCTTATAAAGCGTATCCCCCATCGCTAGAACCAGATTTGTATTTTTCAGGCAGAATGTAGTGTTGTTGGCCTCATGGACTTTAACCCTTTCACTGCCAGAGCTGTGTTTGCAGATGTGTTTTTAGCACACTTGTCAAAATGTCCATTTTAGATCTGAAGGTTAACTAAAACCCCAAACAAGATATATTTGTCTAAAAACAGGGACGCTAGAAAATAAAACGGTGGCAGTTGCAGATTTTTATGTATGTCATACGTTTATCAAAAGCATAAATAAAGCAAAAAATACATTTAAAGTGATTTTAAAAGCTGTAATTAAAAACATTTTGCACAGAGCAGCCCCGATCCTCTTCTTTTTGTGTCCCCCCGATGGCAGTTCTGGCTCCTGCCCCCTGCCACGTGCCCCCATAGCCATGGGGGCACTCTAGCAACTCGCTCATTAACACATAGAACGTGACTCGGACCTGCCCCCGCTGTCTCCTTATTGGCTCACTGGATGTGATTAACAGCAGCATGAGCCAATGGCTTCCACTGTTGTGTTAGCCAATGAGGAGGAGGGGGGGCAAGTGAATGGACAATTGGAGAACCGCTGCTCTCATGTATATTGCTGGATTGAGATAGGGCACAGGTAAATATAAGGAGGGCTGAATGGGGAGCTGCACCCAGAAGGTTTTTGACCTTAATGCATATAATAGATGAGGTTTCAACGAGTAAGTAGATACCAAACATGTCAAGCCCTAATATTTTGGACACCCATGAAACAGAGACAAACTTTGGTACCCAGAAATGACTATAGGTAATACTATAGCTCATTAGTTTTAAAGTACCCCAGAATGCTGGTGCTGGAATTTTTGTTCAGTGTGCATGGTGATATGTCATGTGGAATGCAATCGCCATTTTTTTATAATACATATGACTCTGTACCAGGGGCGGATTGACCATTTGGAAACTCGGGCACTCCCCGAGGGCCCGTGGTCAGTAGGGGGCCCCAGGAGATGCCCCTGGTACCTTTTTCATAGGCTTTTTTGAGTTTAGGCAAGGACACAGGGGCCCCATGATCCCCTATTGCCTGGGGGGCCCCATGAGCTGTCAGTCCACCCCTGCTCCGTGCTATGGGAAACTATCACTAAGTAAGGCCCCGTTCAGACAGGACAGACCCGTCAGCGGATCCACCTGCTCAGCGGGGGATCTCTTTGCCGATCCCCGCTGAGCAGGTGGATGACAGGTCTGCATCCGCTCCGCTGCTGCAGAGCGGACACAGCCCGCTGACATCTATAGGGCGGTTGGATAGAAACAGACCTCTTGTCCGTTTCCACCTGGCTTTCATCCGATCCGCTGGACGGATGAGGAACGGATCCCCATCCATCTGTTTTTGGCATACAGGATCAGATCTGATGCTGGTGGGCAGGGCTGCTGTTAGAAACCATGAGGCCCCTTGCAGCCAACCTGACAGAGCCCCCCAAACCATGGGGCCCCATACAGCTTACCTAACAGGGCCTCCCCCATCCCCTACAAAAAAACAGTTTATTATGCTTCAGGACCCTGCATTAACTATATCTGGTCTCCCCGGACCCTGCATTCACCATATCTGGTCTCCCTGGACCCTGCATTCACTATATCTGGTCTCCCCGGACCCTGCATTAACTATATCTGGTCTCCCCGGACCCTGCATTCACCATATCTGGTCTCCCTGGACCCTGCATTCACTATATCTGGTCTCCCCAGACCCTGCATTCATTATATCTGGTCTCCCCGGACCCTGCATTCATTATATCCGGTCTCCCAGGACCCTGCATTCACTATATCTGGTCTCCCCAGACCCTGCATTCATTATATCTGGTCTCCCCGGACCCTGCATTCATTATATCTGGTCTCCCCGGACCCTGCATTCACTATATCTGGTCTCACCCCAGACCCTGCATTCACTATATCCGGTCTCCCCGGACCCTGCATTCACTATATCTGGTCTCCCAGGACCCTGCATTCACTATATCTGGTCTCCCCGGACCCTGCATTCACTATATCCGGTCTCCCAGGACCCTGCATTCACTATATCTGGTCTCCCCGGACCCTGCATTCACTATATCTGGTCTCCCCGGACCCTGCATTCACTATATCCGGTCTCCCCGGACCCAGCATTCACTATATCTGGTCTCCCTAGACCCTGGATTCACTATATCTGGTCTCCCTGGACCCTGCATTCACTATATCTGGTCTCCCCAGATCCTGCATTCACTATATCTGGTCTCCCAGGACCCTGCATTCACTATATCTGGTCTCCCCAGATCCTGCATTCACTATATCTGGTCTCCCCGGACCCTGCAGTCACTATATCTGGTCTCTCCGGACCCTGCATTCACTATATCTGGTCTCCCCAGACCCTGCATTCACTATATCTGGTCTCCAGATATCTCTGGTAAATATAAACTGCTAAATACCTTTTTCCATCAGCAGTTAGGGCGGAGGAGTTTTCTTTCTGCTCTAGGAAGATGCAGAACCCCAGACCTCTGTCTGGACAGTGCTGGTTGGCCCTGTGCTGATCACATGCACCTTCCCAAGAAAAAAAAAACCTCTCTAGCAATGCACACCAACTTGAGCATGTGCATGTGACTATCATTTGAGTCTGTATCTGGACATTGCAACAAGAGGAGGGGCAGAGAAGACAGGATCAAACAGCCTTTTTACACAATGCAGTGGATTAACCCCTTAGGTTCCACAGTGAGTATAACAAGCATGCTCCAAACTACGACCCTCTAGACCAGGGGTAGGCAACCTGAGAGCCGCAGGGCTTCAAGTTCCATCATGCCTCTGCAAGTCATAGCTGTAAATGTCAGTTTTGTAATCTTTGCAATACCTCATGGGAAATGTAGTTCCACAACAGCTAGAGAGCCACAGGTTGCCTACCCCTGGTCTAGGTGTTGAGGAACTGCAAGTCCCATGAGGCCTTGCAAGACTCTGACAGCCACAGGCAAGACTCCCAGAGGCAGAGGCATGATGGGACTTGTAGTAATTCAACAGCTGGAGGAGCATAGTGTGGGTTTCTGCATATACAGACTGATTTTATTGTTGTGGGTTTTGATTTTACTGTTGTGGGTTTAGTAACACTTTAAACCCAAGGCAAACATTTATTATATTGCAGCTTATCATTACTTATATGTGATAACTGCATTAGTTTTCTCTTTTAGGCTTTCTTCCTTCTGTCTTCTTTCTATTTTCCTCTGGTGATCCAGACAGCAAGTCTTGTTTTTCAGAAGCACAAGCTGTGCAGCAGAATGTATCCTTTACTGAGATGAGACAAACCATTTAACACTAGCAGTGGGGCTTACAATGATCAGCTTTTATTTAATCATGTAATAATGTAAAACGTTTATTGCTGTAACAGATGAAGTGTCAGCTGGAGTTTGACTTCAATGTATTATTGTATTTAAATCCACTGGTACATTTAACACCCCCTCCCTCCCCAACTGACAATGCTCCTGTCTGCTGTGCCTCCTGTGCACATTCCTCCACAGATGTGTCTCACTAATACAGGAGGTGTGTTACTGGCCAGATCACCAAGTGAAGATCTAGGGGCAGGGGCGGACTGACCACTTGGAGACTCGGGCACTGCCCGAGGGCCCGGGGTCAGTAGGGGGCCCCATGAGATGCCCCTGGTACCTTTTTAATAGGCTTTTTTGAGTTTGGGCAAGAACACAGAGGCCCCATGATCCCATATTGTCCAGGGGCCCCATGAGTTGTCAGTCCGTCCCTGCCTAGGGGTAAAAGCCAAAGAAAATAAAACTAATGCAGCCACCACATCTATTGATTGGTAAGTTGCAATGTATTACATTTTTGGTTCTGGGTTTAATACCCCTTTAACTTTTTTTGCTCAAAGTTATTGCTATCACATAGCGGGCCAGTAATCCCCTGTGTGATAGTATATTGCTGGTGACAGGTCCTCTTTAGGGAGACTTCAGGGGTTTCTTACATCCCTAATCTCACCCGTGGATTCCAATGATGCTGATCAAGCATAGATTGTGCTTGATCAGCTTCGTCCCCGGCCACAGAAGCCAGGGAAAGACAGTGTTGAGCTTGGAAATAGTACACATAGCTTCTGTGTTCATTCACTGGAGGGGAGATCGGCAAATGGATGTGCTGGTCCCAGGCACGGGCCATGCTGGTCCCAGACCCACAGGTGGGACAGCGGTGCCCAAGTTATATGACCAGGGGTAGGGGGTGGTCACTGGAGGAGTGTGTGGAAGTGAAAGCCAACAGTTGGCTTGGCAGGTGTAAACAAAGATCTGGCTGTGTGTTTGATCCCGGGTTCACATACGTGCGGTGTGATATATCACTTGTGATTCGCTCAGGAGCCGCACCGCATTCCTCCGCAAATCACATGCGGTTCGCATTTTGTATGGCTCTATTCGCAACGCACCTCCACCAAAAACATGCAGGACCCTTTTTTGGGACCACACTAGAATTGGATTGCATAGATATTCACACCTATAAAATACGATTCTGCACATCACATCGCGGTTTGCGCACCGATTTCAGGGCGTCATTAACTTAACAAACAAACCTGCAGCGGTTCACATGAACGGGGTGTATGTTAACAACACCCCGAAAGCGTGTTAACATACACACCCGCAGCGGTTTGCATGAACGGGGTGCGATTCTGATGCGGTGCGGAATTCGCACAGAAAACGCTGCAAATGCCGCACCGCATCAGTGTGAACCTGTGCTAAAAGTCCAAACTGCTGCTGACCTAAGCCTTACGTCGGTGGCAAAGAATGGGTTAAAGCGAGCACCTGAAGAATGCGCGAAAATTCCTGTTTTGCAGGTTTCTCAGGTGCTCCTACAATAAAAAGCTAGGAGGCCAAAAAACATGCAATCCTGCTCCAAAGAAGCTCCTGTATGGCGTGGGCAGCACAGTGGCTAAATGGTTAGCACTTCCCCCTGGCAGTATTAGGGTCGTTGATTCGATTCCCAGCCACGGCACCTCCTGCCTGGAGTTTGCATGTTCTCCCTGTGCCTTCGTGGGTTTCCTCCGGGTACTCCGGTTTCCCCCCACACTCCAAAGACATGCTGGTAGGTTAATTGGCTCCTGTATAAATTGTCCCTAGTATGTGTATGTATGAATGTGAGTTAGGGACCTTAGATTGTACGCCCCTTGAGGGTTAGGGACTGATGTGAATGTACAATATATATGTAAAGTGCTGCGTACATTGACGGCACTATATAAGTACCTGAAATAAATAAATAATAAATCTTTCTCTTAACAACACACAAAAAAATGAAAACAAAACCCTAAAAAATCGCCATGAATACATTACGCTCCAGCGTGAATTGCGGTGAAGCGCTTTATCGCTCAAAATCAGATTTCCGTGTTATTTGATCTTGCCTGTGATCTGCACGTTCTAATGACACAGACATTGAGTGTTCCAGAAATAATCCTCCACCTCCCCGATGCTTCTTCCAGTACGGCGTGTGATCCTGCCATGGTGCGAATTGGGGAAATGGACAGAGAAACGACACGAGATTCACAATGAGGCAGAGTGTGAAGCTCCAGAATATTGTTTCTGAATGGAGAAGACTGGGATTTCAGTTGTCTCTGGGTGTCGTAATCCCAGATCAGGGTCTAGAGCAGGGGGGGACTGACAACTCATGGGGCCCCCGGGCAATAGGGGATTATGGGGCCCCTGTGTCCTTGTCCAAACAAAAAAGCCTATGAAAAAGGTACCAGGGGCATCTCATGGGGCCCCCTACTGCCCCCGGGCCCTCGGGCAGTGCCCGAGTTTCCAAATGGTCAGTCCGCCCCTGGTCTGGAGCTTGGAGACTTCATAGAGATTTAGTCCTCATGCACACGGGATGTTTTCATAACGCTGGTAAAGTTAGCTGTGTAAAGTCACGTTAACCTCCCTAGCGGTCTGATTATGTCCATATTTCTGTGCTCAAAGCGGTACCATTTTTTAGCATGGAAATATGTATTTTTTTATTGTAGGCTGTAATTTTTAGGAATAACTCACTGAAATCTGTCCGAACAAGAGTCTAGTAAACATCCCGAGTATGATAAAATTTGAAACACAAAATCATAAATTAAAATTTAATAAATAATCGTAAAAAATAATAATATAATAATAATAAATTTAATTCAATAATATAATCAAACCGAAAACACTGAAATGTGAAATATAGCGCCAAGTTCGCACATCACTGAGCAAAGTCGCAGAATCGTTTTCAGTGTCTGATGACAAATTTCCCCCACGAATCATTATCACTCAATTCTGCAAGTGGTTCTGATTTACTATCGCTTTTCTCTAGCCGGTCTAAAACCGCTTTTGACCTAAAGGGACGCTTTTTGGACGCCATGGACGTTTCTCAGTTTCCAGGCAGAAAGAACAGTAAAAATGCAGGCAGGGCGCCGGACAAAGCACTCGGGACAAAATGTATGTGAAATGGTTTGATACAGGAATGTTATACTATGTGATTTTAGTGAATTTAGTGAATGTCACTTTTTTGTCATTTTGAAATTTCCCGCCAGTTCCGTCCCCGTACGTCCCGACTTCGCAGGGAAGGGAACCCGGAAGACAGATGCCGGCATCGGCCGGAGGACATTACAGGGGACACTGCAGGAGGGACATCGCGGGAGCGCAGGACAAGATAAGTGCAGAAGAGATCCCGGAGCAACGGTGCAGTGTATTCCCGAGTGTAGCTCAGGGTTACCACTTGTGGTGCTGAAACTTTACCCCGAGCTACACTCGAGAATACCGCCAGGGAGGTTAAAAACTTGTGTTTTTCAGCTTTTTTAGCGTTTAGCGGGGTTTTCCCACATTTTTCCGCATTTGCGGTTTTTACCGGGTTATATCACACTTTTAATGCTTAGATTGGAGAGACCGCACAGGTAAACTGGATTCCTAGCTCCAGAAAACAAGTGCGGATCTGTGCTCGTGCGCACTGCACACATGCTCATTTTTCTAAGCCAAGGGGCAATGTTAGATGTACTGTGCCAGTTCATAGTGTGCATGCCTATTAGTGTGCACACACGCAGGGGCGGACTGACAACTCACAGGGCCCCCAGGCAATATGGGATCATGGGGCCCCTGTGTCCTTGCCCAAACTCAAAAAAGCCTATGAAAACGGTACCAGGGGCATCTCATGGGGCCCCCTACTGTCCCTGGGCCCTCGGGCAATGCCCGAGTTTCCAAATGGTCAGTCCGCCCCTGCACACACGTTACCCAGTGGCCTCTTTAAACTGATCTGTAACTATGAGCAGTTGCGGAATGATCTTCAGCTTGTTCCTGTGTTTCTGAGACCTGATCCGCTGTACCTGCTGACCCGGCTTGCCCTTGGACACTGCTTCTGCTCCTGCCTCAGCTCTGTTCATCTGATTACCCTGACCTCGGCCTGTTTATTGGACTTGTCTTGCCTGCTGATTCTGTACTGCTTTGCCCAGCTGTTACTTACCTTGGGCGACCCCTGTACTTGCTTTGCCTGCTGATTTGCTCCCTTGGCGCCAGGGTTGCTGACTGCTGCCTGTCTCCTGGTCCTGCTTCCGTCTTCTGCTCTGGTGCAAAGCTGCTCCTGCATCTTGTTCCAAGGACTGCGACTATCAGCTCTACCCACCTACTCGTGCCACTCCTTGCCCTCACACACTCTGTCTTCACCTTCAGGAATGTTGGGCAGGAGGTGCAAGAGAGGCCTAAACAACATTCCAGTCTTCACCAAGTATGTGATAACTCCATTGAAAATGCATCAACCACGTGAGCTAAACATCCCCCATATCACAGGTGGTTAACATCATGGGTTGACGTCATGGGTCTTACCTTTTGTTGACTGACATTGGCCGTCAGGGGCCCTTACTCCTGCACAGTTCTGGACAGCAGCACTGTAAGCCCAGATCAGCATAATGACGTACTCCCAGGTGGTGTGTTAATGACAGTCTTAGCTCACGGGAATTCCGTTGGATGATGTTGGGTATCAGTCAACCTATAAAAGGAGTGTTGGACCTCAAAGCAGTAAGTCTACAGGTCACAGCGAAAGGAAAAAAGGTGAGCATTACAGCAAAAGACAACCTTACCAGGCAACTTATTTTTTTAAAAATATGTATTTAAGACCGACCCCAAGCACAACAGCAGGTGTTGTAGATGCTGAGTTTCTTCAAGGGTGCATCTGGCCTCCTTTGATCTTTTTATGACTTCCTCCTTTTAAGCTGCCTCAAGCTGCTTTTACATTCCCATTTATGTTCATTGAAGGAAAATCAGTGTACATTTACAATGGCTTCAACAGGGCGCAGATGGAGGTCACAGGAAACAGTGATAATGTCAGAGATGGTTTTACCAGGATTTCTCAATTCACCTCAAAACAGAAGCCTTATGTTTACAAGATGCTGTAGATCACTATTATATAGAGCTCTAGAGAAGGATTGGAAACCAAGCAGCTGACCAGTTTCATATCCTTAGCTTATTGCTCAACTTTTACGGTCAGTCAATGGTTCCAGGACACAACCATCATGGAGACCACCACAGCACCAAACTTGGCTCAAACAAGAGTCACAGTACCAAACTTGGCTCAAACAAGAGTCACAGCACCAAACTTGGCTCAAACAAGAGTCACAGTACCAAACTTGGCTCAAACAAGAGTCACAGTACCAAACTTGGCTCAAACAAGAGTCACAGTACCAAACTTAAGCTCACCAAACCTGTGTAGATGTCTCACCTATCTCACATTACCATAATCAGCAGCAAGATCTGCACCCTTATAGCTAGGCTTCTTCATGGATTTTTCATGTACTTCAGGACAATTGAATTAACATGTGGCACAACCCAACTGTCCTCTGGTAGAGCAGAATGGGGCACAAAGTCGGCGAGTCAAAATGGCAACTTCCTCTACAGAGGAGAGTGAGGGATGTGGCATGACAGCTCCCTCTTATACATGGGTGAACTGACAACCTTTCCTAACTTCAATTGAACCCCCTGACAAATGGGCAACCTGGGCTGTCTGAGTGGACACATCAATCAGATCATTAGACACTCAGATTGAAGTGGTTAATCTATGGAGACCCTCAGATTCCAGACACTCCTGCAGGGCAGGTCTCACTTCTTGGTCCCCCTGAGAGCCAGAAAAGGTCAGTGGGTAATTAGGCCTGACATTAACTATCTAAAACCAAATTATGGGTTATTGGTGGACTGGAAAGATCCCCAAATTACACCATAGTATTAAAGAGATTGTAAGGATCAATAGTGTGGCCCAAAACCTCACTTCATAGCACCCTCTGGTAACTTGCTCCAATGCAGCCTTCTTCAGACTGGGGAATTAGAGCTCTGATGAAGAGGGTTCATCCGTTAATGGGAGAGTCTTGGTGACAACAAGGTTTATTGACACATCCCTTGTTGAGGGTTTCCCTGCCACTTGGGTCTGGTCTCATTGACTTTTAGCTTTGGGCTTTTGTGAGTATGCATTTTTCTGTCATTTCTAATAAAAGCTTTATCTGGTATTGCACTGGGCCAGGGGTCTCCAAGGTTTTGAACAAAAGGCCAATTTACTGTCCTTCAGACTTTAAGTGGCTAGCGGGGGTAGAAAATATCCTGCGCTCAACATGAGTGAGAATAAACATGAACTCAGGGTTGGTGGTCAGCAAGAAGAGTAGTGCCCCATCATTGGTATTAGTGGGTGGAATCGGGCGTATTTACCACAAGGCAAACAAGGCATTTGCCTAGGGTTGCATTTTTTAGGGGAACAGCACTGGGATCTGAGAGAAGCTGCAGGCTGCTTGATGGTGTATGCAGAGCCCGACTGTTGTTCCCGGGGATGTCCAGAGCCGTAAAGGTGTCTTTCTCTCTGTCGCTGGAGAGGTGGGTGTTAGTGAAAGGCTCTCTTGGGTGGGGGGGGGGGAGATGGGGCAGGGGTGTTGTTGGTCACTGTCAGGCTTGTGGGGTGGGGGTCTGGTGTTGGTCATTGTCAGGCTTTCTATGCTGGGGAGGAGGGGCGTCCAATTTTTGTGTTGCCTAGGGCAGCACAAAACCTAAATACACCACTGGGTGGAATAGTACACTGTCATTGGTAGTAGTGGAACCAAAAGTGCCCCACAGTAGGTGTCAGTGGGGGGGAACAGTGCCTGATATCATTGGGAAGAATAGTGCCCCGAGGGCCAGATATTGGATAGCAAAGGGCCGCATCCAGCCCTTGGGCCACAGTTTGGAGACCCCCTGTACTAGGCCCTTGTGCCCCCTTTTTTTTTTGTTTGTTAATGGGTGGACTGACCCTTTAAACACCCCCCCCCCTCCCCCCGTAATCTACAATTTACTCTAAAGATATCCTCCTGTGAAATTTGTAAGCTATCACTGATTTCAGTGTCAGATATAAGCAGAGTATTGTATATACACAGAATGACACAATCTGACCCCGTATGACATTGACGTCTAGATCAGGTTGGGTCAAGGTGGTGTGAAGTTGCTAGTCTACGATTTCCTAGGAATGTACAGGAATGTGCGCATAGCGTGATATAACATGATGGATCTTATCTAACATTCTACAGAAATGTATACCTCCTATACGTGGGTTTACTTAGGGATAGGGGGTGTGATCATCATGTGTTCCTGACAACCACCAAGATCACCCCAAACCTGCAGATGCACTGAAATGTTTGTTCTGCAATAATGTGCATGCAAGAAAACCGGTTAATTCACTGATATGGACCCTCCACACACCCACGTTAAAAAGGCAAATGAAACATGGTCTAGACTACATGTATATGAAATAATACGTGTATTTGTAGTATTTAACCCCCTAACTGGATGGCATTTTTTCTATGTCAGTGCTGCTGATCTTCTCCAGACTCTTTCAGCCACTTTTACACGCACTCTCTTCAGTGACACCTGCAGATCATTGCTCAGAAACAGTTTCCTGATAGTGACATGGTGGACCATGCGTGTGCAATGTGGGTCAGAATTATTGAAAATTGTATCAAATACTTAGCGTAACTTTCCTTTACGGTGCCATTGGTTGTATGCTGCCATGCTGACCCCAAGAAAGCCACTTGTAGTGTTCACCAATGGCGGATGTAAGAGGGATACAACACAGGATCGTAGTGTTTCACAGTTGTCACCCCTTGACAGGAAGTGCTAGAACTAGGACTTTCATGGCAGGATCACCAGGAATTACTATATTTTCATAAAAGTTGCAGATTTATGCAGGCCATAGATGGTTTGTTTATCGGCTGTTTTTTTTTTTTTGGTCTGAAAAATGAAACATCGTTCTTTCTGTTGCCAGCAATGATTGCGAAAATCGGCCGTTTTTCACAAATATTCCAGCATGATCGATAAAAGAAATGAGGAGGAACCGCAAAAATTGGCCGATGCCATTGCCTCACTAACAGTGCGAAAATTTGCCGATTATTCTTTCGGACGAAAAATCGGCCGATAAACGAACCGTCTATGGCCTGCATAAAAAAAAGACTGAGAACCATGTAATGCTTATAGAAGATTAAATACGTACAATTCCATACTTTTTATGTTCATAAGTTGATATGGGCTGCTATTTATGTATAAAAGACATCAAGCAATGGCTGTACTCCACTGTTCCTGTATCCTCAAAAGTTCACAGATCTTTGCAGCTCACGTCATATAAACTCAATAAACTGTCCATGTCTCCTAACTTGTTATGTGTTTTACAGTCAGTCTTGTTCAGGAAGGAAGTAAATTACAGTAAGTGATGATCAGGTGGGTGTACAACCCGCGGGATGCAAATCTATGAATGAAACGAGATATTGAAAAAAAAATGAGAGTGGACAAGCAGGTAACAGTGAGGATGTGCAGCACATAATGATTTCACATCAATATGAGAAAATAAATATGTGACATAGACATACTGTATATATTTATATTTATTTTATCATACATTTTTTTTCTGATCATTATCGGTGTATATATACTCGGTGTCATTATACGGAGCGGTGTGATCATTATCGGTGTATATACACTCGGTGTCGTTATACGGCGCGGTGTGATCATTATCGGTGTATATATACTCGGTGTCATTATACGGGGCGGTGTGATCATTATCGGTGTATATATACTCGGTGTCATCATACGGCGCGGTGTGATCATTATCGGTGTATATATACTCGGTGTCATTATACGGCGCGGTGTGATCATTATCGGTGTATATATACTCGGTGTCATTATACGGCGCGGTGTGATCATTATCGGTGTATATATACTCGGTGTCATTATACGGTGCGGTGTGATCATTATCGGTGTATATATACTCGGTGTCGTTATACGGAGCGGTGTGATCATTATCGGTGTATATATACTCGGTGTCATTATACGGTGCGGTGTGATCATTATCGGTGTATATATACTCGGTGTCGTTATACGGAGCGGTGTGATCATTATCGGTGTATATATACTCGGTGTCATTATACGGCGCGGTGTGATCATTATCGGTGTATATATACTCGGTGTCATTATACGGCGCGGTGTGATTATTATCGGTGTATATATACTCGGTGTCATTATACGGCGCGGTGTGATCATTATCGGTGTATATATACTCGGTGTCATTATACGGAGCAGTGTGATCATTATCGGTGTATATATACTCGGTGTCATTATACGGTGCGGTGTGATCATTATCGGTGTATATACACTCGGTGTCATTATACGGCGCAGTGTGATCATTATCGGTGTATATATACTCGGTGTCATTATACGGCGCGGTGTGATCATTATCGGTGTATATATACTCGGTGTCATTACACATCGCGGTGTGATCATTATCGGTGTATATATACTCGGTGTCATTATATGGCGCGGTGTGATCATTATCGGTGTATATATACTCGGTGTCATTACACATCGCGGTGTGATCATTATCGGTGTATATATACTCGGTGTCATTATACGGCGCGGTGTGATCATTATCGGTGTATATATACTCGGTGTCATTATACGGAGCGGTGTGATCATTATCGGTGTATATATACTCGGTGTCATTATACGGTGTGATCATTATCGGTGTATATATACTCGGTGTCATTATATGGCGCGGTGTGATCATTATCGGTGTATATATACTCGGTGTCATTATACGGTGTGATCATTATCGGTGTATATATACTCGGTGTCATTATACGGGGCGGTGTGATCATTATCGGTGTATATATACTCGGTGTAATTATACGGCGCGGTGTGATCATTATCGGTGTAGATATACTCGGTGTCGTTATACGGCGCGGTGTGATCATTATCGGTGTATATATACTCGGTGTCGTTATACGGCGCGGTGTGATCATTATCGGTGTATATATACTCGGTGTCATTATACGGCGCGGTGTGATCATTATCGGTGTATATATACTCGGTGTCATTATACGGCGCGGTGTGATCATTATCGGTGTATATGTACTCGGTGTCAGTATACGGAGCGGTGTGATCATTATCGGTGTATATATACTCGGTGTTATTATACGGCGCGGTGTGATCATTATCGGTGTATATATACTCGGTGTCATCATACGGCGCGATGTGATCATTATCGGTGTATATATACTCGGTGTCATTATACGGCGCGGTGTGATCATTATCGGTATATATATACTCGGTGTCATTATACGGTGCGGTGTGATCATTATCGGTGTATATACACTCGGTGTCATTATACGGCGCAGTGTGATCATTATCGGTGTATATATACTCGGTGTCATTATACGGCGCTGTGTGATCATTATCGGTGTATATATACTCGGTGTCATTACACATCGCGGTGTGATCATTATCGGTGTATATATACTCGGTGTCATTATACGGAGCGGTGTGATCATTATCGGTGTATATATACTCGGTGTCATTATACGGTGTGATCATTATCGGTGTATATATACTCGGTGTCATTATATGGCGCGGTGTGATCATTATTGGTGTATATATACTCGGTGTCATTATACGGTGTGATCATTATCGGTGTATATATACTCGGTGTCATTATACGGGGCGGTGTGATCATTATCGGTGTATATATACTCGGTGTCATTATACGGTGTGATCATTATCGGTGTATATATACTCGGTGTCATTATACGGGGCGGTGTGATCATTATCGGTGTAGATATACTCGGTGTCGTTATACGGCGCGGTGTGATCATTATCGGTGTATATATACTCGGTGTCATTATACGGCGCGGTGTGATCATTATCGGTGTATATATACTCGGTGTCATTATACGGCGCGGTGTGATTATTATCGGTGTATATATACTCGGTGTCATTATACGGCGCGGTGTGATCATTATCGGTGTATATATACTCGGTGTCATTATACGGAGCAGTGTGATCATTATCGGTGTATATATACTCGGTGTCATTATACGGTGCGGTGTGATCATTATCGGTGTATATATACTCGGTGTCATTATACGGCGCGGTGTGATCATTATCGGTGTATATACACTCGGTGTCATTATACGGCGCAGTGTGATCATTATCGGTGTATATATACTCGGTGTCATTATACGGCGCGGTGTGATCATTATCGGTGTATATATACTCGTTGTCATTACACATCGCGGTGTGATCATTATCGGTGTATATATACTCGGTGTCATTATACGGCGCGGTGTGATCATTATCGGTGTATATATACTCGGTGTCATTACACATCGCGGTGTGATCATTATCGGTGTATATATACTCGGTGTCATTATACGGCGCGGTGTGATCATTATCGGTGTATATATACTCGGTGTCATTATACGGAGCGGTGTGATCATTATCGGTGTATATATACTCGGTGTCATTATACGGTGTGATCATTATCGGTGTATATATACTCGGTGTCATTATATGGCGCGGTGTGATCATTATCGGTGTATATATACTCGGTGTCATTATATGGCGCGGTGTGATCATTATCGGTGTATATATACTCGGTGTCATTATACGGTGTGATCATTATCGGTGTATATATACTCGGTGTCATTATACGGGGCGGTGTGATCATTATCGGTGTATATATACTTGGTGTCATTATACGGAGCGGTGTGATCATTATCGGTGTATATATACTCGGTGTCATTATACGGCGCGGTGTGATCATTATCGGTGTATATATACTCGGTGTCATTATACGGCGCGGTGTGATCATTATCGGTGTATATGTACTCGGTGTCAGTATACGGAGCGGTGTGATCATTATCGGTGTATATATACTCGGTGTCATTATACGGAGCGGTGTGATCATTATCGGTGTATATATACTCGGTGTCATTATACGGCGCGGTGTGATCATTATCGGTGTATGTATACTCGGTGTCATTATACGGCGCGGTGTGATCATTATCGGCGTATATATACTCGGTGTCATTATACGGCGCGGTGTGATCATTATCGGTGTATATATACTCGGTGTCATCATACGGCGCGGTGTGATCATTATCGGTGTATATATACTCGGTGTCATTATACGGCGCGGTGTGATCATTATCGGTGTATATATACTCGGTGTCATTATACGGAGCAGTGTGATCATTATCGGTGTATATATACTCGGTGTCATTATACGGTGCGGTGTGATCATTATCGGTGTATATACACTCGGTGTCATTATACGGCGCAGTGTGATCATTATCGGTGTATATATACTCGGTGTCATTATACGGCGCGGTGTGATCATTATCGGTGTATATATACTCGGTGTCATTACACATCGCGGTGTGATCATTATCGGTGTATATATACTTGGTGTCATTATACGGCGCGGTGTGATCATTATCGGTGTATATATACTCGGTGTCATTACACATCGCGGTGTGATCATTATCGGTGTATATATACTCGGTGTCATTATACGGAGCGGTGTGATCATTATCGGTGTATATATACTCGGTGTCATTATACGGTGTGATCATTATCGGTGTATATATACTCGGTGTCATTATATGGCGCGGTGTGATCATTATCGGTGTATATATACTCGGTGTCATTATACGGTGTGATCATTATCGGTGTATATATACTCGGTATCATTATACGGGGCGGTGTGATCATTATCGGTGTATATATACTCGGTGTCATTATACGGAGCGGTGTGATCATTATCGGTGTATATATACTCGGTGTCATTATACGGAGCGGTGTGATCATTATCGGTGTATATATACTCGGTGTCATTATACGGAGCGGTGTGATCATTATCGGTGCATATATACTCGGTGTCATTACACGTCTCGGTGTGATCATTATCGGTGTATATATACTCGGTGTCATTACACGTCTCGGTGTGATCATTATCGGCGTCTATATCCTCTGTGTCATTACACGGCGCGGTGTGATCAGTACAGACGCAGCAAGAAGCGGCGTTCTCCTGTACAGTAATCACGGTCACCGTGCTCTCAGTCTCCTCCTCCGTAGAATGAGGTCAGGGCGAGCTGGTTCTGTAACATGCTGTAACATTAGCTGAGCTTTGAAGACAAGCTGGAGAGAACTTACATAACCCGGAGAGAGGGAAGCCGAGCAGCCATTTGCAGAGTGTACTCTAACTATTAGGGAGATAAACAGCGCGGTGCTGTGGGCTCACTCTCCACACTGCACAGGAAATGATAAAAGTCACACCTCACCATGGTGGCAATGGTGGCAGACAATTGTGGGTTTTGTGGCCGGCTGCAGCACAGTTACCAATATTTTACAATTGTTTCCACACCGTATGCTGCTTTGTATCAGTATTGTGTGCTTATCACACTCTGACATTTGTGCAGTTTGATTAAAGATCATTAAACCGTCAGTATTTCTGCTAATGGAAACACTTTATACTACAGAAGGGTAGCTGCCTGGGGCCCAGACAAAGGGGCGGGGGGGGGGGTTATAAAATTAGAATGGTGGATAATGAATCTATCTTTTATCATTGTTATGTTTCCATAGTATCTAGTAGTAGTTAATCACATTTATGGCTTTGTTCTGTAATTTTAAAGACCATACATAGCTTCTCGTAGATAATCACACATGGCTTTCTGTGATTTTGAAATGTAACTTCTTCAAGCCACTTCTTCATTTCATGAAGGTACCCCAGCATTTAGCCACTCTTCATTTCATAAAGGTACCCCGGCATTTAGCCACGTCTTCATTTCATGATGGTACCCCACCATTTAGCCGCTTCTTCATTTCATGAAGGTACCCCAGCATTTAGCCACTCTTCATTTCATGAAGGTACCCCAGCATTTAGCCACTCTTCATTTCATAAAGGTACCCTGGCATTTAGCCACTCTTCATTTCATAAAGGTACCCCGGCATTTAGCCACGTCTTCATTTCACGATGGTATCCCACCATTTAGCTGCTTCTTCATTTCATGAAGGTACCCCACCATTTAGCCACGTCTTCATTTCATGAAGGTACCCCACCATTTAGCCGCTTCTTCATTTCATGAAGGTACCCTACCATTTAGCCGCTTCTTCATTTCATGAAGGTACCCCACCATTTAGCCGCTTCTTTATTTCATGAAGGTACCCTACCATTTAGCTGCTTCTTCATTTCATGAAGGTACCCCACCATTTAGCTGCTTCTTCATTTCATGAAGGTACCCCACCATTTAGCTGCTTCTTCATTTCATGAAGGTACCCCGGCATTTAGCCGCTTCTTCATTTCACAAAGGTACCCCGGCATTTAGCCGCTTCTTCATTTCACGAAGGTACCCGGGCATTTAGCCACTTCTTCATTTCACGAAGGTACCCCGGCATTTAGCCGCTTCTTCATTTCACTAAGGTACCCTGGCATTTAGCCGCTTCTTCATTTCACAAAGGTACCCGGGCATTTAGCCGCTTCTTCATTTCACGAAGGTATCCCAGCATTTAGCCGCTTCTTCATTTCATGAAGGTACCCCACCATTTAGCCACGTCTTCATTTCATGAAGGTACCCCACCATTTAGCCACATCTTCATTTCATGAAGGTATCCCGGCATTTAGCCGCTTCTTCATTTCACGAAGGTACCCGGGCATTTAGCCGCTTCTTCATTTCACGAAGGTACCCGGGCATTTAGCCGCTTCTTCATTTCACGAAGGTAGCCGGGCATTTAGCCGCTTCTTCGTTTCACGAAGGTACCCCACCATTTAGCCACGTCTTCATTTCATGAAGGTACCCCACCATTTAGCCACGTCTTCATTTCATGAAGGTACCCCACCATTTAGCCACGTCTTCATTTCATGAAGGTACCCGGGCATTTAGCTGCTTCTCATTTCATGAAGCTACTCCGGCATTTAGCTGCGTCTTCATTTCATGATGATACCCCACCATTTAGCCGCTTCGTCATTTCATGATGATACCCCACCATTTAGCCGCTTCTTCATTTCATTAAGGCACCCCAGCATTTAGACGCTTCTTCATTTCATGAAGGTACCCCGGCATTTAGCCGCTTCTTAATTTTATGAAGATACCCCAGCATTTACCCGCTTCTTAATTTCATGAAGATACCCCGGCATTTATATCCACACTGGTAGCACCAACACCTTAATCCATTTACCATGGAAAGGCAGATGTTATTGTCCAGGAATAGGATGAGAGGTTTGAAAGTTGTGGAACCACCCTGCTCTAGTTACATAATCCCATCCTTGCTGTCAGGAAGGTTCATATATGATAATCCTTTGATTTACATGGCTGAAGGTGTCAAGTGTTATCAAAATATTAAAATGCATTATATGTGGAAGACAGATGGTGCTAAAGGCCACCACCCCTTTTTAATGATGGACGCTCCAGTGGGATGAACTAGATGGTCTCTTTCATGACTCTTGAGGGCCTGTTGTCCTCTCTGTCCAAAATGTGCATCTTACTGTCTCCTCAATGTACAGGTCTTTGCATTCCTCACCACACTGCGCTGCATATCCTAAATTAATTTTGCATGTGTTTGAGTGTTGGGTCTTTCAATAGTACAAGTTTAGGACAATGTTCACTAAAGGTCCTTCTGAGTTTTTTTCAATACTCCAGGTACATAATGAGTGACTATATTACTCTGCATGTTCTGCTTCTACCCTCTGTGAGATGATCCGATGCTTTTGGTTGACCTTGTGGACGTTTTGATGAAAGTACAGTGTGAGTAACTGTAGTAGCAACTTTGGGAATACCAGGTAAAACTCTGGACATGAACTTGAGGAAAACAAACCTTTTACTTAACCAGCACTGGTTGAGACTTAGCAAGGACTCGTGTCTGCAAAGCTAATTGCCTTCAAAAGCCTCTTACATGGTGTATATACCAACAATTACGTCACAATGCATATATTTCCTCTTTCACTTTCTTTACATTCAAAAGACTTTCTAAACTGTGCAGTATATGGCCTTGAGTCCCAGCTACAGATAAGAATACCAGCTACAGATTGGAACACATTACTTCACAGGAAATAAGGGAGGGGGGAGAGAGCTGGTGACCTTGCGAACAGAGGCTGTTAGAAATGTTAAAGTTTAAAGGGAAACTGCAATATCTGGGTGCTGCCACATAACCACAAACCTTTAAAGCACCCCGGTGGTGTCCATGCTCTTTTTATGTAGACTTTGTCTGGTACCATCTCAGCCTGATGTTGAGTTCTAATAACTCCCAGTTTGTGTTCCATTCGGAGGTACTGGTACAGACACTGGTACAAACTATGTGGGTAGGTTTCCTGTAGACCGCAAGGACCCTCGTCCTTGACATGTTACACAAAATATAAATAGGATAACTTGTTATTCTGTGTAAACTTTATGTCTATGTCCACTGAGTTTGAGTTCAGGACAAACTTGTATATCTAATCTTGATTCACGTATCATTGTGAATCAATGAGTTGGTGTTATTCTCCTGAAAGAGTTCAAGGTTATCTTCACCTTCTGCTGCTCCATGTACAGGTTAGCTACAATAAAAGATACAGGTGATCCCATAGCACAGCCATCTTTCTCTCTATAGAAGTTGTCCATGTACCTGAAATAGGTGGTGTTGATGCAAAGGTCCAGAAAGAAATTTACTTGGTCTGGCTTGAGTTCTGTTCTACTGTCAATAGTCTTATTATATTTCAGATGTTTCCTTACAGTCTTAATAGCCTCTGCAGTTGGTGTACAAGTAAAAAGAGATATGACTTCATAGACGTACAGTGTTGACAGATTCTAAGTTCTGAATATTATGTACCGTGTTGCCAAGTAAGGTTGATAATAGACAAAGCAATGTTATATATGACGTTGGTGCTGCTGATAATTGGCATTAGAGTGGCACCTGCCTTTCATAACTTAGGAAGTTTATAGCTGGTGTAGATTCCCCAGAATATAGGTACAAGGTCCAATCAATGACTATTACCTTTTCTAACTCTTGTAAACAGTCTATCAACTTTTTCTTGTAACCGTTAGTCGGATACCTGTTTAGTGCTAGCATCCCTGAGAAGAGTTGCAGTCTTAGAATGGTAATTGGATGTTTTCATGACCACCATGCATCTCCCCTTGTCCACTGGCAGGATGTTGGTGCTACCTGTGTGGCTATAAATGTTGCGTATTTTCTTGACACTCATTAGAACTGATGAAGTGACTTGGATAAGCTACGAAAAATCTTCAACATCATAGAAAAAGTCCTGCTGAACGTGACTAACCACTGCTAGGTATACATGACCTTGATAAATGAGAACCTTCACAGTCAAATTTACATAGTCATTTGTATTTTAGGAAATTAAAATGGATGTGAACCCGACCTAAATGGCATTTAGCTTCCTAAAACAAAGTGTACCATAAAGAAGTACAATAAAATTCTGGTTTTACGTCTTTTTTTTTTTCTTCATCTCAGTGTTCATGGTCTCTTGTAGACTTTTTTTAAGTTACTTCTTGTCTACATGCACGTGTTCCGGAATCAACTGCACATCATTGCCTGGAATAGTTTTTGGTTATTAAAATTCATAGACAATGTTTGCATTGGTACAGTTGCTTGTAATCTCCACTAGGAGCGTGTGTGCCAGGCTGACAACAAAGAAGAGCAATTGGGAGTCAGTTGTTACAACAGGAAGTGCCTGAACAAGGACCTTCTCGGCAGGATCGGTAGGTATTATAATGAAAGCCACAACATTAAAAATATTGAAAATAACTTTTGAAATTACATTGGTATGTTAAAGCTTATACTGTATGAGACTTTTTTCATTGAGTTTAGATCTACTTAAACATGCAGACAGATTCAGGGTTGGAAAAATGCAGATGGATCTTGAGTTTCGTCATGGCAAACACCACTGAAACCTACAATGGGGCACTATTCCTTCCACAGACAACAATAATGGGGCATTATTCCTCTCACTGACACTAATGATAGGGGCAGGGCACTATTCCTTCTACTGACATTAATGATAGGGCACTATTCTTCCTACTGATACCAATGATGGGGCACTATTCCTCCCACTGATACCAATGATGGGGCACTATTCCTCCCACTGACACCAATGATGGGGCACTATTCCTCCCACTGACACCAACAATTGGGCACTATTCCTCCCACTGATACCAATGAGGGGGCACTATTCCTCCCACTGACACCAACAATTGGGCACTATTCCTCCCACTAATACCAATGATGGGGCACTATTCCTCCTACTGATACCAATGATGGGGCACTATTCCTCCTACTGATACCAATGATGGGGCACTATTCCTCCCACTGATACCAATGATGGGGCACTATTCCTCCTACTGACACCAATGATGGGGCACTATTCCTCCCACTGATACCAATGATGGGGCACTATTCCTCCCACTGATATCAATGATGGGGCACTATTCCTCCCACTGACACCAATGATGGGGCACTATTCCTCCCACTGATACCAATGATGGGGCACTATTCCTCCTGATATCAATGATACAGCACTATTCCTCCCACTGAAACCAATGATGGGGCACTATTCCTCCCACTAATACCAATGATAGGGCACTATTCCTCTTACTGATATCAATGATACGGCACTATTCTGCCTGACATCAATGATACGGCACTATTCCTCCCACTGAAACCAATGATGAGGCACTTTTCCTCCTACTGATACCAATGATAGGGCACTATTCCTCTTACTGATATCAATGATACGGCACTATTCCTCCTGACATCAATGATACGGCACTATTCCTCCCACTGAAACCAATGATGGGGCACCATTCCTCCTACTGATACCAATGATAAGGACTATTCCTCATACTGACACCAATGATGGGGCACTGTTCCTCCTACTGAAACTAATGATAGGGCACTATTCCTCCCACTGATACCAATGATAAGGACTATTCCTCCTACTGACATCAACGATAGGGCACTATTCCTCCTACTGACACCAATGATGGGACACCATTCCTCTTACTGACTCTAATGATAAGGCACTATTCTTCCCACTCACACTATTGATGGGGCACTATTCCTTTCACTGACACCAATAATGGGGCACTATTCCTCCCACTGACACCAATGATGGGGCACTATTCATCCCACTGACGCCAACAATGGGAAACTATTCCTCCCATTGATGCCAGTGATGGGACACTATATATCCCATTAATACCAATGACAAGGCATTGTTTACTCCCACTGATGCCAGGACATTTTCTTCTCCCACTAGCCACAGTCTGGCCCCCCTAAAGTCTGAAGGGCAGTAAACTGGCCCTTCGTTTATAAAGTTTGGAGACCCCTGCCTTAGAAGGTTCTCCCACCATCTTGGTTTGTCTATTTTAATAAATCAGTCCTAAGTGATTGTAAACTAACAAATATGTTATACTTACTTGCTCTGTGTAATGGTTTTGCACAGAGCAGCCCTGATCCTCCTCTTTTGGGGTCCCCTCATTGGTGCTCCTGGCTCCCCCCCTTCTGCTGAGTGCTATGGTGGCACTTGGGCAGGCTCGCTCCCGGGCCGTGCTCTGTGTGTCCAGGGTCCTGTTTATGTAGCTTTGAGGGCAACCTGGAAAAAACACAAATCTTTCAATAACAGGTTTCTGAACCAGCATAATTGTAATGGACAGTCTCAGCCACAGTGTACATTGTCAGGACGGAATTACAGACAGCATCAGCATGCCAATTTGGTTTCAAATGACTGGCATAAGACGTTTCCCCAAAATTTTTGTTTTTGTTGTAATAAAAGCTGGCAATGCTGATATACCCTATTTTTACTCGAATAATTCCACCTGAACCCTTGAGAATGGCCACCACTGGGATTATCTGAGCACCCCATTTCTGGCTTGCTGCAAGAGCAACCACTAATAGAGGTTCAGCAGAAATTATAGCTAGGTACAGCTGTTCTTTGGTTCTTTATTTTTTTCTTGACCTCTCTATAATATCTATACAGTCATGGTCAAAAATATTGGCACCCCTGCATTCCTGTCACATAATGCACCACTTAGCCCAGAAAATTGTTGTAATTACAAATGTTTAGGCATTCTCCTGTTTATTTCTTTTGTTTGTATTGTTATGACAGAGAAAAAGTGGAGAAACAAAAAGCCAAATCTGACATATTCCACACAAAACCCCAAAAATGGACTGGACAAAATTATTGGTGTCTTCTCAAAATTGTAAGAAATAATTGCATTCCACATTTGTGATGCTCCTGTAATTTGTAATTAAACTCACCTGTATCAATTAACAGGTGCTGACAATATGGAAATCACTCTAGCAACCATTTAAAATGGTGAAAAATTTACTCAACCTTTCTGTTTTGTGTGCCACATGGAACATGGAGAAGAAAAAGAGCAGCAAAGAATTGTCTGAGGATTTGAGAACAAAAATTGTGGAAAAGTATGGACGATCTCAAGGTTACAAGTCCATCTCCAGAGATCTTAATGTTCCTGTATCCACTGTGTGCAACATTGTCAAGACGTTTACAGCCTATGGCACTGTAGCTAATCTCCCTGGATGTGGACAAAAGAGAAAAATTGATCAAAGATTGCAACAAAGGATTGTTCGAATGGTAGCTAAAGAACCTCCATCAACTTTCAGACAAATTCATGCTGACCTTCATGCACAGGGTACAACTATGTCAGCTCGTACTATACGTCACAATCTGAGTGAAAAGGGATGCTATGGTAGGAGAGCCAGGAGGACCCCACTGCTGACACCGAAACATAAAAAAGACATATTGGAGTTTGCCTAAACTTACCTGAAGAAGTCAAAAGCCTTTTGGGAGAATGTGCTGTGGACAGGCAAAACAAAATGACAGCTTTTTGGTAAAGCTCATCATTCTACTGTTTTCATAAACATAAATGAGTATCACATACGTAGTGATGGAGGCCAATGGAGAGAGGGCTTCCCTTGCGGCTAAGTTCCGGACTCCCCTGAGAGTGGGACAGCGGGAGTCAGGCCCAAAGTTGCACAGGTCGCCTGTAGGAGTGCTGGTTGGTGGTGCACTTAGAAGCACAGCTGGTGCACAGAGATAGGTCTGCAGACAGGAGTCGCCTGTGTGTGGTGTGCAAGCTCTTCCAGGATTTAGATGTTTACTGGGTAGTCGGTTCAAGCCAAGCTCAGGTACCAGGTGGGAATCAGAGCAGACGTAGTCAGATGGGATAGCCGAGGTCATACACAGAGGAGCGAGAGAGACAGTATCCGTAAGCCAAGCCAAGGTCAGATCAGGGATAAAGCAGAGTAGGCAGGTCCAGGAGCAAGCCAGTTGGTAACAGGAAATCACAGGTCAGAATAACAGGAACAGGGCATGGGGAGCTAGAGATCATCCAGCCACTTGAGGAAGTGATGAGCCTCCTTATAAAGGCCGTCTGGCACCAAACTGAGGCTGATGTGTGCTTCTACGGCCATGCAGAGTACTGGCAGAAATGCCAGATCTTCCAGAACTTCTGCCGTGGACAGGACCCTGACAATGAGGCTTTTAAAGAAAAGAATCCAGTCCCTCCAGTCAAACATGGTGGAGATTCACTGATGTTTTGGGGTTGCTTTGTTGCTTCAGGCACTGGATGTCTTGACCGTGTGCATGGCATTATGAAATCTGAAGACTACCAAAGAATTCTGGGGTGCAATGTAGGGCCCAGTGTCAGAAAGTTGGGTCTCCGTCAGAGGTCATGGGTCTTACAGCAGGACAATGACTCAAGGCACACTTCAAAAAGCCCCCAGAAATGGTTTCAGACAAAGCGCTGGAGAGGACTGAACTGGCCAACAATGAGTCCAGATCTCAGTCCCATAGAGCACCTCTGGAGAGATCTCAGAACAGCAGTTGGGAAAAGGAACTCTTCCAATCTGAGAGACCTGGAGCAGTTGGCGAAAGAAGAGTGATCCAAAATTCCAGTAGAGAGGTGGAAGAAACTCATTGATGGTTACAGGAAGCCATTGATTTTAGTTTTTTCCAAGAGGAGTGCTACCAAATATTAAAGTGGGGGGTGCCATAATTTTGTCCAGTACATTTTTGTGGTTTTGCATGGAATGTGACAGATTTGGCTTCTTGTTTCTCCCTTTTTTGTGTCATACCAATACAAACAAAAGAAATAAACATGAGAATGCCTAAACATTTGTAATTGCAACAATATTCTGGGCAAACTGGTGCATTATGTGGCAGAAATGCAGGGGTGCCAATGACTGTACATTTACACTTAACTATCTAATGATCATAATTGTCAATCCACTATGACCCCCCCCCCCCTCTATGCCACTAGCTCATTCAGATTGTCTATGCTTGGATAAGTCGGAATAGTTTGAGTGCTCCATTTCTGCTTTGTTACATGTGGAGCCATGCGTATCTCTCTCTTTGTTCTCAGGTGGAGGATTGGCAGTAGCAAAATAACTGAAAGAGCAGAGCAAAAGGGAGTAGGGTCTGCTTTGAGGAGGCCATGCTCTGGGCAGAGGATAGCAGCCGTACAGCAAAACCATTATTCAAAGAGCCAGCAGCTGGTGCTTTCTTCAAGCTTGTCCCATTGAGTAGTACAAAGATGAAGTGTCAGACTGCACATGGGTGGCAAGGAGGGGAGATCAGGTACAGTGGCATCAGCTGCCATCTGGAGCTGCAAAAAGAAATACCCCCAGGTCTGGCAGTCTGAGACCCACTAGGTCTTTGTGCCTCAACCCCTCCCATATAATATAGTGGAAATTTCCTAAACTGGGTTTCTCAGAGATGCAGATTCCCAGCCACAATTTTTCTTCTTTTTAACGAATTAACTTTTTGAATACTACAAAAAAAAATATATATATATATATATATATACTGCTCAAAAAAATTAAAGCAAGACTTTGAAAACACATCAAATCTAAATGGGGAAAAATCTCATGCTTGATATCTATACTGATACGGACTGGGTAATGTGTTAGGAACGTAATGATACCCCATCATTTGATAGAAATGAAAATTATCAACCTACAGAGGACTGAATTCAAGGACACCCCAAAAATCAAAATGAAAAAATTATGCAGCAGGCTAGTCCATTTTGCTAAAATTTAATTTCAGCAACTCAAAAAGGTACTCAGTAGTTTGTATGGCCCCCACGTGCTTGTATGCATGCCTGGGAACGTCAGGGCATGCTCCTAATGAGACGATGGATGGTGTCTTGGGGTGTTTTCTCCCAGATGTGGACCAGGGCATCACTGATGTCCTGGACAGCCTGAGGTGAAACCTGGCAGCGTCAGTTGGACCAAAACATGATGTCCATGTCCAAAACATGATGTGCATTCTATTGGATTTAGGTCAGGCGAATGTGGGGGTCATTCAACGGTATCAATTCCTTCATCCTCTAGGAACTGCCTGAATACTCTCACCACATGAGGCTGGGCATTGTTGTGCACCAGGAGGAACCCAGGACCCACTGCACCAGAGTTGGGTCTAGCAATGGATCCAAGGATTTCATCCCGATACCTAATGGCAGTCAGGGTGCCATTGTTTAGCCTGTACAGGTCTGTGCATCCCTCCATGGATATGGCCCTCCAGACCATCACTGACCCACCACCAAAATGGTCATGCTGAACATTACAGGCTGTTACAGGCAACATAACATTCTCCACGGCTTCTCCAGACCCTTTCACGTCTGTCACATGTGCTCAGGGTGAACCTGCTCTCATCTGTGAAAAGTACAAGGCACCAGTGGTTGACCTGCCAATTCTGGTGTTCAATGACAAATGCCAGTCGAGCTCTATGGTGCCGGGCAGTGAGCACAGGCCCACTAGAGGACATCGGGCCCTCAGACCACTCTAATGAAATCTGTTTCTGATTGTTTGGTCAGAGACATTCACACCAGTGGTCTGCTGGAGGTCATTTTGTAGGGCTCTGGCAGTGCTCATCCTGTTCCTCCTTGCACAAAGGAGCAGATACCGGGTCCTGCTGATGGGCTAAGGACCTTCTACAGCCCTATCCAGCTCTCCTAGAGTAACTGCCTGTCTCCTGGAATCTCCTCCATGCTCTTGAGACTGTGCTGGGAGACACAGCAAACCTTCTGGCAATGGCATGTATTGATCCGCCATCCTGGAGGAGTTGGAGTGCCTGAGCAACCTCTGTAGGGTCCAGGTGTCGCCTCATGCTACCAGTAGTGACGCTGACCCTAGTCAAATGCAAAACTAGTGAAAAACAGTCAGAAAAGATGAGTGGGGGAAAAAATGTCAATGGCCTCCACCTGTAAAACTATTCTTGCTTTCGGGTCGTCTCATTGTTGCCCATCTAGTGCACCTGTTGTTAATTTCATTAACACCAAAGCAGCTGAAACTGATTAACAACCCCCTCTGCTACTTACCTGACCAGATCCATATCCCAGGAGTTTCATTGACTTGATGCTAAACTCTGATTAAAAAGTGTTCCTTTAATTTTTTTGAGCAATATATATACTATATATATTTGTTTTTATTTGTTTTTCTACATGCATTTACATTTTTATGTATTTTTGGTATTTATGCTAGTTTAGGTACTTTATTTCTGCAATTCATCTGCATTGCCAGCATATTTTTTTCTTTTTATTTCTTTACTTATTGTTTAGTAAGGGAACTAAAGTCCTCATTGGCTGGGTGACAAAAGAAAGTTTCCTGAACCCAGGAACGGGGCATCCCTTACAGGAAAAGGGAAGAAACTTGGAGGGGGATATATACAAATAAATACATGTAGAAAAATGTTATATACATCCTTTCTATAGCTGTCTATAGCTTACAGCAGGAAAATAACAATTTACCACAAAACGTATGTACAGATGTGCGTTCAATTAATAGGAAGCACCTGCCCCTCAAGGGAAATCCTTCATAGAAGCAATGGGGCTTCTTGTTCTTGAGCAGGTAGACAGCAATCTTGGGGTGCCTGCAGAACAGTAGGAGAAAAAAACAGGCAAATGAGAAACAAACATAGCCCTGACTCTGGCTAACTAGCTACAACCTGTGAAACTATAAGGCATTTTAGCAAGTCTAAGAAAAAATGTTCCTTTTGTAGTTTTCAAAAGATCCCTTTACATGAGAACATAAGGAGGAGTCCCTCATGATAGGACAATGAGACCAGGCGGTCTCCTTGCATCTTTCCTCAGCCAGCACATCTGGGAAACAAAAAGGGTAAGAGTTGGGGCTAATCTGAAAAGAAATGGGCAAAATCTGCTGGGTTGGAATCCACTTTCAGTAGTATTTTAAGGGGCTATGCAGTCTCACCATGGTGTCATCAGGCTTCCTGGCAACCACTGAATAACTGTGGTTAAGCTGGCCAGCCTTGATAACCGTCACCTGGTCTCTGTAAATGGCCCAGCTCCTGCTCCACATTTGCTTAATGTCTTCGTAACGAGACCAAGCCTCTTCCACATGAGGCCCTATTAGAGGTCTGGAGACATGCATCTAGTCCCAGACCAAGTCATCCTCCCACTGAGACCTGGATTCCTTGACGATGACCATGACAATCTGGGGGACATAAAGGTAGTCCAGTCCCCATTCCAGAGCCATTCTCTTCTGCACCTTCTGGAACTGAGATAAGTGGGGAAGCTTCTCCTTATCTCCCAATCCTTGCTGTATATGAGTGTGGGGACTGAAGGATCCATTTCTTTAAAATTGGGTTTTTGGCCCTAATCCTAGGCCAAAGAGAGGACGATTTTGGCTGGGCCCAAGTGGGTATCCTAACAGGCTCTGTCCTGCAAGAATGTCCAGCTGGTCTGGTGTGTGAGAACTTCCTGACGGTCCCATCAGTTAGTCTGTGTCCTCAGTAGTATCCCCCCAGTCCCATTCCTCCTCTGAGTCTTCTTGGGTCCATTCTTCCTGCTTGACCTCTGGGACCCAAACTCAGCCTGTAGCCAGGGTGACTTCCAATCCATCCCCCCTCCACTGGCACTCTCCGCTGGCTCATCTGAGGACTGGCCATACTCGCAGACTGGGTCCTTCCTGGCGGAATGGTCAGGGCAGCTGGGTGAGGCTGGCATCTCCTGGACTTCTGCTGGTTCCATCTGGGCAGCACTTGTGAACACCGGCCCGACAGCAGCATCTCCAGGTGGGTGATAAGTAATAGTAGGCAGCCTGTCACGTACCTGATAGGAGACTGAGTTGACGAGGTCGGCCTTACTTGTGTCCCTAGCCCTGACCCCACTGAGGTTGGGACAGGGGGAGTCTAGGGACCAGGGGGACAAGAGTGCCAGGAGTTGTTGCATGTGGCTCTTGCAGATGATGGCCTTGGTAGACTGAGTATCCACTGATTTAGGGCCGGATGTGCAGCAGAGCACATCATTAATTCCAGCCACTTTGGGGCAACTGGACATTTGTAACTGGACAGGGTAGCAGGCTGTTCCGGTTGCTCTGGACAAGCAAAAACATGTGGTAAGCACTGATTTTTGCAGGCTTTAGTAGTAGCAGAACATAGGTCTCAGCCGCTGGTAGGTGACCAGGCATTTGTAAACCAAAGGGGTGTCGTAGCTCTCCGTGGTTGTTACGGGTAATGATGAGCACAGTAGTAGTACAGCAAGCAGGTACATCGTGGACAGAATCTTTTGTGATAGCCATCTGTAGAGCAGCAAAAAGATTTGTAGATACTGATGGGACGTTCCCGTTGCTCTGGACAACAGCGAGCAAGACATTTCACTGACTTTAGCAGATAAAAATCGAGCATAGTCTTTCACATCAACCACCTGTAGAGCAGCAGGAAGACTTTTAGATAGGCCCGGCATGGTTTGCCACAGGTGATAGCATCAGCAAAGGCACTTTATTCACAGCAACAGTCATTCCAGCGGCACAACTCCATTTTCCCGCCTGGCTCCGTGATACTTTCAGCAGCAAACAACACTTTCCCTGGCTCGTTGGTTGCTGGTTTCTAGGGTCAATGGCCGTGCAGGTTGCTATAGGGACATCCCAGGTTTACGAGCGGAAGCATGTAGCATTACCCCCTTAGGAGTCGCTGAGTTTTGGGTCATCCTATAATTCTGGACAGCCAGGCAACTTGAGCTTTCTTTCACACTTGCACACCGGGGACAGTAAACAGTCCTTGAGCTTGTTTTTGTGATTTTTTTTAAGGGGAATTGAACTTGGATGGGGTTGAGGGGTGTATGGGATGCCCAAGGAACTGTGAATATGAGGAAAAATCTCCTTAGCAACTATGTACAAGTCCATAGACAGTCTCTTCTTGAAGAGCTCTCCAGCCCTTCTGGTGTGCCTCTTCAGACCCCAGATGAATCCACCTCTTCACCCAGCTGCCTGAGGGAATCCCTGGGCAATGGGACCGAGAAATTGCCACTTGGTAAAGTAACCCCAGATGAGGAGCTAGTTAGGTTTTCCACCTGACTGCCCTCTCCCCTTATCTAGCCCAGGAGTGCAGGATTACTCACTCAGTCCTCTCCTGTAAGCTTCTGGGTTGGTGGCTGCCTTCCGGCCTTATGCTGGGCTGGCCCCTCCCTACTTCCCAGGCTGTCCTCTCTCAAGGGATGGTTGAGGCTGAGAGATCCTCCTTCCCAGCTTCTGCCTGCAGGTAGGCCCCTTCCACTCCAGCCTTCGCCCTCCATCTTCCACCCGACACTGACCACCTCCTGATCAGGATCTCCCATACTTAAGGGCTACCCTGACCCGATGCCAAGCCTCCTGCTTGGGGATTGGTCCCCTGAGAATGCAGATCAGCCCCACCCCTCACCCACTGCATTCTAAAAACTTCTCAAGCTTCTAGAGCAGGGGGAGGTAACAGGGAACTGACCTGCCCTCAGCCCAGACCTGAAGTTACCTCGCTGACTCATCCCAGGTTGACTCATACCAGGACGCTATCCAGCATCTAACTAAAAACCTATCTAGATCCCCCTATCTAACTAGAGGGGCGCTACATAGGCATTTCTCTAGAATTGCCAAACTTACTATAAATTGCTGGAGTAAAAATCGAATCACGTTATTATTTATGGCATTAAAATTTGAATGTGCACTACAGACACAGATTTAGCCATTGTGATATATAACATCTTTATAAATAAAATCAAGTTTCATAAAAAAAACTAAAATATTGCTTTTTGACAAACAGAAGTGCAACTTTAAAATATACAAAAACCCAAAAAAACTGTAAACTCTATTGTCTGTAAAGCCTTTTTCTTGATTGATTTTTTTCTTTCAGCAGCTTAGTAGATGGCCCCTACTTTTTCTTATGTGGTAGTGCAGTGTTTTAGTCATAGTCTTTTGACTAAAATGCCGTTTTAGTTTTAGTCCTATTTTAGTCATCTGAATTGTTTTAGTTTTAGTTATATTTTAGTCGACTAAAATAGTGCTAATTTAGTGAACAAAATTAACACTGCAATTCAGCGACCCCACTTTTCACCAGTCAAGTCAAAACTTTTTAGTTTTGGATAGCGTGGCGAAGGATCAGAACCCCTGTCAGATTTTTATTGCTGTCTGTGCCCCTGTTAGGGAGATTCATTGAAAGTGAAAGTAAAATAAAATCCCAAATTTTGGTTTGTCCTTTTCCATCTTTATAAAGTTCCATTACCTTGTTACGCAGGACTTTTGACACTTCTTTTCTGATCCCCATGGCTCAGTATCTATCCTAGTCAATTCTTCCACGTAAGAGCTAACAAACTCATTGACTATTTATACACTGACACTAATTGCAATTTAAAAAGCCACAGATGTGGGACATGAACCTTTAATTGGCATTGTAACCCGTGTGTGTCACCTTGTGCGTCTGTACCAAGGCCAAACATTCCAGGGGGCGGAGACTTCTGAGACGGGCCATTTGGGTGATTTCTGTTATCATCATGATTTAAAAAAGGAGCCAAACAACTATTTGATAATAAATGGCTTCATATGATCATCATCCTTCAATAAAAGAGCATTTTTTGGCATGATCAGTCATACTTTCAATATCAATACCAAAATTTCACAATTTCTGCCAGGGGATGCAAACCTTTGAGCACAACTGTGTATGTATGTGTATATATATATATATATATATATATATATATACTGTACATTCTCATCAGTCCCTGCCCTCAAGGGGCGTACAATCTAAGGTCCCTAACTCACATTCATACATACACATACTAGGGACAATTTAGACAGGAGCCAATTCACCTACCAGCATGTCTTTGAAATGTGGGAGGACAATGGAGTACCCGGAGGAAAACTACACACATGTAAAGAGAACATGCAAACTGCGTGCAGCTTGTGAATCAGACGGACAACTCTAGTATTGCTAGGCGGAGGTGCTAACCTCTTAGCCACTGTGCAGAATTACCCATCAAACCCCTATCATTGCTCTCGCTGGTCCTGGGCGCTTCCATGTTCACCTGGTCTTCTTTCAGGCCTCTTTGGCTGCTTGAATGGCCGAGCCGCAATGATGCACACGGAAGTCACGTCATCATGACACAGCAAGGGTGCCGTAAGCTTGGTCTGAGCTGTGCATGCGCGGCTCAGATTACATTTCTGTTGTCACATTGGAAGAGGCATTTATAACAGAAGAGACCACTAGGGTCTCTCCTGTTATAAAAACCCTGCCTGCCAGCATTTGACTTCAATACCGTTTTAATGGCCCTGTAGTCTATTTGTCATGAAACCATTTCTTGCTGTGTTTTTCTGCCTCTTTGTAATGTCTTCCTTGTACACCCAAACTTCTCTGTTTCCCCCTCACTGCAGTTTGTTTGGAATAAGCAGTGTAGATTAGTTGATCACAGGGGCCGACTGACCATTTGGGAACTCGGGCACTGTCCGAGGGCCCGGGGTCAGCAGGGAGCCCCATGAGATGCCCCTGGTACCTTTCATAGGCTTTTTTGGGTGTGGTTTGAGTGTGGGCGAGGACACAGGGGCCCCATGATCCTCTATTGCCCGGGGGCCCCATGAGTTGTCAGTCTGCCCCTGGTTGATCATATGCATAGCTTAGGGCACACCACAGATTTCATAGTTCCAATGGAGTGAGCAAGACAGGGTGGCTGCCTTCCTACATACAGTGGGACCATGGAGAACGAACAAATTCACCCTCTAACAGGGAGATAGATCACATCAGCACAAAAAAAAGGAAATTGGAGATTTGAAAGAGGCGGAGAGCAATAGAAGGGACTTTTCTGAGGTAGAAATACAGATTTCAACAGATTTTTTTTTAAGAGTTTAGTGTCACTTTAACCGCTTCCCTACCACCCTATTGCAGAACTAACAGGGCTGAGCAAAATCATGCGTGTATATATATATATATATATATACGTGCTTTTGTATTTCCGGGTAGGCGGTGCGTGCGCCGAGTGTGCGCCCTACCTGCGCTGCTATTGGTGGCTTCAGCTGTTGATCACCAGGTCCCGCCCAGAGATTCCACGCCAGCACCCGTTGATCACTGAGTATCACTGACAGGGGAGAGGTCTGTATGTAAACAATACAGATCCCTCCCCTATCAGCACCAGCATGCTACTTTGTATGGCTTTGCATAGCAGAGCCATACAAAGCAGCATGCTTACACAGTAAAACACACAGATACTGCACACAGTTAACCCTTTGATCGCCCCGGATGTTAACCCCTTCCTGCCCAGTGCCATTAGTACAGTGTCAGTGCTTTTTATTAGCACTGATCACTGTATTGGTGTCACTGGGGATGTCAGTGACAGTCAGTGTCAGAATGCCCACCGCAGTCCCCCAATAAGTTGCTGATCGCTGCCATTACTAGTATTAAAAAGAAAAAAAAATTTCAGTATATATACCACCATTTGTAAACGCTATAACTTTCATGTAAACCAATTCATTTACACGTATTGGGATTTTTTTTTTTAGCAAAGACGGAGCAGAATACTTTTTTGGCCTAAATTTATGAGAACATTTGATTTTTAAATTTTTTTTAAAGAAAGCTCAATTTGTGGGAAAAAAAGTAAAAGTAAATGTAAATTTCATTTGGGTGCAACGTTGCATGACTGTGCAATTGTCAGTTAAAGTAACGCAGCACCGTATCGCAAAGAATGGCCTGGTCAGGAAGGGGGGCAAATCCTCTGAAGGGCAAGGGGTTAAATTAGTAGGGATGGTCTATAAGTCGGTCCCTCCTAACCTTCCTACCAGACCTAAAGGGGTTTATTTACTAAAGCTGGAGAGTCCAAAATCAGACTCCCTTCTGCATAGAAACCAATCAGCTTCTAACCTCAGCTTGTTCAATGAAGCTTTGGCAATGAAACCTGGAAGCTGATTGGTTTCTATGCAGAAGGGAGTCTGATTTTGGACTCTCCAGCTTTAGTAAATAAACCCCAAAGGGTCTGTTATAGATTAGAGGGGGGACCCCACGCTTTTTTTTTTTTTTTTTTAATAAAAATGTAATTTAAAAAATAATGTCAGTCCTGCTGCTGCAGGTTTTATACATTGTACAGATGTGCAACTTCGCAGGTAGTTTAAGGGGACCCCCCAGGCATGATATTTAAAGGAATTTAAAGAAATTTTTAATTTTTTTTTTTTTTACTTTAAACTATGAAAAATGACTGTCCCTTTTAAAAAAACTGTACTTTTTGGAATGTTTTTTTTTTTTCACTGATTCATGTCCCCCAGGGTAGTACCCGAGTCCCCATACCCCTTTTATTTCCATATAAGCCTTCAAAATGGGCACTTTTGAATTTACAAGTTAGAGTCCCATAGACTTGCATCATGTTCGATGTTCGCAGTAGAACTTTCTTTAGGTTTGAATGTTTGACCGCAAACCAAGCGGGGTGTTCAGACCATCGCTATACATTAGTTGCATTTATTTGCACATATAGTGAAAACCCGCAGGTCATTCAGATCCGCAGCTCCCAAGGTACAAACAGTATCTATAAAGGCCCTAGGCCAGTGGTTCTCAACCTTCCTAATGCCGTGACCCTTTATTACAGTTCCTCATGTTGTGGTGACCCCCAACCATAAAATGATTTACCCAGTAATTATAATTCATGAAGTGTCGTTTTACCTCCAATACTGCCGCTTTCAACACAGCAGCTGCTTTCTACACAGTAGCTGCTTTCTACACAGTAGCTGCTTTTACACATCGGAAATATGTGTTTTCTGATGGTCTTAGGCGACCCCTGTGAAAGGGTCGTTCGACCCCCAAAGGGGGCGCGACCCACAAGTTGAGAACCACTGTTCTAGGCTATCTGACCTTCCTATCCTGATGTCTGCTTTCCTTTAGTTTCTGTAAATTGAATTTCACTGCTGCTTCTTCCATCGCTAAGACAGGCTGTATATTATCTATGGAAATGATTTCAATTGCAGGAAATCTGCAGGAATCCCGTGTACAATGGATTGCTCATATCCCAGTGAATGCAGACATGTCAGTGCACTCAAATATTCTGGGAGTTGCAGATTTTTTAACCCTCTTTTACTGTCACCATGTAAGATGTACAGATCTCCCAGTCCTTCACTATCTTCCAGACAGGGGCGGACTGACCATTTGTAAACTCGGGCACTGCCCGAAGGCCCGGGGTCAGTAGGGGGCCCCATGAGATGCCCCTGGTACCTTTTTCATAGGCTTTTTTGAGTTTGGGCAAGGACGCAGGGGCCCCATGATCCCCAATTGCCCGGGGGCCCCATGAGTTGTCAGTCCGCCCCTGCTTCCAGATATAGTTGCCAGGTATCCCATATTCTGTAAGACAGTCCTGATATGTCCATATGTGGAAAATACAGTAAATGTTTCTTTGGCTTTTTGGTACTGACAACCTTTATATTTGGACTTTGCATAGTGCTAACCAGGAGCAGCTATATGACATGGACTCTATCCCTCCCACTGCAGGCTGACTCCACTCTGGAGGAGTTATATGACATGGAGTCTGTCCCTTCCACCACAGAGTAACACTTCCCAGGAGGAGCTACGTGATATGGTGTATGTCCCTCCCACTATAGGGTGACAGCACCCAGGAGGAGCTATATGACATGGACTCTATCTGTCCCACCGCAGGGTGACTCCACTTTGGAGGAGTTATATGACATAGAGTCTGTCCCTTCTACCACAGAGTAACACTACCCAGGAGGAGCTAGGTGATATGGAGTTCAGTATGTCCCTCCCACCGTAGGGTGACACCACCCAGGAGGAGCTATGTGACATGGAGTCTTTTCCTTACACCACAGGTCTACACAGAAAGAAGCAGATATGTGACATTACGTCTATCCCTCCAACCACAGGGTGACACCACCCTGGAGGAACGATGTGACATGGAGTATGTCCTTCCCACTACATGGCAACACTAGCCAGGACGAGCGATGTGATATGGAGTATGTCCCCCCCACCACAAGGTGACACCACCCTGGAGAAGCTATGTGATATGTAGTCTGTCCCTCCCACCACAGGGTAACACTACCCAGGAGGAGCTATGTGACATGGAGTATGTCCCTTTCACCACAGGTCTACACAGACAGAAGCACATATGTGACATGAAGTCTATCTCTCCAACCACAGGGTGACACCACCCTTGGGGAACAATGGGACATGGAGTATATCCTTCCCACTACAGGGTGACACCACCCAGGAGCAATGTGACATGGAGTCTGTCCATCCCTCCATAGGGTGACACCACCCAGGAGGAGAAATGTGTTATAGAGTCTGCTCCTTCCACCACAGGTTTACAAAACCAGGAGGAGCTATGTGGCATGGAGTTTTTGTCTTTCCCACCACAAGGTGACACAGACACGGGGAGCTATGTGACATGGAGTCTGTCCCTACTACCCAGGGGCGGACTGACAACTCATGGGGCCCCCGGGCAATAGGGGATCATGGGGCCCCTGTGTCCTTGCCCAAACTCAAAAAAGCCTATGAAAAAGGTACCAGGGGCATCTCATGGGGCCCCCTACTGACCCCGGGCCCTCGAGCAGTGCCTGAGTTTCCAAATAGTCAGTCTGCTACTACCACAGGGGGAGCTATGTGACATGGGGTCTGTCCCGTCCACCACAGGGCGATACAGACAGGAGACGCTATGTGACATGGGGTCTGTCCCTTCAACCACAGGGTGACACAGGAGAAGCTATGTGACATAGGGTCTGTCCCTTCCACCACAGGGTGACACAGACAGGAGGAGCTATGTGACATGAAGTCTGTCCCTCCCACCACAAGGTGACCACTCAGGAGGAGCTATGTGACATGGGGTCTGTCCCTCCCACCACAAGATGACCACTCAGGAGGAGCTACTGTATGTGACATGAGGTCTGTCCCTCCCACCACAAGATGACCACTCAGGGGGAGCTATGTGACAAGAGGTCTGTCCCTCCCACCACAAGGTGACCACCCAGGGGGAGCTATGTGACGTGAGGTCTGTCCCTCCCACCACAAGGTGACCACCCAGGAGGAGCTATGTGACGTGGGGTCTGTCCCTCCCACCACAAGGTGACCACCCAGGAGGAGCTATGTGACGTGGGGTCTGTCCCTCCCACCACAAGGTGACCACTCAGGAGGAGCTATGTGACGTGGGGTCTGTCCCTCCCACCACAAGGTTACCACCCAGGAGGAGCTATGTGACATGGGGTCTGTCCCTCCCACCACAAGGTGACCACCCAGGAGGAGCTATGTGACATGAGGTCTGTCCCTCCCACCACAGGGTGACACATATCGTATACACAAACAAAGTGATAAGTCGTCCACATCGGACCCTGTTGCTTCTGTGTCAGACATTATTTTTGACTTGGTTTGTTTTGCTATAAAATATTTATACATAAAGCACTTTCCAAAAAAACAAAGTGACATGGAGGCAGAGCGTGGAGGAGGGGCAGTGACCACAACCACATACAGAGAACATGTTAGCACCAACAGGATAAAACCTTCTATCTCGGGGAGGCTGACAGAGTAAACACGGCACAGATGGCCCTTATAATAAGTGCCTAAAAAAATCATTTTCCTGTTTTGACTACAATTCCCCTTTAAACTACAAACTCGGCCCCCTCCTCGCACTGCTGACACTTTTACAGGGAAAAACATTTACAATCATGGAACACTTTCACAATGAGTCATCCCCGAGCCTCTCTGTTACACAAGGACAGAATGAGACAAGCCGAGTGTAAACCTTTCACAAACATGTTACAAAATCATACGTAAACACTCGAGATCTGGGTGTCTGTGACCGGAATGGATTGTCGCAGCAGCAGCATTCCTTGGGAGGGCCAGACGCTGCTTACCTGGGGCCAAACAAGAGGTGAACTCCGGCTGCACACAGATAGTTGTGCTTAAAAGTACAAGTAACATGAAGAATTTGCATTCAACTTTTATTCTAACATTTGTCTGGTGACCATGTCTACTTCTGTCACTATTGTCACCAGAACCTTCGCTTTTCACCAGTTCATTCTTGAAAAAAAAAAAAAAGTAACAAAACTAAAAAATAACAAATTAAAAAGGAAAATGGTGCCGCGCCCTTATATTAGAACCGTGAATAAATAAATAAAATCAATTTTTAACAAATAATAATTCTATCATTTATAAATAATTACCCTTAATTTCTCCAAATATAGAAATATATAAAATGTGCAACTCATTAATATACATCAATAAAAAAAAAAAATTAAATAAATAATCTAAAAAATAATTAATATTAATTGATAAAAATAACCAATATTGATAAAAATAAATACATTTAAATGAATAATATAAATTATAGAATTATTCTTTTTTAAAAATTGATTTTATTTATTTATTCAGGGTTCTAATATAAGGGCGCGGCACCATTTTCCTTTTTAATTTGTTACTTTTTGTATATTCAATGAGAATATAGCTAGGAGCTCGCAAACTTACCTTAGAACATAGATTTATAGTGGCTCATAGGATATTTTTATTTTAAAACGAAAAAATACACTTTTTTCTGCTTTGATCAGCTTACTAAACCCACAACAGTGAAATTCGTCTGTATATGCAGTAACGCATGCTTGTTGTACTCACTGTGGAACTTCAGGGGTTAATCCTCTGCATTGTGTAAAAAGGATGTTTGATCCTGTCTTCTCTGATTCGCCCCTTCTTCCATGTTCCCCATTTCATCTCCTGATAAAACAGAGCCTCATGGACACTCTGCACATGCTCAGTTTGCTGTGTACTGCTAGAGAGTTTTTTTCTTGGGAGGATGCATGTGATCAGCACAGGGTCAATCAGCACTGTCGAGACAGAGGGTCAGGGGTCATGCAATGTCATAGGGCAGTGACAGGAGAATGAATACTCCTCCATGAAGCTTTAACAAGTGCTCAACTGAACACTTATAGAAGTCACAAGACTGCTCTAACTGCTGATGAGAAAAGGTATTTAGAAGTTTATATTTACTAAAATAATTACATTTCCATGTTCTGTGTACTGTGGGAGACCAGATATAGTGAATGCAGGGTCCGGGGAGACCAGATATAGTGAATGCAGGGTCTGGGGAGACCAGATATAGTGAATGCAGGGTCTGGGGAGACCAGATATAGTGAATGCAGGGTCCTGGGAGACCGGATATAGGGAATGCAGGGTCCTGGGGAGACCGGATATAGTGAATGCAGGGTCCGGGGAGACCAGATATCGGGAATGCAGGGTTCGGGGAGACCAGATATAGTGAATGCAGGGTCCGGGGAGACCAGATATAGTGAATGCGGGGTCCAGGAGACCGGATATAGTGAATGCGGGGACCGGGGAGACCGGATTTAGTGAATGCGGGGACCGGGGAGACCGGATATAGTAAATGCAGGATCCGGGGAGACCAGATATAGTGAATGCAGGGTCCGGGGAGACCAGATATAGTGAATGCAGGGTCCTGGGGAGACCAAATATAGTGAATGCAGGGTCCTGGGGAGACCAAATATAGTTTATGCAGGGTCCGGGGAGACCGGATATAGTGAATGCAGGGTCCTGGGGAGACCGGATATAGTGAATGCAGGATCCAGGGAGACCGGATTAGTGAATGCAGGGTCCGGGGAGACCAGATATAGTGAATGCAGGGTCCTGGGGAGACCGGATATAGTGAATGCAGGATCCGGGGAGACCGGATATAGTGAATGCAGGATCCGGGGAGACCGGATATAGTGAATGCAGGGTCCGGGGAGACCGGATATAGTGAATGCAGGGTCCGGGGAGACCGGATATAGTGAATGCAGGGTCCGGGGAGACCGGATATAGTGAATGCAGGGTCCAGGGAGACCAGATATAGTGAATGCAGGGTCCTGGGTTCAGTAACACTTTAAAAAACAGATACTAGTGTTACTCTAGATAAAAATATCGATTTCAATTCTATAATCTGACACTAAAATGATGGTTCTGATAGAAATCATTCACACGTTAATGAAATAAAAGGCTTTTTTGCACTTATTTTTAATGTGACACTGAAAAAAATAATGAACAAAATTACCAAAAATGTAATGAATGTTTAAGGTAATTGCTACCCCTACATTTCATATTCCTGTTATGTGTCTGTTGTACCAGATATCTGTGTTCATACATATCCTGTTCTCTTTGTTTTTCTTTATTTGTGTTCATTTCAGCCCCTCTGATTTCCTATTAAAAAAACTAACCACACTAGGCAGGAGAGCACATCCATCCCAGTATGGTCAGTTTTCTGGTTGTGCTAGGAGCACAGCCTCCCTGTCCTCCAATGGCCAAGACTTGCACTGGGAAGCTAATCACTGGGAATATCAGTGTATTGCTCTCTCTCTCTGCCTGCTACTGACTCCCCCCTCCCCACAGTCTCCTCCCCCAGCCCTCTAAGCCCCTTGTGCAGCTGAGAATACAGGTCATCTGATCACTTATAAAAAGAAAAAAGAGGTATATATCAATACAACTTGTGTGTGTATGTATATATGTATGTATATATATATATATATATATATATATACTGTGTATATATATATATACACACATACACTATATTGCTAAAAGTATTGGTCGGCCGACCTTTACACACACATGAACTTTAATGGCATCCCAGTCTTAGTCCGTAGGGTTCAATATTGAGTTGGCCCCGCCCTTTGCAGCTATGACAGCTTCAACTCTTCTGGGAAGGCCGTCCACAAGGTTTAGGAGGGTGTCTATGGGAATGTTTGACCATTCTTCCAGAAGTGCATTTGTGAGGTCAGGCACTGATGTCGGGGGAGGAGGCCTGGCTCACAGTCTCCACTCTAAAAGGTGTTCTATCAGGTTGAGGTCAGGACTCTGTGCAGGCCAGTCAAGTTCCTCCACCCCAAACTGGCCCCTCCATGTCTTTATGGACCTTGCTTTGTGCACTGGTGCGCAGTCATGTTGGAACAGGAAGGGGCCATCCCCAAACTCTTCCCACAAAGTTGGGAGCATGGAATTGTCCAAAATGTCTTGGTAGGCTGACGCCTTAAGAGTTCGCTTCACTGGAACTAGGGGGCCAAACCCAACCCCTGAAAAACAACCCCACACCATAATCCCCCTCCACCAAACTTTACACTTGGCACAATGCAGTCAGACAATTACCGTTCTGGCAACCTCCAAACCCAGACATGTGCATCAGATTGCCAGACAGAGAAGCGTGATTGGTCACTCCAGAGAACACGTCTCCGCGGCTCTAGAGTCCAGTGTTTTTTCAGATGCGCATCAGTGAACTTGTACTAAAGGTTAGAATTTAATGGTTAAAAACAGAAATTAAAAAAACAATTAGTATTATAGTTACTTTTGGGGAGAAGGAGTTATATAGGAGTTATATTGGGCTGATTAGGGTAAACTAAGAGTTAATAAGGGGTAAACAGGAACAGGATTTGCAATTAAGTGAAACAGAATAGATAGGAAAGAAAAAATTTTATTTTGTATCTCTCTGTCTCTATATGAACAATGTGTCATCCAGCAAGTGTATGAGGAAGCGGGGCAAGAGGACAAGACATACTACCCACTCCCTGTGTACATATTTCACGTTTGTTTGGAGGTGTCTAGGACACCCAGTCTACTCAAATGGTTAAAATTTAGCAAAAAAAAGTTTTGTTTTTAATTTTTTTTTTAATGGAAATGGAAGGGTTAGAACATTATTCTCTATTGTGATTTCAGGACAGTTTTCTGTTTCTTTCTTGTCTGAGTAACAGGAGGAGGGATCAGCAGGAAGTGGTAGAAAATGTCTACAACGGAGATGGGAACAAAAATACATTTTCTTAGAAGAGTAGTGAAGGGTTAGCATCTATGTGGTTTTATTGTTGTTGGTTTTGTCCTGTCCTGATGATACCTGTTGCCAGGGGCAGACTGACAACTCATGGGGCCCCTGTGGGGCAAAAGGGAATCATGGGGCCCCTGTGTCCTTGCCCAAACTCAAGAAAGTCTATGAAAAAGGTACCAGGGGCATCTCATGGGGCCCCCTACTGACCCTGGCCCTCGGGCAGTGCCCGAGTTTCCAAATGGTCAGTCCGCCCCTGCTTGTTGCCATTGATGTTTTGTTCTGGTGTCACAAGAAAAAAAGTGAGGAGAAATCTCCTACAGTTGGTCACGTAGAGCAGGAAAATCCAAACAAAAATGTATCCTCCCCCCCGCTCCCACACACACACACACATACTCAATCCAAAACTTAAAAAAAAAAATTGGGTGGAGTTTGGCTTCAAATGTCCCAAAAGGCGACCATAGATGGTAAAGAGTGACCCAACATACAGGCTGAGGACCCTTTTCCATCACTGTCGTCCAGTAGCCTCCTAAGTTGGTTGCCTTGGGTTTTCTAACCTGTCCAATTGCTCTTCCCCAAAAGCTTTGGCCAGTTGAGTAAGACTGACATACCAAACAGATTGCAATAACCTGATATGGTTGCGTTTGGTTGAATTTGGAAATGATCTCTTCTCTCCAGGTGGCCTCTGACCCACTGCCAATGTGTTATCCACTTGTGTTTGTATGTTGCAGCCTAGCCTATGGAGCCTGTAAAACAAAAAGCTTTTACCCACAGCATGCAAATATGAAAAGGATCTGAAACCTTCTGCCTCATAAAGAGATTTCGAAGTATTAATATGAAATATTTGATATTTACCTCACCCAAATAAGACTGACAAAGAATAAAATTAGTACACTAATGCTAATAAACAATTCTTTTCAAATCGTTTTTATTAGAGTTTTAATAAACAAATATAACAATGCAGGTTCAGAGTAGAAAATAAATACCACATTTGCATGTCACCTTGACATACATAGATTCATAAAATTGTGGAGAGAGATCAAAGTGACACATCGATGATAACCAATATATTCATACATTAGCGAGTAAAGCAAGTAAAGTCGGTTATGCCATCAGCTAATAAACAATTCATTGTATACACTATTCTTCTTTAAGATTCCTTTACACCTGTAGAATTTGGTAAAAAAAAATTATTTTTCAAAACATTCATTCAGTTATCTTAAAGGGGGCAATTCAATGATCAGTTTTAACTAGAGCAAGAAAAAAAAGTTGAACAAAGACAAAAAAATGTAGCTGCATCTACTTGATTACTAACGCATTTCTAATCTTTGAATTCTGTCCTGGCTGAGAAAATCAAAGCTAGTCTTATGCGCATATGCTTGTCAAAGTTAATCCAGATGGAATGTGTTCTACAAAAATCAAGACATTGACAAAAAGTCATTCAAAATGCAGGCATGATCGAGTAGTTGGACAATCGATTTTTATACTTTCTCATATGAACATTTGAGCAAAATTCTACAGGTGTACGGCCAGCATAACTGTTAGTGATTAAAGGCCAACTTCAGGGTCCATACTCTGCCAACAAGTGTCAAAACTCCTTCCACATAGGACTCCCAACGTGTATGCTATTATTATTTTTACATTGATGCTGGAGTTACACTTATAGAATTTAGTTTGGATGAGAAAGTAAATTGCTTATCCAACCATTTGTTGGTGCTTTCTTTCAATAATTGGAAGTTTGTTCTTTCACATTAGATTCAAGAAAAATTTTCCATCGTTGTCCTTAGATTTTTTTTTTTGCTTGTTCTGGTCAAAGCTGATTGTCAAATCTTTCCCTTTAACTCTTAGATAATTCAAACAAATATTCTGAACACAACAATCTTTTAATAAAATTTTACAGGTGTAAGGACAACTATACTTACCTTTTTTTCGATGCCAGCTCTTCAGAAACCTGACATGTTGGGTCTTTTTCCTCTCCAAATCATCTCCATCAATGGGCAGTCTTGGAAGATGCATGTACTGTATACACAGCAAAAGCATCACCATCTTGTCAGAGGGCAGGGCCATAAAGTCCTGCTTTCACAGTAATGGCCTCAGTCTTCTAGGTTTTGTGACATTGGTGTCATCCAATCAAGTCTCCCAAAGTCAGGGGAAACCGTTGTCACCAAAACTGATCTCCACATTGAAAGATTTATATTCTATTCCCATTCTGGGGCTAGCTGGAAAATGTTGGATTTCCCATCACTTTCTCTTGCAGTGACAATGGTGACCAGGACAAAAAGAGAAGAGAGGTTGATACTTCCCATTGGGGACACTAAAGTTGATAAAGCCTTACAAAAGCTTTTAACCCCTCCCTATGGATGAGATTCAGGCTCATTGCTACCATGGGTTTGTAGTAAACCCTTGAGATTCTTGAAATTAATTGTGGACATTTGGTCAAAAAGTTTGCGGGTTCACCAGCAGAAATACAGAACAACCTATTATGCAATGCATAGCCTTTGTCCTGAAAAGAAAAAGATGATAATCTGACGGAATGGCTAACCCAGCATCCTTTCTATAAAGAGTGGGCTCACAACAGCCCTATTGTCAATGTGTGTTGGGGAGAGCTGATGCTTTGTGAAGGAAGAGATATTTTCTCTTTTTTTAATGTTGACATTGGTCTGTGTCCCTCAAGGCAGTGCCTGGCTTCCCTTGACTTTTGGTTGACAACAGTCTGTTATTAGCACTACAAATGTCCACAATTGAACAACATGATTTGTCCACCCTATGGACTTCAATGGGGGTTCACCATAAAATTTGAGAACTTTAGGCAAGATTTTAAGCAAAACTGTTCTCAAACTGAACTCAGATTGAATCATACCCTTCTCTACTCTATCCAAATGTAAAAAAATTAAAAAAAGTTTTGGCCATACATACCCTTTCACTGTATTCTTCCATTGAAATGAATAGGATAAAAAGATATGCAGGAATTATCATTGGTCCAACTGATTTAGAGTACTGTGTCTGCAACTGCCCCTTTGGGACCCAGTATTATTCATTCACCATATCAAACTATCATTTCCTACCAACCCAACCTTTTTCCTACCAACACAACCTGGTCCCATTGAAAGCATATAGGAACTCAATATTCATCCATTCACTCAACCCAGCCTACACTGCATACCAGCACAATGGAACCAACCTTCCCCAATATCAATGGTCATGTGTCTCCAGTACAATAAAGGATATCAAACTGATGGAGATTGTCACAAGCTGCTTGGGGCCTTTGAAGAAATATTTGGTAAAACACAGTACTATCTGGCTGGAATACATAAACACATGGCAATATGGGGCCTTCTGTACTCCCCTGTGGAAACCCCATTTGGAGGTCATATAACCATAATATGTCTAAACTACAAACAATGATGGAAGATGTTTTCTGGATGGCCTTGGGTTACTGCACTTTGCACATTGCTCATTGCCTTTCATTGAATAATTCAACATGCCTGTAAGATGTTAGCAGCCCAGTGGAAGAAAATGATTCCAAGCTCATTGAAAGATAAAGGACTTGAGATGGGTGGCATGGATCATTAGAAAAAAAAACCAGTAACATCATCGGAGCACGCTGGGTCTGTTCCCTCCCCGCACATTACATAACAGTTACGCAGCTCTGGGCTGTACAGCCAAGTTGGCAGACGGAGGAAAGAGAGAGAGAAAACAGAGAAGGGGACCCTGAAAGACTTCCTCCGAGTCCCTGTGCCAAGGGGACCAGCCAGTGACCGGCTTCGCAGGAATCCGTAAAGTGCATGGTAATGCGGGAGTGGAGTAACAGCAGCGCTGCAGCAAAGCTAAAAAAACAAGAAACAAGTACTTTAATATGATAATATAGAGTCCAGGGTTTAATACTGTAATTAAAGGGGAAAGGAGGCACTCTGGAGCTGGGTTACTGTATGGCATATTACAGGGGGAATAGTACACTCGGGAGCCGGGTTGTTGTAATAAGATATTACAGGGGGAATAGTACACTCAGGAGCCGGGGTACTGTAATAAGATATTACAGGGGTAATAGTACGCTCAGGAGCCGGGTTGTTATAATAGGATATTACAGGATAATAAGACACTCAGGAGCCAGGTTACTGTAATAAGATATTACAGGGGAATAAGACACTCGGGAGCCGGGTTACCGTAATAAGATATTACAGGGGTAATAAGACACTCGGGAGCCGGGTTACCGTAATAAGATATTACAGGGGGAATAAGACACTCGGGAGCCGGGTTACCGTAATAAGATATTACAGGGGGAATAAGACACTCGGGAGCCGGGTTACCGCAATAAGATATTACAGGGGGAATAGGACACTCAGGAGCCGGGTTACCGTAATAAGATATTACAGGGTAATAAGACACTCAGGAGCCGGGTTACCATAATAAGATATTACAGGGGGAATAAGACACTCGGGAGCCGGGTTACTGTAATAAGATATTACAGGGGGAATAAGACACTCGGGAGCCGGGTTACCGTAATAAGATATTACAGGGTAATAAGACACTCGGGAGCCGGGTTACCGTAATAAGACACTCGGGAGCCGGGTTACCATAATAAGATATTACAGGGGGAATAAGACACTCAGGAGCCGGGTTACTGTAATAAGATATTACAGGGTAATAAGACACTCGGGAGCCGGGTTACTGTAATAAGATATTACGGGGTAATAAGACACTCGGGGGCCGGGTTACTGTAATAAGATATTACAGGGGGAATAAGGCACTCGGGAGCCGGGTTACTGTAATAAGATATTACAGGGTAATAAGACACTCGGGAGCCGGGTTACTGTAATAAGATATTACGGGGGCAATAAGACACTCGGGAGCCGGGTTACTGTAATAAGATATTACAGGGGGAATAAGACACTCGGGGGCCGGGTTACTGTAATAAGATATTACAGGGTAATAAGACACTCGGGAGCCGGGTTACCGTAATAAGATATTACAGGGTAATAAGACACTCGGGAGCCGGGTTACTGTAATAAGATATTACAGGGTAATAGGACACTCGGGAGCCGGGTTACTGTAATAAGATATTATGGGGGGAATAAGACACTCGGGAGCCGGGTTACTGTAATAAGATATTATGGGGGGAATAAGACACTCGGGAGCCGGGTTACTGTAATAAGATATTACAGGGTAATAAGACACTCGGGAGCCGGGTTACCGTAATAAGATATTACAGGGGGAATAAGACACTCGGGAGCCGGGTTACTGTAATAAGATATTACAGGGGGAATAAGACACTCGGGAGCCGGGTTACTGTAATAAGATATTACGGGGGGTTATAAGACACTCGGGAAATTACAGGGGAATACTCAGGAGCCGGGTTACTCTAACAAGAAATTACAGGGGGAATACTCAGGAGCCGGGTTACTGGTATACATGTTACAGGGCTAATAGAACATCTAGGGTCACGCGGGGATATTTGGGTTGTTACTCCAGTGAAAACAGAGCAAAAGGCTTGGCTGTGTTAGTAAATCCTGGGGATGTTTCGCAGTAGTAGGAGGCAGGAGCTGGGATCTGTATTAGGATGGTAATACAGCACAGCAGCAGTGAATGACTCCAATAAGATGTTATGGGGTCACTGGTGTGAAAGGGGATCTGAGGTCTGTTATGTCCGCTCCCCTCCCTCTCTTTTGGATCCCTGCAGGGGAGTAAACAGACTTGTGTAACGAGGAGAACAGAATGTACTTTGACAAAGCTATTAATAGATTTCTCAGCGACAGGAACGGTGTTAGTGTGAGAGAACGGGAGATTGGAGGGAGGGGGAGAGCGAGGAGGAGGGGACTCAACACAGCGAGCAAGTTTTTTTAGGCCGAGGTCATATGGGGTAATATTGCGAATCTATGTGCCGTAATAGAAGACTCTGATCTAATTGCAAAGCAGCTTAACCGGGTCTTACTTATGACTTAAGGAAACCTGTCACGAGAGCAATATACGGGCTGCCATCGTTGACTACTTCGTGAAAAATGCTAATGTCTTGAGTCTCGTCCAACATGATCTTCCACGTGCATGTGTTTTAAATGAAAATGATTGATTCACCACCAGTGAATGTTTAGTGAAAGTCACATTTACTACATTGGAGTTCATATCTTTCTTGCTCTTGTTGAAGCCGTTGGTTGAGCATGACAGCAGGGCAACTTGCACTTTAACCCATTTCTGCCCAGCCCCGGCATCACTTTACTAGTGTCTGTATGCCTGATGGTCCACTGTGATTGGCTGTGAGTGGTCCCATGATCAGTAGCTGGTCCCGCTGGCTACTGATCGTTAGTGGGGACTGAGAGCCGTCTTTGACAGCTCAGTCTCCATGATGGGAGCGTGCAGTGAGCGCACTCAGCACAGAACCATTGGCCACCCAACGACGCACACATGCTGCATGTGGGTGTTAAAGCCCACCCTTCTGCTACAGGTGGACAGGTCAAGATGTGGTTAGCAATGGCATACAAATATTTTTCTCATGGAAGCTTGTCAATAAATGTGAACTGTCTGTGTTGCTCATAGGCAGAGATTACATTTAAATGTCAAGAGGTCCACTATCTGATTTGTAACCCAAAACAATCCCATAACCGATAACCGTAAAAGCAGAACTTCCAGTGATGCATAGTTATATCCCTCGCCGGCCGCTGTGATCTTCTCCCCGACTACTTACAGGCACCTGGTTTTCATTCTCTTGTTTGGCTGGTGTGGATGACATCTTCACATGTATGCGCACAGGAGTCAGTCATTCCGGCACAGGTGGAGTGAGCTGAGAATGCATGCTGAACTGTGCATACGCAGCTAGTGTACATTCAATAGAAGACTGAGAGCAGGGAGGTAAGTGTGTTATTGTAAAAGAGATATAACATGTCTCTTCTGCAAAAAAGAGCTGCCTGCTTGGAGTTTTTGACAAGTTAGGTTGTGTTCCATTTTTAAGCTCTGAAGGTATTTTAGCAAACTTGATTGCAGATTCCTATGTATTGTGGGTGTAGGTGTCTGAACAGTGTCCTCAGTAAGCAATACTGTTCCTTTAAGTAGGGTGTGGTATGGTATGACCAGCAGCCTCTCACCAACTTCCGGGGCTGCCTTTCTCAGCTAGGGGTCATCCAGTGGTTGCAAGGGGTTCCTTGAGCAAGGAGCAATTAATGCCACTTACATAGGTTGCCAATGAAACCGATGATCTTTTTAACTATGTGTAAGAGGGGGGTTATTTACGCTGATCACAAGTGTAAGGAACCTTCTTCTCCTTGACCAATTATTTACACTGACCACGAGTGTAAGGAACCTTCTTCTCCTGGACCGATTATTTACACTGACCACGAGTGTAAGGAACCTTCTTCTCCTGAACCGGTTATTTACACTGATCACACTGGCCAAGATGCGCCAAAAGTTTGGACTCTGGAGCCTCAGAGACCTCACCATTGAAGGGAAGACACTGGTACTCCGCAGCGAGATTCTCCCTGTGTTGCAGTACCTCGCCCAGGCCTGGCCCCCTCGGGTCAACACCTGCAAGGCCATCACCAGGGCGGTGTTTCACTTCATCTGGGGCTCCAAGATGGACAGAGTGAAGCGGGCAGTCATGTTCAAGGAACCCCTCAAGGGCGGTAAGGGCGTGCCCGACATCGCCACCCAGATGAGGGTGTTCTTTGCTTGCAACTGCATCCGCAGAACTTTGCCAAGACGGACTATGGACTCTGGCGGGAACGCAATGTCTCGCTTCTTCCTGTTGCCTCTCTGGAGGTCCCTGGGGTGGGACACCTGGGATAGTTCCATCCCCTACAACTGGGACACTCCTTGGTACTACTTGGACACCTTCAAGTTCATCAGGGAGCAAGGGCTGCAGGGAGTCAAGCCTGACTTGTGGAAGCCAAAGACAATCTACAAGCTCATCCGAGCCAGCGACATTTTGGAGTCGGTTCCAGGCCTGCCTTCAGACACCTGCAAGGTGGTCTGGAGGAATGTTTCTTCCAACATTCTTACCAACAGGCACAAAGACCTGGCATGGATGGCAATCCAAGGGGGGTTGCCTCTCAGGACATTTATGCATGCCAGGAACCTGAGCAGATACAGACACTGCCCCTTCTGCATCATCCATGAGGAAACGTCTCACCACGTTTTCTGGGAGTGCTCATTTGCTCAGGCCCTGTTGGGGGCCCTGGAACCTGAACTCAAGGACTTTGTGCCGCAGACAGCCATCACTCACTTTGGGGTGTTGAATGGACTGTTCTGTGGAACTTTCTCTCTGGAGGACATTGACAGCGCCTGGAGGGTGCTGTGTTGCTTTAAGGACGCTTTATGGTGCACCAGGAAGCGCCTCATCCACCAGCGGGAGAGGATGTCCATTGAGGACTGCCGCAGACTGATCCTCAGTCTGCTCAGAGACTATTCCTTGATGGACTTTAAGGAGGAAGAGGACGTCTGAAGATTTCCCCCTTCCCCCTACTCCCCCTTGCGTGTCTTTGTCTTTTCAAGAAAGCTTCGGGCCTGTGGTTTTCCCCCCCCCCCCTCCCCCTTCCCACACATACCTGATGCCTATTGATTGATTGCAATATCCGGTTTTTCGTTTTTGTGCATGCACTAGTATTGTTAGGTAACGTAATGTGTAGTAGAATGTTACAGTCTTTGGGGTAAGCGGCGTTATGCATGACGTGGTGGTCTGGGGATTCATCCTCGGCACATCACGTCAGGCATCATACCGCTGAGCGAATGTATTTATTTCTGAATGTATTTATTGTATGCTTGGAACTGTATTGCCATGTGGTGCGCTGCGTCGCAGTACAGGGTGAGATGTACCCCGATTACACGTATCATGTTGTTTTTGATGCTTCTGCAATAAAAGTATCTTTTCAATCAAAAACAAGTGTAAGGAACCTTCTTCTCCTTAACCGATTATCTACACTGATCACGATTGTAAGGAACCTTCTTCTTCTTGAGCAATTATCTACACTGATCACGAGTGTAAGGAACCTTCTTCTCCTTGACCGATTATTTACACTGATCACAAGTGTAAGGAACCTTCTTCTCCTGGACCGATTTTTTACACTGACCACGAGTGTAAGGAACCTTCTTCTCCTAGACCAATTATTTACACTGATCACAAGTGTAAGGAACCTTCTTCTCCTTTACTGATTATCTACACTGACCACAAGTGTAAGGAACCTTCTTCTCCTGGACCGATTATTTACACTGATCACAAGTGTAAGGAACCTTCTTCTCCTTGACCGTTTATTTACACTGATCACGAGTGTAAGGAACCTTCTTCTCCTTGACTGATTATCTACACTGACCACGAGTGTAAGGAACCTTCTTCTCCTTGACCATCACCCTAATGAGCTGTAGATACAGTAAATTTTACCAGGGGTTCCTTGAAACTGGAACATTATTTCAAGGGTTCCTCTATAATAAAAAGTTTGAGAAAGGCTGTGCTAGGGCGATGGCCTGTCTCCTCCTCCAGGGACTTAGTGATGTCAGCTACAGTGATGTCCTCTCCAGGCTCAGGCGGCGACACTAGGCTTGACAGTGGAGTTCAATCAGGAGATGTCCACTGCTCAGCCTCTCTGCATCTCGGACACTGTGGCAAACAACCCGATAGCAGCCTGCTACACGGAGTGTGTTCCACCACATCCTCTCTGAAATTGCCCCAAGTACCAAAATAGTCCTTCTTTTCCTTCCCCACAGAGCTCTGGTAATGCTTGGATATGTAGTTCCAGAGCCAATTCACAATACAGGCTCAGTCTATCTGAGGTCTACACCCTCCTACAAGTCTCAGTTCCTCCCAGCTGGCTCTTGTTGTCCCAGGATGCACAGCAGTCCGTATCCCTTTCACTGTGTCCTCCTGGCACAATCCAGCATAAATATCAACTTACTAAAAATTGCTAACCCCCCCCCCCCCCCCAGGGTTGAAGACACTCCATAGTTGACCATTGATCATGGTCTTCCCCATAATGGTCACGTTTGTAAGCACTAACAAACCTGGCTACACCTTTCTCTTTCCTTAAAAAACATCTTCTTAGAAAGATATGTGAATGGGAGGGTCAGCTTTCATTAGAACTGTAGCGAAGTGCCCTTTGACTTTTCATGCAGAAAAGGCCATTTTAACTCCTTCTTCCACCACTCCTTTGGGTTCCTGGACACACCAAGGAAATATGAATTCTTCAGCTTCCCTCCTTCAGCAGCTCAAAGAGGCCACACCTGAGGAGACAGAGGTAGCTGGGTGCGTGATCTACATCCAGATAAGCAACCCTCCACTTTCAGAACCGGCATGCGGGCAGCCAAGCCAAAGCCTGATAGCATGCAGCTTGTCACAAAGTGCCAGTGCCATGTGTTACTTTGCATTGTGGTAAAGCGCTTTTTACTGGCTGTTACTACAGTGCACAAGTGTGAAGCCATGTGTGTTGGAGAGTCGCTCAGCCTTGCTCTACTTTCTGGTTGCATTAAGATAACCATTCCATTACATAACCTTTATCCTTGTCTCTGTTTCTGGGAAATGGGGCAGTGTTCGAGTTGGCAGGGGGGGAGTCCAGCTACTTTAAGTGGAACTAAACCTTCCTTATCTTTTACATCCAAGGAAGCCGCCATCTTAGCCTCTGTTTGATCTTCAGGATCCATGGTGCTGCACATGATGACACCAGCCATTTGATGGCTTGACATTTCAGCTGAGAATACAATCAACTGTGATAGTTGTTCATGGCATGCCCCGATTGTAACAGAGGAAACAATTCAATTGATGGGTTTAGTTCTACTCTAAAGCAGAGAGAGTGCTCTTACTTTAACCACTTCCCGTCCAGTATACATACTGTACATGTCCGTATAGTTCCCAACTGTCCCTGATTTCGAGGAACTGTCCCTCATTTGGAACAAAGTCCCCCTGTCCCTCTTTCCTCCTCATTTGTCCCTCATTTTGGTCTGATCTATATAGCTGTATATAAAATTTACTATTTATCTATTAAAAAGTATTTTTACAGTGCTAAACGTCTTTTAGTTTCTAAATTGCTGCAGTTGGATAATTCCAAAGCCAATATAAAGGAATAGTAGTGGTCAAAAAACTACTTGTGAGTTTAACCAACAATTTGTTTTTTTTGTGTAATTTTCTTTTATGGGGGGCGTAGCAGGGAGCGTGTCCTATGGATACATTCTGTTGGTGTCCCTCGTTCCCATCTCTGAAAGTTGGGAGGTGTTTGTACGTCCTGGATGAGAATTATCAGAATTATGGCTGCAGCTGCATGAGTTTGTAGCTAAAAGGGCATGAAAAACACTAGTTGCAGTTGAGCTGTCATTCATTGTCAATGGCACCCTAAGGCCAGTGGTGTATTTAGGTTTTGTGCTGCCCTAGGCAACACAAAAATTGGACGCCCCCCCCCAACCTGGTGGAGAGAGCCTGACACCAACCAACACCAGACCCCCCACTCCACCACCCGCAGAGAGCTTGAAAACACCCCTGCCCCATGCCCCCCCACCCGAGAGAGCCTTTCGCTTACACCCCGCCCCTACCCCCGTTGACAGAGAGAAATACACTCACCTTCACAGCTTTGGACATCTTCCGAAACAACAGTCGGGCTCAAGCAGCCCACAGCTTCTCACAGATCCCACCTGGTCCCCATGCCACATATCTCTTCTGGGGGGGAAGTGCTGCCCCGCTAAAAAATGCCGCCCTAGGCAAATGCCTTGTTTGCCTTGTGGTGAATACGCCCCTGCCTAAGGCTAGGTTCACATCTCTGCGGGTGGTGCCGCTGCGGGTCCTGCACAAATACCTGCAGGCGCACCACCCACACAGAGGAATGCGGGACCCGCGGGTGGGTGCCATTAATTCTAAGGCCACGCCACCCACACTGGAAATCACAACCATAGTGGGAACCTTGGTTCCCATGCGGGCTGTGATTTCCGATGCAGTGCAGGGACTTCATCCCTGCGTGTCGCGGGGTATGGGAGTCCATTCAAATGAATGGGCTCTTGTGCCCGCGCAAATCACAGCCTGCATATGTGAACCTGGCCTAAATGCAGCAAATGCATGCAAAAAAAAAAACCCGCAACAAATGTGGCAAAATTCATGGTTTTAAAATCGCACAAAACACCAAATGTGAATGCAGCCTACGGCTAGGTTCACTCCTAACATCTCAAAGCGCATTTTCATGTTTTTTGTTTTTGCGTGTTTTTGTGCTACTCCCATTGGGCAGCCCTTTCACTTCATTGGGTTGCCCTATGTGCGTCAAATGTGCCAAATTAGCTCTTGCGCCTTTTTTTTTGGGTGTTGAGCTTCACATGTTTTTTAATTACTGTGGATGTTGTGCATTTGGACATGTGCTAAAACGGGCATTAGAATGACACCACAAGCGTGTCATGTCTTTTTTTTTTTTTAGCGGGTTTTCGTGCTACTCCCATTGGGCATCCCTTTCACTTCAATGGGTTGCCCTATGTGCGACAAATGTGCCAAATTAGCTCTTGTGCCTTTTGTTTGGGTGTTGAGCTTCACATGGTTTTTAATCGCTGCGGATGTCGTGCATTTGGACACATGCAAAAACGGGCGTTAGAACGGCACCACAAGCACGTCATGTCTTTTTTTTTGCCTTTTTTTTGCGCGTTTTTGTGCTACACCCATTGGGCATCCCTTTCACTTTGATGGGCTGCCCTATGTGCGACAAATGTGCCAAATTAGCTCTTATGCCTTTTTTTTGGGTGTTGAGCTTCACGTGGTTTTTAATCGTTGCGGATGTCGTGCATTTGGACATGTGCTAAAACGAGCATTAGAATGACACCACAAGCGTGTCATGTCTTTTTTTTTTTTTTTAGCGTGTTTTCGTGCTACACCCATTGGGCATCCCTTTCACTTCAATGAGCTGCCCTATATGCGACAAATGTGCCAAATTAGCTCTTGTGTCTTTTTTGGGGTGTTGAGCTTCACGTGGTTTTTAATCGCTGCGGATGTCGTGCATTTGGACACGTGCAAAAACGAGCGTTAGAACGGCACCACAAGCACGTCATGTCTTTTTTTTTTTGCCTTTTTTTTTCTTTTGTGTGTTTTCATGTTACACCCATTGGACATCCCTTTCACTTCAATGGATTGCCCTATGTGCGACAAATGTACCAAATTAGCTCTTGTGCCTTTTTTTGGGGTGTTGAGCTTCACGTGTTTTTTAATTATTGCGGATGTCGTGCATTTGGACTCGTGCAAAAATGAGCGTTAGAATGACACCACAAGTCTGTCATGTGTTTTTTTTGCCTTTTTTTTTTGTTTTTGCGTGTTTTTGTGCTACATCCATTGGGCATCCCTTTCACTTCAATGGGCTGCCCTACGTGCGTCAAATGTGCCAAATTAGCTCTTGTGCCTTTTTTTTTGGGTGTTGAGCTTCACGTGGTTTTCAATCACTGCCGATGTCGTGCATTTGGACACGTGCAAAAACGAGCGTTAGAATGACACAAGCGTGTCATGTCTTTTTTTTTTTTTTGCGTGTTTTCGTGCTACACCCATTAGACATCCCTTTCACTTCAATGGGCTGCGCTATATGCGACAAATGTGCCAAATTAGCTCTTGTGCCTTTTTTTTTTGGGTGTTGAGCTTCACATGGTTTTTAATCGCTGCGGATGTCGTGCATTTGGACATGTGCTAAAACGAGCATTAGAATGACACCACAGGCGTGTCATGTCTTTTTTTTTTTTTTTTTAGCGTGTTTTCGTGCTACACCCATTGGGCATCCCTTTCACTTCAATGAGCTGCCCTATATGCGACAAATGTGCCAAATTAGCTCTTGTGTCTTTTTTGGGGTGTTGAGCTTCACGTGGTTTTTAATCGCTGCGTATGTCGTGCATTTGGACACGTGCAAAAACGAGCGTTAGAACGGCACCACAAGCGCGTCATGTCTTTTTTTTTTTGCCTTTTTTTTTCTTTTGTGTGTTTTCATGTTACACCCATTGGACATCCCTTTCACTTCAATGGATTGCCCTATGTGCGACAAATGTACCAAATTAGCTCTTGTGCCTTTTTTTGGGGGGTTGAGCTTCACGTGGTTTTTAATCGCTGCGGATGTCATGCATTTAGACACATGTAAAAACGAGCGTTAGAATGACACAAGCGTGTCATGTCTTTTTTTTTTTTTTTGCGTGTTTTCGTGCTACACCAATTGGGCATCCCTTTCACTTCAATGGGCTGCCCTATATGCGACAAATGTGCCAAATTAGCTCTTGTGCCTTTTTTTTGGGTGTTGAGCTTCACGCGGTTTTTAATAACTGCGGATGCATTTGGACACGTGCAAAAACGGGCATTAGAACGGCACCACAAGCGCGTAATGTCTTTTTTTTTTTGCATATTTTGTGAACGCGCATTCACGAAACGCTAAGGTGTGAACGCAGCCGAAATGTCAGTAGATCAGCACAACAGCCATGCAGCCAGCATTTCCTGCTCAGCGATGGAACCCTCCATATTTCTCTCAGTGCTTCCTTTAAGCCGATGGATCATATGCAAAACAAGCAAGGGGTTACTTGTGGCAATAGGCGGGTTTACAGGGAAATACTATATGAAGCAATAGGCCTTGTGCTAACAGACAGTGTGTACATGCACCACCCGGCCCCTCCCTGCCCCCCATCCATTTATCATACATGCTGCGCTTAATGTCCCGCTTTTCTTGGAAAAACACATCCAAGGCTGCAGGGAGGGGTACGGGGTATTCGAGGACACTGTCAGCATATGGTGACAGCAAACCTTCACTTTGTTGCTAATCCCTTCCAAGTTTTATTAATGCAGAGCATGGCTTCTATAACCAGACACCTGCAGACTGCTGCCCCTCCGGAACCTCTTCACCTGCCAGCCAGGGGCAAACGTGCAAAGGGGACTTCGGGTGAACGCAAAAGTCCATGGACACCCTAACTGGAGGACATTTATCTAAGTGTCAAAGAATTTTATACTTTTAGCATTTTATGCAATTTTATAAATCTAAACAAATGTTTTCACCCTATTTTTTTCATCCATTCTTATATCTCCTGCAGCCTGTTTGCAGCCACTTCCTGCTCAAATGCCAACCGCTTCGTATTTCCCGCTCTCTAACTGGCGCCTGTGCCGAGCAACCGACCTCCTATGTTCACAGTGCAGTATGGCAGACACGTGGCACAAGAGATGGAGGCTGGAGTAAGGGTGTCTACTACAGGGATTTCCAGCTTCTAGAGCAGGGGTCTCCAAACCTTCTAAACAGTTTACTGTCCATCACTTTCGGGGGGCCGGACTGTGGCCATTGGGAGTAGAAATTGTTCCAGCAGCAGCGGGAGTAAACAACGCATCTTTGGTATTAGGGGGAGGAATAGCACCCCTTCATTGGTGTCAGTGGGAGGAATAGTGCCCATCATTGGTGTCAGTGGGAGGAATAGTGCCTCATCATTGGTGTCAGTGGGAGGAATAGTGCCCCATCATTGGTGTTAGTGGGAGGAATAGTACCCCATCATTGGTGTCAGTGGGAGGAATAGTGCCCCATCATTGGTGTAAGTGGGAGGAATAGTGCCCATCATTGGTGTCAGTGGGAGGAATAGTGCCCCATCATTGGTGTCAGTGGGAGGAATAGTGCCCAATTGTTGGTGTCAGTGGGAGGAATAGTGCCCCATCATTGGTGTAAGTGGGAGGAATAGTGCCCAGTTGTTGGTGTCAGTGGGAGGAATAGTGCCCCATTGTTGGTGTCAGTGGGAGGAATAGTGCCCCATCATTGGTGTCAGTGGGAGGAATAGTGCCCCATTGTTGGTGTCAGTGGGAGGAATAGTGCCCCATTGTTGGTGTCAGTGGGAGGAATAGTGCCCAATTGTTGGTGTCAGTGGGAGGAATAGTGCCCAATTGTTGGTGTCAGTGGGAGGAATAGTGCCCAGTTGTTGGTGTCAATGGGAGGAATAGTGCCCAGTTGTTGGTGTCAGTGGGAGGAATAGTGCCCCATTGTTGGTGTCAGTGGGAGGAATAGTGCCCAATTGTTGGTGTCAGTGGGAGGAATAGTGCCCAATTGTTGGTGTCAGTGGGAGGAATAGTGCCCAGTTGTTGGTGTCAGTGGTAGGAATAGTGCCCAGTTGTTGGTGTCAGTGGGAGGAATAGTGCCCAGTTGTTGGTGTCAGTGGGAGGAATAGTGCCCAATTGTTGGTGTCAGTGGGAGGAATAGTGCCCAATTGTTGGTGTCAGTGGGAGGAATAGTGCCCAATTGTTGGTGTCAGTGGGAGGAATAGTGCCCCATCATTGGTGTAAGTGGGAGGAATAGTGCCCAGTTGTTGGTGTCAATGGGAGGAATAGTGCCCAGTTGTTGGTGTCAGTGGGAGGAATAGTGCCCCATCGTTGGTGTCAGTGGGAGGAATAGTGCCCAATTGTTGGTGTCAGTGGGAGGAATAGTGCCCAATTGTTGGTGTCAGTGGGAGGAATAGTGCCCAGTTGTTGGTGTCAGTGGTAGGAATAGTGCCCAGTTGTTGGTGTCAGTGGGAGGAATAGTGCCCAGTTGTTGGTGTCAGTGGGAGGAATAGTGCCCAATTGTTGGTGTCAATGGGAGGAATAGTGCCCAGTTGTGTCAGTGGGACCAGCTTAAAGTGGAACTACACTACATCTATATACGGGGACCAGCTGAAAGTGGCACTACACTACATCTCAACACCACAAACTAAAAATGCTACTTAATTTATTTTTGCTATTCAAAGCTCACAAAACTCCCCCATTTATCTATGTCTCAATGCTTTATTTTGCTGAGAAATCATTTTGAAAAACATCCCCCTGGCATTTCTGGCAGTGGCCATCTTGAGTATGAGCAGATGATTCACGTATCATTTATTTCCTGGAATCCATCTGCCCTTTTCTCAGGGTTAGGCTGAGAACCCTCCCTCCTTTCCTGAAGACTCCTGGGATGTATGACCTCATTTGCCTAGGCATGAAACTAGGAAGTAACTGAAGAAATGTAAAAAAAAATGTTTAAAACAGGTAAATATAACATACCTTCTAATCTATTTACTAATGCTAGCAGCATAAGGATTAAGCATAGTCCATGTTGATTGAGATAGTGGAGTTCCACTTTATATGTGAGCCTGTTTGCTGTTTGGCCAATGTACAAGTTCACTTCAAAGCTAAACTCCAGGAATCAGACAAAATCTACTCTTGCAGTAGGGCCCCCCCATAATTCTAGGGATACTCTATCCCTCCTTCCAGTAGACATCAGTGTTGTTTTCCTCTACCAAGCTGTGGATGTCCATCATGTATAGTGCAGGGCTGCATTAAATGTGGAGGAGGCATGAGGACACCTTAGCTAGGAGGGAGCAATGGACCCGTCACGTGGATGCCGAAGCCTGGAAAAAAGGTTAAAGCTGAACTTCAGGCACAAGAACTTTAATTTAAATCAATTCCCCAAGAGCTACAAAGGATATATATCCACCTTATGTGCACCACATGCCTTTTCAAACCCAAGTATTACCTTGTAAAAGTAGCAGTGACATCACCACTGTGCTTTACATAGCCTGTGCAGAAAGCAGAGCTGTGGGAGGGGTCCTGCAGCTCCACCCACTACAGGTTGCCTGCAGAGAACTGCAGGAGGGGGCGGACACAAGACCTGTCACCCCGCATATGGAAAGAGAGCAGCATTGACCGGTCTTTATTGCAAGAGGCTCCTGTACAGAACGAAGGTTTCACACTGGATTACTGTACAGATCTGGAAGAAATACACAAAACGCAGCCAGATTCAAGGAAGAATACACAGTACCAACCTCTCCTTTGTGCACGGCTTCAGCACTGTCCTGGAAAACATATACATTTTATCAAGCATAATTAACTGACTGTCAAAATTATATTTTACTGGATTTCATTTTTTTTTACAATAACTTCACCATTTTCCTATGTATTGAAAGAGTCCACAACAATTTATTACAAAAAAAATAAAAAAAAATAAAAAATGGCCTTGTAAACTGTCATTTCTAGAGCAACCAATCACATTTCACCCCACTGCAGTCAAATCAGTGGATTGGTTGCTCAAATTTGCCACATTTTGCACACTGTTGCCTGCAGTATTGAATGCAGAGTGTTCATAACCTGAAATGATGTAAGTTTATCACCGGAATTCTCCTTTTTCCCTCCCCGTCTGAAACTAACACGGGATATCTCTCCTCTAACCTTCTCTGTTGGCTAGTCTCCCATAGGGCGTCACTCCTTTCTCTCTCTCACTACAGAGAATACAGGTTAGAGCTCATTCACACAGGGAATAATCCAGGTCAGACAGACAAGGCTCATTGTTCTCCCATTGCGTTCTGTCTTTGTCATATGACCGCGTGGTAGCACAACATAGAGAATCACCCTATAAGCCTTCCACAGCACACAAGTGACTAGGTGCTGCCTACAAGCATGTAGTGCTACCCCCACAGGAGCCACTTGGTAATTTGGGTTCTCTGTTCGGCACCTTGACTTCAAGAACAACCTCAGTGCCTCTGACACACCTGGTTGAAGGAAAGTCATTGCAAGTTCTTATAGGAACACAAGTATAGATAACTTTTAAAGCGGTAGTAAACTTTAAAAAAAGTTTCCCCCTGCAAGGCAAGGCATAATGTGCTAGTAAGCATCCCATACTAGCACATTATGAAGGACTTACCTTAACCCCCCTGGAGGTATTCCTGAGTGTAGCTCGGGGTAAAGTTTCAGCACCACAAGCGGTAACCCCGAGCTACACTCGGGAATACTCTGCGGCGTTGCTCCGGGATCTCTTCTGCACTTACCTTGTCCTGCGCTCCCGCGATGTCCCCCCTGCAGTGTCCCCGGCCATCTCCTCCGGCCGATGCCGGCATCCGTCTCCGGGTTCCGTTCCCTGCGACGTCGGGACGTATGGGGGACAGAACCGGCAGGAAATGCAAAAATATTAAAAAGTGACATTCACTAAATACACTAAAATCACATAGTATAACATTCCTGTATCAAACCATTTCACATACATTTTGTCCCGAGTGCTTTGTCCTGCGCCCTGCCTGCATTTTTACTGTTCTTTCTGCCTGGAAACTGAGAAACGTCCATGGCGTCCAAAAAGCGTCCCTTTAGGTCAAAATCGGTTTTAGACCGGCTAGAGAACATCGATAGTAAATCAGAACCACTTGCAGAATTGAGTGATAATGATTTGTGGGGGAAATTCCTCATCAGACACTGAAAACGATTCTGCGACTTTGCTCAGCGATGTGCGAACTTGGCGCTATATATTTCAAATTTCAGTGTTTTTGGTTTGATTATATTATTGAATAAATTTTTTTATTATTATATTATTATTTTTTAAGATTATTTATTATATTATAATTTATGATTTTGTGTTTCAAATTATAACATACCCGGGATGTTTAATAGAATCTTGTTCGGACAGATTTCACTGAGTTATTCCTAAGAATTACAGGCCTACAATAAAAAAACAACATTTTTCCATGCAAAAAAATGTACCGCTTTGAGCACAGAAATACTGACATAATCAGACCGCTAGGGAGGTTAAAACGAAGCCCTCCAGTGGCATGCTGCAGAGGCTTCCATCTTCACCTGGTGTCAGGAAAGGCTTGCCCATAATGCAGGCGAAGATTTGCAGGCGCACAAATATGCACACGCACAGAACAGTGACGGGCCGGATAGATGCGCATGTACTTGGGCATAAGCGCGCGCACACGCGCATCCAGGCGCACGCACATGCGCACTCATGCATCCAGGAGCACGCCTGTCACTAACGCTGGTGCCAAAAGGGCTACTTAAACTGGCTGCAGTATTATCTCTTTGCCGTTTGGTCTTTAGCTCCTGAGTGTGAATCCTGATCCTTGTACCTGACTCCTGATACTGAAGCAGCTTGTTCCTGACCTCTGCTTGTCTGCTACCTGCCCTGACCCCTGGCTTGTCTTGGATTACTCTTCTGCCTCCTGCTCTTGTCTGAGTGAATTTCTGCTGCTGACCTGGCCAACTCCGCTACCTCCTTCCGTGTATACCTGATCTGCCCGACTGCTACCGACCCGGCTTGTCTGACCTAGCATCCTCATCCTACTTCCCAGCGATCCATCCAGCCGCATCCGGAACCTGCTCCTCGCTGCTTACCTCCATCCTACTGAGGTCCGTGCACAGATATCTGCCATTGGTCTGTCCTGCTGCTTCACCTGCCTGCCGGCTACTGCTGAAACACTGACTACTGGACTGATCACAGGCACTCATACCTCGCCGTGCTCCTGCGGCCGCTGTCCCACTATCAGTATCCCTCAAACCAGAGCTGTACGGGAGGTCTGCCTCTTCACGTCAGGGTCATTATCCAGGTACTTGACACCTGGTCTTCCTTCCAGGTTCGCAGGCTGCGGCATCTTGAACGGCCAAGCCACGATGACGTCACTCCTGTGCGTGTGCACGGGAGTCTCGGCCGCAGCACACAGCTGCTACTCACTAGAATATCTCCTAAACAGCGCACGTTTAGAAGATATTAATTTTACCTACAAGTAAGCTTTATTATGAGCTTACCCGTAGGTAAAAATAAACAACCAGATTTTCTACCACTTTAACTTGACTGTGAATTAGCACCAGGAAGTAGAAACAAAACCATCTAGTGGTAAATGAGCTCATTGTAATAGTATGGGTTAGAATAAATGGTGGTTTGAACATAAATGAGCACAAATCCGGTAGTCTAGAGTGCACTTTAGGAGAATGGCTAGTATATAGTGCAATGTCCCCTGAGAGGTACCTCTTAGGACAGGGCTTGAAATTTCCACTCGCCTGCTTGCCAATGGTGAGTGGAAATTATGGTGGGGGCGAGTGTGTTCCCCAGGGCCGTCTTGCTGAGCAGGATCGGAGCTCAGGCCGGATCTCTCAGTGGCACTGGGAGCCGTCAGACTGCTCAATAGCTGATCGCAGTGAAAGCAAAGCAAGGAGTGTGTGCTGTGCTCTCCACCTCCCCCTAGAGTGCAGTACCCGGCTCTGTGAGTGAACAACGAAGTACTGCAACTTTTTATGGGGTGTGTGTGTGTCTGTGTATGCATGTACATGTGTGTGTTTGTGTGTGTCTGTGTATGCATGTACATGTGTCTGTGTATGTACATGTGTGTATCTGTACATGTGTCTGCGTGTGTGTACATGTATGTGTGTGTGTACATGTGTCTGTGTGTGCATGTACGTGTGTGTGTGTTTGTGTGTATGTACATACATGTGTCTGTGTGTACATGTGTGTGTATGTATGTATGTATGTACATGTGTCTGTATGTGTGTGTATTTCTGTATATGTACAAGTATCTGTGTGTATGCGTGTCTGTACGTGCCTGTGTGTGTATACATGTGTCTTTGTGTGTGCGTGTACATGTGTCTCTGTGCGTGTGTGTGTACATGTTTCTGTGTGTGTGTATGTACATGTCTGTGTGTGTGTGTACAGGTGGTTCTGTTTGTGTGTGTTTGTTGGTGGCAAGTAACTCTTAAGGCCTGGCTAGTAGCTCAGGCCTTGAAATTTTAAGCCCTGGGGATATGCAATAGGTGAAGGTCTCTGTGTAGCAGCTGTAATGGGACAGTCTTTAGTCCTAACTCTTCAGCCGGCTAGCGTTGGGGCCCAGTTGTACGCGTTGCTGCATGTGAGAATAGTTCCAGTCAAGCCTGCAGACATAAAAAAGTCTACTAGATGGTTGTATGGTCAGTTCCTAAACAGCTCCATCTCTGTAGAAGAAGATAGTAAATCCCTACAGCAGTAGCTCACCAGTCCCAGTGATATAGCAGCTCCCCATCTAGTCACACACAGCGATTAGTAAGCTCTCTGCTCTGCATCCATGTGACTCTGGCTGTCAGTGCCCCCGAACTCAGAGCTCTGGATCCCGCTCAGGCTGCCGACATGCAGCAGTGGTGGTGTACACTGAACAGAGATGTGCACTCTCCTGTCTCCCTCACGGCACAAGAAAGCTTTGTCCTGTACAGGTTCCTCCTGGCAATCCCTGAGAAATGCAGTTCAAAATCTTTTGATTACAGTACAGTCTTTCTCTTCTGGACTACAGTTTCCACAGTGCAGTGCTGCATGACTCAGCCACTGTTTCTCTCATTCTCCATTCTTTACCAAGCCCCTGGATACAAGTGGGATGCAATCGAGTATGTTCATCATCTACAATTTTGCAAAGTACGTTGTTTTGGCCCTGATGCCTTGAAGATTGGGTGTGATTGGAGAGGTGTGGGCATTCCTAGGCAGGCTGAATTTGCGTTTGTATGAGGACCATATTATGTAAATCCTACATGTGTTTTGAACCTTCACGATTGAAAGAAATGATATCTGATCAATGAAAGGATAAGGGACAGAAGGACTAGTGAGGAAATGGCTAGGTGATGTCTTTTATACTAGCCAGGGAATGATGTTGGCTCTGCCCAACTTGCTGCAGCTTCTAATGCACACTGTGAGAAGCTCAGGGTGTGCAGTGAAAATAGAGTAAGCAATTTCAGTACAGGAGAGGGGCCTATGCAAGAGTGAAGGCTGGAGTTCAGCTGTAACAAATTGTAAAAACAATTTAAATGACCCATCCCTAACCTCTGTAGCTACCAATGAGAAAATTATCTTCAAATTTCACTGATGAATTATCCAAATCTCAGCTCCTCTCATCTCATTTTATCTCATTTTATCACATAGCAATGAATTGTATTATGGTGTCCTCTAGCAGGTGACACAGACTCACCCAAGGTGCCAAGTCTAGGTAAGAGTTGATCTTCACTCTGATGATGGAGATACATCAGCAACCACAGTGTTCCCAGTTTTCTTTGCTGCAAGCTGGCACCATGTTGGGAATCTTCCCACCAAGTGGCTAGCTGGAACAGAAAGGCTTCCAAGGGCTCCAAATAAGAGAGTGGTTGGGCAGATGTATTGGCAGGAAGTAGGCAAAAGAGTAGTCAGGCCCAGGCAGGGGTCAAGGTAGACAAGAGAGTATTTGGGTCAAGATAAACGGTTGAGGCACACAAAAGAGTACCTGGGTCTAGGTAGAGTTTGAGGAAGGCAGCAGGTGAGAGATCAGTCAGGCCCAGGCAGGGGTTGAGACAGACATCAGACAAGAGCATATTCAGGTCCAAGCAGGGGTCCTGGTGGGTGGGGGGCAAGCAACTAGTCAAGTTAATCAAGGTCAGCAACAAGCAGGCAACTGGCAGGTAAGCATTAATGCTCTGTAGCTCTCAGGTAGCTGGCAATAAAATATAGCACTAGCCACCTAAGTGGCTGATGCTTAAACATCCGACTGCTACAAAGAAACACCCAACGTTGTTTCAAGGAGCTCTGGAAGTCCCGCATGTAGTGAAGGTCAAAGGAGTCTTGGAAATCCTAGAAGGTACAGCAGGGATTCTTCTCTTGATCACAAACCTGTTTGGGCTGTAATCTGGTTAGGCCAGGCTGGTCCATGTCCAGAGTTCCTACTGAAGTGATGTTTTCACTCTTGTCCCCCCTTAGAAAATCGGGAGCTTTAGGGAGTCCCATACATGAAGTTACAGTGATGCCACACCTACTGCCCAAGCAAAGGATGTTTGCAGTAAGGGGCTAATGACCATATTGTATTTTCCCTATGGGTGTATTTCGCTATGTTACAATCTCGTTAGATTGATAACTTTGAAAACAAAAGGACATCCTGTATTTTTATGGTGCCAACATATTCCACGGTGCTTTTCAGATTACATAACGCTGTATAAATAAGTTACTAATTTCAGCATTCTACTAACCTATCAATATAGAGTAGTGTTTCTCAACCTTTTTTCAGTCAAGGCACCCTTTAAGATTATGGACAATCCCGAGGCACATTTTAAAATTATGGACATTCCAGAGGCACCCTTTAAAATTATGGACAGTCTTGAGGCACCCTTTAAAATTATGGACAGTCTTGAGGCACTCCATTCTAAAATGTGAAAAACTATTCTAATAGTTTTATATAACTCAGCAACATCCACACATGTAGGACACCCAACATTAGAGGTGTTTTATTATTCCACAGCAAATACACTTTTATACACTGGTACTGACTAGTATTCCATTGTTTCTCTTCTGCCTCAGTTTTTATCCATCACTGAGCTATATAACCCCAGCACTGATGTAGAGGGACAGGGGAGGGGCAAACTAGGCATTGGTTGTCAGGGCGCTGGCGGCTAGAAGGTCATAATGGCGCACAATGAAAACCTGTGGCTTTGTGTAACTAAAAAGAAAGGCTTGTTCCACTTGCTGGCTTGTATACAAGTTTTGGGCAATTTTTAGACATTTGCCAAGGCACCCTTGAAGAAACCTCAAGGCACCCCAGGGTACCTGGGCACCCTTGAGGAAACCTCAAGGCACCCCAGGGTGCCTGGGCACCCTGGTTGAGAAAGGCTGATATGGAGCAGTGGTTTATAACTTCAGACCTCAAGTACCACCAAAAGGTCATGTTTTCACGATTGTCTTCACCTTGCAGATGTGCTTGAAATGGGTGACAATTTGAGAACTGATTTTGACTAGTGAGTAAAAAGATGATGAACTTGGATGGAAATTTTTTTTTAATTTTCAGAAAAAAATCATAGCTAGTCTTCTGCACATACACTTGTCAAAGCTAATCCAAAAGTAGAACAATCATTCTACAAAGAACGAGACATTGACACAGTACTTGAGTGAAAATCTTTCAAATGAGTTGAGTCTTCTGTGGTATAGTGTATTCGTTGTTTAGGGAGGTGTCTTTTTTATAATGAATAAGCTATACAGATGAGCACTTACAGACATGTTTTCTGAGTAGCAAGTACGGGGTATGTTCTGGTTGCTTGTTATGTATTGTTTTAATTTTTTTGTTTTTTGTATCCAATTGAGCCGGGGAATGCCCAGAGGCTCTGTTTTGTACTGTCTTACATATACTACAAAAAGCAATAAAATAGAATTAAAAATAAATAAATAAATAAATAGTTGAGTCCATGAAGGCAATATTGAATGGTTGGACAAGCAATTTTTATACTTTCTCCTCTGAATGTTCACACAAACTTCTACAGGTATAAGGCCAGCAATAAATGTATTCATCAAAGTCACCTATTCCTTTAACCTCTACTGAATTCTAGACTCTGGTCAGCGAAGCATTTTCTCAGCTCCACTTTGAGAGATGTGGCCTGGAAATCCTCTAGATGACATTCTTCTTCCCTTATGGGTATTACAAATTATTTCAGCCTTGAATAGTTACATTGTTACTGAACTGCCCCGTGTAATACTCTTATACAGTTGGGGTATGCTCAGGGGCGGACTGACAACTTATGGGGCCCCCGGGCATTAGGGCCCCCGTGTCCTCGCCCACACCCAATAAATCCTATGAAAAAAACAATGAAAGGTACCAGGGGAATCTCATGGGGCCCCCTACTGTCCCCAGGCCCTCGGGCAGTGCCCGAGAGCTCGAATGGTCAGTCCGCCCCTGGGTATGCTATACCATGTATAATAGACATGACAGCACACAGAGACATAGCAGAGTAGACAGGTGATGCAATGGCTGAATGCACAGCACATGACCTAAGATTACAAAGTGGATCCTACAATAATCTGGGATTTAAGAGTCTGGAAAGTCTGGAGGTGACGTCTGGGACATACATGTCATTATACTAGACGGACAAGAGGGATGAAGGTGGTAAATATACAAATACTGACAATCTTTGACCTACCAGCTGCACAAAGCGGTGGGAGCTGCATAAATAGCTGAAGTCATAGTGTTCACTAGGGTGTAAAGGTGATGATATGATGGTGATGGTAAAGCTGATGATGCAACTTTCTAGTCTGAGAAAGCTTTCTTAAACGGGTGTATCTACATAGCAAAATTTCAATGGGACCCCCCCCCCACCCTCTCTCTGTGGCATAAGGAAGTATCCACTGTGACAATACCATCACTGATCTTAACATTGAAGTTCTTCACTCCCCCCCTTTGTCTAGAGCAGTGGTTCTCAAGCTTCCTAATGCCGTGACCCTTTCATACAGTTCCTCATGTTGTGGTGACCCCCAACCATAAAATTATTTACCCAGTAATTATAATTCATGAAGTGTCGTTTTACCTCCAATACTGCTGCTTTCAGCACAGTAGCTGCTTTCAGCACAGTAGCTGCTTTCAGCACTGTAGCTGCTTTCAGCACAGGAGCTGCTTTTAACAGAGTAGCTGCTTTCAACACAGCAGCTGCTTTCTACACAGTAGCTGCTCTTTACACATCAGAAATATGTGTTTTCCAATGGTCTTAGGCGACCCCTGTGAAAGGGTCGTTCGACCCCCAAAGGGGTCGCGACCCACAGGTTGAGAACCACTAGTCTAGAGTAATCTTCCAATCCAACGCATCTTCCTTTCTCATGTCATTAGGGGGCCAGTTGGCTCTTTTGGACTCTTGCAGCTGTCTCCGTGATGGAATGATTCTGTGCATGGTCATTGTGCTAGAGATTGACCCAAAACCTCCTGAGATACGTGACACAAGGAGGCTTCCAACCCCCCGTTTTCATAAGTTAGCTCTTTGCTCCATACAATTGTTGCAGAGATCCAGACCCACACTTCCAGCTTTCTCAACCTGGTGATAAGTATGTCAGCCCAACCCTTATACTGCCCCCGGGGGGGGGGTATAGGGGTTGGGGGAACATAAGTATCACCCAATTGAGAAAGCTGGAAGTGTGGGTCTGGATCTCTGCAGAAATTGTGTGGAGCAAAGAGCTAACTTATGAAAATTGATTAAAGATGGTGAAGGTCCAAATCAAGGGCTGGCAGCATAGTCGGTAAACTATTAGAGAGCAGTGCTAATGACAGAAGTCAGCGGGGAACAGCAGTGCAGGAAATTAACTTGTAACCTTAGCATTAGCAATATATTAACCATCAGGATTTTTTATGTGATTACATAACTGTTAGTGTTCATGCATGCGATAACTCTAATACTTGAATACAAATTTATTTTAACCTTGGGAGACACCCTAGAATTTTTGACAGCCTCAGGAACTCTGCATTAGGCATACAGGGTTAATTTCAGAGTGGCTTGGCTCTAGTAGAAGTGAGGGCAATAAATCTACACTGCTAAGACAGCTAAACATAATCTCTTAACTACATATATTAACCAAGGAAAGTTGGGACTGGCAACAATCCTGATGACTTCTAGACAGCAAACGTTGCTTCAACAGGCTTCCTAATGGGGTCCTCTCCTAGCTCTGGCCACATTGTAGCCACATGAACTTCTATGGCTATACCTTAGATTGTACGCCCCTTGAGGGTTAGGGACTGATGTGAATGTATAATATATATGTACAGGGGTGGACTGATAACTCATGGGGCCCCCGGGCAATAGAGGATCATGGGGCCCCTGTGTCCTTGCCCAAACTCAAAAAAGCCTATGAAAAAGGTACCAGGGGCATCTCATGGGGCCCCCTACTGACCCTGGGCCCTCGGGCAGTGCCCGAGTTTCCAAATGGTCAGTCCGTCCCTGTATATGTACAATATATATGTATTGACGGCACTATATAAGTACCTGAAATATATAGTTAAGCCAATGATCCTAATGCAAAGCAGAGTTGGTTGAACTTCTACATATTACACAGTAGATGTCCATCACCCACCAAACAAGATTTAGGAAAAAGATCTAAGGGATTATATTTTTTTATTTTATATAGAGTAGGGACCAGGGGTGGACTGACCATTTGGAAACTCGGGCACTGCCCGAGGGCCTGGGGTCAGTAGGGGGCCCCATGAGATGCCCCTGGTACCTTTTTCATAGGCTTTTTTGAGTTTGGGCAAGGACACAGGGGCCTCACGATCCCCTACTGCCCGGGGGCCCCATGAGTTGTCAGTCCGCCCCTGGTAGGGACAATCCCTTTCATGTTATTTTTTCCTGCCTGTGTCCTTCAGGTGAGTCTTTTCTTTATTGCCCGCATTGGAAACACAAGAAATAAGACCTCTCGAAACTTCTCAAAAGTGAATCAAATTCTCATGTTAGAGAGTTTTGATAGGAAATGGTGTCCCTATTAGAGGGTTTTTACTCGCGTCTAGCTCTGGTGTCATGGTGACAACTCTAAAATTTTTTGATTTTCCCTTACATTTTTCTTTGTAAAGGCAAAAACATTCCCTTACATTTTCTATGTAAAGGCAAAAACATGTCTTATTGTTTTGTATAGATTAGGGATGGGTCAGACCTTGTGTCAGGATTTGTTTGCTGTCTGGGTACCTGCTGGTGGGGGATTCACCGCACTGTTTTTCCTGTGACCATTGTTACTAAAGAAAAATGTAAGGGAAAATTAAAAAATTTTAGAGTTGTCTCCATGTCACCAGAGCTAGACGTGAGTAAAAACCCTCCAATAGGGACACCATTTCCTATCAAACCTCCCTAACATGAGAATTTTATTCACTTTTGAGAAGTTTCGAGAAGAGGTCTTATTTCTTGTGTGTCCAAGGCGGGCAGTAAAGAAAAGTCTCACCTGAAGGACACAGGCAGGAAAAAATAACATGAAAGGGATTGTCCCTACCAGGGGCGGACTGACAACTCATGGGGCCCCCGGGCAGTAGGGGATCATGAGGCCCCTGTGTCCTTGCCCAAACTCAAAAAAGCCTATGAAAAAGGTACCAGGGGCATCTCATGGGGCCCCCTACTGACCTCAGGCCCTCGGGCAGTGCCTGAGTTTCCAAATGGTCAGTCCGCCCCTGGTCCCTACTCTATATAAAATAAAAAAATATAATCCCTTAGATCTTTTTCCTAAATGTTGTTTGGTGGGTGATGGACATCTACTGTGTAATATGTATGTTTTTCTGATCGGACTCAGGATGACCGGTGGACTCAGTATTTATTTATTTATTTCAGGTACTTATCAATTTACACAGCACTTTACATATATATTGTACATTCACATCAGTCCCTAACCCTCAAGGGGTGTACAATCTAAGGTCCCTAACTCACATTCATACATACACATACTAGGGACAATTTAGACAGGAGCCAATTCACCTACCAGCATGTCTTTGGAGAGTGGGAGGAAACTGGAGTACCCGGAGGAAACCCACACAGTCACAGGGAGAACATGCAAACTCCAGGCAGGTGGTGCCGCGGTTGGGATATTTAGCGTCGGAATATCATGTGTATTGTATATTTACTGACTGCCATAACTTTTGCTTGTTCTTATGCACCTTGCTTTGTTATACTTTTGTATGATTTCAATAAACGTAACTGTTAAAAAAATTAAAAAACATGTATTTACATACATGTGCAGGAAAAATGGGCCCCAAGGCAAGATAGTAGCTTTGACCCACCAATCCTATAAACAAACATTAACCACTTCCAGTCCGGACACTTTCACCCCCTTCCTGTCCAGGCCAATTTTCAGCTTTCAGCGCTATCACACTTTGAATGACAATTGCGCGGTCATGCAACACTGTACCCATATTAATTTCTTAGCATTTTTTTGAGCTAGATAAAACTTTATTTTGATAGTATTTATTCACCACTGGGATTTTTATTTTTTTGCTATATAAATGAAAAAGTCCCAAAATTTTGAAAAAAAGTGTTTTTCCTATAAAACTTTGCAAATAAATAATCTTTATTCATAAATCTTGGCCAAAATGTATTCAGTTATCTTTTTAGTAAAAAAAATAAATAACCCAAATTAGTTTATAACCAATAATTATAATTTAAAAAAATAATTGTTTACATTTTTATTTTTTTTTTATATTATTATTTATGTTTTTTTTAACATACTGTCACCCTAGCATAAAGGCTGTAAAAGCAATAATTTCTTCTCTCTGGCTGCATTCTTGCAGCCATGGAGAAATACTGTGTGAGCTGTGATTGGTCACAGCTTGTCCTATGTTACAAGGCTGTTGTGAATAGCCTTGTACCATGTGACCTCTGTGATCATTCACAGATTTCACACGTAGTAAGCAATGATGTCAGAAGTGACATCTTGCTTACTACTCTTCATGTGATCACTGATTGGCCAATCAGTGATCACATGATCGAGACCTCACACAGAGGTCCCATACAACGATTGGTATTCAACATCAGATCGCGGTGCGTGCGCTTCCAGGGAGCGCGCACAATCAGGGAGTGGGGTGAACGTTTATAAATGGCCACCTGCTCATGCACTGCACCCGTCTGGCCGTTTACATACATGGGCCGGATGGGAAGTGGTTAAAGTGGTTCTAGAGGCAGAAGGTCATTTTTACCTTATGCATTCTCTGCATTAAGGTATAAAACCTTCTGTGTGCTGCCCCTCCCCCCCAGAACCCCGTTATACTCACCTGAGCCTGATCTTGATCCATCACTGTGCCCGAGAGAAGCATTGCTGCACTCTCTCTCTCCTCACTGGCTCAGAGGCAAGAGTGGGATTGGCTCCTGCAACCGTCAATCACAGCCTGTGAAGGGGAAGTGGAACACACAGAGCATGGCTTGAGAGTAAGCTTGCATGAGTGCCCCCATAGCAAGCAACTTGCTATGGGGGCACTCAGCTGGGGGGAGGGGATGGCCATGAGCACCAGCATGGGACCTGAGAAAAGAAGAATTGGAGCTGCTCTGTGCAAAACAATTACACACAGCAGGTAAGTATACCATGTTTGTTATTAGAAAAAAAAATCTCATAATCACTTTTATAAAACCTACAATATGCACAAAGAACCGTCTCTTTTGAATTTCATATACTGGCATGGCCCCACCACATTCCACCTGCCTACAAGTCCATCCTCCCTTGTGAGGTCACAGGTAGGTGTACAGCTTTGAGTAGTTGCTCTGTCCCCGTAGTTTACTGCTGGAGCAGATCTGGACCCCTAGACATCCCCTGGGCTCCTTCCTAGGAAACCTTGTGGACAATCCACCTCTGCCGGAACAGGATAAGTGGGGATTCCAACTGTACGTGTATGCTCTATATAAACTAAGCATGTTTCCGGGTAGTTGGGGAAGGAAGGGTTAAGAGTAAGTGGCATGGGCAGCACAGTGGCTAAATGGTTAGCACTTCCACCTGGCAGTGTTAGGGTCGTTGGTTCAAATCCCAACCATGGCACCAGCTGCCTGGAGTTTGCATGTTCTCCCTATGCCTGCGTGGGTTTCCTTCGGGTACTCCAGTTTCCTCCCACTCTCCAAAGACATGCTGGTAGGTTAATTGGATCCTGAATAAATTGGCCCTAATATGTGTATGTATGAATGTGAGTTAGGGACCTTAGATTGTACACCCCTTGAGGGTTAGGGACTGATGTGAATGTACAATATATATGTAAAGTGCTGCGTAAACTGAGAGTGCTATATAAGTACCCAAAATAAATAAAAAAATGTATTAGTCATATCAACCCACAGCAAGGGGTCTCTATTAGGGAGGCTGTTAAGGCAATTTAAACAAAATCTATGTGATTATGAAGAAAACACATAACTATCACTGTATTATGAGGGGGTGTTGCTGTGGACATTGACCCTATACCCCCTATGGCATTGACCCTATACCCCCTATGGCATTGACCCTATACCCCCTATGGCATTGACCCTATACCCCCTATTGCATTGACCCTATACCCCCTATGGCATTGACCCTATACCCCCTATGACATTTCCAATCAAGAAGAACTGAGGTCATACATACAGGAGGAGACTTCAGAATCCTTTTCTCTAGATCCCCTTGCAGGCTGTGCAGTAAGGATAATTTGTTTACCTGACTTAGACATGTATATGTATTGCCTGCAGAACATCATCTTCCCGGCCAGCACTGAAATTAACCCTGTATGCCTAACACAGTCTGTAAAAAAAACCAAAATGTAAAAACTGACAACTGCAACAACAAAAAAACTGCAGTCTAAGCAGTTTGTATTAGTCAAAAAGTACAAAAAATGGCCACTGTCCCAATCTATAACTGGCTTTTGCAGCAAGGACCCATGAACGGGCAACGCATGTCAAAAAAAAGGAGAAAAGAAAGTTCCAGGTCAGCTTGCCAACAACCGAATTAACCCGTCTAACAGTATGCGTTGAAAGCAGGGGTTTAGTTAGCACCAGGGGCGGACTGACCATTTGGAAACTCGGGCACTGTCCGAGGGCCCGGGGTCAGTAGGGGGCCCCATGAGATGCCTCTGGTACCTTTTTCATAGGCTTTTTTGAATTTGCGCAAGGACACAGGGGCCCCATGATCCCCTATTGCCAGGGAGCCCCATGAGTTGTCAGTCTGCCCCTGGTTAGCACACATTTGCAAATACATAAGCTACAGAGCCTCGTCACGGCACCCCGATATTCTGTGGTCCTAACTCTACAAATGTTGAGAGCCCATGTATTAGTCCTCATGCACACGGGACGTTTTTACAGCGGCTGTTTTTGGCTTTTGATGTTTTTTTCTACTGCCAGTAACCCCCCAAGAATGTTATCCCATGTGCCCATACACACACAGACTGGAATCAACATTTTGTGGCTGGGGAAAAAAACCCAGGACTAGTGGGTTTCTAGAGGAGTTTTGTAGCTGTAAAAACGCTTTAACGCTGAAAAATGCGGCAAAACGCGTTAAAATGCCGCAAACTGGCATTTTTGGATGTTTTTTGACCCCAAAAAATTTTTTGGGTTAAAAAAATGTTAAAAAACGCTAAAACTGCAAATTCGGGAAAACGCTGCTAAACGCGGCAAAATGCCGCTAAACGCTAATGCAAAAACACTAAAAAAAAGCTAAAAAACTCATACAGCTAATGTTACCAGCATAATCAAAAATATGATCACCATGTATAATACATAAGGGGGATATGATCTCCATGTATAATACATAAGGGGGGATATGATCTCCATGTATAATACATAAGGGGGGATATGATCTCCATGTATAATACATAAGGGGGGATATGATCTCCATGTATAATACATAAGGGGGATATGATCTCCATGTATAATACATAAGGGGGGATATGATCTCCATGTATAATACATAAGGGGGGATATGATCACCATGTATAATACATAAGGGGGGATATGATCTCCATGTATAATACATAAGGGGGGATATGATCTCCATGTATAATACATAAGGGGGGATATGATCTCCATGTATAATACATAAGGGGTATATGATCTCCATGTATAATACATAAGGGGGATATGATCTCCATGTATAATACATAAGGGGGGATATGATCACCATGTATAATACATAAGGGGGGGATATGATCTCCATGTATAATACATAAGGGGGATATGATCACCATGTATAATACATAAGGGGGATATCATCTCCATGTATAATACATAAGGGGGGATATGATCTCCATGTTTAATACATAAGGGGGGATATGATCTCCATGTATAATACATAAGGGGGATATGATCACCATGTATAATACATAAGGGGGGATATGATCTCCATGTATAATACATAAGGGGGATATGATCTCCACGTATAATACATAAGGGGGGATATGATCACCACGTATAATACATAAGGGGGGATATGATCTCCACGTATAATACATAAGGGGGGATATGATCTCCATGTATAATACATAAGGGGGGGATATGATCTCCATGTATAATACATAAGGGGGGATATGATCTCCATGTATAATACATAAGGGGGGATATGATCTCTATGTATAATACATAAGGGGGATATGATCTCCATGTATAATACATAAGGAGGGATATGATCTCCATGTATAATACATAAGGGGGGATATGATCTCCACGTATAATACATAAGGGGGGATATGATCTCCACGTATAATACATAAGGGGTATATGATCTCCATGTATAATACATAAGGGGGGATATGATCTCCATGTATAATACATAAGGGGTATATGATCTCCATGTATAATACATAAGGGGGGATATGATCTCCATGTATAATACATAAGGGGGGATATGATCTCCATGTATAATACATAAGGGGATATGATCACCATGTATAATACATAAGGGGGATATGATCTCCATGCATAATACATAAGGAGGGATATGATCTCCATGTATAATACATAAGGGGGGATATGGTCACCATGTATAATACATAAGGGGGATATGATCTCCATGTATAATACATAAGAGGGGGGATATGATTTCCATGTATAATACATAAGGGGGGATATGATCTCCATGTATAATACATAAGGGGGATATGATCACCATGTATAATACATAAGGGGGGGGGATATGATCTCCATGTATAATACATAAGGGGGGATATGATCTCCATGTATAATACATAAGGGGGATATGATCACCATGTATAATACATAAGGGGGGATATGATCTCCATGTATAATACATAAGGGGGGGGGGGTATGATCTCCATGTATAATACATAAGGGGGGATATGATCTCCATGTATAATACATAAGGGGGGATATGATCACCATGTATAATACATAAGGGGGGATATGATCACCATGTATAATACATAAGGGGGGGATATGATCTCCATGTATAATACATAAGGGGGGGATATGATCTCCATGTATAATACATAAGGGGGATATGAGCTCTATGTATAATACATAAGGGGGATATGATCTCCATGTATAATACATAAGGAGGGATATGATCTCCATGTATAATACATAAGGGGGGATATGATCTCCATGTATAATACATAAGGGGGGATATGATCACCATGTATAATACATAAGGGGGGATATGATCTCTATGTATAATACATAAAGGGGGATATGATCTCCATGCATAATACATAAGGGGGGATATGATCTCCATGTATAATACATAAGGGGGGATATGATCTCCATGTATAATACATAAGGGGGGATATGATCTCCATGTATAATACATAAGGGGGATATGATCACCATGTATAATACATAAGGGGGGATATGATCTCCATGTATAAATACATAAGGGGGGATATGATCTCCATGTATAAATACCTCAGTGGTCCATATAGTGAACTCGGTGTAGAGTTATTCACCCTGAGGTCATCACAGAGGACAAGGGGGCGCTCTTTATGTCTGGAGGAAAAGAAATGTAATCTCCAAAAACAGAAAGGTTTCTTCACAGTAAGAGCTGTGAAAATGTGGAATAGACTCCCTCAAGGGTTGGTTCTGGCCAGCTCAGTGGATTGCTTTAAAAAGTCCTGGATTGTTTCTTGGATACACAGAATATAACTGGATATAACATTTATAGGTAAAGTTGATCCAGGGAATATCCGATTGCCTCTCGGGGGATCAGGAAGGAATGTTTTTCCCTGCAGGAGCAAATTGGATCATGCTTTGCTGGGTTTTTTTGGCCTTCCTCTGGATCAAATGTGGGTATAGGATTATAGCTTTTTATTTCTATGGTTGAAATAGATGGACTTTTTTGTCTTTTTTCAGCCAGACTAACTATGTAACTATATCTAACCCCGTGTGCATGGAGCCTTATGCTGATAATGTAATTGTGTGCAGGAGAACTAACAATAATTTCAGAATAATAATAAAAAAATATTGAGGGTGATTTTTTTTTTCCACTACGACTCGTACTTTTTTACTACACCACCTCCTTCAGCAGTTGCTTGCTGTGACATTGGAAAGATCTGAGATTTTAAACCTTGAGCACTGAGAGGCTGAAAACGACCGGCGAGCTACTACAGAACAAAATACTTCTCTAGATAATACATTTCACCAAGAGACATTTTATTGAAGAAGAGCGAGGTATTTCCATGTTTCCATGATTTGTTTTACAGAACAAACAGAGTGACTTACAAAACATACAGCAAGGTTGAAATGTTTCCTACATTCAGTCTGTGATGGACATATCATATGAACATTGCCAACATAAACTTGAAATACAATAATGTATTATTCAGTGGAAGTATGTGAGATAAAGAGTATAAACATAAATGAGATATACACACAAAAGAGACGTTTATTTATGGTAAAATAACTGTCTTCCAAGTTCCCGTTTTGTATTTAGAATTGGATACTGAGAGGTACGATCATTTATCATGAAATCTCCAAAGAGTCTGTGCATGACTAAAGCAGGGGGTGCAAAAGTCGTGTCTTTCAGCAAACCATTCCGTATTTCCTAAACTGTTTGAGAACTACCTCTGCAGGTAAAGTTAAACTTTCTAACCCCCCGGTCACATCAAGCCCCGACTTTGAAATCATGCGACTTACAGTGAACTTGCACGATTTCAAAGTCAGGGGACATGCAGATTTCAGGTGCGATTTGCAAGACGTCTGATACAGATGTCTATGCAAATCGCATCAAAAGTACTGCATATACTAATTTAGAAATCGGTGCGGCTCCGACCAAGTCGGAACCGCACCGATATGACTGCTGTAATTGCGGACAAATATGCGGCCTTGATGCCAAGCAGCCGTATATTTGCATACCACTTGAATACACATATGTGCTGAGAGCGCACGCCCTGCGTGATCCCAGCACGTATGTCGGTGTCTCACGGAAAGGTCCCAATCTCCCCTTGCGATCGTTACCTTTTCCAATCATGTGACCGCCGTGACAGCGAATCACGACGCTCACATAACCCTAAAACTCTGCCCCGCCTCCCGGCGTCTGAAACCCGGGAGGTGCCGGCGTGAAGAGGTTAATGTGATATCTATGTAAGCATGCCCATGTGGAAGAAACATATATTTTAAAAATATTCTTCCCAAATATATTGACATATATTTGAAATACTACAATTTTGGCCGTATTCAATATATTTCAAAATATATTTATATATATATATATATATATATATATATATATATATATATATATACTGCATTTCAAAATGTGTTTTTATATATTACAAAATATATGCAAAATATTTTTTAAAATATATTTTTTTTAAATATCTTCTTCCGATTTTTTTAACATATAAAAAAGTCAATTTAACATATATTTTTACATATATTTCTAAATGCATTCCAAAAATGTAGATTAAATGTATTTTTAAAAATATTCTTCCCAAATATATTGACATATATTTGAAATACTACAATTTTGGCCGTATTCAATATATTTAAATATATATATATATATATATATATATATATATATATATATATATATATTGCATGTTGAAATGCATTTTTTATATATTATATATATAAATTTTTTTTTTTTTTTCAGATTTTTTCAACATATAAAAAAGTAATTTTAACATATATTTTTACATATATTTGGAAATGCATTCCAAAAATGTAGAATAAATGTATTGTCAAAGACATACAGTATATTTGAATATGTGTTTTTAAATATATTTTTCATATATTTTTTAATAAAACTGCTTTTCAACATACAGTGTATATATATATATATATATATATATATATATAATTTTTTTTTTTTTTTAATATATTGAATATGGCTAAAATTGTAGTATTTCAAATATATGTCAATATATTTGGGAAGAATATTTTTAAAATATATTTTTCTTCCATGTGGGTCTGGAAGAGTCAAATAAGCAGCCAGAATATTTATGCAGTTCCATCCAATCCCTGGGGGAAGGTGCCTAATAGGTGGCTGGGAAGGAGCATAAATACTTTGGGGTCTGGAAGAGTGGGGTTCTTGTCCAGGAGGAGAAGATCAAAGCCTGAAGGGCTGATGAACGTCTGGGTGGTCCTGCTATGCCCATCAAGGTCTGAGCTGTGCTAGCTGGTGAGCCTATTCCACTGAACTTTGCTGGAGCTGACTGAGGGATTCTTTCCTTCTTGAGGATCTGGTCTGAGGAGCTCATGGGAGAAATGTCTGGCTGATATTGGCAGGAGCCATCCAACTATCCAGGGACATTTGTGAGTAGTGAACGGTAGAGTCAGCTTGTGCTTAAAAGCGGAAATGTTCTGTGGTGTCCCTGTGTAGCTCAGCCCAATAATTTCTGCTGCAAGGACTCTGCTAGGAATCTTTAACCCCTCGCCTACAGGGCACTTCTACCCCCTTCCAGTCCAGGCCAATTTCCAGCTTTCAGCGCTGTCACACTTTGAATGACAATTACACGGTCATGCAGCATTGTACCCATATGACATTTTTATAATTTTTTTAAGACAGATAGAGCTTTCTTTTGGTGGTATTTTATCACCTCTGGGATTTTTATTTTTTCTTAAACAAACCAAAAACCACTGAAAATTTTGAAAAAAAAATGTTTTTTCTTAGTTTTTGCTATACAATTTTGTAAATAAGAGATTTTTCTCCTTCACTGATGTGTGCTAATGAGGCTGCAGTGATGGGCACTGATGGGCTGCACTGATGGACACTGATAGGTGGCACTGATGGGCACTGATTAGGAGGCACTGATGAGGAGGCACTGGTAGGTTGCACTGATGGGCATTGACAGGCATCACTGATGGGCACTGAAAGGCAGCACTGATACATGACACTGATATATGGCACTGATAGGCGGCACTGACTGGCACTGATAGGAGGCACTGATTGGCAGCACTGATAAGTGGCACTGATTGACATTGATAGGTGGCACTGACTGGCGACATTGAAAGGCAGCTCAAATGGGCACTGATATGTGGCATTGATGTGCACTGGTATGCATTGATATGTGGCATTGATGTGGCACTAATGGGCATATGGCACTGATGGGCACTGGCACGTGGCACTGATTGCCACTGACAGGTGGCACTTCTGGGGCCACACTGATCATCAGTGCCCTGATGATCAGTGTACATGTCCCCTCCGTGGAAAGCCGATTACCAGCTCTCCTCTCCTCTCCTCTCGAGCTGTCAGCGCGACAGCTCGAGAGGAGAGAAATGCCAATAACCGGCATTTCCGTGTTTACATGTGATCAGCTGTGATTGGACACAGCTGATCACATGACTGAGCCGACATCTTCGGCTTTTTCCGTGATCGGTGATCTGCTGTGTCCCTGAGCCGCGCATGCGCGGAGAATGGGAGGACGTCATATGACGTCCTATCAGAACGAGAGAACCACCTTGCGCCCGTCGTACTATATGGCGGGCGGGAGGTGGTTAAAGAACAGACGGTTGTCCTCAAGTTAATATTTAACGTTGTTGGGGTATCTCACGGTTACCCCGCACCCATCCAAGTTCAAGTTTTCAATAAAGCATTGAAAACAATACCCCTAGACCAGGGGTGGGCAACTGTGACCCTCCAGCTGTTGGTGAACTACAAGTTCCATCATGCCTCTGCCTTTGGGAGTCATGCTTGTAACTGTCAGTTTTGCAATGCCTCATGGGACTTGTAGTTCTACAACAGCTGGAGGGCCACAGTTGCCCACCCCAGACCTAAGCCATTCTGTACAACCCATCACCATTCCACAAGTTTTACTTTTTCATCTCTATGAGGATTCCATTTATGTTTCTTCTTTGATCACATGCATGGTCATACTACCAGGATATGGGTTCTGTTACTAAACATCTGACCAGGGGCGGACTGACCATTTGGAAACTCTGGCACTGCTCGAGGGCCCGGGGTAAGTAGGGGGTGCCATGAGATGCCCCTGGTACCATTTTCATAGGCTTTTTTGAGTTTGGGCAAGGACACAGGGGCCCCATGATCCCCTATTGCCTGGAGGCCCCATGAGTTGTCAGTCCACCCCTGGCTTGAGGGCCACAGTTGTCCACCCCTGCCCTAGACTAATCATTGAGCGAGAAGAGTGATTGCGACTGTGTGCTTGGCTGCTAGTGCACTCATTGGGAGAAAGAACCTTGGGACCAAATCAACGGGCCCTTTAGGGGGTGAGCACAACACATGTTTATAATGAAAACCTCAAATGCTCCAAATAAACAGAACAGTTACTTGGAAAGATGATGAGTGTATCTTTTGTATCTGTTCCCTACTGCAGTAATTATTACTAAATTGGAACCACTGATCAATATTAGGATAGAATTTGGCTGTCTATAAAATTTACTGCAACAAATTACTGATGTGGGGGTCATCAAAAGGGAGTTGCAATATACCCAGGACACCCAAATTAGGTTCAGAAGAGTGGTGTAGGTTAATGCATGGTTAATAATATTTAAATACATCTTGGCAGTCATGGTACAGGTGGGAAAACTATTATTCGTTTTAGGTGGGAAATAGTGGTTGTAAAAGATCCATCAAGTGACATGCACAAGAGCTTTGGCTCTCCTGAGTCTCTCCCTCCTCATTGGCTGAGAAAGCATTTGGATCCAGATACTGTCAATCACAGTCAGTAAACCAATAAGAAGAGAGCAGGGGTGTGAATAGACACACAGAGCAGTGTCTCAGGAGCGAGTCTGTTCGGGTGCCCCCATAGCAAGCTGCTTGCTATGGGGGCACTAGCAGGGATGTATTTACCACAAGGCAAATAAGGCATTTGCCTAGGGTGGCATTTTTCAGGGGGGCAGCACAGCTCCCTTGGAAGAAGGGACGGAAGAAGGGACACATGCAGCTTGGGGACCAGGTGGGATCTGAGAGAGGCTGCAGGCTGCTTGACTCTCGTTCCTGGGGATGTCCACAGCTGTGAATGTGAGTGTCTTTCTCTCTCTCGCTGGGAGGGGAGTGGCTGGTATATGGGGGTGATGGTAGTGGAAGGCTCTCTCGGGTGTGGGGAGGGGGCAGTGGTGTTGTTAGTCAATGCCAGGCTCTGTCCGGGGGGGGGGGGGGGTCAAATTTTGTGTTGCCTAGGGCAGCACAAAACCTTAATACACCACTGGGCACTAGGCAGGGGGGGGGGGAGCGCAGGACAGCCAGTGAGGGGACCTGAAAGGAGGAGGATCGGGGCTGCTCTGTGAAAAACCATTGTACAGAGCAGGTAAGTATGACATATTCTTATTTTTAAACCAAAAAAAAAATCTGCCTTTAACCCCTTAGCGCAGGTGCCTCACGGCCCTTTAGGGGTTTCAGAATTCGGGAGGCGGGGCGGGGTTTTAAGGTCATGTGATTCGCCGTCACATGATCGGGAAAGGTCTCGATCGAAAGAGGAGAAAGGGTCCTTTCCGTGAGTACCGGACATGTGCGCTCTCAACACATATGTTTTTCTTAATTGCACGCAAATGTGCGGCCGCTCGGCGTCAAGGCCCAGACACTAGGATGCCGTACAGTGCGAAGAGGTTAATATCACGTTAAGGGAATCCAATATACCCGAAGTAATAGGAATGATTGTATGAGTCTCAAGGAGGGTGATATCAACTTCTAAGGTATTCTTTACAGGGCTTCAAGCCACTGTTATTTTTTTAAGGGGCATAAATTGTGTATCCACCTTTCTTTACTAGATAGCGACAATGGGTTATGAGAGTTGTGTAGGGCATGTATATATTTTAGATGTAAGCCCCTGTTTACACAGATAGTGGGCTATGAGTAAGATCAATTTGTCTAACTTTCAGAAGAAAGTAAGCTCACCTGTGAGCAGGTGGGATGGTATCCTCTGGGGCACAAAGTCTAAGGGCCCGAAGATGTTCTGCCAAGACTCCCTCAAGGAAGTTTGGATTTAGTAGCATCATGTTTAAATGTGTGGAGACTAACCTGCACAAACTGGAGATAAACAACATGGAAGTGTTCACGTAGTACTCTTGGAAACATCAACCATGCTGCAGAGATGAAGAGGCTTTGGAACACAGTTCAAGAGTTGGGGCAGGTGGATCCAAGGGGAAGAGCCAAGATTGGTACAGGGAGTCAGTCCAAACCAGCAGGAAGCAAAGGCGCTGAGAAGACGTTTGGAAGGAAAAGTGAATGTTACTTGGGAGCCTGACATTGGAAATTCTATCCTTTATACAGGGGCAGCCCCAACACCAGCTAAAAAACCCAGAAGGCCAAGGTAGAGAAGAAGTCTGGTGGCATAGGTACAAAGAAGGTAAGTGACGCAATTACATCTGATGTCTTGTAAGAAAGGTAAGTGACACAATTACATATGATGTTTTAGTGCCCACTAGGTGGGGATAGTGTAAGGTAAATTTTTTTTGGGATCATGGTAGTGCATGAGTCTGAATTTACTGCGGGTTCAATGTGAGGTCAGGCTGGGTGACTCACCAGGTTGGGTCTGTATCGCCTCCTCCTGGTTCTGGAGGCCCTGGTAATGGAAGCTTCCAGAAGCCAGTGGGCAGAAGGGTGGAGACTTCAATCTACATATTCATGGGAGTCTGATCAATCCCAGGTTAAGAGGCCCTGGTAGTGTGGTGGACCAGCTCATAAATTTGAGAGAGCCACGCCAGCAAGGGAGAGAGAGTCTGGAATCAGGTGGAAGATGTATTGAGGACATTGCTGGTGTGGAACCTGGGAGGGGACACCGGAGAAGGGGGGTCTACCTACATGCTGGGAACTTGAAAGAGGGATCTCCACTGCTAAACAGTCCACCAGGGAAGGACAGCCTGTCAGCAGGGGGAAGAAGCCAGCCCAGTGAAAGGTCTGAAAGTGGTTTCACCCTTAAAGCTACAGGAACAGGACAGTGTGAATACCTCTATAAACCCTGGGCCTACAAGGAAGAGGGAAGTCGGGTGTCATACCTAACTAGTCCTCCCTGGGACAGTATACTTATGTGTCTCAGAATTCCTTGCCCTGGGGTACTTTTCACAACATTTTCATGTGGGGTCTGAAGAGGTTCATCTAAAGGGACTGAGTGCTCCTAGTAAGGACTGCGTGCTGATCAATTAAGAGACAAGAACCACTCCAGAGGGAGTAGAATGTCCAGGATCTATTTTGCTTTGCCTTTTTGTACATAGGAAGTTTTGTCCTCCAATTTGTTTCGGTTCCATTGGGCATCCCATATATCCCTAGACCCCCATCCAAGTTGTTTAACCCTTAATAAAACAAACAAAACCAAGCTCATAGACTGATCACTGACTTTGGATGCAAGAGTGGAAAATGCCTGTTGCCTGGCTTTGCAGGAAATTAGGGGGACACAAAAAAGCAGCGGCTCTCAAGAGGGTAGCACTGCAATGTCTTGGAAGAAAGGTAAGTGACACAAATATATTTGATGACTTGTAAGATGAATACGTTTCCATTGCCTATTGAAGACAGGGTGTAGTTGAAGATATCTAAAAAGTATAGATGATGGGAGATCATTGTATTTATTGAAATGATCTGAGGTATAGCATAGTATATAGCAAGTGAGAAAGATGGGTGATGTCAAATATTTTGCACAACTCTGTACCTTCCAAATCAGTCAATTCAGTGATCGCCCCATAAAGGCCATTACATCTCAATAAAGCCCTGTTAGGCATGGCTTAGTTTCATATGGGACCAGGTTGTAGGAAACAAATTGAGGGTGGGGTGGGGTGGTGTTAAAGTTTAGAGAAAGCATCAGTCCCCTAGAGTTGAAATGTCAGTCTGTTCATTTATAAGGGATGATGTCAGTGCTGGATTGAGGTTAGTCAGGAGAGATAAATGCCTTCCTCCAAAGTTTGCTGCCAAGTAGTGCAACCAAGGATTAGGTTGCCAACCCTCCTTCTTCCAAGAAGGGATATAATGTTTCCATTTTGATTCAAGGAGGCCTGCCATTCCAGATCATTCCATAGAGTAACATGCCCATCTTGTGAAATCACTTTTAGATATCCAGATAGGAGTATTAAGGGTCATATATAGGGGTTAGGGAAGCTATATAATTTTTAGAAGATTTTTCCTTCCAATTCTAGTCAAAGGAAGCCAGGTTCAGCTTTTAGGTATTTCTTTAAATTTATGGAGCAGAGGTAGCAATTCCAGTATATCAGTAACCCCCCTCCCAACACTCTCTCTCTCCATCTTCTAACCAACCACTGATATGTAAAAAAAACAACCTCTCCAAATGCCCATTTTTTTACCCAAAGTTCCTGTCACTTGATGATCCTTCTATCTACGTTGAGTGTTCACATTACTGCCTGCATGACGTGGAGGCAACATTTCCTTTGGCCATGTCCTCTCTCATAGGCTTTAGAGACAGAAGCACTCATAGGGGCGGAAAGGGGACCAGTGCCCAAAAAGATCATGAGTAGGGGAAAATGCCTGGTTGCCTGGGGCAGAAAACTAACTTGGCTCATAGAGAAAGCTGTGACGTTGATCCATAGGATGGCTTCAGGAAAAGTGACTGATGACCAGTGCATTATTTCGATTTCATTTTTGCTAGGAGTTGTCTCAGGGATTTGCAGAAATTATCACCTCTAAGTAGCGGAGGGAGCCCACAACTTTAATTTGCTGTGTGTGTACAGCAAGGGAGTGAGTGTTGAAGTAGGTCTAGAGGCAATTGAATAGATTAATTCCAATTTCTCATCCAGCAGAAACATCTGCCAAAGTTTTGTACCATTGGCCATAACGTTTTCCTGGGAAGTTGTATCCCCCCAAGAATAATTGGCCATCTTCTGCATAGAAGACTATTTTATACTCCCATCGTGTGTGACAAATCCAGTGATGTGAAGTTTTGGTCTGGCAGCCTTTGCAGGAGGTTCAACCTCCAGCACAAATAATAAAGACGAGAGTCTGGTCTGGTAACTCTGATGGATAAGGGATCTAGAAGGGAATTATTAATGAGAACTTGGAAGAGGAGTATATGAGCTGTACCCATGTAATGAATTTTGGGCTCAACCCCATTGTTCGCAACACCTCCCACATATAGGCCTGGCCAAAAGTTTTGAGAATAACACAAATATTCATTTTCACAAAGTCTGCTGCTTCAGTGTTTTTAGATCTTTTTGTCAGATGTTATTATTGTATACTGAAGTATAATTAAAGCATTGTTGACCCTTCTTTTGCACGACTTTTGCAATTTGCCCTGGCATGCTGTCAATCAACTTCTGGGCCACATCCTGACTGACGGCAGCCCATTCTTGCATAATCAATGCTTGGAGTTTGTCAGAATTTGTGGGGGGGTTAACATTCACCCACAGGTGCTCCATCATGCTGGAAAAGACATTCTTTCACCCACCTCTTGAGGATTGACCACAAGTTTTCAATGGGAGTAAGGTATGGGGAGTTTCCTGGCCATGGGCCCAAAATGTCAATGTTTTGTTCCCCAAGCCACTTAGTTATAACGTTTGCCTTATGGCAAGGTGCTCCATCCTGCTGGAAAAGACATTCTTTCACCCAACTCTTGAGGATTGACCACGAATTTTCAATGGAATTAAGGTATGGGGAGTTTCCTGGCCATGGGCCCAAAATTTCAATGTTTTTTTACCCAAGCCACTTAGTTATCACATTTGCCTTATGGCAAGGTGCTCCATCCTGCTGGAAAAGACATTCTTTCACCCACCTCTTGAGGATTGACCACGAGTTTTCAATGGGATCAAGGTCTGGGGAGTTTCCTGGCCATGGACCCAAAATTTCAATGGTTTGTTCCCTAAGCCACTTAGTTATCATGTTTGCCTTATGGCAAGGTGCTCCATCCTGCTGGAAAAGACATTCTTTCACCCACCTCTTGAGGATTGACCACGAGTTTTCAATGGGATCAAGGTCTGGGGAGTTTCCTGGCCATGGACCCAAAATTTCAATGTTTTGTTCCCTAAGCCACTTAGTTATCATGTTTGCCTTATGGCAAGGTGCTCCATCCTGCTGGAAAAGACATTCTTTCACCCACCTCTTGAGGATTGACCACAAGTTTTCAATGAGATTAAGGTCTGGGTAGTTTCCTGGCCATGGACCCAAAATTTCAATATTTTGATCCCCAAGCCACGTTTGCCTTATGGCAGGGTGCTTCATCATACTGGAAAAGGCTTTTTTCTGTCACCAAACTGTTCTTGGATGGTTGGGAGAAGTTGCTTTTGGAGGATGTCATTGGACCATTCTTTATTCATGGCTGTGTTATCATTATTACTATTATTATACAGGATTTATATAGCACCAACAGTTTGCTCAGCGCTTTATAATTTAAAAGGAGACAATACAGCAACAATACAGTTCAATACAAGAGGGTTAGGAGCAGGGGCGGACTGACAACTCATGGGGCCCCCGGGCAATAGGGGATCATGGGGCCCCTGTGTCCTTGCCCAAACTCAAAAAAGCCTATGAAAAAGGTACCAGGGGCATCTCATGGGGCCCCCTACTGACCCCGGGCCCTCGGGCAGTGCCGGAGTTTCCAAATGGTCAGTCCGCCCCTGGTTAGGAGGGCCTGATCCATGGAGCTTACAATCTAAGAGATTTTAGGCAAAATTGTGAGTAAGCCCTCACCCTTGGCTGAGAAGAAACCCCACACATGAATGGTCTAAGGATGCTTTACTGTTGGCATGACACAGGATTGATGATAGCGCTCACCTTTTCTTCTCCGGACAAGGTTTTTTTCCCTGTACCTTTTGCAGAATATCAGTCTGTCCCTGATGTTTTTCCTGGAGAGAAGTGACTTCTTGACATCAGGTCAATCTTAGTATCAGATATATATCCTTGCCTGTGAATCCCTTTTTGTGCAAAGCAATGATGACTGTATGTGTTTCCTTGAAGGTAAATTAATATTTGTGTCATTCTCCTCATCCCTTTAAAACAGAACACATATTAATTACACAGGTCCTGGGGCTAATTTAATGCAGATAAAGCTCTAAGTGAGTTTAATTACCACCTTAATCAGTCACAGAACCTGTGTCATTAATATGTGTTTGGTTTTAAAGGGATGAGGTGACAACCCTAGGTTTCCCTTGTACCTCTTTTCCAACACCCTCGGTAGCGGTGACTGGAGGTATGAGGACACAAAGTGGGACGAGGGCCAATGTAGCAGGCAGTGCCAGCTGTTGGTTGCAGTTTTAAAGGGATGAGGTCTCAACCCTACCCATATATAATTCCATTCAAAGCTTTTGACAGCATTAACCCCCCTGGAGGTATTCCCGAGTGTAGCTCGGGGTTAACTTTCAGCACCACAAGCGGTAACCCTGAACTACACTTGGGAATACACTGCAGCGGTACTTCGGGATCCCTCGAGCACTTACCTTGTCCTGCGCTCCCGCGATGTCCCCCCCGCCATCTCCTCCGGCCGATGCCGGCATCCATCTTCCAGGTTCTGTTCCCTGCGAGCGTCGGTACGCAAGGGGGGCGGAACCGGCAGGAATTTAAAAAATTTAAAAATGTGACATTCACTCAATACACTAAAATCTGATGGTATTCCATTACTGTATCAAACCATTTCACATACATTTTGTCCCGAGTGCTTTGTCCGGCGCCCTGCCTGCATTTTTACTGTTCTTTCTGCCTGGAAACTCAGAAAAGTCCATGGCGTCCAAAAAGCGTCCCTTTTGGGTCAAAAGTGGTTTCAGACCGGCTAGAGAACAGCGATAGTAAATCAGAACCACTTGCAGATTTAAGTGATAATGATTCGTGGGGGAAATTCGTCATCAGACACTGAAAACGATTCTGCGACTTTGCTCAGTGATGTGCGAACTTGGCGCTATATTTCAGATTTCAGTGTTTTTGCTTTGATTATATTATTGAATTAAATTTAATATTATTTTATTATTATTTTTTATGATTATTTATTATATTATAATTTATGATTTTGTGTTTCAAGTTTTATCATACCCGGGATGTTTACTAGACTCTTGTTCGGACAGATTTCAGTGCGTTATTCCTAAGAATTACAGGCCTACAATAAAAAAACAACTTATTTCCATTGAAAACAATGTACCGCTTTGAGCACAGAAATACTGACATAATTAGACCGCTAGGGAGGTTAAGTGAGAGTATCGCACTGATGACTGTATTTTGTAAGATGGATGGTATATTAAGAAAAACTCTACGTATGTTTGTGACTGTTAACCTGTGGAGGATAAACCCAGAATGGTCTCAGGTTATGAGGTTAGGTATAACTTTAGATAAATGAAGAGCTAGATATTTGGCCAGTATTTTAATATCTGTGGTTTGCAGTAAAATGGGCCGGTAGGAGGCTTAGAAGAATCCTTATTTGGTTTCAGAATAATGGTAGTAGCTTCATACATAGATGCAGGGAGGGCACCCAACACACATGACCCCCTGCTGTTTACAAGTAAAGTTAAAGTTGAGTTTTTATAGACTTCTGCTAGGAATGAAAAATGAATGCCCAACACCAGAGTTTTTGATGCATTTTCCATTCATTTCAATGGGGAAGAGAAATGCCTGCAGCGATAAAAGAAGAAAAGAATTAGCGCAGGGCAGGCATGACTAGGCCCAGAGTGGGAAGGAAGACATGTAAGGGGTTAATGATAGTTTTAGGGTTGGTAAAGGATAGCTGGGGGATCTGGTTGGTAGAGGAGAGTGTAGGTGGGGTCTTCTGCACTTTAGGGTGGGGTGTCCTGGGGAGGGGCATCAGTTGGAGCTGGACGTGGGAGAGAGAGCTTCCCTCCCGCCCTCCCTGTTTGGTGAGTGTTGTGTTCCTCCTGGGGGGGGGGGTTATTTCGGTTCCTGGGCGGTGGTTGGTCTTTGGAGGCGGTTCTTATCTTGGAGGTAAAAAATGGTGTGGGACCCATCGTTGGTATGGTGTGCCCGGGAACATTCCCAGTTAACCGAGGTTTACCTGGAAGGTGGTGGTGCTGCACTGCGGACGGTATGGTTGTCTCCGAGCTGGTTGATTGCGGCTGGAGGCCTAGTGGAATATGGTTGTCCGCAGGTGCATTTCGGATCGTTTTGGGGGTGCCTTCAAAGACCAACGACAACTCTTTATGTTTTCTGTTATAAGGAATGGTTGATGTGTTTAAACTTGATTTGTTAATAAAAGGCCGTGTTGGCCATTTTACTCCAAAATTGGTGTTGTGTTTTCTGTAAGTATAGTAAGTAAAAGGGTTTGGTATGGAAGGGTAATGGTGGTGTAGTGGGGTCTGGATGAACCTATCTCGGGTGCACTAGTCATGCGGTTTTGGTGTGTTTTTGTTTTTTTACTGTACCAAACATGCGCCAAAAATGAGCTTGAACAATGCAACGGATCTGCAACTGACCAGTGTGAAGGGTTCCATAAGATTTAATGGTCATACATTTTTCTTCCGCTTTTTCTTTAATGCAACAATGGAAGAAAAATGGATCGGTGTGAAAGTCACATAAGACCTCACATCTGGGGACCATGAGGCAATTTTCTTTGGTATCTGGTTACCTTGCGCCTTTGAACAACTGCTGGTAGCCAATGCAATTTCCAGAACACAGCTGCTACCTTCCATACATAGTCCAGTGTGTGAGACAGTCCTTCTTAGACCAGATACCTTGTGGTGAGGTCCTGCAATCAGCTTCTCAGGTGATCCATCCAGACCCTCAGCCCTGACACCGCTGAAGCATCTAGAACAGCTGCACAGTCCATGGGCTTCCTAGGGGCAGCAGCCCCTCAGGCTCTGAAACTAGGGTTGCCGCCTCATCCCTTTAAACCCAAACATATATTAATTGCACAGGTTCTGTGGCTGATTAAAGTGGTAATTGTACTCACTTAGTGCCTTATCTACTTATATCATCCTCAGAACCCGTGTAATTAATATGTGTTTGGTTTTAACCGCTTCAATACTGGACACTTTTACTTCCTTCCTTCCCAGGCCAATGTTCAGGTTTTAGCGCTCTCACACTTTGAATGAAAATTGTGCAGTCATGCAACATTGTACCCAAACAAAAATTTATCATTTTGTTCACACAACTAGAGCTTTCTTTGGTGGTTAAAGGTATGAGGTGGCAACCCTATCTGGACCAGGGGCGGACTGACCATTTGAGCACTCGGGCACTGCCTGAGGGCCCAGGGTCAGTAGGGGGCTTTTTTCGGGTGTGCTTTGAGTGTGGGCAAGGACACAAGGGCCCCATGATCCCCTATTGCCCGGGGGCCCCATGAGTTGTCAGTCCGCCCCTGATCTGGACCTCTCCTGGGAGAGAGAACCCAGCTCTACAGTGCCTCAGGCTATTTATCACCCATCCAGCCCCCTACTGGACACTCCTCTCTGGGGATTGGCTGAAGCATGATAAATATTCAGGCTGGTTATTTGAATCTCCCACCCTAAGCTATGGAAGCTTCTTCCAGAGGCAGGGGGAAGCAATTAAACTTTCAGCTTTTGAAACCCTAAACAGGCCAAAGCAAACAATAACTTCTACCTTGATTACAGAAGGAGCCATCAACTAAATTTGCCTAACAACCCAAGGTGCTACATACCATACAATGTGGTGCGCTGCAGTGCTATAAAAAGGTTGTGCGTCTTTTTCCATTTGCTCCGGTACCCTGGTAGCCCATTCAAAATAAAACATTTGTTAATGCATGACATAACATACGTTCATGTACTTGGTGGGCATTATCAATAAACTGTATGAATAAAGTATTGCAGGTTGGGATCCTCCCTCCTAGATTGTAAGCTCCAAGGATCAGGTCCTCCTATCCCTCTTGTATTGAACTGTATTGTTGCTGTATTGTCTCCCGTTATATTGTAAAGCGCTGAGCAAACTGTTGGTGCCATATAAATCCTGTATAATAATAATAATAATATAAATCCTGTATAATAATAATATATAAATCCTGTATAATAATAATAATAATAATATAAATCCTGTATAATAATAATATATAAATCCTGTATTATAATAATAATAATAATAATAATAATAATAATATAAATCCTGTATAATAATAATATATAAATCCTGTATTATAATAATAATAATAATAATAATAATATAAATCCTGTATAATAATAATAATATATAAATCCTGTATAATAATAATAATAATATAAATCCTGTATAATAAAAATATATAAATCCTGTATAATAATAATATATAAATCCTGTATAATAATAATAATAATAATATAAATCCTGTATAATAATAATATATAAATCCTGTATAATAATAATAATATAAATCCTGTATAATAATAATATATAAATCCTGTATAATAATAATATATAAATCCTGTATAATAATAATAATAATAATAATATATAAATCCTGTATAATAATAATAATATATAAATCCTGTATTATAATAATAATAATATATAAATCCTGTATAATAATAATAATATATAAATCCTGTATTATAATAATATTATTATATGATCTTCTATGTGTCTTCCTTGGTGATGACACAGAGATCAGATCCAATCAGGACTTCTTCCAACAACATCTGGTCATAAGTATTCCTTTGGAGCTGATGACATGCCGGAATATCATGATATACAGTTGTGGCCAAAATTATTCAACCCCCACTGAAATTGAGTGTTTTGGCCAGTTTGACATTGCTTTTGATCATTCAGTCATCTTGCTTACATTTACATTAAAGAGGCACTTGTAGGTCAGACAAATATAACATAACAGTTATAATGAAATAACCACAAATGTCTTTTCTGTGCTCACAGCATTATCAGTTTTATTCAACCCCCAAGTGACATTCAATCTTAGTACTTAGTACAGCATCCTTTTACAGTTATAACAGCTTTTAAACGTGAAGCATAGCTTGACACAAGTGTCTTGCAGCGATCTACGGGTATCTTCGCCCATTCTTCATGGGCAAAGGCCTCCAGTTCAGTCACATTCTTAGGCTTGCGCACTGCAACTGCTTTCTTTAAGTCCCACCAGAGGTTCTCAATCGGATTTAAGTCTGGTGACTGCGATGGCCACTCCAAAATGTTCCAGCCTTTCCTCTGCAACCATGCTCTAGTGGACTTGGAGGTATGCTTGGGATCATTGTCCTGTTGAAAGGTCCAACGTCTCCCAAGCCTCAGGTGTGTGACGGACTGCATCACGTTTCCATCCAATATCTCCTGGTACTGAAGAGAATTCATGGTACCTTGCACACGCTGAAGCTTCCCTGTACCTGCAGAAGCAAAACAGCCCCAAAGCATGATTGACCCTCCACCATGCTTCACAGTAGGCAAGGTGTTCTTTTCATCATAGGCCTTGTTCTTCCTCCTCCAAACATAGCGTTGATCCATGGGCCCAAACAGTTCTAATTTTGTTTCATCAGTCCACAGAACACTATCCCACAACTTTTGTGGTTTGTCCACATGGCTTTTGGCATACTGCAGTCGACTCTTCTTATTCTTTGGAGACAGCAAGGGGGTACGCCTGGGAGTTCTGGCACGGAGGCCTTCATTACGCAGTGTGCGTCTTATTGTCTGGGCTGAAACTTCTGTACCCACATCTGACAAATCTTTTCTCAGTTCCTCAGCAGTCACACGGGGACTTCTCTCCACTCTACGCTTCAGGTAGCGCACAGCAGTCGAAGTCAGCATCTTCTTTCTGCCACGACCAGGTAGCGTTTCAACAGTGCCCTTTGCCTTGAATTTGCGAATGATGCTTCCTAAGGTGTCTCTTGGTATGTTTAACATCTTTGCAATCTTCTTATAGCCATTGCCCTTCCTGTGAAGAGAAATCACCTCTTCTCTTGTCTTCCTGGACCATTCTCTTGCCTTCACCATGTTTGTAACCACACCAGTAAATGTCTAGAAGGAGCTGAGTATCACAGTCATTTTAAAGCTGCCTAATTGGTGCTTATTATGCTTGATTGCTGCTCGGTGACATCCACAGGTGTTTTCAATACCTGATGGAAAGCACCTGTATGAACCTCTGTTCTTCAGAGTGGTAGTCTTTAAGGGGTTGAATAATTGTGGCAATGAAGAAACCACATAAGAACCATTTACTACTGTATTACATAAACAATTGATGTCATTTTAGTTGCATTTGGGTAGTTACAACGTCCTTGTAGGATTTGATTCTGAATACAATTCCAAATGTACACTATAGTCCCTAAACCCCTTTACAGCATTGGGGGTTGAATAATTTTGGCCACAACTGTATCTGGAGTCCGCTCCTGGCCAAGCTGTGATTGCATGATTCATTTATTATTATTATTAGGGATTTATATAGTGCCAATGGTTTGCACAGAGCTTTACAAAATACAGGAAGACAGTAAAGTTTGAATACAATTTAATGCAAGAGGGTCAGGGGGGCCCTGCTCACAGAAGCTTACAATCTAATCGTGCTTAAGCTGCCCCCTAATGAGGAACAATCCAATTATTAAAGCGCACAGAGGAATGCACTACACCTTAAAGTTTTAGTAAACCCACAACAGTAAAATCAGTCTATATATGCAGTAAAGCACTGCATATCACTGTGGAACCTAAAGGGTTAATCCTTGTATAAAACGGCTGCTTGATCCTGACTTCTCTGATCCTCCTCTTCTTCTATTTCTCCCAATCCATCTGCTGATAGTACTGGAGACCAGCAGCCAAGCAACTAGTAGGTTCAGGAGAAGTCAGCCATGGTGGCCTATGTATTTCTCTAGGCATAGATTTCCTTTGAAAGGGCTTCTCACAAGTTAGATAGAGCCTGCCTCATTTCCTGGCTGGAGTACGTCCAGCATCATCTAGCCTTTCCTCGCCAACCTGATTGTGCCAATTTATTAATTGGATTTCAGTTATGTCAGTTGTGGAGCATCAGCTTCACATTACCCAGGTGCCTAGGAATGCCCACTCCTCAGGATTGACACCTGTCATAGCATTTTGATATTTCCATAACTCCTCCTGAAAGTTGGCCCACTGCTTGCATCAGCGCTGAAAAGTTTTGAGAGGAGTTCTGAGATGGGGTGATGTATTGTTTTCAGGAAACTATGTACAGCACTCTGCTTGCCCCTCCCACCAGCCATGATCTGCCTGCATTGCCTAGAGAAAAAGGGTATGTAATGACAATGGAAGAAAAGTGATGAGGGAACGGGGGACCAGGAAAGGCAAAATATAAAGAGAATAAAAGTCAGCATTGAACTTCTCTAGTTTTGGGTGGAGTGAGGCAGAAGTTGAGTCCTACATGGGGTTTTTCTGGTCCCTATGCCCCTAATGGCATGATGGCATGTCCCCTACAACATGTCACGCTGTGGATGCCGAAATGAAAAATCATCCTTACATCCTGCAATTGTTATAGGAAGGTGTTAATTGGCTTACCTGCATCCAACTAAAATATCATGATCACTTTTGGGTGGGCTTTCCCTTTAGAAATAATGTTCCTAACCAGGGGCGGACTGACAACTCATGGGGCCCCCGGCAATAGGGGATCATGGGGCCCCTGTGTCCTTGCCCAAACTCAAAAAAAGCCTATGAAAAAGGTACCAGGGGCATCTCATGGGGACCCCGGGCCCTCGGGCAGTGCCCGAGTCTCCAATTGGTCAGTCCGCCCTGTTCCTAACACGTGTTAGGGTGAGGAAATGGGAAAAGCCGAGTTCTCCAGAAGCCAGTTCACACATCATCACAGCCATGTGTAGTACGCCGGGTCCCATGACTCTGTGGTCACACAAAGCTGCCAGTTTATGGAACAAATTTGGATTGCAGTTCACACATATGAAGTAGCGGGTCTGATGATGGTCATGCAGGGGGCACGAGAGTGGGCCCAGCGACTTCATTCACTACGTCATACACACCATCAAACATCCCCCCCCCGTCCCATGATTCAGAATAAACACAAACAAAAAGATGGTGCAATAAATAACAACAGGATAAACTCCCTTACAGACTGGGTGGGTTTGCAGAATGAAATTAAATGATGTCATAGACGTGAGTATGAAATAATCAGTCTGCATGGTTTTGTGTGAATTTCTGGCCACATCTTTCACAATATGCCACACCCCCTTTAACCAATGCTTTATCAGCATTGACTATGCTGTATTACCTGCCGCAACCCCATTGACCATGCTGTATTACCTGCCGCAACCCCATTGACCATGCTTTACTACCTGCCACACCCCCATTGACCATGCTGTGCTACCTTCCACACCCCATTGACCATGCTGTGCTACCTGCCACACCCCCCATTGACCATGCTGTGCTACCTGCCACACCCCTATTGACCATGCTGTGCTACCTGCCACACCCCTATTGACCATGCTGTGCTACCTGCCACACCCCCATTGACCATGCTGTGCTACCTTTCACACCCCCATTGACCATGCTGTGCTACCTGCCACACCCCAATTGACCATGCTGTGCTACCTGCCACACCCATATTGACCACGCTGTGCTACCCGCCACCCCCCCCCATTGACCATGCTGTGCTACCTGCCACAACCCCCCATTGACCACACTGTGCTACCTGCCACACCCCCCATTGACCATGCCGTGCTACCTGCCACACCCATTTTGACCATGCCGTCCTACCTGCCACACCCATGTTGACCATGCTGTGCTACCTGCCACACCCCTATTGACCATGCTGTGCTTCCTTTCCCACTACCACTGACCATGCTGTGCTACCTGCCATGCCCCCTTTAACCATGCTGTGCTACCTGTGACATTTGTAGCTCACAGATTGCTTTCTGTTGTTACCCAGACTTACACTTTTAAGGATCTGCAAGATCAGTCCCCACAGCATCTTCTCCTCTACACTCCAGTGGTCTACGGTCAAGGCGTCATCAAGACCAATGCAGGGTCCATGATAGCTCATTGGACATGATGATGCTGAGGGACAGTCCACTGCCAGAGCATGTGGGAGTGGAGGATCAGGTAAGTAAAAGTTCCTTTACACTCCCCTACATTAATGAGCAATCAACCCTTGCAATGTTCTGCAAGGGATAATTCTCATCTTTTCTGGACTTGGGCTTTAACCTGCCGGATTGTCACATCAGCTGGGAAGGGCAGCGGAAGATAGGAATCATATGAGGTACATGTATTGGGGGCCAGAGGGGTGGGGAAGGTGTTGTGAGCTCATCTTTTCTTTTTTGTGAAAAGGTGGACTTACCCTTTAAGACCCCCTTAAAGGGCCAGCGTATGCACACAGTGATGCACAGCTCCCCACAGCATCTTCTCCCCTACACTCCAGCGGTCTAAGGTCAAGGCATCATCAAAACCAATGCAGGGTCCATGATAGCTCATTGGACATGATGATGCTGAGGGACAGTCCACTGCCAGATCATGTAGGAGTGGAGGATCAGGTAAGTAAAAGCTCTTTTACACTCCCCTACACTAAATGACCAATCAACCGTTGCAATGTACTACAAGGGATAATTCTCAACTTTTCTGGAGTTGGGCTTTAAACTGCTGGATTGTCACATTAGCTGGGAAGGGCAGCGGAAGATAGGAATCATATGTATTGGGGGCCAGAGGGGTGGGGAAGGTGTTGTGAGCTCATCTTTTCTTTTTTTGTGAAAAGGTGGACTTATGCAGGCCATAGATGGGTCAAAAATCAGCCGATTTTTTTTTGTCCGAAAAAAAAATCGGCCGATTTTTGCACCGTTAATAGGTTAATTGGTCGGCCATTTTTCAGGGTTTTGGCACTTTTTTTTTATCAGTAAAGCTGGAAAAAAATTGGTTGATTTTGCCGATCAGTCGATTTTCCCGGCAATGACGGGCAAATCGGCCGATCGTTTTACCGATAAAAAATCTGCACATGAGCCGTGACCTGCAAGAAGAAGAAAAAGAGAATTCCAGTCCGCTATTATATATTATATGAAAAGTCTTGCGGTTGCAGCAATGTATATATTTATATCTGCATAGAAACATCTGTGTCCGAAACAGGGGCGGACTGACCATATGGAAACACAGGCACTGCCCGAGGGCCCGGGGTCAGTAGGGGGCCCCATGAGATGCCCTTGGTACCTTTTTCATAGGCTTTTTTGAGTTTGGGCAAGGACACAGGGGCCCCATGATCCCCTATTGCCCGGGGGCCCCATTAGTTGTCAGTCCGCCCCTGGTTATATGTAAAGCAGGATAATGGAGATGCATTTCTGGGTGATGTCATTTACTGTGTCATATTGTCAGCTTATATATTTAGTAGGTTTTTTTTGTATTTTTGTATCAATAAATCATTTTCTGATTTTATCTATGTGAATTTATGATCCGAAGTGGATGCAAATAGATACATTGTTGCAACCGCAATACTTTTTCATGTCAAATATAATAGCAAAGCTCTCTGCAAGGGACAGAAATAATTAAATGCCGGACGTAGACGGGACGAAAATTGGCCGATTTTTTCTTTCTTTCTTTCTTTCTTTCTTTATTTCTTTCTCTCTCTCTCTCTCTCTCTCTCTCTCTCTCTCTCTTTCTTTCTTTCTTTCTTTTTCTCTTTCTTTCTTTCTTTCTTTCTTTCTTTTTCTCTTTCTTTCTTTCTTGCTTTCTTTCTTTCTTTATTTTTCTTTCTCTTTCTTTTTCTTTCTTTTTCTTTCTCTTTCTTTCTCCTGCTTTCTCTTTCTTTCTTTTTCTTTCTTTCTTTCTTTCTTTCTTTCCTTCTTTCTTTCCTTTTCTTTCTTTCTTTCTTTCTTTCTTTCTTTCTCTTTCTTTCTTTCTTTCTTTCTTTCTTTCTTTCTTTCTTTCTTTCTTTCTTTCTTTCTTTCTTTCCTTTTCTTTCTTTCTTTCTTTCTTTCTCTTTTTCTTTTTCTTTCTCTTTCTTTCTTTCTTCCATTGGTGGTAACGTCGGCCTATTAAATGACCGATTTTTTGGGTTTTTTTTGTTTTTTTTTAAACGGCTGGTTTTTGACCCGCCCATGGCCTGCATTACCCTTTAAGACCCCCTTAAAGGGCCAGCGTATGACCATTGTGACACACAGCTCCTCTCTCTCTTTACAAACCTACCAGCTCAGTCTGAATAATGAAAATACCCAATTCTCTACCTAGTTTAAACTTTCCCTCATCAGTTGTAGATAACTGAGGCTAAGCAATAACTCCATCATGCAAATACTGGGCAGCAAATGTGTCAAAATGTAAAAGTTACATAAAACTCGCTTTTAAGGTAAACGGTTGCCATAACCCAAAACACGTGTTCAGTGCGAATAGTCTGTAATTTCCCTTTAGTCAGCCTGCTGGTGTCCTGGATTAACCGGCACACGTAGTATCTCTACTGCCCGGCGTACAAAGCCAAGTGCTCTCCGCATATAGGCAGAGAATCCCACCAGCGCTGTGATCGGGAATCCAGGCGTTGGATAGATCCAAACAACTGGCAGCTATAGTGGAAGCGAGGAGAGTGTATATGAGGGGACGAGCTGTGCCACTTCCTTATACTTCCTTGTCCTTAAACGCCCGTCTGGGCAGAGGCCCAGAGCCTGTTAATGTAAAACTGACAGTCTGCACGTAGCCGTGTCTACACATACACAAACAACACATAGATAGCGAGGACAAGAACATCACAACACAACGCAGACGCTGCGCCGCTACGGCTTAACCCCGCGCACTCTCAAATCCAGGGGTGTCAAGGGGATTCCATACGGCTGAACAGCAGGACTTTAAAGGCATCCCATAAACAGAATTCACATAGATACAGTCAGAAAAAAGTTTATTGGTACAAAAATTCTGAAAAAAAAAAAAAACACTAATAGGCTGGCAATATAACACAGTAGATTATGCCACCCAGAAATGCATCTCCATTGTCCCACATTACTCCAAAGACATGCTGGGAGGCAGGGGCGGACTGACAACTCATGGGGCCCCCGGGCAATAGGGGATCATGGGGCCCCTGTGTCCTTGCCCAAACTCAAAAAAGCCTATGAAAAAGGTACCAGGGGCATCTCATGGGGCCCCCTACTGACCCCCATTTCCAAATGGTCAGTCCGCCCGTTTCGGATACAGATGTTTCTATGCGGATATAAATAGATACATTGCTGCAACCGCAAGACTTTTCATATAATATATAATAGCGGACTGGAATTCTTCTTCTTTTTCTTCTTCTTGCAGGTCTCGGCTCATGCGCAGATTTTTTATCGGTGAAACGATCGGCCGATTTGCCCATCATTGCTGGGAAAATCGACCGATCGGCAAAATCGGCCAATTTTTTCCAACTTTACTGATAAAAAAAATGTGCCAAAACCCCGAAAAATGGCCGACCAATGAACCCATTAATGGTGCAAAAATCGGCCGATTTTTGACCCATCTATGGCCTGCATAAGTCCAACTTTTCACAAAAAAAGAAAAGATCAGCTCACAACACCCTCCCTTCTGGTAGGTTAATTGGCTCCTGTCTAAATTGGCCTTAGGATGTGTATGTATGAATGTGAGTTAGGGATCTTAGATTGTACACCCCTTGAGGGTTAGGGACAGGGGCGGACTGACCCGAGGGCCCAGGGTCAGTAGTGGGCCCCATGAGATGCCCCTGGTACCTTTTTCGTAGGCTTTTTTGAGTTTGGGCAAGGACACAGGGGCCCCATGATCCCCTATTGCCCGGGGGCCCCATGAGTTGTCAGTCCGCCCCTGGTTAGGGAGTGATGTGAATGTACAATATATATGTAAAGCGCGGCATAAATTGTCGGAGCTATATAAGTACCTGAAATAAATAAATAATTACATTACATTAGTACAGAGCTTGATATAGGTGTCCAAGCAGGGGTGTATTTAGGTTTTGTGCTGCCCTAGACAACACAAAAATCGTCTGCCTCCACGGGCACGGACCTACACACCCCCCTTCCCCCTCCCGCGGAGAGAAACTGAAATTGACCAATAACACCCCTGCCCCCCAGTGGTGAGAACCTTCCACTACCCCCCCCAGCGATAGAGAGAAAGACATTCATCTTCACAGCTCCAGACATCCCCGGGAATGAGAGTCAGGCTCTAAATACACCATCAAGCAGCCTCTGTCGGATCCCACCTGGTTCTCATGGTGCGCGTGTCCCTTCTTCCATCTCTTTTTCTGGGAGGAGGTGCTGCCCCCCTGAAAAATGCCGCCCTAGCCAAGTGCCTTGTTTGCCTTGTGGTAAATACACCCCTGTGTCCGAGATGTATCATAGATGTGGGATATTTCAATGCGTTTCAACTTCTTCTTTGGGGTATGGAGACTATGTACACTCACCAGCCACTTTGTTAGGTACACCTTGCTAGTGCCAAGAAAATCTCCCCCACGCCATTACACCTCCACCAGCCTGAACCGTTGATACAAGGCAGGATCAGGGGCGGACTGACAACTCATGGGGCCCCCAGGCAATAGGGGATCATGGGGCCCCTGTGTCCTTGCCCAAACTCAAAAAAAGCCTATGAAAAAGGTGCCGGGGCATCCCATGGGGCCCCCTACTGACCCCGGGCCCTCGGGCAGTGCCCGAGTTTCCAAATGGTCAGTCTGCCACTGGGCAGGATGGATCCATGCTTTCATGTTGTTTATACCAAATTCTGGCCCTACCATATGAATGTCAAAGTAACCAGTCTGCCTATTGTCCTCTGACCTCTGACACCAACAAGGTATTTTTGCCCACACAACTGCCGCTCACTGGATATTTTCTCTTTTTCGGACCATTCTCTGTAAACCCTAGAGATGGTTGCGTGTGAAAATCCCAGTAAATTTTTTTAAATACTCAGTCCAGCCTGTCTGGCACCAACAACCATGCCACTTTCAAAGTCACTTAAATCCTCTTTCTTCTCCATTCTGATGTTTGGTTTGAACTTCAGCAAGTCGTCTTCACCACATCTACATGTCTAAATGCATTGAGTTGCTGCCATGTGATTGGCTGATTAGCAATTTGTGTTAACAAGCAATTGAACAGGTGTACCTAATAAAAAAGGCTGGTGAGTATATGTCTTTATACCAACACGTTTCAATAATTCTTCAGGGGAAGGAGACTATTCATGTCTATAGAACATACCCAGGGGCAGACTGACAACTCATGGGGCCCCCGGGCAATAGGGGATCATGTGTCCTTGCCCACACTCAAAAAAAGCCTATAAAAGGTACCAGGGGCATCTCATGGGGCCCCCTACTGACCCCGGGCCCTTGGGCAGTGCCCTAGTTCTCGAATGGTCAGTCCGCCCCTGTATGTTGAGTTACATCTGACATCATATAGTAATGCACACATAAAATGCATGGTTGTTAATGGGGGTAAACCAGGGTCTTGATCTAAGATGTTTTTATTGGCTGGCATGATTTCAGATTGCCCTCTCTTTGTAAATGGGAATTACGACATAGCATTTTATGTGTGTACATTACTATACGATTTAATTGTAACTCTCAACATATCTCCTATAAACACAAGTAGGTCCCTTCCCCAGAAGAAGGATTTGAAATGCGTTGGTATGAAGACATAAAAACTCTCCATAAATAGAAGGATTTAAACGCGTTGAGAATATCCCACATCTATGATACACCTAAAGTAAAATCATTCTTCAGGGCAAGGAGACTGTTCATGTCTACTGTATGTTGAGAGTTGCAACTTACATCATGAAGTGATGCACACATAAAATGCCTGGTTGTTGCTTGTGGTCCAACAGGGACTTTAGAAAACAATGTTTTTACTGGGTGACTTGATTCTAAAAACCATACCCTGATAGGTTGACAATACAGCACAGTAGATTACATCACCCAGAAATGGATCCCCATTATCCCACATTCCATTACATTATCCTGCATTAGTATAGCTCTTGATATAGGTGTCCGAGGTGTATCATAGATGTGGCACACACTGACGCGTTTCAAGTCCTTCTTCAGGGTCTGGAGACTATTTATGTTTCCATACCAACACGTTTCCATTAATTCTTCATGGGAAGGAGACTATTCATGTCTATTGGACATATGTTGAGTTACACCTTACATCAAAAAGTAAAGAAATGCCCTCAGTGGGAATAAAGAAAGAAAATAGCGCAGGGCATGCATGACTAGGCCCAGAGTGGTGAAGGAGGAACGGAAAGGGTTAAGGTTAGCTCCAGGGGGTTGGTATGTGATAGCGGGGGTTCTGGTTGGCATAGGTTGAAAGTGTAGGTGGGATCTGCAGCACCTTAGGGTGGGGGGTTATGTTGAGGGGGTGTCAGTCGGAGCTGGACGTTAGGAGGGAAAAGAGCCTCCCTCCCGCCCTCCCTGTTTGTTGGGTATCGGGTCCCTCCCGGGGAGAGGGGGGTTATGTTCGTTCATGGGCGGTTGTTGGTCTTTGGAGGCGGTTCTCATCTTGGAAGGTAAAAACAATGGCGTGGGACCCATCGGTGGTATGGGGGCCCAGTGGACATTCCCAGTTAACCAATGCTTAACTGGAAGGTGGTGGTGCTGCACTGCGGACGGTATGGTTGTCTGCGAGCTGGTTGGTTGCAGCTGGAGGCCTAGTGTATAGGGTTGTCCGCAGGTGCATTTTGGATTGTTTGGGGGTGCCTTCGAAGACCAACAACAATTCTTTGGTTTCTGTTATAAGGAATGGTTAGTGTATGTAAATTTGAGTTGTTAATAAAAGGCCGTGTTGGCCATTTTACTCCAAAAGCAGTGTCATGTTTTTTGTAAGTATAATTGGTTAAGGGGGGGGGGGTTGATATGGATCAGTAATGGTGGTAATGGGAGTGGACAAGCCTATCTCTGGTGCAATAGTCATGCACACAAAATGCATGGTTGTTGTTTGGGGTCCACCAGGGTCTTGAGAATAGGATGTTTTTATTGGCTGACATGATTTAAGATTTCTCTCTGTTTGTAAGAAGAAACTATAAAATAGCATTTTATGTGGACATGTCTATATGATGTAACTTGTAACTCTCAAAATATCTCCACTCACCCTGTCAAAAAATGAATGTCAGCAGCTACAAAAACTGTAGCTGCTGACTTTTAAAATACAGCCACTTACCTGTCCCTCGGTCCCGTGGTGTGTCCCCCGCAGCCTGTTTCCCTGGCTGTCCTGTATTCCAGGAGGCCGGCATCTTCAGTGTGGGCACCCGGCTGTGATAGCTTGCGGCTTCACAGCCAGGTACCCACTGCACATGTGCGAGAAGTGCTGCTCTTCATGAATGGTCCTGTAGTCTTCTGGGACCTGTCACGTGTCCCAAAAGACTACAGGGAGGGAGGGAGGACACCTCGCCTAGGGGATCGGACCGGAAGTGGGAGTGGGTACCTGTCAAAAAAGGTGCCAATCCTTAATGGGGAGCGGGGGAGCAGTCCTTAAAGCGGAACTTCCACTTTTGGGTAGAGCTCTGCTTTAAACACATGAAGTGAGTTTCCCACCCCTGAAGAAGGTTTTGAAACGTGTGGGTATGGAGACATAAATAGTCTCCATAAGCTGAAGAAGGATTCAAAACGCATTGGGAATTTACCATAAGTATGATACACCTCAAATCATTCTTTGGGGGAAGGCAGACAATTCATGTCTATAGGAGATATTTTGAGAGTTACAACTTCATCATCATATAGTAATACGCACATAAAATGCCTGGTTGTTCGTTTGGGGCCCATCTGGGTATTGAGAAAAAGAGGTTTTTATTGGCTGATATGATTTAAGATTGTCCTTTATTTGTAAGTAGGAACTATGACATAGACGACCAACAACGCCACCATCAGTCCCATCCCACAAGCCAAAGTCCTAGGTGTCACTCTAGATTCAAATCTGTCCTTCCAACCCCATGTCCAATCGCTGGCAAGCTCATGCAGGCTCCACCTCCGCAACATCTCCAAAATACGTCCGTTCCTAACCCCAGACACTACTAAACAACTCGTTCACTCCCTTATTATCTCACGCCTGGACTACTGCAACTCCCTTCTCACCGTCCTACCTCGTCGCAGATTATCCCCGCTTCAGTCAATCCTGAACTCTGCGGCCAGACTCATCCACCTTACCAACCGCTCCGCTTCTGCCACCCCCCTCTGTCATTCCCTCCACTGGCTCCCGATTGCCCAACGCATAAAATTCAAACTACTAACATTGACGTACAAAGCCATTCATAACACTGCCCCAAACTACCTCACTGACCGGATACCCAAATACCACCCAACATGTACTCTTCGCTCCTCACAAGACCTCCTACTTTCTAGCTCCCTGGTCCCCACCTCCCACGTCCGATTGCAGGACTTCTCCAGGACTTCCCCCATCCTCTGGAACTCACTACCCCAATCCATCAGACTGTCACCTACCCTCCTCACCTTTAGGCGCACCCTGAAAACCCATCTCTGTAGGGAACCCACCCTCACCTAACTGCTGATCTCCTCCACTCCTCCTACCACTCCATCCCCCACAGCCACTTCCTCCTGTACCACTACCCCCTCCCTCCTAGATTGTAAGCTCCAAAGAGCAGGGCCCTCGAACCTCTCGTATATTGTTTTGTTACTGTATTGTCTCATGTACTGTCCCCCACTATAATGTACAGCGCTGAGCAAACCTTTTGGCGCTATATAAATCCTGTATAATAATAATAATATATAATGTAAGTTGTAACTCTCAACATATCTCCTATAGACATGAATAGTCTCCCTCCACTGAAGAAGGATTTGAAACGCGTTGGTATGTAGACAAATAGTTGCCATGACCTGAAGAAAGATTTGAAATGCATTGGGAATATTCCACACCTATAATACACCTCAACACCTTTATCAAGTGCTGTATTATATGAAGGAGCGGACTGACCATTTGGAAACTCAGGCACTGCCCGAGGGCCGGGGTCAGTAGGGGGCCCCATGAGATGCCCCTGGTACCTTTTTCATAGGCTTTTTTGAGTTTGGGCAAGGACACAGGGGCCCCATGATCCCCATGATCATATTGTCAGCTTATATATTTAGTAGGTGTTTTTTAGTATTTTTGTATCAATAAATCATTTTCTGATTTTATCTATGTGAATTTATGGAATGCCTTTAAAGTCCCAAATACCTCTTTTTGGTGTTTAGCTGTATATCTTGGGATGCTGGCACTGCATAAAGTCACTCGTGTTCTATATATTTGGGTGTTCCACAAGGATAATTACAGTAATGATGCAATGGCGTGCTTCATTCAGCGAACACATTTATATATATTGCTTTGTAAATTAATTTATCAGGATAGATGATTTTCTTTCCTCCCACGGTTTCCTGATAGGCAAATGGCTCAGGTTAGCAGGAAAGTACATTCACTTCCGCCACCAGTGGCTGTATCAGATCACGACATTTACCATCGGCGCTTGCTCCTTGTAATCCTAATTTAAACCAAAACTCTTTATTTCGTTTTAGAGAGAGCAAAGAAGGATTAGAGCCCCTGTTAGGTTTTTATTGCTGTGTCGATATTAAGGAGCTTTTTTTAATTCACTTCTTGTCAGAACAGGAAGTACTGGGAAATCTGTCCAATGGGGACACAGACAAAAACACTTTTTAGCAAAGCGAAGAAGGGTCAGAACCAGGGGCGGACTGACAACTCATGGGGCCCCCGGGCAATAGGGGATCATGGGGCCCCTGTGTCCTCACCCACACCCGAAAAAGCCTATGAAAGGTACCTGGGGCATCTCATGGGGCCCCCTACTGACCCCAGGCCCTTGGGCAGTGCCCAAGTGCTTGAATGGTAAGTCCGCCCCTGGTCTGCCATTGATTTTATTTTTTAATGTCTGTGCCCACACCTCATAGTTCTTGAATGGACATCACAAGCACAGTATCAAATATTTATCATAATTTTTCTTTCCTGGAAAGACATTGCAAAGTTTTTTTTTTTCTTTCTTTAAAATAAGCAACATTTTTACAAATAATGATTTAGGTAGCAAAATTGGCCACACAGCTATTATGTTTATTGACACATACTAACACTGCAAAATCTTGGTCTGGGATTCAAAACTTCAATAGGCTCTGGTAAATGAAGGGTCAGAACACCAGTGGCATTGTGTAAAAAGATAAATTAATAAGACAGAGAAAAAAAAATTACTCGCCAGACACGCTTCCTGCATGGTTGCCTTAGGCAAGAGTGACATCATTGGGCCTTCACGTGATATCTTGGGAAAGCTGAGGAACCCAAATTTTGTGAAAAGTCGCTCTTGTGTAGCATTGGAATGACTTCTCACAAGAGTTGGGCTTCTTGGTGTTCCTGGGAGGAGGGCCAATAACATAACCTTTGCCTAAGCAAGCACATATGGTGAGGGTATAAGGCGAGTTACTTTGACCTGTATTCTTCCATTTTTTTTCCTTTCTTTCATTTAGAAGTTTATTTATAAAACATTTGTTGCATGAATTGGAAACATTTATGCAAGGTGAATGAAATTTCACCGTATGTTTTCTAATAGATTAATTCCTGTATCATCAGTGCCATCTAGCAGCCAAAGTGATCATTTTCTGAAACACCTCAAAGAGAAAATATACCACATTTGGGCCACTAGATAGAGCTGATGAGGAGGAATGAATTTATTTTATAAATAGATCCCGTAGTGTTTGTTACTGGAGAGTGGTGGGGGCTACTAGAGAACTAGACTTGTTCTGTAATGTTGAAGATATTTCACCAAGCCACTTCTTCACTAATGAGCAATAAGAAGATGCCCCAACATTTCTATCCACAAGGGTTATACAGACACCTATTCACCATGAAACATGTCAAGGCAGATGTTGATTGTCCAAGAACGGGATAGAGGTGTGGGACATCTCTATGCTGGTGATATAACAACAATTTACACCTTCAGCTATGGGACTCAGAGGAACTAACACTGATGTGGACTGCCTGACACCAGGGATGGGATTATGTAATTATAACTGGGTAGTCCTACAGTTTCCACTCCTCCTATTCTGTCCTTGGACAATCAACATGTACCTTGACACACTGCATGGTGATAGGATCACAGTGTTTGTATTACCTGTGTGGGTATATAAATGTTGGGGTAGCTTCCTGACACTCATTAGAAAAACTAGCTTAGATGAGCTACAAAATGTCTTCAACTTTACAGAATATGTCCAGTCAAATGTGACCAATTACTCTTAGCTATACCATGAACTGGACATATGGGAACCTTCACAGACTTTAGATTAGGAGAGGGAAACACCATGGCAGGCACTGGACCAAGGAATACAGCACTGACCACCAAGATATTGGGCCACCAGACATAACGTTTCCAAACATGCAATTCTAAAGTCAATAATCTCACACTCCAGCAACCAGGCTAGTTACATATTGAAAATACAAGTGTATCTATAGCCAAAATTTCATTTTGTGACTGACTCCATGGCAACATATGTTTGGGCAACCTCACCCTCACTCCTACCACTTAGGACCCCACTCTCATAAAGTTAGAGGCTGAGCCAGAAAATCTTTTCCTTTTTTGTCCTCCTTTTGGGACCTATCAAGATCGAGTTTTTTTGCCTTCATTTTCTGATGGATGTTGGCACCTGGGTCTCTCTCAGACTTGTGTGTGGAGAAATAGATATCAGTGGGACTATTCCAGAGGCATCTCGTAGTACTCTTGGCTGTTGATGGGAGCTTGGTTGGCCGAATCCTCACTAACCATCAGGATGATACTGCATTCCCAGGCTATAAATGGAGTAGTATTTATGGCACACATTCAAGGATGAGCATTTACAGGATCGTTCCCAGCCATCAATGGGACGGAGTTTAGGCCAAATGCCCAGCTATCAGCGGTAGCCTCTAGTTCAATGTGCCCAACTTGTGTCCAGGGACTGCCTTGCCCAAGAGCTCCAGGAAGCCGGCATCATTATCTTCTGCTAATTTTGACCTTAAAGTGCTGTCAGCTAATGGTTAAAATTAAAACCTTTTTATTCAGCCATGCCACTCTGGCCACTTTTTGTCTAGTTATTTCATAAACTCATACTGCCATTGAGTTAGTAAGGAAAACAGAATATGTCCTATCACATGTAGCGATCACTTAGAGTAGAGTGGGCAGCTAGGTAAATTTAGTTGGCTCCACTGTAATCAGAGGAGGAGAGGTTGATTAATTAAGGCTGCTCAGTGTCTCACAGGCTGCTGCTCTGTTACCTCCCCGTCTTCTAATCTAAAGGATTCTAGAATCATACGGGGCAGAAGGACAGGGCATGAAGCGTGAATATTTATGGAACTCCAGCCAATCCCTGGGGAGGTGTTCCCAGTAGATGGTGAGAGAGCCCATAAATAGTCTGAGGCAAGAGCAGCAGGGTGCAGAGTTCCTGGGTCCAGTCCTGCCAGAGGAGACCCCAATGCAGGGGGTGCTCTGCACCTGGGCAGATTTCTAGAAGAAGCCATTAGGAAGACATCAAGGATTAACCAGGGGGTCGATTCGCAAGCTTGAATTCAGGGATCATGTTGGGTCTGGAGAAGCTCACTGGAGAGCCTGGAGAAAGTTGGTGGGAAAGAGTCCAGCTGTCCTATGGTGGTGTGAGTCTACATCTCCTTCACTTGGAAAAGCCTAGTGGATATTGGCAGAAGGCAACCGATGATCCAGTGGCAATGTGAGTAAGCGACCCAGTGCTGAAGAGTTACTGACTGTTGATTTAAACTCTGGAAGGCGTATAGATCACCATCAGCATAGAGCTCCTGTGGGGCATTCCTTTTTGTACAGGGTAGCCAGAAGTGAAGAGTCCTTATCTAAGTTCATTGTTCTCAATAAAAAAAAGAAACTCAATAGACTGTTCTTTGGGCCAGTGGAAGAGTGAGGAAAATACTGTTCCTATGGGGGTGCGCTACACAAATACTTACTGTAATTTTCTTTTCTGATAGACTCCATGGTAACATGGGTACCCTTCCTCAAAAGCCTCCAAATTTATGTGACTAGGGTCCTATGGGGTAGGAGCAAGGGCGGAGCTACCCAAACATATGCTGCCCAGGAGTCTATCAGGAAAGGAAAATTACAGTGTTTGGTAGGACATTCTCTATTTGGACTAGGAAATGGTTAGAACCCCTGCCAGGTTTTTTTTTTCTGCTGTCTGTGTCCCACTCAGAAGAGTTTCCTTTACTCTCTTCCCTAGAGATACAACAAGAAGTGAAGGAAATCTGAACATGAGGGGAATGCCCCACTTATGACTGAAGCAAGTATCCCAATTGGAATGTTTCTTCTGTCCCAGTGCCAATGGTATAATTTGGATTTCCTATCGCTCTCTGTTCTGGTGACAATGGTCATCAGAACATATATAAAGGGTAAATATCCCTATTATTGATACGGATAGCAATAAAACCTAATAGAGAAGCAAAACCAGCTATTTTCAATGATGATTCCAAGTTCCTCAAGGGGTTCCCTGATCTGTGGCTGATTGACCTCCCATTGTATGGCATCTGCATAGTTCTAGGGCCAACACTACTTAGCAGAACCAGCAACATGACCCAATTATCTTTTAGGCTGTCTGTAAGGGTGTTGCTCTGATCACCACCGTAAGGGATGCATTCTTCCTACTGACCAACAATGTAAGGGCCATTTCCCCATTGACCCCCATTAAATTGGATTAATAAGGGTTCCTGAAAATTATTTTAAGGGTTCCTGTAGGTTAAAGAGGTTGAGAAAGTCTGGTCTAAACTTTCCACCAAAGTGAGTAAAAATGTTTTGGCTATAGATACACTTTTAAAACTCTTGATGTTTATTTGGTGTGCATACACTAATTTATCACATGGACAGAAGTTATTCTATAAAAATATGTTTTTCCTTGTCCTGTACCAGCTGAAGACAAACTAATTAGCTTTGTTAGAGGGATAATTTGTCATAGCAGACACAGGGGGCGAAGAAACAATGAAGAGCTGGCACAATGTATTAGCCTGGCATGTAATTAATGTGATTCAGAGGAAAGGGCAACTTGGGGCAAGCGTGGGCTTCTTAAAGGGAGATTGGTAAAGATGGTCATACAGATTTTTTTTCCCTCTTTACCCAGTGCTAGGTGATGCAGTTCTGTCCTTAATGTTGGACTCACACTTCTCCGTTCCCACACGTTGCATTACTTGAGGACATTATGTCACATATTAACATGCATTGCGTTAGGCAGCCAATTCTCTGAGTTAGTGTGAGTCTCCCATTCCCTGGGGGAGTATATAACGTGCACAGTTCAACACTGCATGTACGTTGCCATGCTACGACACTTTACCCTGCATTCACCCAGATGAGCCAGGTTTCACATAGAATAGGCCAAAAACAAGGAAGAGTCTAGTCCAGCCAATTTCCAATGCTTTGCTTCATAGACAGTATGGCAGGCAAGATCCTACATTATATGCAGTGGGTGTCAGTACTTCCCCAGGGCCGGCATACTTCATCCTGACCCTACAACTAATCCCAACTAAGGTTCTAGAACAGTGGTTCTCAACCTTCCTAATTCCGTGACCCTTTAATACAGTTCCTCATGTTGTGGTGACCCCCAACCATAAAATTATTTACCCAGTAATTATATATTCATGAAGTGTCGTTTTACCTCCAATACTGCTGCTTTCAACACAGTAGCTGCTTTCTACACAGTAGCTGCTTTCTACACAGTAGATGCTTTCTACACAGTAGCTGCTCTTTACACATCGGAAATATGTGTTTTCCCGATGGTCTTAGGCGACCCTGTGAAAGGGTTGTTCGACCCCCAAAGGGGTCACGACCCAGAGGTTGAGAACCACTGTTCTAGGACCTCTTCAGCTATCCCCAGCCAGGGAATAACCCACACTTCCACTGCATGGTTTCGTAAAAGAGCTCCAATCAATCTCATGGGGGCCAGCTTCAGCAGCTACCTCTTTCCTGTTCTACAACTCTGTCCGAACTGACTATCTCACTCATCCCACAATTTATAAGCTAGCAGAGGGTACCACCTGTGGTCAAACTGAGAGTTGAGCCAACACCCCCTTACAACTGCACTGGAGATGTATTGTCGGTGTGTTGGGGTGCCATTAAAAATTAATTGAAGGGACTCTTAAGAAGGCATTGTCATCATGCCCATTCAGGGCACAATGCCCTGCGAAGGAGACCTTCCAACCGCCCTATACTTTACCAGCATTCCCTCATCACTGCTTCCTCACAGCTGGCAACAATATCTGGTACTTCTGGGTATGGGGGAGCAAGTAACCATCCCCTATGTGACAGCGCTTGGGTCTACCAGCCAATCAGGTGAAATAGGGAATGGCATGAACATTTCCATATTCCTTACAATCTGATTGTACAATCTTTTTAAGATCTACCAAAAATATGTAGTATAAATACACATCTGATTGAACATAAACTGAATAAATTGTACTGTAAGGTAGGGTTCACACCAGTACAGTGCAACCTAGTGCATGTGTGAGCGACACATGTAGGGCAGCCATTCACTTCAATGAGCTGCCCTACCTACGAGAAATGCAGGGGAAGTTCCTGACCCTTTTGTAAAATTACACTACACGGAACCCCATGGTGTTGCAGCACCATGCCATTTACGGATGTGTGGGGGTGCCATTAAGAATGAATGGCACCCCCACATGTCTGCTAAAGAGCAGTGCGTTTCTGTGCATGTTGGGAGAGTGTGCAGTTTTGTGTGTATTCCCAACCTGTACACAAGGTGGTATCAAAAAGTTTCAAGACTAGTTTGTAACACGCCAACAGATGGCAGCACAAGGCTCATGCACAGTCACAGGGAGCACCAACCTTCATAAGCCACTATGCCAAAAGACATCCTGTGTACATCGGGAGCTGTGCAACTGGTGCTATTCTAACCACATGAGTTACCACGTCTGCAATTTTATCATGGACAGAAAGTTAGAACAAAGAGCAAACATGAAATTCTACGTGAAACTGGGCAAGTCTGCCACAGAGACGTCTGACATGATTCGGCAAGTTTATGGCGATACTATAATGAGTCATTTGAGATGTTTTGAGTGGCATACACACATCAAGAGAGGCAGAACATCAATGGAAATGACAAGTGATCAGGAAGACCTTCAACAAGCTCAACCACTGAAAATGTCCAAATGTCAAAACCATTTGACAACTTGTGCATGATGATCGTCAGAGAACAATCCACAACATTGCTGCCATTGTCTAGGCATGTCATACAGAACAGTCCAGGCAATCCTCACATGTGATTTAAACATGTGCCGTGTTGCTGCTAAGTTCGTCCCCAGGCTGCAATGATCTCACTTCAGCACCCACCTTACTCACCAGATTTGGCTCCTGCAGACTTCTCCCTCTTCCCAAAAATGAAGATCCAGCTCAAAGGTCACTGTTGGGATCCAGTGCAAATAGCAGAAGGTGCTTGACACGCTTCAAAAAGAAGACTTCCAGGACACATTCCAGAAGTGGCAGGAATGCTGGAAGTGCTATATTGTCATGTAAGGGGACCAGGGGCGGACTGACAACTCATGGGGCCCCTGGGCAATAGGAGATCATGGGGCCCCTGTGTCCTTGCCCAAACTCAAAAAAGCCTATGAAAAAGGTACCAGGGGCATCTCATGGGGCCCCCTACTGACCCCGGGCCCTCGGGCAGTGCCCGAGTTTCCAAATGGTCAGTCCGCCCCTGAAGGGGACGATTTTGAAGGTGACAGTGTTAAAATGTAGATAAATAAAGTACTTTCCTGTAAACAGAGCTAGTCCCGAACCTTTTTGATACCACCTCGTAGATGTGAACCTAACGTAAATGTACCGCAGTCCTATAAAATGTTGACAATACCAGAGTGTGTGATATGCAGGGGCGGACTGACAACTCATGGGGCCACGGGGCAATAGGAGATCATGGGGCCCCTGTGTCCTTGCCTAAACTCAAAAAAGCCTATGAAAAAGGTACCAAGGGCATCTCATGGGGGCCCCTACTGACCCCGGGCCCTCGGGCAGTACACCCATATAGGATGTAAAAGCAATAATTTCTCTTTCTCTCTGTGTGCATTGTTGCACTCATTGAGAAGTACTGAGTGAGCTGTGATTGGTCACAGCTTGTCACAAGGTACAAGGCTTTTGTGAATAGCCTTGTACCATGTGACCTCTGTGATCATTCACAGATTTCACACGTAGTAAGCAATGATGTCAGAAGTGACATCTTGCTTACTACTTTGCATGTGATCACTGATTGGCCAATCAGTGATCACATGATCGGGACCTCGTACAGAGGTCCCGTCCGACGATCGGTGTTTCACTGTATCCCAGGGAGCGCGTACAAGCAGGGTGCGGGGAGGCCGTTTATAAACGGCCACCCGACCCTGCAGTGCCACCGTCCAGCCGTTTATATACAACAGCCGGTCGGGAAGTGGTTAAAAGGAAAGTTATACTACTGATCTTTCCTTCTGACATATAAAAGTTGCTTGGTTATCATGCTAAGCTAAAGGCTTTAATCACTGTCACATATATCGATAGGAAGCTCTGACTTCACTTGTGCTTGTTTCAGATCAGTGTTTGAAGCTGGCCATACACTAGTAGATTTTCAAAAGAACATTCGTATGAACATTCTCAATACATTCAATGCCTTGACAAATGTCATTTAAAAGCACTTCATCTTTTAGCTTTGAATTTTGGATAGAATGCAATTTCCTAAACAAAAAGCACATTCACTGTTAGAAATTTGTTTGTTCGAGAAAAAAAAAAAATTTCCATGCTGCTCCTTCAAATTTTTTCATCATTGCAGTCAAAAACGTATGGTGCATTCCACTAACCATTAGAAAATCAAAACCGAAAAGTTTCAAAAGATATTCTAATAGTGCAGCCATTCCCAACCAGGGCTCCGTGGAACACTTGGGTTCCTCCAGAGGTTGCAAGGGGTTCCTTGAGTTGTGGTTGATTGACTTCCCATCTGAGATAGCTTAGGGGCCAACACACTTGGCATAGCCAGCTGCATGACAACAATTATCTCTTTAGTGGTCTGTAAGGGGGGGGCATTCTGACCACCACTGTTATGCTGCATTCACACTGGAGCAATTTGTAGCTTGAAGCTTGGAAAATGATCGAACGGAAAAAAAAATCAATTGTTCTCTAGGGTGCCTGTTCACACCTGATCACGCGAACAGGCACCATAGGATACAATGCAAAACATGAGGGGATCGAGGGCCCTGCTCCTTGGAGCTCACAATCTAGGAGGGCTAGATTGTAAGCTCCAAGGAGCAGGGCCCTCAATCCCCTCATGTTTTGCATTGTATTGGTATTGTTCTGTCACATGTTCTGTCCCCCTTTGTAATGTACAGCACTGAGCGAACTATTGGCGCTTTATAAATACTGTATAATAATAATAGGGAACAATTGATTTATTAAGTTTGAGTTTTTCGAGCTTCAAGCTACAAATCGCTGAAGTGTGAATGAAGCCCAAGGGTTCAATTCTTCCCATTGACCACCACTGTAAGGGGAACACCCCTCACATGCCCAACTTTTCTCAGGTTAGACCCCAGAGAGGCATATTTTGGTGTTTTAGCATATTGTGGGTATTCTCAAAACTATTTGTTTTGTGGTTTTTTTTGGCTTTATTTTACAGCATACAGTTTTTGCATACCCATCACTAATTTCATTTGGGAAGGGGGTGTTTTGTAGCACCACATCCATGTGTATGTACAGTAACTTTGATTGGTTGTATCCCTTTGGGATATAATTGGGGTGCTGGCAGCCCCATATTAGAGGATTGGATACCGTAGCGCAGGACCTGTTGATTTTTAATTGATACATTTTAACTGCATTCTCCTGCTGGAAATAGAGGTTTTGTGTTGGGGACGCTCTATAAGAATAAACGGTAGGACTTGAAACATTTTAAGTTTTGAACCAAACTGACTTGATTTCTATGGGTTTTGGGGAGACTGCATTTGTGGCACATTACAAGCCAAGACGCCTCTTCCTTTCTATAAACATTTAACGTCCAACTCCGGGCACAATAGGCTTACTACCCATGACTCCATTATGCCTGATTTTTATGCTGTACAATGGTTGAAATGTCTGTTGCCTCAAAAGCCACCTCTTGCAATCAATGTTTTTGTTCTACATCCCACAGATCTTCTTTTTACGTGAGGGGGGGAATCCCACTTACTTTTGGGCCCCTTACTTCTGTGTCCCTAAGATGTTGTTCTAAACCACCTGGCAGAGTCTCTAGCAGCCCACCGCACGGACGCCCTCAGGGCGCGGGGTCTAAGTCCCAGCCTGCTGTTCACCAGGGCCCCTGATGGTGGGGATGGACTTGGTGCAGACTGGAACCAGGTCGCGACCCAGCGAGTGCGTCCTGCGGTGGTAGAGAGTACTGACAGGGTAGAGCAGGAACGGAATCTAATTGAAAAAGGCAGACAGATACACTGGTCTGAGCCGAGCTGGATGGATGGTCGGGTGCGGTATGCAAGGTCAGACAGGCCGGGTCGGTATTATGCGGGCAGCGAGGTACAATAGGAGCGAGCTAAGAATGGTCAGGTCACAAGCCAGGTTCAGCAGGATGCGGGCAAATACAGTACCAGGGATCAGACGGAAGAATAGTCAGGCAAGCCAGGGGTTAAGCAGGAGAAGAGCAGGATCAGGAACAAGCAGAGGTTGACAACGGAGTATACAGCAACACAGAATCAGGAACAGGATACAAGACCAAACGGCAACTTGGCATACCTGTTCCTATGTTTAAATAGCCCACCTCCCGCTGTCATTGGTGCCAGGCGCGCGTCCGTGATCCCGAGTGCGCATGTGCAAACCCCGCCGCCGCCATGCGCGCCCAGGTCCTACAGCCCGCTGGGTCGTGAGTGTTGGTGTTCTGCTCATGCGCCGCCCGACGCGATGCCGCAGAACACCCGTATCCTGACAGATGTACAGTAAGTGCTGCATGTCTCAAAGGCCCCAGCACTGCAGTCCTGTCTCCACCTGCTTCTACTCCTGACCACTCACAATACACTCAACCCCAGGCATCATTTTGTGGATGGCCTGGAGGAGAGAAAGATAGAGACACAAACTTAGCACAGGGGCTATAGGATCTGTATATATATACAGTGGGGATCGAAAGTTTGGGCACCCCAGCTAAAAATGTGTATTAATGTGCATAAAGAAGCCAAGGAAAGCTAGAAAAATCTCCAAAAGGCATCAAATTACAGATTAGACATTCTTATAATATGTCAGCAAAAGTTAGATTTTATTTCCATCATTTACACTTTCAAAATAACAGAAAACAAAAAAATGGCGTCTGCAAAAGTTTGGGCACCCTGCAGAATTTATAGCATGCACTGCTCCCTTTGTCAAGCTGAGACCTGCCAGTGTCATGGATTGTTCTCAATCATCGTCTGGGAAGACCAGATGATGTCAATCTCAAAGGTTTTAAATGCCCAGACTCATCTGACCTTGCCCCAACAATCAGCACCATGGGTTCTTCTAAGCAGTTGTCTAGAAAACTGAAACTGAAAATAGTTGATGCTCACAAAGCTGGAGAAGGCTATAAGAAGATAGCAAAGTGTTTTCAGATGTCAATATCCTCTGTTCGGAATGTAATTAAGAAATGGCAGTCATCAGGAACAGTGGAAGTTAAAGTAAGATCTGGAAGACCAAGAAAAATATCAGACAGAACAGCTCGCAGGATTGTGAGAAAAACAATTCAAAACCCACGTTTGACTGCACGATCCCTCCAGAAAGATCTAGCAGACACTGGAGTTGTGGTACACTATTCCACTATAAAGAGATACTTGTACAAATATGGTCTTCATGGAAGAGTCATCAGAAGAAAACCTCTTCTACGTCCTCACCACAAAAATCATCGTTTGAACTTTGCAAATGAACATATAGACAAGCCGATGCATTTTGGAAACAAGTTCTGTGGACCGATGAGGTTAAAATTGAACTTTTTGGCCAGAATGAGCAAAGGTACGTTTGGAGAAGAAGGGGCACAGAATTTAATGAAAAGAACCTCTGTCCAACTGTTAAGCATGGGGTTGGATCAATCATGCTTTGGGGTTGTGTTGCAGCCAGTGGCACAGGGAACATCTCACGAGTAGAAGGAAAAATGGATTCAATAAAATTTCAGCAAATTTTGGATGGTAACTTGATGCCATCTGTGAAAAAACTGAAGTTAAAGAGAGGATGGCTTCTACAAATGGATAATGATCCTAAACACACCTCAAAATCCACGGGGGATTACATCAAGAGGCGTAAACTGAAGGTTTTGCCATGGCCTTCACAATCTCCTGACCTCAACATAATTGAAAATCTATGGATAGACGTTAAAAGAGCAGTGCGTGACAGACAGCCCAGAAATCTCAAAGAACTGGAAGACTTTTGTAAGGAAGAATGGGCAAAGATACCTCAAACAAGAGTTGAAAGACTCTTGGCTGGCTACAAAAAGCATTTATAAGCTGTGATACTTGCCAAAGGGGGCAGTACAAGATATTAACTCTGCAGGGGGCCCAAACTTTTGCAGACGCCATTTTTTTGTTTTCTGTTATTTTGAAAGTGTAAATGATGGAAATAAAATCTAACTTTTGTTGACATATTATAAGAATGTCTAATCTGTAATTTGATGCCTTTTGGAGATTTTTCCATCTTTCCTTGGCTTCTTTATGCACATTAATACAAATTTTTAGCTGGGGTGCCCAAACTTTCGATCCCCACTGTGTATATATATATATGAATTGATCTTTCAGTTTATTGGTACAATAGCACTTTTTCTATGCGGATTTTGCACATTACTGTTTGCACATATCATTTTGAGTTATATAAGCAAAGTTTTTGATTATTATTTGCACTATTTGCATTATTTGACGGATGTAGAATATGTCTGAATAAGACAGGGTGGTGGGGTATTGGGTATCGCTGTTTTATAATATTTGTTTAAAAAGCCGAATCTGACACATCCCGTGCAAAACCCCAAAAATGGACTGGACACAATTATTGGCACCTTCTCAAAATTGTAAGAAATAATTGCATTCCAAGTTTGTGATGCTCCTGTAATTTGTCATGAAACTCACCTGTATCAATTAATAGGTGCTGACACTATAGAAATCACAGCAGCAACAAGTTAAACTGGTGAAAAATTGACTCAACCCTTCAGTTGTGTCAGATTTGGCCTTTTGTTTCTCCACTTTTTTGTGTCATACCAATACAAACAAAAAAAAATACACATGAGAATGCCGAAACATTTGTAATTGCAACAATTTTCTGGGCGAAGTGGTGCACTAGGTGACAAATGCTGGGGTGCCAACATTTTTGGCCATGACTGTATACATATCCTTTTTTTTTTTTTCTTTTTTTTATTTAAATCCAGTTTAGAATCGTTTTGCAAAATCCTTTTCATCTAAATGTGCTAAGAGAGGAGGAAATGTTTGATCTTCCCCTTTATGGATTCTGCAAGGAAAATTGTTGAAATCTGCTTGAGGCTCACTAAAAGACAAAATACCAACTCTCTGAAATTTTTTTTGAGAAGACAGAAGAAGGAAACTTGAAAAGATACAAACCCAAATCTGATATGGAAGAAATAGTCCCCCAAAACAATTATGATCAGTAAAATACATTTTATATGTGTATACTGTATTTATTGCAGAAAATATAACCAAAGTTCTTTATGCAGATCAGTGCATCACAAATCATCATAGCAGAGCGTGTTAAAAGGTGTTCGTGGAAATGGTTAACGATTTACTGCATACGTTAATGAAATTCTGTGAAATGGTAGTGACTCTGTGTCCTATTAGAAGTGTACGGTATGGACTGCAGCATACACAGTTTAATATATTACTAAAACAAATTTGTACTGTGTGATACGGAGGAGGATATTGTCTTCGTTGTCAGACAAAAAAAAAAAACTGAGTTTATTTGTGGGCAATAGGTTCCCCTGGTCTGGTCATGGCTGGATCAATCACTGTATGCTATACTTACATAAGAAGGGGGTGTGAAGAAGTGAATGGTGGAATGCTGTCCTCTAGTGGCTATATTACATACTGCAGGTTCACACAAATTACACAGCAACTAGGGCAGTGGCTGTCAACTTATGAGCTACAGGGGACCTCAGATGCAACCCTTGACATCACCAAAGGGCCACACATAATGTTCTGTATATATTATGATTGAAAAAACTGTCAGAAAATGCTGACCTAATAGAGGAAATGAGGGTCAGAGAGTGTGGACAGGATATATATTTGGATGGGGGTATTGTACAGAACACCAGGGGCGGACTAACAACTCATGGGGCCCTCAGGCAATAGGGGATCATGGGGCCCCCGGGCAATAGGGGATCATGGGGCCCCTGTGTCCTTGCCCAAACTCAAAAAAGCCTATGAAAAAGGTACCAGGGGCATCTCATGGGGCCCCCTACTGACCCCAGGCCCTCAGGCAGTGCCCGAGTTTCCAAATGGTCAGTCCGCCCCTGCAGAACACAATACAAAACTGGGAAGATGTTACATGAGGCTAGAAGAGAGCAATGCTATTACCCCAATCAATGTTCCCACTACAGACTGCTGAGGTCTGAGGGACACGCATCATATAGAGAAGAGCCACATGAGGCCCTTGGGCCACAGGTTGGCCATAAGGGAACTAGGGGTTCGGGACGCCTTCCAGAGAAACTGGCAGGTCATTGACAACTTAACCACTTGACGACCGGGCTATAGCCGAATGACGGCAACAGTGCGGTCGCCTAGTTCTGGGAGGGCGTCATGACGTCCTCCAGAACTATTGCTCCTGAGGGACCCCAGCCAGCTCTGTGATCGGTGTCCGTTGGACACAACTGATAGTAAGGGGCCAATCACAGTGCCCTTTTTCCATGTGATCAGCTGATCACAATGTAAATACAGTTACTGGTAATCGGCTGCACTTTCCTCACGCTATCACAGCATGAGGAAAGAGAAGAGCCAGTTGTTGGCAAATGTATTTAACCCCTTCCCGCCGGCGCCTCCCAGCCCTTTAAGAGTTTCAGAAGCCAGAAGGCGGAACGGGGTTTAGGGATCATGTGACCGCCATGACGCATCATCACGGTGGTCACATGATCAGAAAAGGTCTCGATCGAAAGATCAGACCGGGACTTTTCCGTGAGTACTGGACAAGTGTGCTGGGAGCACGCAGGGTGTGCACTCTCAGCACATGTTTTTTGTTAATTGCACGCAAATGTGTGGCCGCTCGGTGTCTAGACCCAGATGCCGGGAGGCCGCACATTTTGTGCTGCCGGCGTGAAGAGGTTAAAAATCAGAGGCAGCCCAATACAGCCCCAACAGTGTCCGTCAGTGCCATCAGCCAGTGCCGCCTATCGGTGCCCATCAGGGCCATCTATTGGTGCAGCCTCATCAGTGCCTCCTCGTCAGTGCCCATCAGTGCAGCCTCAGCAACACACATCATAGTTACATAGTGCATAGTTACATAGTTAGTCTGCCTGATAAAAGACAAAAGTCCATCCAGTTCAGCCATTAAAAAAAAAAAAAGTTATAATCCTATACCCACAGTTGATCCAGAGGAAGGCAAAAAAAACCCAGCAAAGCATGATCCAATTTGCTCCTGCAGGGAGAAAAATTCCTTCCTGATCCCCCGAGAGGCAATCGGATATTCCCTGGATCAACTTTACCTATAAATGTTATATCCAGTTATATTCTGTGCATCTAAGAAAGAATCCAGGACTTTACTACAGCAACCCACTGAGCTGGCCAGAACCAACTCTTGAGGGAGTCTATTCCACATTTTCACAGCTCTCAATCTCCGTGAAAGAGGAAAAAAATAAAGTCTTTCAAAATTTTTAGTCTTTTTTTTGTTTGTATAGCAAAAAATAAAAAACAAACACAGTGGTGAATACATACCACCAAAAGAAGGCTCTATATGTCTCAAAAAAATTATACAAATTTCATATGGGTACAGTGTTGCATGACCACGCAATAGTCACTCAAAGTGCGACAGCGCTGAAAGCTGAAAATTGGCCTGAGCAGGATGGGGGTGAAAGTGGGCAACTGGTTAAAGCCCGACTCCAGGCTCCCCATGCCCAGGGGTCCCCTATGCCCTTGAGGCTTCCTCTTTTCTAGAGGTTTTCCTTGCCTCTTTTCTGGCACTGGGCAGGCCTCAATGATGCAGAGTGCATTGGTACCATTTTTTTTCCACCAGTACAATGTGAGTTCTGGTTCTGTGGTAACGGCCTCTGAGGAGCTGGGTCCGCGGCCCTCTGCCCTCACAATTACTGGGTATCCTAACGCTGACGTACAAAGCTGTCCACCATACTGCCCCGAACTACATCACTGACCTAATATCCAAGTACCGCCCAGCACGCACACTCCGCTCCTCACAAGACCTCCTTCTCTCTAGTTCCCTGGTCTCCTCCTCCCATGCCCGCCTCCAGGACTTCTCCAGGGTGTCACCTATCCTCTGGAACTCCCTGCCCCAACCCATCAGATTATCACCTACTCTCCTCTCCTTTAGGCGCACCCTGAAAACCCATCTCTTCAGGGAAGCCTACCCCACCCCCTGCTAACTTGCCGACCTCCTCCACTCTTCCTACCACTCCATCCCCCACAGCTATCTCCTCCTGTGCCACCACCCCCTCCCTCCTAGATTGTAAGCTCGAAAGAGCAGGGCCCTTGATCCCCTCATGTTTTGCATTGTATTGGTATTGTTCTGTCACATGTTCTGTCTCCCTTTGTAATGTACAGCGCTGAGCGAACTATTGGCGCTTTATAAATACTGTATAATAATAATAATAATATTATTTAACCTGGAAGATTGGGGGACATTTAATGGGGAAAATGAATGATAAAGTTTGAGATGAGGGGAGGATGCAGCCAGAACTGCTTGTTTTACATTTTACTATTGCTGGGGACATTTTTAATATAAAGAAATAAATCCAGGAGATATGCTCTAAAGAAAACTAGTCACAACTGAGCCAATGCAAGAAATGATATATTCGGTATTGAATGTTCACTGTGCAGACTTACCTATGCAGCAATATACCGCTGCTCTTTTATTCATTGATATGTAGGCTCACCACACACAGTGGGATGTCCAGTGGGCATGATGTACAGTGGTACCTCGGTTTACGAATGCCTCGGTTAACGTAATTTTTGGTTTACGAATGAAAATCCATTGAAAATAATGCTTTGGTTTACAAATGTTTTTTCGTAATACGCAGCAAGTTTCCACTGGATGCATTGTGTCTGGAAGGTTCATAGCTCCGCCTCTGTGCATGCTGGAGTCTGTGGGTAGCACGTGGCATCGAGTGTGGTGGTGTTAAGAGTGGTTTTTTGCATCGAGTTTTGGAGCCATACTGTACAGTATTTAATGTCTTTACCCTCTTGGCACCAGCCGGACTGAAATGTGCGGCCTCCCGGCGTCTGGGCCTTGACGCCGAGTGGCCTCACATTTGCGTGCAATTAATAAAAACATATGTGCTAAGAGCGTGCACCCTTCACACACCCAGCACACATGTCCAGTACTAACGGAAAGGTCCCGATCTCCTCTTTCGATCGGGACCTCTCCCAATCATGTGACCACCATGACGGCAAATCACGGTGGTCACATGACCCTAAAACCCCGCCCCGCCTCCCGGCTTCTGAAACCCTTAAAGGGCCAGGAGGCGTCGGCACCAAGGGGTTAAAGTGCACTTCATAAAGAGTTTTGAACAGATAAAAGACTTTTTTTTTTTTTACTTTTTTCTGACCTCCGGAACGGATTAGTTGGTTTTCAATGCATTCCTATGGGAAACCACGCTTTGGTTTCCGAATTTTCCGCAATACGAAACATCCTGGAGAACGCATTAAATACGTAAACCAAGGTACCACTGTACTTATTTCCAGTCTTCCCTTGTACTGTGGAAGGCTAGCTATGTGGTCAGATGGAAAGCCGACCCCTCTCCTCCTCCTCCAACCATCGGACTACGCAGCTAGCAAGGAGACAGCCACATTGATCGCTGGCCAAAGCACTTGCCCAAGACCAGCAAAAGAAATGCATAGGGAGAGGACATGTCTGCCTTCTGTCCCTCTCCAATCCTCTTGCTTGTCTAGTGCAGGTATTTGGAACCACAGACAAGTGCCGGCTATCAATGTGGCCATCTCCATGCTGGTTGTGTTGTTGGACAGCTGTGGGGGTGATATGGGACATTCCATCTGACCAGCTAGTTAACCTTCAACATGCTGTAGGAGGATGGGAAAAAAATATTACTGTGCCTTGGGGATCAGAACAGTAACAAAAAACAAATGAGGTTTTTTATAAGAGTGTAAGCCCAAAACTCTCATCCTTATCCCTATCTTTTCTTTTCCATACAGAGCAAGCATGTATCCAGTGAAGTCAAGACTCCTTGTTCTGGGTCAGTGACTCACTATGTAGAGAAGAAAGGATAGAAGGAGGCTGATCCCTGAAGCTTATACCTATGAAACAAAAGTGGACAAGGACGTTTCTTCATGGAAATGTCTTTACTACCATGCAAGAACCTTAAAAATCCTTCTAGAAGTATACAAACTCCATGCATCCTTTTACTTCATGTATCACTTTACTGTTTCACATTGCACAATTACATTACATCCATTTTGTGTCTATCAAGCAGAGCCCATGTGCCACATGAAATGGTTACGGTGTCTTTTCCCCAGAACCCTCTTCCTCGAAATTCCTGTCCTAATATTTATCCTGATATACAAATGATGAATAGTAATCTTTCTTTCCTCAGCTGTCCTGACACTTTCCATAATCCATCACCAGGGTTTTGAAAGACTTCCATACAATGGTGTCCTGGATGCACACGGTGCCCCCTCCTCTCTGCATCTCCTCCCTGTCCCGGTTCATATCACCGATGCAGGCCCAGCCAGGACTGTCCGACCAGGTTACACACCACTTGGAGTGGTCAAGGTGTGAGGAGAACGTGACAGTCGGGTCAAAGGAGAGTTTCTGGGCATTATATGTGTGATATGCCAGAGAGCAATTAGATGGGAGGATTCCCCTGGAGTTCAACCAGAACTGAACACACAGATTGGACTTCAAGGCCTCCGACACCCAGCCGGAGTACAGGTCTGCAGAGAAAGAATATACAATTATACACACAGAATATGACTATATCCCTACATTGCATGGTCAGCATACAACACAGCTTGCTATCAGCTATGAGTGCCCTACAACCCCTGTAATATCTTATTACAGTAACCCGGCTCCCGAGTGTCTTATTCCCCCTGTAATATCTTATTACGGTAACCCGGCTCCCGAGTGTCTTATTACCCCTGTAATATCTTATTACGGTAACCCGGCTCCCGAGTGTCTTATTCCCCTGTAATATCTTATTACAGTAACCCGGCTCCCGAGTGTCTTATTCCCCCTGTAATATCTTATTACAGTAACCCGGCTCCCGAGTGTCTTATTCCCCCTGTAATATCTTATTACAGTAACCCGGCTCCCGAGTGTCTTATTACCCCTGTAATATCTTATTGCGGTAACCCGGCTCCCGAGTGTCTTATTACCCCTGTAATATCTTATTACTGTAACCCGGCTCCCGAGTGTCTTATTACCCCGTAATATCTTATTACAGTAACCCGGCTCCCGAGTGTCTTATTCCCCCTGTAATATCTTATTACAGTAACCCGGCTCCCGAGTGTCTTATTACCCTGTAATATCTTATTACGGTAACCCGGCTCCCGAGTGTCTTATTACCCCGTAATATCTTATTACAGTAACCCGGCTCCCGAGTGTCTTATTCCCCTGTAATATCTTATTACGGTAACCCGGCTCCCGAGTGTCTTATTCCCCTGTAATATCTTATTACAGTAACCCGGCTCCCGAGTGTCTTATTACCCTGTAATATCTTATTACAGTAACCCGGCTCCCGAGTGTCTTACTACCCTGTAATATCTTATTACGGTAACCCGGCTCCCGAGTGTCTTATTCCCCTGTAATATCTTATTACCGTAACCCGGCTCCCGAGTGTCTTATTACCCTGTAATATCTTATTACAGTAACCCGGCTCCCGAGTGTCTTATTCCCCCTGTAATATCTTATTACGGTAACCCGGCTCCCGAGTGTCTTATTCCCCCTGTAATATCTTATTACGGTAACCCGGCTCCCGAGTGTCTTATTCCCCTGTAATATCTTATTACGGTAACCCGGCTCCCGAGTGTCTTATTCCCCCTGTAATATCTTATTACGGTAACCCGGCTCCCGAGTGTCTTATTACCCTGTAATATCTTATTACAGTAACCCGGCTCCCGAGTGTCTTATTCCCCTGTAATATCTTATTACAGTAACCCGGCTCCCGAGTGTCTTATTACCCCGTAATATCTTATTACAGTAACCCGGCTCCCGAGTGTCTTATTCCCCTGTAATATCTTATTACAGTAACCCGGCTCCCGAGTGTCTTATTCCCCCTGTAATATCTTATTACAGTAACCCGGCTCCCGAGTGTCTTATTACCCTGTAATATCTTATTACAGTAACCCGGCTCCCGAGTGTCTTATTACCCTGTAATATCTTATTACGGTAACCCGGCTCCCGAGTGTCTTATTCCCCCTGTAATATCTTATTACGGTAACCCGGCTCCCGAGTGTCTTATTCCCCTGTAATATCTTATTACGGTAACCCGGCTCCCGAGTGTCTTATTACCCTGTAATATCTTATTACAGTAACCCGGCTCCCGAGTGTCTTATTCCCCTGTAATATCTTATTACAGTAACCCGGCTCCCGAGTGTCTTATTCCCCCTGTAATATCTTATTACAGTAACCCGGCTCCCGAGTGTCTTATTACCCCTGTAATATCTTATTACAGTAACCCGGCTCCCGAGTGTCTTATTACCCTGTAATATCTTATTACAGTAACCCGGCTCCCGAGTGTCTTATTCCCCCGTAACATCTTATTACAGTAACCCGGCCCCCGAGTGTCTTATTACCCTGTAATATCTTATTACAGTAACCCGGCTCCTGAGTGTCTTATTCCCCCTGTAATATCTTATTACGGTAACCCGGCTCCCGAGTGTCTTATTACCCTGTAATATCTTATTACAGTAACCCGGCTCCCGAGTGTCTTATTCCCCCTGTAATATTTTATTACGGTAACCCGGCTCCCGAGTGTCTTATTCCCCCTGTAATATCTTATTACAGTAACCCGGCTCCCGAGGGTCTTATTCCCCCTGTAATATCTTATTACGGTAACCCGGCTCCCGAGTGTCTTATTACCCTGTAATATCTTATTACAGTAACCTGGCTCCCGAGTGTCTTATTCCCCCTGTAATATCTTATTACGGTAACCTGGCTCCCGAGTGTCTTATTCCCCCTGTAATATCTTATTACTGTAACCCGGCTCCCGAGTGTCTTATTACCCCTGTAATATCTTATTACGGTAACCCGGCTCCCGAGTGTCTTATTCCCCCTGTAATATCTTATTACGGTAACCCGGCTCCCGAGTGTCTTATCCCCCTGTAATATCTTATTACGGTAACCCGGCTCCCGAGTGTCTTATTACCCTGTAATATCTTATTACAGTAACCCGGCTCCCGAGTGTCCTATTACCCTGTAATATCTTATTACAGTAACCCGGCTCCCGAGTGTCTTATTCCCCCTGTAATATCTTATTACGGTTACCCGGCTCCCGAGTGTCTTATTACCCTGTAATATCTTATTACAGTAACCCGGCTCCCGAGTGTCCTATTACCCTGTAATATCTTATTACAGTAACCCGGCTCCCGAGTGTCTTATTACCCTGTAATATCTTATTACAGTAACCCGGCTCCCGAGTGTCTTATTACCCTGTAATATCTTATTACAGTAACCCAGCAGATGAATGTCTTTGTACCCCTATAACAAACTATATATAAGAGAATGGATATTGCATTTATAAAATGTATTTTTAGGAAATATGAATAAAAGCATATTGCAGTAAGTACCCCCAGTAGTGTTATATGGTTTGTCCCAACCCCTGCAACTTTCATGTTTGCTGGGCAGCTTGTCCTGTTTCAGTATGTTATACTTTTAACAGATACTGTATACTGGTAGGATCAACAAGTAATAAAAAGGTATGTTAAAGGGGTTCCCAGAAAAGCAAAAACTGCTGCGTTAATGCTAGAAAGGGACTGCATCATACTGTATATGCAAGTAATAATTTTGCTAATAGTAACACTTTAGCCATTTCGTCAAAAAAATTTTCGTAGTTTACATATCCGAATAGTCGAAGCACAGATTACACACACAGCTGGATGACTCAAAGGAGTGACTCCTCCCACTCCCACCTTTTATGGCTCAATATATACATGTCAATTAGAGACTGGAGTGTACAAAATCTGGGGCAACATTGCATCAAAACCAATCAGCTTCCAAGTTTCCTTGTCAAAGAATAACTGAACAATTTGAAGTTAGAAGCTGATTGGCTCCCATGCACAGCTGCACCAGATTCTGAATGCTCCAGTTTTAGTAAATCTCTCTCATAGCCTGAAATGAAAACGTTACTGTTCTCTCGCTTTCGAATCTCGTGTGACGAATCCTGCAATAAACTTGTATTTATTAAAATGAGATTTTAGATCAATAACAACATTATATAAAGTTTAAAATCTTGTAAACAAATCTTGTAGCTTACTTACTGTAGGCTATCCTATAAAATGTACAGTTGTTAGACAAAAATATGGAAACACTACATGATTTGCAGGTGTGAAAGTGACGCCCACTTTTGAGCTGAAAGCAGAAGTAACATTCTTTTGCTTCCGCTGTGTGACGAGACACCTAGCTAACAGGTGGGACTTTCATCATTCACTATGTGCGCTGCGAGTAATACGGAATGCAGAGCTCAATCTCAGTCCCATGAGGACTGAGATTGAGCTCTGCAGTCACTTTTGCAGCAGTTATTTTCTTATTCCGGGTCACAATCCTGCGCAATGTCCTTTTGTCTCTTTCGGTCAGTTGACCATGTCGACCACGCTTATGTTCATCAGATGATGTATATGATGTCATAACCTTTGATCCTGTACCTTGCGACACGGCAAATAAATTGGCAACTTCAGTCCCATCGGCACCAGCTAAGTGGCACCAACAATTCCCCCTCATTGAAGTTCAGTAAGCACTGACATGACTCCATATTACTAGCAGCGCAGGCAGTGAATGACGAGTGTGAGGCTTCCCACCTGTTAGCTAGGTGTCTCATCACACAGCGGAAGCAAAAAAATGTCACACCACTTCTGCTTTCAGCGAAACATGACGTCACTTTCACACCTGCAAATCGTGTAGTAGTTCCATTTATTGGTCCAACCCTTGTGTATATCATACATAAATTTGCCTACACTTACCATCTCCAAATCTGGCATGTTTGGCAAAACTCACAAATGTTTTGCCTCCGGCAGAGGTGAGGGCGACTTGCCGGTTCCAGGGCGGTGATGTCACTTCCTTCTTCATTGCTGCGGACTTTAAGTCAGGTAGGTCACCGCAGAAGCAGTCAGGAATAGAGGAATCATATGGCGTAATGGTGTTGTACAGGAGTTGTGTTCCTATGAGGGACATGTACTGTTAATTATTATTTCCCCTAACCGGTTTAATTTCTTCAGCATCTTCATATTTTACTCTGGACCAATTAGCTTCATTTATTAAGTGCCCCCTTCCACCGCCCCCTTCAGTTTAACACTATAAACCCCTCCTAATTTCATTTCTCCATAGACCTTCCCTCCTTCTTTGGGCCAATCAGCTTCATTTCTTAAGCATCCTCCCCCTCACTTTACCACTGAAAACTCCTCCTTCTAAGGGCCAGACAATTTCATATCTCCAATCCTCCTTCTTTTGGACCTATCAGCTTCATTTTACCTCTAACTACCAGGGGTGTATTTACCACAAGGCAAACACGGCATTTGCCTATGGCGGCATTTTTCAGGGGGGGCAGCACCACTCCCCGGAAGAAGGAACAGAAGAAGGGACCAATGCGGCATGGGGACCAGGTAGGATCCAAGAGAGGCTGCGTGCTGCTTGAAGGTGTATGGAGACCCTCAAAAACTCTAATTCCAGGGGATGTCTGGAGCTGTGAAGGTGAGTGTCTTTCTCTCGCTGGGGGGTGGGGTGGCCGGTGTATGGAGGGTGGTGGTAGTGGAAGGCTCTCTCGGGTGGGGGGTCGGGGGGAGGTGGTGTTGGTTGGTGTCATGCTCTCTCCGTGGGAGGGAGGGGCAACCGATTATTGTGTTGCCTAGGGCAGCACAAAACCTATATACACCACTGCTGACTACTGCTGCTTTTTTATTACCAATCAATGGCACCTCTACATTAAAGTTGAATCCCAGGTATGATTTTATTATGTAGTTACATTGGTCCAGATTGGAGCAATGTAAGTATGCATATTCCATACCTGTGGAAGCTGAAAATCACTGTAGAAGTCACAGTTACTGATTACTGTGATTGCTGCTGTCTTCCAGGTTCCCTGCCAAATGGCTGCCCTCCTGCATAGTAACCACATGGGGTAGCCAGCTCGGCACAAGTGCCTTTCACAGAGCACCTTGCATTTCCCTTAGTGAATGCAAGGCAGTCTTTGATTGGAAGAGGTAGTAACATCACTGCCTCACCTCTCCACCTCTTTCAGTCAGAGAATACCTTGCAATCATTGAGAAAAATGCAAGGCGTTCTGTGAATTGAGCCTGCCCTGAGAAGGCTGCCCCATGTGGTTACTCCAGGTAATCACTTGGCCCCGGACCTGGAAGACAGTGGTGATCACTGTAGCAGCATCAACTACTATGAGGGATTTTCAGCTTCCACAGGGTTGGAACATGCATAATTACATTGAATCAAGCTGTAACAATGTAACTTGCAGCGATCACTGTAACAGCAGTGAGTAATATGGAGATTTTCCATTTCCACAGCAGTTATACCAGTTTGGTATATGTATACTTGCAGTACAGTCAATACCTGGAATTCAGATTTAATCTGTCCACTCCCGATTCCTCGTTTCATTACTCACCTTCATTCTTTGATGCTCTTGCCTCTCTTCCCAGCTCAAGTAACTCCTCATTGGCCCTCCCCTCTTTAGACCAGCGGTCTCCAAACTTTCTAAAGCAAAGAGCCACTTCACTGTCCTTCGGGTTTTAGAGGGCCAGACTCTGGCCAGTGGGAGTAGAAAATGCCCCATTATCAGTGCCCCATCATTGGTTTCAATAGGAGGAATAATATCACATTGATATCGATGAGAAGTGCCCCATTGACGGTGTTAGTAGGGGGGATAGGGCTTCATTATTGGCGTCAGTTGGTGAAATAGTGCCACAAGGGCCAGATAAAGGCTAGCAAAAGGACACATCTGGCCACAGTTTGGAGACCACTGGTCTAGGCCAATCAGCTTCATAAAACCATTTCTTCAACCCCTTTTCAGTTCCTCACCGACTTCTTTGAATTGCAGGTATGGGTAGGTGACGCAGATGAAGCTCTGACCATTGTGATGAGCACTGCTGGGCCAGTCGTACTGGGAAGAAGCAGACGGGGGAAAGTGAGGGGTGCTGTGTACCAGCCAGAAGCCACTTTCTTTGTCCAGGAGAATCACACCTAAGGGAATGTTGAGAACAGAAAATGTTGGTGGTGCGCTTCAGGAAAAGTAAATTATGTAACCCTTACAGGTACCTGGGGTTTTACAAGTATAACTTGTTTCTCCACATCTCAGTACAATGCCATTTCTAATTTCATTAGTCTGCTGACAGATTGTCCCAGATCTCACAACCTACCTCCCAGCTTCTTAGCAAGGCCAAGGAGTTGACAGGACAAAAATGTTGGCATTTTTAGAAAAAAAAAAAAAAAAAAAAATTGCCCTTGCAGTGGCCCTAGCCCATCTCCCCTCCTCCAATACGTCGAGAGATAATTGCTTAATAAATCTAGTGGTAGAGGAAGAAGTTGTAATACATCTTATTTTGTGCTCGGGCAGGCTCTCATGTTGAGCAACAGTCCCCCCCATAAAGCCTCTTCTCTTAGGCACTCCGGCCCGGCAGCTGCACTCTGATGTCATCAAGTGCAATGCAGGACCAGTAGTCCTGCAATGTACGCAAGGATGAGGAGGGCCTGCCCCAGGGGCGGACTGAACATTTGGAAACTCGGGCACTGCCCGAGGTCAGTAGGGGGCCCCATGAGATGCCCCTGGTACCTTTTTCATAGGCTTTTTTGAGTTTGGGCAAGGACACAGGGGCCCCATGATCCCCTATTGCCCAGGGGCCCCATGAGTTGTCAGTCTGCCCCTGGCCTGCCCACAACCTGAAGCAGAAGGCCCACCAGGAAGCAATAATTAAAGTGGAATACCAGGATAACCCAAACTACTCTAAAACTATCCACTCCCTCCTCCTAATACCTATTCTTACTAATCTGTGTAAGAAAGATGGATATACTTACCTATTCTCAGGCCACTGCATGATCCAGCTCCCCTGTGTTGGCCATTGCCACTGCAGGGAAGAAGAGGCAGTTCTGACAATGGATGGGCCATTGAAGCCTAAGGGTGATGTCACCGCTCCCACTTTCCTAGCTGATGCCAGAACGCTCTCTCCTCTCCCCTGAAACCGCCACTGGTTGTCACAGGAGAATGGATCACATGACCGAACCACAGTGGCATGAAAATAAGTATGTATATATAGCTTTCTTACAGGTTTGTAAGCATAGGTATTAGGATACTTTCAAGGCTCGTTCACACTTGACTTTTTTCTAACTCTTGCCAAACGCCCCTATAGCATAGTGCAGGAACCAGGGGGGACTGACAACTTATGGGGCCCCCAGGTGATAGGGGATCATGGGGCCTGTGTCCTTGCCCACACTCAAAGCACACCCAAAAAAGCCTATAAAAAAAAAAAAAGGTACCAGGGGCATTTCATGGGGCCCCCTACTGACCCCAGGCCCTTGGGCAGTGCCCGAGTGCCCGAATGGTAAGTCCGCCCCTGGCAGGAACCTTTTTTAAGTTGCAGACTGGAATGGGTGCCATTGGGCTTGTCATGAAACTTTATATGTCCAAAGTCACACTCATGTGAACAGAGCCTGACCCCAACTCATTTGCAGAGATGTTAGGCATAGAACAAACTGAAATACCCCGTTCTCAACATCCATCAAAAATTGAAATATTACATTTTGCGTGGCTTGAAGATCAGTCATATTATAAAGGAAAAATCAGTTTGATAATATAATAACATGTTCAGCCATAGGCAGAATGTAGGGAATGACGAGGATACCTTTGGTGTGGCCACGCACTTCATCGCTTATGTCGCGAGGAGGCTGATCGTTATACAGTATATACGCCACATTCTGCAAAAAGAAAAGAGATTCTGCTGTTCTCATGATCACATATTAATATTTATTCATATAATTGTAATTATAGACAATCATTGCACTAGCCCTAGTTAGATTGTGAGGAAGCTAGGATGCAGTAGATATTATTCATGGTAGGCAAGAGGTAATTACACGTGTAAAACAGATATACGGAAGACGTTTACCCTTCTGCAAGGGCGTCCATAGGGTTGGTGTCACCCGGTGCGATAACACTTGGTGACACCCCCTTCGACGATCCCCACAGAATGGATCGGATCTGTGGATTGAGCATAATGGATCGGACTTACTAATGGATCCATCCTGCAGGGATCGTCGTCTTGCTTTACAACCTACCTTTTCGTGGAGCGGGTCCGGTGTCACCCAGTATAGGTTGCATGCTGACGATCCCCGCAGGATGGATCGGTTCTGCAGATTGAGCATAATGGATCGGAGTCCAATCCATTATGCTCCCCAATCCGTAGATCCCATCCATCCTGCAGGGATCGTTGGCATGCAACCTATACGGGGAGACAGCAGACCCGCTCCACAAAAAAGGTAAGTTGTAAAGCAAGACGACGATCCCCGCAGGATGGATCGGATCTGCGGATTGGGGAGCATAATGGATCAGACTCCGATCCATTATGCTCAATCCACAGATCTGATCCATCCTGCGCGGATCGTCGTCTTGCTTTACAACTTACCTTTTCGTGGAGCGAGTCCGGTGTCACCCTGTGCGGTAGGTGTCACCCGGTGTGGCGCGCACCCCCCGCACCTGCCTAGGGATGCCACTGCCCTGCTGTATAGCCAATGTTGTGATAAGGCACTCCAGCCATACATTATAGCCTGATCCTCCACATGTACTGCAATGGCAGCACAGTTTTATCCAGAACCCTGGCCTATGATTGGACAGTGAGAGGAGAAGCAGCTCAGTGATGAGCTGATCTGTCACTCCTGATAATACGGCTTCTTCCTCTCACACACTAGCTCTGCTGTAGTGGAACTATAGGAGGATGGTACCAGGTCACATGCAGGTACTTACACTGCTTTCCATTAAAAATTAAATGATGTATTAGCCCTGGCTCACATATGTCCATTTTTGGATGCGTTTTAGTAGGCGGATTCGCATGACCACAGAAAAAGAATGGATTCCTTTGCAAGGCGTTCACATATGTGTGGTACATCTGCAGTGCGTTATTGGAAAAAGGTTGTGTGGGAGTTTTAGCAGTTCGACAATTGGGATGCTGCGCTGCCACTCCTAAACTGTGAGACACCCATTAAAGAAATGATGTGTGTGTTTGAGAATCAATAATAAAGTGGTGTGTGGTGCTACAATACACCTCCCTCTTTGATGTATAATTGTATGATCTCAACTCTAAAAATGGAAACTTCCAATAGTGCATTCCTTGTGTCAATGCACCTATCACTTAAATAAATGTGTTACTGGCGGCCCTCTAGCTGTTGCAAAACTACAAGTCCCATCATCCCTCTGCCTTTGGGAGTCATGCTTGTAACTGTCAATCTTGCAATGCCTCATGGGACTTGTAGTTTGGCAACAGCTGGAGGGCCATCAGTTTGACACCCATGCGTTAGTGCAACCACCATATTGCCTACTGCTACAATACACCTCCCTCTCAAGTGAAAACGTTTGCAAACTTTTGCAAAAAAAAAATGACACATATAATGTTTGTGATATAAATCATAAAGCGAAACCCCCTATATATCAGTCACTTGAGTGTGATGGGGACTACAGCACACCTTCCCCTCAACTGCTAAAACCACGTGAATTGAATCATGATTGATCTGAATTTGCACAGCAATCAAGTCCAGCAGGACCCACATGTGAAGGAGAACTGCATGAGATTCACATCGGCACCATTTGGAAACTCGGGCACTGCTCGAGGGCCGGGTCAGTAGGAGGCCCCATGAGATGCCCCTGGTACCTTTTTCATAGGCTTTTTTGAGTTTGGGCAAGGACACAGGGGCCCCATGATCCCCTATTGCCCGGGGGCCCCATGAGTTGTCAGTCCGCCCCTGGGTCTTACTAATGATTTGTACCGGGGCAAAAAGATCTCTCTTTCTGGATTTTCTCATTGTGTGTACAAGGCTTTACTCTACCCTCAGTCTGGTATGCTTCAGCACTGTTCTCTTACCTGAAGCTCCAGACTTTGGCCTGTAACTTGGTGTCATCACGTACAGTAAACCTTTGACTGTACGCAAGGAGGCAAACTTGCAACTGCGACCTGAAGCTCCTTAGAGTACAGGGTGTTGGACCAGTCACATGGATGGAGGAAGCCTGCTGGAGCCAGGAATATGGTAACTATTACACCTTATCTCTGCAAGCCTAAACTAAATAACCAATTCAACCCTTGTTCCCGTAGTTCAGTTTCATATTTTCCCCGTAGTTCAGCATTCATCATTCTGTAAACAGCAAAAGAAGAAGTTGGGTTTCTAGAAAAATATGCTTATGTTTTGAGGCCAAGATTTGTCTGAAAAGCAGAATCAGCAAAATGTAAGATGTGCTTCCTCTTTTATAGATTTGTAACTTCAATGAGCTTCATCATAGTCATGCTAAATGCAGTGATCGCATAAGATGCCCAGCAGCTCAGATTTCAGTCTTGCACTTTGTATATGATCAAGGTGACAGCGGTGAACACCTGATTCTACCTTCCAACTCTTCATAAGGCCTCATGCACACGGGATGTATATAAGCATACCCCCGTGAAGGACACTTCACTGCTGTCACCTTGACCACATTCAGGTGCTCACCGCTGTCACCTTCACCATATTCAGGTGCTCAACGCTGTCACCTTCACCATATTCAGGTGCTCAACGCTGTCACCTTCACCATATTCAGGTGCTCAACGCTGTCACCTTCACCATATTCAGGTGCTCACCGCTGTCACCTTCACCATATTCAGGTACTCAATGCTGTCACCTTCACCATATTCAGGTGCTCAACGCTGTCACCTTCACCATATTCAGGTGCTCAACGCTGTCACCTTCACCATATTCAGGTGCTCACCGCTGTCACCTTCACCATATTCAGGTGCTCACCGCTGTCACCTTCACCATATTCAGGTACTCAATGCTGTCACCTTGACCACATTCAGATGTTCACCGCTGTCACCTTGGCCATATTCAGATGTTCACCGCTGTCACCTTGACCATATTCAGATGTTCACTGCTGTCACCTTGACCATATACAAAGTGCAAGACTGAAATCTGAGCTGCTGGGCATCTTATACAACCACTACATTTAGCATGACTATGATGAAGCTCATTGGAGTTAAAAGTCAATAAAAGAGGATGTCACATCACAGCGGCTGTGTCCGTGTGGCTACTGTGTTCCAATTGACTGCAATGGGACTGCCTGCACAGGGTTGCATGGGACATCTGTGCATCACCATGCAGGTATATGTGGCCCTCAGCAGAGCAGCTTGTACTTTTCATCTCAAAGGACCTGTTTCTTTTGCCATGGTGTAAGCTTTTCCATGTCCACCACAACCTCGCCTTTTTAGTATGGTTGCCCTTTTCCCAGGTTTATGCTCTCTGTCCAGCTATTTCAGTTTCAGTATCTTTGATCCAACCTACATACCTGTCTACACTGTATGCCATAGATCAGTGGTTTTTAACCTCACTGAGAACAGGGCCCAATAAATTCTTCCAAAACCTCCCAAACCTTTTGGGTACATTTTTTAAATTTTTTTTGTTGAGCTCTGCATTTACATCATCCAAGTTTCCCCTGCTGGCTATTGAATAAATGAAGGAGTTTCCCCTGCTGGCTATTGTACTCAGAAAGTAAAAGATATGCCCCCAACCTCCCATAATTGCCCACAATGCCCCTAGCCCTGCTGAGAATGCTCAGTGCCCCCAAAGCCTCTACAGTGACCCCAATCCTCCAGCACTCTTTAAGTGCCATCAACCTCCAAGAATGTCCCACTGTGCCTCCCTTTTTTGAGACCAAAAAGCCAAAACCTTTCATGCCTCAACAGTAGGTAGTTTATACTCACACAGTAAAAGTATGTAAAGGCAAAATAGGTATTAAAATGCTGGAAGGCTCTGGATGGGCCTGGGTGTCATTTTGGGGGGGATGGGGGTTCTGGAGGGGGTTAGGGGACTCTGCAACAGACCTGATGGCCCTATAGATACTGAGGTCTCTTTATGAAGCTGGGGGCTTTGCAGAGCCCTGTGAAAGACTGGAGGGCACTGTGGGCGCTAGGAGGCACTGTGGGAGATTGGGAGGCACTGTGGGACACTGCTGATGGTTTAGGGCCCTATGGGGGATTGAAGGCTCTACAGCAGGCTAGGGGGCACTATGGGCAATTATGTAAGGTTAGGAGCACTAATGGACCTGGGAGGCACTGTGGGACACTGCTAATGGTTTAGGGCCCTATGGGGGACTGAAGGTTCTCCAGCAGGCTGGGGGGCACTATGGGCAATTATGTAAGGTTTGGAGCCCTATAGGACCTGGGAGGCACTGTGGGAGGTTAATGGATCAGCAGCTGGCTGGAGGCCCAGGAGGAAAAAAGCTGGAGGCGCAACTACTGCCATATATCACCATAATTTTTTGTACTTGCTTAACTGTATAACTAAAAATGTTTTAACTATAGAGTGGTCACAGACCATGTTTCTTTTTCTTTTTCTTTTTTTTAAAGTCCAACTCCACCCTCTTCTCACCACCAGTCTACAATTTAGGCCAGTCATGTGACATGCAGAGTGCTCTGTCTTTGCTCTGAACGGTACTCAATGATGCAGAGAGCAGTAGGCTCCAATGACATGAAACATCCACAATGCTCATTGTAGTTGCTGACCATAAGATCTAGGTTCTAAAAGCTTTAAGTCTCTAGTGCGCTTGGACGCAGAAGCTTTTATTCATAGTAGTTACGCATGTAAAATACAGACCCGCTAGCTGCTGAATTCAAAAGCCTACAGGGGAGATTCCTTCATCTATACTGTTTAACTTGGATGGGAGAACTGCAGGGCTCAAAGAGAGAGTTCAAATTGTGTATCTATAAGTGTAAGGCTAGCATCAAGGTGACCTTCTAATGGTCCACACTTTGACATTACCAGGGGCGGACTGACCATTTGGAAACTCGGGCACTGCCCGAGGGCCCAGGGTCAGTAGGGGGCCCCATGAGATGCCCCTGGTACCTTTTTCATAGGCTTTTTTGAGTTTGGGCAAGGACACAGGGGCCCCATGATCCCCTATTGCCCAGGGGCCCCATGAGTTGTCAGTCCACCCCTGGACATTACACAGTCGCATTTACTAAGTACAAGACAAGAGAACCACTGCCGTGTCACCTGGGACTGTGAGAACTTATACAGCTGATTGACGGTCCGTCCTACTGCACTGTCTGTGCTGTTCATTAGTGAGACCCCTGGCTTCCAGCCTTCACTGTTACCATCCTGGTACATGTACTTCATTCCAGCCTCAGCACTGCGATCCAGATGGGGAAGCTTGTACACAATGAACCTGGAAGTGAGAGTCAACTAGTATATTAAAGTGCAAATCAGTGCCTATAAAAATGCAGCATTTAATCCAGTTTAGCATTTATTAAAAATAACAATGCATTTATATTTTCATACAGGTACCTGGATCTGTATGACATAAACCTCCCTAAATTCCCTGCTAATAATGCATTACTGCATTGTACAGTTCTGTCCATTTAATACTGCGAGCAGAGTGATGATCTCATCAGTGTGCTTCTCCTATCTCATTGTCCAGCCACACACTATCCTGATCTTGACCAGTCTGAGAGGTTTAAGGGAGTACAATACCTGAATGTGGTCTTTGCAGAGATGCCTGGATGTCAAGACTGGCCACACACATATACAAACTTACTGCAGCCAATGAAACTCTGCCTTTCATTTTTTAAGTGCAGTATATGGGAATAAAAGAAGGAACCTGAACAGTATGAGGTGTCATCAAAATGTTTTGTAACACGTCAACAGCTGGCAGTACAAGGCCGCATGTACAGTCACAGGAAGCAACGACCTTCATAAGTCAGTGTACCAACAGACAGCATCCTGTGTACAGCGGGAGCTGTGAAACTGGTGCTATTCTGACCACATGCTTTACTACAGCTGCTATTTCATTATGGACAGCAAGTTAGATCAAAGAACATACGTGAAATTCTGAATAAAACTTGGCAAATCTGCCACAGACACGTTTGACATGACTCGGTAAGTTTATGGCGATGCTGCAATGAGTTGTTAGAGGTGTCTTGAGTGGTACGCATGCTTCAAGAGTGGAAGAACATCACTGGAAGACGACGAGAGATCAGGAAGACCTTCAATGAGCTCAACTCTTGAAAATGTTGAAACCATTCGGCAACTTGTGCATGATGATCGTCTGAGAACAATCCACAGTATTGCTGCCATTGTCAGTGTATCCTACGGAACATCCAGGCAATCGTCACGTGTGATTTGAACATGCGCCATGATGCTGCCAGGAAAAAATGTCACCAGCACACCAAGGATCAACAATATGGGTCCAAAGGTTTTAATAAACGATCACATAGTTACAGCAAGGCAACGTTTCGGAGTCTCGCATGACCCCTTCATCAGGCATGTGAGGTCGTCCCCAGGCTACTGACCCAGGGGCAGAAGGAACACCGTGTCAAAGTCTGCCAAGAACTGCGTGGATGACCCGTCCATCATGTTAAGAATTATTACTGGTGATGAAACTTGGGTGTATGGGTTTCACACAGAATTTCACGTTTGTTCTTTGTTCTAACTTGCTGTACATGATGAAACAGCAGACGTGATAATGCACATGGTTAGAATAGCACCAGTTGCACAGCTCCCAATGTACACAGGACAATGTCTTTTGGCACTTTGACTTATAAAGTTTGGTGCTCCCTGTAACTGTGCAGGCAGTCTTGTGCCACTATCTGTTGGAGTGTTACAAAACTAGTCTTGAAATTTTTTGATACCACCTCGCATGTGCATCAGTCAGGAAAACTGACATTTAAGCTCCATGCAACAATAGCTTAACCTCCTCGGCGGTCTGATTCTTTCCGATTTTTTGTGCTGAAAGCGGTACCATTTTTTGCATGGAAATATGTCGTTTTTTATTGTAGGCTGTAATTTTTAGGAATAACTCACTGAAATCTGTACGAACAAGAGTCTAGTAAACATTCCGGGTAGGATAAAACTTGAAACACGAAATCATAAATTATAATTTAATAAATAATCATAAAAAATAATAATATAATAATAATAAATTTAATTCAATAATATAATCAAACCAAAAACGCTGAAATTTGAAATACAGAGGAAAATTCGCACATCGCTGAGCAAAGTCGCAAAATCCTTTTCAGTGTCTGATGACGAATTTCCCCCACCAATCATTATCACTCAATTCTGCAAGTGGTTCTGATTTGCTATCGCTGTTCTAAAACCGCTTTTGATGTAAAGGGACGCTTTTTGGATGCCATGGACTTTTCTAAGTTTCCAGGCAGAAAGAACAGTCAAAATGCAGGCAGGGCGCCGGACAAAGCAGTAGGGACAACATGTATGTGAAATGCATTGAAACAGCAATGACAGCAAAAACAAAATTTTTAAAAAATTTCAAATTTCCCGCCGGTTCCAGCGCCCGTACGTCCCGACGTCACAGGGACCGGAACACGGAAGCCGGATGCCGGCATCGGCCGGAGGAGATGGCCGGGGACGCTGCAGGGGACACATCGTGGGAGCGAAGGACAAGGCAAGTGCTGCAGGGACCCCCTGAGCAACGCCGCATGGTAGCTCGGGGTTACTGCTCTTGGTATTGACATTTTACCCCGAGCTACACTCGGGAAAACCGCTAAGGAGGTTAAAGAAACGCCAGTGCTTTTGCCAGAAAAACGCTATTCATGAGTGGGTTTTTTGTAGTAGCGTTTTTTTTTCTGCCAGAAAAACACTCTCAAGAAATGCAAAACAGAAAGTTTTTTTTTTGGCCTCTAAACGCTGAGCTTAAAAATCACCTGTAGACTACCTAATGTGCATAGACACATAGGATAACATTAGTTGCTTCTAGAGGCAAAACAATAAACTCCTCTAGGAGCAGAGGATTGTTCAGTCAGTGTGCATGGAGCCTAAATGTATCAAGATCCTGAGTACAATAAATCAAAAACAATATTGTCTCAGACCTGTGCAGAAAAGCCAAAAACCTATTGTGATGATTCTATGACCTGGGCTTTTTTCAGTGGGAAAATGGGGGAACGCAGTTCCGGCACCTTCAGCGCTGAATGTATGCAATGGCAAGGGGTGCTGGGGTGTGCTGGGGGATCTGTTGTTGCTGGAGGGGATATATTTTTGTGTGGAGGTCTATTGTTGCTGGGGGGTGTCAGTTACTGCTGGGAGGGATCTACTGTTGGAGGGAGAGATCTATTGATGCTGGCTATTGGGTGGTCTATTGAGTCTGGCTGCTGGGAGATCTGTTGTGCTGTTTTTGCTGGGGTGGATCTATTTTGGCTGGGGTGGTATTTTGTTGCTGGATGTCCATTGATACTGGGGGGGGGGGTTCTATTGTTGTGGGGGATCTATTGTTGCTGATGGGTCTGTTCTTGCTGGAGGGGTCGGTCTATTGTTGCTGGATTCAAGAGATCTAATTTACAGCTTTTCTTGTTATTAATAAATTGCATAAAAACTACTTAAAAAGTAAAAAGCAGCAGTACTGGGAGGTGGGTAGGGGGTTGAACAAAAGGGATGGTGCTCATAGGTGGGTAGGGGGCGGAGATAAACTTAGAGGAGGACAGTTTCTGCACCTATTCTCTGAGAAAAAAAGCCCTGCCTATGACCAATGGGAACTCACCAGTCTACTGGTTGGCCATCATCTCCATAACAAGAGATGGCGGCAGAGGACAGGTAAGGCATCAGCAGGAACACCAACAGCTGGAGAGCCATCCTTTGTCTTGAAGGCACTATCAACAAACAAAGAAAAGTGGACATTTTACTTATTTATTTATTTTGTAATGCAATCATGAATGGACATTACAGGACTAAGGGCTTAGCTCGTGAAAGGAGATCACATGCGTTCTTTGGGTCATGCAACGTTTTTGTTTTTTTTCTCCCAAAGGTCGCATGCGATACTGAAAATGTCAATTCTCTATCCCTTTATGTGGTATTTGCCTCAAAAAGAAAAAATGCTCCATAAATGCCACATAAAACAGCGATAAAGTCAGTTCAATAAAATTAATAAACAAATGCAGTGCATTAGATAATCTTTGACTGGTCTTTGGATTATTAGAAAATGCAGTTAAAGCGGAACTCCATCCAAAAGGGGAAGTTCCACTTTAAGCTTTTGTCCCCCGCTCCCCATTATGGATTGGCACCTTTGGGGAACGGGTATCAGAATTTGACAGGTACCCGCTCCCACTTCTGCTGCGATCGCCTAGGCAAGCGGAAGCAGAAGTTGTTCTCCCCCCTCCCTCCCCGTAGTCTTGTGGGACACATGACAGGTCCCAGAAGACTACGGGGCCATTCACAAAGCGAAGTGCTTCTCGCGCATGCGCAGTGGGCACCCAGCTGTGAAGCCACAAGCGGTGGTAAGGACACCGCTGGACCGAGGGACAGGTGAGTGGCTGTATTTTAAAAGTCAGCAGCTACAGTTTTTGCAGCTACTGACTTTTAATTTTATTTTTTTTAGGTAGAACTCCGCTTTAAAGAGAAATGTCTCCCCTTTGTTAATTTTTTCTTTTCCCTCTTACCCGGATTCCTGTTCCACAAAACACATACTCACATGTCCAGTGAATCCAGCATTACCCTTATAGTCTGCTGTTGCACGCTGGAACCCACACTGCCATCTTCTGTACTGACATCATCAGGAGCTGGCTGTATTTTCGGGGTTCTTGCAGCCGGACCCCTAATGATGCACCACAGTGCATGTGCAGTGTGTTCTAGATAGCCCCAAAGCCTCCTGGCATGCATGACTGCGGGTAGCAGGGGCTACATCATTCCCACCTTGGTGAAAAAGGCACCTGATTGTAACGGAACCGACCCCAGACTGCACTTGGGTACTTCCGTTAGACTACCGCTTCCCCATTCGAACACCGACCACAGACACCACAGCTGACTATACAAGACTAGACGACACAAGTCTGTCTGAACATCGAACACTTTATTTGAAACTCAAACTAGCTTTTTATACACTCAGGGGACAAATCCCCCTCCCTGCATAATGACACGGGGTGGGGCAATCTACACAGCAACAGGAGACACACAGGTATTCAAATTTAACACCAGCACAGTCCCATCAGTAGGGAGGGCTGCTGGAGACACCCCCCACTAAGCTAGTACACAAACACATATATCCCATAATAGTTTTCTCCCAAGCAAAATACACAATAGAACAATGGGATGCAACCACATGGCATTAAACTATCAACAACCCCCCCAACCCTATATTAGGACATTTCACCCTGTACCCCTAACAGGCACAGGGTGACTTACACATAATAGGGATATGGGGAGCTGCGACAGGGGTCTCCCCACCTCTCCCAAGTAAGCTAGGTTCCATGGGCCCCCCACCCAAAGTGACTCCCGTCACACCGATCATAGATGGATCGAATCTTGGCCAGTTCAGCAGGGATCAGCTGAGATTTCATCCAACTATGGGCATACTGGTCATACTGAAACCAGTCCATCAATAAACTTTAGTACAACCAGCCTGTGTGATTTCTTTCATGTGATCACTGCTGGTGGCTATTGCCCTCAGCAGCGATCACTGTGTTCTGCGGTTGGGGAAGGCTCCCCGCCGGCAGAACAAAACAGCGCTGTGAGAGGGATTCCCCCATCAATCAACACTGACTGTGTTGATGGGGTAGTCAAGCAATTTTCTTTCTACTCATGGTGGAAAGAAAGAAAATTGCATAATCTATGGGCTGCTTAAAGGATAAGTTCACCTTTCTTAACATGTTACACCCATTCAGAGTGTAACATGTTACGATCAGACCAGCCCCCCACTCCCCGCTTTGACAGCTAGCGGGGGGGGGTGTCTTCTCCTTTGCTAGCTGTCAATTTTAAAAAAAATGTGGCTGTGCAGGGCTCCGCCCACACGGTTGCGTCACTCATTCACAGTCATCTGTAAATGAGTCCCGACAGCCTTAGTGAAGCACCGGGTTAGTTAATTCATTCTTCCGGTCAGTATATCTGCTTGCTCGTACATCCCATATGGGCAAGCAGATATACTGACAGGTCTGCAGGAGACCTGCATGGCACCAGCGATCTGCTGATCTCTAGTGCAATGCTTTCCAGGCTCCTGCAGACAAAAATAATAAATGCGCATTTTTTTTAACTGCAATAAAAAAAACATGCATTTATATTTTTTTTCTAAAAGATTAAGTTATCCTTTAAGGCCACATCCCCCCCACGAAAAACATTGTAACTGCAATTGAGAGAATGGAGGGGGGGTAAGCAGTATGGTTAAAATCAGAAAAATACGGTGAAGGTCAGCTTTAATACAAGGCAATTTTAAAGCAGAGGGACTAAAAAATAAATAAATAAATAAATAAATAAAGCAGAGGAATTGATGATAGGCAGCAAACAACAACATGGTGACTGAAAGCTGTATGTGACTCATAAGCAACTGGTTGGAGATTATGGACTCAAAAAAGATCATAGCCTTACAGGTAGGATAGACCCTCTAAGGCTCCGTTCACACCAATGCGTTTTTTAGTGCTTTTTGCAGAAACGCACTACAGTCCATTTAACATGGTTTCCTATGGGACACGATTACATCTATGCTTTTTTTGAGCTGCTGCGTTTTTGGAAAGGGTCATGGACTTTTTTTAAAAGCCAAAAACAGCGTGTTTGCTACAATACAGTTATTATTATTATTATTATACAGGATTTATGTAGCGCCAACAGTTTGCGCAGCCAAGGGCGGGCTGACCATTTGGAAACTCCGGCACTGCCCGAGGGCCATGAGATGCCCCTGGTACCTTTTTCATAGGCTTTTTTGAGTTTGGGCAAGGACACAGGGGCCCCATGATCCCCTATTGCCCAGGGGACCCATGAGTTGTCAGTCCGCCCCTGTGCGCAGCGCTTTACAATATAAGGGAGACAGTACAATTACAATACACTTCAGTACAGAAGGAATAGAAGGGCCCGGCTCATGGAGCTTACAATCTAAAGGCCAATGTATTCAACTGTGCCCTTCTAATTAATGGGAGTCAGCAGAGGGCGATATTGGAAAAGGTTCATGGTGGTCTTCAGGGCGATTTTAGGTCCATAGACTTCTATGGCATCTCACAGAGGTCACATCAGCATAGATAAGAAGCATTCCTATGCAACTCTGAATGAAGAATGTTCAGTTCAGTTGAAATGCATGTTAGTGCAGTATTTACTGCGTTTTGTGTGTTGCATTTTTATTCTGTCGAGCAACACAAAAAAAAATTCCACTTTAACAAAAAAAAAAAAAAAAAAAAGGGAAGAGCTCAACAAAACTGCATCAAAAACGTGTGTAGAAAGATGCAAAAAGCACTGGAGGAAGCATCAAACTCAAGATACTTATATGTGAACGGAGCCTAAAGAAGGGGTCCCGAAACTTTATAAACAAAGGACCATTTCTCTGTACAGACTCCAGAGTGTGTAGAATGTGCCCCGGCATCAGTGGGAAAAAACAATGCCCCCATCGTTGGTTTGGGTGTGGGAGGAATATGGGGCAGCACAGTGGCTAAATGGTTAGCACTTCCACCTGGCAATACTAGGGTCATTGGTTCAAATCCCAACCACAGCACCTCTTGCCTGGAGCTTGCATGACCTGCCTATGTGGGTTTCCTCCAGGTTCTTCAGTTTCCTCCCACACTCCAAAGACATGCTGGTAGGTTAATTGGCACCTTTCTAAATTGGCCCTATTATGTGTATGTATGAATGTGAGTTAGGGACCTTAGATTGTACACCCCTTGAGGGTTAGGGACTGATGTGAATGTACAATATATATGTAAAGTGCTGCATAAAGTGACAGCACTATATAAATACCTGAAATAAATAATAGTGCCCCATTGTTGGTATCAGTGGGAGGAATAGTACAAAGGGACACATTTGGCCCCTGGGCTGCATTTGTAGAGGTAGACCACCTTCTTATTGCCTGGCATAGCAGCAATCTCACTAAGCTACTGTCATAGCAGAGATAGGAGCAGGAAAGTAAAAATATAGAGATGCCATTTTTTTTTATCTGTTTATTGATATTTTACTACACATCTTGCAAAGAGAAGTACATGTTCATAAAAGCGGACATCCACTCAGCCAATAAATGGCTATATTTTCACTTACCTTGTGTATACATGACAAGACTGTGCCTGTCTAGGCTGATAGCAGAGGCGGAAACACAAAGAGCTGCAATTTGGGAACTCACCTGTGTCTGGTGCACAGCGATCTCTAAGTATTTGTTCAAGATTCCAGAGTTTTACAAGTCTTGTGACTGCCATCCCCACCCCCATGACCTCACTCATTCACTTCCCTTTTCTTTGTACACTGCTCAAAAAAATGAAAGAAAGACTTTGAAAACACAAAAGATCTCAATGGGGAAAAATCTCCTGCTGGACCTCTATACTGACATGGACGGGTAATGTGTTAGGAATGTAAGGATGCCCCATCATTTGATGGAAATGAAAATCATCAACCTACAGAGGACTGAATTCAAAGACACCCCGAAAATCAGAGTGAAAAAATTATACAGCAGGCGAGTCCATTTTGTTGAAATGTCATTGCAGCAACTCAGAATGGTCCTCAGTAGTTTGTATGGCCCCCACGTGCTTGTATGCATGACTGAGAACATTGGGGCAACATTGACGGATGGTGTCCTGGGCAGGGGTGGACTGACAACTCATGGGACCCCCAGGCAATAGGGGATCATGGGGCCCCTGTGTCCTTGCCCAAACTCAAAAAAGCCTATGAAAAAGGTACCAGGGGCATCTCATGGGGCCCCCTACTGACCCTGGGCCCTCAGGCAGTGCCCGAGTTTCCAAATGGTCAGTCCGCCCCTGGTCCTGGGGTATTTCCTCCCAGATCTGGAACAGGGCATCACTGAGCTCCTGGACAGTCTGAGGTGTGACCTGGCGGTGTCGGATGGACGGAAACATGATATCCCAGAGGTGTTCTATTGGATTTAGGTCAGGGGAGCGTGGGGGCCATTCAATGGTATCAATTCCTTCATCCTCCAGGAACTGCCTGCATACTCTCATCACATGAGGCCGGGCATTGTCGTGCACCAGGAGGAACCCAGGACCCACTGCACCAGTGTAGGGTCTGACAATGGGTCCAAGGATTTCATCCCAATACCTAATGGCAGTCAGGGGGCCATGGTCTAGCCTGTAGAGGTCTGTGTGTCCCTCCATGGATATGCCTCCCCAGACCATCACTAACCCACCACCAAAACGGTCATGCTGAACGATGTTACAGTCAGCAGAACGTTCTCCATGGCTTCTCCGGACCCTTTCACGTCTGTCACATGTGCTCATGGTGAACCTGCTCTCATCTGTGAAAAGCACAGGGCGCCAGTGGAGGACCTGCCAATTGTAGTGTTCAATGGCAAATGTCAATCCAGCTCTATGGTGCCGGGCAGTGAGTACAAGGCCCACTAGAGGACGTCAGGCCCTCAGGCCACCCTCATGAAGTCTGTTTCTGATTGTTTGGTCAGAGACATTCACACCAGTGGCCTGCTGGAGGTCATTTTGTAGGGCTCTGGCAGTGCTCATCCTGTTCCTCCTTACACAAAGGAGCAGATACAGGTCCTGCTGATGGGTTAAGGACCTTCTACAACCCTGTCCAGCTCTCCTAGAGTAACTGCCTGTCTCCTGGAATCTTCTCCATGCTCTTGAGACTGTGCTGGGAGACACAGCAAACATTCTGGCAATGGCACGTATTGATGTGCCATCCTGGAGGAGTTGGACTGCCTGTGCAACCTCTGTAGGGTCCAGGTATCGCCTCATGCGACCAGTAGTGACACTGACCCTAGCCAATCGCAAAATGAGTGAAAAACAGTCAAAAAAGATGAGTAGGAAAAAAATGTCAGTGGCTTCCACCTGTAAAAACACTCCTGTTTTGGGAGTTGTCTCACTGTTGCCCATCTAGTGCACCTGTTTTTAATTTCATTTCATTTTTTAGTGCTTTTTGCAGAAACGCACTACAGTCCATTTAACATGGTTTCCTGTGGGACATGCTCACATCTATGCCGCTGTGTTTTTGGAAAAGTGCCCCGGACTTTTTTTAAAAGCAAAACGTTGCATTTTTGCTCCAAAAGACTTCAATGGAAAGAAGTGCAAAAAGCACATATAGTGTGTTTTTGATGCGTTTTGCATTTTGCGTTTTTAATCTACCAAGCAACAAGTTGGCCTCAAGCCCACAAAAAAAAAAGCAATGCAAAACAGACAAAATGGAAACTGCTTTGGTGTAAACCAGGTCTAAGCTCTGGTTCACATATATTATTATTATTATTATTATTATTATACAGTATTTATATAGCGCCAAAAGGTTTGCTCAGCGCTGTACATTATAGTGGGGGACAGAACATGAGACAATACAGTAACAAAACAAAACACAAGGGGGTCAAGGGCCCTGCTCTTTCGAGCTATATGCGGCCATGCGTTTTGCGCAGGCAAGAGAGACCATTCATTTGAATGGCCTCCTGTGCCCCGTGACACGCAGGGAAAGAAGTCCCTGCACTTCCAAAAATGCAGCCCGTACAGGAACCTCGGTTCCCAGTATGGTTGCGTTTTCCAGCGCTGGCGGCGTGCCATTAGAACTAATGGCACCCGCCCGCGGGTCCACAATTCTCTGTGCGGGTTTTTCGTGCGGATCTGCAATGGCACCACCCGCACAGATGTGAACCTAGCTGTCAGGAATGGACTTGCCAATAATGGTGGGACTCACCTGCCTTGTGGGCTGCAGTACCAGGGCTGGCCAGCGGGTGCTCTCAGCAATCAGAGACTCACCCCTGCAATCAGCCAAACACCTGAAGCTGATTGCAGGGGTTGTATTTAAGGAATGGCCAGACTCACAGTCAGGGCCTTGGTGTGTGGTTTTCCATGGGCCCCTGTACCTTGTATCCTGTATTCCTGTCCCTGTCTGACTTGTTGCCGACCCTGCCTGATCCTGACCTCTGCTGACTTCTCCTGCTTGATCCCTGGCTTGTGACCCTGACCATTCTCTGCCTGACCCTCTGCACCGCGCTGCCCGTGAGTTACTGAACCCAGCTGTGACCCTGACCACTCTCCCGTCTGTTCCTGGTACTCCGTTTGCCCGTTTGCTACTGACCCGGCCTGCCTGACTACTCTTTGTATTGTATGTATTGTTATCGGTGGGTGGTTTGGTTTATTTGCACTGTGTTTATGTTTAGTTTTGCACTGTGTTTTGTATTGTTAGTCTTAATAAATTATATTGTTTATACCATATTTGAAGCCTGCGTTTCCCTGTGTCAGTCCACACACCTCTGGTCATAGCTGGAGCCCTGACACTAGCCTAAGGGAACAAATGGTTTTTGGGTGAAAGATTCTCTTTAGTTAGACATCAAGGGGTTTATTTACTAAAGCTGGAGAGTCCAAAATCAGACTCACTTCTGCATAGAAACCAATCAGCTTCCAGGTTTCATTGCCAAAGCTTCATTGAACAAGCTGAGGTTAGAAGCTGATTGGTTTCTATGCAGAAGGGAGTCTGATTTTGGACTCTCCAGCTTTAGTAAATAAACCCTCAAGGGTCTAAAAGACCCCTGATGTCTCACCTGTTCTCCAGTGAATCTAATGGAGTACAGATCGCATGTTGGCAGAGAACAGTGACACCAGGACCCAAATGTGACGTTTTACTTATCAATTCTAGGTCAACAACAGGAAGGGGAGATCAGCGAACTGACATTCACTGATCTACCGGCTCTCTACCTGGAAGCACCTGCCATGCTTGTCCCAGGTTCATGCTCCTGCATATAGGAGCTTAGAGGGTATGTGATCGCTTAGAGCACGTGTCAAACAATGGGTGTGCGGAGCTCAGGAAACATGGCAGGAGTGTGTGCGGAGGTGGGGGGGGGGGTGGTAAGGACCTGCAGTTGCAAGGATGACAGCTGACAGTCGGATTGTCATTTTTACACACAGTCCTGCTGGTTGCAGTGTAAGACCCCCAAAGCCACCGCTAGTTTCTGTGGCAGTAAAAAGGATAAAGCATATGTATACCAGTTTGCATACAAAAATAGATTTCAGTTCTGGATAGAGCAAGTTTATTTTTTGTTGTCTGTATTCCGCTTGGTGAGAGATTACCCTTCACTTCCTACCATGGACACTCAGCGAGAAGTAAAAGTTAGTCTCTACAAAGGGAGGGGAATTCCACACATGTAAGATTTCCCCTTTAGTCTTGTTCTGGTAACAAGTGAAGAATTTTGCATTTCACATCATTTTTTTGTTTGGTCACAATAACCGACAAGAAGAAGAAGAGAGGGTAAAGAATATATAAACCCAACACTTCATATTCCAGATATGTGCCCACTGTACTTGTATGAAAAAGTCTCCTGTTCTATTTTTATTGCTTCCCTTGTGTGAAATCCCTGGTGTTCCTGCCAGTCCCTCTGCTTTCCTATTAAAAACTGACCACAGTAGGCATGAGAGCACAGTGGTCAGTTCTCTAGCTGTGCTGGGAACCCAGCCTGCTCTCCTCAAATGATCACACTTCGGCTCACATGCCCCTCCTGCACAGTTTTTTGTTAGGAAGTTCATTGTACTGCTGTTTCTCCTCCCTCAGCTCTCTGTTCTCAGCTGCATATAGGAGCTTAGAGGGTATGTGATCGCTTAGAGCACATGTGTCAAACACAAGGCCCACAGGCCGAATGTGGTCCTCACACCTCTCGTCTCTACCCCCACTTTGTTTCAGCACTTAGCAGCAGAGAGATGGACAGAGCTCCTTCTACAGATCCTGCTCCTCTCTGTGCATCCCCTCACTTCCGCCTCCCCTGATTTCCACATTCAGCAGACTCTGGCAGCTGACTCCAGCCCTTCTCTGGTCCTCCTCCAGTCTCTGCACTTTCTGCTTCCCACCTCCACTCCAGCTTCTTCCCTGCAGCAGCACAAGCTAAGGGGGGTGCACTGTGATCTAAGGGAGAGTGGGGGACTCTTGATTTTTGATGGTGGGGGCAGGGGCGGACTGACCATTTGGAAACTCAGGCACTGCCCGAGGGCCCGGGGTTAGTAGGGGGCCCCATGAGAGGCCCCTGGTACCTTTCTAATAGGCTTTTTTGAGTTTGGGCAAGGACACAGGGGCCCCATGATCCCCTATTGCCCGGGGCCCCATGAGTTGTCAGTCCGCCCCTGGGTGGGGGGGATACTGACATTCGATGTAAGGGGGGAGTGGGGTGCTCTGGACATCTTGTCTTACAGATACAACCAACCCTTTGAGGGCAGCCATAATGCTGATGTGGCCCCCCGATGAAATTGAGTTTGACACCCCTGCCCTAGGGTGTATGTGATCAGGGGAAAAGGTATTTATAATGTTTTTGTTAAATCAATACATAAATATTTTGCTTTCAATTTATATTTTAACCGCTTACCCGCCGCCGTATAGCAGATATACTGCTACACGGCGGCACGGGTGCGCAAAATCATGTATACATGTGATTTTGCATTTTTGCTATTCGCGGCCGCGGATGTTAATCTCCAGGTCCCGGGCAGTGATTACCCGCCGGCACCCGGTGATTACCGACAATCACTGGGAGGAAGACTGTTTTGTTTTTGTCAGCTCGGGCACACTGCTTGGGATGGCTGTGCAAAGCACAGGCAACCCGATCAGTGTGCTTACAGTGAAGCGCACACACACCCCCGCCCACTAGTAAAACACTCCCTACACACAGTTAACTCTTTGATCGCCCCTCACATTAATCCCTTCCTGCCCAGTGCCATTAGTACAGTGTCAGTGCTGTTTTATAGCACTGATCACTGTATTGGTGTCACTGGGGAAGTCAGTGACACCACGTTAGTTCCCCCCAGTGTCAGAATGCCCGCCGCAGTCCCGCTAAATTTAGCTGATCGCCGCCATTACTAGTAGGAAAAAAAAATCCCAATATCTATTTCGCCATTTGTAAACGCTATAACTTTCACATAAACCAATTAATTTACACGTATTTGGATTTTTTTTTAACAAAGACATGGAGCGGAATACATTTTGCCCTAAATTTATGACAAAATTAGATTTTTTAAATTTTTTTTACTGGACATTTTTAATAGCAAAAAGTCCAAAATATTGTTTTTTTTTCTCAAAATTGTCGGTCTTTTTTGGCTTATAGCGCAAAATAATTATAATTGTCAGCAAAAGTAACTCAGCGCCATAACGCAAAAAAATGGTCTGGTCAGGAATGGGGGGGGGGAATCTTCTGAAGGGCAAGGGGTTAAGCTGAATGGGTTGTTTACAAGGGGAGGGTTTACATATGCTTTACATTTCCCCAGCAGGACACAGACCATAATAAAAACTAGACAGGGGATCAAACCCTCAGCACTGTTTCCAAAGCTTAACCCCTTGATGCCGAGCGCACGCAAATATGCGGCCTCTTGGCGTCTGGGCCTTGACGCTGAGCAGCCACATATTTGTGTGCCATTAGAAAATATGTATGTGCTGAGAACATGCTCCCAGAAAAGTAATAGAGGGGAAATCTTCCAAGGGGGACGCTAGTTCTGGAGATCTGGGGGGTTTCAATGGATTCCCTTAGTTTGCAGGGATTTACTCTCACTTCCTGTTTGGCTATGGGACAGAAAGTGAAGGAGAATCTCCCCAATGAGACACAGATAGCAAAAAAAAAAAATCTGACAGGGGTTATAACCCTCCCTTACTCTATCCAAAATGAGAAATAGGGGGCGCTCACACCCGCACCGCCATTGGTGGCTGCAGCTGTTGATCACCGGGTCCCGGACAGAGATTTCCCGCCGGCAACTGGCAATCGCCGAGGAACAGTGACAGAGGAGAGGTCTGTATGTAAACAATACAGAACTCTCCCCTGTCAGCTCCAGCACACTGCTTTGTATTGCTCTGCATAGCACAGCAATACAAAGCAGTGTGCTTACACAGTACAGCACACACTAAAACAGCACGCAGTTAACCCTTTGATTGCCCCAGATGTTAACCCCTTCCTGCCCAGTGTCAGCTTTTTTTTTTTTTTTTTGCCACTGGGGATGTCAGTGACACCAAGTCAGTCCTCCCCACCCATATCAGAATGCCCACCGCAGTCCCCCTATAAGTCGCTGATCGCCGCCATTGCTAGAACAAAAAAAAAATCCCAGTATATATACCGCCATTTGTAGACACTATAACTTTCACGTAAAACAATTAATTTTACCAAAGACATGTAGCAGAATACATTTTGGCCTAAATTTATGACGACATTTTATTTTTTTTTACTGGATATGTTTTATAGCAAAAAGTAAAAAATATTGTTTTGTTTTTTTTTAAATTGTTGGTCTTTTTTTGTTTATAGAGCAAAAAATAAAAACCGCAGAGGTGATCAAATACCATTGAAAGAAAGGTCTATTTGTGGGAAAAAAAGGACATAAATTTAATTTGGGTGCAGCGTTACATGACCGCGCAATTGTCAGTTAAAGTAACGCAGCGCCGTATCGCAAAAAATGGCCTGGTCCGGAAGGGGGGTAAATCCTCGGGAGGGCGAGTAGTTAAAGTCTAACTAAACACAAAAAGCTTCTGTAGTTTTGGATAGAGTGTGTAGGGTTTGGAACATCTGTCGAGTTTTTATTGTTACCTCTGCACTTTTCATTCACCTGCCCTATTTGTCCTGGAGGAACAGTAATAGAGGAGGGACACTAGTTCTGGTGACCTGGGGGCTTCAATGGATTCCATTAGTTTGCAGGGATTTACTCTTACTTCCTGTTTTGGCTATGGGACAGAAAGTGAAGGGAAAAATGGGGGGAAAAAACCTGACAGGGGTTATAACACTCCCTTACTCAAAACTGACAACAGGTTTGCCTATAGTTCTACTTTAACTTCTTCAACGCCTCCCTATAGCAGAAACACTGCTACAGGGCAGCACAGGTGCGCAAAATCACACACACACATATATATATATATATGTGATTTTGCAGTTCTGGGTAGGGCGCACCACCATTCACGGCCTCAGCTGTCACTCACCGGGTTCTGGCCGGTGATTCCCCTCCAGCACCCGGCGATCTCCGAGTATTACCGACGGGGGAGAGACCTATGTGTAAACAACACAGCAGGGGCAGACTGACAACTCATGGGGCCCCCGGGCAATAGGGGATCATGGGGCCCCTGTGTCCTTGCCTAAACTCCAAAAAGCCAATCTCATGGGGCCCCCTACTGACCCCGGGCCCTCGGGCAGTGCCCAAGTTTCCAAATGGTCAGTCCGCCCCTGCAACACAGATATCTCTTCTGTCAGTTCCTGCACACTGCTTTGCATGGCTCTGCATAGCAAAACCATACAAAGCAGCATGCTTACAGTGTAAAGCACACACACAGCACACAATAAAACAGCACAGTTAACCCTTTGATCGCCCCAGATGTTAACCCCTTCCTGCCCAGTGCCGTTAGTATAGTATCCGTGCTTTTTATTAGCACTAATCACTGTACTGGTGTCACTGGGGATGTCAGTGACACCAAGTTCCCCCCCAGTGTCAGAATGCCCTCCGCAGTCCCGCTGATCGCCGCCATTACTAGTATAAAAAAAAAACAAAATAAATTCCAGTATCTATACCGCCATACACTAAAACTTTCATGTAAACCAATTAACTTACACGTATTGGGATTTTTTTTTTACCAAAGACATGGAGCAGAATATATTTAGGCCTAAATGTCATTTTTTATTTTTTTACTGGACATGTTTAAAGGCAAAAAGTTAAAAATATTGTTTTTTTTTTCTCAAAATTGTCAGTCTTTTTGTTTATAGCACAAAAAAATAAAAACCGCAGAGGTGATCAAATACCACAGAAAGAAAGCTCTAATTGTGGGGAAAAAAGGATGTAAATTTAATTTGGGTGCAGCGTTGCATGACCGCGCAATTGTCCGTTAAAGTAACGCAGCGCTGTATCGCAAAAAATGGCCTGGTCAGGAAGGGGGGGGGGGAATCCTCTGGAGGGCAAGGGGTTAACTTAGGTCTCGATCACAAGAGTCTGGTGATTTTCACATCTTGGAAACAATGCCATGAGGCTTGTTCATTGTAAGTTAACCATGGCTGGGCTTCCGGACCGCGGGGGGGGGGAAAGAATGCGAATGTGAATCGCACAGGAATGCAGTCATCATTCCTTTGCGATTCCTGCACAACTTGGTGCAATGCGATTTTCAGCCCATTTATTTGCATGGACTGCAATTGCACTGGATCACAACAAAAGTAGAACATGCAGTACTTTTCAAAAAACGCACTGCACCGGATCTGGTGGTACTGCGATTTGGTGAAGTCCCTCCAAAATGAGGGAATCACTGGTTGTCACCAAAACTAGTGTCCCCGTTGGAAAATGTTACCTCTGTTCCCAAAATGTGGGATCTTCTTTCACTTTCAGAGGATGAATATCCCTAACAGGGGTGCAGACAGCGACCTGGCTGAGTTTCTCCACTCTATCTAAAACTAAGGTTTTACCTTTAGTTATATTTTAAAAGATAATTTCTGAGTTGTTGTTGTTCAGTGGCTAAATGGTTAGCACTTCTGCCTTGCAGTACTAGGGTCGTTGGTTTGAATCCCAACCGCTCCACCACCTGACTGGAGTTTGTGTGTTCTGCCTGTGTGGGTTTCCTCCCACACTCCAAAGACAGGTTGGTAGCCCAATTGGCCCCTCTCTAAATTGGCCCTAGTCTGTGAATGTGAGTTAGGGACCTTAGATTGTACGCCCCTTGAGGGTTAGGGACTGATGTGAATGTACAATATATATGTAAGCGCTGTGTAAATTGACGGCACTATATAAGTACCTGAAATAAATCAGTTTATGTTGCATTGTTCAATATTTAATCCAATGAATCTCTTGTTTGCAATCGCTCATACCTAGATCAATCACAAATCAATATGTGTATGGTCACCTCGGGTGCAGACTGACCATTTGGAAACTCGGGCACAGCCCAAGGGCCCGGGGTCAGTAGGGGGCCCCATGAGATGCCCCTGGTACCTTTTTCATAGGCTTTTTTGAGCTTGGGCAAGGACACAGGGGCCCCAGCGGCGGACTGACCATTTGGAAACTCGTGCACCGCCCGAGGGCCCGGGGGCAGTAGGGGGCCCCATGAGATGCCCCTGGTACCTTTTTCATAGGCTTTTTTGAGTTTGGGCAAGGACACAGGGGCCCCATGATCCCCTATTGCCCAGGGGCCCCATGAGTTGTCAGTCCGCCCCTGAGGGGCCCCATGATCCCCTACTGCCCGGGGGCCCCCTGAGTTGTAAGTCCACCCCTGGGTCACCTTTAGACATGGAGGAAGAGTTGGTGCAGCTTAGCAATGTAAGGCTCCATGTACACGGGACACTTCTGAATGATGGAAACTGACTGCTAGAAAACGTAGGTTAAAAAATGTCTGTTTAGCTGCGTTTGCATACCGCATTATGAGCATTTGCAATTAGAAGCATTTTTTTTAAAGATAAGCTCAGGAGACCTTCCAAAATGCCCAGAATGCACTAAAAACCAGTACAAAATTAACTATTTCAGACATTTTGAGAGAAGCAGAGAGAGCAGTATATGTTGAGATTAGCTGTCTTTTTTTGTGCTGTTTAGATGTGTTCCAGCTCATTTCTGAGCAGAAATCATTGCAGCAGTGTCTAACATATTTTCTTTCATGCAAAACCTCAAAGTACGGTGTGCCGGGTCCATTCGAGTACCGGGAAAACGCTTTGCATTCATTTTTCATGATGAAAAAAGGCTCCGGACAGCATCTGGAAATGGAAGAGTTAAAAAAATGTTCCAAACGCAAACGCTTAAAAACGCGGTTAGCCGCGTTTACAAGCGTTTGGCGTTTGAAACACTGATAAAATCTACTCCTGAACACAAGTTTGGTGCGTTAAAAAAACGACTGTAAACTCAACTGCCTGTAAACAACTTTGTACATGGACACATAGGAAAACATTAGGGAGAGTTCAGGGGCTGCTGAAAAAAACGCAGAAAAGCTCCTGAATGTCAGTTTATCAGCCGCAGTGTACATGGAGCCTAAGGGTTCAGACGTGGTAATGTTTGGATGAGCTCAGCTCAGCAAGCCCATAAAACAGCAATATTAGCAGATATTTAGCATCGTGTAATTGGCTTACTTTTAAAACAAATGTGCCCAACATGCTGCAGGCTGTGACCAGGGGCGGACTGACCATTTGGAAACTCAGGCACTGCCCGAGGGCCCGGGTCAGTAGGGGGCCCCATGAGATATCCCTGGTACCTTTTTCATAGGCTTTTTTGAGTTTGGGCAAGGACACAGGGGCCCCATGATCCCCTATTTCCCGGGTACCCCATGAGTTGTCAGTCCGCCCCTGGCTGTGACATTTCACTGCAAAAGAAATAATGTCAATGTTTGTCAGTTTCTTGTTAGCTCAGCAAATTATACAGTAAACGGTGAAACGTCCAAGAAGTCTCTGAGAATGATGGACGATTACAGTAGTAGCGGCTCTCGGCTGTATGGTTTCTTTGCCTACCTGAAATATATCCTGTGTGTTGTAAACGTTGTAATACAGGTGAGTATGACTTCACACCGCTGAACATTTTGAACAACGTTGGAAGTCTATTAAATATATTAAAGTGTTACTGAACCCACAACAGTACAATCAGTCTGTAGATGCAGTAAAGCATGCTTGGTATACTCACTGTGGAACCTAAGGGGTTAATCCTCTGTATTGTGCAAAAAGGCTGTTTGATCCTGTCTTCTCTGATCATCCCCTTCTTGTACTGTCCCCAGTCCATCTGCTGATAGAACAGAGCCTTGTGGCCACGCTGCACATGTTCAGTTTGGTGTGTATTGCTAGAGAGGTTTTTTCGTTTTTTTTTTCTTGGGAGAGTGCATGTGATCAGCACAGGGCCAGTCAGCATTGTCCAGACAGAGGGTCAGGGGTTATGCAGCCTCATAGGACAATCTGGGGAGAATGAAAACTCCTCCTACAAGCTTTAACCAGTACTCTGCTGGACACTGATAGAAGTCACAAGACTGCTCTAACTGCTGATGAGAAAATGTATTTTGCAGTTTATATCTAGTACAGTAATTGCATTTCCATGTTGCATGTACTGCATAGTGAATGCAGGGTCTTGGGTTTAGTAACACTTTAAGAAATATGCCCACTGGGAGGGGGGAAGACTGTCTGGATGGGGTTTGTTCCCCTGGTTCCTGCATGTGATCAGCACAGGGCCAATTTTATATTATATAGTTTCTTTGTATGGCGTACGTCTCATGGGCATTTTTTTCTTTTTGTGTGTATTTATTAACCACTGTTTTTATTTTTTATCCATGCGGTTTCCCTGGCGACCATCTTTGCGCGGGTACAGCAGCTCGTATATTTGAATGGGCTGCTGTACCTGTTGGGAATACAGGGAGAAGGTCCCTGCACCTTTTCCAAAACAGAAACCTCATGGTGTGATACGTTTCCTAACACGAGAAACCGCACTGTTGGGGCCCTTTCACGCAGAGCTGACCCGTTTAGCGGATCCGTTTGCTCAGCAGTGGATCTCTCCGCTGATCCCCACTGAGCAAGTGGATAACAGCTCTGTGTCTGCTCCGCTGCTGCAGAGCAGACACAGAGCTGCTCGCTCTCCTCAGTGGGCGGTCGGATGAAAATGGACTGCCTATACGTTTTCATCCGACCCGATCCGACAGACAGAAGGGGAATTGGATCCCCACCTGTCCCTTTTTGGCGCATCGGATTGGATGTTGGCGGGTGTAAACGGACACATGTTCTTTTATACCTGCCGCTCTATAGAGGAGAATGGAGGTACCGATCAGGTCCACCTGAAAAAACTGGCAGGCGGACCCGATTGGAACATCCGTGTGAAAGAGCCCTTGGTCTCCGATGTGTGGGGATGCCATTAAAATGAATCCTGCGCATCTGCTAAACAGCAGCACATTTTTGCTGCTTGCGTGGGAATACGTGCGTTTACACACACCTGCATACAAATTAACCTACTTTAATAATAGAAAAAAAATGTTTCCCCTTTCTGTCGAATAAAAAGTACCAGGTCTGTGCAAACACCCATAAAATGACCCCTTTAGAAAGTCGACAACCCAAAGTGATCTCATCCTTTTGCCAAAATTCTTTGAAAATGAAAAAACCCGCTGAGGGGGGGTAAAACATGGAGCTTGGAATTGCTGCAGTACAGTCAGCAGCTTCATAGGTCACCCCTGGTTCACATCTATGCAGCCGTGTGGGCCGCGTTTTGCACAGGCACGAGAGCCCATTTATTTAAATGGGTGCCCATAACACGCAGGGAAGAAGTCCCTGCACTACTTTGGAAAACGCAGCCCACACAGGAACCTCGGTTCCCAGTACGGTTGCGTTTTGCAGTGCGGGCGGCGTGCCATTAGAACTAATGGTACCCGCCCGCAGGTCCGCAATTCTCTGTGCGGGTGGTGCAGCTGCACGGATTTTCATGCGGATCCGCAGCCGCACCACCCGCACAGATGTGAACCTAGGGTCAAACACATAGGGGGAGATTTACTAAAACTAGTGCACTTGGAATCTGGTGCAGCTGTGCATGGTAGCCAATCAGCTTCTAAATTCAGCTTGTTTAATTAAACTTTGGCTACAAAATCTGGAAGCTGATTGGCATTGAGTTGCACCAGATTTTGCGCTTTCTGGTTTTAGTAAATGACCCCAATAGGCTAGAGGAGGTGAAGGTATTAATGTACAGGTTACCTACAGTGGGAGGAATGAGATGAGTGGGTAATGTACAGGACAAGGGACAACATAAATGGTTACCTACAGAGTGCATAGAACCATCTTCCAATGTCTGACACATGCACAGATGTGCCGAAGGGCTCTGTCTGGCCTTCAGAACCCGGCAGAGACCCTGCAGCACATCTGTGCAAACAAAACAGAGGTCAGGGACTTTCTTAACTGCACTGTCTTTGTGTGCGGGTGAAGGAAAATCCATGCATGCAATGATGTACTGAAAGTCTCTGTGGGGTTCCAAAAGCCTGGCAGAGCCGTTCAGCACATTTGCGCATGTGCAAAAAAATAAATAATTGTGGGAGAGGGAGGCAAAGGACATCATTTCAATCCTTGTGTTTTTTTTAGCAATATTTGCAATGTCCAAAGCTTTTGGACATTATTTGTGATCATGCAATTTAATTTCAGTGACCGATGAGATAAAATACAATTGACAGGATTTTCCCACACCTGAAAACTGCTTTCAGTCTTATGCTTACAGCTAGAGAGATTCCAAATTGCCATTTTTTAGTAGTTTAGTTTGTTTTTGAACTTTTAGTCCTCATGCACACGGGACGTTTTTACAGCGGCTATTTTTGGCTTTTGACGTCTTTTTCTACAGCTAGTAAACTCCCCAGCATGTTATCCTATGTGTCCATACACACATAGACTGGAATGAACGCTTTTTGGCTGGGACGTTTTTTGGCTGGAAAAAAAAAACCTAGAACTATCCCATATGGAAGAAAAATATACTTGAAATATATTTTAAAAATATTCTTCCCAAATATTGCCATATATTTGAAATGCTACAATTTTGGCCGTATTCAATATATTTCAAAATATAATATATATACAGTTGCAAGAAAAAGTATGTGAACCCCTTGGGATTACGTGGAGTTTTGCATGAATTGGGCATAAAATGTGCTCTGAATGTCATCTAAGTCACAACAATAGAAGAACACAGTCTGCTGAACATAATACTACACAAACATTAGATGTTGCCATGGTTTAATTGCACATAACATGTAAACATTCACAGTGCAGGGAGGAAAAAGTATGTGAACCTTTGGACTTAATAACTGGTTGATCCTCCTTTGGCAGCAATAACCTCAACCAAACGTTTCCTGTAGTTGCAGATCAGACCTGCACAACGATCTGGAGTAATTTTGGACCACTCCTCTTCACAAAACTGTTTCAGTGTAGCAATATTCTTGGGATGTCTGGTGTGAATCGCTGTCTTAAGGTCATGCCACAGCATTTCAATCGGGTTGAGGTCAGGACTCTGACTGGGCCACTCCAGAAGGTGTATTCTGTGCTGTTGCAGCCATTGTTTTGTTGAATTACTTGTATGCTTTGGGTCATTGTCCTGTTGCATCACCCATCCTCTGCGGAGTTTCAGTTGGTGGACAGATGGTCGTATGTTTTCCTGCAAAATGTCTTGATAAACTCTGGAATTCATTTTCCCAAAAATGACAACAATCCGTCCAGGCCCTGAGGCAGCAAAGCAGCCCCAAACCATGATGCTCCCTCCGCCATGTTTTACAGTGGGGATGAGGTTTTGATGTTGGTGTGCTGTGCCTTTTTTTCTCCACACACAGTGTTGTGTGTTCTTCCTAAACAACTCAATCTTGGTTGCATCTGTCCACAGTATATTTTGCCAGTAGTGCTGTGGAACATCCAGGTGCTCTTTTGCAAACTTCAAACGTGCTGCAATATTCTTTTTGGACAGCAATGGCTTCCTCCGTGGTGTCCTCCCATGTACTCCATTCTTGTTTAATGTTTTCCTTATTGTAGATGTGTCAACAAAAATGTTAGCATGTGCCAGAGATTTCTGTAGGTCTTTAGCTGACACTCTGGGATTCTTCTTTACCTCATGCAGCATTCTGCGCTGTGCTCTTGCAGTCATTTTTACAGGACGACCGCGCCTAGGGAGAGTAGCAACAGTGCTAAACTTTCTCCATTTGTAGACAGTCTGTCTTACCGTGGACACATGAACATCAAGGCTTTTTGAGATACTTTTGTAACCCTTTCCAGCTTCATGCAAGTCAACAATTCTTGATCGTAGGTCTTCTGAGAGCTCTTTTCTGCGAGGCATGGTTCACATCAGACAGTGCTTCTTGAAACCAGTAAACCCAAAACAGGTGTGTGTTTTTTAAGGGCAGGACAGCTGTCAGCAACACATCCAATATCATCACACTGGTTGGAGTCAAGGTTGGCTCAATCCTGGCTCCAATCAGCTCTGGGAGCTCATTAAGCTAGGGCATCACATACTTTTTCCTCCCTGCACTGTGAATGTTTACATGTTATGTGCAATTAAACCATGGCAACATCTAATGTTTGTGTAGTATTATGTTCAGCAGACTGTGTTCTTCTATTGTTGTGACTTAGATGACGTTCAGAGCACATTTTATGCCCAATTCAGGCAAAACTCCACGTAATCCCAAGGGGTTCACATACTTTTTCTTGCAACTGTATATATATATATATACATACATACATACATATATACTGCATGTTGAAATGTGTTTTAATTAGAAAATATATGAAAAATATGTTTAAGAATACATTTCAAATACTGTATGTCTTTAAAAATACAAATCTGCATTTTTGGAATGCATTTACAAATATATGTAAAAATATATGTTAAAATGACTTTTTTAAATGTTATATACATTTTTTATATGTTAAATATATTTTCTAAAAATATAGTTTTTTTAAATATATTCTTCAGATTTTTTTTAACGTATAAAAAAGTAATTTTAAAATATATTAGATACACAGGTGAAACTCGAAAAATTAGAATATCGTGCAAAAGTTCATTTATTTCAGTAATGCAACTTAAAAGGTGAAACTAATATATGAGATAGACTCATTACACACACATACATATATATTTATATACACACTGCATGTTGAAAGGACTTGAACTATCTTGCTTTGCATGTAATGAGTCTATCTCATATATTAGTTTCACCATTTAATTTGCATTACTGAAATAAATGAACTTTTGCACGATATTCAAATTTTTTGAGTTTCACCTGTATTTGTAAATGCATTCCAAAAATGTAGATTTGTATTTTGAAATACATACATTATATCTGAAATGTATTTTTTAAAATATTTTTCATATATTTTGTAATAAAAACGCATTTCAACATGCAGCGTGTATATAAATATATATGTGTGTGTGTGTATATGTATATATATATATATATATATATATTGAAATCTATTGAATATGGCGAAAATTGTAGCATTTCAAATATATGGCAATATATTTGGGAAGAATATTTTTTAAATATATTTCAAATATATTTTTCTTCCATGTGGGATAGTGGGTTTCTAGAGGAGTTTTCTAGCTGTAAAAAGGCTCTAACACTGAAAGATGCGGTAAGACACAGCAAAACGCCACAAACCGGTGTTTTTGGATTTTTTTTGACCAAAAAAGTTTTTTTTTTAAAAACGCAAATGCAGAAAAACGCCGCAGACGCCGCAAAACGCTGCTAGACACGCAAAAAGCCGCTAAACGCATAAAGCAAAAACACTAAAAAAAGCTGAAAAACCCACGTTTTTAACATGACTTTACACAGCTAACATTACCAGCGATATCAAAACGTCCCGTGTGCTTGGAGCCTTAACCTCCTTAGCGGTAATCCCGAGTGTAGCTCGGGGTAAAATTTCTATACCAAGAGCGGTAACCCTGAGCTACACTCGGGCTTACCATGCGGCGTTGCTCAGGGGGTCCCTGCAGCACTTACCTTGTCCTTCGCTCCCGCCATGTGTCCCCTGCAGCGTCCCCGGCCATCTCCTCTGGCCGATGCCGGCATCCGGCTTCCGGGTTCCGGTCCCTGTGACGTCGGGACTTACGGGCGGGAAATTTGAAATTTTTAAAAAATGTCATTTTTGCTGTCATTGCTGTTTCAATGCATTTCACATATATTTTGTCCCTACTGCTTTGTCCTGCGCCCTGCCTGCATTTTGAATGTTCTTTCTGCCTGGAAACTTAGAAAAGTCCATGGCGTCCAAAAAGCGTCCCTTTATGTCAAAACCGGTTTTAGAACAGCGATAGTAAATCAGAACCACTTGCAGAATTGAGTGATAATGATTCGTGGGGGAAATTCGTCATCAGACACTGAAAACGATTTTGCGACTTTGCTCAGCGATGTGCGAATTTGCCTCTGTATTTCAAATTTCAGTGTTTTTGGTTTGATTATATTATTGAATTAAATTTATTATTATTATATTATTATTTTTTATGATTATTTATTAAATTATAATTTATGATTTCGTGTTTCAAATTTTATCATACCCGGAATGTTTAATAGACTCTTGTTCGTACAGATTTCAGTGAGTTATTCCTAAAAATTACAGCCTACAATAAAAAACTACATATTTCCATGCAAAAAAATGGTACCGCTTTCAGCACAAAAAATCGGAAAGAATCAGACCGCCGAGGAGGTTAACTCATTACTCTCAGACGGACACTTATGTTAGAGCCCCAGGTTTGGAGGTTAGAATGAAAAACTATACCAGTATTTTGGGGGTTCAGTGTTCATATTGGACAAGTTGAGTCTCTGTTTCTCCTTCATTTGTGTGGTCACTGAACTCTCCGTGTTTTCTTTGAGTTCACAGAAGAGGTACACTATTCCATTCATCTGTCTTCCACTGTTCTTCTAATATTGTATTTTTCCTCCCTCCTTCAGATAAATGGCTTAGTACTCGTAAGCCTGGGTGTGAGGATTAAATATGGAAGTGAATCCTTTGTGAATATATTAGGAAGTTATTCAGCACACTTCCTGGACACAGTCTTCTTGTTCGTTGCAGTAGGACTTGCTATGTTTCTACTGGGGCTCTTGGGTTTCTGTGTAGCCTGCAAGGAGAATCGTTTCCTACTCTGGCTTGTGAATAGTCATTTTTCCTATATAAAACCAAATGATGGTGTCATTTCAGTAAACAAATATGTTTACTGTAATGTTTACCAGCTTTGTATTTAAATCACATGGGATGGCATTCCTCTGTCACGGTCCCCCTGGTGCACAGATCCTGGCTTGAGAGGGAAAACAGTTTCCCTCTGTCAGGATATGAGTGTGGACATGAGGGAAGAAAGATGAGGCAGACTGGCATCCGAGGTGTAACGGAACCGACCCCAGACTGTACCTGGGTACGTCCGTTAGAATACCGCTTCCCCATCCGAACACTGACAACAGGCACCACAGCTAACCATACAAGACTAGACAACACCAATTTTAAAGTAATCCAGAAAGTAAACTAGTTTATTTTAACACAGATACAAGATATATACACTCAGGGGACAAATCCCCCCTCCCTGCATAATGACACAGGGCAGGGCAATCTACATTTAGTAACAAGAGACACACAAGTATTCAAACTTCACACCAGCAGACAGTCCCATCAGGAGGGAGGGCTGCTGGAGACACCGCCCCCCCCACTAAGCTAATACATATAAACACATACATCCTATAATAGTTTGCTCCCAAGCCAGACAAATAATAGAACAATGGGATGCAACCACATAACACCAAACAATCAACAACCCCCACCCCACCTATCTCCTAGACATTAAACTAAAAATACTTCCTGCGCCAAAGAAAATTACTACAGGATCTACCCTGTTGCTGTGCAATGTGATGAAACACACAAAATGTAACAATTATAAATAAACAGCGCAAACATAGACCTCCAAATACAATCAATCTATAAAGTGCACAATACTACTGAATATATCATAAACAATATTAGTAGTGAAAGTCCATCATAATAAATAGACACCAAAAGTTTTGTGAATCACAAAAAATTTGTGTAGAAATAAGAAATCCAGAAATTCTTCAGATGCAAAGAAAACTTCCACCTTCCACCAGTGCAAACCAATATCAATTACACTCACCAGATTTTGGTGAATGAAACGCCTTTTAGGAATTTAATGGGATCCTAAACCCTCTTTCGTATCCACTCTATAGGATTCCTCACCATCAGAATAGGCTCCACCATTCAACCAGGGAGAAAAAAATCTCAGATAGTGTGATATTGCTAATTGCTATTTTCAATAAAATCAAAGATTAAGGCCACTCTCCTAGACATGTCTACACAATGCTAGGCCAGATCACCCTGTACCCCTAACAGGCACAGGGTGACTTACACATAAGAGGGATATGGGGAGCTGAGTCAGAGGTCTCCCCACCTCTCCAAACTGAGCTGTGTTCCATGGGCCCCCCACCCAAAGTGACTCCCGTCACACGAGGCCCAGGTGGGAATAGAAAAGATACAGTGGAAATTGACAGTGGCATAAAGTACAGAGAAAGCTAATCGTAGACAAGGGATAGAGGAGACACACCAAGTACTGCTATTCAGGGCATGGGTTTTACATTTTCTTTCTTTGTGACTGTTCACAAAGTGTGACTGAGGTTGAGTGACACTAGGCAGCGGCAGCACAGGCGCAGAAAAGCCTCCTTCTCGGGTGCCGAACAGCATTGGTGCCGTACAAGACTAGGCAGTGTGGGCAAACAGTAATCGTGTCCTTGTCCAGCAGTGAGAAGAAGGGGCCGAGTGATCTCAGGTAAGTAAACATTTCTCCCAGGACAGTGGACAGTAGAAGGCAAGCTGCCAGAGAACAAAGTGTGAACCTTGGGGGGGAACACCGATATTTCTTTCCTGACAGATTCCATTGAAGACATATTAATGTAACATGGTTCATAACATAATTCCACAAATATGCCAGATAAACAGTGAAGTAATGTAAACAGTTTAAGGGAAAGGATTTTGAATAGTGTGATTGTGTTTTGCCTGTTCTTGGAGCGAAGAACGCAAGACTAAGCCAAGAAGAGAAAACAAGGACAAAGATAGTGAGATACAGATGTGTGCAGGGAGAGCGTTCAGATCCAAGATCACTTAGAAATGTAATATGTATAGGCATGACACCTTGGCTCTGAAGGCAAAATTATCAAGCTGTTGTCTCTGGACTATTGTGCGTTTTGTAAATGGACGAGGGAAGCGCACTCCAGCTTCCATGTATGTGAACTGTACCCGTCATAACCACAGCAGCCCAGAAGTATAGTTTGAGCTATAGTATTAGGCCTCAATGGAACTGGAAATATTGAAGAAAATACTACGATTATAAAAGGTATACAACCCTTAAAGCAGTATTAAACCCAAAAACAAAAATGTCATATTTTGCACCTTACCAGGCCTTAGATGTGCTGGGTTTGTTAGTATACTTTTTGTAGGGTTTTTTTCTATTATTCCCCGTGGTGATCTGACCAATAACAAACTTCTTGTCTTAGAGTGTCTCCACTCTGGATGGAGGAGCAGTGGAGACACCTTTGGACAGCAGAACTGTCAACCTGTGGAGAGGCCAGTGGTTGATTAATTAGCAGATTTATAAGGACTTAACAGATTAATGCCAAACTCCAAGTAAAACTTTTTATAGCAGTTGCAGCAAACAGGTTTTTTTACCTCTTGGAATAAAGGTTTTACATACATGAATAAAAGCTGATTATTGTAAGCACACCCAGGGGCAGACTGACAACTCATAGGGGATCATGGGGCCCCTGTGTCCTTGCCTAAACTCAAAAAAGCCTATGAAAAAGGTACTAGGGGCATCTCATGGGGCCCCCTACTGACCCCGGGCCCTCGGGAAGTGTCCGAGTTTCCAAATGGTCAGTCCGCCCCTGAGTACACCTGTTAGTGTTACAGCAAAACTAAAGTCACTACTTACCTCTTCAAAGTCCGATATCTGTGAAGTGTCCCTTGCAGGCACCAGCATTTTCTCCCCGAGTGCCAATCTTCGGGCCTCCTTATTGGCTGGCATAGGGTGATGTAACTTCTGCACATGTTCAGGAGTCATTCATCCTGGCACACAGGGACCGTACCGGTGATGTAAGGTGAGCTTTGCATGAGCAGCTCAGTTCACAAGCTGCAGAACGCTGTGAGCAGGCAGGCAGGTTTATTATATTGCAATGAATAGCCTGCCTGCTCACAGGTTTTACAAAAACTCCTTCAGCTCTGATTTAAATGTTTAGTCTCAACTCTCTAACTGTCACTTTTGCTGGACAGCTTGTTCTGTTAAAGAAAGTTGAAAGAAACTCTGGCTCCAGGAGTGGCATCTCAGCGTTATACAGATTTTTCCTGACGTCCACCATGAAATTGACCTACCAACTGGTGTGGGAAGGAGATTTGGGTATGGAGATACTGGCAGAAGATTGGACTAGGTGGACAGAAAGAATACTTAAAGGCATCCTTAACATGGCTTTGGTTGAGGCGAATTATAAAGTCCTCTCCAGGTGGTACCTGGTCCCCTCCAGACTCACAAAGATATACCCTAGGGTATCCCCTCTTTCAGGGATGTGGACAGGAGGGCGCCTTGTACCATACATGGTGGACCTGCCCCAAAGTCTGGAGGTTCTGGATCAGAGTATTCACACTTATCCACACTGTGACCAATGTCAATTTGGCGAAGAGTGCCAAGGTGGTGCTCCTAAATGAGCCTGTCGCAGATACCCAAGCACACCCAGACCCTCATTTTTTTTTCATGTTTCCGACAATTGCCAAGGTGTGGAAGAGTTCAGTGGTTCAAGTGACTCCTACCAAGAACATACTCTCATGGATTTTGATCTACGAGAAATTAGCCAGCATCTTTTTAGATAAGCAATCAAAATTTGAGAAGATCTGGGGACCTTGGCATCAATATTTGCAATGTACAGACTGATGCAGTGAGGGTGGAGGGACTTGGGTCCCAGTCCTGGAGGAGGGTCGACCATCAGGGATACCCCTTTTCTAGTCTAATTCTTTCTGCGCTTCCTCTTTTTCTTCTTTCTTTCCCCCCTTTTATCTGTCCCTATCTTTTCCCCCAGGTTTTGTTTTGAAAATTGTTTATGAGGCACAGTTACACAACTCGAATTCAGGGCTGTAATCCCTCATTCCTTACGTGGGAGAGGGGGAGCTTTCTATAAACTCACCAGCCACTTTATTAAGTAAACCTTGTTAGTGCCAAGAATATATCCCCCACACTATTACACCACCACCAACTGGAACCGTTGATACAAGGCAGGATGGATCCATGCTTTCATGTTGTTTACGCCAAATTCAGCAACCAGTCTGCCCATTCTCCTCTGACCTCTGACATTTTTGGCATTTCCATCCACACAACTGAATATTTTCTCTTTTTTGGACCATTCTCTGTAAACCCTAGAGATCGTTGTGTGTGAAAATCCCAGTAGATCAGCAGTTTTTGAAATACTCAGACCAGCCCGTCTTGCACCAACAACCACGCCACGTTCAAAGTCACTTAAATCCCCTTTCTTCCCCATTCTGATGCTCAGTTTGAACTTCAGCAAGTCATCTCCACCACATCTAGATGCCTAAATGCATTGAGTTGCTGCCATGCGATTGGCTGATTAGCAATTTGTGTTGCCAAGCAATTGAGCAGGTGCACCTAATAAAGTGGCCGGTGAATGTATACAGATGTCCTAACATTCTCTTTCACAGCACATTGTGGTGTTGTTTTCAAGAACACAATTTATACCCCATTTGAATAAATAGGCCGTATGTAAGTCTAAGGGTCTCTGAAAACGTTGTACTTCATACCATTTGCATAGCCTGACATTGTATGACACTTTTATACATGCAATTCATGTTATACAGTTGCAGAAAAAGTATGTGAACCCCTTGGGATTACGTGGAGTTTTGCATGAATTGGCCATAAAACGTGCTCTGAACGTCATCTAAGTCATAACAATAGAAGAACACAGTCTGCTGAACATAATACTACACAAACATTAGATGTTGCCATGGTTTAATTGCACATAACATGTAAACATTCACAGTGCAGGGAGGAAAAAGTATGTGAGGCCCTAGCTTAATGACTTCTCCCAGAGCTAATTGGAGCCAGGAGTGAGCCAACCTTGACTCCAATCAGTGTGATGATATTGGATGTGTTGCTGACAGCTGTCCTGCCCTTAAAAAACACACACCTGTTTTGGGTTTACTGGTTTCAAGAAGCACTGTCTGATGTGAACCATGCCTCGCAGAAAAGAGCTCTCAGAAGACCTACGATCAAGAATTGTTGACTTGCATGAAGCTGGAAAGGGTTACAAAAGTATCTCCAAAAGCCTTGATGTTCATGTGTCCACGGTAAGACAGACTGTCTACAAATGGAGAAAGTTTAGCACTGTTGCTACTCTCCCTAGGCGCGGTCGTCCTGTAAAAATGACTGCAAGAGCACAGCGCAGAATGCTGCATGAGGTAAAGAAGAATCCCAGAGTGTCAGCTAAAGACCTACAGAAATCTCTGACACATGCTAACATTTTTGTTGACACATCTACAATAAGGAAAACATTAAACAAGAATGGAGTACATGGGAGGACACCACGGAGGAAGCCATTGCTGTCCAAAAAGAATATTGCAGCACGTTTGAAGTTTGCAAAAGAGCACCTGGATGTTCCACAGCACTACTGGCAAAATATACTGTGGACAGATGAAACCAAGATTGAGTTGTTTGGGAAGAACACACAACACTATGTGTGGAGAAAAAAAGGCACAGCACACCAACATCAAAACCTCATCCCCACTGTAAAACATGGCGGAGGGAGCATCATGGTTTGGGCTGCTTTGCTGCCTCAGGGCCTGGACGGATTGTTGTCATTGATGGGAAAATGAATTCCAGAGTTTATCAAGACATTTTGCAGGAAAACGTACGACCATCTGTCCGCCAACTGAAGCTCCGCAGAGGATGGGTGATGCAACAGGACAATGACCCAAAGCATACAAGTAATTCAACAAAACAATGGCTGCAACAGCACAGAATACGCCTTCTGGAGTGGCCCAGTCAGAGTTCTGACCTCAACCCGATTGAAATGCTGTGGCATGACCTTAAGAGAGCGATTCACACCAGACATCCCAAGAATATTGCTACACTGAAACAGTTTTGTGAAGAGGAGTGGTCCAAAATGACTCCAGATCATTGTGCAGGTCTGATCTGCAACTACAGGAAACGTTTGGTTGAGGTTATTGCTGCCAAAGGAGGGTCAACCAGTTATTAAGTCCAAAGGTTCACATACTTTTTCCTCCCTGCACTGTGAATGTTTACATGTTATGTACAATTAAACCATGGCAACATCTAATGTTTGTGTAGTATTATGTTCAGCAGACTGTGTTCTTCTATTGTTGTGACTTAGATGACGTTCAGAGCACATTTTATGCCCAATTCATGCAAAACTCCACGTAATCCCAAGGGGTTCACATACTTTTTCTTGCAACTGTATGTTGCCTTATTCAGAACTATGTTTTCCTTGTATGTTTGTTCATCTTTGTGCTTTTTCAAAACAATAAAAATTATTGAAACAGAAAGTTGAGAAAAAAAAACAGACTTCCTGACAGGATCACTGGGTGAAAATAAAGCCTATAAAAAGGAAAACTTTTTTTATGCAAAGGATTAAAAGAAAAAGATTTTCGCTCCGGTTTAATATATTTTTCTCCCATCAGGGTTTCTTTGTTCTCCTCTCCTTCGTAGCACTCGCATTTATAGAGGTATTAATGAGACCAGTTTATAGGGTGATAGGAAAATGGCAAAACTGAGTGTAGCTAAATTGTTTAAGGAGAAGGTCTTAAATGGGGTCCTGGTAGGGAATATACCAGTAAATAAGGGAGATTTTGCACAGACACCGAAATTTGTAAATGGCAAATGAGAACAGCGCTCAGAAATTGCTTCCAGAATGCAAGAGAAAATGTATTATGTGGTGTCCAATTCTAGGAACATAAGAAGAGCTACTGTGCAGAATCCATGCATAAAGAACAACAACAACAGACACTGAGATTTCCACCCAGCATACAAAATAAGAGAAATGCTACTGTGCAATTTACCTAAATACAGAATAGGAACAGATATTGAGAACTACATCCAGCATACAGAACATGTAAAGTCGCATTGTGTCATGTTACATACAAAGAAAAAAATAATTTTCTTATATGTACATTAATGCAGGCCATAGATGGGTCGAAAATCGGCCTATTTTCGGATCGTTAGTGGGCTAATTGTTCGGCCGTTTTTCGGTATTTTGGCAGATTTTTTTTATCGGTAAAGTTGGAAAAAGATGGGCCGATTCTGCCGATCGGCCGATTTTCGCGGCAATTATGGGCAAATCGGCCGATCTTTTTACCGATAAAAAATCTGCGCATGAGCAGTGACCTGCAAGAGGAAGACAAAAAGAAGAAGAAGAAGAGGAAGAGGATGAAGAAGAGGAAGAAGAGGATGAAGAAGAAGAAGAAAAAGAAGAGGAAGAGGAAGAAGAAGAGGATGAAGAAGAGGAAGAAGAGGATGAAGAAGAAGAAGAGGAAGAAGAAGAAGAGGAAGAAGAGGAAGAAGAAGAGGAAGAAGAAGAGGATGAAGAAGAAGAAGAAGAAGAAGAGGAAGAAGAGGATGAAGAAGAAGAAGAGGAAGAAGAAGAAGAAGAGGATGAAGAAGATGAAGAAGAGGATGAAGAAGAAGAAGAAGAGGATGAAGAAGAAGAGGAAGAAGAAGAAGAGGATGAAGAAGAAGAATTCCAGTCCAGCAAAAAGTGTCCCTGCAGAGAGCTCCGCTATTTCTTTGACAGTTCTTTGACATTTATAGCGGTTGCAACAATGTATCTATTTGTTTCCGAATAAAAACATCTGTATCCGAAATGGATACAAATAGATACAATGTTGCAACCGCTATAAATGTCAAAGAACTGTCAAAGAAATAGCGGAGCTCTCTGCAGGGACACTTTTTGCGGGATGAAAATAGACGGGATGAAAATCGGCCGATTTTTTTTTTTACCGTTCCTGGTAACATCGGCTGCTTGAACAACCGATTTTTCATTTTTTTAAAGAAAAATCGGCCGGTTTTCTCCTCATCTAAGGCCTGCATAAGGGACACAAGGAAATGTAATTCAGGAATGTTGGGTTATGCTGCTGCCCTCAGGATAGTGGACACTGGCAGACAAAGACAGGCCAGTATTACCCTTCTCACTCCCATCATACCCCTGTTTTTTGCTTGTGTCCTTGGAGAACGGATGTCTTCTTTTTTCTGAGAAGTAAACCATTTCTTTGAATTTCATCCTTTTTATCAAGATTATTTTTCTGCAGCAACAGAGGGACATTGCATCTCTCTGTTGCTGCAGAGGGGTGTACTGTGCCCTTCTGGCACTGGGCTCTACTGAGGAACTCTCCTAGTTACTTGAATAACCTGTGAGTTGCCGCTGAGTGCCAGAGAGTACTTTACTGATCCCAGGCTGTAATACACCCATTTGGTGGAACCCTGTCTGTGAAGACTCCGTACAGTGTTACTAAACCCACAACAGTACAATCAGCCTGTATATGCAGTAAAGCATGCTTGTTATACTCCCTTTGGAACCTAAGGGGTTAATCCTCCACATTGTGTAAAATGGCTATTTCATCCTATGTCTCCTCTGATCCTCTGCTTCTTGTACTGTCCCCAATCCATCTGCTGATAGAACAGAGCCTTGTTGGCAAGCTGTACATGCTCAGTTTGGTGTGTATTGCTAGAGAGGTTTTTCTTTTTTCTTGGGAGAGTGCATGTGATCAACACAGGGCCAGTCAGCATTGTCCAGACAGAGGGTCAGGAGTTATGCAGCCTCATAGGACAATCTGGGGAGAATGAAAACTCCTCCTCATTAGGTTTAACCAGTGCTCTTCTGGACACTGATAGAAGTCACAAGACTGCTCTAACTGCTGATGAGAAAATGTATTTAGCCGTTTATATTTACTAAAATAATTGCATTTACATGTTGTGTGTACTGAATAGTAAATGCAGGGTCTTGGGTTTAGTAACACTTTAAGAAATATGCCCATTGGGAGGGGGAAAACTGTCTGGATGGGGTTTGTTCCCCTGGTTCCTGTCTGGCACTTCAAGCTAGTCTGCTTGTGGGGTCACAGGGCATTTTCCAAGTCACTGCTGTGGTACGTTTAAAGCAGGGGCGGACTGACCATTTGGAAACTCGTGCACTGCCCGAGGGCCTGGGGTCAGTAGGGGGCCCTATGAGATGCCCGTGGTACCTTTTTCATAGGCTTTTTTGAGATTGGGCAAGGACACAGGGGCCCCATGATCCCCTATTGCCCGGGGGCCCCATGAGTTATCAGTCCACCCCTGGTTTAAAGCATTGCCTTTTGAAGGGAGCCTGGGGTGTTCTTACTACTGTGTTCCACTTGTCCCGACGGGTTAATGTTGGAGCTCTGGCTACAACATCTTGAGTCTGTGTGGGCGAATTGAATCTGCCTCTCAGCATGCGCACAGTGTTTCCCATTGACCCTCTCAGCCTTCCTGCATTTCCTCTACTGCATACCACACGTTCCTCTCGGGATGTTCAGCCACAGGCATCCTGCTGCCTTCAGTGACAAGGTCATAGACAGGTTTAACCCTTTTTGCTTCTGCGGTGGTTTTGGAAATACCCCTTTTGGGAAATCCCTCACTTGAATACTTGATATTTTGGGTCATTAGCACATGGGCAACAGTCTTGCAGGCCTGGCCAGCTTAATATCAACTAACCATCTACAGTCTCCTCAAAGTCAGCTGAGGGTGAGGGGGAATGTACCCTATCCCTTTTTGAATGAGTTGGTACATGATGATTTTCAGCCCGGGTTCACACTGATGCGGTGCGGAATTCGCAGTGTTTTCTGTGCGAATTCCGCATTGCATCACAATCGCACCTCGTTCGTGCGAACCGCTGCGGGTGTGTATGTTAAATTAACAACACCCCAAAATCGGTGCAATGTGCAGAATCGGATTGCATGGGTGTGAATGCCCATGCGATCCGATTCTAGTGCGGACCAAAAAAAGGGTCCTGCACCTTTTTGGTGCGGATGTGGTTTGATTTGAGCCATACAAAATGTATGGCTCCAATCGCACCGCACACAATTTGCATCTGATTTGAACAGGAATGTGGTGAGGTTCCTGTGCGAATCACACGCGGTATACCACACTGCATATGTGTGAACCCGGGGTAAGTCTGCTGACATGACTGCATACCTTAAGGATTCAATTCAGACCTTGTCCCAAAAGTTACCAGTATGGGTTTTCGCAATATCCCTCAGCCTGTTAAAACTTTTTCGGTACACTCACTGCTGCAACCTGTTTGTATAGTGTTTGTTCTAATCCAGAAATGTTTTACCGCTCCCAAGTGTTTTGCTCAGCAATATCCTAATGAGGAGGGGTTGTGTTTTGTCCTAGATCCAGCCATTTATTGTCTTAACAAGACTCTGACAGTCCAGGTAGAGGACATCCCGCTGTGTAGAGACCCTGTGGATAAAAGGCTAGAGGCTGTGTTCAAAGCAGACCCTGCCATGCAAACTAGCACTATAATCATGTCCCTCTGTCAGCCCCGGTTCACGTATATCATATCACGACTCGACTACTGCAACTCCCTCCTCACTGGCCTGCCTCGCCGGTGGCTATCCCCGCTTCAGTCAATCCTGAATACGGCTGCCAGACTCATTCACCTTTCTAACCGCTCCATCTCCGCCACCCCCCTCTGCCAATCCCTCCACTGGCTTCCGATTGTGCAACGGATCAAATTCAAAATCCTAACACTGACGTACAAAGCTGTCCACCATACTGCCCCGAACTACATCACTGACCTAATATCCAAGTACCACCCAACACGCACACTCCGCTCCTCACAAGACCTCCTTCTCTCTAGTTCCCTGGTCTCCTCCTCCCATGCCCGCCTCCAGGACTTCTCCAGGGTGTCACCCATCCTCTGGAACTCCCTGCCCCAACCCATCAGGTTATCACCTACTCTCCTCTCGGCGCACCCTGAAAACCCATCTCTTCAGGGAAGCCTACCCCACCCCCTGATAATTTGCCGACCTCCTCCACTCTTCCTACCACTCCATCCCCCACAGCGATCTCCTCCTGTGCCACCATCCCCTAGATTGTAAGCTTGAAAGAGCAGGGTCCTCGATCCCCTCATGTTTTGCATTGTATTGGTATTGTTCTGTCTCATGTTCTGTCCCCCTTGGTAATGTACAGTGCTGAGCGAACTATTGGCGCTTTATAAATACTGTATAATAATACAAATAATATATGCGGCCACACGGGCCACATTTTGCATGGGCACGAGGGCTCATCCATTTCAATGGACTCCTGTGCACTGGGACATGCAGGGAAGAAGTCCTTGCACTTCTTCCAAAAACGCAGCCCGCACACGAACCTCGGTTCCCAGTATGGTTGCGTTTTCCAGTGCGGGCGGCGTGCCATTAGAAACTAATGGCACCCGCCCGCGGGTCCACATTTCTCTTTGCGGGTGGTGCATTTTCGTGCGGATCCGCAGGGGCACCACCCGCACAGATGTGAACCTAGCGTCAGACTTTGGAGAATATGTCCTGGGATGGTTGGTCTGTCCTAATGGATTCTTCTGTCTTCTAGAATCTGGAGCATTTTCCTGTGGCCCTACACTTCTATGTTGACTGCTGACTGATATTATATACCTAATATTCAGAATGGTTCTCCTTTCGGGACACATGTGGGGGACTCTTTTTGCCCAGATGCTGGTCAGTGGTGTATCAGTGTTCAGGCGTTTTCGGGCTTTTTGAGTTCTGGCGTTTTTGTATTAGCCATAGAGAAAATTTCATCTGTGACATCATTTGTTGCCATGCCAGAAAAACGGTCTTGGTCGCGCAACAAAATGCGCTAAAGTGCATGAAAATGCACGATTCGCGCTTTTCAATCTACATTATTTCTGTGAGAATGAAAACAAAATAAAAATACATCAATCTGCCCAAATGGAGCTACAAAAGTAGCTCCAAAACCTTTGTGAGCTTCAGATGTTCTGCTTCAGGCCACTTGGAGTGGAGATGTGAACCATCTCCATAGAGTAATATTGATCTTTTCTCACTGATCGTTTTGGAGCTTCGAGCTTCACGCTACAAAACACTGAGGTGTGAATGGAGCCTTAAAGAGGAGCTTCAGTCAGATGTGCCAAAATTAAGAGTCAGCAGCTACAAAAACTGTATCTGCTGACTTTTAATAAACAGTCAGTCACCTGTACAAGGTCCTCACCAGGACTATTTCTGCACTGGTCTTTGGGTTCTTGACACCGGCATCTTAACTATGGGAAGCCAGCTACCACTGCTTGTGGGTTCACAGCCAGCTGACAACTGCGCTTGTGCAAGCTGCACTGTGATTTATGAATAGTCCTGCAGCATTCTGGGACCTGTGACGTGTCCCAGAAGGTGGCCCGCAAGGAGGAGAACTTTGCCCAGGTAATCTGAGTGGAAGTGAGAGTGGGTACCTGTCAAAACTAGGTACCTGTCCTCCTCATGAAAAAATCCAAAATGTGGCAGAGGAGGAACAACCTAGGGTTATACTGTTGACTATAAGAGAAATGGACACTAGGCATATTATTATTATTATTATTATTATTATACAGGATTTGTACATAGAAAACTGAAGCCTAACCCCCTTGAGGCTATAGCCCCTCCCACCTGCTTACCTGTAGTAAGCAATCCAAAGAGAGAATGGTAGCATCTAAGGGGAGGAAATTGTGTCCCTCAATGGACTCAGAGAAAAGTAAAGGAAAAAGTCCTATTTTCTCTACTGTCCATAGAGGGACAAAGCTTGATGATAATTAAGCAAGCTAGGAACATCCAAAACCAGTCCAAACATATTGGTGGATACACCAAAACAAACATAGGTAAACCAGCCCAACAAAAGAAAGAAAAACAAGGGAAATCAAGGATATTAAACATCAGCTTGCAGAAACTTTCAACCAAGACTAGCATCTGCTGAGACAGACACATTGACCTTATAGAACTCAGAGAGTGTATGTACAGAAGACCAGTTGGCTGTCTTACAGATCTTAAGAGGTCTGATAACGAAGAAGCTCAGAAAGCACTCATTGCCTTAGTGGAGCAGGCATTCAACTTTTGAACATGGTACATCCGTATTTCGGATGTAACATGTTCCAGCAGGCCCCCTGAGCTCCCCATACTCTGTGACAGCAGGCAGGTGTTCTTCTCCCCTGTCACTGTCATGTTCAAAACTGGTGAATGAATGAACTACAAGTCCCCTCTGCCACCACGGCAGACAGTTTGTAGTTCTCAATGGACTACGAGTGTGATGATCAGTGTGCAGTCCACTTACACTCACTCCAGCTTTCTAACTGAAGTCTGTACAGAGGTACAGGCACAAAGCAGAAGGTAGAGTGTGCAGGAGCCTAGGATTGCACTCCACTGATGCACCGATTTCCAGTGCAATACATTACAGGCTCTTAATAATAAATAATAAATGCACTTTTTTTTTACCTGCTAAAATATGTGCATTTATTATTTTTAGTTAAAGGTGAGCTTAGCTTTAAAGTGCGAGTTCATCTTTTCAGAAAAAATAAAAAGGTGAACTAACAGCATACACTCCTTGGGGTCCCCGCTGTGCTTACCTTTGTAGATGATGAGCTGTCAGTGCCTGCACTAGAGATGAAAAAGCCAGGAGAAAAAAATGGAAAAATTGTGCAGAAAAACATTTTTTTTCCTATTTTTTCCAAAGCCATTTTGTTTTGGAAAAGTGAAAAAAAAGAAGTGTGGAACATGTTTTTTACAATGATAAATAATATTTCTATGGTATCCAAACTATATAACATGAGGACCTTAATGAATGATTTCTGATACTATGTAAAGTTCTTTCAGCTGAAGACAAGCAAATCCTGGAATACAATTCAAGTAACACTGTACTTCTTAATGCAAGAGAAATCTGCATTTCTGCCACTAGGGGGCAATGCAGGGGAAAGGCTCCAGTTTAGTTTGCTTATAGGCTTCATTGTGTACCTCCTACAGTTGGGTGATTGTTGGGATACGGTAGATGACAGTTTCTGTCCTCTTAGGCCTTAGTTGACAGGTAGGAGGGTAAATATGTCTGACAAATGAGTTTCTTTATAACCTTTAAATGATTCCTATGATTGTTCTCTACCATCACAGCATAATGTTTACCTATAGTCTGCTCAGTAAATTTGTTTTTTTCTTTTCCTCTTCACAGTAAAGTGGTGAGACCAACAGAGTTTGTAAACAGTTCACACTGCAATTTCTGCTCAGAGCAAAGCTGCAATTTACAAATATTGTGAGAAGAAATAATATTTTCCAAATGCTACAAAACACATTCAGAGGTGCCCTAAAGATACTTAAAATACTTTATGGAATTAAATGATGAGGACCATAATGGAAGTGCAAGTAGCTTTTCCCTCCAGAGTTCTCATTCCAGAAACATTTTCTGCTGCTTCTGGATCATAGTTACATAGTTAGTCTGGCTGAAAAAAAGACAAAAGTCCATCCAGTTCAACCATAAAGAAAGAAATAATATAAAATGTCATGTATGCATATACATGTGGAAATAAATGTTATTCATAAAAAAAAGAAAGAAATAAAAAAAGTTGTAATCCTATACCCACAGTTGATCCAGAGGAAGGCAAAAAAGCCCAGCAAAGCATGATCCAATTTACTCCTCCTGGGAAAAAAATTCCTTCCTGATCCCCCGAGAGGCAATCGGGTATTCCCTGGATCAACTTTACTTATAAATGTTATATCCAGTTATATTCTGTGTATATAAGAAACAATCCAGGACTTTTTTGAAGCAATCCACTGAGCTGGCCAGAATCAACTCTTGAAGGAGTCTATTCCATATTTTCACAGCTCTCACTGTTAAGAAACCTTTCCATGTTTGGAGATTAATACTTAGTACTAGTCAGCACTTCATAGAGACCAACATTGCCTTCTTACACTTCAAAAAAATGATGAACATGCTCTGTACTGTAATTATCTGAAGAAAAATTGTACTTACTGAAGAGTTAAGCTGCCTGTGGATGGTGCAAAATCAGCAGGTGACCATACGACCTGGACAGACTGGGTCTAAGAAGGCATGTATGTCAGTGCATAAAGTGGCATCTGAAACAGAACACTGCCTCAGCCCTACTTTGTACACTACATTGATTAGGTTCCATATGTAATGGTTTACCTTTTTTTTTCTGGGATAATTGAAAAACCCATAGACCAGAATGAAAGGTGATATGATGCATCACTTCTGAGACCCCGGTCACACTGGGTGCGACTTAGCATGTGATTTGCATGCCATACGACTTGCAAATCGCATGCCAGTTCGCACCCTATTTTCCGCAATTACAGCAGTCATATCGGTGCGGTTCCGACTTGGTCGGAGCCAGGGGCGGACTGACAACTCATGGGACCCCCGGGCAATAGGGGATTATGGGTCCTCGCCCACACCCAAAAAAGCCTATGAAAAAGCCAATGAAAGGTACCAGGGGCATCTCATGGGGCCCTCTACTGACCCTGGGCCCTCAGGCAGTGACTGAGTGGCTAAATGGTCAGCCCGCCCCTGGTCGGAGCTGCAACTGTTCCTAAAGTAGTACATGCACTACTTTTGGTGCGATTTGCATAGACATCTGTGTCAGATGTCTTGCAAATCGCACCTCAAATCGGCATGTCCCCTGACTTTGAAATTGTGCAACTTCACTGTAAATCACACAATTTCAAAGATGCGCTTGATGTGACCGGGGTGTAAGGACTGGAAAGCTGTGATATGTTACATTTTTGTTCTTGAGTTTAGATACACTGTAGTTGTCAAGGGATGCAAGATTAGACTGGATAAGTGTAGAGGTAGCAAATCCTGCTTACATACATTAACCGCATGCCGCCCAGCCACTGTACATATACGGCGGCAGGGCGGCACTCACAGGCAAAACCACATTTTAAAAGTTGTGTTTTGTAAACAAATAGGGGGCGCGTGCGAGGCGCGCCGCCGCCCTATTTGTCCCGCGGATCACCTCCGCAGAAGTCAGTCGCCGGGTCACAGCCGCTCCTTAGCGGCTATGTCCCGGCGATCGGCGGTAAACAGTGACAGACAGCACAGCTGAAGTAGCTGTGCTGTCTGTCACTTCCCTGTCAGCTCGAGGATGAGCTGATCGAGAAAGAACAGTTTCTCTTTCTCGATCAGCCTTGTCCCGTCCAGTACACACCCCCGCCCCCTAGTAAAACACTCCCCCTCACTCCTATAACCCTTCCCTGCAAAATAAAGTTAACCCCTTCCTCCCCATTGCCATTAGTACAGTGTCAGTTTTTTTTTTTGCACTGATCACTGTATTAGTGTTTTTGGGGATGTCAGTGACCCCAAGTCAGTACCCCCCAATGTCAGAATGTCCGCCGCAGTCCCGCAGTCCCACCATAAGTTGCTGTTCGCTGCCATAAGTCCCTGATTGCCGCCATAATTCGCTGATCACCGCCATTATTAGTATAAAAAAAAACCTAAAAATCCCAGTATCTTTCCCGCCATTTGTAAACGCTATAACTTTCACGTAAACCAATTAATTTTCACGTATTGGGTTTTTTTTTTAGCAAAGACGTGTCGCAGAATGCATTTTGGCAGAAATTTATGACTAAATTTGATTTTTGCATTTTTTTTTTACTGGACATGCTTTATAGCAAAAAGTCCAAAATATTGTTTTTTTTTCCCTCAAAATTGTCAGCCTTTTTTTTTATAGCGCAAAAAATAAAAACCACACAGGCGATCAAATACCACCGAAAGAAAGCTCAATTTGTGGGGAAAAAAAAGGATGTAAATTTCATTTATGTACCATATTGCATGACTGCGCAATTGTCCGTTAAACTAGCGCAGCGCTGTATAGCAGAAAAATGGCGTAAATTGCAGTATCTATACCATAGTTTGTAGACGCTATAACATTCACACAAAGCAATCAATATACACTCATTGGGATTTTTTTTACCAAAAACATGGAGCAGAATACATTTTGGCCTAAATTTATAACCAACTTTGAGTTTACTATATATTTTTTATAGCTGAAAATAAAAAATATTGTTTTTCTTCAAAATTTTTGGCCTTTTTTTGTTTATAGCGTGAAAAAATTAAAAAGCGCACAGGTGATCAAATACCACCGAAAGAAAGCTCTATTTGTGTGAAAAAAAAGGACATAAATTTCGTTTGGGTGCAGCATTGCATGACCGCGCAATTATCAGTTGAATTAGTGCAGCGCTGAATAGCAAAAAGAGGCGTGGTCATTAAGGGGGGTAAATCCTCAGGAGGGCAAGTGGTTAAGACAGCACTTTAGTCAGACCAAACGTCATCTAGTACCTGTATGTCAGTAACACAATGATACTAATTCAAAGTGAATCTGTACTCGCTTCACAGCGGAACTAAACTCAGTCAACATTAACTATTTTTATTCCTTATGCTGCTAGCATTAGTAAATAAATAGGAAGTTATGCAGGCCATAGATGGGGAGAAAAACGGCAGATTTTTCTTTTAAAAAACGAAAAATCGGTCGTTCAAGTGGCCGACGTTGCCATCAATGGTAAAAAAAATCGTCCGATTTTCATCCCGTCTAGAGCCGGCAAAAAGTGTCCCTGCAGAGAGCTCTGCTATTTCTTTGACAGTTCTCTGACAGTTCCTTGACATTTATAGAGGTTGCAACAATGTATCTATTTGTTTCCATTTAGGATACAGATGTTTTTATTCGGAAACAAATAGATACATTGTTGCAACCGCTGTAAATGTCAAGGAACTGTCAGAGAACTGTCAAAGAAATAGCGGAGCTCTCTGCAGAGACACTTTTTGCTGGACTGGAATTCCTCTTATTTTCATCCTACTTCTTCTTCATCCTCATCCTCTTCTTCATCCTCATCCTCTTCTTCTTCTTCTTCTTCTTCATCCTCATCCTCATCCTCTTCTTCTTCTTCTTCTTCATCCTCATCCTCCTCTTCTTCTTCCTCATCCTCTTCTTCCTCATCCTCATCCTCTTCTTCTTCTTCTTCTTCTTCATCCTCATCCTCTTCTTCTTCTTCATCATCATCATCATCCTCTTCTTCTTCTTCTTCTTCATCCTCATCTTCTTCTTCCTCTTCTTCTTCTTCATCCTCATCCTCTTCTTCTTCCTCATCCTCTTCTTCATCATCCTCATCCTCTTCTTCTTCTTCATCATCCTCATCCTCTTCTTCATCCTCTTCTTCATCCTCATCCTCTTCTTCTTCATCATCCTCATCCTCTTCTTCTTCATCCTCATCCTCTTCTTCTTCTTCCTCATCCTCATCCTCTTCTTCATCCTCATCCTCTTCTTCATCCTCATCCTCTTCTTCTTCATCCTCATCCTCTTCTTCATCCTCTTCTTCTTCCTCTTCTTCTTCATCCTCTTCTTCATCCTCTTCTTCTTTTTCTTCTTTTTGTCTTCCTCTTGCAGGTCACTGCTCATGCGCAGATTTTTTTATCGGTAAAAAATTGGCCAATTTGCCCACTAATTTCCGCGAAAATCGGCCGATCGGCAAAATCGGCCGATTTTTTTCCAACTTTACCGAAAAAAAAAACCGGCCAAAATACCGAAAAACGGCCGACCAAATCGCCCACTAACGATCCGAAAATCGGCCGATTTTATTTTCGGCCGAAAAATCGGCCGATTTTCGACCCATCTATGGCCTGCATTACACTATATTGCCAAAAGTATTGGGCCCCCCTCCATATGATTGGATTCAGGTGTTCCGATCACCTCCATGGCCACAGGTTTATAAAATCATCACCTAGGCATGCAGACTGCTTCTACAAACATTTGTGAAAAATGGATCATTCTCAGGAGCTCAGTGAATGGCGTGGCAGATTGTCACCTGTGCAATAAGTCCATCCGTGACATTTCCTGGCTACTAAATATTCCACGGGCAACTGTTAGTGGGATTATAACAAAGTGGAAACAACTGGGAACAACAGCAACTCAGCCAGCAAGTGGTAGGCCACATCACATGACAGAGCGGGGTCAGTGCATGCTGAAGCACACAGTGTACAGACGTCACCAACTGTCTGCAGAGTCAATAGCTAAAGACCTCCAGACAACTTGTGACCATCAGATTAGCACAACAACAGTGTGTAGAGAGCTTCATGGAATGGGTTTCCATGGCCGAGCAGCTGCATCCAAGCCTTACATCACCAAGTGCAATGCAAAGCGTTGAATGCAGTGGTGTAAAGCACGCTGCCACTGGACTCTAGAGCAGTGGAGATGTGTTCTCTGGAGTGACCAATCACGGTTCTCTGTCTGGCAATCTGATGCACATGTCTGGGTTTGGCAGTTGCCAGGAGAACGGTACTTGCCTGACTGCATTGTGCCAAGTGTAAAGTTTAGTGGAGGGGGGATTATGGTGTGGGGTTGTTTTTCAGGGGTTGGGCTTGGCCTTCTAGTTCCTGTGAAGGGAACTATTAAGGCATCAGCATACCAAGATATTTTGGACAATTTCATGCTCCCAACTTTGTGGGAAGAGTTTGGGGATGGCCCATCCCTGTTCCAACATGACTGCGCACCAGTGCACAAAGCAAGATCCATAAAGATATGGATGAGCTAGTTTGGGGTGGAGGAACTGGATTGGCCTGCACAGAGTCCTGACCTCAACCCCATAGAACACCTTTGGGATGAATTAGAGCGGAGACTGTGAACCAGGCCTCCTCCCCCGACATCAGTGCCTGACCTCACAAATGTGCTTCTGGAAGAATGGTCCAACCTTCCCATAGACACCCTCCTAAACCTTGTGGACGGCCTTCCCAGAAGAGTTGAAGCTGTTATAGCTGCAAAGGGCGGGGCCAACTCAATATTGAACCCTACGGACCGAGACTGGGATGCCATTAAAGTTCATGTGTGTGGAAAGGCCGGCCGACCAATACTTATGGCAATATATTTCACTGGCCACTTTATTAGGTACACCTTACTAGTGCAAGAAAATATCCCCCACCCCCACCAGCCTGACCCATTGATACAAGGCAGGATGGATCCATGCTTTCATGTTGTTTATGCAAAATTCTGACCCCACCATCTGAATGTTGCAGCAACCAGTCTGCCCATTCTCCTCTGACATCAACAAGGCATCCACACAACTGCCCTCACTGGATATTTTCTCTTTTTCGGCCCTTTCTTTGTAAACTCTAGAGACGGTTGTACGTGACAATCACAGTAGATCGGCAGTTTTTGAAATACACAGACCAGCCCGTCTGGCACCAACAACCACGCCACGTTGAAAGTCACTTAAATCCCCTTTCTTCCCCATTCTGATGCTCAGTTTGAACTTCAGCAAGTTGTCTTCAACACGTCTAGATGCCTAAATGCATTGAGTTGTTGTCATGTAATTGTCTGATTAGCAGTTTGTGTTACCAAGCAATTGAACAGGTGTACCTAATAAAGTGGCCGGTGAGAGTATATATAATGAATCACTGTATCAGCAATAGTTGTAGATATCATGAATGGGTTTTCTATTCATGAACAGCTTGCTTATGGTTGTGATCTGTGATTGGCTACAGCTAATCACATGGTACAGGTAGCTAGGTACCATGTGTTTTGCTGTGGGCCAATCACAAATCACAACAGTAAGCAAGCTGTTCATGAATGGAAAGCCATTCATGACAGATTGTTTACATTGTTATCATGTGATCGATGTGAACAAGCATAGCGATCACATGATACCCAGTGACAGTAATCAGCTGTGTCTGGAGGGCACAGTGGTCACAGAAGGGGTGTGCTGCATGCTCCTAACCAGAGCAGGCTGCATGACATACATGTACATGATCCAGCCTGCTCATGCCACCCACCCACAGTATAACTACAGTGGGCGGGCAGCAACTGGTTAAACTTTTTTTTTGTTGTTTTACATTTTTTTCAATTGTTTCCTGGTTCCTGGCCTAGGCAAAATATATATCATACATTCCATGAACCTTCATGGGCATTTTTTTCTTCATCTAGAGGAGGGGAAGAGGGGTTTTCTCAACTAAGCATACCTTCCTATCTGCATGCCTGAGCTAAGGGCTGATGGTTTCCAGGAAGTAAATGTTACATGAATCATCTGCTCTAACTCAAGATGGCCACTGCTAGAAATGCTGGGGAGGTGTTTTTCTGGGGAGTGATTTTTCAAAAAAATAAAGCATGGAGACATGGATGGATGGGGGAGTTTGCTTTGAATATTATAAATGAATTAGGTAGTGTTTTCAGTTTGTGGTGCTCAGATACAGTTTAGTTCCTCTTTAAGGCACTTACAGATTCTTGTATGTATCCTTTTGGAATGCCCTAGATCAGTGGTTCTCAACCTTCCTAATGCCGTGACCCTTTAATACAGTTCCTCGTTGTGGTGACCCCCAACCATAAAATTATTTACCCAGTAATTATAATTCATGAGTGTCGTTTTACCTCCAATACTGCTGCTTTCAACACAGTAGCTGCTTTCAACACAGTAGCTGCTTTCAACACAGTAGCTGCTCTTTACACATCGGAAATATGTGTTTTCCTGATGGTCTTAGGTGAGCCCTGTGAAAGGGTCGTTCGACCCCCAAAGGGGTTGTGACCCACAGGTTGAGAACCACTGCCCTAGATGCTCTATTGTGTAGATGTTGGTTAGTTTTTGTGACTCTGCTGGGGTTTGCTGGGGAGGGGCGGGGACAGCGATCCTGGGGCATTTTTGTATGGCAAAGTACATGCGGACACGTTTAGCACCATCTACTAGTCACGTAACATGTGTAAAATTACCACAAGTGTATTTTAACCAGGGGCGGACTGACAACTCATGGGGCCCCCAGGCAATAGGGGATCATGGGGCCCCTGTGTCCTTGCCCAAACTCAAAAAAGCCTATGAAAAAGGTACCAGGGGCATCTCATGGAGCCCCCTACTGACCCCGGGCCCTCAGGCAGTGCCTGAGTTTCCAAATGGTCAGTCCGCCCCTGTTGCAGCCACAGCATGTATACAGCCGTATTTAATTTATATAACATTATATTTTTTAATTTTATTATAATTTTTTGGGGTTATTTTCTTTGTTTATTATTTATTGTAACTTATTTGCGCTGTTTTATGTTTTAATATACAGCCGTGAGTGACTGCATTTCAGTGTTCAGGTGGGCGGTTGAGGGGCCAATAAAACGGCTGGCTTTGCTGCCCCCTGGCTGCACGTGTGAATGAATTCTTACAGTGTGTACAGTACATCAAATGAGCAGCTTAAAGAAAAGCCCACGAGGTCAAATAAATGATTCTGAAAAATATGTGCATACAACGCATACCTGTCACTGACGCCTGTCCTCTCAGAACAATTACTTCTGCTGACAGCTTAAATGAAGCATCCTAGTAGAAAGGAAAGGAAACAAAGTTTGAAATGTATGTTATTGCCTTCATTTGGCACATGCCAATCAGTACTTAACCACTTCCAGTCCGGACACTTTTACCCCCTTCCTGACCAGGGCAATTTTCAGCTTTCAGCACTATCACACTTTGAATGACAATTGCGCGGTCATGCAACACTGTACCCAAATGAATTTTTTACCATTTTTTTGAGACAGGTAAAGCTTTATTTTGGTGGTATTTATTCACCACTGGGATTTTTATTTTTTTTGCTATGTAAATGAAAAAGTCCAAAAATTTTGAAAAAAAGTGTTTTTTTTTATAAAATTTTGCAAATAAATAATATTTCATCATAAATCTTTGCTGAAATTTATTCTGTTATCTTTTTAGTAAAAAAAAAAAATCCAAATTAGTTTATAACCAAAAATTATCATTTTTAAACATTTTTTTTTACATTTGTATTTTATTTTTTTTATTTTTTTTACATACTCTCACCCTAGCAGTACAGTGTCACCATGGTGACACTGTACTACTTGTGGGGGGTGATGAAGATTTATTTTTTTTTGACACATATAGGATGTAAAAGCAATCATTTCTCTTTCTCTCTGTCTGCATTCTTGCACTCATTGAGAAGTACTGAGTGAGCTGTGATGGGTCACAGCTTGTCACATGGTACAAGCCTGTTGTGAATAGCCTTGTACCATGTGACCTCTGTGATCACAGACTTCACACGTAGTAAGCAATGATGTCACAAGTGATATCTTGCTTACTACTTTGCATGTGATCACTGTTTGGCCAATCAGTGATCACATGATCGGGACCTCGTACAGAGGTCCCGTCCGACGATCGGTGTTTCACTGTGTCCGGAGGACACAGCAGGCACCGAATCGCGGTGCTGCGTGCTCCCAGGGAGCGCGCACAAGCAGTGTGCGGGGAGGCCGTTTATAAACGGCCACCCGACCCTGCACTGCCACCGTCTGGCCGTTTATATGCAATGTCCGGTCGGGAAGTGGTTAAGTCTGCATAATATTGTTTTGCCTTTTCCAGGTCAACTTCCCAGTTGTACATTGTTCACGTTGTTTTCTCCCTTTTGCCTCTTTACCCTGACCTAACCTAATCTAACCCACCGCAGATGCATACTTACCTTGATCCACTGATTGTGGCCTCTAGGTTTTGTCTCTATCCTGGCCATGCCAACACATTCCAGCCAGTTTGTCTCCAACCCTGGGGACTTCTAATGCACAGGAGCGGTAAGGACAGTTAGAGTTGTGGTGCTAAATGTAAACAAATACCAGAGGCCACAGCCATCAGATGGAGGTGAGTATTCAACTATGAAGAGGAAGGCTGGGTTAGGTCAGGGCTAAAGGGATACACGCAATAAAGTGACCTATCCTTGTAAAGCAAGTCTTTGCATTATTTTGCATTAGATCAGTTAATGTATTGGACAGGTGAACCTGGCTGCAGAAACATATTTAATTCACCTAACCGGTAAAGTATAGATTCATATCTAGGTATATCATTTTCTGTTTTTAGATAAAGAAGGGAAGGGTTGGAACCCCCAATCAGATTGTACTGCTGTCTACTAACGCAGTGGGGAGATTCAGTGGTAAGTACCATGAAGTGACGGAGATGGTTCACTGGACACCACCAGACAGATGACTTGAAGCCATTCTGACAACTTCATTTTTTTTATCTGTTTTTGAAAGCCATCATAAGGCCCAGTTCATACTGATGTGCCTTTGCTGTGCTAAATAGCACCTTTCCAGTGTGATAATAGCACATGGAAAATAGTCCGCTTTAAATCCTATGTAACTGTTCACATCACTGCACTGTGTATGTGCTGCATTTATAGGCTGTGTTCACACTGGTGCACTTTAAGGATAGGTTCACATCTGTGCAGATTTCAGTGCGTTTTGTGGTGTGTTATGTGTTTTTGAACCAGGGAGGATAAAAATCAATGATTTTTTTTAAAAAATCAAAAAAATCGGATTTATTTTTATTTAAATCAGATTTTTTTTAATTTAAATCGGATTTTTTAAAATAAAATGCTTTTTGAGGAAAATATATTACCATCCAAAGGTTATTCCATCATGAAATAAAGATTCGTTTTTTAATTATGTAGAATAAGGTTGTATAGGTTTAATTTTTTTGGTAAATAAATGCCATGAATCCATTCACAATGTCATGCTCTTCCAGAGGTTTCTGTAAGATTATTGGGCAGTTTCTCTGCCTACAAGATATTATCACAGATGTTGGTTTACTTTTGCAGTTCTCAAAACTGAATTTGACTCAGCGGAGATCACATGCCTCTTCTTCACAGCAAAAATGTTATAACATGAACAGAGTTAAGAAAAAGACCTTCATCCTAACTTCTACAAACCTATGAATACAGAATCAACCCCTTCAGTGCTAAGTTTCAAGAAGTTCAGTGAATAGAATAGAAACAATATTTTTCTGATTGTTTGGAGTGGAATAGATCTGCACAAGAAGAAAGTGAAACTAAGTGTGAGGGGGAGGGGCTGACAGGCTAAGTTTCTTAAAATATATATATTCTGTTTAGCCAAATTAGTTAACAAACATGGATGTTTAAGCCAATCACATATGCTGGAATGTTATTGTTTCAGATGAATAAATCTATTTAAATTGTTATTATTAAGGTAATGATTATTTTTCTCCTTCCTAAGTACAACAGAAAAGTTGTCCAAATATGAATGATTAACCTATTAAACTGGGGATAAAAAAAACTAATATGAAAAGTTGTTATTCTAAAAATCTTCATCTACTTGTATATTAAAGTTATACCAGCAAGAATTAGTCTATGTAGAAAACTAGGATTTAAATCAAGCCTTACTGACTAGTGATTTAAATCGTGATTTAAATCAGTTTGATTTAAATCAAATCCACCCTGTTTTGAACACACATTTTTGATGGGTTTGTTTTCCAATAGGAAAGTATTGACTTTGATGGGACTTTGGATGGAAGGGACTTGGATGCGATTTTGATGCTACTTTAATGCTACTTGAGTGCTAGAGAGTGTAAAGTGCCATCAATGTTGCACTACATGCACAGAACTGTTATAATTTCCTATTAGCAAAACACCAAAAATAAAAGTTGCATCAAAGCCAATACTTTCCTACTGGCAAAAAAAAAGACATATTTTTGGTGCGGGTCCATTGAAGTCTAGTACACGCAAAACCCAATCTGCTGCGGATAAAAAAAAGTCCCTGACCCTTTCTGCACCGACTCAAAACACACAGATGTGAACTGAGATGTGAATCCACAGGACATCATGTTAAATGGACTGTAGTGCGTTGCTGCAAAATGGAAAACGCACTGAAATCCACATAAGTGTGTACCTAGGGTCAAATGCGGTTTATGTTTTGGAATTCTGATGTGTTCTCATTCAACGTACAATGGAAGGTGTGTTTTTGGTGTGCATTTGAAAAAGGGCAGCAAAGATGCAGCATGAAGGACTTTTAAAAACACAGCCCAGTGATATGAACAGTTACATAGATTTAAAGGGGACTTTTTCATGCACTTTTGTCTTGCTGGAAAGATGCCATTTATTGGTGCAAAAGAGTACCAGTGGACCTTATAAGTCCTGTATTCTGCATTTTTGCTGCCATTTTTTCAAAAGCACACCAAAATCGCAACTTCCATTGTCAGTCAATAGGAACGCATCAAAAAACGCACCACAGATGTGTTTTTAGTGCGCTATTTGAGTCACATGTCTATGTTTCAAAGGTGCATACTGGTAGTTAGGAAACCAAAAAATACACCAAAAACACATCTTGACTGCTCCTTCCTAAGACCAGCAGAATATTCTGTCCTCCAACCACAACTACAGTAAAAAAAAATTGTGAAGTACAAATTAGATAAGACAAATCTCTCCTGTTTATATTTGCAGCTGGCATCCATGATTAGGGCACTGGTGTTGTGTGTCAAACTTGGAGACTAGAGGACTCTACTGTTTGCTAATCCCTCCTTTTGGCTATGCTTGGTCAGAGCTGTGTGAATTACAAGACCGACTGAACAGAATTACAAATTATTTGGCAGATACATCTGTTTATCTACATATATTCCAGACAGTTTGCCTGCAGTTCTCCTATGATGCATGTTGAATATATGGCCAGTTATGTTTCGAGCACAAAATATACAGCTATTCTATCTTACCTGCTTCTTCCTAAAGACAGAACATTATTCTTTCCTCCAACCACAGCTGAGAGAATGTGAATTGTTAAATGCCCGCCAGATAAGACAGCTTTCTGTTGTTTATATTTGCAGTTGCCATCCATGATTGTGGCACTGGTGTTGCTTGTCAAACTTGGATATCAGATTGAGAGAAGCAACTGAGAAGCCTACTCTGTCTACAGCACGGCTCTTTTCCATGGTGTTAGCAAGTGCTGAATAGTTGCCAATGGAATCAACTTTTGTTTACTGTTTGAGTTACAACACTGTTTGCGGTTGACTGTTAAGACCCTGGATTGTTTTTTCCACACATAACTGGTGGAGTATTATTTGTAAACAAATCAATACATTTTAGAGGAGGCATGGGGTCCCGGGTGGGAAGAAAGACCCCGCTGCTTACGGACGACATACCTTGGGTATTCCTTCACTTTGCCCTCTTTCCCCTTCCCTTCCTCCCTGTATCCCATAAAATCGCTTCACTTAAACTGAGTGCACGCTATAAGAATTTTGGTCGGTTTCTGAGGAATCAAAGATTATTCCTTGGAATAAAAGACTCTTGGGTCTTGGGGCGTTCGTAACCTTCCTTTACTCGGGATTGTCAGGGATCTAATCACCTTACAGTGCTGTATTCCATGTGACAGGCGCAGCACCCTTTGGTGCCTAGTGCACTGTGGCATTAGAAAAATTATGCAATTGCTGTTTCTTTGTTTGATTAGACTGACTTTACTCTGTAATTCCTCCAATGCCGCTCTATGGATGCAGTAGGTTTAAAGAGCACACCGAATACTTTAGTTAACTTCTTTAATAACTTCAATCTTCTTCATATAACTGCTTACAATGGCTTGTTTCATTTATCTTACAGCGACTTATTTCTTTCGTATTACAATGGCTTAATTCGTATTACAGTGACTTGATTTGGTGGATTATATCCATTACGATTACTCTACATTGAATTGTTTTGTTCTGTATATTTTGGTGGAACTACAAGTAAACACATGACTGTTGGACTTGCAGAATCCCGAGGCTAATACTTACCTACTCCCTTTAAAACACCACCACCCCTTCAAAACCTTTCCCCCCAAATAAACACGCAACTCACTTTTTGGTGTAAAACCGGCCATAGCAGCCATTTATTTAACATAACTCAACATAAATATCTTACAATAACTCAATTGATACCTGACAGTAAATTACCACCCGGGTCCAAGGTCTCTGAAGGCACCATTACTCCCATCACCAACTCGGCTGTATCTACTACTCAATGAAAGGCCCCCAGCTGCTACTACACCGCCTCGGGGACAATACAACTGTTACTTAACCCAGATACAGCCAAATTAACTCCCACATTACCAATATGACCTTTTATTGGGAAGGGACACCCATACCTACGATGGGCCCAACCCATAATTCCTCAACTTGTCACTCCACCACCGCCTTCAAAGACCCATCAACCCCTGCCAGCTGCCATGACAAACGAACAAACACTTCAGGACACAACAGCTATCCTGAACCTTGAACAAACACCATGAACCCACATAAAACAAACACCACGAACAACCACCAAACAACAAAAACAACACCAGAACAAACACAATGACAAAACTATAACCAACACAACAAACAGAATACAAACCAACTTCAGGGCGGGAGGGCGGGAGAAACCACCTCCGTGATGGCACAAGCTCCGACTGACTCCGACAAGACACAACCCCCCAATTCAAAACCTGCAAGACCACCCACAATGCTGCCTACACCAATCAAGTAAGTAACCACCCCCCATCCCCTTTTCCTTGCCTATACTCCACCCAAATTACACTCTCTGCCTCGTCTGCACGCCCCAGTCATGCTGGCCCTCCCTTATACTTCGCTCAGTCCAGGCCCTGACTTACAACAGATTTTACACACAGATCTACCTGCACCGTTAAACAACAAAGGAAAACACAAGTGCATTAAATACCTATTTGGCCTTCTCTGCTTCCATAGAGCTTCTCTGACTGGAAGTTTGTCTGTTTCCTCTTCTGTCTGTTGAGCAAGTGACTCTAGAACAATCTAGCAGGGAGATTTACACAGGCATAAATGTGAAACTGGCTGGGATTGGTTAAGGCTCTGTACAGTGTGAGGATGGCTGTGATTGGCTCACCTATGTACTAACTCTTAAAGGTATATTTTCCTTTTCTGCTTCTGCTAACATAATGAATATATAAATGTCATATAAAATTCAAAGACATAAATTACAGCAATGATTCTGCTTTTGGCTTTAACATATGCACATATACACTGTACTGAGGTTATTGGCTGGTTTGGTATACATATATGTGAACCATATTAACAACCTAGGACCTGTCTTAGCTGGCCAGCTACATTCCATCCCTATCAGTACTTGGGGTCCACAATACCTCTGTTCACACTTGGTTTACTGTGTACCCCCATCATCAAACTCATAAGTCCCCTTTCAGACAGGGCGGACCCGCCAGCAGCTTTGCTTGCTCAGTGGGGGATCTCTCCACTGATCTCTGCTGAGCAAGCAGATGATAGGACTGTGTCCGCTCCGCTGCCGCAGAGCGGACACAGACACAGCCTGCTTTTTCCTATGGGGTGGTCGGATGGAAAAGTACCACCTGTCCGTTTCCACCTGACTGTCATCCGATCCGCCAGACGGATGGGGAACGGATCCCCAACAGTCTGTTTTTGGCATACAGGATCGGGTCACATGCCGGCATCTGACACCCACCGGTCTATAGAGGTCTATGGATAGTCCGATGGGGTCCGCCCGAAAAACTTACAGGCGGACCCGATCGGACCATCAGTGTGAAAGGGGCGTATTTGTGTGGTGGTAGATCCCCCTCTCCCCACTCACGTGTGCCTGTATGTTTTAGTGCTGATATGTTTCCTCTATATGTCATACTGTTAATGTTTGAATGTAAATGAAAAACCCAATTAAAAAAAATGTATGTGGAAAAATAATTCAATAAACCTTTAACTTATAAACATAATTGTCTCTGCTTGTTATTAAAGTATTTTGACTTGTGTGTGATGTGTCAATAACAGCTTTATGTAAGTGGGTCTCCCCTGCCTTTAATCAGTTTTTTCCGTTGCCAATGCTGCCACCAATGTCCACAGAAAAATTCAGTTTTTCGTGGATTTTCCAGCATGACTGATAAACTGATAAACGACCCGTCTATGGCCTGCATTAGTCCTGGAGAGTGTTTACTTTGGGTCAGGGGCGGACTGATAACTCATGGGGCCCCCAGTCCATAGGGGATCATGGGGCCCCTGTGTCCTTGCCCAAACTCAAAAAAGCCTATGAAAAAGGTACCAAGGGCATCTCATGAGGCCCCCTACTGACCCCGGGCCCTCGGGCAGTGCCCAAGTTTCCAAATGGTCAGTCCGCCCTTTCTTTGGGTGAGTTGTCAGCCCACTGATTCCATGATACATATGGATACAGGAGGCATTGATACGAAGCTAATGGCCTGAAACATTTTTAATTTAGATTTACAGCCTCTGTTTTTATCAATATTTGTTTATTCAGCTGGGGATCTAAAGGGATAGTCTGGCCCAGTGGTGTAGCATAGGGGTGGTTGCCCTGGGCACAAAATTTTAAGGGGCTCAAAATTTCAGCAGGCAGGCAGCGATGATTGGGCACAAGGCGATGAGGGAGGAGATTGTCACAGCCCTTTCTTGAGAATGTGGAAATAGTGGAGGGGAAGGAGTTAGAGCTGTACCTACCTGATCCACGCATGCATCTATAGACACACACCTTGTGTCACCCGCCAGCTGCCTACAGTGAGGAACAAAAGTATTTGAACACCCTGCGATTTTGCAAGTTCTCCCACTTAGAAATCATGGAGGGGTGCGAAATTCACATTGTAGGTGCGTTCCCACTCTGAGAGAATTAAAAAAAAAAAATTCAGGAAATCACATTGTATGATTTTTAAAGAATGTATTTGTCTTGCACTGCTGAACAGAAGTATTTGAACACCTGAGAAAATCTGTGTTAATATTTGGTACAGAAGCCTTTGTTTGCAATTACAGAGGTCAAACGTTTCCTGTAGTTCTTGACCAGGTTTGCACTGCAACAGGGATTTTGGCCCACTCCTCCACACAGATCTCCTCTAGATCTGTCAGGTTTCGGGGCTGTCGCTGAGCAACACGGAGTTTCAGCTCCCTCCAAAGATGTTCTATTGGATTTAGGTCTGGAGACTGGCTAGGCCACTCCAGAACCTTGATATGCTTCTTACGGAGCCACTCCTTGGTTATCCTGGCTGTGTGCTTCAGGTCATTGTCATGTTGGAAGACCCAGCCACGACCCATCTTCAATGTTCTGACTGAGGGAAGGAGGTTGTTGCTCAAAATCTCACAATAAATGGCCCCATTCATCCTCTCCTTAATACAGTGCAGTCATCCTGTCCCCTTCGCAGAAAAGCACCCCCAAAGCATGATGTTACCACCCCCATGCTTCACAGTAGGGATGGTGGTCTTGGGATGCAACCCATCCTTCTTTTTCCTCCAAACACGACGAGTGAAGTTTTGACCAAAAAGTTCTACTTTGGTCTCACCTGACCACATGACTTTCTCCCATGCCTCCTCTGGATCATCCAGATGGTCACTGGCAAACTTTAGACGGGCCTGGACATGTGATGACTTGAGCAGGGGAACCTTCCGTGTAATGCATGATTTGAAACCATGACGGCGTAGTGTTCCACCGACAATGACCTTTGAAACTGTGGCCCCAGCTCTCTTCATGTCATTGACCAGCTCCTCCCTTGTCGTTCTGGGCTGATTCCTCACCTTTCTTATCATCAGTGATACCCCACGAGGTGAGATCTTGCATGGAGCCCCAGTCCGAGGGAGACTGACAGTCGTCTTTAGCCTCTTCCGTTTTCTAACAATTGCTCCAACAGTTGATCTATTTTCACCAAGCTGCTTGGCAATTGCCCCGTAGCCCTTTCCAGCCTTATGGAAGTCCACAATTTTGTCTCTGGTGTCTTTTGACAGCTCTTTGATCTTGCCCATGGTAGTAGTTGGCGTCTGACTGACTGTGGGGTGGACAGGTGTCTTTAAAGAACTCAGACAGGTGCTACTAAGTTAGATTAATGAGTGGAGTAGAGGTGGACTTTTTAAAGGCACAGTAACAGGTCTTTGAGAGCCAGAAGTCTTGCTGTTTCTTAGGTGTTCAAATACTTATGTTCAGCAGTGCAAGACAAATAAATTCTTTAAAAATCATACAATTTCCTGAATTTTTTTTTTTTTTAATTCTGTCTCTCAGAGTGGGAATGCACCTACAATGTGAATTTCAGACCCCTCCATGATTTCCAAGTGGGAGAACTTGCAAAATCGCAGGGTTTTCAAATACTTCTGTTCCTCACTGTATACCGTATTGTGTGTGTCTGACACATGATCAGGGCTAGGTACAAAATTCCTTGATGTCACTGCACCAAATCCAAATTTTTCTTCATTCATATATTTCTCAGTCAAAGGGGTAATAGTTACTTTTTGGACTCAGGGAGTACTAACTGTCCACGGATTAGGGGGCGCAATACTTGCTATGCCCCGAGCACTGGCAACTGATGCCATGCTACTGATTTGGCCCATTTAGAGATATTGTCTCTCGAATACACTTGTAAGAGTCAATTTTTTTTTAGTAGATACGTTGAGGTGTTGTCACCTAAAGGAATGGACACGTTGAAGCTTAGTGGATGTAGCAGTTTGTGCATCAAGAGAGTTTGCCATGTCAAGGAGTGCAGACTAACCCAACTGAACAACAAAGTCTTCAGCATAAAGACCTAGCTTTTCTCCTTTGCATCCTATGGTAATTCCTCTGAGCTCTGGTGTTTGATATGTTAGGTGAGTGCTTCTATAGCAAAGGCAAACAGCAATGGAGAATAGGGGCAAACCTATCAGGTGCCCCTTTGTAATGTAAATCATTCAGATGTGGCGTTGTTCAGGGAAATCAGAGAGAGTTATTTTTTGAGAGTTGCATAAGTGTCCAGTCCATGATTTTGGTTTTGTTGATTTATTAGGGGATTTCAACTTGGATAGGGAAATAGGGATTATGGGATGCCCAATTTGGCTTGAACCAATGGAAGGGGGACACTTCCATCCAAAAAAAAGCAGATCCTGGACTGTTCTTTTCCTGAAAGCCGTCAATCGTTGCGGATCAGTAGCAGCTGCCCCTTAAGGGCGAAGAACTGTGGCAGCACCCAAATATTGCAAAGTTCCCCTTTAAACTTTAGCATTTCTAAAAGCATCTGTTTACAGAACCAGGTCATCAGCTCACTTCCTCCCCCTCATTTCCAGTGGCACAATGTGTTCCAGTCTAGCAGCTGACACCCTAACTTTCAGTTGATGTTATTTTATCTAAATGTGAAACCCGCAAAGGCTATATCCTGAACTGCTCAGAATGAATTTTAAAGGTACAAAAAAGCAAAGAGGAAATATATGCATTGTGACCTAATTTTAATATATACATCATGTAAGATGCTTTTCAAGGCACTTAGCTTGCAGACACGAGTCTGGCTAGGTCAACCAGCTGGTAAATAAAAAGCTTGTTTTCCTGAAGTTTGTGTCCGGAGTTTTCCTGGAATTCCCAAAGTTGCCATTACAGAACTAGGAACCCCTCAAAAATCACTTCTTTTCTCATAGCTACTTGCAGGGGAGTCTTCTCTCTCCTTATGGAGCTGCTTCCAGCTCTACAGCCTGCAGGCACTACCAGCCCCCCAGGCCTCTCGGAAGATCTCCCGGATCATGGATAAAGGATTTAGCTCAATGCTGTCCTTGGAAAGCTTGCTACATTTGGCTGTCTTTCCCCTTTTAGATCCTGAAGTGTGCTGCTGTACTCGCACTCTCCTCTTTGCTCCCTGCTGCTCCAGGGCTTGATCCCATCCGCGCTTCTCCACACAATGTTTCCTGCTGAGCCAGCTTGAGCCCAGCCTAGAGGCCACCCCCCCCCCCCGCCCCCCAGACCTAGAGGACACCGACAGTCTCCTCAGGACTCCATCTTCCACCTGACTCTCCCACAAGCTTCCTCTGATTGGATGAGTCAGAGGTTGTGACATCATCAGCCTGCCTCTCTGACTCAGCCAATCAATGGAAGCTTTGTATTCATTGATAGAATACATCACTTACTCTGATTGACTGAGCACCACTGTGATAGAATCTAGTGTGTTCCGGGGTCTGAGACTGGAAGTCTTGGCTCACATCTGGAACACAGTGCGTTATGCTGTATGTATGTATAAAACAGTGTAGCGCAACAAAAAAACAATCATCAATCAAACAAAATAAATAGAAATCCCAGTGTCCAAAAATCAATATGTGATGTCCAAATCAGGGGCGGACTGACAACTCATGGGGCCCCCGGGCAATAGGGGATCATGGGGCCCCTGTGTCCTTGCCCAAACTCAAAAATGCCTATGAAAAAGGTACCAGGGGCATCTCATGGGGCCCCCTACTTACCATATGGTCAGTCCGCCCCGGGTCCAAATCTTCTCAAATGTTATTAATGTTCAATGACTTAAGAAGTGATGATATACTAATTCTTCAACATCTTCACCAGCATCACTAATGTGAAAACTTCCACCAAGTAAACTGGCCGCTCACCCTAAGGAAACGACCTCTGAGCTAACAGAAGGTCAGAAGCATTTTCCCTTTAGGAAGGGCATATATTAATATGGATGCCGCTTTTCCTCCTCTGTTTCCACTGCTAGAATGTACATCTCTCATATAAAAATAGATAAAAAGCAGCCTACAGTGTGTACTGAAACATGAGACATCATGGCGCCGCTCAGAAGCTGAGTGTCAAAGGAATCACCTCACCGACAGATGTAGGGGAGCGGTGCCCCAGTATCAGTCCAGATGCTTACATAGAGAAGAAAAGACACCGCTCTCACCTCTTGTGCAGTCCCATGTGTAGAGGATGGCCTCAGCCATCATGCTGGCCACGCCCTCTGATGTGTTTCACCCCACCCACCGGGGGCTTGATCACAGAGGAGTGCAAGACAACAGGTGCTCTGAGCATTTATGTGCATCATTGGCCACAAATGATGACAGTTGTGTGGTAAAGGGATGTGATTATGGAAATAGCATAGCTCCACCCCCTACACGCATTACATCCAAGGCAAGACTTCCGCCTTCCGCTATGCAATTGACGTCATCCCGCAGCCATCTTGCTGACTTGTGTCAAGCTTGTGTATGCCTATCACACCGCACTAATGAGTGCTTCATCCTGTAAGTTTTATCTACTTTCTAGCTTTTTAGAGTATTAGGTCCTTTTTTTTCAATGATTTTCCACTATCACGCCTAAAATAGTTTCATTTGTATTCAAAATCTATTTTTTTTTTTGCTGTTTCCAGTGTTCTGTAATTGTAATGGTATGTTGTGCAGTGAAGTAACTAGCTGGAGAAAAAAAATTGCTACATCAAATGGTTTATCCCATTACACTAATGCAGGCCATAGATGGGTCGAAAATCGGCCGATTTTTCGGCCGAAAATAAAATCGGCCGCTTTTCGGATCATTAGTGGGCTAATTGTTTGGCCGTTTTTCGGTATTTTGGCAGATTTTTTTTATCGGTAAAGTTGGAAAAAAATCGGCCGATTTTGCCGATCGGCCGATTTTCGCGGCAATGATGGGCAAATCGGTCGATCTTTTACTGATAAAAAAACCTGCACATGAGCCGTGTCCTGCAAGAGGAAGACAAAAAGTAGAAGAAAAAAGAAGAAGAGGATGAAGAGGAAGAAGAAGAAGAAGAGGATGAAGAAGAAGAAGAGGATGAAGAAGAGGATGAAGAAGAAGAGGATGAAGAAGAGGATGAAGAAGAAGAGGACGAAGAAGAAGTAGAAGAAGAGGATGAAGACGAAGAAGAGGATGAAGACGAAGAAGAGGATGAAGAAGAAGAAGAGGATGAAGAAGAAGAAGAAGAGGATGAAGAAGAAGAGGATAAAGAAGAAGAGGAAGTAGAGGATGAAGAAGAAGAAGAGGAAGAAGAAGAGGATGAAAAAGAGGATGAAGAAGAAGAGGAAGATGAAGAAGATGAAAAAGAGGATGAAGAAGGTGAAGAAGAGGATGAAGAAGAAGAAGAGGATGAAGAAGAAGAAGAGGAAGAAGAAGAAGAGGATGAAGAAGGAAAAATCGGCCGATTTTCGACCCGTCTATGGCCTGCATAAGTTGTTCTCTTCCGCTTGTTTTTTCATCCCATGTGACAAGCAAGTACCTCCATGTGTGGGGGACCCTTAATTAAAAACTAGTCTTCCGGAGAGATGAAATCTGTCCCTCTGGACTAATAAATTCTGTTGTTCTGATGCTGGTGAAAGCAATGATTGACTCAGCTACAGAAATGATTCACCGTGATGAAAAATCATTCCGTTCTCTCATTGTTTTCTGTGTGATGAGCAGGGGCGGACTGACCATTTGGAAACTCGGGCAATGCCCGAGGGCCCGGGGTCAGTAGTGGGCTCCATGAGATGCCCCTGGTACCTTTTTCATAGGCTTTTTTGAGTTTGGGCAAGGACACAGGGGCCCCATGATCCCCTATTGCCCGAGGGCCCCATGAGTTGTCAGTCCGCCCCTGGTGATGAGTAAATGTTGAACTCTTTTGTAGTAGCTGAACATACATGGAGGCTGGTCAGTTTTTTCAACTCCAGCACCTCCAGCACCTCCAGCAAGTACCACCAGCAATGAAAGTACTTAATGGCAAGGAGTGCTGGGGTGTGCTGGAGAGTCTATTGATGCTGGCTGCTGGGGGAGAAACTCTTGATGAGGTTGGGGTCTATTGGTGCGTAAGGGTCAGTTGTTGCTGGAAGGGATCTACTGTTGAGGGGGGGGTCTGTTGTTGGTGGCTACCGAGAGATTTATTGTTGCTGGAAGGGATCTATTGTTGCTGGAGGGGGTCTATTGTTGCTGGGGATGCTTTTGTTGCTGGCAGCAGGGGATCTTTTTAGTGCTTTTTATGTGTTCTTTAGTAAATTCCATACAAATTACTTAACACCACAAATGATACTTGGTTCTGTATTCAATAAAAAGGGTGGTACCGGTAGGTGGGTAGGCAGTAGAACCAAAGGATGGTGCTCGTCGGTGGGTAGGGGCAGGAGCAGGGGCGGACTGACAAACCATGGGGCCCCCGGGCAATAGGGGATCATGGGGCCCCTGTGTCCTTGCCCAAACTCAAAAAAGCCTATGAAAAAGGTACCAGGGGCATCTCATGGGGCCCCCTACTGACCCCGGGCCCTCGACCAGTGCCCGAGTTTCCAAATGGTCAGTCCACCCCTGGGCAGGAGACAAGGGGTGACTCAGAAAGGGGGAGTTCCTGCACCTATTCTCTGAGGAAAAAAAGCCCTGTATGGAGGAATCTGCTCTTTCAGAAACCTATAAATAAATGTACTGGTGTGATACTATGTGCTGATACAAAAATAATAAAATAAAATAAATAAAAAAACCCTGACGCCAAAGTATACTTTCTCCCCCGAAATTCCAAAATGCACAGTCCAACTTTTATTCAGCGTCTCTGTATATAAAACACCCAGTAGTGCCAGCCTCAGATGAAGTCGGAAGTGACGAAACGCGTCAGAGCGTGACGTCGGACGTAAACCGGAAGTTACGGAGCAGCCATTTTGGAAAAGGGTTTTCATACTGTTTGCCAGTTCTACACATACTGAGACACCTTGTCTGTCTTGTAAGCACAATTTATTAAAGACGCTATATCCCTACCATTGCCTACTACACTATGTTGGTTGTACTTTGCTACATGTTACGATGCCATTACCCAAGACCCTGCATTCACTATTCAGTACACACAACATGGAAATGCAGTTATTTTCGTAAATATAAACTGCTAATTACATTTTCTAATCAGCAGTCTTGTGACTTCTATCAGTGTCCAGCAGCAGAGCCCTGGTTAAAGCTTGTAGGAGGACTTTTCAATTTCCCCTGATTGTCCTATGAGGCTGCATAACCCCTGACCTCTGGACAGCGCTGATAGGCCCTGACCTGATCACATACACTCTCCCAAGAAAAAAATAAACTCTCTAGCAATACACACCAAACTGAGAATGTGCAGCTTTCTCACAAGTCTCTGTTCTATCAGCAGATAGATTGGGGACGGTATAAGAAGAGGAGGATCAGAGAAGACAGAATCAAACATCCTTTTTACACAATGCGGAGGATTAACCCCTTAGCTTCCACATTGAGTATAACAAGCATGTTTTACTGCATATACAGACTGATTTTACTGTTGTGGGTTTAGTAACACTTTAAGAACTCTAACCAAGCCCCTTTTAAGCCTCACCCAATATTTAGCACAATTTAAACCACGCCCACGTTTTGCCTCGGCACGCTACACCCACCGCTTTTTGGTATCTTTCTTGATGTCTAGGGCCCACTTTAGATCTTGCACATGGGCCCACTGATTTCATGATACGCCCCTGGTCCAAACACATTTTCTCTAAATATTGCATGTGATCCCGAAAACTGTCAAATCATTATACAATTTTGCAGCATTAAACTCGATTCACGGAAGGAAATAATTAATTAAAGGCATGCAATAGTTAAGTAGTGGTCCAGGCATGCGGTGCTTAGGGAATGTAAAATTATATTAGCCAATTTTGAGAAGTTTCTGCCTTTTTGGATCAGTTCTCGCAACAGTAATGCATAGAAACCCAAATTTGGAAAGTGGAGTGGAGGTGGATTCCTTTGTATCCCGAACAATTCTTCTGGCAGTTATGGCTGCAATCTTTCTTGGTCTACTTGGCCTTGGCTTGGTATCAAGAGATCCCTGAACTTTCCACTTCTTAATAGGTGATTTAACAGTACTGATTGGCATATTCAAGGCTTTAAACATCTTTTTATGTCCTTTTCCATCTTTATAAAGTTCCATTACCTTGTTACGCAGGACTTTTGACAGTTTTTTTCCGATCCCCATGGCTCAGTATGTAGCCTAGTCAGTGCTTCCATGTAAGAGCTAACAAACTCATTGACTATTTATACACTGACACTAATTGCTATTTAAAAAGCCACAGATGTGGGACATTAACCTCTAATTGTCATTTTAACCCGTGTGTGTCACCTTGTGTGTCTGTACCAAGGCCAAACATTCCAGGGGGCGGAGACTTCTGATCCAGGGGGTGGATACTTCTGATCCAGGGGGCGGAGGCTTCTGATCCGGGCCATTTGGGTGATTTCTGTTATCATTAAGATTTAAAAAGGAGCCAAACAACTATTTGATAATAAATGGCTTCATATAATCATCATCCTTCAATAAAAGAGCATTTTTCAGTCATATTTTCAATTTCAATGTCAGAATATCACAATTTCTGCTAGGGTATGTAAACTTTTGAGCACAACTGTACATACACACATATACATACACAGACACATGTACACACACACACACATACAGACACATGTATACACACACAGGCACGTACAGACACGCATACACACAGATCAGGGTGGACTGACAACTCATGGGGCCCCCGGGCAATAGGGGATCATGGGGCCCGTGTCCTTGCCCAAACTCAAAAAAGCCTATGAAAAAGGTACCAGGGGCATCTCATGGGGCCCGATACTGACCCCGGGCCCTCGGGCAGTGCCCAAGTTTCCAAATGGTCAGTCCGCCCCTGACACAGATACATGTACATACACAGAAATACACATGCACAGACACATGTACATACACACAGACACAAGTACATACATACACAGACACATGTACATACATACACAGACACATGTACATGCACACAGACACATGTACACACACACAGACACAGGTACAGATATACACATGTACATACACACACACAAATGTACACGTACACACACACACACCACCGCCCCCCTCCCCATAAAAAGTTGCAGTACTTTGTTGTTCACTCACAGATCCAGGTACTGCACTCTAGGGGGAGGCAGAGAGCACAGCACACACTCCTTGCTTTGCTTTCACTGCGCTCAGCTATTGAGCAGTCTGACGGCTCCCAGTGCCAATGACAGATCCTGCCTAGCTCTGAGCCTGCTCAGCGAGACGACCCTGGGTGACACACTCGCCCCACCATCATTTCCACTCGCCATTGGTGAGCAGGCGAGTGGAAATTTCAAGCCCTGATCAGGGGCGGACTGACAACTCATGGGGCCCCCAGGCAATAGGGGATCATGGGGCCCCTGTGTCCTTGCCCAAAACTCAAAAAAGCCTATGAAAAAGGTACCAGGGGCATCTCATGGGGCCCCCTACTGACCCCGGGCCCTCGGGCAGTGCCCAAGTTTCCAAACGGTCAGTCCGCCCCTGGCCCTGATATAATGTATATGCATACCACAATGGTCTAATCCCTTGTTAGAACATATGTCATATGTAGTGGGGATACTTTACTTTTTCACAATTATTTTTTAGAGATATCTTCCCAATGACATCATTGATCTTTTTAGCTATCTATAAGGCTCCATGTACCTGCAGCTGATACCTCACGTTTATGAGCGTTTCTGCATTTTTTTCAGCAGCCCCTGAACTCTCCCTAATGTTTTCCTATGTGTCCATGTACACAGAGTCATTTACAGGCAGTTGAGTTTACAGTCGTTTTTTTGAACGCACCAAACTTGCATTCAGGAGTAGATTTTATCAGCGTTTCAAATGCCAAACACTTGAAAAAATGCGGCTAACCATGTTTGTATGCATTTGCGTTTCAAAGTGTTTTTTAACTGTTCCATGTCCAGATGCTGTCCAGAGCCTTTTTTCATCATCAGAAATGCATGCAAAGCGTTTTCCATGTATTCAAATGGACCCGGTACACCAGCGCAGTCAGTTCCAGGTTTCGCGTGAAGGAAAAAATGGTAGAACGTGCCGCATTATGCTCATAATGGGATCCATAGTGAATACAACCAGAAAAGACAGGTCATCTCAACACATACTGCTCTCTCTGCTTCTGCTCTCTCTATTTCTCAGAAAATGTCTGAAATAGTTAATTATTTACTATTTTTCAGTGCATTCTGGGCATTTGGGAAGGTCTCCTGAGGTTATCTACTAAAAATGCTTCTAAATGCAAACGCACATAAACGGGGTATGCAAACGCGGCTAAACTGACGTTTTTTAACCTACGTCTTCCAGCAGTCAGTTTCTATCGTTCAGAAGTGTTTTCCAAACGCCCCGTGTACATGAGCCATAAGAAGGTAATTCTTCCCAATGACCACAAATATAAGGAGCATGCTTCCCACTGACCATCACACTAATGTATCATGAGTTGTAGATATAGTCATTTGTAGTAGGGTTCCCTGAGACCCGAAAGTTATTTCAAGAATTCCTCTGTGTTGAAAATGTTGAGAAAGGCCTGAAAGTGAAACTAAAGGCAAAACTTTCATTTTCATTTTGGATAGAGTAATGGGGGTTATAATCCCTTTCAGGTTTTTTTTGTCCCATTGGGGAGATATACCTTCATGATAATGGTAAACAGGACAAATAGAGAGGGTGAATCTCCCTAACGGGGGCACAGACTGGAATAAAAACCTAAAAGATGTTCTAACACCTCTCCACACTATCCAAAAGTAAAAAAAAGGTTTTTCCTTTAGTTATATTATTATTATTATTATACAGTATTTATAAAGCGCCAATAGTTCGCTCAGCGCTGTACATTACAGAGGGGGACAGAACATGTGACAGAACAATACCAATACAATGCAAAACATGAGGGGATTGAGGGCCCTGCTCTTTCGAGCTTACAATCTTAAGTAATTAAAAATAATCTTTCTAAATGTCAAATATTGAAAGAAAATGGTATAAAAAAAATTACACACACACACACATATATATATATATATATATATATATATATATATCAGGGGCGGACTGACCATTTGGAAACTCGTGCCCGAGGGCCCGGGGTCAGTAGGGGGCCCCATGAGATGCCCCTGGTACCTTTTTCATAGGCTTTTTTGATTTTGGGCAAGGACACAGGGGCCCCATGATACCCTATTGCCCGGGGGCCCCATGAGTTGTCAGTCCGCCCCTGATATATATATATATATATATATACCCTTCTTCCATCAATAAAAAAGACCATGATGTACAAGAAGGGTGTTTATATATGTGTGTGATTTTTTTTTTTATACCATTTTCTTTCAATATTTGACATTTAGAAAGATATTTTTTATTTACTTCATTAATTTAGTTGTTTTTGATACACCGTGTATGTCCTGTGAAAGCAGATTCACTTTGACTGGTATTCTAGTCATCTTTTTTCTTTTGTAATAATCCATCTGCTGCAGGGACCGCACTGACTCGGCAGATTTCTGCGGTTTAGACCATGTTACCTCTTTATTAGCAATAAAAACTGACAGGGGTTCCTATTCTTCTTCCCTGTATTCATCCCATCCCTGGATATCGCACGAGATACTGTATAATAACACACGGTGTCATACACACAGAGACATGTACAGATACACACACACACACATGTACACGTACACACACCACATATTTCCATGAAATACTGCATGCTTTATTTTAGTAGCGATTTTTTTGTGAATTGCAAAAAAAAGTGAAAAACGCTATGAGGTATTTTACTATGGAAAATATTGCTTTGTGAATGGAGCCCAGTACCCTACAACAGACACAGTAATGACTTAATTGATGTTTATGTTCCAGTTTTCAACAGCAGGGGGTGAACTTGAGACATTGTTCTCTACCCTTTGACAACTGGTAGGAGAGGCTGTAGCAGGCGTGTAACAGCTTGGATTGCAACTGCAGCACTACAGGTTAGGCGAGCTTGGCCTTTATATGGTGTGCATTATTCTTGGACAGAAGGAGCTATAAAGTATTAATCAAATTATTATCAAAAGTGATTTTTCTAAAAATATTCAGTTAAAGAGCCAAATCGCATTTGTCTCTTGTGACGAAGCAGAACTCTTGCATGTTAAAGCGGAGTTCCACTCACTCTGTAAAAAAATAAAAGTCAGCAGCTACAAAAAACTGTAGCTGCTGACTTTTTAAAAACAGCCACTTACCTGTCCCACAATCCCACGTTGCCCCCGCCGCAGTCCGTTTCACTTGTCGTCCTGTATTCCAGGCTCCGGCATCTTCAGTGTGGGCACCCGGCTGTGACAGCTTGCGGCTTCACAGCCGGGAGCCCACTGCGCATGTGCGAGTAGTGCTGCGCTTCATGAATGGCCCATTTGTCTTCTGGGACCTGTCAAGTGTCGGGGAGGGAGGACAACTTCCGTTGCTGATTGCCTAGGCGTTCGCAGTGGAAGTGAGAGCGGGTACCTGTCAAATTCTGGTACCCGTTCCCCCCCCCTCCCCAAAGGTGCCAATCCTTAATGGGGAGTGGGGGACCAATCTTTTGGGTGGAACTCCGCTTTGAGTAGAAATCCCATTCCTTCCTATGTGACTGCTTCACATCTATGCATTGCAGTTTAGTGTGAAAGACGAAGGGAAACTGTATGGACCCATTTACACCTAAATGTGTAAAAAAGGTATGTTATGATGTTATGCAGGGCACTTTTTCTCAGCAAATAGGTGCAGGTACTACCCCCTTCCGAGTCACCCCTTGTTTCTGCCCCCTACTCACCTCCAAGTACCATCTCTTGGTTCCACCCCCTACCCTACTCCCAATACTGCCCCTTCTAGAGAATACAGAACCAAGTGTTGTGGTGCTAAATAATTGGTACGGAATTTGTAAAATAGATCACCTGCAGCCAGCAACAGTAGACCCCCCCCCCCCAGCAACAATATACTCCCCACATCAAAATATCCTTCCAGCAACAATAGAGTCCTGCCACCAACAAAATATTTCCCAGCAGCCAGCATCAATACACCCTCCAGAAGCTAACAATAATATATCCCCACCAGCAACCATAGATCCCCCAGCAACAATAGATCCCGCAGCACACCCTAGCATCCCTTGCTATTCAGTGCTGGAGGTGCCAGAAGTGAATTCCCCTGCATTTCCGCTGAAAGAAAAGCCCTGCTCTTATGTCTTCATTGGCCGTAAAGCTGAAATCCAGGTTTGGCTGTTTTTTGCATAGCAGTAGTAGCGATGCCTACAACAATGATTTCTGGCTTTGATGAAAATAGGCTGGGTATGGCACATACATAGTTACATTGGTCAAAGCTGCACCAATGTATCTATGTAAAAACTGACATGCCTGGAACTCAGCTTTAACCCCTTGCCCTCCAGAGGATTTCCCCCCTTCCTGACCAGGCCATTTTTTGCATTATGGCGCTGCGTTACTTTAACTGACAATTGCGCGGTCATGCAATGCTGCACCCACATTAAATTTACATCCTTTTTTTCCCCATGAATAGAGCTTTCTTTTGGTGGTATTTGATTGCCTGTGCATTTTTTATTTTTTTGCGCTATAAAAAAAAAAACCCGACAATTCTGAGGAAAAAAAACAATATTTTTGACTTTTTGCTATTAAACATGTCCAGTAAAAAAAATTTAAAAAATCTAATTTCATCACAAATTTCGGCCAAAATGTATTCTGCTCCATGTCTTTGCTAAAAAAATCCCAATACGTGTAAATTAATTGGTTTACGTGAAAATTATAGCGTCTACAAATGGCGGTATATATACTGAGATTTTTTTTTTAGCAGTGATCAGCGACTTATACCAGGACTGCAGCGGGCATTCTGACACTGGCGGGGACTGACTTGGTGTCACTGACATCACCAGTGACACCAATACAGTGATCAGTGCTAATAAAAAGCATTGACACTGTACACGAGGCGTCAATTTTGCTGCGACGCGACGCAAACACTTCAGTGTGAACAGCACTGTTTGCTGCCATATGTAGAATTTTCATAGGAGTTTGAGTGTTAAAAGCGCTTCCCAAATGCCTGTCTAATGCCTGCTAACAAAGCTAGTGTGAACTTAGCCTTAGGAATGCATTTTTGCCATGAACAGCTTCTCTTCCATATTCTGATCACACAAGAAACTTTAAAGCTGAACCCCAGACAAACAGCTGAAATACACATCTGTGAACTGCTGTAGGGCCCCTTCACACTAGATGCATGTTAAAATTGCTTTTGCATGCGGGCTACTGCCCCGATGTGTGCAGGCAGTGGGGACTAGGGTGGGGGGTGAGGTTGTTGCCTTGCATTGTTACAATGCCTGTTCAGCCATCTTTGTGATTTATACACCTCTTCCAGGCAGCACAGCCAGAAAGGTTCTTCCCCATCTTCAGGTTAACTTATCCCCCCCCCCCCATCCTTTCACTGTACATTCACACACAGCATCCATGAATACAGTTTTCCTTCCTGTCTTTGTTGCCCCGTAATCAGTGTTGTGATTTAATGGCAAATGACATCGTCAGTCACTGGCAGAAAGCTTTGTTCATCTGAATATACAGAATGTAAAGTTTAAACTGGCGCTATATAAATGCCTGCAATAAAAAATAAAAATATCTTTGACTGCCAGAAGGAGGGTTCTGCAAGACGTCCTGTGTATGTAGGTCACCCTGGAAACTACAGTGCCTTGAAAAAGTATTCATACCCCTTGAAATTTTCCACATTTTGTCATGTTACAACCAAAAGCGTAAATGTATTTTATTGGGATTGGATGTGATAGACCGACACAAAGTGGCACATAATTGTGAAGTGGAAGGAAAATGATAAATGGTTTTCAACATTATTTACAAATAAATCTGTGAAAAGTGTGGCGTACATTTGTATTCAGCCCCCCGGAGTCAATACTTTGTAGGACCCCCTTTCGCTGCAATTACAGCTGCAAGTCTTTTTGGGGATGTCTCTACCAGCTTTGCACATCTAGAGAGGGACGTTTCTGCTCATTCTTCTCTGCAGAATAGCTCAAGCTCTGTCAGATTGGATGGAGAGCGTCTGTGAACAGCATTTCTCAAGTCTTAGCACAGATTTTTAAGTGGATTTAGGTCTGGACTGTGACTGGGCCATTCTAACACATGAATATGCTTTGATCTAAACCATTCCATTGTAGCTCTGGCTGGATGTTTCGGGTCGTTGTCCTGCTGGAAGGTGAACCTCCGCCCCGGTCTCAAGTCTTTTGCAGACTAACAGGTTTTCTTCTAAGATTGCCCTGTATTTGGCTCCATCCATCTTCCCATCAACTCTGACCAGCTTCCCTGTCCCTGCTGAAGAAAAGCATCCCCACAACATGATGCTGCCACCACCATGTTTCACGGTGGGGATGGTGTGTTCTGGGTGATGTGCAGTGTTGTTTTTCTGCCACACAGCGTTTTGCTTTTAGGCCAAAAAGTTCAATTTTGGTCTCATCTGACCAGGGCACCTTCTTCCACATGTTTGCTGTGTCCCCCACATGGCTTCTCACAAACTGCAAATGGGATTTCCTGTGGCTTTCTTTCAACAATGGCTTTCTTCTTCCCACTCTTCCATAAAGGGCAGATTTGTGGAGTGCAGGACTAATAGTTGTCCTGTGGACAGATTCTCCTACCTGAGCTGTGGATCTCTGCAGCTCCTCCAGTTACCATGGGCCTCTTGGCTGCTTCTCTGATTAATGCTCTCCTTGCCCGGCCTGTCAGTTTAGGTGGACGGCCATGAATTGGTAGGTTCGCAGTTGTGCCATACTCTCCATTTTTGGATGGTGGGTTGAACAGTGCTCTGTGAGATGTTCAAAGCTTGGGATTTTTTTTATAACCTAAACCTGCTTTAAAAGTCTCTACAGCTTTATCCCTGACCTGTCTGGTGTGTTCCTTGGCCTTCATGATGCTGTTTGTTCACTAATGTTCTCTAACAAACCTCTGAGGCCTCCAAAGAACAGCTGTATTTATACTGAGATTAAATTACACACTAATTAGGTGACTTCTGAAGGCAATTGGTTCCACTAGATTTTAGTTAGGGGTATCAGAGTAGAGGGGCTGAATACAAATGCACGCCACACTTTTCGAGTACTTATTTGTAAGAAATTTTAAAAATCATTTAGCATTTTCCTTTCACTTCACAATTATGTGAAACTGTGTTCATCTATCACATAAAATCCCAATAAAATATATATATGCTTTTGGTTGTAACATGACAACATGTGGAAAATTGCAAGGGGTATGAATACTTTTTAACTATACATGTACCAAGAGACTTTAGCATACCTGCACAGAGTGTGTGTGGGAAGGATTATGGGAGGGTAGGCAAAGCGATGGGTAAAAGAAGAGCCAGAGGGGGGCAGAGCTGGGCCGGGACTGACACTGCTAAACTAATCAGAACTAAACTGCTAAACTGGTGACATCAGCACTGCCTTAACTGCAACTACAAGTGAGCGTTAAAGTGGTTGTCAGGGGCGGACTGACAGCTCATGGGGCCCCCAGGCAATAGGGGATCATGGGGCCCCTGTGTCCTTTCCCACACTCAAAGCACACCCAAAAAAGCCTATAAAAAAGGTAACAGGGGCATTTTATGGGGCCCCCCACTGACTTTGGCCCTCAGGAAGTGCCCAACTACTCGAATGGTCAGTCCGCCTCTGGTGTTTGTAAACCCTCTCATATATCCAGTAAAGTGACTGGCCTCAGCTGACACACAGAGATGAAACAAATCCTCCAAGATAAGTTGTACCTATTTACCTGCATTCTCTTCTCTACATCCATTCAAAGTCCAGAATATATCAAGCTTGTCTGAGCTGTCAGAAAAAAGGGAGTGGAGAGCTGAAATTACACACTACGTATTTCAGTGAGTTGAGCTCTGAGAGCTGATTGAAGGGATTAGAGGGAATGGACCCACCCCCTTCACACAGCACATATGAACAGAGCTGCTGTCAATCAGCTGGAGGTCCCTCCCCTGTCACTCTTTATCTCTTGGTGTCAGGAAAACTTGTCAGAAGTGATCCAGCAGATAAACAGGTACAAGCAGGGGCGGACTAACAACTCATGGGGCCCCCAGGCAATAGGGGATCATGGGGCCCCTGTGTCCTTGCCCAAGCTCAAAAAAGCCTATAAAAAAGGTACCAGGGACATCTCATGGGGCCCCCTACTGACCCCAGGCCCTCAGGCAGTGCCCGAGTTTCCAAATGGTAAGTCCACCCCTGGGTACAAGTTATGTAGGGGTTTTGTTTCATCTCTGTGTGTCACCTGACACCAGTCACTTCACTTGGGACATGTAAGGGTTTACAATCACTCTAAAGTGGAATTAAAGCCTAGCACTTCTTCCCCCTTCTCCTATGTATCCTGCCTATCCTGTGTAAAAAAAAAAAAAAAAAAAAAAAAAAGATCTGAAAACTTTCTTTTTTTTTAGTCTGCCCCAGTCTGGTCGTGTAAACCTGCAACTCCAGCTCCCCTGTGTCAGTGAGCAGCTGCAGCAGGGGAGAGGAGGGAGCGTCGACAACGGCTGGGCTATAGGAGCCTATGGGTGACGTCATGCCTCTCAGGATTCCCAGCTGTTGACGAGTGCTCTTTGACACAGGAAAGCTGGAGCTGCAGGACCACGTGACTGGACTGAATAAAGGTAAGTACACAGATCTTTTCCGGCTGAGTTCCCCGCAGTGAACTGAGCTGGACGTTTGGCACCCTTCGCAACCCTCTGGGACACTTTCAAGGTCCCAGAAGACTGCAGCCCATGCACAAAACCCAGTGCGCTTTGTGCATGCGCAGTAGGAAACGGGCCTTGCGGCTTCACCGCCGGTTTCCCTTAGTCAAGATGGTGACGCCAGCACCCCAACAGCCGATTAAAGAATCGGCTCGGGGTGAGGACACTGCTGGATCCCTGGACAGGTAAGTGCCCGAATATTAAAAAGTCAGCAGCCACAGTATTTGTAGCTGCTGACTTTTATTTTTTTTATTATTGGAGGGGGGTGGCGGGGGCCTGAACTCCACTATGAGAACAGCTAGCGTTAAGCTTTGACTCCAAGGGGCTTTTCACAGCACACTGCACATTAAACTGCACCGAAATGCGTGTGCTATAATATGCTATTGCATGCACTTTTATGTGCGTCGCCTTATGTTTACATACTGTACGTTTATGTGCGTTGCCTTATGTTTACATACTGTACGTTTATGTGCGTTGCCTTATGTTTACATACTGTACGTTTATGTGCGTTGCCTTATGTTTACATACTGTACGTTTATGTGCGTTGCCTTATGTTTACATACTGTACGTTTATGTGCATTTCCTTATATTTACATACTGTACGTTTATGTGCGTTTCCTTATGTTTAAATACTGTACGTTTATGTGCGTTGCCTTATGTTTACATACTGTACGTTTATGTGCGTTGCCTTATGTTTACATACTGTACGTTTATGTGCGTTTCCCTATGTTTACATACTGTACGTTTATGTGCGTTGCCTTATGTTTGCATACTGTACATTTATGTGCGTTGCCTATTGTTTACATACTGTACGTTTATGTGCATTGCCCTATGTTTACATACTGTACGTTTATGTGCGTTGCCTATTATTTACATACTGTACGTTTATGTGCATTGCCCTATGTTTACATACTGTACGTTTATGTGGGTTGCCTTATGTTTACATACTGTACATTTATGTGCGTTGCCTTATGTTTACAAACTGTATGTTTATGTGCGTTTCCCTATGTTTACATACTGTACGTTTATGTGCGTTGCCATATGTTTATATATTGTACGTTTATGTGCGTTGTCTTATTTTTATATACTGTACGTTTATGTGTGTTGCCTTATGTTTACATACTGTACTTTTATGTGCATTTCCTTATATTTACATACTGTACGTTTATGTGCGTTGCCTATTGTTTATATACTGTACGTTTATGTGCGTTGCCTATTGTTTACATACTGTACGTTTATGTGCGCTGCCTATTTACATACTGTATGTTTATGTGCGCTGCCTATTTTTTATATACTGTACGTTTATGTGCGTTGCCTATTGTTTGCATACTGTACGTTTATGTGCGTTTCCTTATGTTTAAATACTGTACGTTTATGTGCGTTGCCTATTGTTTACATACTGTACGTTTATGTGCGTTGCCTTATGTTTACATACTGTACGTTTATGTGCGTTGCCTATTGTTTACATATTGTACGTTTATGTGCGTTGCCTTACGTTTACATACTGTACGTTTATGTGCGTTGCCTTACGTTTACATACTGTACGTTTATGTGCGTTGCCTTATGTTTGCATACTGTACGTTTATGTGCGTTTCCTTATGTTTAAATACTGTATGTTTATGTGCGTTGCCTTATGTTTACATACTGTACGTTTATGTGCGTTGCCTTTTGTTTACATACTGTACGTTTATGTGCGTTGCCTTATGTTTACATACTGTACGTTTATGTGCGTTGCCTTATGTTTACATACTGTACGTTTATGTGCGTTTCCCTATGTTTACATACTGTACGTTTATGTGCGTTGCCTTATGTTTGCATACTGTACATTTATGTGCGTTGCCTATTGTTTACATACTGTACGTTTATGTGCATTGCCCTATGTTTACATATTGTACGTTTATGTGCGTTGCCTATTATTTACATACTGTACGTTTATGTGCATTGCCCTATGTTAACATACTGTACGTTTATGTGGGTTGCCTTATGTTTACATACTGTACATTTATGTGCGTTGCCTTATGTTTACAAACTGTATGTTTATGTGCGTTTCCCTATGTTTACATACTGTACGTTTATGTGCGTTGCCATATGTTTATATATTGTACGTTTATGTGCGTTGTCTTATTTTTATATACTGTACGTTTATGTGTGTTGCCTTATGTTTACATACTGTACTTTTATGTGCATTTCCTTATATTTACATACTGTACGTTTATGTGCGTTGCCTATTGTTTATATACTGTACGTTTATGTGCGTTGCCTATTGTTTACATACTGTACGTTTATGTGCGCTGCCTATTTACATACTGTATGTTTATGTGCGCTGCCTATTTTTTATATACTGTACGTTTATGTGCGTTGCCTATTGTTTATATACTGTACGTTTATGTGCATTGCCTTATGTTTGTATACTGTACGTTTATATGTGTTGCCTATTGTTTGTATACTGTATGTTTATATGCGTTGCCTTATGTTTACATACTGTACGTTTATGTGCGTTGCCCTATGTTTACATACTGTACGTTTATGTGCGTTGCCTTATGTTTGTATACTGTACGTTTATATGTGTTGCCTATTGTTTGTATACTGTACGTTTATATGTGCTGCCTATTGTTTGTATACTGTATGTTTATGTGTGTTGTGGTGTGAATGAGGCACTCAGAAAACCATTGTTTAGTGACCTGCGTTTATCCAGTGTCTGGACACGGTGTTAACAAGGCCTCAAATGTCTTTTTCTATCTGATTTGGCTGCGGGGCCCAGGCCTTGTCAGACAAGGTTCACACACAACTCCACTTGTCCACGTTTGTCTTCACGTATTATGAGCCAGGCAGGCCTGGCGGTGAGAGGGTTAGCACTGCGTTAGTAAAGTGGGTTTACACTTCAACAAGAGCACACAGTAATCCATCTATGAGGTATTTACCTTCCTGCGCCTCACAGCCGCTGAACAAAGGGCTCCTTGCACTTCCTGGAACGGTTGTCAGGCTGTCATGTCTTAGGTGTGACGCGGCCTCCCCTCTATGCACAGCTCGTCACACTTCATTACATGGCTCTGTGTACAAGGCCAACAAGCTGCACTCTAACAGGATACACAAAAAAGTATTTATTTCACGTAGAACAGTTCTGAATTATAAATACTGAAAGGAAAAATCGTGTGCCATTAAATAACTACTTTCCATCCACTTTACAGCAGATCAGAAAACAAACGTAAAGAGATTATTAACCACTTAAGATTTTTACCCCCTGCATGACCAGGGCATTTTTTGCTATTTGGCACTGTGCTACTTTAACTAGCAATTGCGTGCTCATGCAACATTGTTGCATGTTTTCCCACAAACAGAGCCTTCTTTTGGTGGTATTTCATCACTAATGGGATTCTTATTATTTGAATTCTTTGCTGTTTTTTTTTTTTGTCTTCCTCTGGAGACCAACTGTGGGTATAGGATTATAGCTGTTTTTTTTCTATGGTTGAACTGGATGGAGTTTTGTCTTTTTTCAGCCAGACTAACTATGTAACTGGGATGTGAGGTTCCAAAGCTCTCTAAAATTGATTGGTTATCAGTGTAAAAAATAATCCCATTAGGTTTCAGTTGATTACAGCACTTTAATCATTGCACTTTGTCTGTTGTACATATACAGTGCTCAGCATATATGAGTACACCCAGGGGCGGACTGACCATTTGGAAACTCAGGCACTGCCTGAGGTCAGTAGGGGGCCCCATGAGATGCCCCTGGTACTTTTTTAATAGGCTTTTTTGTGTTTGGGCAAGGACACAGGGGCCCCATGATCTCCTATTGCCCGGGGGCCCCATGGTTTGTCAGTCCGCCCCTGCTCATGTCCCTACCCACCGACGAGCACCATCCTTTGGTTCCACTGCCTACCCACCTACCAGTACCATCCTTTTTATTGAATACAGAACCAAGTATCATATGTGGTGTTAAGTAATCTGTATGGAATTTACTAAAGAACACATAAAAAGCACTAAAAAGATCCCCTGCTGCCAGCAACAAAATCACCCCCAGCAACAACAGACCCCTCCAGCAACAATAGATCCCTTCCAGCAACAATAGATCCCTTCCAGCAACAATAAATCTCTCAGCAGCCACCAACAACAGACCCCCCCTCAACAGTAGATCAGGCAGTGCCCGAGGGCCCGGGGTCAGTAGGGGGCCCCATGTGATGCCCCTGGTACCTTTTTCATAGGCTTTAATGAGTTTGGGCAAGGACACAAGGGTCCCATGATCCCCAATTGCCCGTGGGGCCCCATGAGTTGTCAGTCCGCCCCTGAGTACACCCAAACAGATTGGTCAGAAAACCTTTAAGCTCCATGTACACGGGACACTTCTGAATGATGGAAACTGACTGCTGGAAAATGTAGGTTAAAAAACATCAGTTTAGCTGCGTTTGCATACCGCGTTTATGAGCGTTTGCGTTTAGAAACGTTTTTTAAAGATAACAGGAGACCTTCCAAAATGACCAGAATGCACTGAAAAACAGTAAAAAATTTACTATTTCAGACATTTTCAGAGAGAGAGCAGAAGCAGAGAGAGCAGTATTTTTTGAGATTAGCTGTTTTTTTTTAGGTGCAAATTGGATCGTGCTTTGCTGGGTTTTTTGCCTTCCTTTGGATCAACTGTGGGTATAGGATTATAACTTTTTTTTTTCTATGGTTGAACTGGATGGACTTTTGTCTTTTTTCAGCCAGACTAACTATGTAAAAAAGAATGTTATTATTGTAATGAAAAAAGACTGAAATGAAAAAAAAAACCCTCTTCTGTTATAAAACATATGCGATTAAAAAAAATCGAATTTCTTCATTAGGTTTCAGTTGATTACAGCACTTTAATCATTGTACTTTGTCTATTGTACATATACAGTGCTCAGCATATATGAGTACACCCAAACAGATTTGTCAGAGTACCCTTAGGCCCCATGTACATGGAACGATGGAAACTGACTGCTGGAAAACGTAGGTTAAAAAACGTCTGTTTAGCCGCGTTTGCATACCGCGTTTATGAGCGTTTGCGTTTAGAAGCGTTTTTTAAAGATAACCTCAGGAGACCTTCCCAAAAGACCAGAAAGCACTGAAAAACAGTAAAAAATTTACTATTTCAGACATGTTCAGAGAGAGAGCAGAAGCAGAGACAGTATTTTTTGAGATTAGCTGTCTTTTTTTTTTTTAAGTGCAAATTGGATCGTGCTGTGCTGGGTTTTTTTTTGCCTTCCTCTGGATCAACTGTGGGTATAGGATTATAGCTTTTTTTTTTTTCTATGGTTGAACTGGATGGACGTTTGTCTTTTTTCAGCCAGACTAACTATGTATATAAAAAAAAGAATTTTATTATTTAAATGAAAAAAGACTGAAATGTTAAAAAAATCTTATGTTATAAAACATATGCTATAAACAAAAATCTAATTTCTTCATAAATTTAGGCCAAAATGTATTCTGCTACATGTCTCTGGTAAAAAAAAAAATACAATAAGTATACATTTATTGGATTGTGTGAAAGTTATAGCGTCTACAAACGACAGTATACATACTGGAATTTTTATTTATTTTTGTTCATTTATACTAGTAATTTATATTACTAATGGTGGTGATCAGCGACTTATAGTAGGACGGTGATAGTGCGGAGGGCAATCTGACACTAACTGATATTGAGTGGGAACTGACACACTGACATGATCAGTGATACAAATAGAGTGATCAATGCTAATACTATACACTGTCACTGTGTTAATGACACTAGCTGGGAGGGGTTAACATCTAGGGGCAATCAAGGGGTTAACTGTGTGCCTAACAATGTACAATGCATGTAATATTATGATGTTTTTACTAAGACTGGACATACATTATATACAATTGTTCTTTGTATTTACCAAACGCATATAATATGAAGTCAAACCTAAACAATTTCCCATTTGTATGCAATCAGGCAGGCCCTTGCACTACATAGTTGAAGGTAAATCTAAAGGAAATTGAACAAGAAAATTGTGTAATATATGACCAGCTTAAGCGATGTGACTGTTTTATCTCCCTGCTTTGCAGGGAGCAAAAAACAGCCACATCGCTGCTGTCTGTACAGAGCCCTGTGTTGTTTGTCAACAAAGAGCTCTGTATGGTCATTCACTAAGCTTATCAGCAGTTCCCAGCCATTAATCATTGGCCGGGACCTGCTGACAACTTCTGAATGACAGCGAATGACAGCACAGGTCAGGCAGCAGGCGTGCGCGACCACCCCCCACCTGGAAATGCTGGACCATGTACATGTACGTGATCCGGCACAGCGTAGCCACCCTGCTGCAGTAAAATCCAGAAGTAGTTAACTGATAGAGGCAACAAACACAGTTTTGTTTGTTCCACATTTGATCTGTAGTACATTCGTTGCCAGATAAAATCCAAGGCTAGGCGTCAAAAAAAGGGAATCGTTTTCATAAAAATAATAAGCCCCTCCACTGGAGATTCCAAACAGGATTTCTAAATACAGCAAACCATATCATTGCAAAAATATATATATATTTTTTATTTCATTGTATCAAATTCAATTTAGAATTTTAAAAATGTATCTTTTATTTCATAACCCAAAAACACAAACGTTGGGTATGCAAACAGCAAACAATACACATAGCCCGTGATATAAATTTGACAAAAGCCCACCCTGGACAATCTTGGAGGTAACCTCTATTGTCCAAACAAAGACTGAAAATTACTCAGTTTCTGGATGAAGAAGCCTAATAATAGTTTGAATATTATGTGCATTGTATGGATGCCATGCCCAAATGTTATAATCAGAGACAATAAATGTAAAGAGGACATGAACTATGAAAGCTGTCCCAAAAAAAGTTGAGCAGAGGGCCAAGGGTTAGTCAGCTGTGGTCTTCCTGCAGCTAATTTTTCCTAGTTGTACAGTACAGGACACAGGCTCTCTGTTCCTTTTAAGGATTTATATGCTTGAATTACTTCTTTGTTTCTGGGTATCATTCTGAATTTAATAAAATTATGGTTTGCTGAGGTAATGCGCAAGGTTGGCGCGCTTTCTTTCTTGTTTCACTTTACAGTACTGGTCGGGCTTCCCTAGCCTTGTTTAGAGCTGCACAAACCTATATGCATTGGTGGTCGAATTTTTCAAGTTCTGGTTCCATCCATCCACCCTTATTCTGGGTCATAGAGCGCAGGAGAGGTCATTTCTGGTCTTATCTGCAGCTACCTTCAGATGATTGGACACTGGCAAAAAAAGGTAAATAGATACCCCTCTATATAAACCCTCCCACTCCCAGCTAGCCACAGTTTCTTGCTGGTGTCCTTAAGTAATGGACCTCCTCTCTCTACCGAGAGGAGCAAAACTTCTTATATGGAAGTTTTTCTCTATGTCTCTTTCTCTGGAGGATGATATTTCAAGATGATTCATCTATCAATTGGTTTCACCATAGCCACTGCAGCTCTGTATACTGCTTCTGGATCAGTTGAGTCCTTGGCAGAGCCCTGGGGTACTGTACCAAGACCCAGCATGTAATGTTGCTTTATGCACTGGCATGTCTTGTCCTAACAAGACCCACATGACCTCAGAGTTTAATTTCCAGAGGCTACAAACTGGAGTTTCATACTCTGCCCCCCACTTATTGTTTTATTACTTGTCCCAATTCCTGGCTGGGTAGGCGGATCTGCTTAAGAGAGCTTGCCTTTAGGTCTACATTCTAGAACTCAGGGCGATTTATTTGTCCCTTCAGCAAATGACTCCTCAATTGCAGGACCCACCAACAAGAATTCTGCCATGGCTGTGTTCTACATCAGTTATCAAGGAAACACACCTCTTTTGTTCCTCTCTTAGACAGAACCAGGGGCGGACTGACAACTCATGGGGCATTAGGGGATCATGGGGTCCCTTTGTCCTTGCCCAAATGCAAAAAAGCCTATGAAAAAGGTACCAGGGGCATCTCATGGGGCCCCCTACTGACCCCGGGCCCTCGGGCAGTGCCCGAGTTTCCAAATGGTCAGTCCGCCCCTGGACAGAACTTTATGTTCTATCCCTGTTTGCTGTATACTTCCTAGAAGTAGAAAATTGGCAGGAGGGCTATCTCAGTTTTCATGGAATGGGTTGTCCATCCAGGTGTGTCTCAAGTACTTTGCCACAAGTGGGGGATGCTGGATGTGTGCCAAATGCTCTGTGGGTCTTTGCAGATCATCCCAACCTTCAGTCCTATGGGCCAGTGTTCCATCCTGTTTTGCTATCGCTGGCTTTACCAGCATGGCTATTGGTCCTGAGGAACAAGGAACTCGTGGATTCAAAATTCCTACCCACAAGAAAGACTAAGAAATCAACTTCCTTGAAAGTCTATCCATTGCGCCTGGAAGGCATATGTTCCTTTCTGCGAATCAAGTAATTTTCATCATAAAAGTACTCCATGGGATGTATTCTGTCCTTCTTTCAGTCCCGTCTCGACCAACATCTGACTTTGAGTACAAAAGACAAATCTTGGCTTTAGCCGATCAATTTTAGAGAGCTTTGGAACCTCACATCCCAGTTACATAGTTAGTCTTGCTGAAAAAAGACAAAAGTCCATCCAGTTCCACCATTTAAAAAAAAAAAAAAAAAGTTATAATCCTACACCCACAGTTGATCCAGAAGAAGGAAAAAAAAACACCAAAGCATGATCCAATTTGCTCCTTCTGGGAAAAAATTCCTCCCTGATCCCCCGAGAGGCAATCGGAGATTCCCTGGATCAACTTTACCTAACTTGAGGGAGTCTATTCCACATTTTCACAGCTCTCACTGTGAAGAAACCTTTCCGTGTTTGGAGATTAAATGTATTTTTCTCCAGATGTAAAGAGTGCCCCCTTGTCCTCTGTGATGACCTCAGAGTGAATAACTTTACACCGAGTTCACTATATGAACCACTGATGTATTTATACATGGAGATCATATCCCCCCTTATGTATTATACATGGAGATCATATCCCCCCTTATGTATTATACATGGAGATCATATCCCCCCCTTATGTATTATACATGGAGATCATATCCCCCTTATGTATTATACATGGAGATCATATCCCCCCTTATGTATTATACATGGTGATCATATCCCCCCTTATGTATTATACATGGAGATCATATCCCCCTTATGTATTATACATGGAGATCATATCCCCCCTTATGTATTATACATGGAGATCATATCCCCCCCTTATGTATTATACATGGAGATCATATCCCCCCTTATGTATTATACATGGAGATCATATCCCCCTTATGTATTATACATGGAGATCATATCCCCCCTTATGTATTATACATGGAGATCATATCCCCCCTTATGTATTATACATGGAGATCAAATCCCCCCCTTATGTATTATACATGGAGATCATATCCCCCTTATGTATTATACGTAAAGATCATATCCCCCTTATGTATTATACATGGAGATCATATCCCCCCCTTATGTATTATACATGGAGATCATATCCCCCCTTATGTATTATACATGGTGATCATATCCCCCCCTTATGTATTATACATGGAGATCATATCCCCCCTTATGTATTATACATGGTGATCATATCCCCCCCTTATGTATTATACATGGAGATCATATCCCCCCTTATGTATTATACATGGTGATCATACCCCCTCTTATGTATTATACATGGTGATCATATCCCCCCCTTATGTATTATACATGGAGATCATATCCCCCTTATGTATTATACATGGAGATTATATCCCCCCTTATGTATTATACATGGTGATCATATCCCCCTTATGTATTATACATGGAGATCATATCCCCCTTATGTATTATACATGGAGATCATATCCCCCCTTATGTATTATACATGGCGATCATATCCCCCCCCATATGTATTATACATGGCGATCATATCCCCCCTTATGTATTATACATGGAGATCATATCCCCCCTTATGTATTATACATGGTGATCATATCCCCCCTTATGTATTATACATGGAGATCATATCCCCCCTTATGTATTATACATGGAGATTATACCCCCCCTTATGTATTATACATGGTGATCATATCTCCCCTTATGTATTATTCATGGAGATCATATCCCCCCTTATGTATTATACATGGTGATCATATCCCCCCTTATGTATTATACATGGAAATCATATCCCCCCTTATGTATTATACATGGAAATCATATCCCCCCTTATGTATTATACATGGAGATCATATCCCCCCCCTTATGTGTTATACATGGAGATCATATCCCCCTCATGTATTATACATGGAGATGATATCCCCCCTTATGTATTATACATGTTGATCATATCCCCCCTTATGTATTATACATGGAGATGATATCCCCCCTTATGTATTATACATGGAGATCATATCCCCCCTTATGTATTATACATGGAGATTATACCCCCCCTTATGTATTATACATGGTGATCATATCTCCCCTTATGTATTATTCATGGAGATCATATCCCCCCTTATGTATTATACATGGTGATCATATCCCCCCTTATGTATTATACATGGAAATCATATCCCCCCTTATGTATTATACATGGAAATCATATCCCCCCTTATGTATTATACATGGAGATCATATCCCCCCCTTATGTGTTATACATGGAGATCATATCCCCCTTATGTATTATACATGGAGATGATATCCCCCCTTATGTATTATACATGTTGATCATATCCCCCCTTATGTATTATACATGGAGATGATATCCCCCCTTATGTATTATACATGGAGATCATATCCCCCCTTATGTATTATACATGGAGATCATATCCCCCCCCCTTATGTATTATACATGGAGATCATATCCCCCTTATGTATTATACATGGAGATCATATCCCCCCTTAATCTCCTCTTCTCAAGAGAGAATACATTCAGTTCCTCTAATCTTTCCTCATAGCTGAGCTCCTCCATGCCTCTTATCAGTTTGGTTGCCCTTCTCTGTACTTTCTCCAGTTCCCCAATGTTCTTTTTGTGAATTGGTGCCCAAAACTGAACTGCATATTCCAGATGAGGTGTTACTAATGATTTGTACCGGGGGAAATGATATCTCTCTCTGGAGTCTATACCTCTTTTAAAACAAGAGAGGATTTTGCTCGCTTTAGAACCAGCAGCTTGGCATTGCATGCCATTATTAAGCTTTTGATCTACCAGTACCCCCAGATCCTTCTCCACCATTGATTCCCCCAATTGTACCCCCCCTAGTATGTATGATGCATGCATATTCTTAGCCCCCAAGTATAGAACCTTACATTTATCAACATTAAACCTCATTTGCCACATAGTTGCCCAATTACACAGAGCATTGAGGTTAGCTTTGAAGTTGGAGACATCCTGTAAGGACGTTATTCCACGGCACAGCTTGGTGTCATCTGCAAAGACTGAAATGGGATCTATAATCCCAGACCCGATACCGCTTATAACAGTTACGGTCTTTGTTTAAGGCATGGCTTACATCTTCCCCTCTGTGTAGTTCCTCTGGGAACCTCAGAGAAGTTGTATGCATCGCACTCCTTACAGACTTGCCTACAATTCATATAGAGTGCTGTAGAGAATTGGTGGTATAGGAATAATCTTGTCCTGTAATTACTGAAAACAGCAGGCATCACAGGGCGAGTTGTCACAAGTAATGCCGTTACCAGGAGCACTGTTTGTTAAGTCATAGAGAATATATATGCTATATATTGAGGGGGCCCCTTAACTATACCGATGCAAAACACAGTAGGGCCTTGTTAAAACAGAAAGTATCTGCAATTCTTGGATACACAGGAAAGAGTTTACCTGCCCGACAATTCACTTGATTCCACCACCAACTACTCAATTCACCATTCTCCATTATCCAGAAATATAGAAGAAAAAAATGCTGGAACTCCAGCTGAGCAATATTCAGCACTTTTTGATCTACTAATAAACAACATCACTACGTCCTAGTGTGGCAACGCATTTCAGATAAGCATGTCCTTTATTAAGCAGCTAAACGTTAGTATTGCCTCTACGAAAAATGATATCAATTCATCTGAAAAGGTCAGGTACCTATCCAAGTGGGAGATGAGAGCAATCAGAGCCAGGTGGTGTAGGATAGAGGACTAGGGGGATCTAACACTGAGCATACATCATACAAAGCATGTTTCCCATATTATACCTATCACTAATCTAAAATATATGGGATTTATTTCTAATTTTAGCACTGTGGAAAGAATCATGTAAATCCCTTTGTTTTACCTCTTGCCCTCGTAATTAGGCTGCATCTGTACTGTATAATAGGCATTTTAGCATTGTACAGTTTCTCAGTGACAGCCCATGGCTCCCCTTGCTGGAATTGCACACTGGAACAAAAATCAAATGTTGGACAACATTTCTTTCACCTTCCAGAGTTGCATATAATCACAGCCACATCCTTTTTCCTGTGTCATGTATATGGCAAACAGACACAGTACCCTTTTATGCATTAAAAACTGCTCATAAACATTAAAGGGACATTTTTTAGTCAGAGTCTAGCATCAAGTCAATTAAAACTCCTGGGATATGGATCTGGTCAGGTAAGTAGCAGAGGGGGTTGTTAATCAGTTTCAGCTGCTTTGGTGTTAATGAAGTTAACAACAGGTGCACTAGATGGGTAACAATGAGACGACTCCAAAAACAGGTGAAAGGGTCCTGTCCACGGCAGAAGTCCTGGAAGACTGAGGATTTCAGCCAGTACCCTACATGGCCGCAGAATTACACGGTGGCGAAGATCCATGCGCATTGGCGCATGGACGCGAGCCGTCCCGCGCATGCGCACTGGCGCATAGTTGCGCACGCATCAGACCCAGTTTTGGCACCAAACGACCTTCATAAGGAGGCTCTTCACTTCCTCAAGTTGCTGGATGATCTCTAGCTACCCGTACCTTATTCCTGGTTCCTGTGTTATTGTGACCTGTGACTTCCTGATACCAACTCGGCTTCCTCTTGGACCTGTCTACTCTGCTTAACCCCTGATCTGACCTTGGCTTGGCTAACAGATACTCTCGCTCCTCTGTGTATGACCTCGGCTATCCCATCTGACTACGTCTGCTCTGATTCCCACCCGGTACATGATCTTGGCTTGAACCGGCTAGGTCAGTAATCCTCTATTCCCAAAGGGCTTGCATACCTCGCACAGGCACCACCTGTCTGCAGACCTCATCTCCATTCATCAGCTGTGCTCCTGGGTGGACCACCAACAAGCACTCCTATAGGCGACCTGTGCCACTTTGGGCCTGACTCCCGCTGTTCCACTCTCAGGGGAGTCTGGAACTTAGCCGCAAGGGAAGCCCTCTCTCCATTGTCCTCCATCACCAGGTACGTGATAACAGGAATGGTTTTACAGATGGAGGCCACTGACATTTATTTCCCTACTCATCTTTTCTGACTGTTTTTCACTAGTTTTGCATTTGGCTAAGGTCACTGTCACAACTGATAGCGTGAGGACCCTAGAGAGGTTGCACAGGCAGTCCAACTCCTCCAGGATGGCACATCAATACATGCCATTGCCAGAAGGTTTGCTGTGTCTCCCAGCACAGTCTCAAGAGCATGGAGGAGATTCCAGGAGACAGGCAGTTATTCTAGGAGAGCTGGACAGGGTTGTAGAAGGTCCTTAACCCATCAGCAGGACTGGTATCTGCTCCTTTGTGCAAGGAGGAACAGGATGAGCACTGCCAGAGCCCTACAAAATGACCTCCAGCAGGCCACTGGTGTGAATGTCTCTGACCAAACAATCAGAAACAGACTTCATGAGAGTGGCTTGAGGGCTAGACATCCTCTACTGGGCCTGTGCTCACTGCCTGACACCATAGAGCTCAATTGCCATTGAACACCAGAATTGTCAGGTCCACCACTGGCACCCTGTGCTTTTCGCAGATGAGAGCAGATTCACCCTGAGCACATGTAAAAGACGTGAAAGGGTCTGGAGAAGCCGTGGAGAACGTTCTGCTGACTGTAACATCATTCAGCATTACCGTTTTGGTGGTAGGACAGTGATGGTCTGAGGAGGCATATCCATGGAGGGATGCACAGAGCTCTACAGGCTAGACAATGGCCCCCTGACAGCCATTAGGTATTGGGATGAAATCCCTGGACCCATTGTTAGACACTATGCTGGTTCCTGGGTTCTCCCTGGTGCACGACAATGCCCGGCCTCATGTGGTGAGAGTATGCAGGCAGTTCCTGCAGGATGAAGGAATTGATACCATTGAATGGCCCCCACGCTCGCCGGACCTAAATCCAATAGGACACCTCTGGGATGTCATGTTTCGATTCATCCGACACCGCTAGGTTGCAGCTCAGACTGTCCCAGAGCTCAGTGATGCCCTGTTCCAGATCTGGGAAGAAAAACCCCAGGACACCATCCATCTTCTCATAAGGAGCATGTCCCGATGTTTTCAGGCATGCATACAAGCACGTGGGGGCCATACAAACTACTGAGTACCATTTTGAGTTGCTACAATGAAATTTCAGCAAAATGGACTAGCCTGCTACATAATTTTTTCACTTTGATTTTCGAGGTGTCTTTGAATTCAGTCCTCTGTAGGTTGATCATTTTCATTTCCATCAAACGATGGGGCATCCTTACATTCATAACACATTACCCCGTCCATATCAGTATAGAGATCCAGAATTAGATTATTCTTCATTGGGATCTGATGTGTTTTCAAAGTGTTCCTTTAATTTTTTTGATCAGTGAACTAAAGGCCCATTCCTGTTACTTGTGTTGGTAGAATGCATGGTAAGGTGGCACGTTACAGCGACTTGTGTTACTGCATGTTATGTGTATTGGTGCACTGCAGTACTATTCATTTTCTATGGCACCCCAGTGCACCTGCACAACACAGATGCACTGCAGCACACCACAGTGGAGCGCAAGGCACAGTGTGTGATATGCTGTGAAAAATGCAGCCAGCACACTTTTTTTCATGCTTTGAGGTGCATTGCAGCCCATTCATTTTGAATGGCCTCCCTAATGTAGTGTGACTCAATGCACAAAAACGCATTAGTTGCAGTGCCTTGTGTTGTGATATGAATGGGCCCTAGGTGTTTGAACACTTATTCCTGCCCACAGAATGGAGGAATGACAGGTCATATACAGTCAGGTCCATAAATATTGGGACATCAACACAATTCTAACATTTTTGGCTCTATACACCACCACAATGGTTTTGAAATGAAACAAACAAGATGTGCTTTAACTGCAGACTGTCAGCTTTAATTTGAGGGTATTTACATCCAAATCAGGTGAACGGTGTAGGAATTACAACAGTTTGCATATGTGCCTCCCACTTGTTAAGGGACCAAAAGTAATGGGACAACTGGCTTCTCAGCTGTTCCATGGCCAGGTATGTGTTATTCCCTCATTATCCCAATTACAATGAGCAGATAAAAGGTCCAGAGTTCATTTCAAGTGTGTGACTTGCATTTGGAATCTGTTGCTGTCAACTCTCAAGATGAGATCCAAAGAGCTGTCACTATCAGTGAAGCAAGCCATCATTAGGCTGAAAAAACAAAACAAACCCATCAGAGAGATTGCAAAAACATTAGGCGTGGCCAAAACAACTGTTTGGAACATTCTTAAAAAGAAGGAATGCACCGGTGAGCTCAGCAACACCATAAGACCCGGAAGACCACGGAAAACAACTGTGGTGGATGACCGAAGAATTCTTTCCCTGGTGAAGAAAACACCCTTCACAACAGTTGGCCAGATCAAGAACACTCTCCAGGAGGTAGGTGTATGTGTGTCAAAGTCAACAATCAAGAGAAGACTTCACCAGAGTGAATACAGAGGGTTCACCACAAGATGTAAACCATTGGTGAGCCTCAAAAACAGGAAGGCCAGATTAGAGTTTGCCAATCGACATCTAAAAAAGCCTTCACAGTTCTGGAACAACATCCTATGGACAGATGAGACCAAGATCAACTTGTACCAGAGTGATGGGAAGAGAGAGTATGGAGAAGGAAAGGAACTGCTCATGATCCTAAGCATACCACCTCATCAGTGAAGCATGGTGGTGGTAGTGTCATGGCGTGGGCATGTATGGCTGCCAATGGAACTGGTTCTCTTCTATTTATTGATGATGTGACTGCTGACAAAAGCAGCAGGATGAATTGTGAAGTGTTTCGGGCAATATTATCTGCTCATATTCAGCCAAATGCTTCAGAACTCATTGGGCGCCGCTTCACAGTGCAGATGGACAATGACCCAAAGCATACTGCAAAAGCAACCAAAGAGTTTTTTAAGGGAAAGAAGTGGAATGTTATGCAATGGCCAAGTCCATCACCTGACCTGAATCCGATTGAGCATGCATTTCACTTGCTGAAGACAAAACTGAAGGGAAAATGCCCCAAGAACAAGCAGGAACTGAAGACAGTTGCAGTAGAGACCTGGCAGAGCATCACCAGGGATGAAACCCAGCGTCTGGTGATGTCTGTGCGTTCCAGACTTCAGGCTGTAATTGACTGCAAAGGATTTGCAACCAAGTATTAAAAAGTGAAAGTTTGATTTATGATTATTATTCTGTCCCATTACTTTTGGTCCCTTAACAAGTGGAAGGCACATATGCAAACCGTTGTAATTCCTACACCGTTCACCTGATTTGGATGTAAATACCCTCAAATTAAAGCTGACAGTCTGCAGTTAAAGCACATCTTGTTCGTTTCATTTCAAATCCATTGTGGTGTATAGAGCCAAAAATGTTAGAATTGTGTTGATGTCCCTGTTATGGACCTGACTGTGTGTGTGTAAAAATGTTATAGAAAAATACACAACCATCTTCAATCTGTGGAAACGATGTTTGCTTTCTAAACAACAGTTCCCTATATTTTCCTGCTCTTCATTGCATCTGCCTTTTATACTACTTCTTACTTGAACATAAAAAAGGTAAAGCTGGCCATAGGTGGATCAAAATTCAGTCGACTCGGCCGGGACTGGCAGAATTTCGATCAGTGTGAGGCTGTCCCTACTGTAAAGAAGCTGACCGTTTGATCGACTTCTGTCGAAGGGACATGCTGGAAAACCTTTACAATCAGCAGCTGATTGACTGCAGCCACTGATTAGTGTATTCTGACAGCAGTGGATCCCGCTGTCAGAATACAATATCCCAGTGGGGGGGATTCCTCCATCTACCTCACTTGTGTGGATGGAGGAATCTGTTATTTTATATACTACCGGTCTATGGCCAGCTTAAGACAAAGCTTCAGATGGTCGTGTGAATAAACCCCAACAAAGCTTATATTGTCCCTAGTATGTGTATGTATGAATGTGAGTTAGGGACCTTAGATTGTACACCCCTTGAGGGTTAGGGACTGATGTGAATATATAATATATATGTAAAGTGCTGCGTAAATTGATGGCGCTATATAAGTACCTGAAGTAAATTAAATAAATAGCTTCAAACATGCTTGGGACAAGCATAGATCTATACTCTAAAAAGGTAAACAGAAAAAAACAAAACAAATGTTTTAGGAATTGACTGCAAATCAAGTCCTTTATGGGGCCCTAAGGCATTTGACACTTCCAGGAGTCCTTGCCATGCAATGTTGTTGTTCCTTCCTCCCATCCCTAGGTCACTCTTGAGTCCCATAATGACATTGGAGGATATAACCATGGCCAAGGGACACAGACACTTGGTAATGGACCCTGCATTCCCTATATCCGGTCTCCCGGACCCTGCATTCACTATATCCGGTCTCCCCGGACCCCGCATTCACGATATCTGGTGTCCACAGACCCCGCATTCACTATATCTGATCTCCCCGGACCCCGCATTCACTATATCTGATCTCCCCGGACCCCGCATTCACTATATCTGGTCTCCAAGGACCCCGCATTCACTATATCTGGTCTCCCCGGACCCCGCATTCACTATATCTGGTCTCCCTGATCCCCACATTCACTATATCTGGTCTCCCCGGACACTGCATTCACTATATCTGGTCTCCCCGGACACCGCATTCACTATATCTGGTCTCCCCGGACCCCGCCCTCACTATATCTGGTCTCCCCGGACCCCGCATTCACTATATTTGGTCTCCCCGGACCCCGCATTCACTTTATCTGGTCTCCCCGGACCCCGCATTCACTATATCTGGTCTCCCTGGACCCTGCATTCACTATATCCGGTCTCCCAGGACCCTGCATTCACTATATCTGGTCTCCCCGGAACCTCCATTCACTATATCTGATCTCCCCAGGACCCTGCATTCACTATATCTGGTCTTCCCCGGACCCTGCATTTACTATATCTGGTTTCCCCGGACCCTGCATTCACTATATCTGGTCTCCCCGGACCCTGTATTCACTATATCTGGTCTCGCCGGACCCCGCATTCACTATATCTGGTCTCCCCGGACCCCGCATTCACTATATCTGGTCTCCCCGGACCCTGCCTTCACTATATCTGGTCTCCCTGAACCCTGCATTCACTATATCTGGTCTCCCCGGACCCTGCATTCACTATATCCGGTCTCCCAGGACCCTGCATTCACTATATCTGGTCTCCCCGGAACCGCCATTCACTATATCTGGTCTTCCCCGGACCCTGCATTCACTATATCTGGTGATATATATATTCACAGCTCCATTGATGAAAACACAGCAGCCGATATATTTTGTGACTGTCAAGGGCTATTTTTTTAGTTGATGAGGGCCTGTGCCTGCTTTCCCCACTTCAGCAGGCTCTGTTGATATTGATAAGAAGAGGTGAGTCTAGTGAAGGGTTTAGGTCAGGATGCTAAAACATGTCATCAGAGCCTGCAGAAACCTAATATGTACAGCTTCAACGAAAAAAGTGTAAGAGGAACACGACTGATGCCTGTAAATAATGTCTGTCCGGACTACATAAAAAAATATATTTGGTATATTGCCCCATATTTTGTCACTTTAAAGTGTATCTTCAGCCTCCAAAACTTTATCCCTCTGCTCCACCCCTCCTCCATTACTCAACACAATTAGCAAGCATTTTTTTTTTCTTTATTTACTGTAGCACTACCCCCTTAAGAGTCGCAAAAGATTTGGCTCCTCTATAGTCCTGCACAGCCAGGTAATATGCATTTTCATCAGACTTGCATTCCAGAGACAGTAAACAGTCCCTGAGCTTGTTTTTTTAAGTTTTATTAGGGGTATTGAACTTGGATGGGGTAAGAGGTGTATGGGATGCCCAACGGAACTGCACACAGGACAACTTCCTGGCAATTATGCACAAGTCTTTACACAGCAGAAAATATTTTTGGAGAGCTTTCCTGCCTCTCCTGGTGTACTTCCCCAGACCCTAGATAATCCTCTTCCTATCCAGCTGCCTGAGGGAATCCCTGGGCAAGAGGATCCAGTGCCTGCCATTATAAGATGAACAGTCCTGGGTAAGGAGTTAATCAGATTTTCCACCTAAATGCTCTTTTCCCCTTAACTGGCCTGGGGGGGGGGGGGGTAGGATTACTCACTCAAGTCTCTTTCTTGTGAGCTCGTTTAGGTAGGTAGCTTCTAGCTGCCTTCAGGCCTTCTGCTGGGCTGCCTCCTTTCCTGGCTCCAGCCTGGAGATAGGCCCCTCTCCTGGGCCCCCTCCCAAGCTCCTGCATCTCAGCCTTCTCTACATCTTCCCCCTCTACTGAGCAGGCTCAATCACACTTAAAGGCTGCCCTGACCCCATGCCAAGCCTCCTGCTTGGGGATTGGCCAGAGTTCTCTAAGTGTGCAGGCCAGCTCCTCCTTACCCCCACCGACTGCTTCTGGAATCTTCTCCAAGATTCTAGAGCAGGGGGAGGTTTCAGGGAACTGACCTGCAAAGCCTCTCAGCCCTTACCAAAATTTGACTCTGCTGACTATTTCCCCAGGCTGCTATTTTATCCTTTCTAACTAACATTCAGCATCTAGCTCCCCCTGGCTATCTAGAGGGGCGCTACATTACTTATGCTTTAAAGAAAATATTTGGCTCTGCCCCCCCTGCACGTCATTCGCCTAGGTGAATGACGTGCACAGTGCTCCCTTTGCCTCCTGGAATATGTCTCATATACCAGGTGGCAAAGCTTTTCTTTGAGGAAAGAAGGAGGGGATGGGCTTATTGGCACACCATCGGTAGGCATGCCAGCTGAACCTGAAACAGACGGCAGCCTATCAATGACATCACAGGAAAACATGGCGAGCACTGCCAGAAGAGAAGGTGATCTCAGTTGAATCCTCTGCTTGTGGGAGTATCTGAAATGTGCTAAATTCACCACCAGGTAAGCAGCATAAAAAAATATATATACATATGGGGGGGAGGGTAAAAATCTGCTTTAACAATTCTGGCAGTTGATCCTGCCATAACTCCACTGGGCTCCTAACTTCCAGAAGCATTCTCACACTTTAGGATGTATTTATAAAAATTGTATAGCTGCTCGTCCATCAAAACTGCATGTAAATGTATTCTGTGCAAATGGAGCAACACTGAGATATCTCAGGCTAAATTCTCTACAATTTGAACAAGTGAATCTGGAAAATACAGCATTATGGCTACTACGTGGAGCTGAAGTGCGTATTATTTTCTATGATAGTCAACGCCATCTAGTTGCCATTGTACAGTATTTTCCAGATTCACATATTCAACCTGCTGAAAATATAGCCTGAGAACATACGCATTTGCCCCTTCTGCACAAAATGAATTTACGTGCAGTTTTGATGGACAAACAGCTATGTGACTTTTTTTAAAATACAACCCTTTGTGTAGGAGAAGGGTATCTTTATGTCAACACTGCTTTCTTTGCATCATTGAGAAGAAGCCAAGAGGTGAAGGGTAACCATTTAAAAGGTATTCTCTCTCTCCAATCTAAGCACTGAAAGTGTGATCTCTGTAACTTACAGTTGTGATGAGATAGCAATAACTCCAATCTTAGGTGAATAACGTAGGCAGTGACTCGATCAGATGACACCTTGTAGATCTTGTGAAGTTTATTCCATAAACTGAGAAAATCTTACAACAATGAACATTGGATAGGTCAAAAAATCATAATGTGATCTGCTTCATGACATGAGGCTTGAAGCTGAAATGCATTACTGGGAAAAGGGGTGGGGCTATCTATACAGCATTAACTAAAACCAAAGGAACGGGAGGAGCAGAGACAAAATACAAAGAACACTTAAAGGCATATGATAGTCATGTGAAACATGACAAAAGGCATTCAAAAAGAGTAAGTATAAAAGAGTCCTAAAATAGATCCATCTGGAGGGAGGGTGTAGTTTTAGAAGTGTAGACGTGATGAAGTGTTTGGTCCTTATAAGCCATCAGTCTTCTACATTTCTGTGGATTTTATCTATACCTCTGCTTCATACTTATAGCATCATTTTAGGCTTCTTTTGTTGTCCATTGTGCAGTGCTCAAAACAAGACAATAAAGTGAACCAAAAATGTATGCATGTGAACACATACAAAAAAAATGCACTAGGGTGTGTCATATGGTCCCATTTGACGAAGAAGGACCTTTCCCTGACTCCCCCAACCCAGGGTGCAAGACTCCTGACGGGGGCAAGGCACATCAGTTCCACCTAATCAAAAGGCCTGGAAGACCCTTTATTAGTGATCAGTAGAGATGAGCGAATCGAACATGGCGAAGTGGAATTCGTTTCGAAGATCAGGAAAAATTCGATTCGCGCCGAATCCGAAAATCAGCAAACTTCGGATGCACGAATCGAATTTTCCCAAAAATGGCGGCGACATGTGTGGCGACGGAGCGGGGATCTCTGGGAAGGCGCGCAGACAAGGCGCGCTGACCCATAATGCATTCATTCATGACATGTGATCGCATTAGCCAATCAGCAGCCAGCCAGCCAGCACTGTGTAATGGTGGAGCTATAAATTGCGGCCATCTTAGAATTCTCCATTAGCCTCCGGTCATTCAAGAGAGACAGACCTGTCTGTATTAGGGACAGAGTTAGGGCCACAGAGACTTTAGGGCCACAGAATCGTTACTTAGGGACACAGAATCGTTACTCAGGGACACAGAATTGTTACTCAGGGACACAGAATTGTTACTCAGGGACACAGAATCGTTACTCAGGGACAGACACAGAATTGTTACTCAGGGACACAGAATTGTTACTGAGGGACACAGAATTGTTACTGAGGGACACAGAATCGTTACTCAGGGACACAGAATTGTTACTCAGGGACACAGAATCGTTACTCAGGGACACAGAATTGTTACTCAGGGACACAGAATTGTTACTCAGGGACACAGAATTGTTACTCAGGGACAGACACAGAATTGTTACTCAGGGACACAGAATTGTTACTCAGGGACACAGAATTGTTACTGAGGGACACAGAATCGTTACTCAGGGACACAGAATTGTTACTCAGGGACACAGAATTGTTACTCAGGGACACAGAATTGTTACTCAGGGACAGACACAGAATTGTTACTCAGGGACACAGAATTGTTACTCAGGGACACAGAATTGTTACTGAGGGACACAGTATCGTTACTCAGGGACACAGAATCGTTACTCAGGGACACAGAATTGTTACTCAGGGACACAGAATTGTTACTTAGGGACACAGAATTGTTACTGAGGGACACAGAATCGTTACTCAGGGACACAGAATTGTTACTCAGGGACACAGAATTGTTACTCAGGGACACAGAATCGTTACTGAGGGACACAGAATCGTTACTGAGGGACACAGAATTGTTACTCAGGGACACAGAATTGTTACTCAGGGACACATAATTGTTACTCAGGGACACAGAATTGTTACTCAGGGACACAGAATCGTTACTGAGGGACACAAAATCGTTACTCAGGGACACAGAATTGTTACTCAGGGACACAATTGTTACTCAGGGACACAGAATCGTTACTCAGGGACACAGAATTGTTACTCAAGGACACAGAATTGTTACTCAGGGACACAGAATTGTTACTCAGGGACACAGAATCGTTACTCAGGGACACAGAATTGTTACTGAGGGACACAGAATTGTTACTCAGGGACACAGAATTGTTACTCAGGGACACAGAATTGTTACTCAGGGACAGACACAGAATTGTTACTCAGGGACACAGAATTGTTACTCAGGGACACAGAATTGTTACTCAGGGACAGACACAGAATTGTTACTCAGGGACACATAATTGTTACTCAGGGACACAGAATCGTTACTCAGGGACACAGAATCGTTACTGAGGGACACAGAATCGTTACTGAGGGACACAGAATTGTTACTCAGGGACACAGAATTGTTACTCAGGGACACAGAATTGTTACTCAGGGACAGACACAGAATTGTTACTCAGGGACACAGAATCGTTACTGAGGGACACAGAATCGTTACTCAGGGACACAGAATTGTTACTCAGGGACACAGAATCGTTACTCAGGGACACAGAATCGTTACTCAGGGACACAGAATTGTTACTGAGGGACACAGAATCGTTACTCAGGGACACAGAATCGTTACTCAGGGACACAGAATTGTTACTCAGGGACACAGAATTGTTACTCAGGGACACAGAATTGTTACTGAGGGACACAGAATCGTTACTCAGGGACACAGAATTGTTACTCAGGGACACAGAATTGTTACTGAGGGACACAGAATCGTTACTGAGGGACACAGAATCGTTACTCAGGGACACAGAATCGTTACTCAGGGACACAGAATTGTTACTCAGGGACACAGAATCATTACTCAGGGACACAGAATCGTTGAATTAAAGAGTATGTCAGACAACACGCAGAGGAGTGGCAGAGGAGGCAATGTTTCAGGAGCGAGCAGACGGTGGCAGCAGAGGAAGGGGTCGAGGCAGCACTAGTCGCAGCCAGAGGCCAGTGCTCCCGGTGTCATCCAGCGGTCGTGTCTCCACCGACAACCCTGCCGTCATCGATTGGTTGGCTCGGTCGTCTTCCTCTTCCCAGGTCACCTCTGACACCTACAGCCAACGGTCGGTGGGTACGTCAGACACAACCGTTGGTTGGCATGGCCCGGGAGCAAGCCCACTGAAATCACGTGTCCTCTACCTGCCCCTATCCTTTGGTGTTCCCTCACCAAGCGAAGTATCGCATGCTGTGGGCTCAGCCCCACTGTACAGTGAGGAAGAGCTAACAGAGGGCGGTCAGGAACGGGGGGAGACATCCGCCTCTTCAGCAGCCAGGCGAAGAAGTACTGGCGAGGAGAGTGGCTCGGTAGCCGGTCTAGAGACAGGTCTGTCTCCTGACCCACACGCAGCCGAGGGGGCTAGTAGTGAGGCGGAGACCCTAATTGATGATGATGAGGCTGATCGCACTTGGCATTGCTTCCGCATCATCAGGAGAAGAGGGTGCCAGCTTGGCAGCGAGCAAAACAGTCGGTGGGTTGCCCAGGAGGCAGCAGGGTCGCAGCAGTGTCAGTGGAGGCAAACGGCCACGGAGTAGAGCACCAGCTCCACTGCAGCCTACCACCACGGCCAGTAGTGGTGCCGGTGTGCACGGAGGAAGTAGCAGTCAGCCAGTGAGGAGTAGCGGGGGCAAAGTTTCCTACTCGGCGGTGTAGCAATTTTTCGTCAAGCCGCCCGAGGAAGTAAACGTAGCCGTATGTCGACTATGTGGCCAGAAAGTCAAGCGTGGCCAGGGGGCCCATGTTGGGACTACAGCGTTGCGTCAGCATATGCAGCGTCGCCATTCGGTGGCCTGGGAAAACCGTGATAAAGATACGGCGGTTCTGCCTGCCCCAGCCCCCGCTCCATCACCCGCTCCGTTACTTGCTCCGTCACCCGACGTCAATCGCCCTCTATCAGCCAGTCAAGGCTCCAACACCTCTGCTGAGGGGAGTTGTCGCTCGTTGGCATCTTCCGCTCGTTCAGATGCTCCTTCTCCTGCTACTCCTCTTCACGGATTCCGTCAGCAGTCTTTCTTGGAATCCGTTTCCAAGAGACAACAGTTTGCGAGCACGCACCCGACGGTGCAGAAGCTGAACGTCCTCCTGTCCAAGTTGCTGGTGCTGCAGTCCCTCCCTTTCCAAGTGGTGGACTCAGCACCTTTCCGAGAAATGATGGCTTGTGCCGAGCCGCGGTGGAGAGTGCCAAGCCGGCATTTCTTCGCCAAAAAGGCAGTGCCAGCCCTGCATTCACATGTAGAAGAGATGGTGGGCCAGTCTTTGAGCATGTCGGTCTCTGCCAAAGTGCACGGCAGCGCCGACGTGTGGAGCTGTAACTACGGTCAGGGACAGTACATGTCATTTACGGCCCACTGGGTGAACGTGGTGCCGGCACAGCCGCACCAGCAACTTGGACAGGTCACGCCGCTTTTGCCTCCACGTTTGCACGTCCTTGGTCCAGCAAAGATGTCCGCCTCTACCACCTCTTCTTCCGCCGTGTCCTCAGCCGCCACCCCCATGCCAAGTCCCATTACCCGACCGGCATATCACATGTGCAGGGCGCAACGGTGTCACGCTGTGCTGCACCTGGTATGCCTTGGCGAACGTAGTCACACAGGGGAGGAACTTCTGAGTGTAATGAACAGAGAAATCGACAGATGGCTGTCTCCGCGCAAACTGAAAATCGGAACCATGTTGACCGACAACGGAAAGAACATGGTGTCTGCTCTGCGTCAAGGAAGGTTGTGCCATGCGCCATGCATGGCTCACGTGTTCAATCTGGTTGTCAAGCAGTTCCTAAAATCCACCATCCCACTGCAAGACATCCTTAAAATGTCACGTAAACTTTGCATGCATTTCAGCCATTCCTACACCGCAAAGCACACCCTCCTTGAGCTGCAGCGGCAGAACGGAATTCCACAGCATCGCCTGATCTGCGACGTTGCAACAAGGTGGAATTCAACCCTACATATGTTAGACCGCCTTTACGAACAGCGAAAGGCCATCACCGATTTCCTGATGTTACAGGCGGTACTCCCCTGTGTAACTTAGATGTCAGCCATTGGCAGCTCATGCGTGACACCTGCCGCTTGCTCAGGCCCTTTGAGGAGGCCACGCTATTCGTGAGTCGGCAGGACTATGGGATGAACGACGTCATTCCTCTGTTGCACGTCCTGGAACAAATGCTGTTAACAATGGCTGGTCAGGGTGCGGTAGACGTGGCGCACAGATCTCAACGCCACATGACCCCTGTGGGGGCAGGACAGGAAGAAGAGGAGGAGGTAGAGGAGGACATTGGTGCTCAGGAATTATTGAGTGAAATGGGTGGTTTTTCCACTCAGCGGACAGGAGTGGAGGAGCAGGAGCATCTGGTAGAGGAGGAGGAGGAGACAGAGGACCCAGACGCACCGTGGCAGTATGCTGTGGAGATGGAGGCAGGGAGTCCCTCGCATTCCTTGGCACAAATGGCCCATAGCATGCTCGGTTGCTTGCGTAGCGACAGCCGAATAATAACCATCAGACAGAGGGATGACTTTTGGCTGTCCACCTTGTTGGACCCTTGCTACCGTTCAAAAATGGTGGCCTTTTTCACACCTGCTGAGAGGGAGGCCAAAATAACGTACTATAAAAACCACCTATGTAGTCAGTTGGTCTCTGCCTTTCTGCGCCAACGTCCATCCTCAGACACTGTGGGCCCTGTGCGCTCGCGTTCCGCTGCCATGGCAGCAGGGGAGGGGTGGGGTGGTAGGAGCAGTGGCAGCTCCACCAGCAGCGGCTGCCTCAGTCTGCAGTCGATGATGAGTAGCTTTCTTCACCAGCGCAGTGAGGAAACTACTAACCAGCCGCAGCAGCAGCAGCATCAGGTGGACCTGGAGCAGGACCTCAAACAACAGGCTTGGGCCTACTTGGACAGCACCCTGCCAACCGAGGTAGACAATCCCCTTGATTACTGGGCAACGAAACTTGACCTTTGGCCCCAACTAGCTGAATTTGCCCTTGAAAGGCTGTCATGCCCGGCCAGTAGCGTGGCATCGGAGCGCGTGTTTAGTGCGGCAGGAGGTATTGTAACTCCGCGGAGGACACGACTGTCCACCCAAAGTGTGGAGAGACTCACGTTTGTGAAAATGAATCAGGCGTGGATTAGTCTGGATTTCAAACCACCAGTTCCTGACACAACTGACTAAATCCGCCATGAATCATGCCCCAAACATGTTATTATTTTTAACATAGGCCTCTGTATGGCCTTCAATTTAAGCTGCTTATGCTTCGCCACTCTGCCATGTGCCCCTGTACCGCCTCCTCTTGCTGCTGCCAGGTCCAGAGTGTGTCATGGGTCCCTGTACGGCCTCCCATTGCTGCTGTCTCCATCGCCACACTCTGCCATGTGCCACTTTCAGGTCTCCTCACACTGCTGGTGGGTTCCATTTTGTCATAGGGTGCTGGCAGATTACGGGCCTCCCATTGCTGCTGCCAGGCCCGTAATCTGTCATGGGCCCCTGTACCGCCTCCTCATGCTGCTGCCAGGTCCAGAGTGTGTCATGGGACCCTGTACGGCCTCCCATTGCTGCTGTCTCCATCGCCACACTCTGCCATGTGCCACTTTCAGGTCTCCTCACACTGCTGGTGGGTTCCATTTTGTCATAGGGTGCTGGCAGATTACGGGCCTCCCATTGCTGCTGCCAGGCCCGTAATCTGCCATGGGCCCCCGTACCGTCTCCTCATGCTGCTGCCAGGCCCGTAATCTGTCATGGGCCCCTGTACCGCCTCCTCATGCTGCTGCCAGGTCCAGAGTGTGTCATGGGTCCCTGTACGGCCTCCCATTGCTGCTGTCTCCATCGCCACACTCTGCCATGTGCCACTTTCAGGTCTCCTCACACTGCTGGTGGGTTCCATTTTGTCATAGGGTGCTGGCAGATTACGGGCCTCCCATTGCTGCTGCCAGGCCCGTAATCTGCCATGGGCCCCCGTACCGACTCCTCATGCTGCTGCCAGGCCCGTAATCTGTCATGGGCCCCTGTACCGCCTCCTCATGCTGCTGCCAGGTCCAGAGTGTGTCATGGGTCCCTGTACGGCCTCCCATTGCTGCTGCCAGGCCCGTAATCTGCCATGGGCCCCCGTACCGACTCCTCATGCTGCTGCCAGGTCCGTAATCTGTCATGGGCCCCTGTACCGCCTCCTCATGCTGCTGCCAGGTCCAGAGTGTGTCATGGGTCCCTGTACGGCCTCCCATTGCTGCTGTCTCCATCGCCACACTCTGCCATGTGCCACTTTCAGGTCTCCTCACACTGCTGGTGGGTTCCATTTTGTCATAGGGTGCTGGCAGATTACGGGCCTCCCATTGCTGCTGCCAGGCCCGTAATCTGCCATGGGCCCCCGTACCGACTCCTCATGCTGCTGCCAGGCCCGTAATCTGTCATGGGCCCCTGTACCGCCTCCTCATGCTGCTGCCAGGTCCAGAGTGTGTCATGGGTCCCTGTACGGCCTCCCATTGCTGCTGTCTCCATCGCCACACTCTGCCATGTGCCACTTTCAGGTCTCCTCACACTGCTGGTGGGTTCCATTTTGTCATAGGGTGCTGTATGGCCTCCCATTGCTGCTGCCAGGCCCGTAATCTGCCATGGGCCCCCGTACCGACTCCTCATGCTGCTGCCAGGCCCGTAATCTGTCATGGGCCCCTGTACCGCCTCCTCATGCTGCTGCCAGGTCCAGAGTGTGTCATGGGTCCCTGTACGGCCTCCCATTGCTGCTGTCTCCATCGCCACACTCTGCCATGTGCCACTTTCAGGTCTCCTCACACTGCTGGTGGGTTCCATTTTTTCATAGGGTGCTGTATGGCCTCCCATTGCTGCTGCCTCCACCGCCACACTGTGGCTCCACACTCTGGTTTTGGCCCCGTGACTGCCCAAATGAGTGAAGTGTGCAGTGATTCTAAGATCGACGGCACTCATCTGCATGTCATACTGACTGATAGTATTATTTCTCTTCCCCAGCAGACTCCAAGGGCATTTAAATTAAAGGTACAGTGTTCTGCACTGATATAAAGGCTCTCTGAAGCCTAGAAACACCCTTTTTATAAGTTAAATTCGCAGCGAATATATTCGACTCGAATCGAATTTATTCCACGAATTCGCCGAATCAGCCGAATCGAATTTTTGAATAATTCGCTCATCTCTAGTGATCAGCTAAAGCCGACCACCAAGTACTAGGCTAGAAAGAAAGACCCTCCCCCCAAGGAACCTAAGAGCCACATGTCCTCCCCCTAGACTTCTGGGTAGGCCCATAGACCCATACCCTACCATCTATAAATCAATAACAAAAGAAACTGCTTCATTCTGTATTAAAGAGAGCCAAGTCAGATAGACTTACATAACCATTTGTCAGTTAAAAACAATCTTTTCACAGAACTTCTCCAATGTCCCTGAAGCAAAGGGACCCCTTGGTGATCCCTTGGCAAGTGGAAACTAGTGAGGAAAAAATCATACATGCTAATAACTATTAATGCCGTATAGAGATAATACTGTGATCAATACAAGTATATGACTAAATACCTACAATTTAAAAAAATTGTCAATGGATGGTGGACTGCAGTCAATTGGGCTCCTGAGACTCAACAGAGAGCTTCATACCACGAAATATAAGGGTTCTTCACAGTGAGAGCTGTGAAAATGTGGAATAGATTCCCTCAAGAGTTGGTTCTGGCCAGCTCAGTGGATTGCTTTAAAAAAAGTCCTGGATTGTTTCTTAGATACACAGAATATAAATGGATACTAACATTTATAAGTAAAGTTGATCCAGGGAATATCCAATTGCCTCTCGGGGGATCATGAAGGATTTTTTCCCCTGCAGGAGCAAATTGGATCCTGCTTTGCTGGATTTTTTTGCCTTCCTTTGGATCAACTGTGGGTATAGGATTATAACTTTTTTTTTCTCTATGATTGAACTGGATGGAGTTTTGTCTTTTATCAGCCAGAATGACTATGTAACTATAAGTAATCTAGGAGGGTGCAACACCTGCTTGCTTGCTGTAGTTGTTAACAGGGCAGGAGATGAGGGAAAATGTCTTGGAGAGGATCCATTGCGACAGAACCAAAAATGTTTGATGGTTTCCAGCCATTCAGAGTAAAGCAGATTATAACGTGGATTCTAGTAATGACTATGAGGGTTTTTATTCCAGATTCCGATTCCAGAACAAATGGGGATCTTTCATGAATGTGATACTGTCAGCCTGTGAACAAAATTCCCTATCTGATGCAACTCAGCACCTGCATTGCCATACCAATGATCCTTAAATATCACATACTGACTTGCCGCTCATCGATATTTGTTGGCGATTGTACTTGGCCACCTCGTGGAACTCCAGCATACATGTGTTTTGTAGGCCCTTCAAATACTTGGTCTCCATAACTTAATCCATTTGTCTCCATAACTTTGAAGTGATCCTGGGAATATCTGATTGCCTTTCGGGGGATCAGGAAGGAATTGAAATATATTTTGAAATATATTGAATACAGACAAAGTTGTAGCATTTAAAATATATGTGGGTAAGGATTATAACTTTATAACTTTTTTTTTTTTTTATGGTTCAACTGGATGGACTTTTGCCTTTTTTCAGCCAGACTATGTAACTATATAGCATGGTTACGTACAAGGCATAAGATGGCTATAATGAGCCCCCATTCATTATATGGCTGTGGCACCATACAGTGGGGCAAAAAAGTATTTGGTCAGCCACCAATTGTGCAAGTTCTCCCACTTAAAAAGATGAGAGAGGCCTGTAATTGGCATCATAGGTAGACCTCAACTATGAGAGACAAAATGAGAAAAAAAAATACAGACAATCACATTGGCTGATTTGGGAAGAATTTATTTGCAAATTATGGTGGAAAATAAGTATTTGGTCACCTACAAACAAGCAAGATTTCTGGCTCTCACAGACCTGTACCTTCTTCTTTAAGAGGCTCCTCTGTCCTGCACTCATTACCTGTATCAATGGCACCTGTTTGAACTTATTATCAGTATAAAAGACACCTGTCCACAACCTCAAACAGTCACACTCCAAACTCCCCTATGGGGAAGACCAAAGAGCTGTCGAAGGACACCAGAAACAAAATTGTAGACCTGCACCAGGCTGGGAAGACTGAATCTGCAATAGGCAAGCGGCTTGGTGTGAACAAATCAACTGTGGGAGCAATAATTAGAAAATGGAAGACCACTGATAATCTCCCTCGATCTGGGGCTCCACGCAAGATCTCACCCTGTGGGGTCAAAATGATCACAAGAACGGTGAGCAAAAATCCCAGGACCACACGGGGGATCTAGTGAATGACCTGCAGAGAGCTGGGACCAACGTAACAAAGGCTACCATCAGTAACACACTACACCGCCAGGGACTCAGATCCTGCAGTGCCAGACATGTCCCCCTGCTTAAGCCAGTTTATGTCCGGGCCCATCTGAAGTTTGCTAGAGAGCATTTGGATGATCCAGAAGAGGATTGGGAGAATGTCATATGGTCAGATGAAACCAAAATAGAACTGTTTGGTAGCAACACAACTCGTCGTGTTTGGAGGAGAGAGAATGCTGAGTTGCATCCAAAGAACACCATACCTACTGTGAAGCATGGGGGTGGCAGCATCATGCTTTGGGGCTGTTTCTCCGCAAAGGGACCAGGACGACTGATCCATGTACAGGACAGAATGAATGGGGCCATGTATCGTGAGATTTTGAGTGCAAACCTCCTTCCATCAGCAAGGGCATTGAAGATGAAACGTGGCTGGGTCTTCCAACATGACAATGATCCCAAACATACCGCCCGGGCAAGGAAGGAGTGGCTTCGTAAGAAGCATATCAAGATCCTGGAGTGGCCTAGCCAGTCTCAAGAACTCAACCCCATAGAAAACCTTTGAAGGGAGTTGAAAGTTCGTGTTGCCCAGCGACAGCCCCAAAACATCACTGCTCTAGAGGAGATCTGCATGGAGGAATGGGCCAACATACCAGCAACAGTGTGTGCCAACCTTGTGAAGACTTACAGGAAACGTCTGACCTCTGTCATTGCCAACAAAGGAGATATAACAAAGTATTGAGATGAACTTTTGATATTGACCAAATACTTATTTTCCACCATAATTTGCAAATAAATTCTTTCCAAATCAGCCAATGTGATTGTCTGGATTTTTTTTCTCATTTTGTCTCTCATAGTTGAGGTCTACCTATGATGCCAATTACAGGCCTCTCTCATCTTTGTAAGTGGGAGAACTTGCACAATTGGTGGCTGACTAAATACTTTTTTGCCCCATTGTATATATTTGAGCTTTAAGACCAGTATTTAAAGACTCTTTTAAAAAGGTGCTAGCGTATATACAGTTGTGTTCAAAATAATAGCAGTCAGACATCACTAACCTGATAAGTCACTGTTTTTGGTAGAAATGATATTTCTACATGGCAAATAATTTACTAGCAGGTGTAGTAGAGTAATAGAAATCCAACAGACCCAACAGTCATGACACGCATGCTGCTGATTCTGTGTAATTGAATCACTAATTGAAGGGGGCATGTTCAAAATAATAGCAGTGTGGAGTTTTATTAGTGAGGTCATTCATTCTTTGAAAAACAGGTGGCAATTATTGCCCTTATTTAAGGAAGGAAGGTAGCAAATGTTGTACATGCTGGTTAGCCCCTGCAAAGTCCCACTGTTGAAAAAAAGACGTGCTGAAGAGGTTACAATTTGCCAAAGAGCACATTGACTGGCCTAAAGAGAAATGGCGCAACATTTTGTGGACTGATGAAAGTAAGATTGTTCTTTTTGGGTCTAGTGGGCGGAGACAGTTTGTCAGACGACCCCCAAACACTGAATTCAAGCCACAGTACACTGTGAAGACAGTGAAGCATGGTGGCACAAGCATCATGATATGGGGATGTTTCTCCTACTACGGTGTTGGGCCTATTTATCGCATACCAGGGATCATGGATCAGTTTGAATACATCAGAATACTTGAAGAGGTCATGCTGCCTTATGTTGAAGAGGAAATGCCCTTGAAATGGGTGTTCCAACAAGACAACGGCCACAAACACACCAGTAAACGTGCAACATCTTGGTTCCAGACCAACAAGATTGATGTTATGGAGTGGCCAGTCCAATCCCCGGATCTTAATCCAGTAGAAAACTTGTGGGGTGACATCAAAAATGCAGTTTCTGAGGCAAAACCAAGAAATAGAGAAGAACTGTGGAATGTCGTCCAATCATCCTGGGCTGGAATACCTGATCACAGGGGCCAGAAGTTGGGTGACTCCATGCAACACAGATGTACAGCAGTTCTCACAAACAGTGCGACTACAACCAAATATTCATGAAGTCATTCAAAGGAAAGCAAAATCTTCAAACATTTTTCAGTTTATATAGTGAATGTTTGAGTTTGTAAAGAAGAATACAAACACTGCTTTTTTCGAACAGTCTAATATTCACTTTTCTTCCATTTGTTTAGAGGAACAACACAAATTTGATGTATTTTTCTTCATGTTTTGATTTGGAATAGAATGTGTAGTGTTCCCAATGCATTTCTGTGGATGGAAATAAAAGCTATTAGAAGGATTTTGAGCTTTATTCACTTTTTTCAACACACTGCTATTATTTTGAACACAACTGTACAATGGCTAGGCCTCGGCCTGGTAACAAAAATTGCCCCAGTCTTAGTCAAGAAGGCAAAGCCCATGAGGCAATGTGCAGGAAAAAGCTTTGGTGTTATGGCCGAGTGCCCTTTCTCACCGTGGGGTTCAAAGCCTTTGTGATGCACAGAGAACCCTCAGGTCGGCACCGGGCTCTCTGCCTTCCATACTTGTAGGATAATTTAGCCAGTTACCGAAGATTCAGTGGAATATGACATTTAAAAACAAATTCACGAGGCACCATGTTGGCCAGAGATCAGTTTCTTTGTAATACATGGCAAGAATTCTTTATCACATACCATTAAATGGCTGACAAGCTAAAAATATACTCGCGCCTTCACAGTATGAAGGTCACTTTACAGCACAATGGCCCCCGAACAAAGAATCTCTGTGCCCAGAAAGGATGTACATTTTCATGGAGTTGTTAAATGGAGTTACATACAAATAGCTCGTAATGTCCATTACCAGCAATTTATGTCACATACAGGAATCTCAGGCATTTCAACATTTACAGAGACGGAACGTGTTTAGCTTCAGCGCAAGTGATGTCACCATCCCACACAGAGTATGGGGAGGGGGGTGGAGTTAATGAGATGTTATTTCCACTTTTCACACCCCACCTAGCACCCTGGGGGCTGTTAAAGGTCACTTGTGTACTGATTTAAGTAATTGATTTCACCCCTGTACTGAAACCCTAGAAGAGGGAAGAGCAGCACTGGAAGCCAAGACAGCTCTTGCAATGGATGTATAATGACAGCAGTGGCGTCCCGAGGCAGGTGCGGGGGGTGCGGTCCGCACCGGGTGACGCCGACCGCACTGGGTGACACTGGACCCGCTCCACAAAAAGGTAAGTTGTAATGCAAGCCGACGATCCCCGCAGGATAGATATGATCCATCCTGCGGGGATCGTCGGCTTTCTTTACAACTTACTTTTTCTTGGAGCGGGTCCGGTGTCACCCCGTATAGGTTGCATGCTGATGATCCTGCGGGGATCATCGGCATGCAACCTATACGGGGTGACACCGGTGTAGCGGCAAGATGTGTCTCCCATGTAGATGTCCTCCCTGAAGCAACTGCGCATGTCCCAGTTTCAGGCACGATCAATCAATGATGGAACTACTGCTATCATCGATTGATCGTGCCTGAAACCGGGACATGGGCAGTTGCTTCAGGGGGGACATATCTACATGGGAGGCCCATCTTGCCGCTACACCGGACCCGCTCCAAGAAAAGGTAAGTTGTAAAGAAAGCCGGCGATCCCCGCAGGATGGATCGGATCTGGGGATTGAGCATAATCAGAGTCCGATCCATTATGCTCAATCCGCAGATCCGATCCATCCTGCGGGGATTGTCGGAGGGGGTGTCACCAAGTGTTACTGCATCGGGTGACACCAACCCTAGGGACGCCTCTGAATGACAGTGAACATGATGACAGATGCAGAGAGCAGAGATATGACCTCTTCAGTATTCTGCTACTCTTTAATTTGTCCAATCAGCAGGCTGAAGTATGTTGTTGGCCAGTCTGTGTGGCTGTTTCTGTCAAGGTGGAGAATCTGATTGTCTTATCTGGCAGAAGTGCCTGGATCAAAAGGCTGGCTGCATACACCTACAAACCCTTTGTAAAGCATGTAAATATAAAGACAGCTAGTTTAACCACTTCCCGTCCGGCCCATGTACGTAAACGGCCGGATGAGAGCAGTGCAAGAGCGGGTGGCCGTTTATAAACGGCCTCAGCATTCACTGCCTGTGCACGTTTCCCGGGAGCATGCGGCACCGCGATCGCTGTATGGGACCTCTGTGTGAGGTCCCGATCATGTGATCAGTGATTGGCCAATCAGTGATCACATGAATAGTAGTAAGCAAGATGTCACTTCCTGACATCATTGCTTACTACTTGTGAAATCTGTGAATGATCACAGAGATCACATGGTACAAGGCTATTCACAATAGCCTTGTACCATGTGACAAGCTGTGACCAATCACAGCTCTCACAGTATTTCTCAATGGCTGCAGGAATGCAGCCAGAGAAAAGGAGAAATGATTGCTTCTACAGCATTTATGTGTGTAAAAATAATCAGTGTAAAAAAAAAAATCTTCATCACCCCCCACAAGTAGTACAGAAAGTTGCTGGAGCATGGAAATATCATTCTCACCTAGTCAAGAATAGAGAAGGAAATAAGGCCAGACAAAAGGAAAAGTAAAGAAAACCATTAGAAAACAGTGATTTACATTGTAGTGGGGAAGAGGAGACCAGGTAGCTAGAGCAGTTATAAAGAGTGTTTTACATACTTGAATTTGTGTGTATTATAGTTTCCTGCAATTGCAGCTCTCAGGCAGGATCAGCACTGTGAGGCAGTCAGGAACAATTGTTTAGCACAATACTGTCAATCTAACACTTGGAACTTGCTGACAGGAGCAGAGAAAGTGAGAATGCAGTGATGGCTTCATCATTGTGGTGATGCTCCTTTGATATCTAATCATATTAAAGGCTCTTTTTATCCCTTCAGGAACAAACGTGTCATACTTACCTGCTCTGTGTAATGGTGTTGCACAGAGCAGCCCTGATCCTCCTTTTCTCGTGTCCCCTGGCGGCACTCCTGGCCCTTCCCCCTTGCCAAGTCCCCCCATAACAAGCCGCTTGCTATGGAGGCACTCATGCATGCTTGCTCCTGAACAGCCTCTGTGTGCCCCCCCCCACTCCCTTGTCATTGATTTTGATTGACATAAATGGCTATCGCTGCTGTGTCTCAACCAATGAGGAAGGAGAGACCCTGGAGAGCCGCTGCTCTTGTGCACACTGCTGGATTGATATGGGGCTCAGGTAAGTATTGGGAGTGCTGCTGCACACAGAAGGTTTTTTACCTTTTACGAAGGCAGAAAACCTCCAGCCTTTACAACCACTTCACGTTTAGGTTGGGTCCTTGACTAAGCTGCATCACTTTGACTGCAGTGGAGGAAATGAGGTCCTGGAGTTGGATATACCAAATGTGGCTGAGTCACAAAAGTGGCTGAACAGAATTTTTCGGCTGGTTATTATTATTATTATTATACAGTATTTATAAAGCGCCAATGGTTCGCTCAGCGCTGTACATTACAAAGGGGGACAGAACATGTGACAGAACAATACCAATACAATGCGATACACGAGGGGTTCGAGGGCCCTGCTCTTTGGAGCTTACAATCTAGGAGGGAGGGGATAGTGGCACAGGAGGAGATAGCTGTGGGGGATGGAGTAGTAGGAAGAGTGGAGGAGGTCAGCAAGTTAGCAGGGGGTGGGGTAGGCTTCCATGAAGAGATGGGTTTTCAGGGTGCGCCTAAAGGAGAGGAGAGTAGGTGATAATCTGATGGGTTGGGGCAGGGAGTTCCAGAGGATGGGTGACACCCTGGAGAAGTCCTGGAGGTGGGCATGGGAGGAGGAGACCAGGGAACTAGAGAGAAGGAGGTCTTGTGAGGAGCGGAGTGTGCGTGCTGGGCGGTACTTGGATATTAGGTCGGTGATGTAGTTCGGGGCAGTATGGTGGACAGCTTTGTACATCAGTGTTACGATTTTGAATTTGATCCGTTGTGCAATCGGAAGCCAGTGGAGGGATTGGCAGAGGGGGGTGGCGGAGATGGAGCGGTTGGAAAGGTGAATGAGTCTGGCAGCTGTATTCAGGATAGACTGAAGCGGGGATAGCCAGCGGCGAGGCAGGCCAGTGAGGAGGGAGTTGCAGTAGTCGAGTCGTGATATGATGAGGGAGTGGATGAGCTGTTTAGTGGTTTCTGGGGTTAGGAACGTGCGGATTTTGGCGATGTTGCGGAGGTGGAGTCTGCATGAGTTTGTTAAAGATTGGACTTGGGGCTGGAAGGATAGGTTGGAGTCCAGAATGACACCAAGTACTCTGGCCTGCGGGGCGGGCCTGATTGTGGCATTGTTGGATGTGATGGAGAAGTCAATGGGGGGTGGTGTCCGGGCTGGGGGGAAGACAAGAAACTCGGTTTTGGAGAGGTTCAGTTTAAGGAAGTGGAGCGACATCCAGTCTGATTAGACTGTTTATACATACTGTAAGTATTTCAAGTGAGTTTTCAGCTGCTTGCCTGGATGTCAGCTTACATAGAAGGATGAGCTGTACTGGTATGTCTGTGTGAACAGGCAGGCGGACATGCAGGCACGAGCCGACCACCCTCAGGGCAGCAAATTGTCTGAGCGTTTCAGAACACTCTGTATCCTTGCAAGATTAACTCTGTTTATCCAGCAAGTTCAAATCAATGCAGAGTGGAGAGGGAGGTGAGGAGCGGTACAGGGGAACTATACTGACCGAGACGGGTTTTCTGCCCAACCTGAAAAGATCTTTGGTTTTGAAAGCTCTTAGCTGCTGGGGGTCAGTCTACCAGCATATACAGGTGATCAGAACCTGATGTAACCAAGAACAACTGTCATCTCACATCTTACTGTTTGAACTCGAAGGATATTTATCTTTTTTGCAACCTATGTAAAGCCCCATATACATGTTGAGAATATCGGAAGAACAATTGTCCACTTTTTTTTGCTATTCTCATTTTGAAAGTGAAGAGGTTACTCTTAGTACGAAAGTTCTCGTACGACAGAATAAAAATTTGGAATTATGTATTGTATTTGTATTGTATTTTCAGATGAAAGTTGTACTGGTTAAAGAAAATCATACGATCTGGCATTGTACGGCAAACATTTTCGTGCTTGTCCCTTCGATGATTGCTGTGTACTAATGATCTGATTATCGTACGATTGATTTGAAAGCGGCATTTTTTTTGTACGATTTTTTTGATCATGTGTACGGGGCATAACTATGTACTATGCTAGTAACAGTGAAGTGGCGAGCGGGTGACCAGATATGGTTGCACCACATCCCTTAAAATTGCAAATATTCAATAGAGAAGATGGGACTTTTAGGGTGCATGAACATGAATACCAAACATATTAAAAAGTTATATCATTTTTATTTTTACAAATATACGAAATAAAAATTATATAACTTTTTAATATGTTTGGTATTCATGTTCATGCACCCTAATGCAGGCCATAGAGGGTCGAAAATCGGCCGATTTTTCTTTAAAAAAATGAAAAATTGGTCGTTCAAGCGGCCGACGTTACCAGCAACGGTAAAAAAAATCGGCCGATTTTCATCCCGTCTACAGCTGGCAAAAAGTGTCCCTGCAGAGAGCTCCGCTATTTCTTTGACAGTTCCTTGACATTTATAGCGGTTGCAACAATGTATCTATTTGTATCCATTTAGGATACAGATGTTTTTATTCGGAAACAAATAGATACAATGTTGCAATCGCTATAAATGTCAAGGAACTGTCAAAGAAATAGCGGAGCTCTCTGCAGGGACACTTTTTGCCAGACTGGAATTCCTCTTCTTCTTCATCCTCTTCTTCTTCTTCATCCTCTTCTTCTTCCTCTTCTTCATCCTCTTCTTCTTCCTATTCTTCTTCCTATTCTTCTTCTTCCTCCTCTTCTTCCTCTTCTTCATCCTCATCTTCTTCATCATCCTCTTCTTCATCCTCTTCTTCTTCATCCTCTTCTTCTTCCTATTCTTCTTCTTCTTCTTCTTCCTCATCCTCTTCTTCTTCATCATCCTCTTCTTCTTCCTCTTCATCATCCTCTTCCTCTTCTTCATCCTCTTCTTCTTCTTCATCCTCTTCTTCTTCCTATTCTTCTTCTTCCTCCTCTTCTTCTTCCTCTTCTTCATCCTCTTCTTCATCCTCATCCTCTTCTTCATCCTCATCCTCTTCTTCATCCTCATCCTCTTCTTCTTCCTCTTCTTCGTCCTCTTCTTCTTCCTATTCTTCTTCTTCCTCCTCTTCTTCATCCTCTTCTTCTTCATCATCCTCTTCTTCATCCTCTTCTTCTTCATCCTCTTCTTCTTCCTCTTCTTCATCCTCTTCTTCTTCCTCTTCTTCATCCTCTTCTTCTTCCTCTTCTTCTTCCTCTTCTTCTTCCTCTTCTTCATCCTCTTCTTCTTCTTCCTCTTCTTCATCCTCTTCTTCATCCTCTTCATCCTCTTCTTCTTCCTCTTCTTCATCCTCTTATTCTTCTTCATCCTCTTCTTCTTCCTATTCTTCTTCTTCCTCCTCTTCTTCATCCTCTTCTTCTTCATCATCCTCTTCTTCTTCCTCTTCTTCATCCTCTTCTTCATCCTATTCTTCTTCTTCCTCCTCTTCTTCATCCTCTTCTTCTTCATCATCCTCTTCTTCTTCCTCTTCTTCATCCTCTTCTTCATCCTATTCTTCTTCCTCCTCTTCTTCATCCTCTTCTTCTTCATCATCCTATTCTTCTTCCTCTTCTTCTTCATCCTCTTCTTCACCCTCTTCCTCTTCTTCTTCTTCTTCTTCTTCATCCTCTTCTTTTTGTCTTCCTCTTGCAGGTCACTGCTCATGCGCAGATTTTTTTATCGGTAAAAAGATCGGCCGATTTGCCCATCATTGCCGCGAAAATCGGCCGATCGGCAAAATCGGCCGATTTTTTTCCAACTTTATGGATAAAAAAAAATCTGCCAAAATACCGAAAAACAGCCGAACATTTAGCCCACTAACGATCCGAAAATCGGACGATTTTATTTTCAGCCGAAAAATCGGACGATTTTCGACCCATCTATGGCCTGCATAAAAGTCCCATCCTCTCTATTAAATATGTGCTATGCTATTTTAAAAGACTTATTGCTCTCTGGATAAGCCAGGTAGGGCATGTCCCTGATCCTCATCTCTGGCTCCTGATTATACTATAGATTCTCACTAAGTAATTCAGGCCAGCTGACCACAAAGCGTGTAATTATCTCCAAATTATCTGCTCCTGGCAGTGCCGTACATTACCTCACCCTAGTGCATTTTCCACTGTTGTGTATATTTATCATGCTGCCCCAGGCACATGTGAACGATGACATAACATAGTACAGGCTCCATCTATTTTGTCATCAAATACTTTACCTGATTTCTGCTACAAATAAACCATTAAAGCAACTTTTCTCCACCTTTTAGCCCAGAGGAACCCTTAAAATAATTTTCAGGTCTTAGGGAACCCCATCTGAAATGTAATCATTAGCAGTCATTGGGAGGAATGTCTGTTACTTCGGTGATCAGTGGAATGAATGTTCTCCCTAATGACAAATATCGTCAAAACAGTGCAGCGCTAATAGTAGTGCGGAGTTGTATGAAATAAAAGTGTCAACAATAAAATAATGACCCTCAAAGTAAATGTGGATATAGTGCAAATAAAAAGTCCCCACAGTTCCAGATCGATGATAGTGCCTTGTAACAATAGAAGAATTGCACACTCACCAGACGTGCACTGATAATGTGCAGTAAATATAATATCCTGGTGTCATCAGGTGAACATCTGGATCAGCGGGTAGAAGGACTCCCCTCTCAAGATAGATAAGGTCCAGGGATGTGTGTGTTAGTGCTCCAGGGATGGCCAGAGTTCCCCTTTAGGGATAGGTGGGCGCTGCTCTCAGATGACAGGAGGCTCCCTCTCTGGATAGGCTTGGTATAGGAGCGTCTAGGAAAAATAATACTCCCCACACGGGGTTAAAACAAAAAGGTGCCCATAGTGTAGTATGGTATAAGTTGTTTATTAAATAAATAAATAGATAGGGATGCATCTAAATAAAAAAAAATGATGGAAGTGGTGAGCACAGACTAACCATCCCATAAGTGAAATGGCCGCTGGAGCTCCACGATGCTCCGACGGCGTGACGTCAACAGCGCGAGCAGGCTCCTTCTTACGCGTTACGTGCCACGCACATCATCAGAGGGTGGCTCACCCTCTGATGATGTGCGTACTGGACACATGACTGAAACCTTTGTTTTCAAAGGCACTCCACGTCTGGAGGAAAATAAATGTAATCTCCAAACACGGAAAGGTTTCTTCACAGTGAGAGCTGTGAAAATGTGGAATAGACTCCCTCAAGAGTTGGTTCTGGCCAGCTCAGTGGATTGCTTCAAAAAAGTCCTGGATTCTTTCTTGGATACACAGAATATAACTGGATATAACATTTACAGGTAAAGTTGATCCAGGGAATATCCAATTGCCTCTCGGGGGATCAGGAGGGAATTTTTTTTCCCAGCAGGAGCAAATTGGATTATGCTTTGCTGGGTTTTTTGCCTTCCTCTGGGTCAACTGTGGGTGTACGATTATAACTTTTTTTTTTTTTTTTATGGTTGAACTGGATGGACTTTTGTCTTTTTTCAGCCAGACTAACTATGTAACTATGTAACTTGATCACTGAGGAAGAAAACTACATAATAACCATGTAGTTCCACAAGAGAGAACATTAAATTAATAAAGTATCTGTCAGGAATGGACTCAGCACTGGTGGTGGGACTCATCTGCCGTGTGGGCTGCAGTACCAGAGCTGACCAGCAGGTGCTCTCAGCAGCCAGAAGCTCACACGTGCAATCAGCCAAACCTGGGGCTGATTGCAGAAAGGTGTATTTAAGGCATGACCAGGCCTGTGATCTGGGCCTTGGTGTATGGTTTCCCATGAGCCTCTGTACCTGGTATCTTGTGTTCCTGCTTCGTTGCTGACCCGGGTTGATCCTGACCTCTGCTGACCGTCTCCTGTTGAACCCCTGGCTTGCCTGACCATCCTTCTGCCTTATCCCCTGTACCGCGGTGCCCGTGAGTTACTGAACCCGGCTTGTGACCTTGACCATTCTCTGCCTGCTCCTTTGGTACCTTGCTGCCCGCACGTTGCTGACTTGGCCCATCTGACCACGCTAACTACTCTGCCATCCATCCATCCATCCTGCACGGATCCAGCCATACCTGCACATACCTCTGGCGGATCCCTCTACCACTAGCAAGTGTACTCAGGGGCCGCAACCTGGTTCCTGTCTGCTCTAAGTCCATCTCCACCATCAGGGGCCCTGGTGAATAAGCAGACTGGGACTTAGACTCCGCGCCCTGGGGAACCACCAAACGGTCATTACAGAACCCTACGGCCGGCCTGACCGTTCCACCTCTCCAGCCCTGACTATGCCTGTGTTCCTGCACCTACTAAGATTAGTGGAAGGTTGGTTTGTTCACTGTGCGTTTATATATATATATATATATATATCTGGGTGGCTAATAATAAACTGTATTATTATACTATACCTGAAACCTGCGTTTCCCTGTGTCAGTCCACACCTTTCTGGTCATTCCTAGATTCCTGACAGTATCAAACACAACACCTAGTTACAGAACTAACAATCATTGTATAATATATGGGAATTCAACGTTTCAATCTCTAATTCCAGTGGAAGGATAATTGTTTTGCACTAATTTTATTGCAAACCTTCTGCCATCCCAAATTGGTATCATTACAAAAATGCCACAAACTTCATGGGATTTAAGTGTAGCATTGAAGAGTCATATGGGGACACAATGCTGGACTGGACTGATACTTTGTGGTGGAGAACATCTTTCCCTTGGAGCACACCACTCACTCACCTTCACTTTAGGGAGTTTGTGATGGTCTGGAAATCTCCTGTAATATCTTAATTCTGAAGGGTTTTTAGGTCACTCTGGTTCGGATTGTGGGAACAGCAGTTGTTTGAAATACTGTGGTTATACAATAAAGTGTTAATAGAGATATACATCAAAACACTTCCGTCCTGAAGCTGTTTTCAGGAAAACGTGTTAACAAGAATTGAATACTGGAAGTTGGTAGCGATGTATATTTAAACAAATGATACTTTTGTATGTAATTTTCAGTTGATATGTTCATGTATTCAGTCCTTTAAAATAAATAGTATGAAACAGAAAAAAAAGAAATCCACATGAAAGGTTCCTGCAACAGAACATGTATTATAATCACCTCCCATGTGGCCTACTTTCCCTCCAATTCCAGGAGAGCTGGATGCCTGCGCCCCACACCATGATTCCATCATCTGCCTCCTTTGTGTTTATTGGGTTCAACTGCACATGCTTTTCTTCACAAAATGAATCGAAGGGATTCAGTACTGAGGACTCTTCTCCTGCTTATAAGTGACAGCACTGGGTGCCTAAGGAGCCAAACACCTACCACCAGTAGGAGTAAGGAGAGAGAATCACATGCCCCCCATACCTGGAAGTATGGGGCAGATTTCTTAGCTCTCAATGGTGGAACAAACATTGAAGGAGAAAAAGGAAAGTAAGTACAGTGGGGATCGAAAGTCTGGGCACCCCAGCTAAAAATTTGTATTAATGTGCATAAAGAAGCCAAGGAAAGATGGAAAAATCTCCAAAAGGCATCAAATTACAGATTAGACATTCTTATAATATGTCAACAAGTTAGATTTTATTTCCATCATTTACACTTTCAAAATAACAGAAAACAAAAAAATGGCGTCTGCAAAAGTTTGGGCACCCTGCAGAATTTATAGCATGCACTGCCCTCTTTGCAAAGCTGAGACCTGCCAGTGTCATGGAAAACCAGGTGATGTCAATCTCAAAGGTTTTGAATGCCCAGACTCATCTGATCTTGCCCCAACAATCAACCCCATGGGTTCTTCTAAGCAGTTGTCTAGAAAACTGAAACTGAAAATAGTTGACGCTCACAAAGCTGGAGAAGGCTATAAGAAGATAGCAAAGCGTTTTCAGATGTCAATATCCTCTGTTCGGAATGTAATTAAGAAATGGCAGTTATCAGGAACAGTGGAAGTTAAAGCAAGATCTGGAAGACCAAGAAAAATATCAGACAGAACAGCTCGCAGGATTGTGAGAAAAACAATTCAAAACCCACGTTTGACTGCACGATCCCTCCAGAAAGATCTGGCAGACACTGGAGTTGTGGTACACTATTCCACTATAAAGAGATACTTGTACAAATATGGTCTTCATGGAAGAGTCATCAGAAGAAAACCTCTTCTACGTCCTCACCACAAAAATCATCGTTTGAACTTTGCAAATGAACATATAGACAAGCCTGATGCATTTTGGAAACAAGTTCTGTGGACCGATGAGGTTAAAATTGAACTTTTTGGCCGGAATGAGCAAAGGTACCTTTGGAGAAGAAGGGGCACAGAATTTAATGAAAAGAACCTCTGTCCAACTGTTAAGCATGGGGTTGGATCAATCATGCTTTGGGGTTGTGTTGCAGCCTGTGGCACAGGGAACATCTCACGAGTAGAAGGAAAAATGGATTCAATAAAATTTCAGCAAATTTTGGATGGTAACTTGATGCCATCTGTGAAAAAGCTGAAGTTAAAGAGAGCATGGCTTCTACAAATGGATAATGATCCTAAACACACCTCGAAATCCACGGGGGATTACATCAAGAGGCGTAAACTGAAGGTTTTGCCATGGCCTTCACAATCTCCTGACCTCAACATAATTGAAAATCTATGGATAGACCTTAAAAGAGCAGTGCGTGACAGACAGGCCAGAAATCTCAAAGAACTGGAAGACTTTTGTAAGGAAGAATGGGCAAAGATACCTCAAACAAGAATTGAAAGACTCTTGGCTGGCTACAAAAAGCGTTTACAAGCTGTGATACTTGCCAAAGGGGGCAGTACAAGATATTAACTCTGCAGGGTGCCCAAACTTTTGCAGACGCCATTTTTTTGTTTTCTGTTATTTTGAAAGTGTAAATGATGGAAATAAAATCTAACTTTTGTTGACATATTATAAGAATGTCTAATCTGTAATTTGATGCCTTTTGGAGATTTTGCCATCTTTCCTTGGCTTCTTTATGCACATTAATACAAATTTCTAGCTGGGGTGCCCAAACTTTCGATCCCCACTGTATATGAAGCTGGGAAGATGGCAGTTAAGTAAACTTGTTACTTCAAACTGTCAGGGCAAAGCACATAGTTCCTTTAACCAAAATTTCAAGGCGTGCTCAGAAATCTGAAGGCCCACATTTACAGACTTGTAAGGCATGTAAGCTTCACACTCCAGGAAGCAGGATATGTACAGTATGTTTCTTCCAGGATGAAAATAGTCCTTTCTGAAGGATTCAGGTGCTGACACTTCTTTTGGTGATGAACACACCTCATATAATAAATGTACTGTCCTAGCTGCTTTCACCAGTGAATGCCATGTCATTAGGGGTTGACAATTTCATCCACCAGCATAATGCATAGACCTAAATGGACCTTTACACTTACACTTCTTCACACATGCAGTCTCTAATTATTCCGAAGGAAAGGCCAACTACTTACCATTTAGAAGCATGTTTTAACTGTTCCATATCCAGATGCCATCCAGAGCCTTTTTTCATCATCAGAAATGCATGCAGAGTGTTTTCCATGTATTCAAATGGACCCGGTACACCAGTGCAGTCAGTTCCAGGTTTTGTGTGAAGGAAACAATGGTAGAGCATGCCGCATTATGCTCATGATGGGATCCATAGTGAATACAACCAGAAAAGACAGGTCATCTCCACACATACTGCTCTCTCTGCTTCTGCTCTCTCTATTTATCTAAAAATGTCTGAAATAGTTAATTATTTACTGTTTTTCAGTGCATTCTGGGCATTTTAGAAGGTCTCCTGAGGTTATCTTTAAAAAACACTTCTTAATGCAAACGCCCCTAAACGCGGTATGCAAATGCGGCTAAACAGACCTACGTTTTCCAGCAGTCAGTTTCCATCGTTCAGAAGTGTTTTCCAAACATCCCGTGTACATGGAGCCCTACTAAGGTAAAAATGGTAAAAAATGGTAGAACGTGCCGAATTATGCTCATGATGGGATCCATAGTGAATAAAACCAGAAAAGACAGGTCATAAGCGTTTATAAGCATTTGTGGTTGGAAATATTTTTTAAGCCTTCCATTTCCAGATGCTGTCCAGGGCCTTTTTTCATCATGAAAAATACATGCAAAGCGTTTTCCTGGTACTCAAATGGACCCGGCACACCATACTTTGAGGTTTCGTATGAAAAAAAATATGTTAGACACTGCTGCAATAATTTCTGCACAGAAATGAGCTGGAACACATCCAAACACCACATAGTTACATACAGGGGCGGACTGACAACTCATGGGGCCCCCGGGCAATAGGGGATCATGGGGCCCCTGTGTCCTTGCCCAAATCCAAGCCTATCAAAAAGGTACCAGTGGCATCTCATGGGGCCCCCTACTGACCCTGGGCCCTCGGGCAGTGCTCGAGTTTCCAAATGGTCAGTCCGTCCCTGGTTACATAGTTAGTCCGGCTGAAAAAAGACAAAAGCCCATCCAGTTCAACCATAGTAAAAAAAAAAAAAGTTATAATCCTATACCCACAGTTGATCCAGAGGAAGGCAAAAAAACCCAGCAAAGCACGATCCAATTTGCACCTAAAAAAAAAACCAGCTAATCTCAAAAAATACTGCTCTCTCTGCTTCTGTTCTCTCTCTGAAAATGTCTGAAATAGTACATTTTTTACTGTTTCTCAGTGCATTCTGGTCATTTTGGAAGGTCTCCTGAGGTTATCTTTAAAAAAACGTTTCTAAATGCAAACGCTCATAAACGCGGTATGCAAACGCGGCTAAACTGATGTTTTTTAACCTACATTTTCCAGCAGTCAGTTTCCATCATTCAGAAGTGTCCCGTGTACATGGAGCCTAAAGGTTTTCTGACAAATCTGTTTGAGTGTACTCAGTGGCGGACTGACAACTCATGGGGCCCCCGGGCAATAGGGGATCATGGGGCCCCTTTGTCCTTGCCCAAACTCAACAAAGCCTATGAAAAAAGTACCAGGGGCATCTCATGGGGCCCCCTACTGACCCTGGGCCCTCGGGCACTGCCTGATCTACTGTTGAGGGGGGGTCTGTTGTTGGTGGCTGCTGAGAGATTTATTGTTGCTGGAAGGGGTCTATTTTTGCTGGAGGGGTCTATTGTTGCTGGGGGTGCTTTTGTTGCTGGCAGCAGGGGATCTTTTTAGTGCTTTTTATGTGTTCTTTAGTAAATTCCATACAAATTACTTAACACCACAAATGATACTTGGTTCTGTATTCAATAAAAAGGATGGTACCGGTAGGTGGGTAGGCAGTGGAACCAAAAGATGGTGCTCGTCGGTGGGTAGGGGCAGGAGCAGGGGCGGACTGACAAACCATGGGGCCCCTGGGCAATATGGGATCATGGGGCCCCTGTGTCCATGCCCAAACTCAAAAAATCCTATGAAAAAAGTACCAGGGGCATCTCATGGGGCCCCCTACTGACCTCGGGCAGTGCCTGAGTTTCCAAATGGTCAGTCCGCCCCTGGGTGTACTCATATATGCTGAGCACTGTATATGTACAACAGACAAAGTGCAATGATTAAAGTGCTGTAATCAACTGAAACCTAATGGGATTATTTTTTGCACTGATAACCAACACATGCAATGGGCATGTATAATGTACTATTACCTACCACAGCACTCTATTGTGAACTCCTCACTAACGTCTATGGGGTACAGTTGCATTGAAATATCTGTATGATTGAATGGCCATAGCTTGGTTCTGTTATCATATTGCAGTTTACTCTGCCCATACCCCGCCTGGATTTTCAGGTTCATCCACATACCTCTCTCTCAATTACAATAGAAATTATAGGATCTCTGTTGGTCGGGTTTAACTCCTCAAGTGCCACCTGAAATTACAGTGATAGATAAGCACTCACTACAAAGGAAGCAGAATTCCTGGAAAATGCCACCACGGGGCTGGTTACTCTTGAAAAACGTGTAGCTCTGTGCATACTGCCTGCTATCTATAGCATAAGGGGGTTGTGTCACCAATGAGATGGTGGAAACCATTCAGAGCATTTGCCAATATGCCTCAAAGCCATGGATCCCTGCAAACTGTCACACATCTAACCTTGCTTAGAATCCATGGTTGAGAACTGTGGTCACAAGAACAATGCAGGCTCTGGTCCGTGTTAAGTAATTAAAGTGGAACAAGCATCTGAAATATTTTTTAGGTTAGGTACATGCAGGATAAGTAAGGTGTCATTGGAACACTTTCAGGTATAGAGAGCACAATACTCTCCCTGACAATGCTGTCATCTGCTCTTCTCTCTAGAACAGTGGTCTCCAAACTGCGGACCTTTGCTTGCCTCTATCCGGCCCTCGGGGAACTATTCCTGCCACTGATACACCATTTCTTCCACTGGCACTAACTATGGGACATAGTTTTTCTTCTACTGACACCAATGATGGGGCACAATTCCTCCCACTGATACCAATCATGGGGCACTCTTTATCCCACCGACACCAATTATGGGGCACTGTTCCTCCCACTAATACGAATGATGGGGCACTATTCCTCCCCCATACCAATGATGGGGCACTATTCCTCCCACTAATACCAATGATGGGGCACTATTCCTCACACTGTCACCAATGATGGGGCATTATTTATCCTACTGACACCAATGATGGGGCACTATTCCTCCCACAAATACCAATGATGGGGCACTATTTTTCCCACTAACACCAATGATGGGGCACTATTCTTCCACTGACACCAATGATGGGGCACTATTCCTCCCACTAATACCAATGATGGGACATTATTCCTCCCACTGATACCAATGATGGGGCACTATTCCTCCCCGATACCAATCATGGGGCACTCTTCATCCCACTGACACCAATTATGGAGCACTGTTCCTCCCACTAATACCAATGATGGGGCAATATTCCTCCCACTAATACCAATGATGGGGCACTATTCCTCCCACTAATACCAATGATGGGGCAATATTCCCCCCACTAATACCAATGATGGGGCACTATACCTCCCACTAATACCAATGATGGGGCAATATTCCTCCCACTGATACCAATGATGGGGCACTATTCCTTCCACTAATAACAATGATGGGGCACTATTCCCCCCACTAATAACAATGATGGGGCACTATTCCTCCCACTAATACCAATGATGGGGCAATATTCCCCCCACCACCACCAATGATGGGGCACTATGCCTCCCACTAATACCAATGATGGGGCACTATTCCTCCCACTAATACCAATGATGGGGCACTATTCCTCCCACTAATACCAATGATGGGGCACTATTCCTCCCACTAATACCAATGATGGGGCAATATTCCCCCCACTAATACCAATGATGGGGCACTATTCCTCCCACTAATACCAATGATGGGGCAATATTCCCCCCACCGATACCAATGATGGGGCACTATTCCTCCCACTAACACCAATGATGGGGCACTATTCCTCCCCCTGACACCAATGATGGGGCACTATTCCTCCCACTGATACCAATGATGGGGCACTATTCCTCCCCCTGACACCAATGATGGGGCACTATTCCTCCCCCTGACACCAATGATGGGCCACTATTCCTCACACTGTCACCAATAATGGGGCATTATTTATCTTACTGACACCAATGATGGGGCACTATTCCTCCCGCTAATACCAATGATGGGGCACTATTCCTCCCACTGATACCAGTGATGGGGCACTATTCCTCCCCTATACCAATGATGGGGCACTATTCCTCCCACTGATACCAATGATGGGGCACTATTCCTCCCCCTTACACCAGTGATGGGGCACTATTCCTCCCACTAATACCAGTGATGGGGTACTATTCCTCCCCGATACCAATGATGGGGCACTATTCCTCCCCGATACCAATGATGGGGCACTATTCCTCCCCTTTACACCAATGATGGGGCACTATTCCTCCCACTAATACCAATGATGGGGCACTATTCCTCCCACTAATACCAATGATGGGGCACTATTCCTCCCCCTGATACCAATGATGGGCCACTATTCCTCCCCCTGACACCAATGATGGGCCACTATTCCTCACACTGTCACCAATAATGGGGCATTATTTATCTTACTGACACCAATGATGGGGCACTATTCCTCTCACTAACACCAGTGATGGGGCACTATTCCTCCCCGATACTAATGATGGGGCACTATTCCCCCCACTAATAACAATGATGGGGCACTATTCCTCCCACTAATACCAATGATGGGGCAATATTCCCCCCACCACCACCAATGATGGGGCACTATGCCTCCCACTAATACCAATGATGGGGCACTATTCCTCCCACTAATACCAATGATGGGGCACTATTCCTCCCACTAATACCAATGATGGGGCACTATTCCTCCCACTAATACCAATGATGGGGCACTATTCCTCCCACTAATACCAATGATGGGGCAATATTCCCCCCACTAATACCAATGATGGGGCACTATTCCTCCCACTAATACCAATGATGGGGCAATATTCCCCCCACCGATACCAATGATGGGGCACTATTCCTCCCACTAACACCAATGATGGGGCACTATTCCTCCCCCTGACACCAATGATGGGGCACTATTCCTCCCACTGATACCAATGATGGGGCACTATTCCTCCCCCTGACACCAATGATGGGGCACTATTCCTCCCCCTGACACCAATGATGGGCCACTATTCCTCACACTGTCACCAATAATGGGGCATTATTTATCTTACTGACACCAATGATGGGGCACTATTCCTCCCGCTAATACCAATGATGGGGCACTATTCCTCCCACTGACACCAGTGATGGGGCACTATTCCTCCCCTATACCAATGATGGGGCACTATTCCTCCCACTGATACCAATGATGGGGCACTATTCCTCCCCCTTACACCAGTGATGGGGCACTATTCCTCCCACTAATACCAGTGATGGGGTACTATTCCTCCCCGATACCAATGATGGGGCACTATTCCTCCCCGATACCAATGATGGGGCACTATTCCTCCCCCTTACACCAATGATGGGGCACTATTCCTCCCACTAATACCAATGATGGGGCACTATTCCTCCCACTAATACCAATGATGGGGCACTATTCCTCCCCCTGATACCAATGATGGGCCACTATTCCTCCCCCTGACACCAATGATGGGCCACTATTCCTCACACTGTCACCAATAATGGGGCATTATTTATCTTACTGACACCAATGATGGGGCACTATTCCTCCCACTAACACCAGTGATGGGGCACTATTCCTCCCCGATACTAATGATGGGGCACTATTCCTCCCACTGATACCAATGATGGGGCACTATTCCTCCCCCTTACACCAGTGATGGGGCACTATTCCTCCCCGATACCAATAGATGGGGCACTATTCCTCCCCCTTACACCAATGATGGGGCACTATTCCTCCCACTAATACCAATGATGGGGCACTATTCCTCCCCCTTACACCAATGATGGGGCACTATTCTTCCCACTGACACCAATGATGGGGCACTATTCCTCCCCCTGACACCAATGATGGGGCACTATTCCTCCCCCTGACACCAATGATGGGGCACTATTCCTTCCACTGATACCAATGATGGGGCACTATTCCTTCCACTGATACCAATGATGGGGCACTATTCTTCCCACTGACACCAATGATGGGGCACTATTCCTCCCCCTGACACCAATGATGGGGCACTATTCCTCCCCCTGACACCAATGATGGGGCACTATTCCTCACACTGTCACCAATAATGGGGCATTATTTATCCTACTGACACCAATGATGGGACACTATTCCTCCCACTAATATCAATGATGGGGCACTATTCCTTCCTCTGATACCAATTATGGGGCACTATTCCTCCCACTTGCACCAATGATGGGGCAATATTCCCCCCACTAATACCAATGATGGGGCAATATTTCCCCCACTAATACCAATGATGGGGCAATGTTCCCCCCACTAATACCAATGATGGGGCACTATTCCTCCCACTGATACCAATGATGGGGCACTATTCCTCCCACTAATACCAATGATGGGGCACTATTCCTCCCACTAATACCAATGATGGGGCACTATTCCTCCCACTGATACCAATGATGGGGCACTATTCCTCCCACTAATACCAATGATGGGGCACTATTCCTTCCACTGATACCAATGATGGGGCACTATTCCTCCCACTGACACCAATGATGGGGCACTATTCCTCCCACTGATACCAATGATGGGGCACTATTCCTCCCACTGACACCAATGACTGGACACTATTCCTCCTTCCACTGACTACAAGCACAATGTCATTTTTTTCACTCCTACTGACGCTGGGACATTTTACACTCCCACTGGCCACTCTGGCCCTCCTAAAGTCTGAAGGACAGTAAACCGACCTTTTGTTTAGAAAGTTTGGAGAACTCTACAACCCACGATTATGGGTTGTATTCTTTTGTAAGCTGTTTCTAAAAATTTATAAAAAAAACATTGAAATATAGAAAGTTTGGAGAGCCCTGCTCTAGAAGGACGGAGCCAGAAGTGTTCGGATTTCATCCAGGGTCAGCATTTACTTCCTGGATTGAGATGCAGACTCAGAGACGACCGATCATATAAATCTTGCTGGCTGTGCAGCTCTTAGATTTTGCGTTTGGCCCCGATCTGCTGCAGCCTCCCACCTTGTGCCTTGCTACAAAGTTAAATTTGCTGCAAGTGAAGCGAGGCACTGGTGGAAGCGGTAAAGTGGACACTCCCAGTAACTTTACAATTTTTTTGCAAAAATCCATACCCTTTTAATCAATAAAAAGTCATCCTTAAGCTCCAGTCGAGTGACTTTTCCTAGGCTATGATGATGTCATCATTCTGCTGCAGGCTGGAGGAAGAATTTCCTCAGTCTCCTTTCCTTCAGTAAATAGCAGATGAATGTCACAACACAGAGCCAACTCAGCATCAGGCTGGCCATACAATATATAATTTTCTTGTAAATTATCCTTTAGATTTACCAAAACCATATGACATTAGGTCAAATCTAAACACTTTCAATTTGTATGCAATCAGGCAGGCCAGTATGACAGTATGTGTGTATGGTCAGCCATATTGGTAGAGGCCCAAGGCACCAGTACTTCCCAGCCCAGGGCTCCCCTGATTCCTCCTTGGATTCCTGAGTGTTCTGATCCACTTTCCAGTGCTCCCAAGCTCCCCATGGTATTCTCTATCATTTAAAAGAAATCAAAAATCCTAGAAAAGTGAGACCTCAGAGAGAGAACAATCATCTACCGTATTTTTCGCTCCATAAGACGCACCTGACCATAAGACGCACCTAGGTTTTAGAGGCAGAGAACAGGAAAAAAAAAATTCTGAACTAATGGACTGCAGACATAGTACAGGAGATGACCAGAGACTGCAGACACAGTACAGGAGATGACCAGAGACTGCAGACACAGTACAGGGGATGACCAGAGACTGCGGACACAGTACAGGAGATGACCAGAGACTGCAGACACAGTACAGGGATGACCAGAGACTGCAGACACAGTACAGGGATGACCAGAGACTGCAGACACAGTACAGGGATGACCAGAGACTGCAGACAGTACAGGAGATGACCAGAGACTGCGGACAGTACAGGGGATGACCAGAGACTGTGGACATATTACAGGAGATGACCAGAGACTGCGGACAGTACAGGAGATGACCAGAGACTGTGGACACAGTACAGGAGATGACCAGAGACTGCGGACACAGTACAGGAGATGACCAGAGACTGCAGACACAGTACAGGGATGACCAGAGACTGCAGACACAGTACAGGGATGACCAGAGACTGCGGACAGTACAGGAGATGACCAGAGACTGCGGACATATTACAGGAGATGACCAGAGACTGCGGACAGCACAGGGATGACCAGAGACTGCGGACAGCACAGGGATGACCAGAGACTGCGGACAGCACAGGGATGACCAGAGACTGTGGATAGTACAGGAGATGACTGCTGACCTTTGGGGAGGGGGGGAGCGGGTACCTGAATTTGACAGGTACCCGCTCCCACTTCCGCGGAGTTGTTCTTTCATCTTACCTGTTCCTCTGTCCAGCCGCGCGCTGTCTTCCCGGCTTCTGTAATGGCGCTCGGCATGACAGCCGGGTGTCCAGTGCGCATGAGCGAGAAGCACTTGCGCTTTGTGATTGGTCCGGCGGCTTCTGGGATCTGTCATGTGTCCCAGGTGCCGCCTTACCATTCACAAAAAGCACTGCTTCTTGCGCATGCGCACTTGGCACCCGGCTGTCATGCCCACACTACAGAAGCCGGGAAGACCGCGCCGCTGGATAGAGGAACGGGTAAGATGAAAGAACAACTCCACAGAAGTGGGAGCGGGTATCTGTCAAATGCAGGTACCCGCTCCCCCCCCTCCCCAAAGGTCAGCAGTCATCTCTATAAGGTCCCGCTGTAGAGCTGAGCGGCCGGCCCGGTATTCTGACACGGCGGCAGTGGAAATACCGGACTGGCCGCTCTAAATTCGCTCCATAAGACGCACTGACATTTTCCCCCCTTTTTTGAGGGGAAAAAAGTGCGTCTTATGGAGCGAAAAATACGGTAATTGGTGTTCAGCAGGGGCGGACTGACCACTTGGAAACTCTGGCACTGCCTGAGGGCCCGGGGTCAGTAGGGGGCCCCATGAGATGCCCCTGGTACCTTTTTCATAGGCTTTTTTGATGTTGGGCAAGGACACAGGGGCCCCATGATCCCCTACTGCCTGGGGGCCCCATGAGTTGTCAGTCCGCCCCTGCTGTTCAGTGTCACCAAATGTATGGATTCCTTAAATCCAGATACATTTTCTGAAGCAGGTATGAGATTTCTGCTTTGAACTATGTATACCAGGCGGTGGTGAATGGTCTGTGGTTGTATCTATATAATCCTCCCGCGCTCAGAATGTCAATCTCTAAATACAGCCGCTAACACCACCTAGCACAATGGACAATATTGAAATATAGTAAGTTGGTGCTGTGCTAATAATTAACCCTTTGAATCACAATAAACAGAAAATTTCACAGAAAGATCATATAAATGTCAACATAAATATAGAATAGAATGCACATGAAAATCATATATAACCATGGAACCCCCAAAATACTAAATCTAGGGTGTAACCAAAATGCACCATAAATAGGTGACTAATGAATAGCAAGATATATAGAATATATACGTTTTTTTCCTGGTAGATCTTTTTTGGCAATACCAGTGTGACACGTAATATAACTGTAGGTATATTTTTCACATCACGAGTTATTTTGTGCAATTTAGCACAGTATTGGTGGGATTCTATTTTATCACTAATTTTGCACTATTTAAGAATTGTCACTTATAAATCGACGATTTAGGGTGTACTTAGGTTACACCTTAGATATATTTTGGGGGTTTTACGGTCATATATGATTTTGTATTTTCATGTGCATTCTATTCTATATATCTTGATATTCATCAGTCACCTATTTATGGTGCATTTAGGTTACACCCTAGATTTAGTACTTTGGGGGTTCCACGGTTATATATGATTTTCATGTGCATTCTATTCTATATATCTTGATATTCATTAGTCACCTATTTATGGTGCATTTAGGTTACACCCTAGATTTAGCACTTTGGGGGTTCCACGGTTATATATGATTTTCATGTGCATTCTATTCCATATATCTTGATATTCATCAGTCACCTATTTATGGTGCATTTAGGTTACACCCTAGATTTAGCACTTTGAGGGTTCCACGGTTATATATGATTTTCATGTGCATTCTATTCTATATTTTGAGATTTATATGCTCTGTGAAATTTTCTGTTTATTTTGATTCAAAGGATTAATTATTAGCGCAGCACCAAATTACTATATTTCAATATGGCCTATGGTTGTAGCTTATCTGTGTGTCCTGCTTCATTTACGGATTCCAGTTAGTAAAGGGATCTTTAAGGTTTTGTTGACTAAAACGCCTCTGGTGCCGTACATTAAATATTTACCTTGCAGAGCACACGCCTAGGATTTTCCTTCCCAGCCTACATGAGACATTGTGTATTTTTTCCCAGGACTTGCCACACCACACAAGTATCTCCTTAAATAATGTCCAGCTGGTTCATGAATGGCTGCCATCAGTTGCTTGTCATTAAAATACATATAAAAGTCACCCACATTTTGGTCAAACTTGGAATATTTCACTTTATGGTAGCTGTTGCAAAGTAGCAGATCACATCTTTTATTTTCGTGGCTTCACACCTTTGCCTTGCAGGAACACTTGCATTTTACCGAGCATTAGCACAACACACAGCACTCTATGCAGTGTACAAGGCACTCCAATGCACAAGTACAGTAGGTGCTGATGGGCCTGCATGGCACTGCACCACAACACACCCTGCGGTGGCCAGCCCTGCCAAGCTGTCAAAATACCTGATCAGTGCTTGGATCTGATTGGAGGCCGGCGCTGTTTAGCTAACAGTTTTCACGAACCTGCAGCTTCGATTTTTCAATCAAGGGATCATGATAATAGGTGTGCGCAACCTATTGTTTTAGGGTGTGCACCCCAGAGTTCCAACACACATGCGTGTATGTATATGACAGCCAAGGGTATTTTTGTTGGTTATTTCTGCTTGCTAGTGATGGCAGGATCCTGCTAGTGTTGGCAGGATCCTGCTGGCGATGGCAGGATCATGATAGCGATGGCAGGATCATGATAGCGATGGCAGGATCCTGCTAGCGATGGCAGGATTAAGATGACAGTCAATGGGGCTCCCTCCATCAAAATCAAGACTGCATCACTAGCTGGTTTTTTTACCCAGGGACAAATCTACCAAAACCACCCACATGGAAGAAAAAAATATATTTGAAGTATATTTTAAAAATATTCTTCCCAAATATATTGCCATATATTTGAAATGCTACAATTTTGGCCGTATTCAATATATTTCAATATATACACACATACACTGCATGTTGAAATGCGTTTTTATTACAAAATATATGAAAAATATGGAAAGACTTTGATTTGTGGAATTAGCCCCCCTCACTTTCAAGGTAGGGGGGAGAGGGGGGGAAGGGAAGAGAAAGGAAAAGTTTGCCGTCCTGAAAGTTGGATACTAAATTGCCATTTAACACATGGTGCTATTATTGTATTGACTTGATGTGAACTGTGGACATGACTACATTTGATTGTTATGGGGGTCGTTTTGCTTTTTGTTCTCCAGATTGTCATATCCACTACCCCCATCCTCGTATCTTATATATTCAATAAAACTTTATTTTTGAAAAAAAGAAAAATATTTTTAAAAATACATTTGAAATATACTGTATGTCTTTTAAAACACAAATCTACATTTTTGGAATGCATTTACAATTAGATGTAAAAATATATGTTAAAATGACTTTATGTGTTAAAAAAAAATCGGAAGAATATATTTAAAAAAATATATTTTTAAATATATATATTTTTTTAAATATATTCTTCATATTTTTTTTAAACTTATAAACAAGTAATGTTAACATATATTTTTACATATATTTGTAAATGCATTCCAAAATTGTAGATTTGTATTTTTAAAGACACACAGTATATTTCAAATGTATTATTAAAAATATTTTTCATATATTTTGTAATAAAAATGCATTTCAACATGCAGTATATATATTTATTGAAATATATATTGAATATGGCCAAAATTGTAGCATTTCAAATATATGGCGATATATTTGGGAAGAATATTTTAGAAATATATTTCAAATATATTTTTCTTCCATATGGGCAGGAGTAATGGTGAGAAATCCGGACAGCTTTCTTGGTAATAAATTGTCCTATTAATGATTGTAGCATCAGCTCTGGGAGGAGGATGTGATTGATGAGTGGAGGTCTGTGATGCCTGCTGGAGAAGGAGCCCGGTGGGGGCCGAACCCCACAGCGGCCCAGCATCTATACTATGTAACCAGCGGGCGCTGCTGTATTACTTGACATCTGTTATTTGATTCTCTCCCCCGCATATCACTAGCACTACATACATGTTTGCTGCAGTTCTAGCGCTTGTGATGTGGAGGAGGTCGGGCGTCAGGGGAGAGGATCTGATGAAACATCCTTTCCTCTCCTTGTCAGCTGAAGCACCCACTGGTTACATAGTGGCCAGGCAGCTGGGGGGGGTTCGGCTCGCATTGGGCCCCTTCTCCAGCAGCCTGCTTGGCTACTTCGTGAGACAGAAAAGACTGAGAACTTGCATCTCCCCATGGTGTGCAATGTTTAAGGGCACAGTGGGCACCCCTTCCTTGGGGCCCATGTGCACCGTACACATTGAACCCGTGGATAATACGCCACTGGTGCACGGAGTGATTAGGGTGTGATTAGGCACATCCAGCACACCCAGTGCGCATGCCTATGAGAAGGATATTGGGTGGGAGGGCAGCCAACAGGGCAACCCACTGAGCAAATTTTAACAAAGAAACCTGGCTGGCTGAATGAAAACAACTGAGCCTATTTCCTCATCCACAAATGGGAGGTGGATGGGAAAATGCTCCACACTGAAGGGAATATTTACCAAATCTGGTACAGCCAGGGGTGTATTTACCACAAGGCAAACAAGCCAGTTGCCTAGGGTGGCATTTTTCAGGGGGACAGCAGCATTTTTCAGGTGGGAAGTGCCGTCCCCTGAAAGAATGAAAGGAAGAAGGGACACACGCAGCACGGGGACCAAGTGGGATTCTCAGAGAGGCTGCGGGTTGCTTGATGGTGTAAGCAGAGCCTGACTCTTGTGCCCAGGGAGCTGTGAAGGTGAGTGTCTTATCTCTTGCGGGGGGGTTGCCAGTGTGTGGGGGGCGGTGGTAGTGGAAGGCTCTCTCGGGTGGGGGCGGGGCTGGGGTGTTGTTGATCAATGTCAGGAAGAGAGGACAGCACAAAACCTAAATACACCACTGGGTACAGCTGTGCATGGTAGCCAATCAGCTTCTAACTTCAGCTTGTTCAGTTAAGCGTTGCCAATAAAACTTGGAAGCCGATTGATTTCTTTGGAGAGCTGCCCCAGATTTTGCACTTTCCAGCCTGTGTCTTTGTATTCGGACAGCGGGCTCCCCCGCCATCAGAATACACCGATCAGCGCTGCAGTTGATTGGTTGCATGCCGATTGAATGCTCTGTTCAACAGAGAGGGCTACGCACAGATCGAAATTCAGCCGGTAGTCAACCTTCCACCCTCAACAGTAATATATTTCAAATAGGTTTCTGTGTCTGAATTGTCAACCTGGGAATTTAAGAATGAGAAAATTAAGGAAAAAAAAAAATCAAACATTTGAAAGCTTGCCTGGCCACTATTATTTATCCACAGAGCCAGAATTGCATACAACACACAGACATATACTACTTGTATGCAACACTATAGACATAAACTTGTCCAAGCAGTAAACTTGGACGCTCGGTCTACCTTTCTCAACCAAAGAGGAACCCTTGAAATAGTTTTCAGATCTCAGGGAACCACCACTTAAATGATTAGACCTACAGTGGCACGATGAATAGATTGTACAGACAGTTAAAAACCAAAGTGCTCCCATACATTGGAGGTCAAGGTCTGTGTAGGCAGGAGATGAATCCGCCAGTATCAATCTGTAGCAACCTCTGGACGAACCATGAAACCCTGGCTGAGAAAGGCTTGTCTAGCAGAACATAGGTCAAGTATCTGAAGGGCTGGTGAGATCATACCTGTATCTCCGACAATCCTCCTGTAAAGTGACTGCAGACGGCATTCTTGCCAACTATCAAGAATGCTGCACTGCCAGGTCATGTCGCCCCAGCTCTATGAAGGCATTGAGCAAGGGTAATTACCCATTTTGGAAAAGAGAGAGATTGCTCGTAGGTCATTAAGGATCAGAAAATAAAATTGCTTGAATTGATCATTTCTGCAGCAATGTCTTCATATTGATCTGTGCTGAACAGAAGACAAGGGAGCCTATGATATGAACAAGTACCTAGCTGATGACTAGAGGGATGCTCAGCTATGTGTTCTTTTTTGTGCAGTTGCTGGTATTTCATAAGTTGCTGTGTTCTTGGAACTGTATAAAGTTCGTCATCCCGCTGCTCTCCTTTATAAGAAAAGTTAGACTGGCCATAAAGGCACTGATATTTCACCGAGACCCAGTCTCATCTCTTGCATAGACGTTCAGACTCTTTAATTTACAGGTGGCGCACACACCTAGTGCATCATCCAAGGTTTATTGAAAGGTATGAAAAGGTATAAACATACTCACAGACGAAGCATGTATCTAAAAAGCATTTGCATAATGATGGATGGATGATGGGAGCCTTGCTTGTGAGGGCATCATCAGCAAGGCTCCCATCATCCATCCACTTCACATCTGCACCAGAGGCTGGTCAGTAGCTCTGAGGACTCGTCCCCGAAAACGCGTCAGCCATTTGACCGCACTGACAGTTGGAACACCTTGCTTGCCGTTGTGGCCATCGTCATTATGCAAATGCTTTTTAGATACATGCATCGTCTGTGAGTATGTTTTTACCTTTCAATAAACCTTGGATGATGCACTAGGTGTGTGTGCCACCTGTTTATTCTCTATCAAGTGGTGGCTGATCTCCCCGTCTGAGGAGGGCTGCACCCCTGAAGCATTTCCTTTGGTTGTCGCTGTCCTGGTTCCCTTGGCTTCCCTTTTGGCTGTACATTTCCTGAGGCACTGGAGAGTACATACAATACTCTTTAATTTACCCTCTAACAACCTATTTAATTTATCTCTCTCTCTCTCTCTATATATATATATATATATATATATATATACAGTCATGGCCGAAATTGTTGGCACCCTTGATATTTCTCCAGGAAATCATGTATTTCTCACGAAACGTATTGCATTAACACATGTTTTGCTATACACATGTTTATTCCCTTTGTGTGTATTGGGACAAAACAAAAAAAGGGAGGAAAGAAAGCAAATTCGACATAATGTCACACAAACCTCCAAAAATGGGCTGGACAAAAGTATTGGCACCCTTTCACAACTGCGGATAAATAAGAATGTTACAAGCATGTGATGCTCCTGTAAACTCACCTGGGGCAAGTAACAGGTGTGGGCAATATAGAAATCCCACCTGAAAGCAGATAAAAAGGAGAGACGTTCACTTAACCTTTGCATTGTGTGTCTGTCTGTGCCACACTAAGCATGGACAACAGAAAGAGGAGACGAGAACTGTCTGAGGACCTGAGAACCAAAATTGTGGCAAAATATCAACAATCTCAAGGTTACAAGTCCATCTCCAGAGAACTAGATTTGCCTTTGTCCACAGTGCGCAACATTATCAAGAAGTTTGCAACCCATGGCACTGTAGCTAATCTCCCTGGTCGTGGACGGATGAGGAAAATTGATGAAAGATTGCAACGCAGAATTGTCCGGATGGTGGATAAGCAGCCCCAAACATGTTCCAAAGACATTCAAGCTGTCCTGCAGGCTCAGGGAGCATCAGTGTCAGCGCGAACTATCCGTCGACATTTAAATGAAATGAAACGCTATGGCAGGAGACCCAGGAGGACCCCACTGCTGACACAGAGACATAAAAAAGCAAGACTACAGTTTGCCAAAATGTACTTGAGTAAGCCAAAAGCCTTCTGGGAAAACGTCTTGTGGACAGATGAGACCAAGATAGAGCTTTTCGGTAAAGCACATCATTCTACTGTTTACCGAAAACGGAATGAGGCCTACAAAGAACAAAACACAGTACCTACGGTAAAATATGGTGGAGGTTCAATGATGTTTTGGGGTTGTTTTGCTGCCTCTGGCACTGGGTGCCTTGACTGTGTGCAAGGCATCATGAAATCTGAGGATTACCAAAGGATTTTGGGTCGCACTGTAGGGCCCAGTGTCAGAAAGCTGGGTTTGCGTCCAAGATCCTGGGTCTTCCAGCAGGACAATGACCCCAAACATACGTCAAAAAGCACTCAGAAATGGATGGCAAAGAAGCGCTGGAGAGTTCTGAAGTGGCCAGCAATGAGCCCAGATCTAAATCCCATTGAACACCTGTGGAGAGATCTTAAAATTGCTGTTGGGAAAAGGTGTCCTTCCAATAAGAGAGACCTGGAGCTGTTTGCAAAGGAAGAGTGGTCCAAAATTCCGGGTGAGAGGTGTCCATAGCTTATTGATGGTTATAGGAAGCGACTGATTTCAGTTATGTTTTCCAAAGGGTGTGCAACCAAATATTAAGTTAAGGGTGCCAATACTTTTGTCCAGCCCATTTTTGGGGTTTTGTGTGACATTATGTCATATTTGCTTTTCTGCCTCTGTTTTATATTTGTTCCAATACATACAAAGGGAATAAACATGTGTATAGCAAAACATGTGTTAATGCAATACCTTTTTTGTGTGAAATACTTGATTTTCAGGAAAAATATCAAGGGTGCCAACAATTTCGGCCATGACTGTATATCTATATCTCTCTCTCTCTCTATATATATATATATATATATATATATATCTATATCTCTCTCTCTCTATATATATATATATATCTATATCTCTCTCTCTATATATATATATATCTATATCTCTCTATATATCTATCTCTCTCTCTCTCTCTCTCTCTCTCTCTCTCTCTCTCTCTCTCTCTCTCTCTCTCTCTCTCTCTCTCTCTCTCTCTCTCTATATATATATATATATATATATATATATATATATATATACACAGTATATCTATATATCTATATCTTTCTCTCTCTCTCTAAATATATATCTTTTAGTGTCAGTGAAAAATTATACACAAAAAGTCCAAATAATTATTCCTCCATATTCAGCTATATCATCCCCGTATATATCCAAAAGAGCATATACCTCAAAAGAAAAAAAAGAACTAAAATAGTGTATTACCCTCAATAAAATATATGCTTCGCAAAAATAATATTCTCAAAACGTGCAAATAAAATAGGATTCAAATCGTGACCACGTGAATCATGAAAGTATTTTCTTTTCACGATTCACGTGTTGTTCACACTTCGAATCCTTTTTTATTTTTTGAGAATGTTATTTTTGTAAAGAATATATTTTATTGAGGGTAATACACTATTTTAGTTCTTTTTTTCTTTTGAGTTATACGCTCTTTTGGATATATACGGGGATGATAAAGCTGAATATGGAGGAATAATTGTAAAATATTATAAATATCTTGCGAGCCAGAAAATTAACAAAAACTCCTTATTAATACACTCTAATGCTGGATCGCAAACCTCTAGCACATAACTACCAATGTGATAAACCGCAAAAAATAAATCTATAGTGTTGCGCTCCCAATCCTTAAATCAATATTTAGTTATTTAAATATGATCTCTATAATAAAGATCACAATAATTAAGAATGATGTGTGCAAATAAACATAAATACTAATATTCTTAAACTTTGAATTAATACAAGTAAATAATGTGCATAAAAAATGATCAATAACAATAAATCACTAAAAAATTAATAAAAATATAAAAAATAAAAAATAAAATATAAAGATAAAAATAAAAATAAAAATAATGTCCCAAAAAGTGACTTTGTGCTGGAAAATCTTCAATCTAAAATAAATATAAATCGGTGACTGCTTGTGAATCCTCCCTCCTGTGAAGATGTGCGCTCACCTCATGAGAAGCCTGCAATTAGGCTATAAAAGCTTGCGGTTCACCTCCTTTGGAACCTACTAGTTTAGGACTCCTGCTTGAAGATGGGATGAATCTCCTCTCCAGAGGGTGCAACTCCTCTATACTTTCATCTCCATGCGATTCTCCACATATAAAAAAGATCTCGACATGGTGCTTTATCTTTTATATAAGTATGCCTTTTATTTGCTTATGATATGGCACTCACATATAAAGTGTGCGGATAGTGGTAGCACAATTGCAATCCCAAACCGCCGCTGATTGTCGGAGCTGTGTACTCGTGGTCCGGCTAACAAACTGACTCCCTCCGAGTGACGTTGCAGTCCCACCCCTACGCGTTACGTCACTGGTCACGTGGCTTCATCAGGGGGATTTGATCAAATCCCCCTGATGAAGCCACGTGACCAGTGGCGTAACGCGTAGGGGTGGGACTGCAACGTCACTCGGAGGGAGTCAGTTTGTTAGCCGGACCACGAGTACACAGCTCCGACAATCAGCGGCGGTTTGGGATTGCAATTGTGCTACCACTATCCGCACACTTTATATGTGAGTGCCATATCATAAGCAAATAAAAGGCATACTTATATAAAAGATAAAGCACCATGTCGAGATCTTTTTTATATGTGGAGAATCGCATGGAGATGAAAGTATAGAGGAGTTGCACCCTCTGGAGAGGAGATTCATCCCATCTTCAAGCAGGAGTCCTAAACTAGTAGGTTCCAAAGGAGGTGAACCGCAAGCTTTTATAGCCTAATTGCAGGCTTCTCATGAGGTGAGCGCACATCTTCACAGGAGGGAGGATTCACAAGCAGTCACCGATTTATATTTATTTTAGATTGAAGATTTTCCAGCACAAAGTCACTTTTTGGGACATTATTTTTATTTTTATTTTTATCTTTATATTTTATTTTTTATTTTTTATATTTTTATTAATTTTTTAGTGATTTATTGTTATTGATCATTTTTTATGCACATTATTTACTTGTATTAATTCAAAGTTTAAGAATATTAGTATTTATGTTTATTTGCACACATCATTCTTAATTATTGTGATCTTTATTATAGAGATCATATTTAAATAACTAAATATTGATTTAAGGATTGGGAGCGCAACACTATAGATTTATTTTTATGGAGGAATAATTATTTGGACTTTTTGTATATAATTTTTCACTGACACTAATAAGTTTATATATATATTTCTGGACTTTCAAGGGTAAAAGTGGGACTTTGGAGTGTCATATAGGGTTGTATCATTTATTTTATTTTGGATACAGAATTTATATCACAATATTTAATTTTTGGTCCACGTTATGCCATTGCCGGCAGTCAAGATTATTATTTATTTATTATTTCAGGTACTTATATAGCGCCGTCAATTTACGCAGCACTTTACATATATATTGTACATTCACATCAGTCCCTAACCCTCAAGGGGTGTACAATCTAAGGTCCCTAACTCACATTCATATACAAGGGCCAATTTAGACAGGATCCAATTAACCTACCAGAATGTCTTTTGGAGTGTGGGAGGAAACCGGAGTACCTGGAGGAAACCCACATACGCACAGGGAGAACATGCAAACTCCAGGCAGGAGGTGCCGTGGCTGGGATTCGAACAAACGACCCTAGTACTGCCAGGTGGAAGTGCTAACCATTTAACCACTGTGCTTGCCCACAAGAGATTCAAAGTTTATAGTAAAAAGTGCTTGGTACAAGGGTTGATAGTGACTTCAAACTTCGGTGGCGTGTCAGAAGTGTGGTAAAAATACACACTCACCAGATGCGTATTTTAAATACGCATGTAAATAATATACTCTGCGTGCTGCGAGCCCATTCTGGATGACGCAGTGGTTCGAGTGGCAACATTCCATTAAATCAGAGGAGGGAGCTGTTTCCATTAATACTGGTTGACAAGCATCCATCCATCCATCCATTAAGGAGGCCTCTGGATGGACCCTATCTGCACCAACCGAGGAAGACACCTTTAAAAGGTATATACCACCCAGAGGGAGGAGAATCCGTAAACGGCATTTCCCATCCATCCCATCCTGAGAGGGGGATCTCTGGCTATATTATTTACATGCGTATTTAAAATGCGCATCTGGTGAGTGCGTATTTTTACCACACTTCTGACACTCCACCGAAGTTTGAAGTCACTATCAACCTTTATACCAAGCACTTTTTACCAGGAACTGTCACATTATTTATTTGCTATTTTTTCAGTATTTATTATTCTAGTTCTGCACTTTGTTATTACTAGTTCTATGAGGTTTTACTTAGTTACCTTTGTGTGCTTCAGCAGCTAGTTCTAAAGCGCTCACAGATTTTATTCCATTTTAAAGATTCAAAGTTTTACTATTCATTTTAGAGTGATAGGATTGTATGCACACTGGCCTTTTCAGATTCAGCACAGACACCGCAAGCAGATCTTGGCTCGAAAGCCAAAAAATAAATGAAGACACCGACTGATCACCTTTACACAAACAATGACTGCATACAATAAAAGGACAGTTCCTTTTATTAAAAATGTAAACATCTCCTAAATTTTTACAACAGTAGAGGGCAACATATCCGCAAAGTCAAAACCTTCATGGCCGCTATGCCCCGATATATACAGTGATCTATGTTCCCGCGACCTTGGTCCTTTCCTCAGTTCATCATGTACAGTCCCAGACACAAAACACTTTGAACGGGTCCAATAGTATCATGCAGAGCACTTGAGAAGAAAAAAATAACATGCAGAGCAATGCTTTGCAGAGCCCTCAGAACAAGCCGTGACGGCACGTTCGGATAATCTTTGGCACTTGATGGCAAAGGAATACCTATCGTGGCCCCAGGAAACACCCATCTATGTAACCACGTGATGTCCTGTGATATCAGGCAGTGACATTATGTGTTGTTTTTAAATTACAACCCATGTAAGGCTGGAATATAAATTATCTGCAGCAATGAATTAGAGGAGGTATGGTACATGTATGTGTATGTAACAGTGTCTTGTGTTGTCTCTCATATACTCAGCTGGGAATGTAAAAGGAACAGTCACCCCGTCTCTGGAAGTTACACAGTATAGGGGTTTCCGTCCCAATTGGGAAATTGCTGACTGCTGAGCATTGAATATAATTAGAGACATCTCTGTGACCTAGCTGGGTGCTTTCTGTAAAACGGGGCTCCAGACTAACATGAGCAGTTACTCTGTTCCTTTGGAGAAGAGTCGGTAAGGTGTGCGGTACCACCAGCTGGCACCGGTCCATTCTCCAGGCTTTCATTCATCTTCTCGCAGATGACATCCACCAGACGCTCGAAGACTTGTTTCACGTTGATATTTTCTTTTGCGCTGGCCTCAAAAAACTCAAACCCTGAGGAAGAAGCAAAGTGATCCCTGTTACGAGTTGTAATGATGGACTGTGTGTAGAAAAGGGTTTGGACATGGTTAGAAGGGTATATATCGCTTTTATTATCAATCTTTCAGTAGGAACAAGAAAGAAAACCATGAAATCTTGAAAGGCGTATCTGGTTGGTACAATGTGCACAATGCTTATGTATACATTCACTCTGATGGAGATTTGTATTATCCAGTAGATGGGTATGTCCAGGGGCGAACTGACCATTTGGAAACTCGGGCACTGCCCAAGGGCCCGGGGTCAGTAGGGGGCCCCATGAGATGCCCCTGGTACCTTAATCATGGGCTTTTTTGAGTTTGGGCAAGGACACAGGGGCCCCATGATCCCCTATTGCCCGGGGGCCCCATGAGTTGTCAGTCCATCCCTGGGTATGTCAAACGCAAAAAAATCTTTTGAAGGTTTGACAAGTTGTGGTGGAATGAAACATCATGCTGTACTGCAGTAGTTTCCAAACTGCGGCCCCCGGGCCAGATGCGGACCTTTGCTTGCCTTTCTGGCCCTTGGGGTGATATATTTCTCATTGATAAAGGGCATTATTCCTCTTACTGACATCAACAATGAAGCATCATTCTTTCCTCTGACACCAACAATAGGGCACTATTCCTCCCATTGACACAAACTATGGGGCATATTTTCTTCCACTGATAGAAACATTGGAACACTATTCCTCCCACCAACACCAACAATGGGGCACTACTGCTTCCACTGACACCAATGATGGGGCACTACTGCTTCCACTGACACCAATGATAGGGCACTGTTCCTCCCACTGACACCAATGATGGGGCACTATTCCTCCCAATGACACCAATGATAGGGCACTATTCCTTCCACTGACACCAATGATGGGGCACTATTCCTCCCACTGATGCCAAGTATGGAGCATACTTTCTTCCACTGATAGAAACATTGGAACACTATTCCTTCCACTGACACCAACGATGGGGCACTATTCCTTCTACCGACGCCAATGATGGGGCACTATTCCTTCCACTGACACCAATGATGAAGCACTATTCCTCCCACTAATGCCAAGTATGAGGCATACTTTCTTCCACTGATAGAAACATTGGAACACTATTCCTTCCACTGACACCAACGATGGGGCACTATTCCTTCTACGGACACCAATGATGGGGCACTATTCCTTCTACGGACACCAACGATGGGGCATTATTCCTTCCACTGACACCAACGATGGGGCACTATTCCTTCTACGGACACCAACGATGGGGCACTATTCCTTCCACTGACACCAATGATGGGGCACTATTCCTCCCAATGACACCAATGATAGGGCACTATTCCTTCCACTGACACCAATGATGGGGCACTATTCCTCCCACTGATGCCAAGTATGGAGCATACTTTCTTCCACTGATAGAAACATTGGAACACTATTCCTTCCACTGACACCAACGATGGGGCACTATTCCTTCTACCGACGCCAATGATGGGGCACTATTCCTTCCACTGACACCAATGATGAAGCACTATTCCTCCCACTAATGCCAAGTATGAGGCATACTTTCTTCCACTGATAGAAACATTGGAACACTATTCCTTCCACTGACACCAACGATGGGGCACTATTCCTTCTACGGACACCAATGATGGGGCACTATTCCTTCTACGGACACCAACGATGGGGCATTATTCCTTCCACTGACACCAACGATGGGGCACTATTCCTTCTACGGACACCAACGATGGGGCACTATTCCTTCCACTGACACCAACGATGGGGCACTATTCCTTCCACTGACACCAACGATGGGGCACTATTCCTTCCACTGACACCAACGATGGGGCACTATTCCTTCCACTGACACCAACGATGGGGCACTATTCCTTCTACGGACACCAACGATGGGGCATTATTCCTTCCACTGACACCAACGATGGGGCGCTATTCCTTCTACGGACACCAATGATGGGGCACTATTCCTTCTACGGACACCAACGATGGGGCACTATTCCTTCTACGGACACCAACGATGGGGCACTATTCCTTCCACTGACACCAACGATGGGGCATTATTCCTTCCACTGACACCAACGATGGGGCACTATTCCTTCCACTGACACCAACGATGGGGCACTATTCCTTCCACTGACACCAACGATGGGGCACTATTCCTTCTACTGACACCAACAATGGGGAACTATCCTTTCCACTTACAGCAACAATAGAACACTATTCATTTCACTGACATCAACGATGGGACCTAACAAAAGAAAATTAATGCAGCCACCACATGGAAGAAAACTGCAAAATATGACATGTTTGTTCTTGGGATTAGATACACTTTGAAAAAAAAAAGTCTCAAAATGCAAATCATAAGAAGAGTGAGAAGCAAATGATATCATGCTATACATCATGACTGCAATTATTAGCGAATGCTCTGAAATAGCCTCCCCTCATTCTGTTGGGATATCTATCACACATATGGGTTGTATTGGTAATATAAAGCAAAGAATTATAAAGGCAAAAATGGTATTTTCATAATAGTTCACATTCCTGAATGCTTGATGACGTCATGAGACCACGATCCACATTCCCACACATCACGTACCTAGCTCCTCAGCCAACCTACGTCCATCTTCAGCTGGGATTACTCGCTCATCTTCCAAGTCACACTTGTTCCCTACCAGCAGGACCTGTGCGTTGTCCCAGGAGTATGTCTTGATTTGTGTGGCCCTGTCATGTAAACAAACAAACACCTAAAATTTAGGAACCAAACCTTATTTTGTTTATTTAAAAAATAATGATGATTTATTGTACCCCAAATTTGGGAACACAAATGCTGATATTAAAGTGTCACTCCACGTATAGGTGATATTATAAGGTATAGGCTGAGTGCTTCTCCACCATTCTTGAGAAACCTTGTACTTTTATCAATGGACACAAGGCTTCCTCTGACTGGACATGATTTACACCTCAGCCAATCAGAGAAAGCCTTGTAATCTTTGATAACCATACAAGGCTTCTCCATAACGGTGAAGAATCACTCAGCCCATTGCTCTTTAATTGTAGCAACAACTGGGAGGTCACCCATACTGTTCTTAGGACATCCTGATGTTCACTATATTTAGCTGATGCTACTACAGCCCATTACAGCACACCCAGCAGCTGCATTGTTCTGAAATAGAGATAGTTTGAAATCCCAGTGGTGAATAAATACCACCAAAATAAAGTTTTATCTGTCTCAAAAAAATGCTAAAAAATTCATATGGGTACAGTGTTGCATGATCGCGCAATTGTCATTCAAAGTGTGATAGTTCTGAAAGATGAAAATTGGCCTGGATTGGAAGGGGGTGAAAGTGTCCGGACTTGAAGTGGTTAAAGAGGAACTTCACCCCCCCCCCCCCCTCAGTTTTTTACCCTACCCCTTACCTGTTGTATAGTATTCTCTTTGATTCAGTTATTATTATTATACAGGATTTATATGGCGCCAACAGTTTGCTCAGCGCTTTACAATATAACAGGAGACAATACAGCAACAATACAGTTCCATACAAGAGGGCTAGGAGCTTACAATCTAGGAGGGAGGGGCAAAAGGTAGCAACTGTGGGGGATGGACTGGTAGGAGGAGTAGAAGATTCCATTATTAGCTGAGGGCAGGATAGGCTTCCCTGAACAGATAGGTTTTCAGAGATCGCCTAAAAGTGAGGAGGGTAGGTGATAGTCTGATAAATTGGGGTAGAGAGTTCCAGAGGATGGGGGACGCTCTGGAGAAGTCCTGGAGACGAGCATGGGAGGAGGAGACAAGGGATCTAGAGAGCAGGAGGTTGTGCGAGGAGCGGAGAGTACGGTTTGGGTGATATTTGGAGACAAGATCAGTGATGTAATTTGGGGCAGAGTTATAAATGGCTTTATATGTTATTGTTAATGTCTTGAATTTTATCCGTTGGGCAATGGGAAGCCAGTGTAGTACATAACCAGCACATACCTGCTAAACTGCCAGAAACTTCTTTTTGAGCTGGTAACACATTGGATTTACGAAAGGCAAATAGGCTGCGCACTGCAAGTGCAGTTGCTCCAGATCTAGGGAGATCATGCAAGGAAAATGAAAAAACAGCGTTTCTACTTGCACATGATTGGGAGAAAAGAAATCAGCAGAGCTTTGCCTCATTTTGGAGCTTCCCCTCGGATCTAAAGCAACTGCACCTGCAGTGCACAGTATATTTGCCTTTAGAAAATCAACCGCATTGAATTTACTGCAACAAAAATCTAATGCTAGCCATACACAGTTACCCCCAGTTCACATCTGTGCGGGTGGTGCCGCTGTGGATCCGCACGGAACTCCATGCAGCCGCACCACCCGCACAGAGAATTGTGGACCCGCAGACCGGTGCCATTAGTTCTAATGTCACGCCGCCCGCACTGGGAAACGCATCCGTACTGGGAACCGAGGTTCCCGTGTGGGCTGCGTTTTCCAAAGAAGTGCAGAGACTTCTTCCCTGCGTGTCACGGGCATGGGAGTCCATTCAAATGAATGGGCTCTCGTGCCCGTGCAAAATGCGGCCCGCACAGCCGCATAGATGTGAACCAGGGGTGATATTTCTCTGGAGGTGAGGGTAGATGAACGAGGGAAAATCAATAGATTGGTCCATCCATGATATACAGTGTGGATCAGGGGCGGACTGACAACTCATGGGGCCCCCGGGCAATAAGGGATCATGGGGCCCTTTGTCCTTGTCCAAACTCAAAAAAGCCTATGAAAAAGGTACCAGGGGCATCTCATGGGGCCCCCTACTGACCTCGGGCAGTGCCCGAGTTTCCAAATGGTCAGTCCGCCCCTGGTGTGGATGGAGAAATCTCCAGAACCTGCTACAGTATTAAGGCATCTGATATGATGTAGTCTACATATAGTCGGTAATTCTTTCACCCTGCTCAGTTGATTTCTAAATTGGCTGTTTCAGCTGGGTGGTGCTGATAATGCCATATATGGCTCAAATTAGCTGACATTTGAGCCGTCTATTGCCAACTTCAGCAGCATTGTCAGCGCTCCTTGTTGGACAAAAGAACTCTACCTATACCTCGTCCCTCTCTTGTTGGACAAAAGAACTCTACCTATACCTCGTCCCTCTCTTGTTGGACAAAAGAACTTACCTGTACCTCATCCCTCTCTTGTTGGACAAAAGAACTCTACTTATACCTCGTCCCTCTATTGTTGGACAAAAGAACTTACCTGTACCTCGTCCCTCTCTTGTTGGACAAAAGAACTCTACTTATGCCTCGTCCCTCTATTGTTGGACAAAAGAATTTACCTATACCTCGTCCCTCTCTCTCCATATGCATACATTGATTTCTTTCTCAGGAAAACCATGTTGCTGCCCTGACTCCCATGAGCCCTTACACAAACTGCATAGGAAAAGGGTTCTTGGGAGATGTAGATCTGGGTGGAGTGCCCACATCATTAGGAACTGAGCTCCTAGCAGATGCACCTGTATGAATTTTACAATCCTAGTTATGTCACAGGGAGTAATAAAATGTGTTTCTTGCTACAGGAACAAGATGAAAGAAAAAATGTAAACCTGAGACATGCTCTAGAATGGGAAAGGAAGGTTTGGAGGTAAGTTTGGGTAACGCATTAATATAATTTTTTTTTTCTTTTATTCTTTTTATTTAATTTTTCGTAGACTTGTGTCCAGGCCTTCGCAGGGGTAGGGCACCCAGGAAAAGTAACACTTTAAAATATGGTGAACTACAATAAAATCACAATTATGGGCGTATTGAGTGAGAGGCAATAGTCCTGGATTATGAAAGTCCAAATATGTATGACAAAGTCTATCCACTAAGGGCAAGCCGCGCTGAGCGCAGAAACTGTCTCTGAACATGCAAAAAAAGAAAAGAAGACAGCGCCTCGAAGGGTAGACTTCTGGTTACTTTTAATAATGTAGGTTAAGGCAACTCACATGAAAGTGACTTGTTAAAAGTTCATCAGAAGCCAGGGGATCTGGCCCGTCATGCGGCACGGTGATCGCTGCGATGCGCGATGTCTAAGTCCGGTGTGCATAGAGGGAGCTGGTCAGTGCCTCTGTCACTGGAAGCCGGGAGATAGAACGCAAACATCGGCGTTATGACGTCACCAGTGAGCTGAAACGCGTTTCAGGGCCTGCGCGCTCCTTTGTCAAGCTCGATAAAACATCAATATATAATACGCCCCTGAAGATGTCACAGATGACGAAAAGCGTTGGAAGGAGCAGAGTGCGGGACGTCAGCACACACCGGAACGTGGCGGCCATCTTGTTGGTTAGAGACATACCAATTGGTTATATGGTGACATTACTACGTTGTAAGGCAATAAATCCTACTAATCATACTACACTATGAGGATTCTTTTGCTTTTTGGATGATTTTGTCCTCTTTGAGGATAATTCATTGTTTTCATTATAGCGCCGTACCTTTTCTGTTTTAAATATATAATATGGGTGTACGACTCACATAAACCTGGTAGGAGGTATGGAAGTATGCCCATGACACAGATACAAGGAGGTCCTTCCACATGGAATATTAGTTGTGAAGGAGAAGAAGGTAAACTTAACTAAGTGGCTGTCCCGACAGCAACCAAAAGGTGTCATTGACCATTAGGCATTGTAACCGTAGAGGGCTCCTCAAGCCAGCATGCCCATACTTTAGTGAATTTGTTTGGGCATCCTCTACTGCTGTAACTAGCTTGGTAGAAAGGCAAAGCACAGTCCACAAAGTGCTTCCAAAAGTGTACGGTGGAGGGTTCCAGTGTAGTGTGGTTGCTTTTCTAGCATAAAATATTAATAGGCAGAGGATTGTCTGTTCCACATTCGTGGGAGCCAATTCATCCACTATACCTAGTAGGAACATTCTAGGTGAGGGCAGGGGTGTATTTACCACAAGGCAAACAAGGCATTTGCCTAGGGTGGCATTTTTCAGGGGGGCAGCAGCATTTTTCAGGGGGGGGCAGCACCGCCCCCCGAAAGAAGGGATGGAAGATGGGACAAATGCAGCATGGGGACCAGGTGGGATCTGAGAGAGGCTGCGAGCTGCTTGATGGTGTATGCAGAGCCTGACTCTTGTTCCTGTCCTTGTGTCCAGAGCTGTGATTGGGAGTGTCTTCTCTCTCCCCAGGATGGGGGGAAATTGCCACTGTATGGGGAGTGGTGGTAATGGAAGGCTCTCCTGGGTGGGGGGGAGGCTGCAGGGGCGGCTTGACCATTTGGAAATTCGGGCACTGCCCGAGGGGCGGGGGTCAGTAGGGGGCCCCCTGAGATGCCCCTGGTACCTTTTTCATAGGCTTTTTTGAGTTTGGGCAAGGACACAGGGGCCCCATGATCCCCTATTGCCTGGGGGTCCCATGAGTTGTCAGTCCGCCCCTGGGAGGCTGGGGTGTTGTTGGTCAATGTCAGGCTCCCTTTGTGGGGGATGGGGGTGTTGGTCGGTGTCAGGGTCTCTCCGTGAAGGGCGGGGAGCCAATTTTTGTGTTGCCTAGGGCAGCACAAAACCTAAATACACCCCAGGGTGAGGGGGTAAAGGAGGTTTTGGTAACAGCATTATTATTGCCGACAATGTTATGCCAATAGTGGGAAATAGCTGGACATGTCCAAAGACCTGGGACCCACCGATGATCCCAACACCAGCAGGTGGAAGAGGTTGCCGGGTCAAGATTATGAAGCCTGTGTTGCAGATGTAATCTGTATGTAGGTTTAATGCAGACATATTTGTGAAAGCCCCCAGAAAACGGTTTCACTTCCCATGCTGTACATAACATTTTTGATTAACAACATATATCATCTATGATTGCTTACCAATCTTGCACAGCATTGAAGGACTCAAGGTTGGAAATGTCGTACATAAGCAGGAAACCCATGGCTCCACGGTAATAGGCGGTGGTGATTGTCCGATACCTCTCCTGGCCAGCTGTGTCCTGCATGGATAGGAACAGAGTGTGAAGGTTAAAGCAGGTTCATTGCGACTCAGACATCACGTTCCATCCGAAGGCAACCAATATCATGAATTCTAACACATTTTCAGTCAACACTTATATGGAATTATTATTGTAATGGGCACAGTAAAAAATGAACTTACATTTTTCAACTTCTACTTGATATTTTGAAGGCTGTGGTCAGGGGCAGACTGACCATTCGAGCACTGCCTGAGGGCCCGGGGCAGGGGCGGACTGACTATTTGGAAACTGAGGGCCAGGGGGCAGTAGGGGGCCCCATGAGATGCCCCTGGTACCTTTTTCATAGGCTTTTTTGAGTTTGGGCAAGGACACAGGGGCCCCATGATCCCCTATTGCCTGGGGGCCCCATGAGTTGTCAGTCCGCCCCTGGTCCGGGGTCAGTAGGGGGCCCCATGAAATGCCTCTGGTACATTTTATAGGCTTTTTTTAGTTTGGGCAAGGATACAGGGGCCCCATGATCCCCTACTGTCTGGGGGCCCCATGAGCTATCAGTCAGCCCCTGGCTGTGGTATGTAGATGTGCTGTTCTCCTTTGTCTGTATAATTACCCCATCTGGGATATCTTTTCTATTTATCTATATATGTATGTCGCTCCTGACACTGAAACATTCTTAGGTAAAGTGGTTGTAAACGCTTACATATACCCAGAGACGTGGTGGGCCTCAGGTGCCACACAGGGATTAAACAAATCCTCATACATACGTTGTACCTGTTTATCTGCAGCATCCCTTCTCTACAGCTGTCTAAAGTGCTGAATTGTTAAGTTGTCTGAAAGCCCAGAAAAGGGAGGCAGAGAGATGAAATTACACACTGCAGTGCTTAGTGAGGAGAGCTCTGGGAGCTGATTGGAGGTAAGAGACACACACCCTTCCACACAGCTCACAGGAACAGAGCTGAGGGTGTCACTCTGCTGGAGGTCCCTCTCCTGTCACTATTTATCTCTTGGTGTCAGGAAAACATGTCAGAAGTGACTCATGCAGATAGCAGAGGAATGAGGCAGCAGACAGAAATGTATTATTATTTATTTCAGGTATTTATTGACTTGCTGTCAATTTACGCCGCACTTTACATATATATTGTACATTCACATCAGTCCCTAACCGTCAAGGGGTGTACAATCTAAGGTCCCTAACTCACATTCATACATACACATACTAGGGACAATTTAGACAGGAGCCAATTAACCTACCAGCATGTCTTTGAAGTGTGGGAGGAAACCAGAGTACCTGGAGGAAACCCACGCAGGCACAGGAAGAACATGCAAACTCCAGGCAGGTAGTGCTGTGGTTGGGATTCGAACCAACAACCCTAGTACTGCCAGGTGGAAGTGCTAACCATTTAGCCACTGTGCTGCCCAGAAATGACACTTGAGACAAGTACACACTATAGAGAGGTATGCTTTGTTCATATTTCATGTCTGAGATTTACAGCCACTTTAAAATGACATCTCAGCCATACAGAGATATGGGAGAAAAAATGTTTTGCTCTGGGCTGGTAAACTTGAGCTGCCACAAAAAGCCAGGTACAGCCATTGTGCAGGACTGCTGGGTAGGAAGCAGAGTTTGAGTATGTGATGAACAAATATGGCTTCCCCCTTGCAACTATATGTCCTCATGCACACGGGACGTTTTACAGCATTTTTTTTTTTACTTTGAGGTTTTCTACAGCCAGTAAACCCCCCAGCATGTTATCCTACGTGTCCATCCCCGGCATGTTATCCTACGTGACCATCCCCGGCATGTCATCCTACGTGTCCATCCCCGGCATGTTATCCTACGTGTCCATCCCCGGCATGTTATCCTACGTGTCCATCCCCGGCATGTTATCCTACGTGTCCATCCCCGGCATGTTATCCTACGTGTCCATCCCCGGCATGTTATCCTACGTGTCCATCCCCGGCATGTTATCCTACGTGTCCATCCCCGGCATGTTATCCTACGTGTCCATCCCCGGCATGTTATCCTACGTGTCCATCCCCGGCATGTTCTCCTACGTGTCCATCCCCGGCATGTTATCCTACGTGTCCATCTCCGGCATGTTATCCTACGTGTCCATCCCCGGCATGTTATCCTACGTGTCCATCCCCGGCATGTTCTCCTACGTGTCCATCTCCGGCATGTTATCCTATGTGTCCATCCCTGGCATGTTATCCTATGTGTCCATCCCTGGCATGTTATCCTATGTGTCCATCCCCGGCATGTTATCCTATGTGTCCATACACGCATAGACTGGAATCAACAATTTTTGGTTGGAAAAAACCCCAGGACTAGTGGGTTTCTAGAGGAGTTTTTAGCTGTAAAAATGCTCTAATGTTGAAAACCACAGCAAGCCAGCAGTTTTGGAAATTTTTATTACTGAAGAAAAAAATTTTTTTTTGTTGGTCAAAAAAACCCTCTAAAAACACTAAAAACAGCAAAACGCAAAAAACGTGGCTAATCGCTAATACAAAAATGCTGAAAAACGCATGTTTTTATCGTGACTTTACACAGCTAACGTTACCAGTGTTATTAAAACGCCCCGTGTGCGTGGAACCTATAAATGCATACCATTTGCAGAAACAAGATTTTAAAAGAACGAATACGAACCAATGAAATTGTTGACATTCATTGGATCACTTTGAAATTCATAGCTAAAAACATTTAAAAGATAATGACTACATACGGGACTATTTTATTGATGCAGCATGCCCATCTATTACATTTAACAAGACGTCTGGGTAGATCAGGTCTGTAGAGGTTAGAATGTCAGGATTGTTAATAAACCATACACCTTACCTAAAATTTAAAACATGTTAAGTACATCTCTGCAATAGATGCACATTTGCCCATGACTGTTTCCTCTAGAAATGTTGCAGGAACAGAAAAACACCAGCTGATCTGTCAGAAACCCAGTATGCTTCGGACTTCCTTTCTGATCTGACCAGACATTTGTCTTTGCTGTGCTGAAGAGCAAACCAGCGTTGTCAACCTTGCCTACTGGGCTACAGAACTCCACCTATCCCCGCCATCGCCTACTTACAAGCATTTCTTTTCCAGCAAAAGAAACAATTGAGTACTGTCCGTGATACTTTATTCATTTTATTTTATTTGCACTAACATACAATTTGCAGGACAAGCTTTTGGGGTATGTCCCTTTCTTCAAGGTCCAAGCAGTACAATTTGAAGGACAAGCTTTCGGGGTATGTCCCCTTCTTCAAGGTCCAAGCAGTACAATTTGAAGGACAAGCTTTCGGGGTATGTCCCCTTCTTCAAGGTCCAAGCAGTACAATTTGCAGGACAAGCTTTCGGGGTATGTCCCCTTCTTCAAGGTCCAAGCAGTACCATTTGAAGTACAAGCTTTCGGGGTATGTCCCCTTCTTCAAGGTCCAAGCAGTACCATTTGAAGGACAAGCTTTCGGGGTATGTCCCCTTCTTCAAGGTCCAAGCAGTACAATTTGAAGGACAAGCTTTCGGGGTATGTCCCCTTCTTCAAGGTCCAAGCAGTACAATTTGCAGGATAAGCTTTCGGGGTATGTCCCCTTCTTCAAGGTCCAAGCAGTACAATTTGAAGGACAAGCTTTCAGGGTTTGTCCCCTTCTTCAAGGTCCAAGCAGTAAGATTTGCATTACAAGCTTTCAAGGTATGTCCCCTTCTTCAAGGTCCAAGCAGTACTACTTCACAAAGTTTTAGCAGAAAGAAACAATCTCTGAGGGGGGAAAAATAACTGAAAAAAACCCTGACACACAAACAATGTACACAGCAATGGTTATAAAACTAGGATTAGACTAGAGATAAGACAGAGCAAAAGAAAAGATTGCTTTTTTCCAGCAAAACAATGCTACTGCCTTCACTCCCAAAACCTGCCTACACAGTGCGCATGTAGAGAAAAGGGCTCCAGAAAGACCTAGTTCTGGGGGCACGCCTACATCAATTTGACACCCAGTTCCCAGCAACGGCCCTCATGAATTATTATTATTATACAGGATTTATAAAGCGCCAACAGTTTGCGCAGAACTTTACAATATAAGGGAAACAGTACAATTACAGTACATTTCAGTACAGAAGGAATAGGAGGGCCTTGCTCCTGGAGCTTACAATCTAAAGGAAGGGGGAGGTGATACAAAAGGTGATAGCTGCGGGGGATGATCTGATGGAGGTGAATCAAGTACAGTTCTTAGGTGGGGTAGGCTTCCCTGAATAAGTGAGTTTTCAAAGATCGCCTAAAGGCAGACAGGGTGGGGGCTGACCGGACATACTATGGTAGGGAATTCCAGAGGATAGGAGAGGCTCTGGAGAAGTCCTGGAGGCGAGCATGGGAGGAGGAGATGAGGGAGCTAGAGAGGAAGATATCTTGGGAGGAGCGGAGTGGGCGATTTGGGCGGTATCTGTGGATGAGATTGGCGATGTAGCTAGGGGCAGTGTTGTGGATGGCTTTGTATGTTGTGGTTAGTATTTTGAATTTTATACGTTGGGTTAGTGGAAGCCATTGAAGGTGTATGAGTCTAGCAGCAGCATTCATTCAAAGAATTTTACAAGCCTGGTGATACTGTCACTACAGGTAGAAAGGCAAAGGTAAAAAACAATGCCAGGACATGCTCTAGAGCAGGGCTTCCCAAACCTTTTAAGTACAAAGGCCACATTGAGGTTGATTTACTAAAATTGCAGGGGCAAATCTGGAGCAGCTCTGCATAGCAGCCAATCAACTTTCAGTTTTTTTTTTTTTTTTTTTGTCAAAGCTTAAATTGAACAAGCTGAAGATAAGCTGGCCATAAATGATACAATTTTCTTATTCAATTTCCTTCAGATCTACCTTCGGCATCATATGATTTAGAACAAGAGAAAAAAAACTTCAGTAAACAAAGCAAAGAGATTCTGAATAAACTAAGACCATTTGAGCCCCCTGACATCAGAGTCCCCATCAGAGCCCCCTTATATCAAAGTCCTCATTTACGTCCCCCCTAAATGGGAGACCTCCATACATCAGGTTCCACCCTTACTTCAGAGTCTACTTATATCAGCGTCCCCAAAGTTCTTCCAAAATTGGAGTCCCCTTTACTTCAGGATCCCCATTAGTGTTCCCCCTTACATCAGGGCCCTTCTTTACATCAAGGTCCTTATCGGATTCCCCCTTACATCAGGGTCCCCATTAGAGCCCTTCCTTACATCAAGGTCCTTATCAGATCCCCCCTTACATCAGGGTCTCCATCAGAGCCCTTGCTTACATCAAGGTCCTCATCAGATTCTCCCTTACATCAGGGTCCCCTTTAGAGCCCTTCCTTACATCAAGGTCCTCATCAGATTCTCCTTTACATCAGGGTCCCCATCAGAGCCCTTGCTTACATCAAGGTCCTCATCAGATTCTCCCTTACATCAGGGTCCCCATCAGAGCCCTTGCTTACATCAAGGTCCTCATCAGATTCTCCCTTACATCAGGGTCCCCTTTAGAGCCCTTCCTTACATCAAGGTCCTCATCAGATTCTCCTTTACATCAGGGTCCCCATCAGAGCCCTTGCTTACATCAAGGTCCTCATCAGATTCTCCCTTACATCAGGGTCCCCATCAGAGCCCTTCCTTACATCAAGGTCCTCATCAGATTCCTCCTCATATTAGGGTCTCCATTGGAAGGCTGGATAAAATATTGCAGTGGGCTAGATTTGGCCCACAGGCAGTAGTTTAGAGACCCCTGCTCCAGAAGAAGAGAAAGAGGTTTTCTGGTTAAATCTACATAATGCTTGGACAGACCCCTTAAAGCTACAACCAGACAGCTGTCATACTGTGTATGTCAACTGATATAACTACCAAATGGAAATTTTGTCATTCTCTTCGGCCACTTTTGTGATCCAGGCACAACTTGTAGACAGCAAAGTTTCACTTTTTCCCTATTGCTTGGTCACCAACCCCCAGTATATTGGTTCTCATTATAATGAAACCAATGCCAGACAATTCTCAGTATGGAATTTCCAAAACAAAATGAAAAATAAAGTCCCTCTTACCCCCAACCATGACTTTACACTGACCCTAACACTTAACATCTCCTAAGCCATGTCCTAAGACTTAACACCCAAATGAACCCCAAGACTTTGTGAGCAGGAAGGATTTTTATTGCGGAAATGCTATGTTTTTTCTGCAATAAAGGTTTCTTACCTTTCCACCTCACAGGCACATCTCAGTGTACATTCTTAGCAATCTCGGTGCTGGGAAGAGTGAACGTACATGCGCATACTCATGGGTTACATCATCTTAGTCTGGCCATTCAAGATGGCTAAACACTCTGAACCTGGAAGAAGCCAGGGAGATAATGTTGGCTCTGGCGAGGAAGTTTGCGGATGTTGCATGGATGGAGGGGAGATATTTTAATTACTGCTACTGAAACTTCACACTTAATCTGTACTGCTTCCTTCCCAAAGATATTGAGAGCTACACCAAGCATATCTTCAAGAGGACAACAATCAATTCTGGGTTTTTTTTTCAATGATTTAGTAATTTTAGATGCAGTGGTAATCAACTGACTTGATATAGAAGGCCACAAAACATCACCAAAGGGCCACACATAATATTCAGTGAATGTAATGCTACAGAAAGCTATCAGAGACCGAAAACATGCTAGAAGAGTTGTTGGAGACTGGAGACACGTTACATGAGACTGACAGAAATCAGGGATGAGCTCAGGCGTGTTTGGATCCTATACTGAACCCACCTGAGCAATCATACCAGCAAGTTATCATCTGTAATGTGCCATTCATAAGCAGCAGAGGCATCCCCAACCCTGTGGGGCGAGGATTGCACCGGCCAACTACTGTATAACTGGCAAAGTACAGCGACAGCTCCCTGCATGAATCGCTCAGGTGGGTTTGGACTAGGATCCAAATGAACCCAAGCTTTTCCCTGTGTAGCACAGACCCAGAACTGGGCTGGCTGTAATATCGCAGGTTCCATTACCTGTAAGACGTGTGGCAGCCAGGCACACAGTAGTTCACAGTCACTCAAGTCAGAAAAACAGGCCATGCATGTCTTTTTGCAGTTTATTTGCTGACAAAACTTGGATGGGGTGCAGATGATCCTTGGGATACCCCAAACTAATAGAGAGATAATGAGGGACACTTCTAACTGAGCTGCCTCTTCAGGATGCAACCACCCTCTTGAATTCAATGCATAGTGAACTACAACTTAGGCAACCCCTTTGCAAAGGTAAACCCTGAGTCAGCAACTGGAGTGAGCTCTCAAAAAAGGTAGCAAGGTCAATCTCTGGGATCTCTAGGCTTGTATTCACTCGGCCTTGGGTACTTGAATGCTTTCCTGCTATACCAGACAGCTTCTGTACTTTGTGTCTCCAGATCAGATCCTCTGTGGACTTCCTTCAACTGCATTCAGGAGCTCTGGACGTGGCTCCCCTAGCTCTAACTGGAGCTAGAACCAAGATGGCCTCCTCTAATATTCAACTAGGTGCCCAAAGGGCACAGCCCTCAAGCTGGGTCTCTTCTACAGGCTGCTTGAATATGCAGGTGAGGATTTGCCTCCTCCACCCACTAAATTCTTGAACCTGCCAGAATCCAGGGGAATGCAGCAGAGCCTGCAACCAGCAGAACACAGAACAGCAAAAGGGAAACCAAAAGCTACATTTGTCAAAAAATGTTAGCAATCTAGCTAGGAGGGTATTATACTTACTAGAGATCACTGCTATTTCAACTCCATTATAAATCAGTGCTTCTACATCTGTACTCCCAACAGTCCCCAAAAATTACTTTTGGCACATTTGGCATAACTCTCAGCAAGACCCATAAAACCATGAAAAGAGAAAGAAGACAATGTAAAAAAATAAATAAATAAACCAAGTCACGTAACTGGTAGAAAACAGTCTAAAGAATACTTTTCCTTCACCGGTCTAAGTATCTAAGTAAGACTACTGTCTGCTGGAACCCCAATAGCCACACAAGTGCAAAAGTTGGGTACCAGGTTTTTAGATGTATGATATTACTGGCAAGTGCCAAAAGGGAAAAATTGCCTTCATGTGCACTTAGCTTTGCATGCTTCTTGGGATAGACCTGGTATATTGCCCCATATTGGGCGGTCTTTCACATGTCAATCCTGATTTTTATCAGGTCATCAATACTTTCTCACGCAAATTCCTTGTGGTCATCGCTTCACACTCATACACAGCCCTATCAGTACCAACCAGCAGGTAATCTTGTTGAGGGTGCATTTGGGGCGGGGCCCCTTCAGGAGGTGTTTGGGCGGTATTTTCCATCCACTGGTCTCAGTTTTTTCTTTATTAATTTTTGTTTCATCCTTTTTTCCCGAGATATATGAGAAATCTGTGGCTGTGTTCACATAACAATTTGTTTTTAATATTTCCTGGCGGTTTTTACCTCACATGGAATCATACGTCATGCCTTCTTGAGCACTTCTGAACAAGAGATTTTAGTTGATCTGGAAACGCGCCAAGTGCGAACCATGCATGATCCATGATTAGATTTGCAATACCATCTCTGATGACACCGCCGCAATATGTATTGTAGCTTATTTATTTTTGAAGATTGTAAAAATAAAATTTCATACTGTTTTTATAAAAAATCTCTTTTGAATTGAAATTTATCATACAAGTAAATTGTGCCGTTAAAGTCCCACAAAAAAAAGAGGACATCCCCCCCCCCCCCCCCACAGCATTTGAGATCAGTTTGAGACATTTCTGAGATCATTCATAGTTGCTTCTGCCTTCCTTCTAGTTCATGCAGTTCCATTGCAAAGAAAAAGTTTGTATAAGCAGAGCCTGAACCTTCATGTTAATCTGATGGCTGTAGGTCAACAGAAATCTATGCTGACAAATTTCAGGCACTTTCAACCAACGTTTAATTGCAAAAATGGCACAGCCAGTGACTGCAACCTACTATAATAATTTTGTACCACTGGCCCCTCCCTCCTAGATTGTAAGCTCCAAGGACCAGGGCCTTCCTATCCCTCTTGTATTGAACTGTATTGTTGCTGTATCATCTCCCGTTATATTGTAAAGCGCTGAGCAAACTGTTGGCGCTAAATAAATCCTGTATAATAATAATAAAAAAAATAACTAACAGTTTGTACAAACATCCTGAAGTGATATTAAGTATCCTTGATCAATTTGATTATTTTTTTGTGATTGATAGTTGCTTAAAAGTAGATGATATTGGCCAAAGGTTGCCATGTGTGTGGCCAGCATGGTATTCTAGAAAGGTTTATGGGAAGAAGAGACAAAATCTACAGTGACAGACAATCAGAAGGGGGATCGATATAAACACAAATAATGGAATCTTCTACTCTTCCAACCAGTCCATCCCCTACAGTTACTACCTTTTGTACCACTAGCCCCTCCCTCCTAGATTGTAAGCTCCAAGGATCAGGGCCCTCGAATCCCTCTTGTATTGAACTGTATTGTTGCTGTATTGTCTCCCTTTATATTGTAAAGCGCTGAGCAAACTGTTGGCGCCATATAAATCCTGTATAATAATAATAATATATAAATCCTGTATAATAATAATATATAAATCCTGTATAATAATAATAAATAAATCCTGTATAATAATAACTAACAATTTGTACAAACATCCTGAAGTGATATTAAGTATCCTTGATCAATTTGATTTTTTCTTTGTGATTGATAGTTGCTTAAAAGTAGATGATATTGGCCCAAAGTTGCCATGTGTGTGGCCAGCATGGTATTCTAGAAAGGTTTATGGGAAGAAGAGACAAAATCTACAATGACAGACAATCAGAAGGGGGATCGATATAAACACTTTTACTCTTTTATGACCACATTCTTCCTATAAACGTCTATATATTGCTATGATGATTGTGAGCGAAGTATTAAGATTAGTAATCAATTAGACGAGGATGACGCAGACTGATGATGCTGCAGGCGCTGACTCACACAGCCAAGCATCGCAGCTATTAGACATTTAGGAGAATGAGGTTTAAGTTCCAAACAAAAAGCAGCCGGAGGAAATGTCATGTTAACAGAATGGATTTATGGCTAAATCCCACGGTGATGCAGACAGGGCAGCTAAACATGCAATATGCTGTGCTTCTCCAAGGGGAACTCCATCTTACTGCTTGGGGAGAAATTTTCAAATGGGCACATGCACAGCAATAAAAAAAACAGACTTGGGTTCTAACCTTTCCCAAGTCTATACAAAACCAGGGGTCGGACTGACAACTCATGGGGCCCCCGGGCAATAGGGGATCATGAGGCCTGTGTCCTTGCCCAAACTCAAAAAAGCCTATGAAAAAGGTACCAGGCAGGGACGGACTGACAACTCATGGGGCCCCCGGGCAATAGGGGATCATGGGGCCCATGTCCTTGCCCAAACTCAAAAAAGCCTATGAAAAAGGTACCAGGCAGGTGCGGACTGACAACTCATGGGGCCCCCGGGCAATAGGGGATCATGGGGCCCCTGTGTCCTTGCCCAAACTCAAAAAAGCCTATGAAAAAGGTACCAGGCAGGGGCGGACTGACAACTCATGGGGCCCCTGGGCAATAGGGGATCATGAGGCCCCTGTGCCCTTGCCCAAACTCAAAAAAGCCTATGAAAAAGGTACCAGGGGCATCTCATGGGGCCCCCTACTGACCACGGGCCCTCGGGCAGTGCCCGTGTTTCCAAATGGTCAGTCCGCCCCTGTACAAAACTAAAAAAAAAAAGTGCCTACTGTAGTTGATCTTCCATAAGTTAACCATTCAAAGACACCAACTGGCAAAGCAACGGAAAATCTTGAAGGCCTACCCTCTGATCCCAAAAGGCAACGTTAAGGTTAGACTGTGTCATAAACAATACATTGTGGTAAACAGACAATAAGTTTACAGAACATAAAGATCATCTGTTGGAAACCTTAGATTTTCCTACCCAGATTTGCAGTTTCACTCTCTTCTCGTTTCTGTATACGGTCTTGACTTTGAAGTCTATCCCCACCGTGCTGACGAAGGCTGAAGTGAAGGAGTCATCCGCATAGCGAAAGAGAAAAGACGTCTTTCCCACACTGCTATTTCCGATAATCAGGAGCTTGAACATGTAATCGAAGCTCTGGTCGGCGGCATCTTTCTGGGGTTGGCGCGGGTCGCTAGCTGATGCCATCTATGGGGCGATAAACAGTCTTCTTACTATACATCTCACAGCTCTTTCATATTACAGCAGCATTAAACTCAAAAACAAAAGTTTAATATATTGCAGCTTATTATTTTTTTTTTAAAGGGCTATTTTATTAAACTTTTTTTTTTTTGTATGTTAACAATGAAGACACACAAAAAAAAAAGGAAATTTGCCCAGTAAGGCATAACACAGAGATAGCTCAGAACAATACAGACCAACAATATCATGTTATCCATACATAACAATACCAGTTGGTGTAATAATGAATAAAAAAAGAAACTCGGGATATAACAAAACACAATATCACATGAAACAATGAATAAAAAATGCATGAAATACTGCTCAGCCAATGACAGAGAAAAGTTATGAACAGATACATGTAGTGCCCCTTTAGTTAGCCAGGGGGAGCTAGCTAGTCTTGGAGAAGTCCCTAGAACTCGGTGGGTGGGGGTGAGGAGGGGCTGAACTGCACACTTAAGGGATTTTGGCCAATCCCCAAACAGGAGGTTTGAAATGGGGCCAAGGCAGCCCTTAAGTGTGACTGAGCCTGCTCAGCAGAAAGAGTTTGGGTGGCGTACCTACAGGCTGGATCTGGAAAGGAGGATCACTTAACCTCCCTGAGAAAGGACCACCTGTAGGGCCAGGGAAGGAGCCAGCCCAGCAGAAGGCCTGAAGGCAGCCACCTATCCAACAAGCTTGCAGGAGAGGAATAGTGAGTAATCCCTCACATCCAGGGCCAGACAAGGGAAGAGGGAATTCTGGTGGAAATCATGACTAGCCCCCTTCCTCTCACAGTCCGCCCTGAAGACCGGAATGGCGCGGGAAGACGGCGAGAGGAACGCGCGGAGCAAAGGTAAGTGAATTGACACAGGGGGGACTTGGCTTACTACTTGGGGGGGAATAGTACTGTGGGGGATGAAATACTATATGAGGGATGAATATGGGGGATGAATTAATATGGGGGATGAATTACTATAGGGGGGATGAATTACTATAGGGGGGATGAATTACTATAGGGGGGATGAATTACTATATGAGGGATGAATTACTATATGGGGGATTAATTACTATGCTTACTATTGGGGAATATTACTATACTTACTATGGATGACACATACACATCATTCATCTACTCTTGGTCCGGCCCCCGGGTCCAATATATGAACCCATTGCGGCCCTCAAGTCAAAATGTTTGCCCACCCCTGGCCTAGCCTGTATAAGCAGATATAATCACTGTGGACAATCCTTATCAGATAGCTTGAACACACCAATACTGTGTTCATCCAGAAGTTGCTTTATTCTGTACATGTGACAACAGGATACAGCAGAATGAATGGTTTCCAGTATTATGCGGTCAAAAGATAATACTTTCTGTAGCGTACCATGCAGAATACATGTGTCCCTGTTACATGTGGTCTGTTAGCTGCATCCATGACACAGGAAGTGCTGTACTCAAAAAGAAGGGAGGAGCTTCATATGCAAAGGAATTGTGTCATAGATCTCAGGGAGGTAATATGAAAAACAAGTGCATTACCAAATAAGGCCACTGGATGGCAGCATATAACTAACTATAGAAATATCCATAGGAAATGGTACAAAGAATAAACTATATGAATTCTCATGTACATTAACATAAATATTAACTGTGTAACAGCATAAACATATTGGCTAGATCACCAGGTGAAAATAAAAGAAAAAAAGCCTAAAAAGAAAATGAATGCAGCCACCACATTGTAGGCCCTGTCTTTTACCGGCACAGGGATGCACAGGCGTTATGTGCATCCCCATGTCGGCAGTCCCATAGAGGTCTATTGGGAAACGTGGCTGCATACGCACAGCTTCTCTATCTCAATGTGACATCTGTGCACCAGGGCCATATACCCTGCACCCTCATGGATGTCACATTGGGACACTATGGCTGTGTCCCTGCAGCCTATGTCCCAGTACACATCTATGGGACTGTCAGTAAGGGGATCCATGTAACACCTGTGCATCCCTGTGCTGGTAACACAAGGCACTGCATGGGTCACACAACTAATCACCCCATGTGAATGGGGCTGAAGAATTGCTAAGCTGCAATTTATTATATTTTGGCTTTGCGTTTAATGCCACTTTAAAATGCACCTGTAGTCAGAAAATTGCATGTTGCACGGGAAAAGTAAGCATTACCCCCAATCCTCTCCTTTTTTCTTATAAAGCTTTAATGTAATTTTGGAAAGATCACATTAAAAGACCACTGCCCTAAAAATATTTTATTCTGATGTCTATATGTCATGATAAATGTACCATAATATAACAGAAATTATTCTGATATCTATATGCAATAGTAATGTAATAACAGTGTAGCGCCCTCTAGTGTACATAGTTGTTGAGTGTAGTTAGAGGCTTGCTAGAAGCCTGGGTTTAGAGTTATATCAGGTTAAGTTGGAGGGTTTTATAGGTCAGTCCTCTGGTATCTCCCCCTACTCTAGTAGCTTGGGGAAGCTTCTAGAAGTCAGTAGGCAGAGGTGAGGAGGGGCTGATCTGTATATATTTATAGAAGTCTGACCAATCCCAGGCAGGAGGCCTGGCAGTGTGGCAGACCAGCCTATAAATATGACAGAGCCTGGCCAGCAAGGGAAGTTGGGTGGGAGACGGATGGTTGAGGTGCTGCTGTGTAGCCTGGGAGGGGGCACCGGAGAAGAAGGGTTCTGCCTCCAGGCTGGAAGTTGGGGGAAGCAGGAAAGTGCCAGTGCCCTACAGTTCATCGGTGAAGGACAGCCTGCATAAGAACCAGCCCAGCAGAAGGGATGAAAGCAGTTCTCAAATATCTCATTTTTGCAGTTATCCTAGAGAAGGAAATTGTCCCATTTTGCTATTTATTCCATCGAGTTGCACATCTCACAACACCTTTACCTTATGCAAGTTGAATTCCCTAATAAATTCAAAAAAACAAGTCCATGGACTGTTTCTTGTGTCTGGATACAAGTTGGAAAATACGTATTGCCTGTCTACGCAGGAAATAACGGGGTCCCCAAACCAGCAGCTCTCAAGAGGGTAGCACTAAAACAGTTTCATATGAATGCCTTTTCTTCATTTCACATGCCTTTATATGTAATTTTGTTCACATTTCATGCATACCAAGCTGTTTGGCAAAAGTGACAATGACAGACGTTGGGACAAATAATGCTAGGGGTGCATACCGCAATCACCTTTTCTTGGCATGACATTCACAAAGTCTAAACACTGTAAAAATGGGGTTAAAGTAACTCTGTTACCTAAAGAAAAAAAAATGACCCTGCAAAAAGGATTAGTAAGACCTGTTCTGCCACTTTTGCCTTTGATCCTCTCAGTCTTGAAAATCCACGCTGGCCATTATTATTTAGCATCCAACACACTTCCATAAGTGCTAACTGTGGTTTCATCCATTGGCTGCTAGACTGATACTTTGTCTTTCAGCATTACCTATAATGCTACCACCTCCCCCTCACTCCCCCTCTCTGTTGGGGTCCCTCAAGGCTCTGTCCTCGGGCCCCTTCTCTCCTTCTCTTCTCCATCTACACCTCCTCCCTTGGCCAACTCACCCCCTAGGTCTCCGCCCGAATCACACACCTACTGAGCGACATATCAGACTGGATGTCGTTCCACTTCCTTAAACTGAACCTCTCCAAAACTGAGTTTCTTGTCTTCCCCCCAGCCCGGACACCCCCCCCCCCCATTGACTTCTCCATCACATCCAACAATGCCAATATCAAACCCGCCCAGCAGGCCAGAGTACTTGGTGTCATTCTGGACTCCAACCTATCCTTTCAGCCCCAAGTCCAATCTTTAACAAACTCGTGCAGACTCCACCTCTGCAACATCGCCAAAATCCGCGCGTTCCTAACCCCAGAAACCACTAAACAGCTCATCCACTCCCTCATCATATCACGACTCGACTACTGCAACTCCCTCCTCACTGGCCTGCCTCGCCGCTGGCTATCCCCGCTTCATTCGATCCTGAATACGGCTGCCAGACTCATTCACCTTTCCAACCGCTCCATCTCCGCCACCCCCCTCTGCCAATCCCTCCACTGGCTTCCGATTGCGCAACGGATCAAATTCAAAATCCTAAACACTGACGTACAAAGCTGTCCACCATACTGCCCCGTACTACATCACTGACCTAATATCCAAGTACCGCCCAGCACGCACACTCCGCTCCTCACAAGACCTCCTAATATCCATGCCCACCTCCAGGACTTCTCCAGGGTGTCACCAATCCTCTGGAACTCCCTGCCCCAACCCATCAGATTATCACCTACTCTCCTCTCGGCGCACCCTGAAAACCCATCTCTTCAGGGAAGCCTACCCCACCCCCCCTAACTTGCCCACCTCCTCCACTCTTCCTACCACTCCATCCCCCACAGCTATCTCCTCCTGTGCCACCATCCCCTCCCTCCTAGATTGTAAGCTCCAAGGAGCAGGGCCCTCAATCCCCTCATGTTTTGCATTGTATTGGTATTGTTCTGTCACATGTTCTGTCCCCCTTTGTAATGTACAGCGCTGAGCGAACCATTGGCGCTATATAAATACTGTATAATAATAATAATGATGTACAGCATCAGATGGAACTACAGTACATGGCTGACAATATTTCAGCCAGCATAATACTACAGGATAGTGAAGATCTGAGACACATTTAGTAGGACAAGTACAGTAAGCATTGGTTGTCTGTTTTACAGGGTCTTTTATTACATTTTTTCTTTAAAGAAAGAAAAGCGTCGACCTCTGGAGTACTTTGATGTCATATCATACAATGCTTTGATATATTGGGCTGATTAGCTAAAATACTGTTTTTATGGTAAATTTTTGGAAGATATGTTTCAATAAACATGTTTTATACAATATGATGTTGTCCACTTTCTGTACCAGTAAAGTCCCATTTAGTTTTTTATGGCTCTTTATATGATAGATGAGGAATGAGGTACGTTTTCAGTCCGATTTATATAATTACATTTTTCCTTTGGCAACAAAATATGGACTTTGCACAAACTAACAGTGCAGCTTGTTCAAACCCCACTAGCTTCAGTATACACCAGAACAGAGAAGCCAAAATACAAACGTCATGATCTGCACCAAGAGTCTCTGCATCAAGAGTCGTTCAATTAATCTTGTAAGAGTTGCAGGGGAAACTGGAAAGGTTGGCCCAATGTTCCCAGTTTTTCCCAGGCTAACTGAGATATATTGTTTTTGGTGTGCCCTGAGCATTCTCCTTGTGGAACATGCTTAACTCAACTTTCATGAGGCTCATGACCCAAACACTTTAAATGGCAACCATTGTTTTCCGATATGTTCCTGGACTTGTATAGTGCTTAGTGTGGAACATCAAGGCAGCAATTCCCCAGAGAATCTTCATTTCCATGTCTTGCACCTACACTCTTTTTTTATTGTTGGTGCAGGAGACATTGCTTTGTCAAGGTGGAGGGGTTTAAGTTTCTGAGATCATCAAGGCTATGCTGTTTGGAACCTTGAGCTCTTGATATATCATCTGTAGCCAAGAAGACTAAGGGGAGAGGCCAAAGAGCATTCTACAGAAAATATACCCATACAAGGACTTTGTACCCTGAACCCCAATATGGAAATCGTGCTGTGCCACCCACATAATCTTGCCAGTCAGTCAAATAGCTCTTTGTTGGCCTGGCATCCATAGGACAAGAAGTTAGTACTATAGGATTGTTCTAGGTCAGTGTTCGGCAAGCCGCGGCTCGCGAGCCACATGCGGCTCGTTACACACATTAATGCGGCTCTTCTGTGTGCCGGGCGCCCACTCCCCTCCCTCCTCTCGGGCGGCCGCCCCAAAAGTCAGGACTCTGCAGCTAGCCCAGCAATGGGCAAACTACGGCCCGCATACGGCCCGGCGGACCTTTTAATCCGGCCCGCGGAGCGTGGCAAACATTGGCTGTCAGGATGTAGGCGGGGCAGCGTGACGAACTCCTCTCCTCTCACAGTCCGCCCTGAAGACCGGAACGGCGCGGGAACACGGCGAGAGGAACGCGCGGAGCAAAGGTAAGTGAATTGACACAATATGGGGAATGGATTACTATATGGGGGATGAATTACTATAGGGGGGATGAATTACTATAGGGGGGATGAATTACTATAGGGGGGATGAATTACTATGTGGGGGATGAATTACTATGGGGGATGAATTACTATATGGGGGATGAATTACTATATGGGGGATGAATTACTATGGGGGATGAATTACTATATGGGGGATGAATTACTATATGGGGGATGAATTACTATATGGGGGATGAATTACTATATGGGGGATGTATTTTCAGTTTAAAAATGTGGCTCTCAAAATAAATTTCAATCGTGGTTTTGGTGAGATTTGGCTCAGTTGAAAAAAAAGGTTGCCCACCACTGTTCTAGGTGGACCAGATCTGTGCAACAGATGAAGACTATTGGAATGCAAAGGTGTAATCTCTGAAGACAGACGGCCATGACTCATCCAATGACACACACACTTATTCATCCATACAGTCTTCCTCAAAGAACTCTTTACTGGTGACTTGGCAAGACCTGAAGGCAGATATGACTCTTTTATACATACCTTACTACAATTGAAATTTTACACAGTTTTTGCAGACATGAAAGGCAAACAACAGTAGTACAATTTATATTGCTAATTAAGTAATTTAAATAATTCAAATCAAAGTACAAATGGCCCTCCCACTCACTGTTTAAAGTGTTTATTGACCCAACATGCTGGGGTCCTGCAATATGCACAGGTTCTTGGCTGTTTTGCAGAGTGCACTACAAACTGAGAAGGACCATGTTCTACTTGTATGTTTAGCTGTGAAGTGCAGCAAATACTAAAGCTAGTCTATAGCGCACTCTAAGAGAATGGCTAGGGCAGGGTGCAATCTCCCCTGAGAGGTACCTTTAGCATAAGCAATAGCTGAAGGACTCTGTGTAGCAGCTGTAATAGGACAGGCTTTAATCCTAACTCCTAAGCCAGCTAGCGTTGGGGCCCATTTGTAGCGTTGAGGCCCATTTGTAGCGTTGGTGCACATAAGAATAGCCCCAGTCATGCCTGCAGTCAGCAATAAGGCTACCAGATGGCTGTAGAAAAAAAACAATTAGATTTTTAAAGTGGTTGTAAAGGCATAACATTTTTTACCTTAATGCGTTCTCTGCATTAAGGTAAAAAATGTCCCAGTATTTCTAACGCGCCCCCCCCAACAAATAGTTACCGGAGTCCACACTCAATCCAGCACTGTGCCCATCTGTAATGGCCTTCTCCTCTCTCCCTGCTTTCACAGGACGCAGAGGCAGCAGCAGGAACTATTGGCTCCTGCTGCTGTCAATCAAATCTTGTGAGAAGGGTGCAGTGGCAGGGCTGGGCTTCACTGTTTGTATCTATGGACGCACACAGCCTGGCTTGGGAGTGAGCTTCCATGTGCACCCCTATAGCAGTTGGCTTGCTATGGTGGCACACGCAGAAGAGAAGGAACATTGAACTTGAGTGGGGGACCCAAGAAGAAGAGATTCAGGCTGCACTGTGTAATACCATGGCATAAGGCAGGTAAGTATGATTGTTATTTTAAGAAATATTATTATTATACAGGATTTATGGCGCCAACAGTTTGCTCAGCTCTTTACAATATAACGGGAGACAATACAGCAACAATACAGTTCAATAAAAGAGGGTTAGAAGGGCCCTGCTCCTTGGAGTTTACAATCTAAGAGGGAGGGGCTAGTGATACAAAAGGTAATATCTGTGGGGGATGGACTGGTAGGAGGAATAGAAGATTCCATTATTAGCAGAGGGCAGGATAGGCTTCCCTGAAGAGATAGGTTTTCAGAGATCGCCTAAAAGTGAGCAGAGTAGGCGATAGTCTAATAAATTGGGGTAGGGAGTTCCACAGGATGAGGGAGGCTCTGGAGAAGTCCTGGAGACTAGCATGGGAGGAGGAGACAAGGGAGCTAGAGAGCAGGAGGTCGTGCGAGGAGCGGTTCGGGTGATATTTGGAGACAAGATCGGTGATGTAATTTGGGGAAGAGTTATAAATGGCTTGAATTTTATCCATTGGGCAATGGGAAGCCAGTGGAGGGATTGGCAGAGAGGGGTGGAGGATACTGAGTGGAGGTCAGTGGAGGGATTGGCAGAGAGTGGTGGCAGATATGGAACGGTTAGTAAGGTGGATGAGTCTGGGAGCAGCATTCATGATAGACTGAAGAGGGGATAGCCTGCGATGAGGTCGGCCAATGAGGAGGGAGTTACAATAGTCAAGGTGAGAGATAACAAAGGAGTGAATAAGTTGCTTAGTAGTTTCCGAGGTTAGGAACGGCCGTATCTTGGAGATGTTGCGGAGGAGAAGTCTACATAATTTGGACAGAGATTGGATTTGGGGCTGAAAGGACAGATGGAGTCTAGAATTACACCTAGTACACTGGCATGAGGGGAGGGACTGATGGTTGTATTATTGATCTTGATGGAGAAGTCCGGTGAGGGGGCACGGGCTGGGGGGAATACTAAGAGCTCAGTTTTGGAAAGATTGAGTTTAAGGAAGTGGAGTGACATCCAAGCCGATATGTCAATTAGTAGGTTAGTAATATATTTCAGTTATACATATTTCAGTCTTTACAATTGCTCTACTAACATATACAGACAATGTCCTGGTGCAAGGGGGTGGCCAGCTAATTTAACCTTTAAAATTCTATTAGGCAACAGATTTAGAAAGATCCCTATAGGGGTCAGCAATAGGCATCAGGATGTCCGAGTGTTGTATTGTGGGCTGTGGGATTGGATACACCTAAACTCCAATTTTAGGGATTTGGCATCTCACTTTCCAATTCTTTGAGTCACACAAATTGCTGAAAAGAGTGCACTCCCTGTGTGGCTGATATTTTATCTCAACAATTGTTAAGCAATTAGGTAGAGTCATTGTAGTAGATAATCAACCGTGCCCATAGAAGCCGACCTACAAATCTCCTTAATACAATAATCCAGGAGTATTTTTTGGACTACGTGAGAAGCTAGATCACCTGGAGGAAACTGACACAAACATGGGAGATCATACAGCTCCATGGGATATCTTAGTGGGAGTTGGAACCATCCACCATGAGTTCTTTATGTGCGGCATGCTTTCCCTAGTAAGGTGTTTTATTGCAGAATGGGTCCGTACACATTTTATGGAACAACGTAACATTGGTTCTGTTGCATTTGCCCTGTCTGAATGGCTCTGGCATTGAAAAGGTCATTTTAACCACTTGAGCTCCTGAGGATTTACCCCCCTTAATGACCAGGCCTTTTTTTGCTGTTTGGCGCTGCACTAATTCAAATAATAATTGCGCGGTCATGCAATGCTGCACCCTAATGAAATTTACGTCCTTTTTTTCACACAAATAGAGCTTTCTTATGGTGGTATTTTATCACCTGTGCGCTTTTTATTTTTTGCACTATAAACAAAACGAAAAATTTGAAAAAAAACAATATTTTCTACTTTCAGCTATAAAAAATATATCGTAAACTCAAAGTTAGTCATAAATTTAAGCCAAAATGTATTCTGCTACATGTTTTTGGTAAAAAAAATCCCGTGCATTAGTGGGCAAACTGGCGCTATCTGGGAGGGGCGCTAACACTATTGGAAGTCGCCAGCGACACTGATACAGTGATCAGTAAAAATCTGTTCACTGATCAATGACACTGGTGACAGGGCAATGAAGGGGTTAACTGGGGGGGGGGGGCGATCACGGGGTTAAATGTGTCCTAGAGTGTTCTAACTGTGGGTATGTGCTGTTTTACTCACAATGTGTATGTCTTCTTCTCTGTCTGGAACGGAATGTGTCCAGGCAGAGAAGAATGACATCATATCCTGTCCTGTGTAACTGTCAACACAGGACAGGATAGGACAGGGACCAATCATCTGATTTCAGCCAGACATCACTGGCTGAAATCGAATGATTGATCCCTCCGGGATCAAATGGTGTCACCCGCGGGTCAGCGGGAGCACGCACGCCCCCTGCCCGCGAAAACGTTGGGAGCGCGGAGCCCGTTTTAAAACGTGCTTTTGCGTCCCAGTGCCGCCCTGCACACGTATATATGCAGTGGCAGGGCGGCAAGTGGTTAATGTACTGTATGTTCAAATGTTCCAGCTGCCGGTGCATTCACTCCTTGAGCATGGATATGTGTAATATAAATGGAATGTCTTTATTTCTAGAAAGTGCTGTGACTGATCCATGGACTGAATGTTTTATTCACAAGGTCATGAAAGAAATTTGTTTCCTCAATAAGGATGAATAGACATCCGCAGTATTGTCATTAAGATTTGCAGCTTATGATTGGATCTTTCTCTGGATAGAAAAGCTCATTGTAAAACAAAAAAGTGGCACCACATAGTGGGATACATACCTTAGCTTTTATGTTTGTGTTGCAGATAAAGCACCAAGTGGCTCCAACTCCTCAAGAAAGTACCAGAATCCCTTAAAGAGTAACTCCACTTTTGTTGAGAAAAAATCCTTCCCCTCTAGGCGATCTATGTACATTGCAAGGATTTGATCAAACGTAGTTGCAGATTTCTACCTTTTGTTATTTTGAAGAAATATCTGTTTGTTTGTCTGTCCTTGCTGTAATTATGTGATCGTTCATTAAAACGTTTGGACCCATCTTGGTGATCCTCAGTGTGCTGGTGACATTCTCCCATGTGCAGACAGAATCTGTATGAGAATGGTTTTATAAGTATCTATCTGCTGCACCTGCAGGACTTTAATGAGGAAGGTGGCAGGGTCTGCATCCCTTTAGACGTGATTTCCCTTTGGGAGTATCTCACCAAAAAATTACATTTTTGTTGCAGAGGATGCCAAACATCTGATGTGTATCTTAGTGCAGGCTTCTGAGAAAATCAGTGTGCCAATCACAGGAGCAGGAAATGGCATATCTGGGGAGCGTGTTGTACATCATCTGTGTACAGAACGCCTTCAGGTTGTCATGTTGCATTTTACAGAAAATTACAGCACTGCAGATTGAAAAGGTAATTTTTTAATAACATTTCATTACAATAGGACTTATCTTACAATTGTGTGTGTGTATATATATATATATATATATATATATATATATATATATTATACATACAGTCAGGTCCATAAATATTGGGACATTGACACAATTCTAACATTTTTGGCTCTATACACCACCACAATGGATTTGAAATGAAACGAACAAGATGTGCTTTAACTGCAGACTGTCAGCTTTAATTTGAGGGTATTTACATCCAAATCAGGTGAACGGTGTAGGAATTACAACAGTTTGCATATGTGCCTCCCACTTGTTAAGGAACCAAAAGTAATGGGACAGAATAATAATCATAAATCAAACTTTCACTTTTTAATACTTGGTTGCAAATCCTTTGCAGTCAATGACAGCCTGAAGTCTGGAACGCATAGACATCACCAGACGCTGGGTTTCATCCCTGGTGATGCTCTGCCAGGCCTCTACTGCAACTGTCTTCAGTTCCTGCTTGTTCTTGGGGCATTTTCCCTTCAGTTTTGTCTTCAGCAAGTGAAATGCATGCTCAATCGGATTCAGGTCAGGTGATTGACTTGGCCATTGCATAACATTCCACTTCTTTCCCTTAAAAAACTCTTTGGTTGCTTTTGCAGTATGCTTTGGGTCATTGTCCATCTGCACTGTGAAGCGGCGTCCAATGAGTTCTGAAGCATTTGGCTGAATATGAGCAGATAATATTGCCTGAAACACTTCAGAATTCATCCTGCTGCTTTTGTCAGCAGTCACATCATCAATAAATACAAGAGAACCAGTTCCATTGGCAGCCATACATGCCCACGCCATGACACTACCACCACCATGCTTCACTGATGAGGTGGTATGCTTAGGATCATGAGCAATTCCTTTCCTTCTCCATACTCTTCTCTTCCCATCACTCTGGTACAAGTTGATCTTGGTCTCATCTGTCCATAGGATGTTGTTCCAGAACTTTGAAGGCTTTTTTAGATGTCGTTTGGCAAACTCTAATCTGGCCTTCCTGTTTTTGAGGCTCACCAATGGTTTACATCTTGTGGTGAACCCTCTGTATTCACTCTGGTGAAGTCTTCTCTTGATTGTTGACTTTGACACACATACACCTACCTCCTGGAGAGTGTTCTTGATCTGGCCAACTGTTGTGAAGGGTGTTTTCTTCACCAGGGAAAGAATTCTTCGGTCATCCACCACAGTTGTTTTCTGTGGTCTTCCAGGTCTTTTGGTGTTGCTGAGCTCACCGGTGCGTTCCTTCTTTTTAAGAATGTTCCAAACAGTTGTTTTGGCCACGCCTAATGTTTTTGCTCTCTCTCTGATGGGTTTGTTTTGTTTTTTCAGCCTAATGATGGCTTGCTTCACTGATAGTGACAGCTCTTTGGATCTCATCTTGAGAGTTGACAGCAACAGATTACAAATGCAAATAGCACACTTGAAATGAACTCTGGACCTTTTATCTGCTCATTGTAATTGGGATAATGAGGAAATAACACACACCTGGCCATGGAACGGCTGAAAAGCCAATTGTCCCATTACTTTTGGTCCCTTAATAAGTGGGAGGCACATATGAAAACTGTTGTAATTACTACACCGTTCACCTGATTTGGATGTAAATACCCTCAAATTAAAGTTGACAGTCTGCAGTTAAAGCACATATTGTTCGTTTCATTTCAAATCCATTGTGGTGGTGTATAGAGCCAAAAATGTTAGAATTGTGTCGATGTCCCAATATTTATGGACCTGACTATATATATTATACATATATATTATACATACATACATATATATATAAATTTTTTTTCTATTTTTTTTCCCGCAACAGTGGAGTTACATGATGTGTGAGAACCGACTTAACCAACCCATTTTATCTATACCCAATCACGCATGAACTACAAAGTGGTAAGTCTAAAGGAATTATACAATCACTGTAATTTACATGGAGAGCTTTTGGTTGATAGCACTGGAGTAGAACCCAATTGGTTCACGGTGCTGTATGTCCTCTCCCTAAAATTGGCTATACACTGATCAAATTTTGACCAGTTCTGAATGAACCAGTTAGCCGGGCCTTAATTCGTCACCAGCAAATGGCCCATTCCACTGTCCTCCTATAAATGAGATAGGATACCACACACCTGTAAAAGTGGAAGAACCCAATTGGTTCATGGTGCTGTACGTCCTCTCCCTAAAATTGGCCATACACTGATCAAATTTTGACCAGTTCTGAATGAACCTGTTAGCTGGGCCTTGATTTGTCGCCAGCAAATTACCCCTTCCACTGTCCTCCTATAAATGAGAGGGTACCACACACCTGTAAAGTGAAGGAACGCCGCCATCCTAGTCACTCTCATTCCCCTGGCCTAAGGCACACCTTAAATAAAATACTGGTTGCCCACTTGATTAGCCATTTCAACGTTTTCTTTGTTCAATGTCAACAAATAGAGTGCCCCATTCCTTCCAATACACCTCTTCCTCCTTGCACCAGACATCAGCAACATTACATAGTCATAACCCAATTTTAACACAAGGATGCTGACCAGCACTTCCAGTTCCCTCACTATAGATTCCCTTAGATGGGTTCTCTGATGGGGCCTACCCCAATGGGCATTCTTCACTTGGGCTGTAACCTCACATAGAGGTACTCTGAGGGCTATGTTTTCCAATCAACTGGTCCCATATTATAAAAAGAGAAAGGCTAGCCCACCTACAGTACCCACCCAGGGAAAGGGCTTTACTAAAAGGGGTACTAACCCTCTGCTTACAAACTGACCACAATTCACTCAATGGGTGGATCTGTAGGGTGAAGGAACAAGCAGAAAACTGTTCTTCAAACAGTGGCCTGCATCCAATCAGATGCATGGACTCTTCATGTATTTTGTCAGTCGGTGGGACAAGCTGTCAAACTATCTCCATTGCATATATGAAGGAACCTGTTAGATTTTTTTTTTATCTACAGGTGTATGGCCAGCTGTAAACTTTTTATATCTACTTATAGCAACCAATCTCAACCAGGGTTCTGTGAAGGCCTAGGATTCTTCCAGAAGTTGCTAAGTGTTTCTTAAGCTGTGGCCTGAATAGCTCCGGGACCAACGCCACTTGTCATAGCCAGCTGCATGAACCCGATTGTTACATAGTTTGGCTGAAAAAAGACAAAAGTCCATCCAGTTCAACCATTAAAAAAAAAAAAGTTATAATCCTATACCCACAGTTGATTCAGAGGAAGATAAAAAACCCAGCAAAGTACGATCCAATTTGCTCCTGCAGGGAAAAACATTCCTTCCTGATTCCCTGAGAGGCAATCGGATATTCCCTGGATCAACTTTACCTATAAATGTTATATCCAGTTATATTCTGTGTATCCAAGAAACAATCCAGGACTTTCCTACAGCAATCCACTGAGCTGGCCAGAACCAACTCTTGAGGGAGTCTATTCCACACTTTTCCAGCTCTTACTGTGAAGAAACCTTTCCGTGTTTGGAGATTACATTTCTTTTCCTCCAGACGTAAAGAGCGCCCCCTTGTCCTCTGTGATGACCTCAGGGTGAATAACTCTACACCGAGTTCACTATATGAACCACTGATGTATTTATACATGGAGGTCATATCCCCCCTTATGTATTATACATGGAGATCATATCTCCCCCTTATGTATTATACATGGAGATCATATCTCCCCCTTATGTATTATACATGGAGATCATATCTCCCCCTTATGTATTATACATGGAGATCATATCTCCCCCTTATGTATTATACATGGAGATCATATCTCCCCCTTATGTATTATACATGGTGATCATATCCCCCCTTATGTATTATACATGGTGATCATATCCCCCCTTATGTATTATACATGGAGATCATATCCCCCCTTATGTATTATACATGGAGATCATATCCCCCCTTATGTATTATACATGGAGATCATATCTCCCCCTTATGTATTATACATGGAGATCATATCTCCCCCTTATGTATTATACATGGAGATCATATCTCCCCCTTATGTATTATACATGGAGATCATATCTCCCCCTTATGTATTATACATGGAGATCATATCTCCCCCTTATGTATTATACATGGAGATCATATCTCCCCCTTATGTATTATACATGGAGATCATATCCCCCCCTTATGTATTATACTTGGAGATCATATCCCCCCTTATGTATTATACATGGAGATCATATCCCCCCTTATGTATTATACATGGAGATCATATCTCCCCCTTATGTATTATACATGGTGATCATATCCCCCCTTATGTATTATACATGGTGATCATATCCCCCCCCTTATGTATTATACATGGTGATCATATCCCCCCCCTTATGTATTATACATGGAGATCATATCCCCCCTTATGTATTATACATGGAGATCATATCCCCCCTTATGTATTATACATGGAGATCATATCCCCCCTTATGTATTATACATGGAGATCATATCCCCCCTTATGTATTATACATGGAGATCATATCCCCCCTTATGTATTATACATGGAGATCATATCCCCCCTTATGTATTATACATGGAGATCATATCTCCCCCTTATGTATTATACATGGTGATCATATCCCCCTTATGTATTATACATGGTGATCATATCCCCCCCCTTATGCATTATACATGGAGATCATATCCCCCTTATGTATTATACATGGAGATCATATCCCCCCTTATGTATTATACATGGGGATCATATCCCCCTTATGTATTATACATGGAGATCATATCCCCCCTTATGTATTATACATGGAGAGCATATCACCCCTTATGTATTATACATGGAGATCATATTCCCCCTTATGTATTATACATGGTGATCATATCCCCCTTATGTATTATACATGGAGATCATATCCCCCCTTATGTATTATACATGGAGATCATATCCCCCCTTATGTATTATACATGGGGATCATATCCCCCTTATGTATTATACATGGAGATCATATCCCCCCTTATGTATTATACATGGAGAGCATATCACCCCTTATGTATTATACATGGAGATCATATTCCCCCTTATGTATTATACATGGAGATCATATCCCCCCTTATGTATTATACATGGTGATCATATCCCCCCTTATGTATTATACATGGTGATCATATCCCCCCTTATGTATTATACATGGTGATCATATCCCCCCTTATGTATTATACATGGTGATCATATCCCCCCTTATGTATTATACATGGTGATCATATCCCCCCTTATGTATTATACATGGTGATCATATCCCCCCTTATGTATTATACATGGTGATCATATCCCCCCTTATGTATTATACATGGAGATCATATCCCCCCTTATGTATTATACATGGAGATCATATCCCCCCTTATGTATTATACATGGAGCTCATATCCCCCCTTATGTATTATACATGGAGATCATATCCCCCTTATGTATTATACATGGAGATCATATCCCCCTTATGTATTATACATGGAGATCATATCCCCCTTATGTATTATACATGGAGATCATATCCCCCCTTATGTATTATACATGGAGATCATATCCCCCTTATGTATTATACATGGTGATCATATCCCCCCTTATGTATTATACATGGAGATCATATCCCCCCTTATGTATTATACATGTTGTAAAGGGGCATTCTTCCCTCTGACCGCCAAAGTAAGGGGCATTTTCCCAATGACCCACAAGGATTTTTTTTTATCAGGGATTCCCTTAAATCTGGGAATAATTTAAGGGCTTCACTGGTGTAAAAAATTGACAAAGGCTGACCTCAAGTTTCACAATAAATTTAAACAAAAATCTGCAAATACTTAGCTCTGTTTCAGTGACGTGCTATCCTCAAGCTCCCATCATTGACCTCTTCTCCTTTCTCTGGGTGTGGAGTCTTCAGCCATCTCGATCGGTTGGAAGGGGAAGGATAAAACAGGAGCTCTTTCATTCCATCACCAAGTTGTGCTCAGAATGTACATTGAGCTGCGCATGCGCACCTTGGTATACATCCTAGGGACAACTGCCAACAGGCAGGTAAGTTTGTCTTCTGGAAGAAGAGACATACTGTAGTATGTTTGTTCTGCAGTAAAGCGCTGCCTGCCTGAAATTTTTTAATTTTGACACGTTAGTTCCGCTTTAAATCTGCAACATCCGTGACGTCGCTGAGAGGGCGGGCTATGCTGGGGGTGCAACACAAGAACCATTATTCGTCTAAGCAAGCCTTTCCCATTTTATACAAAAAGAAAACATTACCAGGAATCATACCAAGGAACAATGTCTCCTTTTACATCCTTATTGAGCAATGGAAAATGTTCATGAAGAAAAACCGTGAGCAGATCATTGTGTAAATAGACCGTGAGAATTGTATACAATAAAGATCCAAAGATAACACGGCACAGCCATACCCCTCCTTGTGTGTCACCTGCGGGCCGGTCAGCATTTCGGCATGGCAAACATCGGTACAGAATCAAACACGGTTTGTCTGGGTGGGAAATGCTTTTTAAATTTAGATTCAGATATCAAAGAGACCCTATCAGAAAGAAATGAAAATGGCAGTTCCCTGTAGGCCTGTGACTCCTACCTCCTCTCTGTTCTAGCTTCCTTTAGAGTCTTAATGTGTTACTAAACCCACAACAGTACAATCTGTCTGTATATGCAGTAAGGCATGCTGGTTATACTCAGTGTGGAACCTAAGGGGTTAAAATGCCACATTGTGTGTGATCCTGACTTCTCTGATTCTCCCCTTCTTCTACTGTCCCCAATCCATCTGCTGAAAGAACAGAGCCTCGGGGGCAAGCTGCACATGCTCCGTCTGATGTGTATTGCTAGAGTGTTTTTTTTTTCTTGGGAGAGTTCACGCGATCAGCACAGGGCCAATCAACACTGTCCAGAAAGAGGGTCAGGGGTTATGCAGCCTCATAGGCAGGGGTGGACTGACAACTCATGGAGCCCCTGGGGAATAGGGGATCATGGGGCCACTGTGTCTTTGCCCAAACTCAAAAAAGCCTATGAAAAAGGTACCAGGGGTATTTCATGGGGCCCCCTACTGACCCTGGGCCCTCGGGCAGTGCCAGAGTTTCCAAATGGTCTGTCCGCCCCTGGTCATAGGACAATCAGCAGAGAATGAAAACTCCTCCTAAAGCCATAGATCCCAACTGTCCCTGATTTTGAGGGGCTGTCCCTCTGCCCCTCCTCCCCCCTTATTTGGCCCTCATTTTGGTCTGATCTATATAATTGTATATAAAATGCACTATTTATCTATCAAAAAGTGCTTTATAGTGCTAAATCTTTCATCCAAATTCTAAATCACTGCATTTGTAAATGTCAAAAGCCAATATAAAGAAATAATAGTGGTAAAAATAAAGCACTTGTGGGTTGAACCAATCATTTCTTGTATAATTCTCCTATAAGGGGGGCGTGTCCTATACTTACATACTTTTGCTAATAGGTGTCCCTCTTCTTATCTCACAAAGTTGGGAGGCATGCTAAAGCTTTAACCAGTGCTCTGCTGGACACTGATAGAAGTCACAAGATTGCGCTAACTGCTGATGAGAAAAGGTATTTAGCAGTTTATAGTTACTAAAATAATTGCATTTCCATGTTGTGTGTACTGTGGGAGACCAGATATAGTGAATGCAGGGTCCTGGGAGACCAGATATAGTGAATGCAGGGTCCGGGGAGACCAGATATAGTGAATGCAGGATCTGGGGAGAGCAGATATAGTGAATGCAGGGTCCGGGGAGACCAGATATAGTGAATGCAGGGTCCGGGGAGACCAGATATAGTGAATGCAGGGTCCGGGGAGACCAGATATAGTGAATAGGGGTATGTGTGACAGTGACAACACAAAAGTGTAATTGGGGGACAGTTGTCACCCTATAACAGGAAGTGCCTGAAAATGGACATTCATGGCAGGATCCTCAGGTATTGTTTTAATAAAACTGCAGATTTTGAAAGCAGCATTTGAACTTACTATAGCTGCCAACATTTCAAAAAAAATTTAGGGACTTTTTTTCTGTATGTCCAAAACTCCAGTGTAGAGAGAGCAGTATTTTATTTGGGGTGGGGCATTCATTTATGGACATGGTTCCACAGGGAGTAAGAAAAAATGCAGGACCCAAAACACCCACCGCCACTGTTCTCCTCCACCCCCCCTCCCACAAAAAGGCTCCCATCAGCCATCAGTTCCCATATGACCCACTGCTGCTCACCCCCCCAAAAAAAATGTAAAGACTACAGACCCCCAGCCACAAATCCCCTCCCTAGATCACATGAGCAGCTGGAGCGGGCATTTAAATTACTTGACTTAGGCTTGGTGACAGAAGGTTCCGACTGCGCCTCTGTCTGGCCTCTCTGCTTCTTCCGGGTGGCTAGTTCACCTCTGGCCTCCAGTCCTCTCTGCTCCACCTCATGACACCCCTATGTTAACTAAGACTCAGGCCTCGGGCCACCCCGCTCGCTCCAGGTCTCTCTTCTTCTCTGGCTGAGCTCTCAGTGTCCATCCCTGTTCCTCTTGCTCCCAGTCAGGTCCCCGCAGCAGCCGCTGACAGTCTGTCACTTTTACACTCCGCCTGGCCCAGGATGTACGCTCACACAGCACAAAACGCTGCAACCTCCTCCACTCTCCATGTGCTCCCGCTAACTGAGCAGCTCAGGGGCGGGCTGGCGTGATCACCCTCCTATCAGAACTGATCACTACGCATTTAAACAGCCTGTACCTGACATCTTAAAGGTGGGGAGGAGGTAGGGGAGGGATGTCAGCAATGGACTCGCCAGTAGTGGTGGGACTCACCTGCCTTGTGGGTTGCAGTACCAGGACTGGCCAGCGAGTGCTCTCAGCAACCAGAGGCTCACTCCTCCAGTCAGCCAAAACACCTGAGGCTGATTGCAGAAGGTGCATATAGGAAATGACCAGGCCTGTGATCGGGGCCTTGGTGTATGTTTCCCAAGAGCCCCTGTACCTGCATCCTGTGCTTCCTGTCTGATCCTGCTTTATCCCTGACTCTGATTGAACTCCGCCTGTCCTGACCTTTGCTATTCCTGACCACTCTCCAGTCTGCTCCTTTGTACCTTGTCTGCCTGATTGTTCCTGACCCGGCCCGTCTGACTACGCTCTGCCTGCTCCTTTGTACCTTTCCTGCCCGTTTGCTACCGACCCGGCCTGCCCGACTACGCTTAGTATTGTTCTTTTGTTATCTGTTGGGGGTTTTGGTTTGGTTTGTTTGCACTGTGTTTATGTTTAGTCTTGCACTGCGTTTATGTATTGTTTAGTCTTAAATAAATTATATTGTTTATACTATATCTGAAGCCTGCGTTTCCCTGTGTCAGTCCACATACCTCTGGTCATACCCGGAGCCCTGACAAGGGATGACAGTGTGTATGTTTGATTCACCACTGGGTGGCCTTGGGCACTCCCAAACGATCTGTGACAGATGTCAATTTTTGGGATTCTGCCCGGGACAATCGCAGAGCGGGACATGGGTTGGATTTTTGGGACTGTCCCGGGCAATTCGGGACTGCTGGCAACTATGACTTATAGTAACATGTCAAACACTTACATTAGATCTTAGTGATTAGGTTCAGATCTACGTTAAAACTTGAATGTCAGGATTGCAATAGCTGCACGAGTCTCACACACACACACGTTTACAAATCTAGGAGGCTGACAGATGGAGCAGATAACGAGCCTACAATGAAAGGTTTCCATTAGTGTGGCCATCTGTCACTTATCAGCAAATCTTTATCTCCTGTTCTCCTTATTCCATAGTTCTCAAATATGAAAAAAATAGCAGCTATGGGATGTGAGATCCTACACAAACCATCGTATTTATGAGATAATATAAACTTTACAATAAAGCAATCCTCCATAGGAAAAACATTATCCTAGCCTACACTCCTACAACACAACAGTCTCTGCGAAAACTCAAAATGCTATTTTTTTTTTATTTATATAATAATTATTAAAATAAATGAGAAATTAATAATAGTTAATATACTAATCATGAATTCGTGTATCAAATTTCATGGTTTTTAACGCCCATTTACACGGTTGTGTTTTAACGCACGTGTTGAAGTGCGCTAAAATGCATAATAAAAATAGTGCCCGTTACTATCTCAGCGCTGCAATGGAGTGCATTGTAGTGAATGTAGATACCAGGGGCGGACTGACATCTCGTGGGGCCCCCGGGCAAAAGGGGATCATGGGGCCCCTGTGTCCTTGCCCAAACTCAAAAAAGCCTATGAAAAAGGTACCAGGGGCATCTCATGGGGTCCCCTACTGACCCAGGGCCTTCGGGCAGTGCCCGAGTTTCCAAATGGTCAGTCCGCCCCTGGTGGAGACCCATGGATGTCAATGGCAAGACATCAAAATGTATGTTGAATGAGTTTTGATGCGTTGGTAACAGGTATTAATAATCCTTGGTAAATGACTATTAACTCTATCCATTCCAAACCACAAGAACATTGGAAACGAGGGCGAGCAAGGGTCAAATAACTAAATAAGTGTCAACGTACAAAGGAAACGCATGTTAGCGTATTACTTTGCACTTGCCTAGTGCTACAACGAGACAACACCTCTATTCACACACAAAGATCTAAATAGGTTCTCAATATTCACTGCAGATATTCCAAATGCTGGACATACATGGATCAAAATTCAGCCGGTTCAGCAGGGACTGGCTAAATGTCTATCTATCTATGTATGGACAGGCTGGTTGGACAGAAGTTGACCTACTGGATGACTTCTGTACAAACAGTCTGTCAGATTTTCCCTGCCTGATCACCGTCGCTGACTATAACGGATCTGTGGATTCTAATGGTGGGGAAGTCTCCCCACTGTCGGAGAATAAAACCTTATGGGGAGGATTCCCCCATCCATGGATGGGAGAATTGAATACATTTTTTTTTTCACTGGTTGAACAAAAAAAAAAAAAAAAAAAAAAAAAAGACTCATCTATAGCCTGCTTTAAATGATATCAACGATTCATTTTTTTTTGTTTTTTTTTTAAATAACAAACATGTTATACTCTCATGCTGTGTGCAGTGGTTTTACATAGAGCAGCCCCGATCCCCCTCTTCTTGGGTCCCCCGCCAGCACTCCTGACTCTTTCCCCTTGACCAGTGCCCCCAATAGCAAGCTGCTTGCTATGGGGGCACTGGTGCATGCTCGTTCCTGAGCCTGCCCTGTATGTCCATAAGACATTTTCTCTCACTCTCTCCTCATTGGATCACTGGCTGTGAATGACAACAGTGGAAGTCAATGGCCACAGCTGCTGTCTCAGCCAATGAGGAGAGAGAGACCCGGGACAGCAGAGGCTCCTGTGCATATCGCTGGGTCAAGAAAGGGCTCAGGTGAGTATTAGGGGGGTTTGTGGTGAGAACGGTTGTGTTTTAACGCACGTGTTGAAGTGCGCTAAAATACATAATAAAAATAGTGCCCATTACTAGACCAGGGGCGGACTGACAACTCATGGGGCCCCCGGGCAATAGGGGATCATGGGGCCCCTGTCTCCTTGCCCAAACTCAAAAAAGCCTATGAAAAAGGTACCAGGGGCATCTCATGGGGCCCCCTACTGACCCCGGGCCCTCGGGCAGTGCCCGAGTTTCCAAATGGTCAGCCCGCCCCTGGGTAGGAACCATCAGTCAGAGATGACACCCCAACCCAGCCTCTCTAGCGCATTCTACTACTACATGGACTGACATACAGCCAAGCTAGTCAGATATGTAAACAGCTCTGTATCTTTACAGCCTCCCAGTATCTGTATCAGCTACAGTATCAGTCTGCAATCAATGAGCAGCATCCCAAGCTGGCCATAGACAGTATAATCAATACTCAAGCATCTCTTTTCATAGGATGTTTGGCCCCAGTGAATGAGGATCTGGCATTGATCCGCGGCTGGAGGGTGCAGACGCAGAGTCCGGCCCCAATGCCAGCAGCCTATCAAACTCTATGTGAGTCTGACAGCTGTTGTAGCTGGATGGGGCTAGACGGTGCACTCAGCGGTACTTCCGTTTAGGGCAGCATGCGCCTAGGGACCAATGCCTGGACTGCAGACTGCTTGTGTTCCCGGCCTTTGTCTGTGAGCGCATAATGCCCATTTGAATGGACTCCCGTGCCCGTGACACGCAGGGAAAAAGTCCCTGCACTTTGGAAAGAGCAGCCTGCACAGGAACCTCGGTTCCCAGTACGGTTGCGTTTTCCAGTGCGGGCGACGTGCCATTAAGACTAATGGCACCCACCTGCGGGTCCACATTTCTCTGTGCGGGTGGTGCGGCTGCAGGGATTTTCCACAGAGACACCACCCGCACAGATGTGAACCTAGGGTCAAGACTTTTGCTGGTAGAGTAATTGGTTCCTGGCTAAATTGGCCATAGTATGTAAGTACAAACTAGATATGCAGCTATCAGCATGTTAAATACTCTTCCCAAACCTTAGCAATTGGGGAGGGTAGATCTGACAACCTACCTTGTAAAACATCCTAAGGAAAAGGCTAAAACGTACCAGATATGTTGCCCAGAGATCTGGCCCATTGAATGGCCAAGAGTTGGCTATGACTGAAGGGATATACACACATTCCAATTGGCACATGGTCGTTTCTGGCTTGCTAACCATTGTCGGGGGCCCGGCATGGTTCCACAGAGTAAGATTCAAGATACAAACAATGTGAATACCTGCTGTGCTTGTATTGTAAAGCAGGGGTCTTTCATTTCTTGTGGTCCAATATCATAGTCTGACTGGTTTTCCACAAAAAAAACAACAACTGACAAATCAAGATGAAGGAGTCAGGTAAGTAGAAAAGCTTATGAAAATAAAGAAGCCCATCAGAGGTCCAATCAACAGAAGCTCCATGCGTTTAGGAATGGATTGGAGCATGGGCGGACTGACAACTCATGGGGCCCTCGGGCAATAGGGGATCATGGGGCCCCTGTGTCCTTGCCCAAACTCAAAAAAGCCTATGAAAAAGGTACCAGGGGCATCTCATGGGAGCCCCCTACTGACCCCGGGCCCTCGGGCAGTGCCCGAGCTTCCAAATGGTCAGTCCGCCCCTGGATTGGAGTCATCTTTGTTAAATCAAACATTAAATAACTTTGTTACACCAAAAAGAGTTTTGTGGCTTTAAGTTGCCACTTTCTAAGTTCATGGTGATACCCCGATATATAATTATGCCCGGTCTGTCTGCTGTCAGGGTGAGTTGGTACCCGTGTTGATGTTTGAGTAACCAAGATGACTCCAATCCATACCTAAGCACATGATGACAGACATCAGTCGGACCCCTTACTGGCTTTTTTATGTCTTTCTACTTACCTGATTCAGAACCCTGCTTAGGACCTAGATTGGGACCCACATAGCATCGAGAGTGTCCTTTGGAGTCAGGTTATTCTCTACCTGCAATCACAGAAGGTTGCGTGTATGTGCCCTTTTAGGGTCATTGCAACTTCAGAACCCACCTGAGAACCCTGACTAGGACCCACATAGCTTCGACAGTGTCCTTTGGAGTCAGGTTATTCTACACCTGCATTCACAGAAGGTTGCATGTATCTGCCCTTTTAGGGTCACCAGAACTTCAGAACCCACCTGAGAACCCTGACAGGGACCCACATAGCATCTACAACATCCTTTGGAGTCAGGTTGTTCTCCACCTGCATTCACAGAAGGATGCGTGTATCTGCCCTTTTAGGGTCACCGCAACTTCAGAACCCACCTGAGAACCCTGACAGGGACCCACATAGCATCGACAACGTCCTTTGGAGTCAGGTTGTTCTTCACCTGCATTCACAGAAGGTGGCGTGTATCTGCCCTTTTAGGGCCACCACAACTTCAGCAGATATAAGTAATTTTCCTTCTATATCTATGACTTTTTTTAATGTATTGATCTTATTTTGAGTCACCACTACACTATAAGCGCTCTCCTGCCTCTCCCTCTTTTCTTCTCCGGGGGACAATCCAAGTAGCCCCTTGGGTCTACAAACAGCCCTTTTGTAGTGGAACTTGAGGACCCCCTTTAGAGAACCACAACCCAAAATCCCATCATAAAGGAGTGTATTTAAGCTACAAAATCTGCAACTAGGGACGTGCTGTGCTTGTCGGTGGTGCCTGGCTCTTCTTTGGAATGATCTAATCACAGGACCCTGTAGAGACGGCACAGATGCGGCTCCCATCCAGTGCTTGAGGCTGCTATGGTGTGTGTCCCAGTGCTGGTCTTGGGATAGAGCTAAGCCACCCATCTCTCCAACCTCGTTCTATGGGCCGTGGAGCACCGAGAGTGGAGGGGGGGTTTGCACCATACAGGCAGATATCATCACATGATACGTCCTACCGCATGACAATGAACGGCACAAATGCTACAATGACTCTCACCGTCTGCAATGATCAAAGTGTGGGGGGGGGGATTTTATATGACCTCCTGTATTTTGGTGATAAAGCAGATCTGAACGTAGTAAAGTGGTACCACCTCGTCCCTTTAAACCTGAACACATATTAATGACACGGGTTCTGGGGCTGATTTAATGCAGGTGATGAGTTTAACTGCCACCTTAATGAGCCCCAGAACCCGTGTCATTAACTTGTGTTCGGGTTTAAAGGGACGAGGTGTCCACCCTAGTACCACCTCATGGGCAGTAATGTGGCGATTGCCCATCCTGCCCCGAACAGCAGCTATACATGTAAAGAGGCGTTCAACATCTAAATGTTCATTGCCGACCGATCAAACCTCAACGTGTGTAATTGGCTTTAGATCAGAGATGGTCTTCGTTCCCTAAAATATGGAACGATGATGGACACTTTTTTGTGCTCCATGATACATACATACATACATATATATATATATATATATATATATATACACACACACACATATATATATATTTGTATGTGGGTATGTGTATGTGCTATACAGGTTTTTAAAAAAAAAATCGTTGCGTTCAGGAAAATTTAGTTGAAGAAAAGCGAAGTTGTTTGAGGTTGGAATTGTTGGACGGATTGATGGAAGGAGTAAAGGACGGCTGTCTTCTTGGACCCGATAGATCAGATGGGGAACAGCCGGCCATACACCTGTATGCAGGAAGCAGCCTTGTGATTCTCTACACACCCACATGTAAGGAGACGTGTACCTGCCAGTGACGGGGAAGCTGCTGGACATATGTATGGTGATGTATACACACGCATATACATATATATACACACACGCACATACATATATATATACAGAAACTTTAGAAAATGATAAAGCTACTAATGCGATTACCTTGTCCTGCAGGGTCCGGGAGGGATTCTCGCCTTCCTTAGCACTGACACTTCTTAGCGTCCTGTCGCCGTGCCGGATGCGTGTACCTGCGTCTGTCGCAGCCCCTTTCGCCTGTCAGCGCCGTGTCACTTTTGTCAGCGTCTTTCCCCGACAGCTGTCTCCTGTGTGCCCTGTTCCCTCCCGGATCTGTGTGTTTGCAGGTAGCTCTCTCCCTCTCTAAACTGAGGTGTGTCTCCTTCCCCTGCAGTCTCCCTCCCTCTCTGGCAGCACACTCTCACCTCCTCCCTTCTCAGCTCTCTCCCTGCAGGGCTGGCCCTTCCTGTCCCTGGCCAGCCTCTCCCCTCATCAGTCCCTGTGTCCTGCCTGTGTGCAATCCACCCTGCTACATCCTACCCATTCCCTGGGATCCTGGCCATCCTGCCATGACTCTTCTCTAATCACACTCATACAGTACACAGAAAAACATCAGCTCACCCTCCTCCTGTGTGTACATATCATGTGTGTGCTGTACTGTGTGTACATGTCATGTGTGTGCAAGAGGAGTGTGTACCGTACTGTGTGTACATGTCATGTGTGTGCAAGAGGAGTGTGTGCTGTACTGTGTGTACATGTCGTGTGTGTACTGTACTGTGTGTACATGTCATGTGTGTACTGTACTGTGTGTACATGTCATGTGTGTACTGTACTGTGTGTACATGTCATAGTGTGCAAGAGGAGTGTGTGCTGTACTGTGTGTACATGTCATGTATGTGTGCAAGAGGAGTGTGAGCTGTACTGTGTGTACATGTCATGTATGTGTGCAAGAGGAGTGTGTGCTGTACTGTGTGTACATGTCATGGTGTGCAAGAGGAGTGTGAGCTGTACTGTGTGTACATGTCATGTATGTGTGCAAGAGGAGTGTGTGCTGTACTGTGTGTACATGTCATGGTGTGCAAGAGGAGTGTGAGCTGTACTGTGTGTACATGTCATGTATGTGTGCAAGAGGAGTGTGTGCTGTACTGTGTGTACATGTCATGGTGTGTGCAAGAGGAGTGTGAGCTGTACTGTGTGTACATGTCATGGTGTGCAAGAGGAGTGTGAGCTGTACTGTGTGTACATGTCATGTATGTGTGCAAGAGGAGTGTGTGCTGTACTGTGTGTACATGTCATGGTGTGTGCAAGAGGAGTGTGTACCGTACTGTGTGTACATGTCGTGTGTGCAAGAGGAGTGTGTACCGTACTGTGTGTACATGTCATGGTGTGCAAGAGGAGTGTTTGCTGTACTGTGTGTACATGTCATGGTGTGTGCAAGAGGAGTGTGTACCGTACTGTGTGTACATGTCATGGTGTGCAAGAGGAGTGTGAGCTGTACTGTGTGTACATGTCATGTATGTGTGCAAGAGGAGTGTGTGCTGTACTGTGTGTACATGCCATAGCGTGCAAGAGGAGTGTTTGCTGTATTGTGTGTACATGTTGTGTGTGTACTGTACTGTGTGTACATGTCATAGTGTGCAAGAGGAGTGTGTACCGTACTGTGTGTACATGTCATGTGTGTGCAAGAGGAGTGTGTACCGTACTGTGTGTACATGTCATGGTGTGCAAGAGGAGTGTGAGCTGTATTGTGTGTACATGTCATGTATGTGTGCAAGAGGAGTGAGTGCTGTACTGTGTGTACATGTCATGGTGTGTGTAAGAGGAGTGTGTACCGTAATGTGTGTACATGTCATGGTGTGTGCAAGAGGAGTGTTTGCTGTACTGTGTGTACATGTCATGGTGTGTGCAAGAGGAGTGTGTACCGTGCTGTGTGTACATGTCATGGTGTGCAAGAGGAGTGTGAGCTGTACTGTGTGTACATGTCATGTATGTGTGCAAGAGGAGTGTGTGCTGTACTGTGTGTACATGTCATGTGTGTGCAAGAGGAGTGTGTACATGTCATGGTGTGCAAGAGGAGTGTATACTGTACTGTGTGTACATGTCATGGTGTGTGTAAGAGGAGTGTATACTGTACTGTGTGTACATGTCATGGTGTGCAAGAGGAGTGTGTACCGTACTGTGTGTACATGTCATGTGTGTGCAAGAGGAGTGTATACTGTACTGTGTGTACATGTCATGTGTGTGCAAGAGGATTGTATACTGTACTGTGTGTACATGTCATGGTGTGCAAGAGGAGTGTGTACCGTACTGTGTGTACATGTCATGTGTGTGCAAGAGGAGTGTGTACTGTACTGTGTGTACATGTCATGGTGTGTGCAAGAGGAGTGTGTACCGTACTGTGTGTACATGTCATGGTGTGTGCAAGAGGAGTGTGTGCTATATATATATGTTGTGTGTGTGCAAGAGGACTGTGAGCTGTACTGTGTGTACATGTCATGTGTGTGCAAGAGGAGTGTGTACCGTACTGTGTGTACATGTCATGGTGTACAAGAGGAGTGTGTACCGTACTGTGTGTACATGTCATGGTGTGCAAGAGGAGTGTGTACCGTACTGTGTGTACATGTCATGTGTGTGCAAGAGGAGTGTGTACCGTACTGTGTGTACATGTCATGGTGTGTGCAAGAGGAGTGTGTACCGTACTGTGTGTACATGTCATGTGTGTGCAAGAGGAGTGTGTACCGTTCTGTGTGTACATGTCATGGTGTGTGCAAGAGGAGTGTGAGCTGTACTGTGTGTACATGTCATGTGTGTGCAAGAGGAGTGTGTACCATACTGTGTGTACATGTCATGGTGTGTACTGTACTGTGTGTACATGTTGTGTGTGCAAGAGGAATGTGTACCGTATTGTGTGTACATGTCATGGTGTGTGCAAGAGGAGTGTATACTGTACTGTGTGTACATGTCATGTGTGTGCAAGAGGATTGTATACTGTACTGTGTGTACATGTCATGTGTGTGCAAGAGGAGTGTGTACTGTACTGTGTGTACATGTCATGGTGTGTGCAAGAGGAGTGTGTACCGTACTGTGTGTACATGTCATGGTGTGTGCAAGAGGAGTGTGTGCTATATATACATGTTGTGTGTGTGCAAGAGGACTGTGAGCTGTACTGTGTGTACATGTCATGGTGTGCAAGAGGACTGTGAGCTGTACTGTGTGTACATGTCATGGTGTACAAGAGGAGTGTGTACCGTACTGTGTGTACATGTCATGTGTGTGCAAGAGGAGTGTGTACCGTACTGTGTGTACATGTCATGGTGTGCAAGAGGAGTGTGTACCGTACTGTGTGTACATGTCATGTGTGTGCAAGAGGAGTGTGTACCGTACTGTGTGTACATGTCATGTGTGTGCAAGAGGAGTGTGTACCGTACTGTGTGTACATGTCATGGTGTGCAAGAGGAGTGTGTACCGTACTGTGTGTACATGTCATGTGTGTGCAAGAGGAGTGTGTACTGTACTGTGTGTACATGTCATGGTGTGTGCAAGAGGAGTGTGTACCGTACTGTGTGTACATGTCATGGTGTGTGCAAGAGGAGTGTGTGCTATATATACATGTTGTGTGTGTGCAAGAGGACTGTGAGCTGTACTGTGTGTACATGTCATGGTGTACAAGAGGAGTGTGTACCGTACTGTGTGTACATGTCGTGTGTGCAAGAGGAGTGTGTACCGTTCTGTGTGTACATGTCATGGCGTGTGCAAGAGGAGTGTGAGCTGTACTGTGTGTACATGTCATGTGTGTGCAAGAGGAGTGTGTACCATACTGTGTGTACATGTCATGGTGTGTACTGTACTGTGTGTACATGTCGTGTGTGCAAGAGGAATGTGTACCGTATTGTGTGTACATGTCATGGTGTGTGCAAGAGGAGTGTGTACCGTACTGTGTGTACATGTCATGTGTGTGCAAGAGGAGTGTATACTGTACTGTGTGTACATGTCATGTGTGTGCAAGAGGAGTGTATACTGTACTGTGTGTACATGTCATGTGTGTGCAAGATGAGTGTGTACTGTGTATGTGTATGGTGTAGCAGTGGGATGAGAAGATATGTGTACTATACATGGGATGTACACCCCTTCCTTTTTTTGGAGCATGAATGCCAGAATTTGGGAATACTTTAGGCCGCTGAACCTTCATTGGGTGTAGACAGCAATCCATGCTAACTGTATGTCAGGCCCTGTTCTCACATACTCCAATGACACTCCGTGTTTTTCTGCACTGGATGAACACAGGTCACCACTAAGACACAGAATACAATTGTTCTGTATGTGTCCTGTTCACACTCCATGTACGCCCCATACAGTGAGGAACAGAAGTATTTGAACACCCTGCGATTTTGCAAGTTCTCCCACTTAGAAATCATGGAGGGGTCTGACATTCACATTGTAGGTGCATTCCCACTCTGAGAGACAGAATTAAAAATAATTTCAGGAAATCACATTGTATGATTTGTAAAGAATGTATTTGTCTTGCACTGCTGAACAGAAGTATTTGAACACCTGAGAAGATCAGTGTTAATATTTGGTACAGAAGCCTTTGTTTGCAATTACAGAGGTCAAACGTTTCCTGTAGTTCCTGACCAGGTTTGCACTGCAACAGGGATTTTGGCCGACTCCTCCACACAGATCTCCTCTAGATCTGTCAGGTTTCGGGGCTGTCGCTGAGCAACACGGAGTTTCAGCTCCCTCCAAAGATGTTCTATTGGATTTAGGTCTGGAGACTGGCTAGGCCACTCCAGAACCTTGATATGCTTCTTATGGAGCCACTCCTTGGTTATCCTGGCTGTGTGCTTCGGGTCGTTGTCATGTTGGAAGACCCAGCCACGACCCATCTTCAATGCTCTGACTGAGGGAAGGAGGTTGTTGCTCAAAATCTCACAATAAATGGCCCCATTTATCCTCTCCTTAATACAGTGCAGTCGTCCTGTCCCCTTCGCAAAAAAGCACCCCCAAAGCATGATGTTACCACCCCCATGCTTCACAGTAGGGATGGTGTTCTTGGGATGCAACTCATCCTCCTTTTTCCTCCAAACACGACGAGTGAAGTTTAGACCAAAAAGTTCTACTTTGGTCTCATCTGACCACATGACTTTCTCCCATGCCACCTCTGGATCATCCAGATGGTCATTGGCAAACTTCAGACGGGCCTGGACATGTGATGACTTGAGCAGGGGAACCTTCCGTGCAATGCATGATTTGAAACCATGACGGCGTAGTGTTCTACCGACAGTGACCTTTGAAACTGTGGCCCCAGCTCTCTTCGTGTCATTGACCAGCTCCTCCCTTGTAGTTCTGGGCTGATTCCACACCTTTCTTATCATCAGTGATACCCCACGAGGTGAGTGTGACAGGCGCAGCACCCTTTGGTGCCTAGTGCGCTGTGGCATTAGAAAAATTATGCAATTGCTGTTTCTTTGTTTAATTAGACTGACTTTACTCTGTAATTCCTCCAATGCCGCTCTATGGATGCAGTAGGTTTAAAGAGCACACCGAATACTTTAGTTAACTTCTTTAATAACTTCAATCTTCTTCATATAACACTGCTTACAATGGCTTGTTTCATTTATCATACAGTAGCTTATTTCTTTATATTACAGTGGTTTGATTTGATAGCTTGATAAATTTGTTAGATTCGGTAAATTCGTTTGGATAGTGGAACTATTTGGCCTGCTCTGCCTCCATAAAGCTCTTCTGATTGGAACTGTCTGTTTCCTCTTCTGTCTGGTGAGCATGTGTCTCTAGAAAATCCTAGCAGGGAGTTTTACACAGGCATAGACGTGAAACTGGCTGGGATTGGTTAAGGCTCTGTACAGTGTGAGGCTGTCTGTGATTGGCTCAGCTCTATACTAACTCTTAAAGGCATATTTTCCTTTTCTGCTTCTGCTAACACAATGAATATACAAATGTCATATAACAATCAAAGACATAAATTACAGCAATGATTTTGCTTTTGGCTTTAACATATGCACATATGCACTGTACTGAGGTTATTGGCAGGTTTGGTATACACATATATGTGAACCATATTAACAACCTACGACTGGTCTTAGCTGGCCAGCTACACTCCCACCAAAATTACCTATAATTCTATGTTCTCAGTAATAGGATTTGAACATGAATTCAAGGAATTTTCCATCAGTTTCTCAACTCTCAAGTGTCTTTGTTACTCTCAAGCAGAACAACTAACTTTTGTATTGGACGTTCCAACTTGAGTGGAGTTGTGAGACGTTTTCCCTTTTTGTCCAGTTTTGAGTCTCCCATTTGTAACAAAACTCTTCTTACTAGTCCTTCTTCATCCTTTCAAGCTTCTAGGACTTTGGCCAATTTCCATTGACTTCTAGGTAAGTCGTCTTCCTTTACTAACACTATGTCATCAACATGAACATTTCTTCTAGGCGTTTGCCATTTACTTCTTAGTATGAGATGAGCTAAGTACTCCTTGCTCCATCTATTCCAAAACTGCTCTGATAGATATTGAACTCTTCGCCATCTTTTCCTTGCGTATAAATCCTCTTTGGTGAAGTTGCCAGGTGGTGGCTGTATGTAATCAGCTTTAAGGTGAAGTAGATGGTTGGGAGTTAAAGGTTCCAAGCTTGTTGGGTCGTTGATGTTGTTGAGTGTAAGTGGACGACTGTTAACAATAGACATTACTTCATAGAATAGTGTCCTAAGTGAAGCATCATCTAATCTTCCGGCATTCTTTTTCAACACTGAACTTCTTCAGTGTTTCTTACAGTTCTGATTTGCCTCTCCCAGACTCCGCCTGTATGGCTTGCATGTGGAGCATTCATGTGAAAATCACACTGTTTCTCTAACAAGTACTCAGTTACTTTTTCTTTATCAATCTCTTTTAGAGCCTTGTTCAATTCGTTCTTTGCTCCAACAAAATTAGATCCTTGGTCAGATCTAAGTTCTCTGACAGTACCTCTAATGGCTATGAAACATCTTAAGGCGTTGATAAAGGCGTCGGTTGACATATCTTCCAACATTTCCAGGTGAATTGCTCTGGAGCTTAGACATGTAAATATCAGTCCATATCTCTTGTACTCCTTGCGGTTTTGTTTGGTGATAAATGGGCCGAAGCAATCCATTCCGCTATAAAGAAATGGTGGTGATGGGTTTACACGATCAGCTGGTAGATCAGCCATTCTTTGTTCTTCTGTAGGTCTACGTGTCTTTCTACAGATTACACATTTACTTATGTACTTCGCTATAACTTTTCTTCCTTTCACTATCCAGTAACCACCTTCTCTCAAACAGCTTTCAGTAAAACTTCTTCCTTGATGCAAGGATTTGTTGTGGTAGTGATTGATAATCAATCTTGTGAAGGTAGAATTTTTGGGTAGAATTGCTGGATGCTTAACTCTGTTAGGTAGCGACGCATTTTCCAGCCTCCCTCCCACCTTCAGTATACCATCCTGTAGAATAAGATTAAGCTTGTACAATGGGTGGTTGTTTGGAAGTCTCTTAGGTTCTTGACTAAGTCTCTTCAATTCTTCACTGTAGAATCTTTGATGAATAAGTCTTATAACCGATTCTTCAGCTTTCACTCTTTCCTCTACATTCAACGATTCTTTCTTTCTGATTCCTTTTGCTAAGTGTTGAATTCAAGCTACTATGTTTATGACTGTATTCCACTTTGAACATCTGGCTAGTCGTTCAAGTATGTCATCTTGACACTTGGCGGCAGTGCTCAATGTTTGAACTACCTTTACTTCTGGATCACCCATAGACAGTTCTGTATAACCTTCACTGGGTATGATTTCCCTTTCCCAAAGGAACTCTGGACCGGTGAACCAGTTTGAATTCTTCAATTCTGTTACATTTAGGCCTCTTGAAGCATGATCTGCCGGGTTTTGCTTTGTGTCAACATAGTGCCAATGTTCTGGATTCGTTGTTTTCTGAATTTTTTTAACTCTGTTAGCGACAAAGGTGTGGAATCTTCGAGCTTCATTGTTTATGTAACCTAGGACAACTTGTGAGTCTGTCCAAAAATGCTCTTCATCTATTTTCAATTCCAATTCTTCTTTCAGAAACTGACTTACTGATGCTGAAACGACGGCTGCCGTTAGTTCGAGTCTTGGTATTGTCTGAATATTGTTGGGTGCTACTCTGGCCTTTCCCATAACTAGGGCACAGTGTATCTTTTCTTCTCCTATTACTCTGATGTAGGAGCACTGACTATAACCATGACTACTGGCATCTGAAAAGTGATGAAGTTCTATTTTCTTGTACTTTCCAAAATCAGGAGGTACAAAACATCTGGGTATCCGAATTTCTTTCAAATTTTGCAAGTCTCTTATCCAACTCTCCCACCTTGGCCTCAAGCCTGCAGGTATGGGTTCGTCCCATCCCAACTTCTGTCTGCATAATTCTTGCAATATTTCTTTTGCTCTGAGGATTACTGGTGATAAGAATCCCAACGGATCATATATTGAGGCTACTGTGGAAAGAATGGTACGTCTAGTTGGAACTTTCTCTTCCATGGATATTTCAAAGAAAAAATTGTCGTTTTCTACATTCCATCCCAATCCGAGTACATTCTGAACTGGAAGAGGATCATAGTTAAGATCCACATTTTTTATTGTTCTTGTTCAAAATTTTATTTTGTTCATAGGGAGGGGTAACAAAGATAAAACAAATAAAGTATACAATATACAATACTTATACAGTGAAATTTTTTGGAAGTGTAGTATTAACCGTAAACATCAGAACGGCAACAGGTAAGAACTGGTTAACAATATTAGGTGGGGAATGTGAAAGTGGGAGAAGACAGGGGGAAGGTATGCGACTCTGCTAATGAGAAGAAAAAAAAAAGGAGCTGTAAAAGTAAAGGGGAGGGTACCAGAATAGTCAGGGGTGTTGGTTATGGAGTGAGAAGAGTTTCATCAAAGTTAGAGGGTAGAAAGTGTTCTACCCATGGGTCCCAAATCATCCTAAATTTGGGGATAGTATGCAAGATTGTGGCTTCTACTTTAGCATGGATCATCGCCTGGGTTACTTTGTTTCGGACCGCAGTAATGTTAAGCGATGTAGACTTCCACGATTTCCACATTCTTTATTGTTGATGCACGTTCGGAGTCACTGATGGATTCTAGTACCTCTCTGTTGTTTGAGATGAATTTGTGAAGACGCAGGTTTGCCTTTGCGCATAACTCTTGGCTCTGTTTCACCAACTGAATTGCCGATTCTGAGGATTCTAGGCTTATAAGACCATCATCTACATAAAAGTTTTTCTTCAAAAAATTTGCTGCTGATGGACAATCCTTTTCATTCTGATTGGCCAGATACTTCATACCATAATTAGCACAACCTGGGGATGATGCTGCTCCAAACAAGTGTACTTTCATCCTGTATTCCGCTGGCTCTGTATCTGTATCTCCTTATTCCCACCATAGGAACCTCAGGAAGTCTCTATCTTCTTCCTTTACATGAAATTGGTGGAACATCTTTTCAATGTCGCACATGACTGCTATGGGATACTTTCTGAATCTACAGAGTACTCCAGGTACAGTGTTTGTAAGATCTGGTCCCTTAAGTAGATGATCGTTCAATCCAACATCATTGTACCTTGCTGAGCAATCAAAAACTACTCTGATCTTATCCGGTTTCTTTGGGTGATAGACACCTTGATGTGGGATGTACCACACTTCTCCATTTTTAGGTTGACCATCAACTTTCTCTGCGTGCCCTTCTTTGAGGATTTCTTTTATGAAATTCAAATAATCGTCTTTAAGTTTGGGATCTCTTCCCATCCTTTTCTTTAAGCTTTTCAATCTTGCCAGGGCAAGATCTCTGTTATTTGGCAGATGAGGTCGTTCTCTAAAAGGTAGGGGCATTTCAAGATAACCTTGTTGATTTTGCTGAATATTATCTTCTAAAACTTGTACAAACTTTATGTCCTCTTGGGATACACTCTTTTCATTAGAGCTTACGTCTGCAAAGTCGGATTCTAGAATTTTGAGTACTTTCGCTGGACTTACAGTTGGTAACTCTTGGACAGATATTCTATGACACAATCCTGTCACCTGTCCTGAATCTGCAATCTGTTGTTTTCCTCCAACAACACCCCATCCTAGATCAGTTTGGACTGCGTAGGGTTCACCCTTTCCTCCTGCGATTATCTTTCGTGGCACCAACGCCTCGGGACAGTCGTAGCCTATCAACAGTCCAACACCAAATTCCTTCAGCGGGGACATTTCATGAGATATGACAGATAGGTGTTCCCATTTGTTGGCTGTTTCACAGGTAGGTATGCGATCTCGATCCAGAGGTATGTCGTCTTTTGTATAAGCTGGAGGTAGATCTAATGTGTGAGTGGAGTCCTCTAACTTTCAGTCCTCTGACTCTTTGACTGTTCACCAATGTGTCTCTTCCTGTCATTGTGGTGAGTTTGAGTTTCACTGGTTCTGTGGCCACTTGTAATTTCTTGCAGATTTCTTGATCAATGAAGGTGACATCACTCTGGGCATCCAGTAGCGCATAGGCGTATACCTTCTTGTTCTTCCTTTTAGGATTTGAAATACACACTGGTACAACCATTGACGTGCCATTGATTTCTCTTTCTCTCACTCTGCAAGAGAATACTGTTGCTTTATTTTCTTCCTCAGTGTCCTTGGGCATTAAGGATTTCTCTTTCTTTGGACGTTCTTCATGTAGTGGTGTAGGATGACGTCCTTTACAAACACTGCAAGTGGCCTTTTTCTTGCATTCTTTAGTAATATGGCCTTTTCTTAAACATCCAAAACACAGCTGATTAAGCACAAACTTCTTCTTTTTGTCTGGAGACCTTTCCTTCAATCGTTGGCACTTATGTATGGAGTGATTCTCTTCACAGAACATACACTTGAAGGTAGTCTGAAGACTTGTCGGTTCTGACTCTTTACTGATCCCAGTAATGACGTTGAACTTGCTCTCATGGGCATCTGGACCTTTAGTAGCTGTGTTGGTTGCAAAGCTAGTTGCTCTTGCGCGTCTTATCTCTCTTGTAGGCCTTTCTTCTAAGGGTTTTAAGACGTAAGATGCTGTTACTGGATTACACGCTATTCGTGCTTCTTCATTGACAAATTCAGAGAACTCTTTGAAACTTGGGAAGTTTTTGCCTTGATCTAACTGTTTAGTCACATAGCAATTCCATCCAGAAGCCACTTGTTCTGGTAGCTTGGCTAGCATCCTGCGGTTTTCTAGATAGTCGTTCAATACTTCTAGTCCTTGACCATGTGGGATAGCAATGCTGCATGCTTGCAGGAAGTCGCCATACTCTTGGAGCTTGAAGTGTTCTTTAGGACCTATTTTAGGCCAGTTTATCAACTTCTCTCTGAAAGCTCTTTGTACTAAGAAGGGATGACCATATCTTGCATTTAATTTTTCCCAAGCTTGCTTGTAGGCTTCTTCATCTTTCCTATAGAAGTTACCTTTAAGAACCTTTTTTTGCTTCTCCGCCAGTATACCGCTGGAGGTAGAATAACTTGTCCACTGGACGGGAGCAATTATGTTCAATGATCATTTCAAAACTTGCCTTCCATTCTATAAACTTCAGTACGTTTCCGGAGAATATAGTAGGTTCCGGAACAGGAAGTCTAGTGGGAAAGCTTCTCTGAGGTTTCACCAGGTCAACAGTTGCAACATTCTCGTGACCACTGCCATGACATATGAGAGTTGAATTATCTGGTTCTTTTTTTCCACTTCGTTCTGAATCAGGTGAGTCTCTCTTCTTTTCTCTCTGAGTAGGGATGAAAGGACTATGACTTATTTCTTCACTACATGCTGGAGATTTCCTTCCATTTTCCTGGGCGTAAGGAAGATCGTAGCAGTCAGCTTCTCCACTTAGTACTGATTTGGATCTATGACTACCCTGATTCGTATCCTCTTCGTGCACTCTGAGTCTGGCTTCTATAATCTTAACTTCCTTCTGCCTTTCCAGACTTTACATTTTAAGGCGCTGAGCTTCCAGTTCGGCTTCTATTTTATGGCGCTGAGCTTCCAGTTCGGCTTCCATTTTATGGCGCTGAGCTTCCAGTTCGGCTTCCATTTTATGGCTCTGAGCTTCCATTTCGGCTTCCATTTTATGGCGCTGAGCCTCTATTTCGGCTATCTGTAGATGCTGAGCCTCAATGGCAGATTCCATCTCAACTTCTGCTCTTTTGGCAGCGAGTTGTTCAGCTAATTCCTTTCTTTTGGCTGATGTACTTGAGGACTCTGTTATGTGGCTGGCACTTCTGCTAGTGATGGAAGTCATGCTTGAGATTGTGGTTCCTCCTAAGGACCTAGCATAGTCTTTCATGAAGAGCTCATTCATTCCCTTTCGTGCCTTGACTTCATCATACTTTGCTGCAGATGATAGTTCTCTCATAAGCTTCACTAAATCCCTAGTGACTGCGGTACATGTATCCATGTTCCTTAAAATATCCTGGGAGGGTGTCAAGGACGACTGCAAATTGACATATGCTGTCATAAGCTCTGACTCAGAATCTTCTACTGTCTCTATCATTTCACTCAAATTCTCCTTTATGCTTTCTTGTTTTAGCTTTCTGCGAATGTCTTTGATGTATGCTTTCCACCTCTCATACATTCGGGCGAACTTTTTTCCTTTCAGTGCTGCCTCTTGCTCCAAATTTTCTAGCACCTTTTGGGTCAGTTTTCTGTCCCGTGATGAACGTCTTAGTTCACCTGTTTCAGCTATATTTGTTTGGGGCGAGACTACCGTTACATTGCACCTTTCAGATTCAGACAGGTTCTCTTGCTCTTCACCTTCTACCATATCTATCATTGCATCCGCTAACAGTGGGGTGGCAATGCTAGGCTCAGCCATTTCTGAATGCTATAAAAATTAATATGAATAGTAAGGACCTGTCACTTTAAATGCAATACTAACAAATGTAAGAATAAATGACTTTCACTTTACATGTAATAGCACCAAAACACTGGCAATAAATGACTTTCACTTTAAATACTTCAGAGTCATATACTATAACTCTCTCTTTTATTAAAAGTCTGTATTCTCTTGAGCACAAAAATGTCTCTTGCGGAAACCTATGTGCATAAGTGAGTAATAAAGGAAAGCTCTGACCTTAATTGGAAAGCAGGATACCGTGATCTGAGGGTTGCAGAAACAAACGTCAGTCGTAAAGGAGACTTTCCTTGTCTTGATGCGGTGACTTGCGATGCTCTGCGGTGACTTTGCGATGCTCTGCGGTAACTTGGGATGCTCTGCGGTGACTTTGCAATGCTCTGCGGTGACTTGTGATGCTCTGCGGTGACTTGCGACTAGTATCGTGAACTCTCTGGATGCAACACGTGGTCTCTTGATGGATAGCGGTGCGGGCACTCTAGCTCTGGACTGTGGCCCTCCCCTCATGCATCTCTTTCTCTCTCTAGGGGTGCAGGAGGTTTGGCGCTCTTTCTCTGACTGTCTTGCCTTTGCCGTTATACCACTTTAAGAGTCGGTTGCAGTCTGACTAATGCGCACATGCTATGGCCTGTACTGTTGTTCCGCTGAGGTGTCTCCGCGTGGCGGTATATGCTGGCGCTCTATTTCTCTAGTGTACTCTTTACTGTGAAAGTTGAGGAGCGCTGTTGCTTGACCTCTGAGGGTAATAGTTCCACTGTGGCAGGCGCAGCACCCTTTGGTGCCTAGTGCGCTGTGGCATTAGAAAAATTATGCAATTGCTGTTTCTTTGTTTAATTAGACTGACTTTACTCTGTAATTCCTCCAATGCCGCTCTATGGATGCAGTAGGTTTAAAGAGCACACCGAATACTTTAGTTAACTTCTTTAATAACTTCAATCTTCTTCATATAACTGCTTACAATGGCTTGTTTCTTTCATATTACAATGGTTTAACTTGTATTACATTGGGTTGATTCAATAGATTGATAAATTCGTTAGATTCAGTAAATTCGATTTGCTATATTCGATTCATAAATTCGTTCGGTGGAACTACAAGTAAAACACACAACAACAGTTTCAACACACAGATCCACCTGCACTGCCAAACAATAGAGGAACACACAAGTGCATTAAATACCTATTTGGCCTTCTCTGCCTCCATAAAGCTCTTCTGATTGGAACTGTCTGTTTCCTCTTCTGTCTGGTGAGCATGTGTCTTTAGAAAATCCTAGCAGGGAGTTTTACACAGGCATAGATGTGAAACTGGCTGGGATTGGTTAAGGCTCTGTACAGTATGAAGCTGTCTGTGATTGGCTCAGCTCTATAATAACTCTTAAAGGCATATTTTCCTTTTCTGCTTCTGCTAACACAATGAATATATAAATGTCATATAACAATCAAAGACATAAATTACAGCAATGATTTTGCTTTTGGCTTTAACATATGCACATATACACTGTACTGAGGTTATTGGCAGGTTTGGTATACACATATATGTGAACCATATTAACAACCTAGGACTGGTCTTAGCTGGCCAGCTACAGTGAGATCTTGCATGGAGCCCCAGTCCGAGGGAGACTGACAGTCGTCTTTAGCCTGTTCCATTTTCTAACAATTGCTCCAACAGGTGATCTATTTTCACCAAGCTGCTTGGCAATTGCCCCGTAGCCCTTTCCAGCCTTGTGGAGGTCCACAATTTTGTCTCTGGAGTCTTTTGACAGCTCTTTGGTCTTGCCCATGGTAGTAGTTGGCGTCTGACTGACTGTGGGGTGGACAGGTGTCTTTAAAGAGCTCAGACAGGTGCTACTAAGTTAGATTAATGAGTGGAGTAGAGGTGGACTTTTTAAAGGCACAGTAACAGGTCTTTGAGAGCCAGAATTCTTGCTGTTTCTTAGGTGTTCAAATACTTATGTTCAGCAGTGCAAGACAAATAAATTCTTTACAAATCATACAATGTGATTTCCTGAATTTGTTTTTAAAATTCTGTCTCTCAGAGTGGGAATGCACCTACAATGTGAATTTCAGACCCCTCCATGATTTCTAAGTAAGAGAACTTGCAAAATTGCAGGGGTTCAAATACTTCTGTTCCTCACTGTATATATATACACGCTGCATGTTGAAATGCGTTTTATTACAAAATATATGAAAAATAGTTTTAATAATATATTTCAAATATACTGCATGTCTTTAAAAATACAAATCTACATTTTTGGAAGGATATATTTAAACAATATATATATTTTTAAAAATATATATTTTTTAAAATATATTCTTCAGATTTTTTTTAACATATAAAAAAAGTCATTTTAACAGATTTCTTTACATATATTTGTAAATGCATTCCAAAAATTGTATTTTTAAAAACATACAGTATATACAGTGTGTGTGTATATATAGTGACAGTGTGGCAATCTGTCACGATGTGGAAAGGTTATTTCACCCGGGATTCTCAACAAGGCAGGTTGAGGGGCTCAAGGGTACTTGGTTGATGCAGAGGAAAGTGACTTTTCACTTTCCTCAGTTGTTTTGTAAAGTCCATTTTGGGACCTGGAGATTTCAAAGTGATTTGGGAGGGATGAAATCTTCAATCCTGGGACCAATGTTTGGGAATGGCCAGGATACTGATTGCTCAGGTGTGCATGGCAATCTTCTAGAGTCAGGACCAGGGTTCTGGGCTCCACCCTGGCAGACAGGAGGTCTCTGCCATGGAGTCAGGAGGGTTTCACCAAGGAGAGGTGGAAGCCAGACTAGCTGTGTGCGAAAAAGCCATTTAGAAAGAGTCTGCAGGAGACGGACGTAAGCCTGAAGTGGAAGGCCAGAGGAAAATTGTGTTTACAAGCCAGGAGGCTGAATATTTGTTTGGTGGTGGATACCCCTGCGTGGGAAGAGTTATGGAACTTTTTCTTTAAATAAAGGTTGGCTAAAACGGCCCTTAAAAATAAAGCGAGTTGCTGTGTGATTTAAAAAAAGCTCTACCATTTGAAGCGAGTTTTCACTATATATATATATATATATATATATATATATACACCATTGAAATATATTTTGAAATATATTGAATATGGCAAAAATTGTAGCATTTCAAATATATGTCTATAAATTTGGGAAGAATATTTTTAAAATATATTTCAAATATATTTTTCTTCCATATGGGAAGGCCTTTCACATATTTGTCTGGTAATTAAATTAAAGGAACAAGCACATGAGGTTGAGCAACCAGCAACCCCTTGTACTACCATCCATAAGGTGACATTGTTGGATCCACATTATATTGGTATACCGTTCATCCTTTCAAGAGCCCTAATGGTACCTCTTTGTGTCCGGACCCTGACTATAAACTACCGTTCATTTCTTGTATATTCATTTTTGATTATTCGATGGTGCAATGTTTTCTTGTAGAAACTCTAATAAAATGTTTAAAAAAAAAAAAAAGAAGGCCTTGTACAAGGCCACTGTGGCCTTGTAGTACTGGAGGCATCAGTTTTGACTCCACTGAATTAGTATTTCCATAAATGAATGTAGATAATCCAGCTTCCACCAACCACCCAAACAATGGAGGTAGGATGACTATTTTCCTGACAGTGTTCTCTAGCATTGGGCACATAGGGCACTTGTCAGGGCTCCAGGTACGACCAGAGGTGTGTGGACTGACACAGGGAAACGCAGGCTTCAGATATGGTATAAACAATATAATTTATTAAGACTAACAATACAAAATGCAGTGCAAAACTAAACATAAACACAGTGCAAACAAACCAAACCAAACCACACACCGATAACAATACATACAATACAAAGAGTAGTCAGGCAGGCCAGGTCAGTAGCAAATGGGCAAATGGAGTACCAGGAACAGGCGGGAGAGTGGTCAGGGTCACAAGCTGGGTTCAGTAACTCACGGGCAGCGCGGTACAGAGGGTCAGGCAGAGAATGGCCAGGGATCAAGCAGGAGAAGTCAGCAGAGGTCAGGATCAGGCAAGGTCGGCAACAAGTCAGACAGAGACAGGAACAGGAATACAGGATACAAGGTACAGGGGCCCATGGAAAAACACACACCAAGGACCTGACTGTGAGTCTGGCCATCCCTTAAATACAACCCCTGCAATCAGCTTCAGGTGTTTGGCTGATTGCAGGGGTGAGTCTTTGATTGCTGAGAGCACCCGCTGGCCAGCCCTTGTACTGCAGCCCACAAGGCAGGTGAGTCCCACCATTATTGGCAAGTCCATTCCTGACAGCACTGCTCATCTGCACCATAACAATAACTTATGAAAGGTCAGAGAAGCCATTATAATAGCTTGATTTTTTTTCCCTTCGTGGCTGGCACAGATGAAATGCAATTCCATCTATACAATTACTGTTCAACACAAAGAGCATATGTCATTAGACAAATTAAAGTAGATGCCTGTTATTTTTGGCTAAAAATCCAAATACAAGTTAATAGACTCGTTACCAGATTATGTCCTGTTCAGTCAATTGCATTACCTCCCCTTTCTGTCCAGACAAATCCCTAAAAGTGAGTCCATAATTGACTAATTGATGAGAAAAAGGAGATGTAATCCGAGAGAACACAAACCCGATCTTTTTGTTTTACAGCATTGTATATGTGTAATTCCATAATAAAGAGATTACAAGACATTACAAATGTATCTATATCTAAAGAACCTAGAAGATAATTTATGACAACATAGCACATCCATTCACTAGAGACCAGTGACATCACACAGATCCTTCATATTCCTGAAAACACAGCCTATCCATTCACTAGAGACCAGTGACATCACACAGATCCTTCATATTCATGAGAACACAGCCTATCCATTCACTAGAGACCAGTGACATCACCGAGACCTTCATATTGATGACATCACAGCCTATCCATTCACTAGAGACCGGTGACATCACCGAGACCTGCATATTCATGAGAACACAGCCTATCCATTCACTAGAGACCAGTGACATCACCGAGACCTTCACATTCATGAGAACACAGCCTATCCATTCACATCCATTCACATGAGATCAGTGACATCACTGGAAAGACTGGAAACCTCTTTCAGATATATGTTATTGAACCCCTCCATGCCTAAGGGTAAAACAAATCTTAATGCCTAAGGAAAATTTTACAACGTTGACATGTGTTAGTAAAATCGTCCATACCATCACCACTACTTTGTACATCCAGGTGGATTATACTGCGTTTTTTTCAGGACAAATTGGGCTTTCATTTGGTGGTAAATAGTAATCAATATCTCCTGATTTTTTTCTTATTATCAAAGGAAAACAGGCCCAAAATAGTAAAAAAAATTTTTAGCTGTGTGTTTCTTGTTACTCCCATAACCTTCCACCAAAGAATAACCCAAAATAAATTTTCCAGCTCTTGATGATTGCAGCGATGCCATATATTTGTGTGTTATTTGCTGTTTGTGTCTGTAGTACAGCCCAGAAATAATAGTGCGCATTTTGCTTCTTTTTTTTTTTTTTTTGTGTCCTACCTAAAATACACTGTCACTAACTGAAACTGATACCAGTTTTAAAAAATTAAAAATAAAAACCCTGACCTTTGACCCTGACTGTGACCCAAACACTAACCCTGGCACTGAACAAGATCTGGTAATGAAGTGTTCTTGCATGGCAGAGCACTTACTGTTCTCTCACATATATGTTCTATTATAGCCAAATTTACCACCTTAACTCCTCCCACAGTTTTTACACTACATAGACAGTAATATACGGAAACGTGCGGATTGTTCCCGATTGGTGTGCTATTACTTTGTGGAACGTTTCGCCGAATGGTTCATGAAATATCTGCGTTTTTGTGGTGAAATTGGTCCCATAGGAATGAATGGAGGAATTCTGATAGTTTTCACAATATGACCATTTGTTTGCAACTCACGCCGCCCATTGACCTTCATTGAAACTCCACTCTAGCCACCTCAAATTTGAAGGGCAATTTCTGAACTGCGACTGTGCCTTCATTTTTAATATTTACTCAAGCCACTCCGACCAGTTACTCCGCCCACTCCAGTTGTAGACTACTGGTGGAGGCAAGAACACTTCACACAATTTCCCCAGAAATTGGAGCTTTTCTAGTTGTCTTTATTTTTTAATATTTATTTCTTTTCACACAGTTGTTTTTTTTTTCTCTTTGCAAGGAGAAAGAAAGATACAACAGATACAGTATTTCTCTCCTTCAGAGAGAAAAAAAAAAAAACAAGGGGTGGGCTTCACAGTGACTGATCACTGTGATAGCCAATCAAAGGCTGTCACAGCTACCCGAAATCAGGAGTTCCAGGTCCTGATTATTAGATGGGGACAGGGGCTTTCAGTGACACCCCAGTCTCCGTGATTGGAGCACGCTGTGTGGTATACTCCCAGCACAAAGACAGGTATGCAAATATCCTGCCCCATGGAAAAAAGCCCAGTTCTGTGAGACTGCATATTTGTGTGACGTCGGCGCCAAGGTGTTACTAAACCCAGGACCCTGCATTCCCTATATCCGGTCTCCCCGGACCCTGCATTCCCTATATCTGGTCTCCCAGGACCCTGCATTCCCTATATCTGGTCTCCCCGGACCCTGCATTCACTATATCCACTCTCCCTGGACCCTGCATCCCCTATATCTGGTCTCCCCGGACCCTGCATTCACTATATCTGGTCTCCCCGGACTCTGCATTCACTATATCTCATCTCCCAGGACCCTGCATTCACTATATCTGGTCTCCCCAGACCATGCATTCACTATATCTGGTCTCCCCAGACCATGCATTCACTATATCTGGTCTCCCCGGACCCTGCATTCCCTATATCTGGTCTCCCAGGACCCTGAATTCCCTATATCTGGTCTCCCCAGACCCTGCATTCACTATATCTGGTCTCCCCGGACCCTGCATTCACTATATCTAGTCTCCCAGGACCCTGCATTCACTATATCTAGTCTCCCAGGACCCTGCATTCACTATATCTGGTCTCCCCGGACCCTGCATTCACTATATCTAGTCTCCCAGGACCCTACATTCACTATATCTGGTCTTCCCAGACCCTGCATTCACTATATCTGGTTTCCCCGAACCCTGCATTCACTATATCCGGTCTCAACGGACCCTGTATTAACTATATCTGGTCTCCCCGAACCAGGGGCAGACTGACAACTCATGGGGCCCCCAGGCAATAGGGGATCATGGGGCCCCTGTGTCCTTGCCCAAACTCAAAAAAGCCTTTGAAAAAGGTACCAGGGGCATCTCATGGGGCCCCCTACTGACCCTGGGTGCTCAGGCAGTCCGCCCCTGCCCCGGACCCTGCATTCACTATACCTGGTCTCCCCGGACCCTGCATTCACTATATCTGGTCTCTCCGGGACCCTGCATTCACTATATCTGGTCTCCCCGGACCCTGCATTTACTATATCTGGTCTCCCCGGACCCTGCATTCACTATATCTGGTCTTCCCGGACCCTGCATTCACTATATCTGGTCTCCCCGGACCCTGCATTCACTATATCTGGTTTCCCTGGACCCTGCATTCACTATATCTGGTCTCCCCGGACCCTGTGGGATGACCACAGCCTGGAGAGGATTGTCAGGAAAAGGCCATTCAAAAGTGCTGGGGACTTTCATGAGTGGACTGAGGCTGGAGTCAGTGCATCAAGAGCCACCACACACAGACGGGTCCTGGACATGGGCTTCAAATGTCGTATTCCTCTTGTCAAGCCGCTCCTGAACAACAAAGAACGTCAGAAGCGTCTTACCTGGGCTAAAGAAAAACAGACCTGGTCTGTTGCTCAGTGGTCCAAAGTCGTCTTTTCTGATGAGAGCAACTTTTGCATCTCATTTGGAAACCAAGGATCCCGAGTATGGAGGAAGAATGGAGAGGCCCAAGGACCCCGAGTATGGAGGAAGAATGGAGAGGCCCAAGGACCCCGAGTATGGAGGAAGAATGGAGAGGCCCAAGGACCCCGAGTATGGAGGAAGAATGGAGAGGCCCAAGGACCCCGAGTATGGAGGAAGAATGGAGAGGCACACACTGCAAGATGCTTGAAGTCCAGTGTGAAGTTTCCACAGTCTTTGTTGATTTGGGGAGCCATATCATCTGCTGGTGTTGGTCCACTGTGCTTCATTAAGTCCAGGGTCAACGCAGCCGTCTACCAGGAGATTTTGGAGCACTTCATGCTTCCTTCCGCAGGCGAGCTTTATGGCGATGCTGACTTCATTTTCCAGCAGGACTTGGCACCGGCCCACACTGCCAAAAGCACCAAAACCTGGTTCAATGACCGTGGGATTACTGTACTTGATTGGCCAGCAAACTCGCCTGACCTGAACACATAGAGAATCTATGGGGCATTGCCAAGAGAAAGATGAGAGACATGAGACCGAACAATGCAGAAGAGCTGAAGGCCGCTATTGAAGCATCCTGGTCTTCCATAACACCTCAGCAGTGCCACAGGCTGATAGCTTCCATGCCACGCCGCATTGAGGCAGTAATTGCTGCAAAAGGGGCCCAAACCAAGTACTGAGTACATATGCATGCTTATACTTTGCAGAGGTCCGATATTGTTCTATGTACAATCCTTGTTTTATTGATTGCATGTAATATTCTAATTTTCTGAGATTGTGGATTTGGGGTTTTCATGAGCTGTGAGCCATAATCATCACAATGATGACAAATCACGGCTTGAACTATCTTGCTTTGCATGTAATGAGTCTATCTCATATATTAGTTTCACCTTTTAAGTTGCATTACTGAAATAAATGAACTTTTGCACGATATTCTAATGTTTCGAGTTTCACCTGTACCTTTATTTTCCTACAGTCTGCATGGGTGAGGATTTCTATGCTGTTTGCTTAACCAACATGACCTAAGGCTCCGTTCACACCAATGTGTTTCTTAGTGCTTTTTGCAGTAATGCCCTGCAGTCCATTTAACATGGTTTCCTATGAAACGTGTTCACATCTATGCTTTTTTGAGCTGCTGCATTTCTGGAAAGGGTCAGGGACTTTTTTAAAAGCGAAAAGCAGTGTTTTTGCTACAATAGAGTTCAATGGAGAATCTGCTGAAATGCATGGTAATGCGTTTTTGCTGCATTTTGCATTTTTATTCTGCCCAGCAATAAAAAAAAAATTCCCCCAAAAAAGAGCTGAACAAAACTCAAAAATTGTTAAAAATCTTTCAAACGCGTGTAGAAAAATGCAAAACAAACTGAAAAGCACTGCAAAACAGACAAAAAGCAAACTGCATAAGTGTGAACGGAGCCTAACGTTAGGTTCACACCTATGCAGGTTGCATTTGAGCCATTTCTGCATTGCGTTTTTGCTGCATTTTTGATGTGTTTGGCAGATTTAAAACACAAAACGCATCAAAAACGCAATGCTTTTCTGCAGCGTTTCCATTGAAGTCTATAGAACCAAAAATGCAACTTTTTGCGTTTAAAAAACTCCCTGACTCTTTCCAAAAAACGCACCGGGTGAAAACGCACAGGTGTGAACATGTCCCATAGGAAATCATGTTAAACGGACTGCTGTGCATTTCTGCAAAATGCTGCGGAAAAGGCTTAGATGTGAACCTAGGGAAAGACATTAATGAAAATGCGCCATCTAGTGACAGCAATAAAAAAAACTCCTGTTCCAGCAAAACTAGATATACAACATGTACCTCGCCTGTGCTGATCCTAGGCAGTTTGTAATTCTTGTTCACAAAAAAAAAAAAGGAAAACATTTCCATTTACATCTATAGCTAGACATGATTGCCTACAACTGAGAAAATCAATATTCTTTTTCTTGAGGATATGGTAGCAAGCTTCAGTCTGGCTCACAGTGCTGGAGGTGCAGCTTGTATCACAGACAGCCTGTGAAGCAGAATGTAACACTCCCAGCCAGGGGCGGACTGACAACTCATGGGGCCCCCGGGCAATAGGGGATCATGGGGCCCCTTTTTCCTTGCCCAAACTCAAAAAAGCCTGTGAAAAAGGTACCAGGGGCATCTCATGGGGCCCCCTACTGATCTCGGGCCCTCGGGCAGTGCCCGAGTTTCCAAATGGTCAGTCCTCCCCTGCTCCCAGCAATAGGAATACTGCGCTGACAGGTTCATTCTTGGACCATGGTTTAGACCAATATACAGGGTGATTGAAAAGTAACTCCTTATTTTAAAAATCTTACAATTTATTTTTTAATCATTATTTTTACAAAAAATGAATATGAGAAGAACACACATAACATGGAGTTTTATTTAAAATTCGATATGTGCACCAGCATTCGCCTGCAGCTTCTGAAGCCGCTCGGGAATCGCATCAACTGATCTTCGCAGGAACTCTTGTGGGATGGCAGAAATAACTTCTCGTAGTTGCCCTTCAAGTTCTTCTAAAGTCTTTGGTTTCGTAGAGTAAACATGTTCCTTCAACCAACCCCAAAGAAAAAAGTTGCAGGGTGTTAAATCAGGGCTTCTGGCCGGCCACTCATGCGGACCACGTCGACCCAACGAGGGGCGGACTGACCATTTGGAAACTCGGGCACGGCCCGAGGGCCTGGGGTCAGTAGGGGGCCCCATGAGATGCCCCTGGTACCTTTTTCATAGGCTTTTTTGAGTTTGGGCAAGGACACAGGGGCCCCATGATCCCCTATTGCCCAGGGGCCCCATGAATTGTCAGTCCGCACCTGGGAGTGATATAAAAGCAAGCTGGCGTGTTTCAGCATGCTTTGAACAAGGCTGTGTGCTGAAACACGGCAGCTTGCTTTTTAGTCACTCCTGTGTATTCAATAATAATCATCACATGGATTTTGGAGTTGCCGGCTCTCTCTATCAGTTCATACAAATATGTATTTGAAATTAAACCTTTATTATTTTTTGGCAATAACATGGTGTGGATGGATTTCTGTGTCACGCCCCTCCAGCCTGTGTCGTAGAATAACAGGGAGGTGAAGCCTCCATCAATCAAGATGTGGTATCCCGCCCCCATTGTGTTTAGCTGGTTAGTGGGTATGGAGGAGGAAGGAGGGAATAGGCTGTCATTTACCACTGTGTAATACAGAAGAGACTAAAGACAATCTCACCGTCATCCTGCTTAGATATCTGGTGTACAGAGGGTCATAGAAATGCAGCATAAAGAAGGGTTTGAGGTAATTACACAATTCACAGTCTGAACAGAATTTTATTTTTACTGAATACAAAACATACTAAATATAGGTTTGTACAGATGAATAAAGAAAGCCATTTTAATGTTCTTTTTATCAAAATCATGGATTTTAATCTCATTACAATGTATAAAGCAGAATAATTAATGTGTGAATTGGGCCTTAAACTGAAATTAACCAATTCAATACAATGCAATTTTACACCTTCCTGCCCAGGTTTCAACGCTCTCACACATTGAATGACAATTGCTCGGTCATACAACATTGTACCCAAACTAAAATTTTATCATTTTCTTCACACAGCTAGAGCTTTCTTTTGGTGGTATTTAATCACCGCCGGGGTTTTTATTTTTTGCTAAATTAACAAAAAAAGACCAAAAATTTTGAAAACAAAAAAAGGTTTTTCTTTGTTTCCGTTATAAAAGTTTGCAAATAAATAATTGTTCTTCATAAATTTAGGCTGAGATGTATTCTGCTACATGTCTTTGGTGAAAATAACCCAAATTAGGATGTATTATGTAGTTTGTAGGAAAGTTATAGAGTTCACAAATTATGGGATAGATCTGAATATTGATCATTCCTGAAATACTGACAGCCAATCTAATTTCTTGAGGTCCAAGAATGTCAGAACAGTACAGATATCCCCCAAATGTCAGAACAGGACAGATATCCCCCAAATGTCAGAACAGTACAGATATCCCCCAAATGTCAGAACAGGACAGATATCCCCCAAATGTCAGAACAGTACAGATATCCCCCAAATGTCAGAACAGTACAGATATCCCCCCAAATGTCAGAACAGTACAGATATCCCCAAATGTCAGAACAGTACAGATATCCCCCCAAATGTCAGAACAGTACAGATATCCCCCCAAATGTCAGAACAGTACAGATATCCCCAAATGACCCCTTTTTGCAGAGTAGACAGTCCGACGTACTTCATAAGAGGAATGGCGAGTTTTTTGAAGTTGTATTTTTTTTGTCATAATTTTTTGGAAAATGAAAAAATTTAAAAAATGAGTTTCACTATTTTCTTTTTGCATATTGTCACCAGTGCAGTACAGCATCATCATATAACTGGCATGGTGGTGATCAGGGACACTGACTGGTGACAGTATGAAAAAAAAAATATATATATATATTTTTTTTTTTATTAAATCTTTTTTCTTTTTTTTAAGATTTTTTTTCATATTTCACTATGACCAAAGTAGTACAATGTTACCATAGTAACATTGTACTACTTTGGGGAAGTGATCAGTATTTTTTTTTTTTTTTACACAACTTGCTTATAGCAAAGAATTACTTTGCTATAAGCAAGCATTTACCTGAATGACATTGATTCATTCAGGGTTTTTTTTTTTTTTTTGTGCTTAGCTGTGATTTGGCCACAGCTAATCACATGACATGTGCATGTGATCACTGTGACCATTCACAGCTAGGCACTAGTATACAATGGATGGCATGAATGAAGCCATCCATTGTATACAACTGTCATGTGACCTGCTGTGATTGGTCACAGCAGGTCACATGGTACTGGCAACAGGGGTCGATACTCAGATCTGTCCGAGGTACACGGCCGATGACAGATCACGCCGCTGCGCCACTCTGCAGGAGCGCAATCTGCGCATGTGCGGGAGGACGCCATATGGTGTCCACCTGGAACGCTGATGACATTTGCCGGTCGCCATTCGGGCCATAGGGCGGGCGGCAAATGGTTAAAAATAAAAAAAAGACTGAAATTGATTTCTGATTCTTTTGTCACAATGTGCTGTTTCCTGTATTTTAAAGGTAACGTCCACACAAGATTATATTTCAGTTATAGGTGGATGCTAATACATGCATGGAAACTGCTGAGCAGATTTCACTTGCAGAGACATCAGTTTTCATGCACGCGTCAGTGAGTTTTATTTACCTTGCAGATTCCTGCGCAGAAAAAATGTGCATGCGATAGTAGTGTAGTGGTGTGAACAGGGCACATAGAGAACAACTGATTTTTTTGTGCCCTTGCAGAATGCGTGCAGAAAAACTGACGTCTTCACCATGGTGGACGAGCCCTTAACCACTTCCTGTCTGGCCCATGTAAATAAACGGCCGGTAGGGAGCAGTGCCAAAGCGGGTGAACATTTCTAAACGTCCCCCCGTCTTCATTGCCTTGGTGTGCTCCCTGGGAGAGCACAGCACTGCGATCGCTGCCCACTGTGTCCTTCCAACACAGATCGCTGTACGGGACCTCTGTGTGAGGTCCCGATCATTTGATCAGTGATTGGCCAATCAGTGATCACATGACTAGTAGTAAACAAGATGTCACTTCTGACATCATTGCTTACTACCTGTGAAATCTGTGAATGACCACAGAGGTCACATGGTACAAGACTATTCACAACAGCCTTGTACCATGTGACAAGCTGTGACCAATCACAGCTCACACAGTATTTTTCAGTGGCTGCAAGAATGCAGCCAGAGAGAAGGAGGAATGATTGCTTTTACAACCTTTATGGGTGTAAAAGCAATCAGTGTAAAAAAGAAAAAAAAAAATCTTTATCACCCCCCACAAGTAGTACAGTGTCACTATGGTGACACTGTATTGCTAGGGTGATAGTATGTTAAAAAAAAAAAATTACATAAAAATTTTAAAAAAATTTAATTTTTGGTTATAAACTAATTTGGGTTATTTTTTTTTTACTAAAAAGATAACTGAATACATTTTGGCCAAGATTTCAGAAGAAAGATTATTTAACTGCAAAATTTTAAAAGAAAAACACTTTTTTTCTAAATGTTTAGACTTTTTCATTTATATAGCAAAAAAAAAAATCCCAGTGGTGAATAAATACCACCAATATAAAGTTTTATCTGTCTCAAAAAAATGCTAAATAATTAATATGGGTACAGTGTTGCATGACCGCGCAATTGTCATTCAAAGTGTGACAGCGCTGAAAGCTGAAAATTGGCCTGGGCAGGAAGGGGATAAAAGTGTCCGGACTTGAAGTGGTTAAAGGTCAACTGACATTAAAACTTTTTTTTTAATGTTTTGCATACAAGGGGATGTTTTGGAGACTTTGTTAGCTTTTCAATACTAATATAAAGAAAAAGTTGCCATAAGGAGCTAACACTATGGGGAGTATTTATGAAAAATGTGCACAGCAATTCAGCCATTGAAAGTACACGTACCTTGGTACTGTGCGAATGGGTCAAAAGTAAATGTTATTAAGCTATTTCCTACACAAATGTTTTTCATGTATTTAAAACGGAAAATACCAAATACAGCCATTAGAGGATGTTAAAGTGGATCTTCACTGCATTTGAACACCAAAAACACCATTTAATTCATGTTTAATATTCAAATCAAACTAACCCCATCCATCCAGGTCTCCATGCTTTATTTTGCTAAGAAGTACTTTGAAAAACACCCCCTAGCATTTCTGGCAGTGGCCATCTTGAGTAAGGGCAAATGATCCATGTAGCATTTACTTCTTGGAATCCATCTGCCTGTGGCTCAAGCATGCATGCAGGAGAGTGTACTTAGCTGAGAAAACCCCTCTCTTCTCCTCTCCTCCTCCTCTCCTGAAGACTCCTGGGATGTATGACATCATTTGCCTAGGCATAGAAACTAGGATGTAACTGAAGAAGTGTAAATTAAAGTTTCACTTCTTTACTAGCATTTACTTCTTGGAATCCATCTGCCTGTGGCTCAAGCATGCATGCAGGAGAGTGTGCTTAGCTGAGAAAACCCCTCTCTTCTCCTCTCCTCCTCCTCTCCTGAAGACTCCTGGGATGTATGACATCATTTGCCTAGGCATAGAAACTAGGATGTAACTGAAGAAATGTAAATGAAAAGTTTACTTCTTTACTAGATTTTACTTCTTGGAATCCATCTGCCTTTGGCTCAAGCATGCATGCAGGAGAGTGTGCTTAGCTGAGAAAAACCCTCTCTTCTCCTCTCCCTCTCCTCTTCTCTGTCTCCTCTCCTCCTGAAGACTCCTGGGATGTATGACTTTTTTTGCCTAGGCATAGAAACTAGGATGTAACTGAAGAAATGTAAATGAAAAGTTTACTTCTTTACTAGCATTTACTTCTTGGAATCCATCTGCCTTTGGCTCAAGCATGCATGCAGGAGAGTGTGCTTAGCTGAGAAAACCCCTCTCTTCTCTCATTTTCTCCTCTCCTGAAGATTCCTGGGATGTATGACATCATTTGCCTAGGCATACAAACTAGGATGTAACTGAAGAAATGTAAATGAAAAGTTTACTTCTTTACTAGCATTTACTTCTTGGAATCCACCTGCCTTTGGCTCAAGCATGCATGCAGGAGAGTTAGCTGAGAAAACCCCTCTCTTCTCTCCTTTTCTCCTCTCCTGAAGACTCCTGGGATGTATGACATCATTTGCCTAGGCATACAAACTAGGATGTAACTGAAGAAATGTAAATTAAAAGTTTAAAACAAGTAAATAGGATATACTTTCCTATCTATTTACTAATGCTAGCAGCATAAAGATTACAAATAGTCAATGTTGACTGGCAGAGTTCCACTTTAAGTATCATAGGAAATTCCTATGATACTCAGCGCCATATAGTGGCCCAAATGTGGTATTGGCCCCTTTAAATCAATGCAAAACATTTGTTCAGCGCAGTGAATTGCTAAAAAGAAAGAAATACACCCCTAAACATTGGTTCACCTCATTAACAACATTTTTGGAATACCTGAAACATGAACAAGTAAACAGAACTTTTAAGAAGCCATTAAGATCACACTAGTTAATACAAATATAAAGCAAATATTTTATTGACAAAGATTAAAAATAACGTGAACCAATCTTGCATTTTTGGATAGGAGGATCCAGAAATGAAGGAAAGTTTATCTTTTTGCACATGGCAGTAAATAGATGTTCCTGAATTGTCATGATTATATACTCCCCTCCCCAAGGTCTACAAAGTGGGCAGCAGTTGGGCAGTGAACACAAGATTGGCTCCATTACACATCAATGACAACAGGTTACAGAGAGGTGAGATGTCATGGTAGTGTAGGAAGGAATTCTGCAGGGCCAAGTATTTGGGATTTCTCCGGTATGTACGCCGGAACCCTGCAAGTCTGAATGCTATCTTCTGAGGCTGGCTGTACTCCCGCTTGATGACATGCATCTTGAACATGACCTCATACATGGAGGGTGAGAACCAGCGTGCATTCAATACAGACACAATAAGTGATATAAAGAAGCGGGTAATCTGTTAGAGGAAGTAAAAAAAAAAAAGGTAAGAGAAGGAGTCAGTGACAGGTCAGGCCAGAAGAGATATAGAAAAAGATAGTAAAACTTAACCCTTTGAGGACCAAGGGACGTATTTGTCCCATGTTTTTAATTGCCTGTATCATCTGATTAAGAACTTAAAACTCTTTTTTTTTTGGTTCGAGTCAAAATATTAGTTTTTATCAACAAACAACAAATGGATCTAGCTTTTTGCCAATTATTTCATGAAATGGCTTAGTTACAGCAACTGAAGTGTACGAACTTTAAAAACAAAAAATTGATTCTTTTGGCTTTCCGTAATCTTATGGTCCTCAAAGGGATAAGGGGAGGTGTATAGTAAAGGTATATCCAGTTTTCCTTTTTATTTTTAAGATATTATATTCAGTACTAAAAAAAAAAATGTTAAAATATATTTTTTAGGGGTTGCATATGCACGGGTCTGGATGATAGTTACCTTCTAGACCAGTTCTACTCTTCCTATAGGAAAGTCTGGACTTTAATAGCACTTGGGAGCAGCCACTGCTCCCAAGTGGCACCCTTTGGTTCTCCATATAATGGAACATGAGCAATGAGATACCTAGTTCTGCCACCAAGGTTAAACAGCGGTCCACTCAGCTCTCTACTTAAGAGGTCTTTGATAAGAGCCTCAGACAAAATGGCACCCGCATGTCCTCTACATAGGAACAAGGCTGGTGGCAAAAAGCCCTACATGGATCCACTGTCTTCTTCAAAACGCAGGACCCTGTAGAGAAGCCTGGACTCTTGCATTGGTTCCAAACTATCCTATTACTTCCACGAACATCACGGATCAGCTAACACATGAAATCCTGGAGCTGGAATACCACACCCAGCAGCTTGAAGGCTGCATACACTATGTAACTAAAGTGTTTAGGGAGCAACAAAGAAGATATGGATTATCTCAACTGGGATATTCAAACCCTTCACCAGAAACTGGAAGATGTGAAAAACAGGACAGAAGATCCAATCTCAGGTTAACACCCCAGTCACATCAAGCCCGACTTTGAAATCATGCGGCTTACAGTGAAGTCGCACAAGTTCAAAGTCGGGGGACATGCTGATTTCAAGTGCGATTTGCAAGACATCTGACACAGATGTGTATGCAAATCACATGCAAAGTAGTGCATGTACTACTTTAGAAATCGTTGCGGCTCTGACCGTAATTGTGGACAATAGGGTGCGACTTGGCATACGATTTGCAAGTCGCATGGCATGAAAATCGCATGCCAAGATGCACCCTATGCGACCGGGTTGTAAGGGGCATTCCAGAGACTATGGTGGACCTTAATGCCACAGTCACAGTTCTGTTCAAGGAACTATGTCCTCAGATCCCCTTTGAGAGACTAGAGATGGGCAGTGTTCGTTGTGTTGCCATTGCTAAAAACAAACTAGTGAGCCCTCCCAGGGATTTAGTGGTAAAGCTCAACTTCTACCATACCAAAGACAGGAGAAAGACATCCCAGCCGTTCAAGGCTACTCTTACCAGCTTGAATATCCACGATTCAAAAAAGAAGGGAGGTGAAGCCTTCATACAGATCTTACAAGCGCACCAGATTCAACATTACTGGGGCTTCCCCTTCATTTTGCTAAGCCTGTATAAGGGCAGGCATCACATAGTAACAACAGAGATGGAAGCCACCAACCACTTTGCAAAGCTAGGCCTTACTCCAACTACAGGAGCCAGACCTGCAGCCTCTCAGAACCCTACCCTAAAGGTGCAGTGACCCCTTTGCATATCCAGAGCCATCCATCTGAGTCCAGAGGACCAGGATACCTCCTCCAGCCTGATAATGCAATTTTTCAATGACCTCCATCCCCGCCCTGCACAACTCAGGTAGAAACATGAAGGCTTTCTGCTGAGTAATTGCATGCGGAAATCCTTGATCAGCCCAATGGACCAGTAGGGTCTCCCCTATTTTGTGTTGTTTTATAATCAAGACAGCTCCTACCACACTGTGAGGGGATCTTTCAGGTGTCTGATACAAAGGAGTAGTAAAATTCTACATGAACCCTATTAATTTTGTGGAGCCCCCACCCTGACTTTCTTTATCAGTTTTTGTCTCCTATTAAGATCACAAAACATTCCATCCCAGACCACATGGGTTACACAGTCCACCTCTCAGTTACCACCCAGTATCCTTGTCTGGAGACTTCTGGCCAATCATTAGCCCACTTTTACACTCAAGATCCAAGCCTGAGGTCTCCATTAAGTAGAAGAATAGCTCTTCCCTAGAGTCTTTGTATTAATTATTTTGTCAGGTCTTTAGTGCATATACACTATATTGCCAAAAGCATTGGGCAGCCTGCCTTTACACGCACATGAACTTTAATGGCATCCCAGTCTTAATCCATTGGGTTCAATATTAGGTTGGCCCACCCTTTGCAACAATAACAGCTTCAACTCTTCTGGGAAGGCTGTCCACAAGGTTTAGGAGGGTGTCTATGGGAAGGTTTGACCATTCTTCCAGAAGCACATTTGTGAGGTCAGGCACTGATGTCGGGGGAGGAGGCCTGGCTCACAGTCTCTGCTCTAATTCATCCCAAAGGTGTTCTGTCGGGTTGAGGTCAGGACTCTGTGCAGGCCAGTCAAGTTCCTCCACCCCAAACTCACTCATCCATGTCTTTATGGACCTTGCTTTGTGCACTGGTGCGCAGTCACGTTGGAACAGAAAGTGGCCATCCCCAAACTGTTCCCACAAAGTTGGGAGCATGAAGATCTCCAAAATGTCTTGGTATGCTGACGCCTTTAAGAGTTGCCTTCACTGGAACTAAGGGGCCAAGTCCAACCCCTGAAAAACAACCCTACACCATAATCCCCCCTCCACCAAACTTTACACACTTTACACACAATGTAGTCAAATACCGTTCTCCTGGCAACCACCAAACCCAGACATGTCCATCGGATTGCCAGACAGAGAAGTGTGATTCGTCACTCCAGAGAACACGTCTCCACTGCTCTAGAGTCCAGTGGCGGTGTGCTTTACACCACTGCATTCGACGCTTTGAAATACAGTTGGTGATGTAAGACTTGGATGCAGCTGCTCGGCCATGGAAACCCATTCCATGAAGCTCTCTACGCACTGCTATGCTAATCTGAAGGCCACACAAAGATTGGAGGTCTTTAGCTTTTGACTCTGCAGACAGTTGGTGACTTCTGCGCACTGTGCGCTGCAGTATGCACTGACCCCGCTCTGTCATGTGACGTGGCCTACCACTTGGTGGCTGAGTTGCTGTTGTTCCCAGTTGCTTCCACTTTGTTATAATACCACTAACAGTTGACCGTGGAATATTTAGTAGCCAGGAAATGTCACGGATGGACTTATTGCACAGGTGGCAACCTATCACGGGACCACGCCAGAATTCACTGAGCTCCTGAGAGCGACCCATTCTTTCACCAATGTTTGTAGAAGAAGTCTGCATGCCTAGGTGATGATTTTATACACCTGTGGCCATGGTAGGTGATTGGAACACCTGAATCCAATGATTTGGAGGGGTGTCCTAATACTTTTGGGAATGCAGTGTATACATGTATACAGGGTTCCCTACAGGGCTCAGGGAACTGTACTCTAGACCAGTGTTTCTCTATCTTTTTTTCAGTCAAGGCACCCTTTGAAATTATGCAAATTATCTCAAGGTACCTCATTCTAAAAATGACAAAAAAAAAAAGAATAGTTTTACATAATGCAGCAACATTCACATATGCAGGACACCCAATAGGATTTATTCATCCAAACTAAATACACCTTTGCACACTAGTACTGACTAATATTGCAATGCTGCTAGGACATCCTCTATATAACCACCAGTTAGACCAGACCTGAGAAAACTGGGCCCCAGGGCCACATCTGTCCCTTTGGCTGTCCCTATCTGGCCTGCAATGCCTCCACTGCCAGCATGCCCCTTCCTCAGCGAGTGGAGAGCTGCAAGAACTGGAAGGGGAGAGCCTGAGGAGGGGATATGGTACAGCAGGGCGGCTTGATTTTGGCCGGAGAACATTGCCTAAGGGACATCCCAATGTTCTCCTGCCACCGATCTCAGGCTCTCTCCTTCCAGTCAGTGCTTGCAGCCCTGCCAGTTATCCCCCTGTGCCTGTCAACTCCCCCACTGTTTTTGCCAGCCTACCCCACACCAATATTGTGACCAGCAGATCTGCACAGGACATTTCTTCACTACTAATAATTGTGAGTGTGCACACTATTTCGTGAGCAGTTGTACCTTTGATTCTTAGCGCCAGCTGTTTGTTTTCTCTATGATTACGTACTAACGGACCTTCCCAGTCCAGGATTGTTCATCTAAGGTTGCTGGTTTAATCAAAATATTTTTTACTATGCACTAAACTTTTGTTTTTTTCCTTCACAACAGTCCCAGTTTTTTCATGTGGTCCATTGGGAAAATGAATTGCCCACAACTGATGGAGAGAATGTGATCATTGTCCCTGCATAAAATATTTGAACATTGGCTGCATCTAGTTGGACGTAGCCAAAGTTCAGCAGATGATATTCCACCTGGCTCCTTCAATTTTTCAATCAAAGGATGTCGGACAGGAGGGGATGACAGGGCCACTCACAAAGCAAATTCGGTCTGGTTCATCAGAAACAGGACAAAATTTACATAATGCATGTCCAGCTTAAAGGGTTGGTTCACTTATCAAAAAACTGCCTTTGCAGATAAGGGGCTTCTGTACTGTAGATAAAAACAAACTGTGTTGACCAAAGTTGAATAATTCCCTTGCTATAGGTGTAGGCCATTTCTGTACCTCCCAATGCCTGACCGAAAGACTTTTAGAGATGACGTCATCCTGTCCTGCCTTGTTGCTAGGACATTGCTAAGACACTCAGTAACAGCTATTACTGTTCATTTCCACCATCACAGGAGTGAGCTTTTTCTCCAATTCTACCCCCTCACATGCACTTTCTCTCCCCTGGTGCAGCAGCCCCCCCAGTGTTGGGAGAGCTCGTTCCTATGATGGTGGAGGCAAACAGTAACAGCTGGGAGTGTATTAGAAACATCCTAGCAACAAAGCAGGACAGAATGGGGTACAGAAATGGCCTACACCTATAGCAAGGGTATTATTCAACATTAATCAAAGCTGCACCGTTTATTTTCATCTACAGATACCCCTTACCTGCATAGGCAATATTTAGCAAAGGTGTATTATCACTTTAGGACAAATATAAGAAATTTAAGGTGGTTTAAATCTCCAACAGCCATCAAAAAAATGAAATGCCAGTTTTGGGTGGACTGACCATCTAAGAGTTTGTAAAGCACCAGATAGAAGACAGAAGAGAAGTGTGGTTTAAAAAGATGAGTGAGAAAGGTAGAGGACAGATAAAACTCTCTCCTGCACAGTCTCGCTGGGTGAAAGCAGGTGCCGTGGGTGGTACAAAGCATACACTAATACATTAAAAAAAGAGAAACACATGACTATGTGATAATAATATGGGAACAGCTTACTGTGTACCAACCAAAATGTGTGCCGGGCCACCCCCCTTTTCAACACAAACCCTACAGGAAAGAAAATATGTGTCAGAAATGATACTGCAAAGTGGATACAACCCAGAGAAGAGATGAATTGGGAGAGTAATCTACAAAACAGAGAAAGATAAAGAGGAAAAGGTCTCACCTGCTATAAAAGTCATCCAAAACTGCATACCGCATGATACTGAGAGCACCACTAGATAGAGCACCTTCACCAGGCTTCCCGGCTCTCCCTCTGTCACCATCCTGAGGAAATACAATCATATTCTGATAATTACAGTAACCCGGCTCCCGAGTGTCTTATTCCCCCTGTAATATCTTATTACAGTAACCCGGCTCCTGAGTGTCTTATTACCCTGTAATATCTTATTACGGTAACCCGGCTCCCGAGTGTCTTATTCCCCCTGTAATATCTTATTACAGTAACCCGGCTCCCGAGTGTCTTATTACCCTGTAATATCTTATTAAGGTAACCCGGCTCCCGAGTGTCTTATTACCCCTGTAATATCTTATTACGGTAACCCGGCTCCCGAGTATCTTATTACCCTGTAATATCTTATTACGGTAACCCGGCTCCCGAGTGTCTTATTACCCTGTAATATCTTATTACGGTAACCCGGCTCCCGAGTGTCTTATTCCCCCTGTAATATCTTATTACTGTAACCCGGCTCCCGAGTGTCTTATTACCCTGTAATATCTTATTACGGTAACCCGGCTCCCGAGTGTCTTATTACCCCTGTAATATCTTATTACGGTAACCCGGCTCCCGAGTGTCTTATTACCCCTGTAATATCTTATTACAGTAACCCGGCTCCCGAGTGTCTTATTCTCCCTGTAATATCTTATTACAGTAACCCGGCTCCCGAGTGTCTTATTCCCCCTGTAATATCTTACTACGGTAACCCGGCTCCCGAGTGTCTTATTCCCCTGTAATATCTTATTACAGCAACCCGGCTCCCGAGTGTCTTATTCCCCTGTAATATCTTATTACGGTAACCCGGCTCCCGAGTGTCTTATTACCCTGTAATATCTTATTACGGTAACCCGGTTCCCGAGTGTCTTATTACCCCTATAATATCTTATTACAGTAACCCGGCTCCCGAGTGTCTTATTCCCCCTGTAATATCTTATTACGGTAACCCGGCTCCCGAGTGTCTTATTACCCTGTAATATCTTATTACGGTAACCCGGCTCCCGAGTGTCTTATTACCCCTGTAATATCTTATTATGGTAACCCGGCTCCCGAGTGTCTTATTACCCTGTAATATCTTATTACAGTAACCCGGCTCCCGAGTGTCTTATTACCCCTGTAATATCTTATTAATGTAACCCGGCTCCCGAGTGTCTTATTACCCTGTAATATCTTATTACGGTAACCCGGCTCCCGAGTGTCTTATTCCCCTGTAATATCTTATTACTGTAACCCGGCTCCCGAGTGTCTTATTACCCTGTAATATCTTATTACGGTAACCCGGCTCCCGAGTGTCTTATTCCCCTGTAATATCTTATTACGGTAACCCGGCTCCCGAGTGTCTTATTACCCTGTAATATCTTATTAAGGTAACCCGGCTCCCGAGTGTCTTATTACCCCTGTAATATCTTATTACGGTAACCCGGCTCCCGAGTATCTTATTACCCTGTAATATCTTATTACGGTAACCCGGCTCCCGAGTGTCTTATTACCCTGTAATATCTTATTACGGTAACCCGGCTCCCGAGTGTCTTATTCCCCCTGTAATATCTTATTACTGTAACCCGGCTCCCGAGTGTCTTATTACCCTGTAATATCTTATTACGGTAACCCGGCTCCCGAGTGTCTTATTCCCCCTGTAATATCTTATTACAGTAACCCGGCTCCCGAGTGTCTTATTACCCTGTAATATCTTATTAAGGTAACCCGGCTCCCGAGTGTCTTATTACCCCTGTAATATCTTATTACGGTAACCCGGCTCCCGAGTATCTTATTACCCTGTAATATCTTATTACGGTAACCCGGCTCCCGAGTGTCTTATTACCCTGTAGTATCTTATTACGGTAACCCGGCTCCCGAGTGTCTTATTCCCCCTGTAATATCTTATTACGGTAACCCGGCTCCCGAGTGTCTTATTACCCTGTAATATCTTATTACGGTAACCCGGCTCCCGAGTGTCTTATTACCCTGTAATATCTTATTACGGTAACCCGGCTCCCGAGTGTCTTATTCCCCTGTAATATCTTATTACGGTAACCTGGCTCCCGAGTGTCTTATTACCCTGTAATATCTTATTACGGTAACCCGGCTCCCGAGTGTCTTATTACCCCTGTAATATCTTATTACGGTAACCCGGCTCCCGAGTGTCTTATTACCCCTGTAATATCTTATTACAGTAACCCGGCTCCCGAGTGTCTTATTCTCCCTGTAATATCTTATTACGGTAACCCGGCTCCCGAGTGTCTTATTCCCCCTGTAATATCTTACTACGGTAACCCGGCTCCCGAGTGTCTTATTCCCCTGTAATATCTTATTACAGCAACCCGGCTCCCGAGTGTCTTATTCCCCTGTAATATCTTATTACGGTAACCCGGCTCCCGAGTGTCTTATTACCCTGTAATATCTTATTACGGTAACCCGGTTCCCGAGTGTCTTATTACCCCTATAATATCTTATTACAGTAACCCGGCTCCCGAGTGTCTTATTCCCCCTGTAATATCTTATTACGGTAACCCGGCTCCCGAGTGTCTTATTACCCCTGTAATATCTTATTACGGTAACCCGGCTCCCGAGTGTCTTATTACCCCTGTAATATCTTATTATGGTAACCCGGCTCCCGAGTGTCTTATTACCCCTGTAATATCCTATTACGGTAACCCGGCTCCCGAGTGTCTTATTCCCCCTGTAATATCTTATTACTGTAACCCGGCTCCCGAGTGTCTTATTACCCTGTAATATTACATTACATTACATTGAGTTTATATAGCGCCAAAGGGTTTGCTCAGCGCTGTACAATAGAGGGGGGGACAATACATGAAACATTACAGCAGCTACGAACAGCACACGAGGGGTAAGAGGGCCCTACTCTTTCGAGCTTACAATCTGGGAATATCTTATTACGGTAACCCGGCTCCCGAGTGTCTTATTCCCCTGTAATATCTTATTACTGTAACCCGGCTCCCGAGTGTCTTATTACCCTGTAATATCTTATTACGGTAACCCGGCTCCCGAGTGTCTTATTCCCCTGTAATATCTTATTACGGTAACCCGGCTCCCGAGTGTCTTATTACCCTGTAATATCTTATTACGGTAACCCGGCTCCCGAGTGTCTTATTACCCCTGTAATATCTTATTACGGTAACCCGGCTCCCGAGTGTCTTATTACCCCTGTAATATCTTATTACGGTAACCCGGCTCCCGAGTGTCTTAGTACCCTGTAATATCTTATTACGGTAACCCGACTCCCGAGTGTCTTATTCCCCCTGTAATATCTTATTATGGTAACCCGGCTCCCGAGTGTCTTATTCCCCTGTAATATCTTATTACGGTAACCCGGCTCCCGAGTGTCTTATTCCCCCTGTAATATCTTATTACTGTAACCCGGCTCCCGAGTGTCTTATTCCCCCTGTAATATCTTATTACAGTAACCCGGCTCCCGAGTGTCTTATTTCCCCGTAATATCTTATTACGGTAACCCGGCTCCCAAGTGTCTTATTACCCCTGTAATATCTTATTACGGTAACCCGGCTCCCGAGTGTCTTATTCCCCCTGTAATATCTTATTACGGTAACCCGGCTCCCGAGTGTCTTATTCCCCTGTAATATCTTATTACGGCAACCCGGCTCCCGAGTGTCTTATTCCCCTGTAATATCTTATTACGGTAACCCGGCTCCCGAGTGTCTTATTACCCCTGTAATATCTTATTACGGTAACCCAGCTCCCGAGTGTCTTATTACCCTGTAATATCTTATTACGGTAACCCGGCTCCCGAGTGTCTTATTACCCTGTAATATCTTATTACGGTAACCCGGCTCCCGAGTGTCTTATTACCCTGTAATATCTTATTACGGTAACCCGGCTCCCGAGTGTCTTATTACCCCTGTAATATCTTATTACGGTAACCCGGCTCCCGAGTGTCTTATTCCCCCTGTAATATCTTATTACGGTAACCCGGCTCCCGAGTGTCTTATTACCCCTGTAATATCTTATTACGGTAACCCGGCTCCCGAGTGTCTTATTACCCTGTAATATCTTATTACGGTAACCCGGCTCCCGAGTGTCTTATTCCCCCTGTAATATCTTATTACTGTAACCCGGCTCCCGAGTGTCTTATTACCCTGTAATATCTTATTACGGTAACCCGGCTCCCGAGTGTCTTATTCCCCTGTAATATCTTATTACGGTAACCCGGCTCCCGAGTGTCTTATTACCCTGTAATATCTTATTACGGTAACCCGGCTCCCGAGTGTCTTATTCCCCCTGTAATATCTTATTACTGTAACCCGGCTCCCGAGTGTCTTATTCCCCCTGTAATATCTTATTACAGTAACCCGGCTCCCGAGTGTCTTATTCCCCCGTAATATCTTATTACGGTAACCCGGCTCCCGAGTGTCTTATTCCCCCGTAATATCTTATTACAGTAACCCAGCTCCCGAGTGTCTTATTTCCCCGTAATATCTTATTACGGTAACCCGGCTCCCGAGTGTCTTATTCCCCCTGTAATATCTTATTACGGTAACCCGGCTCCCGAGTGTCTTATTCCCCCTGTAATATCTTATTACGGTAACCCGGCTCCCGAGTGTCTTATTCCCCTGTAATATCTTATTACGGCAACCCGGCTCCCGAGTGTCTTATTCCCCTGTAATATCTTATTACGGCAACCCGGCTCCCGAGTGTCTTATTACCCTGTAATATCTTATTACGGTAACCCGGTTCCCGAGTGTCTTATTACCCCTGTAATATCTTATTACGGTAACCCGGCTCCCGAGTGTCTTATTACCCTGTAATATCTTATTACGGTAACCCGGCTCCCGAGTGTCTTATTACCCCTGTAATATCTTATTACGGTAACCCGGCTCCCGAGTGTCTTATTACCCCTGTAATATCTTATTACGGTAACCCGGCTCCCGAGTGTCTTATTACCCTGTAATATCTTATTACGGTAACCCGGCTCCCGAGTGTCTTATTCCCCCTGTAATATCTTATTACTGTAACCCGGCTCCCGAGTGTCTTATTACCCTGTAATATCTTATTACGGTAACCCGGCTCCCGAGTGTCTTATTCCCCTGTAATATCTTATTACGGTAACCCGGCTCCCGAGTGTCTTATTACCCTGTAATATCTTATTACGGTAACCCGGCTCCCGAGTGTCTTATTACCCCTGTAATATCTTATTACGGTAACCCGGCTCCCGAGTGTCTTATTACCCCTGTAATATCTTATTACGGTAACCCGGCTCCCGAGTGTCTTAGTACCCTGTAATATCTTATTACGGTAACCCGACTCCCGAGTGTCTTATTCCCCCTGTAATATCTTATTACGGTAACCCGGCTCCCGAGTGTCTTATTCCCCTGTAATATCTTATTACGGTAACCCGGCTCCCGAGTGTCTTATTCCCCCTGTAATATCTTATTACTGTAACCCGGCTCCCGAGTGTCTTATTCCCCCTGTAATATCTTATTACAGTAACCCGGCTCCCGAGTGTCTTATTTCCCCGTAATATCTTATTACGGTAACCCGGCTCCCAAGTGTCTTATTACCCCTGTAATATCTTATTACGGTAACCCGGCTCCCGAGTGTCTTATTCCCCCTGTAATATCTTATTACGGTAACCCGGCTCCCGAGTGTCTTATTCCCCTGTAATATCTTATTACGGTAACCCGGCTCCCGAGTGTCTTATTACCCCTGTAATATCTTATTACGGTAACCCGGCTCCCGAGTGTCTTATTACCCTGTAATATCTTATTACGGTAACCCGGCTCCCGAGTGTCTTATTACCCTGTAATATCTTATTACGGTAACCCGGCTCCCGAGTGTCTTATTACCCCTGTAATATCTTATTACGGTAACCCGGCTCCCGAGTGTCTTATTCCCCCTGTAATATCTTATTACGGTAACCCGGCTCCCGAGTGTCTTATTACCCCTGTAATATCTTATTACGGTAACCCGGCTCCCGAGTGTCTTATTACCCTGTAATATCTTATTACGGTAACCCGGCTCCCGAGTGTCTTATTCCCCCTGTAATATCTTATTACTGTAACCCGGCTCCCGAGTGTCTTATTCCCCCTGTAATATCTTATTACGGTAACCCGGCTCCCGAGTGTCTTATTCCCCCGTAATATCTTATTACGGTAACCCGGCTCCCGAGTGTCTTATTCCCCCGTAATATCTTATTACAGTAACCCAGCTCCCGAGTGTCTTATTTCCCCGTAATATCTTATTACGGTAACCCGGCTCCCGAGTGTCTTATTCCCCCTGTAATATCTTATTACGGTAACCCGGCTCCCGAGTGTCTTATTCCCCCTGTAATATCTTATTACGGTAACCCGGCTCCCGAGTGTCTTATTCCCCTGTAATATCTTATTACGGCAACCCGGCTCCCGAGTGTCTTATTCCCCTGTAATATCTTATTACGGCAACCCGGCTCCCGAGTGTCTTATTACCCTGTAATATCTTATTACGGTAACCCGGTTCCCGAGTGTCTTATTACCCCTGTAATATCTTATTACGGTAACCCGGCTCCCGAGTGTCTTATTACCCTGTAATATCTTATTACGGTAACCCGGCTCCCGAGTGTCTTATTACCCCTGTAATATCTTATTACGGTAACCCGGCTCCCGAGTGTCTTATTACCCCTGTAATATCTTATTACGGTAACCCGGCTCCCGAGTGTCTTATTCCCCCTGTAATATCTTATTACGGTAACCCGGCTCCCGAGTGTCTTATTACCCCTGTAATATCTTATTACGGTAACCCGGCTCCCGAGTGTCTTATTACCCTGTAATATCTTATTACGGTAACCCGGCTCCCGAGTGTCTTATTCCCCCTGTAATATCTTATTACTGTAACCCGGCTCCCGAGTGTCTTATTACCCTGTAATATCTTATTACGGTAACCCGGCTCCCGAGTGTCTTATTCCCCTGTAATATCTTATTACGGTAACCCGGCTCCCGAGTGTCTTATTACCCTGTAATATCTTATTACGGTAACCCGGCTCCCGAGTGTCTTATTCCCCTGTAATATCTTATTACGGTAACCCGGCTCCCGAGTGTCTTATTACCCTGTAATATCTTATTACGGTAACCCGGCTCCCGAGTGTCTTATTACCCCTGTAATATCTTATTACGGTAACCCGGCTCCCGAGTGTCTTATTACCCCTGTAATATCTTATTACGGTAACCCGGCTCCCGAGTGTCTTATTACCCCTGTAATATCTTATTACAGTAACCCGGCTCCCGAGTGTCTTAGTACCCTGTAATATCTTATTACGGTAACCCGACTCCCGAGTGTCTTATTCCCCCTGTAATATCTTATTACGGTAACCCGGCTCCCGAGTGTCTTATTCCCCTGTAATATCTTATTACGGTAACCCGGCTCCCGAGTGTCTTATTACCCTGTAATATCTTATTACGGTAACCCGGCTCCCGAGTGTCTTATTCCCCCTGTAATATCTTATTACTGTAACCCGGCTCCCGAGTGTCTTATTCCCCCTGTAATATCTTATTACGGTAACCCGGCTCCCGAGTGTCTTATTCCCCCTGTAATATCTTATTACGGTAACCCGGCTCCCGAGTGTCTTATTCCCCTGTAATATCTTATTACAGCAACCCGGCTCCCGAGTGTCTTATTCCCCTGTAATATCTTATTACGGTAACCCGGCTCCCGAGTGTCTTATTACCCTGTAATATCTTATTACAGTAACCCGGCTCCCGAGTGTCTTATTCCCCTGTAATATCTTATTACGGCAACCCGGCTCCTGAGTGTCTTATTACCCTGTAATATCTTATTACGGTAACCCGGCTCCCGAGTGTCTTATTACCCTGTAATATCTTATTACAGTAACCCGGCTCCCGAGTGTCTTATTACCCCTGTAATATCTTATTACAGTAACCCGGCTCCCGAGTGTCTTATTCCCCCTGTAATATCTTATTACGGTAACCCGGCTCCCGAGTGTCTTATTACCCCTGTAATATCTTATTACAGTAACCCGGCTCCCGAGTGTCTTATTTCCCTGTAATATCTTATTACGGTAACCCGGCTCCCGAGTGTCTTATTTCCCCTGTAATATCTTATTACAGTAACCCGGCTCCCGAGTGTCTTATTCCCCCTGTAATATCTTATTACGGTAACCCGGCTCCCGAGTGTCTTATTACCCTGTAATATCTTATTACAGTAACCCGGCTCCCGAGTGTCTTATTCCCCCTGTAATATCTTATTACGGTAACCCGGCTCCCGAGTGTCTTATTCCCCCTGTAATATCTTATTACAGTAACCCGGCTCCCGAGTGTCTTATTCCTGTAATATCTTATTACAGTAACCCGGCTCCCGGGTGTCCTATTACCCTGTAATATCTTATTACGGTAACCCGGCTCCCGAGTGTCTTATTCCTGTAATATCTTATTACAGTAACCCGGCTCCCGGGTGTCCTATTACCCCTGTAATTACTCCCAAAAATATATAAAAAATATATCTTAAAAATATAAATTATGCTCAATCCTAAAAACAGTGCTCCAAAAAAATCTTCAACAAAAATGTGCTCACACCATCCGTGATTACTGCTCCAATCCCCACTCACCAGATGGAATGGACTCTTTTCTGATATGGCTAAAGAGTCAAACAAGCGTTATAGACTGAGCATATCCTCCCCAGATAACTCTGTACTTGATATCCTCCAAAAACATTTCCCACAATTAGACGACAATGAAAAACAAATAAAAACACAAATAGTGCAATACTGTAAAAAAAACGCTTTAACCTAAAAAAGGCTGCCCTTTATGCACTCACATGATCAAAAAGATATGTTCACGCTTCCATAATAGGCCCAAAGGCTCATATTATATGACACAACTCCATAGTAGGAGCAATTCTAAATTTGCCGCCCGGCCTATAGCCGTTTGGTGGCCACAAAAATGCTTTAGCTTTCCGGGGTGTACGCCATTTGGCGTCCTCCAGCACATGCGCAGTTTGCGTGGTTGCAGAGCCGCGCAGCGGCGCGATCTGTCACCGGCCGTTTAGCTCGGACACGGCCGATAACAGATCTGAGTACCGGCCCCCGTTGCTGATACCATATGACCTGCTGTGACCAATCACAGCAGGTCACATGACAGTTGTATACAATGGATGGCTTCATTCATGCCATCCATTGTATACTAGTGCCTAGCTGTAAATGGTCACAGCAGGTCACATGCACATGTCATGTGATTAGCTGTGGCCAAATCACAGCTAAGCACAAAAAAAAAAAAAAAACCTGAATGAATCAATGTCATTCTGGTAAATGCTTGCTTATAGCAAAGTAATTCTTTGCTATAAGCAAATTGTGTAAAAAAAAATAAAAAATACTGATCACTTCCCCAAAGTAGTACAATGTTACTATGGTAACATTGTACTACTTTGGTCATAGTGAAATATGAAAAACAAATCTTAAAAAAATAAAAAAAAAAAGTAATACAAAATTAAAAATAATAAAAAAAATATATTTTTTTTTTCATACTGTAACAGTCAGTGTCCCTGTTCACCGCCATGCCAGTTAAATGATGACGCTGTACTGCACTGGTGACAGTATGTAAAAAAAAGAAATAGTGAAAATAATTTTTTTAATTTTTTTATTTTCCAAAAAATTATGACAAAAAAAATATAACTTCAAAAAACTCGCCATTCCTCTTATGAAGTACGTCGGACTGTCTACTCTGCAAAAAGGGGTCATTTGGGGGATATCTGTACTATTCTGACATTCTTGGACCTCAAGAAATTAGATTGGCCGTCAGTACTTCAGGATTGATCAATTTTCAGATCTATACCATAGTTTGTGAACTGTATAACTTTCCTACAAACTAAAAAATACATCCTAATTTGGGTTATTTTCACCAAAGACATGTAGCAGAATACATATCAGCCTAAATTTGTGAAGAACAATTCTTTATTTGCAAACTTTTATAACAGAAACAAAGAAAAACGTGTTTTTTTCATAAAATTTTTGATCTTTTTTTGTTAATTTAGCAAAAAATAAGAACCCCGGCGGTGATTAAATACCACCAAAAGAAAGCTCTAGTTGTGTGAAGAAAATGATAAAATTTTAGTTTGGGTACAGTGTTGTATGACTGCGCAATTGTCAAAGTGTGAGAGCGCTGAAACCTGAAAAATGGCCTGGGCAGGAAGGTGTAAAATTGCCCGGTATTGAAATGGTTAAAAATCAGAAGCGATCCAGAAGACTACAAAACAAAAACGGTTTAGAGAGCATGATTGGCACAGAACATTACATTGATGCTGTTATTTGTACACAAACCAAGCTGAAGCCGTTTTACAAATGACTAACTTTATCTGCAGTGCAATGAAACTCATTCCTAGACAATTCTCCTCCGCTAACCCCACCCTGCTGCTCTCTTTTTACTGACCTTGAGGCTAAACAGCTTCCCACCAGCATGAATCCCTCCTGCCATGGTCACACAGTACTTACCTGGTTGGCTGTGTGGCAGAGTGAGCTGGAGGGACAGAAATATTTTATCAGGCAGCACCTTTTCTCCCTGGTTCATGCGGTGCCAGTCGGGGTGGTACAGCGCTGCCAGGCTCAGTAGGTAAAAGGGGGAGGAGAAGCTACAGCAGTGCTAGTGAGGACCTTGCTCTTCTTCAGTCAGTGGGAGATTGCTGAAAGCTGAACTCCAAGTTAAGCAAATACAATAAATAGATAAAAGACACATAAAATATTACTGGAATATGGGTGTGCTTTGTGTATTTCTTCCAGGTGTGTACAGTAATCCAGTGTGAAACTTTTCCTTTGTGCTGGATCTTCCTGTAATAAAGACTGGTCACTGCTGTGCTTTCCTTCTGCAGGGGGACTGGTCTGGTCTCTGCCCACTTCTGTAGTGGGGGGAGCTTGCTGGGCTCTGCTCACAGCTCTGCTCTCTACATGGCTATGTACAGCTCAGTGATTATGCCTCTGCTTTTCCAAGCCAATAACTGCAAATAACTCAGCTGGCAAAGACATTTGGTGCAAAGTGAATTTATATCCTTTGTGGCTATTAAAGAATATATTTAAATGAACTTTTTTTTTGTGCCCAGATTTCAGCTTGATTGATGTCAGCAAGTTCTGGTTTAGAACTTATGCAGGATGCATTAAGTAGTGGCAGGTGTGGCTCCCATCCTTAGGAACGGGACTAAAAATGATTGATTTTTATAAACTAATTGTTAATTAACGGATGGTTGGCAACCCTGCTAAAGACCAGATAAATCACCAAGACACTTCACGATTTGAGAAAATAGCCTAGCCATTCACTAGAGACCGGTGACATTACTGAGACCTTCATATTCATAAGAACACAGCCTATCCATTCACTAGAGACCGGTGACATCACCGAGACCTTCATATTCATGAGAACACAGCTTATCCATTCACTAGAGACCAGTGACATCACCGAGACCTTCATATTCATGAGAACACAGCCTATCCATTCACTAGAGACCAGTGACATCACCGAGACCTTCATATTCATGAGAACACAGCCTATCCATTCACTAGAGACCAGTGACATCACCGAGACCTTCATATTCATAAGAACACAGCCTATCCATTCTCTAGAGACCAGTCTGAGACCTTCATATTCATAAGACCAGTGACATCACTAAGACCTTCATAGGGTTGCAGAGACCACTGAGGATGATAGCAATGCAGCGTCCATCTCTGTCAGAGACCTGAAGACAAGATCAGCGGAGATTAATCCATGTTGTCAATGTTGTCCAACCAGCCTGGAAAGCAGCTTTTCACATGCAGAAAATGTTGTGTGGCACTGGAACTCAGTCAGCCTCTCTACTCTGTGCTTTGGTTCCTCCTTAGTAGTTTCTGATATACAGTCAGACCTCTAACTACCAGATATGTGTGTCGGATGCCTAACCTGGCTCTAGCCTATGCTGATTATCAAGTCCTAAGATAAAACTAGCTATGGAATCTCAGACCAGAAGAAACAGGGTTAACTAAAAACACAGGATCTGTATATATATTCTACTGCAATAAACTGGTTCACTAATATACTGGAAGGTGACCACTTACCACATACAGTAGCACAGACCTAGCTATCTTGCACTGTGTATGTGAGATAAGAACAAAAGGACAAAAGATTCTCTGTCTGTCAGAAGGATTCAGAAACACTCTCAAGAAGATATAGGCAGCTGCAGTTAAACGATTGGAACATAAAAATTGTTGCATAATAGTCTCTTCTGCTCTGGATTTGGTAGCATGGACAGGACATGTGGCTGAGACTTTCTCTTCACTTCCTCCTTCTAGGGTTTCAAAGCCAGCCTCCCAGGGACAAACTGTGATAATACATAATTACACAAAACACTGTGATATTTGCAGCTAACAGTAGAGGACAGCAGATCTCAGCAAGATATATCCCATTTATGAGAACACAGCCTAGCTAGCTAAACAATATGCCTTTATTTTCCGAAAGTTTGGGTGACGATATCCATGTTACATAGTTATTCTGGATGAAAAAAAGACATTGCACCTCTGACAGAGAGAGGCTCTTTGACAGAAGCTGTCAGCATTCTCTGACTTTAAGTGGAATTCAACATTAAAAAAAATACATTTTTTAAAGCGCTGCGCAAAGTGTTGGCGCTATATAAATCCTGTAGAATAATAATTTAAAAAATTCAAAAAAAACTATTATTTGCTGTTGAAATATAAACTTTTTTTTTCAGTTTTACATTTTTGTCCATTTGTAAGTTTAGGATTAAAAATCTGAGCAGGATATGTATTATTAATGTACAAAATGAAAGCCTTATAAATGTAAAATGTTTACTTTGGACACATGTTTTTTTAAATGGGGTCCATTTATTAGGTTTTTACACAAGTTTTACCCAGGATTCAGGCATATTTTTTTTTAAATTGAATCTGCACTGAAAAATTTAAGAATCTATATGAATTTTTGGTGAAAGTTGTGTGAAAACATTTATAAACACCAAAAAAGTTATTGTCAGATTAACTGATATATGCTGGCTCCGCTAAATTAGGCCTGGGCATCTAGATATTGATAACCCTGGATTAGTAAAGAGTTAAACATACCTAAACTATTCAAGAAACAGGCAGAAAGAGGGTGCTCAGACTGAAATTCAGGCCAGTTGGTCAAACTCGCTACCTTCTTCCTCATTACAGAAGAGAGTAAGGGCAATCCCATTGTAAGCCTGCTTAGAAATTGCACCCTGCATGCAGAAGAGCATAGTATCACAGAAAAAGGTTATGGGTAATGCACAATTCATCGTTTGAATAGAATTTTATAATTTCCGCTGAATAGAACAAAGACTTAATATAGGTTTATACTTATGAATGAACGTCCCCTTCTTAACCATTAGCTGCCCGGCCTATAGCCGTTTGGCGGACGCAAAAATGCTCTAGCTTTCCAGGTGTACGCCATTTGGTGTCCTCCCGCACATGCGCAGATTGCGCTCCTGCAGAGCCGCGCAGCGGCGTGATCTGTCACCGGCCGTGTACCTCGGACACGGCCGATGACAGATCTGAGTACCGGCCCCCCCGTTGCCGGTACCATGTGACCTATCACAGCAGGTCACATGACAGTTGTATACAATGGATGGCTTCATTCATGCCATCCATTGTATACTAGTGCCTAGCTGTGAATGGTCACAGCAGGTCACATCCACATGTCATGTGATTAGCTGTGGCCAAATCACAGCTAAGCACAAAGAAAAAAAACCCCTGAATGAATCGATTTCATTCAGGTAAATGCTTGCTTATAGCAAAGTAATTATTTGCTATAAGCAAATTGTGTAAAAAAAAATAAATAAATAAAAATACTGATCACTTCTCCAAAGTAGTACAATGTTACTATGGTAACTTTGTACTACTTTGGTCATAGTAAAATATGAAAAAAAATCTTTAAAAAAATGTAATAAAAAATAATAAAAAAATTAAAAAAAAAAAATATATATATTTTTTTCGTACTGTCACCAGTCAGTGTCCCTGTTCACCGCCATGCCAGTTATATGATGACGCTGTACTGCACTGGTGACAGTATGTAAAAAAAAAAAATAATGAAAATAATTTTTTCATTTTCCAAAAAATTATGACAAAAAAAATACAACTTCAAAAAACCCGCCATTCCTCTTAAAAAGTACGTCGGACTGTCTACTCTGCAAAAAGGGGTCATTTGGGGGATATCTGTACTGTTCTGACATTCTTGGACCTCAAGAAATTAGATTGGCTGTCAGTACTTCAGGATTGATCAATTTTCAGATATATCCCATAGTTTGTGAACTCTATAACTTTCCTACAAACTAAATAATACATTCTAATTTGGGTTATTTTCACCAAAGACATGTAGCAGAATACATCTCGGCCTAAATTTATGAGAACAATTATTTATTTGTAAACTTTTATAACAGAAACAAAGAAAAATGTTTTTTTTTTCAAAAGTTTTGGTCTTTTTTTGTTAATTTAGCAAAAAATAAAAACCCCGGCGATGATTAAATACCACCAAAAGAAAGCTCTAGTTGTGTGAAGAAAATGATAAAATTTTAGTTTGGGTACAATGTTGTATGACCGCGCAATTGTCATTTAAAGTGTGAGAGCGCTGAAACGTGAAAAATGGCCTGGCAGGAAAGTGTAAAAGTGCCCGGTATTGAAATAGTTAAAAGAAAACCAGTCTAAGGCCATTTTATAGAAATGATAGATTTTATTCTCATTACAAAATTTACAAGGCAGAGTGATTAAAGTTCCTTTACAATAAATGAACTAAAATTACAAAAAAAATAAAAGACAGCAAAAAGGTAATTGTTTGATCCTTTTGCCACAATGTGCTGGTCTCTGTATTTTCAAGGCTAGGTCCACACATATATTTCAGTTATTAGATGGATGTTTATGGACTTTAGGCTTAACTGCAGTTAAAACTTTTTTTGTTAATGTTTTGCACACAAAAAGAAGTTGTAGATATGGTGACAGATTGTATATGCTGTCTGTGCCCCCGCAGAGGGAATTTCTCTTCTCTTCCTGTTCCATGTGATATCACCTGAACCATCACCTAGACAAGAAGTGAAAGGCGACAGCAGTACAAGTCTGATCCTCACTCTGCCCCCATTGAAACCTCATTTATGTTCTGTGTGACAACCATCAAATAAAATGGAGGTTAAGAAATTTTCCCTCACTTCCTGTTCTGTCTGACACACATCAGGGGAGATTTACTAAAACTAAAATAGTGAGGAAAAGGCAGGATTTTTTTTTAATGCAGAAGACACTATGGGGGAGATTTACTAAACCCGAAGAGTGAAAAATCTGGTGCAGCTCTGCATGGTAGCCAATCAGCTTCTAACCTCAGCTTGATCAATTAAGCTTTGACAATAAAACCTGGAAGCTGATTGGTTTCTATGTAGAGCTGCACCAGATTATGCACGTTCCAGTTTTAGTAAACCCCCCCCCCCCTCCCATTATATAGAACAAATGTAGGGAGATTTTCCTTCACTTTGTGTTTTGTATGACACTCATCAAATAGAAAGGAAGTAGTAAAACTATCACTTCCTGTTCTGTGTGACACCCATCAAATATAGAAAAAGAGAGGAAAACTCTTCCATACAGGGATATAAGAAGCAATAAAAACTTGACAGAAGTACTAACCCTTCCTTACTCTATCCATGTGTGATCCAACCAACATCTACCCATATAATGCTTGTTGGGGGATGGACTGACCCTTTCATGTAAAATGCAGACACCCCTCCAGGGATGCTCTACAAAGTGGGCAGCAGGAGGGCAGTGAACACAACATTGGCTCCATTACACAATACGGACACCAGGTTACAGAGAGAGGAAATGCCATGGTAGCGTAGGAATGATTTCCGCAGAGCCCGGTATTTGGGATCCTTCTCCTGAAGGAGTTTGTAGCCTTCACTATTGGCGCTCAACCCGATCCCCTGACCCAGGCTGTGCTCCCGCTCAATGGCATGCATCTTGAACATGACCTTGGACGTGGAGGGTGAGAACCAGCGGGCATTCAGTGCAGACACAATAAGTGATATAAAGAAGAGGGCAATCTGTTAGGGGAAAGGAAAGAAAAAAAGAAGGTAAGAGAGGGAGCCTGAGAAAGGCCAAAAAAGATCTAGTAAAGATAATAAGACTGAAAGGGAGATGTACAATATATTAAAGGATATCTCTAGTTTACATTTCTATTTTTTATGCATTTTATTCAGTAATAAAAAAAAATCGTTAACCTACAATGCCTTGAAAAAGTCTTCACACCTCTTGAAATTTTGCACATTTTGTCATGTTATAACCAAAAACAAACGTATTTTATTGGGATTTTATGTGATAGACCGACACAAAGTGGCACATAATTGTGAAGTGGAAGGAAAATGATAAATGGTTTTTAAAACTTTTTACAAGTAAATATCTGAAAAGTGTGGCGGCATTTGTATTCAGCCCCCAGGAGTCAATAATTTGTAGGACCCCCTTTCGCTGAAATTACAGCTGCAAGTCTTTTTGGGGATGTCTCTACCAGCTTTGCACATCTAGAGAGGGACATTTCTGCCCATTCTTCTTTGCAGAATCGCTCAAACTCTGTCAGATTGGATGGAGATTGTCTGTGAACAGCAATGTTCAAGTCTTGCCACAGATTCTCCATTGGATTTAGGTCTGGACTGTGACTGGGCCATTCTAACACATGAATATGCTTTGACCTAAACCATTCCATTGTAGCTCTGGCTGGATGTTTCGGGTCGTTGTCCTGCTGGAAGGTGAACCTCTGCCCCGATCTCATGTCTTTTTCAGACTTGAACATGTTTTTTATTAATATTGCCCTGTATTTGGCTCCATCCATCTTCCCATCAACTTTGACCAGCTTCCCTGTCCCTGCTGAGGAAAAGCATCCCCACAACATGATGCTGCTGCCACATTTCACGGTGGGGATGGTGTGTTCAGGGTGATGGCCAGTGTTAGTTTTCTGTCACACATAGCGTTTTGCTTTTAGGCCAAAATTTAAATTTTGGTTTCATCCGACCAGAGCACCTTCTTCCACATTTGCTGTGTCCCCCACATGGCTTCTTGCAAACTGCAAACGGGGCTTACTATGGCTTTCTTTCAACAATGGCTTTCTTCTCGTCACTCTTCCATAAAGGCCAGATTTGTGGAGTGCACGACTAATAGTTGTTCTGTGGACAGATTCTCCCACCTGAGCTGTGGATCTCTGCAGCTCCTCCAGAGTTACCATGGGCCTCTTGGCTGCTTCTCTGATTAATGCTCTCCTTGCCCGGCCTGTCAGTTTAGGTGGACGGCCATGTCTTGGTAGGTTTGCAGTTGTGCCATACTGTTTCCATTTTCGGATGATGGATTGAACAGTGCTCCATGAGATGTACAAAGCTTGGGATATTTTTAATAAACTAACCCTGCTTTAAACCTCTCCACAACTTTATCCCTGACCTGTCTGGTGTGTTCCTTGACCTTCATGATGCTGTTTGTTCACTAATGTTCTCTAACAAACCTCTGAGGGCTTCACAGAACAGCTGTATTTATACTGAGATTAAATCACACACAGGTGGACTCTATTTACTAATTAGGTGACTTCTGAAGGCAATTGGTTCCACTAGATTTTAGTTAGGGGTATCAGAGGAAAGGGGGCTGAACATAAATGCACACCACACTTTTCAGATATTTATTTGCAAAAATTGTTGAAAACCATTTATCATTTTCCTTCCACAATTTTGTGCCACTTTGTGTTGGTCTATCACATAAAATCCCAATAAAATACATTTACATTTTTGGCTGTAACATGACAAAATGTGGACAATTTTAATGGGGGAGGAATACTTTTTCAAGTCACTGTATATTTTTATACAAATAAAATACTGCAATACCTCAAATTAAATTACACACACACACTGAAATTAGTAGGCAAAGGGCCCTAGTTACCTACTGTACACCCAAGCAGCCACATACATAGCACGCTGGGCTTTCCCTTAAGAAAACCCAGCATCCTCAGCAAACTGTATCATGTTGGCACCCTACATGTAAATATTTGTATAATAAAGATTTGACTAAATAATTACAAATGAAAGTGGTTCTAAAGGCAGAACAGTTTTTACTTTAATGCATTTGTTGCATTAAGGTAAAACACCTTCTGCATGCAGACCCCCTTCCCTATCCTTATACAGGTGTACCTCAGTTTACGAATGCCTTGGATAACATCATTTTCGGTTTTCAAATGAAAATCCAACAAAAATAATGCCTAAGTTTACTAATTTTTTTCGCAATACGAACTGTATGTCAGTGCTGATTTTTAAATGCAATTGCCGGCTTTTTTTTTTTTCTTCACTATAGTTCACAGAATTAGCTGTCACTTTCCCCGGAGCTAAAGGATACTTTGTTTCTTTTATCTCACGAAACAAATTAAAAGGAAACATTGTTTCTTTTAACTGGGGGGAAATCAACTAAAAGGAAACTCTCTTTCTTTTAGCTGGGGGGAAAGTGACAGATGATTCTCTCAGCTATAGAGAAGAAGAAAAAAAAGCCGGTAATTACATTTAAAAACCGGCACTGACCTATAGTGACAGCAACTTTTTTTTTAAACTTTTTTCTGACCTTCGGAATGGATTCAATGGTTTTCAATGCATTCCTATGAGAAACCACGTTTCAGTTTACACATTTTTCACAATACGAAACCTGCCGGAGAACGCATTCCATTCGTAACCCGAGGTACACCTGTAATTACCTGAGCCCTCTCTTGATCCAGTGATGTGCACAAGCGCAGTGTCTCTCTCTGCTCTCTCCCTCCTCATTGGCTCAGAGACAGTAGTGGAAGCTATTGGAGAGAAGAGATGCAGCCATGTACAACACTGGATCTATTTTCCCCTCCCTTCCCCTTCACACAGACAAGTGAGAGGACACAGATACTGTATATAAAACGTTTTTTTACCTTAATGCAAGGAATGCATTACAATAAAAATTGTTTTTAGCTTTAGTATTACTTTAAGCACACAGATGTTGGCAACGGAGTTCCTCAAACATATAAGACAATAAAGCCCAACTCTGGACAAATAAAAAAATATCTCCTGCAGTGGGGCTGTGCCCGTACTGCAAGGGTTAATTGCTCATTTATGTCTAGTGGAAATTAAAAAGGAAATATACTTACCTGATCCTCCTTTCCTCCCCGCAGCATTGACACCCCACACTCTAGGGTCCTGACGTCATCATGATCAGACCAGGGATTGTGCGGGAGCGTCATCTGCCGGGGAGGATCAGGTAGGCAAATTTATTTCTTCTCTCCCCTAGACAAAACCAGCTATTAACCCTTGCAGAGTGGGTAGAGCCCAGGGGCAGACTGACCATTTGGGAACTCGGGCCCTGGGTCAGTAGGGGGCCCCATGAGATGCCCCTGGTACCTTTTCATAGGCTTTTTTGAGTGTGGTTTGATTGTGGGTGAGGACACAGGGGCCTCGTGATCTCCTATTGCCCGGGGGTCCCATGAGTATTCAGTCTGCCCCTGGTACAGCCTCACTGCAATAGATTATTTTTGTTGGGTTGGGCTTTAATGGGAGGTTTAAGTCTTATCTTTAGGCAAAAATTGTTTTCTGCAGGTATGTTGGTAACTTTTTCGATCTTGTTGTCCTGTGTCCTCGCATAAAAGATTTTCTTCTGCATTGTTGTGGTATTTTCCCCAAAGTCAACCTTCAGAGGCTATTTTTTCAGCATTTCCTGTCCAGGGGACCAGACTTCTGTACCCGCTCTATGTGCAGCAGGGTGACCGGTCCCTTTAACACCGATAGAAGCATCGACATCATCACGCTTAACATGCCTTCATTAGTAGGATTGTTACAGAGGTGGAATCTCTTCCCACCAGGGGTGGACTGATTATTTGGAAACTCGGGCACTGCCCGAGGGCCCGGGGTCAGTAGGGGGCCCCATGAGATGCCCCTGGTACCTTTTTCATAGGCTTTTTTGAGTTTGGGCAAGAACACAGGGGCCCCATGATCCCCTATTGCCCCGGGGGCCCCATGAGTTGTCAGTCCGCCCCTGCTTCCCACCTAACCTCGGCTATCCCCTCCCTGCTCCTCCTCCCTCTGATCTAGTTCTGCTTTTCTATGTCCTGCAGTTCCTAATTACCCAAGAACCCAGGACACCGATAGGTTGTTTAAAGCTGGACATATACTAATAAAATTTCATTAAAACATTTCTTCTTAAGAATGCCATTAGTGGGGTCAAAGGGATGCTTGTTTGTAACTGCAGTGACAAGACAATGTCGAAACTGACTTTTTCTCAAATAAACAAGCAGCGAATGTGGTTTTCCTTTTGTTCCAAAAGCAAATGTTAAAATCAAACTGAAGTACTTTTGAACAACAAACGAGTCACCAAATGTATTGGGAATTTCCGTACAAACGTTTGTTCAAAAAACGACTAATATGTGGCCAGCTTAGAGCGATACTAAAGGTTCAGTTTTATTATAAGCTTACCTGTATGAAAAATATATAAAAGTGGGTTTACTTCCATTTTAAAGTGTTACTAAAGTCTTCTTTTTTTTTATTAAAATAACAAACACGTTATACTGACCTGCTCTGTGCAGTGGTTTTGCACAGAGCAGCCCCGATCCTCCTATTCTCAGGTCCCCCGCTGACTGTTTAGAATTTTGAGATGCACCAGATAGAAGACAGAAGAGAAGTGTGGTTAAAATGATCAGTGGGATGAGTGGGAAAGATTACGGATAGCCACAACGCTCACCTGAACACTCTCGCTGGGTGACAGCAGGTCCCGTGGATGGTACACGGCGTACACGGCCAGATTCAAAAATGAAAAGCACATGACTAAGTGGTTATAAAATGGGAACAGCTTACTCTGTACCAGCCCAAATGTGTGCCGGGCCACCCCTCTGATCAAAACAAACCCTGCAGGAGAGAAAATGTGTGTCAGGTCTTCTACAGCAAGGGGGATAAAACATATAGAAAAGATATATCAGGAGAAAAAAAAAATCAAAAAGACAGTAAGATCGTCTCACCTGCTACAAAAGTCGTCCAGAACTGCATACCCCATGATGCAGACAGCACCAGAAGATAGATCACCTTCACCAGGCTTCCCGGCTCTCCTTCTGTCACCATCCTGAGGAAACACAATCATATTCTGATTATTACAGTAACCCGGCTCCCGAGTGTCTTATTACCCTGTAATATCTTATTACGGTAACCCGGCTCCCGAGTGTCTTATTCCCCCTGTAATATCTTATTACAGTAACCCGGCTCCTGAGTGTCTTATTCCCCTGTAATATCTTATTACAGTAACCCGGCTCCCGAGTGTCTTATTACCCTGTAATATCTTATTACAGTAACTCGGCTCCTGAGTGTCTTATTCCCCCGTAATATCTTATTACAGTAACCCGGCTCCCGAGTGTCTTATTCCCCCTGTAATATCTTATTACAGTAACCCGGCTCCTGAGTGTCTTATTCCCCTGTAATATCTTATTACAGTAACCCGGCTCCCGAGTGTCTTATTACCCTGTAATATCTTATTACAGTAACCCGGCTCCTGAGTGTCTTATTACCCTGTAATATCTTATTACGGTAACCCGGCTCCCGAGTGTCTTATTCCCCCTGTAATATCTTATTACGGTAACCCGGCTCCCGAGTGTCTTATTACCCCTGTAATATCTTATTACAGCAACCCGGCTCCCGAGTGTCTTATTACCCTGTAATATCTTATTACGGTAACCCGGCTCCCGAGTGTCTTATTCCCCCTGTAATATCTTATTACAGTAACCCGGCTCCTGAGTGTCTTATTCCCCTGTAATATCTTATTACAGTAACCCGGCTCCCGAGTGTCTTATTACCCTGTAATATCTTATTACAGTAACTCGGCTCCTGAGTGTCTTATTCCCCCTGTAATATCTTATTACAGTAACCCGGCTCCTGAGTGTCTTATTACCCTGTAATATCTTATTACGGTAACCCGGCTCCCGAGTGTCTTATTCCCCCTGTAATATCTTATTACGGTAACCCGGCTCCCGAGTGTCTTATTACCCCTGTAATATCTTATTACAGCAACCCGGCTCCCGAGTGTCTTATTACTACTGTAATATCTTATTACAGCAACCCGGCTCCTGAGTGTCTTATTACCCTGTAATATCTTATTACAGTAACCCGGCTCCCGAGTGTCTTATTACCCCTGTAATATCTTATTACGGTAACCCGGCTCCCGAGTGTCTTATTCCCCCTGTAATATCTTATTACAGTAACCCGGCTCCTGAGTGTCTTATTACCCCTGTAATAGCTTATTACAGTAACCCGGCTCCCGAGTGTCTTATTACCCTGTAATATCTTATTACTGTAACCCGGCTCCCGAGTGTCTTATTCCCCTGTAATATCTTATTACAGTAACCCGGCTCCTGAGTGTCTTATTACTACTGTAATATCTTATTACAGCAACCCGGCTCCTGAGTGTCTTATTACCCTGTAATATCTTATTACAGTAACCCGGCTCCCGAGTGTCTTATTCCCCCTGTAATATCTTATTACGGTAACCCGGCTCCCGAGTGTCTTATTACCCTGTAACATCTTATTACGGTAACCCGGCTCCCGAGTGTCTTATTACCCTGTAATATCTTATTACAGTAACCCGGCTCCCGAGTGTCTTATTCCCCTGTAATATCTTATTACAGTAACCCGGCTCCTGAGTGTCTTATTACTACTGTAATATCTTATTACAGTAACTCGGCTCCTGAGTGTCTTATTCCCCCTGTAATATCTTATTACAGTAACCCGGCTCCTGAGTGTCTTATTACTACTGTAATATCTTATTACAGTAACCCGGCTCCCGAGTGTCTTATTACCCTGTAATATCTTATTACAGTAACCCGGCTCCCGAGTGTCTTATTCCCCTGTAATATCTTATTACGGTAACCCGGCTCCCGAGTGTCTTATTACCCTGTAACATCTTATTACAGTAACCCGGCTCCCGAGTGTCTTATTACCCTGTAATATCTTATTACAGTAACCCGGCTCCCGAGTGTCTTATTCCCCCTGTAATATCTTATTACGGTAACCCGGCTCCCGAGTGTCTTATTCCCCTGTAATATCTTATTACAGTAACCCGGCTCCCGAGTGTCTTATTCCCCCTGTAATATCTTATTACAGTAACCCGGCTCCCGAGTGTCTTATTACCCCGTAATATCTTATTACGGTAACCCGGCTCCCGAGTGTCTTATTACCCTGTAATATCTTATTACAGTAACCCGGCTCCCGAGTGTCTTATTACCCCTGTAATATCTTATTACGGTAACCTGGCTCCCGAGTGTCTTATTACCCTGTAATATCTTATTACGGTAACCCGGCTCCCGAGTGTCTTATTACCCTGTAATATCTTATTACAGTAACCCGGCTCCCGAGTGTCTTTATTCTCCCTGTAATATCTTATTACGGTAACCCGGCTCCCGAGTGTCTTATTACCCTGTAATATCTTATTACGGTAACCCGGCTCCCGAGTGTCTTATTACCCTGTAATATCTTATTACGGTAACCCGGCTCCCGAGTGTCTTATTACCCTGTAATATCTTATTACGGTAACCCGGCTCCCGAGTGTCTTATTCCCCCTGTAATATCTTATTACGGTAACCCGGCTCCCGAGTGTCTTTATTCTCCCTGTAATATCTTATTACGGTAACCCGGCTCCCGAGTGTCTTATTCCCCTGTAATATCTTATTACGGTAACCCGGCTCCCGAGTGTCTTATTCCCCTGTAATATCTTATTACGGTAACCCGGCTCCCGAGTGTCTTATTCCCCCTGTAATATCTTATTACGGTAACCCGGCTCCCGAGTGTCTTATTACCCTGTAATATCTTATTACGGTAACCCGGCTCCCGAGTGTCTTATTACCCCGTAATATCTTATTACGGTAACCCGGCTCCCGAGTGTCTTATTCCCCTGTAATATCTTATTACGGTAACCCGGCTCCCGAGTGTCTTATTACCCCTGTAATATCTTATTACGGTAACCCGGCTCCCGAGTGTCTTATTACCCCGTAATATCTTATTACGGTAACCCGGCTCCCGAGTGTCTTATTCCCCCTGTAATATCTTATTACGGTAACCCGGCTCCCGAGTGTCTTATTACCCTGTAAAATCTTATTACGGTAACCCGGCTCCCGAGTGTCTTATTCCCCCTGTAATATCCTATTACAGTAACCCGGCTCCCGAGTGTCTTATTACCCTGTAATATCTTATTACAGTAACCCGGCTCCCGAGTGTCTTATTCCCCCTGTAATATCTTATTACGGTAACCCGGCTCCCGAGTGTCTTATTCCCCTGTAATATCTTATTACGGTAACCCGGCTCCTGAGTGTCTTATTACCCCGTAATATCTTATTACAGTAACCCGGCTCCCGAGTGTCTTATTCCCCTGTAATATCTTATTACAGTAACCCGGCTCCCGAGTGTCTTATTCCCCTGTAATATCTTATTACAGTAACCCGGCTCCCGAGTGTCTTATTCCCCTGTAATATCTTATTACAGTAACCCGGCTCCCGAGTGTCTTATTCCCCTGTAATATCTTATTACAGTAACCCGGCTCCCGAGTGTCTTATTCCCCTGTAATATCTTATTACAGTAACCCGGCTCCCGAGTGTCTTATTCCCCTGTAATATCTTATTACAGTAACCCGGCTCCCGAGTGTCTTATTCCCCTGTAATATCTTATTACGGTAACCCGGCCCCCGAGTGTCTTATTCCCCTGTAATATCTTATTACGGTAACCCGGCCCCCGAGTGTCTTATTCCACTGTAATATCTTATTACGGTAACCCGGCTCCCGAGTGTCTTATTACCCTGTAATATCTTATTACAGTAACCCGGCTCCCGAGTGTCTTATTCCCCTGTAATATCTTATTACAGTAACCCGGCTCCTGAGTGTCTTATTCCCCTGTAATTTCTTATTACAGTAACCCGGGTCCTGTTTCAGAATATGGTATTATTGTGCCTTGGAACACAGTAAGATATTGCCGAGTCATTATACAGAAGGCTCACCAATAGATAAGAACAGACCGGTTAACAAACACACAGAAATTTGTGTTTTTCACTTTAGCAGTCTATTAATGTGAACTTTGTATTCGCTATGGACTATTGCAAAATATGAGGGGCATTCAAGTCAAATGGGGACTTCTGAGTTTATGTAATAAAACAACAAATTTCAAGGAGTGGAAACTGCATTTATTTTTCCACATACTCCCCTGCTACATTTATGCACTTATCCCAGCGTTTAACTAATGCCTGGAAAGCTTTGGCGTAGAAAGATTTGTCAGTATGCCTGACCCATCCAAGGACAGCCGGCTTCACTCTGTCATCATTGTGTTCACCTTTCCCACAGAAAGATTCATCTCTTGTGCAATTTCACGACAGATTATACGTCAATTATTCAGGATCAGGCTTTCCACACACCGAATGTTCACAGGAATGACTGCTGTGGGCTGGGAACCACCATGGCCGGGATCGTTGCTGATGGACGTACGACCATCTTTATTATTTATTTATTGTACTTCTATAGAACCGTCAATTTACGCAGCGCTTTACATATGTATTGTACATTCACATCAGTCCCTAACCCTCAAGGGGCGTACAATCTAAGGTCCCTAACTCACATTCATACATACACATACTAGGGACAATTTAGACAGGAACCAATTAACTACCAGCATGTCTTTGGAGTGTGGGAGGAAACCGGAGTACCCAGAGGAAACCCACGCAGGCACAGGGAGAACATGGAAACTCCAGGCAGGTGGTGCCGTGGTTGGGATTCGAACCAGCGACCCGAGTACTGTCAGGCGGAAGTGCTAACCACTTAGCCACTGTACTGCCACACTTTAAAAATGTTTACACCATTCAAATATCTTCCTGTGGCTGAGCGTCTCATCCCCATGCTGCGCTTGATGTCTTCTGTAGATATCCGTGGGTTTTAACCCTTGGTTCACAAGAAACTTCATCACCACACACTGTTCCATACACGCACTAACACTGCTGTCTGCCATCTTGAGTAACTGTCTCTGGACTGGCCTGTGACATGTGCACCGTCTATCAGTAATAGAACAGACTTACCACTTACTACTGTGTGTACCGTCACGCTAGCATCACTTTTTATAGCTGTAAAATTAAAAGTCCCGGTTTGACTTGAACCCTCGTATATTAGACTGGTAAAGAGCATGGGATGGTAATCAACAAAGTGTGAATGTGCCTTGGTTGGTCCAGGGACCCCCAAGTATCAATGTTCTTTTGTTCATGTCATTGTTTCGGGATCCTAGTGTCATCGTGTCACTATTCTATAACCCAAGAGGGTGCAGATCCCAGGAGAAAGTTCTGCATATACAACAATGCGGTTCATAGACCTTGGGTAAGTTTTTGAACCGAGGACTGCTGTAGAGAAATCCAACTGTTAGTTATGCATTTCCCATGGTGAATCAAGATCTCATTGAACATTAAATAACTTTAATATGGCAAAATAATTCTATGCATATTATACAGATCTTTTCATATATGGGTGGAGAACTAACGCCGGCTACACATTATACAATTTTCTTGTTCAATTTCCTTTAAATTTACCTTCAACTATGTAGTATGAGGGACTGCCTGATTGCATACAATTGCACCCGCGTACCTCTCCACGGACTCCTAACGCACCCGCATACCTCTCTACCGATCGCTACTGCACCCGCATACCTCTCCACGGACTCCTAACGCACCCGCGTACCTCTCTACCGATCGCTGCCGCACCCGCGTACCTCTCTACCGATCGCTGCCGCACCCGCGTACCTCTCTACCGATCGCTGCCGCACCCGCGTACCTCTCTACCGATCGCTGCCGCACCCGCATACCTCTCTACCGATCGCTGAAGCACCCGCATACCTCTCTACCGATCGCTGCCGCACCCGCATACCTCTCTACCGATCGCTACTGCACCCGCATACCTCTCCACGGACTCCTAACGCACCCGCATACCTCTCTACCGATCGCTACTGCACCCGCATACCTCTCCACGGACTCCTAACGCACCCGCATACCTCTCTACCGATCGCTGCCGCACCCGCGTACCTCTCTACCGATCGCTGCCGCACCCGCGTACTTCTCTACCGATCGCTGCCGCACCCGCGTACCTCTCTACCGATCGCTACTGCACCCGCATACCTCTCCACGGACTCCTAACGCACCCGCATACCTCTCTACCGATCGCTGCCGCACCCGCGTACCTCTCTACCGATCGCTGCCGCACCCGCGTACCTCTCTACCGATCGCTGCCGCAGCCGCGTACCTCTCTACCGATCGCTGCCGCAGCCGCGTACCTCTCTACCGATCGCTGCCGCAGCCGCGTACCTCTCTACCGATCGCTGCCGCAGCCGCGTACCTCTCTACCGATCGCTGCCGCAGCCGCGTACCTCTCTACCGATCGCTGCCGCAGCCGCGTACCTCTCTACCGATCGCTGCCGCAGCCGCGTACCTCTCTACCGATCGCTGCCGCAGCCGCGTACCTCTCTACCGATCGCTGCCGCAGCCGCGTACCTCTCTACCGATCGCTGCCGCAGCCGCGTACCTCTCTACCGATCGCTGCCGCACCCGCGTACCTCTCTACCGATCGCTACTGCACCCGCATACCTCTCCACGGACTCCTACTGCACCCGCATACCTCTCCACGGACTCCTACTGCACCCGCATACCTCTCTACCGATCGCTACTGCACCCACGTACTTCTCTACTGCCTGCTACTGCACTCACATGTCCCACTACTGCACCTGCATACCTCTGCACTGCCTGCTACTGCACCCACATACCTCTACACTGCCTGTTACTGCACCCATATACCTCTACACTGCATGCTACTGCACCCGCATACCTCTACACTGCATGCTACTGCACCTGCATACCTCTACACTGCACGCTACTGCACCCGCATACCTCTACACTGCCGCTACTGCACCCGCATACCTCTACACTGCCGCTACTGCACCCGCATACCTCTACACTGCCGCTACTGCACCAGCATACCTCTACACTGCCGCTACTGCACCCGCATACCTCTACACTGCCGCTACTGCACCCGCATACCTCTACACTGCCGCTACTGCACCAGCATACCTCTACACTGCACGCTACTGCACCCATATACATCTCTACTGCACGCTAATGCACCCATATACCTCTCTACTGCACCCGCATACCTCTGCACGCTACTGCACCCATATACCTCTCTACTGCACCTGCATACCTCTGCACGCTACTGCACCCATATACCTCTCTACTGCACCCGCATACCTCTACACTGCATGTTACTTCACCCGTATACCTCTCCACCATTGTCATTGCACACCATGTATGGTAGCACACTGTTGCACCATACACAACACTACTGACCTCCATACACAGTGTGTACACTCATACACCTAGAGCCCCCACAGGCGGGAACGTGTACACCTAGAGCCCACACACAGGCGGGTACGTGTACACCTAGAGCCCACAGGCGGGAACGTGTACACCTAGAGCCCACTCAGGGGGGTACATATACAACAGACACAGCTCCTGGTAATTAGGGATTATGGCAGCTGTGGAACAAGCACCAGAGCACACACATGCTGGGACTTGCAGTTCCACCAATGGCCTCCACAGCCAGCATGCTGCTAACACTTGCCATGAGTATAAATACATGACGTCACCAGCCCCGCCCCCTGTACCTTTCAGCACCACACCAACAACCCAAGAGCAGCTCAGCGACTGACAGAGACTTCCGGGTGCAGGGGAAAAGCCATTACCTCCCCCGTATCTGCCCTCCAATCAGCGTTCAAGCCGCGCCTCCGGTCAGACATTGGGCCAATACAGTACTTTCTACTGCTTGGTTACCGTCGCTATGGGGTTTCTGGCGGGCACTGGAAGACGGGAGCCTGTTTGAGTCAATATTAGTTTTCTTGCTGAGCTGTCACATGGTACAAAGTCCTGTAGAATGATTGGCAGCTGGCATAGTCTATGTCCTGTAATGTGGTGCTGAATGAAGGGTGGCACTACAAATACCAGAAAGTCCAGGCAGAGGCATGACCCTGACCATGCTTCAGTGGGGCTGCCCTGGGTGCCCTCAGACACTTGGAGTAGAACTAAAGGCAACACCTTTTTTAAAAATGGCGTGGAGAGGGATTGGACCCCCTGTCAGGTGTTTATTGCTGTCTGTGTCCCCAACAGGGAGATCCATCCTCTCTATTAGTCCCACTTACCATTATCATACAAAATGAAAGAAAATCCTAAATTTTGGGTTGTCCCCAGAAAAGTAATAGAGGGGAAATCTTCCAATGGGGACACTAGTTCTGGTGACCTGGGGATTCTCTAGGGATTCCTTTAATTTGCAAGGATTTCTTTTCACTTCCTGTTTTGGCTGTGGGACAGGAAGTGAAGGGAAATCTCCCCAATAGGACACAGATGGCAAAAAAAAAATGTAATAACCGTCCCCGATGGCAGGGGTGGGCAACTGTGGCCCTCCAGCTGTTGGTGAACTACAAGTCCCATCATGCCTCTGCCTTTGGGAGTCATGCTTGTAACTGTCAGATTTGCAATGCCTCATGGGACTTGTAGTTCTACAACAGCTGGAGGGCCACCGTTGCCCACCCCTGCCCTATGGAGATTTTTAACCACTTGCCCTCCAGAGGATTCCCTCCCCCCCTTCCTGACCAGGCCATTTTGTGTGTTACAGTTGTGCGTTACTTTAACTGACAATTGCGCGGTCATGCAATGCTGCACTCAAATTAAATTTATGTCGTTTTTTACCCACAAATAGAGTTTTCGTTTGGTGGCTTTTAATCACCTCTGCGGTTTTTATTTTTCACACTATAAACAAAAAAAGACCGACAATTTTGCAGAAAAAAAAAACAATATTTTTGACTTTTTGCTATTAACCACTTGCCCTCCAGAGGATTTCCCCCCCCTTCCTGATCAGGCAATTTTTTGCGTTATGGTGCTGCGTTAGTCTAACTGACAACTGCACGGTCATGCAACACTGCACCCAAATTAAATTTACGTCCTTTTTTTCCCACGTATTGAGCTTTCTTTTGGTGGTATGTGCCTGTGTATTTTTGTTTTTTGCGCTTAAAAAAAAAAAAGACCGACAATTTTGAAAAAAAAACTATATTTTTGACTTTTTGCCATTAACCACTTGCCAACAGGGCACTTATACCCCCTTCCTGCCCAGGCCAATTTTCAGCTTTCAGCGCTGTCACACTTTGAATGACAATTGCATGGTACAATGTACCCATATGAAATTGTTATTGTTTTTTTCTTGCAAATAGAGCTTTCTTTTGGTGGTATTTAATTGTCGCTGGGTGTTTTATTTTTTTCATGGTACAAAGTCCTGTAGAATGATATAAAAAAAAAAGAGCAAAAATTTTGAAGAAAAAAAAGTTTCTTTGTTTCTATTATAAAATTTTGCAAACAGGTAATTTTTCTCCTTCACTGATGTGCGTTGATGAGGCTGCACTGATAGGTGGCACTGATGGGCAATGATAGGTGGTACTGATAGGCAACACTGATGGGCACTGATAGGCGGCACTGATGGGCACTGATAGGCGGCACTGATGGGTACTGATAGGCAACACTGATGGGCACTGATAGGCGGCACTGATGGGTACTGATAGGCAACACTGATGGGCACTAATAGACGGCACTAATGAGGTGGTACGGATAGGCGGCACTAATAGGTGGCACTGATGAGCTGACACTGATAATGGGTACTAATAGTTTGCACTGACTGGCGCAACTGCTGGGCACTGACTGGCAGCACTGCTGGGCTGCACTGATGGGCACAGGTGGGTGGCACTTCTGGGCACAGGTGGGCACTGCTGGGCAGCACTTCTGGGCACTTGTGGGCGGCACTGCTGGGCGGAACTGGTGGGTGGCACTGCTGGGCACTGATCATCAGCCACAAAAATGTTTTTCTGTAGCAACAACTGAAGGCCGAGTTGGTTGAATTTTGCAATCAATGGTGTCGCCATCACATTACAAAATGCACAAAATTTCCGATTTTCTAAAGAAAATTTATTTGGAATTCGACTCGTGTGTGGCCTGCATAACTATGCAAATCCAAAATGAAAAAAAGGTTTTGCCTATATAGAAGTCACAGAGGTACAAACATGTTCAAGTGAGGGTTGAGCAGCAATAGGAGAAAATGCTGCTCTAGGCTCTCTTCAGTGCCTACAGAGTGAAGGACTTGGCAATGGTCATGGGATCTCTGGTGAAGGGAAAATCAGTGATTTACTCCTTGTCACCAACGGTACACATATATGGAGCCACTCAGCAGCTCGGCCTTGATGGCAAGAGGCCACATATATGCATATCCAATGTAAACGAACATGCCGAGAGCACGCGCCCTGCGCACTCCCGGCACATTTACTGGCGCTACTTGCAATCAGGAATTTTCCGATCATGTGACTGTTATTATTATTATTATTATATTATACAGGATTTATATAGCGCCAATAGTTTGCTCAGCGCTGTACATTATAGTGGGAGACAATACAGTAACAATACGATTCGATACACGAGGGGTTCGAGGGCCTGATCCTGGGAGCTTACAATCTAGGAGGGAGGGGATAGTGGTACAGGAGGAAATAGCTGTGGGGGATGGAGTGGTAGAAAGAGCGGAGGAATTCAGTAATTAGCTGAGGGTGGGGTAGGCTTCCCTGAAGAGATAGGTTTTCAGGGTGCGCCTAAAGGTGAGGAGAGTAGGTGACAGTCTGATGGATTGGGGTAGGAGGATGGGGGAACCCCTGGAGAAGCCCTGGAGATGGGCATGGGAGGAGGAGACCAGGGAACTAGAGAGTAGGAGGTCTTGTGAGGAGCGGAGAGTACGTTTTGGGTGGTATTTGGATATCAGGTCGGTGATGTAGTTTGGGGCAGTATTATGAACAGCTTTATACGTCAATGTTAGCATTTTGAATTTTATCCGTTGGGCAATCGGAAGCCAGTGGAGGGATTGGCAGAGGGGGGTGGTGGATACGGAGCGGTTGGTAAGGTGGATGAGTCTGGCAGCAGCATTCAGGATAGACTGAAGCGGGGATAGTCTGCGGTGAGGTAGGGCAATGAGGAGGGAGTTACAGTAGTCAAGTTATGAAATAATAAGGGAGTGAATGAGTTGCTTAGTAGTTTCCGGGGTTAGGAACGGACGTATTTTGGAGATGTTGCGGAGGTGAAGTCTACATGAGTTTGTCAGCGAATGGACCTGAGGCTGGAAGGACAGATTGGAGTAGTCTGTACTCAGTACTCTGGCTTGAGGGGTGGGACTGATGGTGGTGTTGTTGGTCTTGATGGAGAAGTCGGGGGGGGGGCGCGGGCAGGGGGGAAAACTAGGAGCTCTGTTTTGGAAAGATTTAGTTTGAGGAAGTGGAGTGACAGCCAATCACAGTGGTCACATGACCCTAAACCCAACCCCGCCTCCTAGCGTCACCAACCCTCTAAGGGTCCAGGAGGTGCCAGCGCCAAGGGGTTATATCACTGCTAGAAGCCCAAAACAGCTTTTTTTTAGTAATTTTTCTTTATATGGCAGACACAGCCGAAGTCTCCTGTGAGGAGAATTGCCACTCACCAGGAGAAAGAATATAATTTATTTCATATCTGACCTATTTAGGGGTGTCAGTGTCAGCGGAGGCATCTGCTACCCTCCACTGTATGTATTTGTAAGTGGCTGCGTTGTGAGCTATTTATGCGCATCACGTCCTGTCCCTGGTGGGCTAGGTTAAAAACCCCAGGAGGAAGTGGAGATCGAGAGAAACTGAGCCACATGAGCCTACACACACAGGCGCTGTTGCTGTGGTTGTATTTCACCCAGACCAGAAGCAGAGACTATTATGCAAGTATTCCTATGTTCCAATGGTTTAACTGCAGCTGTCCATAGCTTCTTGGGTGTGTTTCTGAATAATTGTGACAGACAGAGTATCCCTGTCATGTTGTTGGTATCTCACATGCACAGGACCAGATAGCTATGTCTGTTCTACTGCATATGTAGTGGTCACCTTCCAGTATATTAGTAGGTGAACCTGTTTATTGCAATAGAGTTTATATGCAGCTCCTGTTGTTTTAGTTAACCTTCTGGTCTGGGATTTTATAGCTAGTTTATAGAAAGTGCTACTAAACCCACAACAGTAAAATCAGTCTGTATATGTAGTAAAGCATGCTTGTTATACTCACTGTGGAATCTAAAGGGGTTAATCCTCTGCATTGTGTAAAAAAGATGTTTGATCCTGTCTTCTCTGATTCTCAATCTTTTTCTACTGTCCCCAATACATCTGCTGATAGTACAGAGCTCTAGGAGGCACTCTGCACATGCTCAGTTTCGTGTGTATGGCTAGAGAGGTTTTTCGTCTTTGGGAGAGTGCATGTGATCAGCACAGGGCCAATCAGTACTGTCCAGAGGGTCAGGGGTCATGCAGCCTCATAGGAAAGTCAGAAGAGAATGAAAACTCCTCCTACAAGCTTTAACCAGTGCTGTGCTGGACACTGATATAAGTCACAAGAGTGCTATATACTACTGATGAGAAAAGGTAATTAGGAGTTTATATTTGCTAAAAATAATTGCATTTCCATGTTCTGTGTACTGTGGGAGACCAGATATAGGGAATGCAGGGTCCTGGGAGACCAGATATAGGGAATGCAGGGTCCTGGGAGACCAGATATAGTGAATGCAGGGTCCTGGGAGACCAGATATAGTGAATGCAGGGCCCTTGGAGACCAGTTATAGTGAATGCAGGGTCCTGGGAGACCAGATATAATGAATGCAGGGTGCGGAGACCACCTATAGTGAATGCAGGGTTCGGGGAGACCAGATATAGTGAATGCAGGGTCCGGGGAGAGCAGATATAGTGAATGCAGGGTCCGGGGAGACCGGATATAGTGAATGCAGGGTACGGAGAGACCGGATATAGTGAATGCAGGGTCCGGAAGACCGGATATAGTGAATGCAGGGTCCAGGGAGACCAGATATAGTGAATGCAGGGTCCGGGGAGACCAGATATAGTGAATGCAGGGTCCGGGGAGACCAGATATAGTGAATGCAGGGTCCGGGAAGACAGGATATAGTGAATGCAGGGTCTGGGGAGACTGGATATAGTCAATGCAGGGTCCTGGGAGACCAGATATAGTGAATTCAGGGTCCGGGGAGACCAGATATAGTGAATTCAGGGTACGGGGAGACCAGATATAGTGAATGCAGGGTCCGGGGAGACCAGATATAGTGAATGCAGGGTCCTGGATTTAGTAACACCTTAACAACCAGCATGGGCTAGAACCAGGTTAGGCATCCAACGGCCATTTGTGATAATTAGAGGTCCGGTTGCTTGACAGATTAGATTAGGGGTTCTTAACCTGGGGTCCAGGTCCTTAGGTGGTCCATGGAGGTGCTTCAAGGGGTCCGTGAGGGTCAGATAAAAAATACAATTTACAATCAATATACAGCCCCCCTCCTGGTCCTAATCAATGGGTTCTCATTTAAAGAAATTAAAGAAAATGCACCTTGCCGACTGCTTATAACCCCAACTGTTAAGTGTCTCTTGACTCGTTGCTGGCCCATGTTTACCATTCAAATTTGTATCATAATTTCTAGAGGGGGGTCCATAGCTCAAAAAAGGATAAGAACCACTGGTTTAGACGCTACTAGGGACTAAGCACAGAGTGATAGGCTGGCTTTGAGTTCCAATGCCACACCACAGTTTCTGTTGGTGAAAAGCTGCATACCAGTCTAGTTGGAGAACAGGAGGGTCTCCTAATCACAGCAGATCTTGTCTTCTGGTCTCTGACACCAAGACTAACGTGTGATCAGGGGCCGACTGACCATTTGGAAACTCGGGCACTGCCCGAGGGCCTGGGGTCAGTAGGGTTCCCCATGAGATGCCCCTGGTACCTTTTTCATAGGCTTTTTTGAGTTTGGGCAAGGACAAAAGGGCCCATGATCCCCTAATTGCCCGGGGGCCCCATGAGTTGCAAGTCCGCCCCTGCGTGTGATCATCCTCAGGGAACCCTGCAACTGGACTTTGCTGCAACATTCATGTGGAGTTATCTCTATGATCTATACCTGGGTGTATGTGCACAATTACATTAGGACACCCATCAGGCCCTTTGCTGACAATACCTGCTTGTACATTGGATATATGTACTGTTATTAATTTTTTCTCAGATAAAGTTTGTATTATTTGTATACTGGGGTATATCTATACAGTGAAGGAAATAAGTATTTGATCCCCTGCTGATTTTGAATGTTTGCCCACTCACAAAGAAATGATCAGGCTAAAAATCGAATGTTAGGTGTATTGTAACACTGAGAGACAGAATAGCAACAAAAAATTCAAAAGAAATGCATGTCTAACAAATGATGACTGATCACAAGTTTGAGTGAATAAACCCCCGTGTCTCTTCTGCAGTAAAGCTTGTGACATGCCCGTTTGCGGCTGTACGCTTAGCTCCGCTGGGTGCACAATTTTGGCAACGACGAGAAGACTGAACTCCTGTACATGCAGCCAATTAAATCAGCCGAAGATCGGTACCCAGAAACCGGCCGGCAGCAGCCAGAGGGGATCTCCGGGACATCACAGTGCTGGAGTGGAACTAAGCATAGTTCCGCTTTAACTCATAGCATGCCAGCACATTTTACAGATTGGCTGAATTCCTGGGATTCAGCTTTAAACCTAAAATATAAAAAAGCTGCCTAGAAGGATTTTTATGTCAAAAGAGATCCTATTTTAGTTTCTGTGAGATCAGCACTGGGTCTCTGCATTCCTCTATGCAATGCAGGCAGATCATGGCTGGTGGGAGGGGCTAGCAGGGTGCTGCACATAGCTTCCTGTAAACCTCACATCAGCTTGCCTCAGTAGTTCTTTCAAAAGGCATGAAGCAAGCAGTGAGCTAATTATTGGAGTTATGCAAATCAGAAAATCCCTTGATGGATGAGTGTCAATGTGGAGAAGTGAGCGTTCCTAGGCAGGCTGCCAAGCAACTGGCATTTTCAGAAGCTGGTCATCAATGGCAGTCTACATTTTATACGCAGTGCAGGCTCCTCGTGGCAGACTGGAACCAAGGTAATGGGAGTAGTTAAGTACCACTTTGTGTATAACTCCAAAGACATGCTGGTAGTGAATTGGCTCCTGTCTAAATTGTCCCTAGTATGTATGTATGAATGTGAGTTAGGGACCTTAGATTGTACGCCCCTTGAGGGTTAGGGACTGATGTGAATGTACAATATATATGTAAAGCGCTGTGTAAATTGGCGGTGCTATATAAGTACCTGAAATAAATAATAAATAAATAAGTAGGAAGCAGATTCTGCATTTTCATGAAGGAATACAGCTTCTTGGACATATAAAATGACAAACTAAACATGAACATATATTGATAACCTTGTTTACATTAACCCCCCTGGCGGTATTCCCGAGTGTAAGTCGGGGTAAAGTTTCTGTACCAAAAGCGGTAACCCCTCCGAGCTACACTCGGGCTTACCATGAGGCGCTGTATAGGGAGTCCCTGCAGAGCTTACCTTGTCCTTCGCTCCCACGATGTGTACTCTGCAGCGTCCCTGGCCATCTCCTCCGGCTGATGCCGGCATCCGGCTTCTGTGTTCCGGTCCCTGTGACGCCGGCGGCGGCGGGAAATTTGAAAATTTTAAAAAAATGTCATTTTTTTCAAAACTAATTTTACATAGTAAAACATTGCTGTTTCAAACCATTTCACATACATTTGTCCCGAGTGCTTTGTCCTGTCCCCTGTCTGCATTTTTACTGTTCTTTCTGCCTGGAAACTGAGAAACGTCCATGGCGTCCAAAAAGCGTCCCTTTAGGTCAAAAGCGGTTTTAGACCGGCTAGAGAACAGCGATAGTAAATCAGAACCACTTGCAGAATTGAGTGATAATGATTCGTGGGAAATTCGTCATCAGACACTGAAAACGATTCTGCGACTTTGCTCAGCGATGTGTGAACTTGGCGCTATATTTCAAATTTCAGTGTTTTTGGTTTGATTATATTATTGAATTAAATTTATTATTATTATATTATTATTTTTTATGATTATTTATTAAATTATAATTTATGATTTCGTGTTTCAAATTTTATCATATCCGGGATGTTTACTAGACTCTTGTTCGGACAGATTTCACTGAGTTATTCCTAAAAATTACAGCCTACAATAAAAAAACGACATATTTCCATGCAAAATAATGGTACCGCTTTCAGCACCAAAAATCGGAAATAATCATACCGCCAGGGAGGTTAATAACTTTAAATATGTATATATAGAAAAGGCAAAAACCTGTCCTATTTATTATTCATTATTAATTGCAAAACAATGATTCGGTAATCATCAAATGTCTCATGTTCACTTTTTGGCTTGTTCCCTAATTAAACATTAGGGGGCGCTGATCCGAAACTGCGCTCAGGTACAGAGAGGTGGGTGTTAGGATCACAAAACATATGCCGTCAGCTTACTAATGAATCCCCTACAGCTGTTACACCCCTCCTCTTCTTTCCTCCATCTCCGTATCCTGCTCATTGTTCCCCCTCCATCTCTATCACCTCCATTCTTTTACCTTCTATTCCCTTATTTTATCCTAGCCCCAGATATCTTCCATTAGCCATCTATAAGTTATTCCCCATCACTCTCCTCTCCAACCTCTATTCACCCGCTTTTCCTTCTCCACCCCAATTTTTTCATCTTCCCTCTCCCTATCCTTCATCTCCCTCTTCTCCATCCCTCGTTCCCGCTCGTTATCCTCGCAGCCTCTATTCCGGGAGGGAAGTGGAATGGCGGCCAGCTGTCTCTGCTCCCCCTGAGCTGATACCCCGGAGCGTGATAGGGAGGGAATATCTGGAACATGTCAGCAGGTCTGTAATAAGATGGTGGGCTGAAGAGGGAACGCTAATTATAAGGAGAATCACATCTCACCGATACAAAAACTGCATCAATAATGAGTCAGAATCCACACATTCTTCATGATATCACACATCTCTTATAATGATAACAACAGTAACCCAGCTCCGTCTTATTACCCATGTAGCATCATGTTACAATAACCCGGCTCCTGAGTGTCTTATTCCCCCTGTAATATCTTATTACAGTAACCCGGCTCCCGAGTGTCTTATTACCCTGTAATATCTTATTACGGTAACCCGGCTCCCGAGTGTCTTATTCCCCCTGTAATATCTTATTACAATAACCCGGCTCCCGAGTGTCTTATTACCCTGTAATATCTTATTACAGTAACCCGGCTCCCGAGTGTCTTATTCCCCCTGTAATATCTTATTACAGTAACCCGGCTCCTGAGTGTCTTATTCCCCCTGTAATATCTTATTACAGTAACCCGGCTCCCGAGTGTCTTATTCCCCCTGTAATATCTTATTACGGTAACCCGGCTCCCAAGTGTCTTATTACCCCCGTAATATCTTATTACAGTAACCCGGCTCCTGAGTGTCTTATTACCCTGTAATATCTTATTACAGTAACCCGGCTCCTGAGTGTCTTATTACCCCTGTAATATCTTATTACGGTAACCCGGCTCCTGAGTGTCTTATTCCCCCTGTAATATCTTATTACGGTAACCCGACTCCTGAGTGTCTTATTCCCCCTGTAATATCTTATTACGGTAACCCGGCTCCTGAGTGTCTTATTCCCCCTGTAATATCTTATTACAGTAACCCGGCTCCCGAGTGTCTTATTCCCCCTGTAATATCTTATTACGGTAACCCGGCTCCCGAGTGTCTTATTCCCCCTGTAATATCTTATTACGGTAACCCGGCTCCCGAGTGTCTTATTACCCTGTAATATCTTATTACGGTAACCCGGCTTCTGAGTGTCTTATTCCCCCTGTAATATCTTATTACGGTAACCCGGCTCCCGAGTGTCTTATTCCCCTGTAATATCTTATTACAGTAACCCGGCTCCCGAGTGTCTTATTCCCCTGTAATATCTTATTACGGTAACCCGGCTCCCGAGTGTCTTATTACCCCCATAATATCTTATTACGGTAACCCGGCTCCTGAGTGTCTTATTCCCCTGTAATATCTTATTACGGTAACCCGGCTCCCGAGTGTCTTATTCCCCTGTAATATCTTATTACTGTAAGCCGGCTCCCGAGTGTCTTATTACCCCTGTAATATCTTATTACTGTAACCCAGCTCCCGAGTGTCTTATTCCCCCTGTAATATCTTATTACGGTAACCCGGCTTCTGAGTGTCTTATTACCCTGTAATATCTTATTACGGTAACCCGGCTCCCGAGTGTCTTATTCCCCCTGTAATATCTTATTACAGTAACCCGGCTCCCGAGTGCCTTATTACCCTGTAATATCTTATTACAGTAACCCGGCTCCTGAGTGTCTTATTCCCCCTGTAATATCTTATTACGGTAACCCGGCTCCCGAGTGTCTTATTCCCCTGTAATATCTTATTACAGTAACCCGGCTCCCGAGTGTCTTATTACCCTGTAATATCTTATTACAGTAACCCGGCTCCTGAGTGTCTTATTACCCCTGTAATATCTTATTACGGTAACCCGGCTCCTGAGTGTCTTATTCCCCCTGTAATATCTTATTACGGTAACCCGGCTCCCGAGTGTCTTATTCCCCTGTAATATCTTATTACTGTAACCCGGCTCCCGAGTGTCTTATTCCCCCTGTAATATCTTATTACGGTAACCCGGCTTCTGAGTGTCTTATTACCCTGTAATATCTTATTACAGTAACCCGGCTCCCGAGTGTCTAATTCCCCCTGTAATATCTTATTACAGTAACCCGGCTCCCGAGTGTCTTATTACCCTGTAATATCTTATTACAGTAACCCGGCTCCTGAGTGTCTTATTCCCCCTGTAATATCTTATTACAGTAACCCGGCTCCTGAGTGTCCTATTACCCTGTAATATCTTATTACAGTAACCCGGCTCCTGAGTGTCTTATTCCCCCTGTAATATCTTATTACGGTAACCCAGGTCCCGAGTGTCTTATTCCCCTGTAATATCTTATTACGGTAACCCGCCTCCCGAGTATCCTATTCCCCCTGTAATATCTTATTACGGTAACCCGGCTCCCGAGTGTCTTATTCCCCCTGTAATATCTTATTACGGTAACCCGGCTCCTGAGTGTCTTATTCCCCTGTAATATCTTATTACGGTAACCTGGCTCCTGAGTGTCTTATTCCCCCTGTAATATCTTATTACGGTAACCCGGCTCCCGAGTGTCTTATTCCCCCTGTAATATCTTATTACGGTAACCCAGCTCCCGAGTGTCTTATTCCCCTGTAATATCTTATTACGGTAACCCGGCTCCCGAGTGTCTTATTCCCCTGTAATATCTTATTACGGTAACCCGGCTCCTGAGTGTCTTATTCCCCCTGTAATATCTTATTACAGTAACCCGGCTCCCGAGTGTCTTATTCCACCCGTAATATCATATTACGGTAACCCGGCTCCCGAGTGTCTTATTCCCCCCGTAATATCTTATTACGGTAACCCGGCTCCCGAGTGTCTTATTCCCCCCGTAATATCTTATTACAGTAACCCGGCTCCCGAGTGTCTTATTCCCCCTGTAATATCTTATTACAGTAACCCGGCTCCCGAGTGTCTTATTCCCCTGTAATATCTTATTACAGTAACCCGTCTCCTGAGTGTCTTATTACCCCTGTAATATCTTATTACGGTAACCCGTCTCCTGAGTGTCTTATTACCCCTGTAATATCTTATTACGGTAACCCGGCTCCTGAGTGTCTTATTACCCCTGTAATATCTTATTACAGTAACCCGTCTCCTGAGTGTCTTATTACCCCTGTAATATCTTATTACAGTAACCCGGCTCCCGAGTGTCTTATTCCCCCTGTAATATCTTATTACAGTAACCCGTCTCCTGAGTGTCTTATTCCCCCTGTAATATCTTATTACGGTAACCCGGCTCCCGAGTGTCTTATTACCCTGTAATATCTTATTACGGTAACCCGGCTTCTGAGTGTCTTATTCCCCCTGTAATATCTTATTACGGTAACCCGGCTCCCGAGTGTCTTATTCCCCTGTAATATCTTATTACAGTAACCCGGCTCCCGAGTGTCTGATTCCCCTGTAATATCTTATTACGGTAACCCGGCTCCCGAGTGTCTTATTACCCCCGTAATATCTTATTACGGTAACCCGGCTCCTGAGTGTCTTATTCCCCTGTAATATCTTATTACTGTAAGCCGGCTCCCGAGTGTCTTATTACCCCTGTAATATCTTATTACTGTAACCCAGCTCCCGAGTGTCTTATTCCCCCTGTAATATCTTATTACGGTAACCCGGCTTCTGAGTGTCTTATTACCCTGTAATATCTTATTACAGTAACCCGGCTCCCGAGTGTCTTATTCCCCCTGTAATATCTTATTACAGTAACCCGGCTCCCGAGTGTCTTATTACCCTGTAATATCTTATTACAGTAACCCGGCTCCTGAGTGTCTTATTCCCCCTGTAATATCTTATTACGGTAACCCGGCTCCCGAGTGTCTTATTCCCCCTGTAATATCTTATTACGGTAACCCGGCTCCCGAGTGTCTTATTCCCCCTGTAATATCTTATTACGGTAACCCGGCTCCCGAGTGTCTTATTACCCTGTAATATCTTATTACGGTAACCCGGCTTCTGAGTGTCTTATTCCCCCTGTAATATCTTATTACGGTAACCCGGCTCCCGAGTGTCTTATTCCCCTGTAATATCTTATTACGGTAACCCGGCTCCTGAGTGTCTTATTCCCCTGTAATATCTTATTACAGTAACCCGGCTCCCGAGTGTCTTATTCCCCTGTAATATCTTATTACGGTAACCCGGCTCCCGAGTGTCTTATTACCCCCGTAATATCTTATTACGGTAACCCGGCTCCTGAGTGTCTTATTCCCCTGTAATATCTTATTACGGTAACCCGGCTCCTGAGTGTCTTATTCCCCTGTAATATCTTATTACGGTAACCCGGCTCCCGAGTGTCTTATTCCCCTGTAATATCTTATTACTGTAAGCCGGCTCCCGAGTGTCTTATTACCCCTGTAATATCTTATTACTGTAACCCGGCTTCTGAGTGTCTTATTACCCTGTAATATCTTATTACAGTAACCCGGCTCCCGAGTGTCTTATTCCCCCTGTAATATCTTATTACAGTAACCCGGCTCCTGAGTGTCTTATTCCCCTGTAATATCTTATTACGGTAACCCGGCTCCCGAGTGTCTTATTCCCCTGTAATATCTTATTACAGTAACCCGGCTTCTGAGTGTCTTATTACCCTGTAATATCTTATTACAGTAACCCGGCTCCCGAGTGTCTTATTCCCCCTGTAATATCTTATTACAGTAACCCGGCTCCCGAGTGTCTTATTACCCTGTAATATCTTATTACGGTAACCCGGCTCCTGAGTGTCTTATTCCCCCTGTAATATCTTATTACAGTAACCCGGCTCCTGAGTGTCCTATTACCCTGTAATATCTTATTACAGTAACCCGGCTCCTGAGTGTCTTATTCCCCCTGTAATATCTTATTACGGTAACCCGGCTCCCGAGTGTCTTATTCCCCCTGTAATATCTTATTACAGTAACCCGTCTCCTGAGTGTCTTATTACCCCTGTAATATCTTATTACAGTAACCCGGCTCCCGAGTGTCTTATTCCCCCTGTAATATCTTATTACAGTAACCCGTCTCCTGAGTGTCTTATTACCCCTGTAATATCTTATTACAGTAACCCGGCTCCCGAGTGTCTTATTCCCCTGTAATATCTTATTACAGTAACCCGGCTCCCGAGTGTCTTATTCCCCTGTAATATCTTATTACGGTAACCCGGCTCCCGAGTGTCTTATTCCCCTGTAATATCTTATTACGGTAACCCGGCTCCCGAGTGTCTTATTCCCCCTGTAATATCTTATTACGGTAACCCGGCTCCCGAGTGTCTTATTACCCCTGTAATATCTTATTACGGTAACCCGGCTCCCGAGTGTCTTATTACCCCTGTAATATCTTATTACAGTAACCCGGCTCCTGAGTGTCTTATTCCCCCTGTAATATCTTATTACAGTAACCCGGCTCCCGAGTGTCTTATTACCCCTGTAATATCTTATTACAGTAACCCGGCTCCCGAGTGTCTTATTACCCCTGTAATATCTTATTACAGTAACCCGGCTCCTGAGTGTCTTATTCCCCCTGTAATATCTTATTACAGTAACCCGGCTCCTGAGTGTCTTATTCCCCCTGTAATATCTTATTACAGTAACCCGGCTCCTGAGTGTCTTATTCCCCCTGTAATATCTTATTACGGTAACCCGGCTCCCGAGTGTCTTATTACCCCTGTAATATCTCCTAATATCCCGGCTCCTGAGTGTCTTATTACCCCTGTAATATCTTATTACGGTAACCCGGCTCCCGAGTGTCTTATTACCCTGTAATATCTTATTACGGTAACCCGGCTCCCGAGTGTCTTATTACCCCTGTAATATCTCCTAATATCCCGGCTCCTGAGTGTCTTATTCCCCCTGTAATATCTTATTACGGTAACCCGGCTCCCGAGTGTCTTATTCCCCCTGTAATATCTTATTACAGTAACCCGGCTCCTGAGTGTCTTATTACCCCTGTAATATCTTATTACAGTAACCCGGTTCCGAGTGTCTTATTCCCCTGTAATATCTTATTACAGTAACCCGGCTCCCGAGTGTCTTATTCCCCCTGTAATATCTTATTACAGTAACCCGGCTCCTGAGTGTCTTATTCCCCCTGTAATATCTTATTACAGTAACCTGGATCCTGAGACTCTCATTACAGTAGCCAATATGACTCTGCAATGTCTTACTATAAGATAAGCATGCCCAATGAAATTGTAGTATGATAACATGTATTGGTCAGGTCATTGAGAGTATCATTGATACTCTCAGCAATGTTATATTTTGTATTGTGTTGTGCTGTGCGTTGTATAGAGGGTAATAGACTTATATTATGATCAGGATACCGGAGCAGTTATGTTGGAGGTGTTTCAGTCCCTATGACTGTTTTTAATCCAGAATAGGAGGTACAGAGATCTCTATACATTGGCTGTCCCATAGGTGCTCAGCTTTATCAATTAACAATTTTAAGATGTAATATTTGTCTAGAGAGAAATTGATTTAATTTTCTAGTTTTGCTTATTAGTTTCTTGCAGAAGGTGAGTGCGTAAGCCTAGAAGTGACAATGAAGAAGCAGAAGCAGAAGCTCAAAGGTGTGATATATATTGTAGCTTTTAAAACTAAGGATATTTTTATAGTTCTGTTGGAAACATTAGGGGAGGATTCCCCTTTAGGCCTCATTCACACTTGCGTATGGGGCCAACAAAGATTTCCCGTGGTAGACTCAGCGGGGTTTCCTGCGAACAACTATGGGTGGGAAGCCCCATTAAAAGAAATGGGAGGCTGACAGCACCTGCAACTACTCATGGCTCTTTGCGTATCATCAAATGTGCAACGATTACCTGCGGATGATTGGCCCTGGGCACAGGCTCTCTTTCTTCGGGGGCCAACTACAATTTCCCACTGGAGACTCTGTGGAGATTTTTTTCACAGCTGCAGGTGGAAAGCCCCATTCAAGGCAGTGGGAATCTGACAGCACCCTCAGTCATTTGCCTGTTCGCAGGAAATTGAACATGCAGAAATTACCTGCAGATGATCAGCCTGAATGCAGACAGTCTTTCAATCAGACAGGATGACTTTGTACACCATAAAAACAGCAGCTAATTACAGTCTACCAGAACAACTGGCATAGGTTTCTGCCTGTTGGATCCAAAATTTCCAGACATCTTAATAAGAGAGTATCAGGAACATCTCACAGGACAATTTTGCAGTTTGAAGCATATGCAGAAAAATTGCTGAAACAGTTGTATGAAAAATTGGATGAAACATGGGAACACTACTTTAATCCAGAACCTATGTAATAGAGGTATGCTGGATTATCCACTATGATGAAGGCAACATCTGTCATTTCTGTGGTGGCAACATATTGGGATATGGAGGGGGGATCATGACTGTGAGTCACCATAGGATTGACCAAGCAATCACTGCATATACTGTGCAAGTCTGGTAGTGAAAAGTCTATATAATTTAATAAACACCAAGGAGAGTTAACCTATGCAGTGTTCATTCACCAAGAAAGCATGCCAAGCCACACAGCAATTTCTTGCCATGCCTGACTATCTATTAATATAAATATGAACTGTTTCAACACTTGTTTACGTGATCTTACCCCTTGACCTTTAAAAAGATAGCACCTTTGGTAAATCATTTTGTTCGAAGACAATAGGATCCCCACGGCATCTCTGAAAATATTTTCTGGTCCTTTAAGGGGATTATGTAGAAAGTAACGGCACCATATTTTTTTGGATCATCCATTTATAAAGACAGAAAGATTGTATGGAACAACAAGAATTGTTTTATGACAAAGTCTACTGGTCAGCACATGTTACTGAGAATAATACAAAGTATAATAGAATTACATTAGTTACTGTATGCCCAAGTGTTGGGTCATGCTTGAGGTACAGTGACCTATGTCCTTCAGAGTGTAGGAGAACTATATTATGTCTAGTAATCGGTTGGTGTTGAAGGAGAGCTGGTACAGATTACAAAAGAATTGTATTCATGGACAGTGGTTAGGTTGTCTTAAAGCAGTGGTTCTCAACCTTCCTAATGCCGTGACCCTTTAATACAGTTCCTCATGTTGTGGTGACCCCCAACCATCAAATTATTTACCCAGCAATTATAATTCATGAGTGTCGTTTTACCTCCAATACTGCTGCTTTCAATACAGTAGCTGCTTTTAACAGAGTAGCTGCTTTCAATACAGCAGCTGCTTTCTACACAGTAGCTGCTCTTTACACATCGGAAATATGTGTTTTCTGATGGTCTTAGGGGACCCCTGTGAAAGGGTCGTTCGACCCCCAAAGGGGTCGCGATCCACAGGTTGAGAACCACTGTGTTAAAGGTATAGTATAGTAGGGTGTGTAGCACCCTCCTCTAGTTAAAAATCAAAAGGTTCCTCCTGCGCTGTTATGGACCCCAACCCTACCCTACAGCTGCTAACACTCAAACTGATACCAAAACAGTGCAATAAATAAATAAAAAATAGTGTAGCGCTACTAAACTAGATGACCATAGTTATTAATTCCTAAACTAATCAAACCTTAACGTGATTAGTGATAAACAATAAAAATAAATATTAATCTATGTATAATTGTGACGCAACCTCAAGTGACAGGGTCATTTTAGTGCCCTAAACAAGTGCCAACACATTATTAAACATAATTACTATAAAAAATTAAAAATTAATGAATACCGTGATAGATGCCACTTCAAATCTCAAAATAAGTCCAATAGTTGAAGAAGTAAGTGATGTCACATATACATGCAATGTGCAAAATGGTGCTCAATCGTGTAAGTGCCAGCACACTTTTCCATTCCAGCTGCAGTGCCTCCTCACTTCCTTTCTGCAACCCCTAAGGGCCAGAATGCCTTCAGGATCACCCTGGATCCTCAACAGAACCAACTGGTAGCTCTCCTTCCCAAACTGTTTCTTCCAAATTTCTCCTCTGTGTCCTTCAGGACCCTCTAAACAGGTATTCTGTGAAATATTTTCTGGTCCTTTATGGGGATTATGTAGAAAGTAACGGCACCATATTTTTTTGGATCATCCATTTATAAAGACAGAAAGATTTTATGGAACAACCAGATCTGTTTTATGACAAAATCTACTGGTCAGCACATGTTACTGAGAATAATACAAAGTATAATAGAATTACATTAGTTACTGTATGCCCAAGTGTTGGATCATGCTTCAGGTACAGTGACCTATGTCCTTCAGAGTGTAGGAGAACTATATTATGTCTAGCAATTGGTTGATGTTGAAGGAGAGCTGGTACAGATTACAAAAGAATTCTATTCATGGACAGTGGTTAGGTCGTGTTAAAGGTATAGTATAGTAGGGTGTGTAGCACCCTCCTCTAGTTAGGCTGCTAGGCTACATTTATTTTTTTACAGCAGCGATGGATTTTTTTTTACTCTTGTTTCTTGAGCTGGGTGTTTGATTTCTCTCACTTGATTCTGGATGAAGCTTCCAGAATATAGGGCAGTGAGATTCAAATAGCCAGAGTGAATGGGTGGCTGGGTAGGTGATAAATGTTCAGAAGGCCTGGACAGAGTGTTCTTTCCACTCCAGGGAGGGTTCCTGTTCTCCTGGGGCTTCTGCCCCTAGGAGATAGCTTCTGAGACAAGAAATTGCAGTCTGGGCCTTGGAGGACCCAGAGGAAATTGCTAAAGGATATTTTTTGAAGGGCACTGTACTGAAGTCCTGGTCTGGACAAGGATCCGTTGTCTACCTGTAAATGCTGAGAGGCAGTCAGCTCATGGGACATTTTGAGTAAAGACCTTGCTGTGAATTGTTGAGTATGCAATTGCTAGAAAGGAACTAAGTGCCAGAAGATGCTATATGGACTGAGACTGCTCTTATAGAGTCCCAGATATACTGGCCATTCCCTGTTACCTCCAGGAAAGGCTACTTAGAGCAAGATTAGTGAGAAGCTGTCCTCCTGTTATTTCTGCTATTATCGTTTTCGAGTATCCTGTGACCCAAAACCCCCCCCTCCTGGTAAAGTTCTTCAGCAATAAATAGTAAAAAATAGACATCCCCTAGACGGAGCTATTATTGTTGGTGTGTGTGAGACTGTGGTTGTGACTGGCAGCCTCTGTACCATTCTGGAAGACCTGGGTATCTCCTCAGCTGGCCCCTACAAGTGTAGAAGAATACTGTTGTAGTAATGTCCAGTGGTCCAGTTATGTTGGGATTCTAGTGATTTAGAATGTGTTGATGATATGTCTAGAAGTGTAATACAATCACTGCTAATAGTTTGCTTGTGTTTGAATTAGGTGTTTTATGTAGTATGAAATACTTTAGAGCTGCCTTTTTTTATTATTATTATTATTATTATTATTATTATACAGGATTTATATAGCACCAACAGTTTGCTCAGCACTTTAAAATATAACAGGAGACAATACAGCAACAATACAGTTCAATACAAGAGGGTTAGGAGGGCCCTGATCCTTGGAGCTTACAATCTAAGAGGGAGGGGCTATAGTACAAAAGGTAGTAACTGTGGAGGATGGACTGGTAGGAGGAGTAGAAGATTCCATTATTAGCTGAGGGCAAGATAGACTTCCCTGGGGAGATAGGTTTTCAGAGTTTGTCTAAAAGTGAGCAGAGTAGGTGATAGTCTGATGAATTGGGGTAGAGAGATCCAGAGGATGGGGGGAGCTCTGGAGAAGTCCTGGAATCGAGCATGGGAGGAGGAGACGAGGGAGCTAGAGAGCGGGAGGTCGTGCGAGGAGCAGAGCGTACGGTTTGGGTGATATTTGGAGACAAGATCGGTGATGTAATTTGGGGAAGAGCTATAAATGGCTTTATATGTTATTGTTAATGTTTTGAATTTTATCCTTTGGGCAATGGGAAGCCAGTGGAGGGATTGGCAGAGAGGGGTGGCAGATACGGAAGTTAGTAAGGTGGATGATTCTGGCAGCAGCATTCATGATAGACTGAAGAGGGGATAGCCTGCGATGAGGTAGGCCAATGAGGAGGGAGTTACAGTAGTCGAGCCGTGAAATAATAAGGGAGTGAATGAGTTGCTTAGTAGTTTCCGGGGTTAGGAACGGACGTATCTTGGAGATGCTCCGGAGCTGAAGTCTACATGAGTTTGTCAGCGAATGGACCTGGGGATGGAAGGACAGATTGGAGTAGTCTGTACTCAGTACTCTGGCTTGAGGGGTGGGACTGATGGTGGTGTTGTTGGTCTTGATGGAGAAGTCGGGGGGGGGGGTGCGGGCTGGGGGGGGAAAACTAGATGAGGTAGGCCAATGAGGAGGGAGTTACAATAGTCAATCTATTTACCCCTCAGGGTTTACATCTTAGGGAACCCCTGCTAAAACCAAATCATTGGAAATAATGGGAAAATGCGCATTAAATTAGTGGTCAGTGGAAAGCATGCCCTTACATTCTGACAATTAGTGTTGGTCCTGGAACCACACAGGCACTATCAATGGGAGGACAATCGGCTACTGCTCCAGGACCTCCTACCAACCTCTGGGGTAACCCTAAGGTTCCACGGCACCCTGGCTGAGAATGGCTGCTTTAGAGTGTAATTGTATCATAGTCAGCGGCCCACAATGCTGTAATATTACATGTGTGTATTGAATTACATAGAATTATAATATGACTATGGACTGTGAACAGGTCGTTTGGTGGTCCAGTATTATGCCAGCACTAAACTAGAATTGTATTGCAATGACCAGACAGTGGTGGGTAATGCTGGCATTGTTAACTGGTAAGTCATTCCTGGATGCTCTGAATACACTGTAAATATGTTTAGAATTATTGTGTTTGTGAGCTTTCTATAAAAGCAGTACCAGATGCCTAATCTATATGTATTTGCTGCAGGTTATGCTGGAAGAGACTGCGTCTCACACATGGCTGCCCAGGAGACGGAGATTAAGAGCAGTGCCTCCATTATTCCTTGTTTCCTCTTTGTAGAGGTATTGCCTTATTCTGTATTCTACAATGTAACTACCATAAGAGCATTACTGCCTTATCTGTGTTCATTTTCTGCCCTCTCTTCATCTTTACTCTCGGCTCTCTGCTCTCCCCTCCCCTGCCATAGAGCTCGGACCATGCTGGTGGTGATGTAACTTATTGCCCATCAGAGTGTGAACAGTAGAGCCCAGTGAACATGGCTTGTCATGCCAGTTTGTGTGAATGTACTGTGGCACTGGATGGGTGTGATGGTTGCTTGTTGCAAGAAAAGAAATAATGTGAGAAAGAAGCAGTCATTTATGAAAAAAGGTATAAAACATTACCAACACAAGAGCAATATTTGCATCAATCTTGTGTCTAAATCTTATTTTGATTAATCCCACAAATTGGAAAATTCTACTTGGCAATGGCAATATTTTAGGATCATTATGTTTGCAGATAAATGTATCTCTGTAGAATTCAGAACATTTCTAATGAGGGATTATTCTTGAATTATTCTTGAATTAAAAATGATTGAAAACGAGATGCTGTAACAAACTAGCGCCTATACATTCTGACGTAGTTGAAAGATTTTGTTGCCCATACCAACCATTTAGCTTCCTTAAAGTAGTATTAAACCCTCATAGATTTTAAGTTTAATACACTGAACACATTAATATAGGCATTCCCAAGTACATTTTTAAAACTCTTACAACTTTGAGTCTACAACTTGCTTTGCTGCTGGTTCCTGCTCTCTCAGTGCTGTTTCCCTGAACATCCAGTTTCCATAGGAAAGCGTTACCAGTGGACAGGGCAGTGCTGAGTCAGTCTGTTAGCATGGAGAAGGTAGGAGAAGGAGTACAGGGATTCCTTACCATCCTGGGCTACAGGTGTTTCTATCGATGTACACAGTATAGGGAGATACAACTCTAATCCCTGCATGCAAAGATGGCTTCATAGGACGCTGAAAAAGAAAGAAGCCCCCCTGAAACAGCGAACATGGGGCAGCAGTCATGGCACCAGCCTAAACTGGAATATAGGAAAGGATTAAAGATAAAGAAGCTGCATACTCAGTAAGTGATTAAAGCGGAACTCCAGTCACAAAAAAAAAATAAAAGTCAGCAGCTACAAAAACTGTAGCAGCTGACTTTTAAAAAGCAGACCCTCACCTGTCCCTTGGTCACGGACTGTCCTCACCGCAGCCGGTTTCACCGGCTGTCTGCATTCTTTCCGTTTTTTCAAGTATCCTTGGCTCCGTTGAGGGACTTCACAGGTCCTCTGGGTTCTAAATGCTGCATAGAGCTCTCTACCACTTTCCTTTGTGAGTCCAGAGTAGGCCCTTGACACTGTAGACAGGGAGAGGGTTCAATGATGGTGGGCATTACTCTACCCAGAATAGAACAGCGCTGGTGACTGGATTAATCTGTGAGGGAGTAGTGTCAGAGATAGAGTGAGTATTGCAGACTGAGATACTTTTTTATTAACCACTTCCAGTCCGGACACTTTCACCCCCTTCCTGTCCAGGCCAATTTTCAGCTTTCAGTGCTATCACACTTTGAATGACAATTGCGCGGTCATGCAACACTATACCCATATGAATTTTTTAACATTTTTTTTAGACAGATAAAGCTTTATTTTGGTGGTATTTATTCACCACTGGGATTTTTATTTTTTTTGCTATGTAAATGAAAAATTCAAAATATTTTGAAAAAAAGTGTTTTTTTTATAAAATTTTGCAAATAAATAATATTTCATCATAAATCTTGGCCAAAATTTATTCTGTTATCTTTTTAGTAAAAAACAAATAACCCAAATTAGTTTATAACCAAAAATTATAATTAAAAAAAAAGTTTTACATTTTTATTTTATTTTTTTATATTATTATTTATGTTGTTTTTTTTTACATACTGTCACCCTAGCAGTACAGTGTCACCATGGTGACACTGTACTACTTGTGGGGGGTGATGAAGATTTTTTTTTTTTTTTTACACTCCTCGCTCTTACACCCATGAAGGCTGTAAAAGCAATCATTTCTCCTTCTCCCTGGCTGCATTCTTGCAGCCATTGAGAAATACTATGTGAGCTGTAATTGGTCACAGCTTGTCACATGGTACAAGGCTGTTGTGAATTGCCTTGTACCATGTGACCTCTGTGATCATTCACAGATTTCACACGTAGTAAGCAATGATGTCAGAAGTGACATCTTGCTTACTATTCTACTTGTGATTACTGATTGGCCAATCAGTGATCACATGATTGGGACCTCGCAGAGAGGTCCCGTCCGACGATTGGTGTTCCATTGTGTCCGGAGGACACAGCGGGCACAGGATTGCGGTGCTTCGCGCTCCCGGGGAGCATGCACAAGCAGGGGGAGGGGGGGCCGTTTATAAACGGCCACCCGACCCTGCACTGCCACCATCAGGCCGTTTATATACAACGGCCGGACAGGAGGTGGTTAAAAAAAAATAATCTGAGGACAGATATAGTTATTTTTTGCCCAAGCTAGACTTGGGCTGTAAAACGTCGACTGTGAAAATTAGTTGGGAGCTGATTGTTATACACAATAATACATTTTACCTTTAGCATTTTTCATACATCAGGCCTTAAAATGGAACTACACTGCACCTGAGCACCATGAACCAAAAACAGTGTTTAAATGATTGTTAATATTCAAAGCAAACCTCTCCATCCATCCGTGTCTTCTTGCTTTATTTTACAGAGAAATCACTTTGAAAAACACCTCCTAGCATTTCTGGCAGTGGCCATCTTGAGTAAGCATTTACTTCCTGGAATCCATCTGCCCTTATCTCATGCATGCAGGCAGGTGGGTGTGCTTAGCTAAGAAAACCCCTCCTCCTCTCTTGAAGGCACTTGGGATGTATGATGTAATTTGCCTAGGCATGAAAACCAGGAAATAGCTGAAGAAATGTAAACAATACGTTTAAAACAAGTAAATATGATATAATTTCCTATCTATTTACTTGCAGCATAAGAATTAAGAATAGTCAGTGTTCATTGAGAGAGTGAAGTGCCGCTTTAGGTCTGAGTTATGCTATCCAGGTAAATATTACAAGCTACTAGAAGGACAGTTCTAAGGTACTAGTAGAGCTTATTTGATGAAGACCTTTTGATGAAGAGTGAGACACAATCAGGATGGAGAGTGTGATGCAATGTGGGTGGAGATTGGGACCCAATATGAGTGGAGAGTGGATCCTGAAGTAGAGAGAGAGTGGGACCCCATGTAGTTGGATAGTGGGACATGATATGGGTGGAAAGTGGAACACAATGTGGATGAAGAGCAGGTCCTGATGTGGATGGAAAGAGTGACATGATCTGTATTGAGAATGGGACATGATGTGGATGCAGAGTGGAACATGATGTAGATGGAACTATATAAAGTGAGATTGAGTTGAGTGATCAAATTGCTGCCAACATCCCACATAAAGTTCATCTAAAAGACAAGGTGTCAATTTTTATTATTGAAATAAGACAGAAAAATTAAGGACCTCATTGTCTTTTGAGTAAAATAGCTTTGTTATTTTTTGAGTGGTAACATACACATGTAGTACAATATCATACAATGATATATATATACCCTATCATACAGAACTTCATCCAATCACTGCCTGCGATAAATGCTGAGATCAGCTTGGATAGATGCTTCAGATAAATCCCAACATGTTTCAGAAAATAATTTCCTTCTTCAGGGTACAAAGCATGGGTAAATGTATCTCTACAAGATACCTTTCCGTATTTGTGGAATAAATTTCTTTTCCTCCAGACGTAAAGAGTGCCCCCTTGTCCTCTGTGATGACCTCAGGGTGAATAGCTCTACACCGAGTTCCCTATATGAACCACTGATGTATTTATACATGTAGATCATATCCCCCCTTATGTATTATACATGGAGATCATATCCCCCCTTATGTATTATACATGGAGATCATATCCCCCCTTATGTATTATACATGGAGATCATATCCCCCCTTATGTATTTATACATGTAGATCATATCCCCCCTTATGTATTATACATGGAGATCATATCCCCCCTTATGTATTATACATGGAGATCATATCCCCCCTTATGTATTATACATGGTGATCATATCCCCCCTTATGTATTATACATGGAGATCATATCCCCCCTTATGTATTATACATGGAGATCATATCCCCCCTTATGTATTATACATGGAGATCATATCCCCCCTTATGTATTATACATGGAGATCATATCCCCCCTTATGTATTATACATGGAGATCATATCCCCCCTTATGTATTATACATGGTGATCATATCCCCCCCTTATGTATTATACATGGAGATCATATCCCCCCTTATGTATTATACATGGAGATCATATCCCCCCTTATGTATTATACATGGAGATCATATCCCCCTTATGTATTATACATGGAGATCATATCCCCCCTTATGTATTATACATGGAGATCATATCCCCCCTTATGTATTATACATGGAGATCATATCCCCCCCTTATGTATTATACATGGAGATCATATCCCCCCTTATGTATTATACATGGCGATCATATCCCCCTTATGTATTATACATGGAGATCATATCCCCCCTTATGTATTATACATGGAGATCATATCCCCCCTTATGTATTATACATGGTGATCATATCCCCCCTTATGTATTATACATGGAGATCATATCCCCCCCCCCTTATGTATTATACATGGAGATCATATCCCCCCTTATGTATTATAAATGGAGATCATATCCCCACTTATGTATTATACATGGAGATCATATCCCCCCTTATGTATTATACATGGAGATCATATCCCCCCCCCTTATGTATTATACATGGAGATCATATCCCCCCTTATGTATTATAAATGGAGATCATATCCCCCCTTATGTATTATACATGGAGATAATATCCCCCCTTATGTATTATACATGTTGATCATATCCCCCCTTATGTATTATACATGGAGATCATATCCCCCCTTATGTATTATACATGGTGATCATATCCCCCCCTTATGTATTATACATGGAGATCATATCCCCCCTTATGTATTATACATGGTGATCATATCCCCCCTTATGTATTATACATGGAGATCATATCCCCCCTTATGTATTATACATGGTGATCATATCCCCCCCTTATGTATTATACATAGAGATCATATCCCCCCTTAGTATTATACATGGAGATCATATCCCCCCTTATGTATTATACATGGAGATCATATCTCCCCCCTTATGTATTATACATGGAGATCATATCCCCCCTTATGTATTATAAATGGAGATCATATCCCCCCTTAAGTATTATACATGGAGATCATATCCCCCTTATGTATTATACATGGAGATCATATCCCCCCTTATGTATTATACATGGAGATCATATCCCCCCTTATGTATTCTACATGGAGATCATATCCCCCCTTATGTATTATACATGGAGATCATATCCCCCCTTATGTATTATACATGGTGATCATATCCCCCCTTATGTATTATAATAAATTCAGTTCCTCTAATCTTTCCTCATAGCTGAGCTCCTCCATGCCTCTTATCAGTTTAGTTGCCCTTCTCTGTACTTTCTCCAGTTCCCCAATGTTCTTTTTTGTGAATTGATGCCCAAAACTGAACTGCATATTCCAGATGAGGTGTTACTAATGATTTGTACCGGGGTAATATGATATCTCTCTCTCTCTGGAGTCTATACCTCTTTAATACAAGAGAGGATTTTGCTCGCTTTAGAACCCGCAGCTTGGCATTGCATGCCATTATTAAGCTTGTGATCTACCAGAACTTCTTCTCCACCATTGATCCCCCCAGTTGTACCCCCCCTAGTATGTATGATGCATGCATATTCTTAGCCCCCAAGTGCAGAACCTTACATTTATCAACATTAAACCTCATTTGCCACATAGGTGCCCAATTACACAGAGCATTGAGGTCAGCTTGTAAATTGGAGACATCCTGTAAGGAAGTTATTCCACTGCACAGCTTGGTGTCATCTTCAAAGACTGAAATGGGATTTTAATCCCAGAACCTATATAGTTTATAAGTATATTAAAAAGTAAGGGTCCCAACCAGGGGCGGACTGACAACTCATGGGGCCCCAGGGCAATAGGGGATCATGGGGCCCCTGTGTACTTGCCCACGCTCAAAGCACACCCAAAAAAGCCTATAAAAAGTTCCAGGGGCAGTTCATGGGGTCCTCTACTGACCCCGGGCTCTCGGGCAGTGCCCGAGTGCTCAAATGGTCAGTCCGCCCCTGGTCCCAACACTGAACCCTGGGGTACACCACTGACAACCCTATGAGTATGAATCATTAACCACTACTCTCTGAATATTATCTTTTAGCCAATTTTTGGGGGTTTGTCCTGCTATCTTTTGCAATTTTTCATTGCTTTTCAGTTTATCTTGTTTTTGCATATTCTGTTACATTCTTTGTAATGTTTAAAAAAGGCTCTTTTCTTATTATACATAGCTTTTTTAACTTTGGCCGTTCACATGCAGTCTTTTTGAAGACCTCCCATTTCTGTGTTGTGTTCATCAATGCCATTATTCCCTCCCAGTCTAAGTCTTGGAGAGCAGTTCTCAGCCTTGGAAAAATTAGCTCTCTTAAAGTTGAGCATTTTTATTTTTCCTGTATGTGCTTGCTGGTTACAGATAACAATAAGTGAAATCATGTTATGGTCACTGCTACCCAGATGTTCTTTTATATGGACATCCATAATAAGCTCTGCATGGTCTGAGATTACCAGGTTCAGCGGAGCATCATTCCTAGTTGGGGCCTTTATGAACTGCACCATAAAATTGTCCTGTAGTAGGTTTATACAATTTTGCGCTTTAACTGTTCCTGCAGTACCATTACTCCAGTCAATGTCTGGAATGTGTTTCATGATGAGGGCAGAGGGTGTTACATAATGTGGATGGAGAATGGAACTTGATACAGGTGGACAGTGTGACATGATATGGGCAGAAAATGTTGTATGATTTGAGTAGAAGGTGTTACATGGTGTGGGAAGAGAGTGTTACATGATGTAATGATGATGGAAAGTGAGTCATGATGCAGATGAAGAGTGGGGCATGATGTGCAGGAAGAGTAGGACATACTGTGAATGGAGAGGGTGGCATGATGTGAATGTACTTTGTGACATGATGTAGATGGAGAGTGGGGCATGCTGTGGATGGAAAAGGTGACATGATGTGGACAGTAAGTGTGACATGATGTAGAGTTGGGCTTCATTAGAGGGGAAAGTGGGACATGATGCAGATGGAGAGTGGGGCATGCTGTGGATGGAGAGGGTGACATGATGTGGATGGAGAGTGGGACACAATGTGGATGGAGAGTGGGACACAATGCAGATGAAGTGTGGGACATGATTTGGATGGAGAGGGTGACATGATGTGGATGGAGAGTGGGACACAATGAGGATGAAGTGTGGGACATGATTTTGATGGAGAGGGTGACATGATGTGGATGGAGAGAGGGACATAATGTGGATGGAGAGTGAGACACAATGTGAATGGAGAGTGAGACACAATACGGATGAAGTGTGGGACATGATTTGGATGGAGAGTGAGACACAATGCGGATGAAGTGTGGGACATGATTTGGATGGAGAGGGTGGCATGATGTGGATGGAGAGAGGGACATAATGTGGATGGAGAATGAGACACAATGTGGATGGAGAGTGAGACACAATGTGGATGGAGAGTGAGACACAATGTGGATGGAGAGGGAGACACAATGTGGATTGAGAGTGAGACACAATGCGGATGGAGAGTGAGACACAATGTGGATGGAGAGTGAGACATAATGGGGATGAAGTGTGGGACATGATTTGGATGGAGAGGGTGACATGATGTGGATGGAGAGTGGAACACAATGTGTATGGATAGTGGAACATGATGTGGATGAAGAATGGGACATGATGTGGATGGAGAGGGTGACATGATGTGGGTGGAGAGTATGAAATGATGTGTGGATAGAGGGAGTGGGAGATGACGTGCTGACTACTCCAAGATTCCATAGTCTCTCTCCAGCTTCCTCAGCCCTCTGACAGTTTGTTTCTGATTCTACCCTTTTTTATGTTATTTATCATTTTAAACTAACATCCGTCTTTTAATTCACTTTATTTCCACTTCATCCCCCAGTTCAGTTGTGTGATCCTCTTCTCCGGGCTCTCACTCGTTAACCCTACCTTTGCAGTCTACTACCTCCCTGGTCTCCCATGTAATGTTCTTGTTTCCCTCATGCCCTGTGCGTTACTTTATCACCTCTTTCCATACCTTGTCATTCTTTGTCACATCTGCAGCCTCTGTCTTCCACCTTGCAAGTTACTCTGTCCATAGGATTTCCTTAATTTTATAATGAGTTTGGATCTTTCTCATCTTCTTTCTTACATCTCTTTTTTCCATTTTTTCAGACAGTGCTAGAATAGAGTGAAATAAGCTCTATTTAAGTTTTTATAAATCTTCCCTTTGTATCTGCTTGGCTTGGCTCTTCCTGCCTTGCCTCTCTTGCTGCATTTTGCGAATATCAGTGTATTTAATTCTGTTTCTTTTTCTGTCTTCAACCCTTCTGCATGTCTGATTTTGGTCCTTGATTTGTTTCTTGATGTAATCTTGTCATTTTATGTCTTGCTCACTGTTTCACTGACTCTTCTCTCTGTTCTTTTTTCTTTGGTTGTCCTTTCGAAGGTCTCTTTAGATCTGAATGGTCACTTTTTCGTCTTGTTGACTGTTCTCTGTCTTTTTCTTCTGTCCTATTTGCCTTCCTTTGTGTTGCCTCTGTACCTCTTTCTGACTCTTCTCTTTCTTTCTCTGACCTTTCTGTATCCATGTTCCTCTGTTCCATTAGTCTGTATTTGTGCTTCTCCTAACCCTTCTCTATCCATTAGACTGTATTTTTGCATATCGGTTCCCTAACTCTTCTGTCTCATTCTCTGTCCCTTCTGTATCCATATTCCTCTGTCCATCTGTCTCCTAACTCTTTTGTCTTTTTCTCTGACCCTTCTGAATCCATGTTCCTTTGTCTGTCTGTCTCCTAATTCTTCTGTCTCCTTCTCTGACCCTTTCGTATCCTTTAGTCTGTATTTATGCTTATCTATCTTACTCTTCTGTCTCTTTATATGGTTTCAATTGTGTCTTCTGTGTGCTGTGATCTTTGTTTGCCTCATCTGTCTCTTACATTTATGTTGTTTGCCCCGCCTGTCCTCTTTTTGTCTCTGTATCTGTTTTTTCTTTAATTCTTTTCCAAGTTTACTCTTCACTTTTGTTGTCCACTTTTCATACCCTGCCTTCCAATCCTTTTAATTTTTCATTCCCCTGTGCTGCTTTTTTTATTCTTGGATCTACCTACTTTGTAACTCCGCATTGTTCCTCCTCTGGTAATTGCCTCTGTTATCAGTTTGAGAAGATGCTCTATTTTCAGCTTGTCCTGATGGCCGGAACTGTTATCCTCTCGTACCACTTTGAATACACGGACACCTTTCCTGTACACTCCCAGGGTTTCTTCTGCTACGACAGCACCTTGTCCAAGCCATACCCGGGTCCTGAGAGCACCAGCCGGGCCCCGCCACGTCTGCTGTACCCTCTGATCACCGTACTGCCTGTCCTGACGGTAAATATAACACCAGCTTTGCAGTGAGTCTGAGGACTGTATATTCTCCATGGCTGAGTACTGTGTGCGAGACATACACTCACTGATGTGATCCATCATGACAGTTTGACAGTGGGAGCTGCCCCCTCCTTACACACAGGACTGGGCAGTAATACTCCACCACCATGCTTGTCTATGCCTAGGGCATCCACAGTTCATTTCACCTATTCTTTGATGTCTGTGTGTATTAGTTGATGTCATTTCTTTTATCCAGGTGTCTTTTGTAAGTTTCCCTTCTGTTATTGTGGCATCCTTCAATGGTTCTACACTAGGCAGCAACTGCTTTGAATTAGCATATGTGTCAGTAGCAGCTGCTGTTAAAAAAGAAATGGTCTTTATAAAGTAGATATAACCCAAATTCTCAAAATATGCACAAAAAGAGAAATGTAGAGGACAAAGGTCTAGTTTTCATTAATGCCTGTTGTCTCCTTGCAGCTGATCTTTCCCCGTTACCCTTACCATGCCTTGTTTTGCAATATCTCTCTGTGTGGAGGTGGCCATCTTGGTGGAAGCAAGGCTTTGCTTCCTCATGTCAGAGCCTCCGGCAAGGAGAACAGGGGGAAGCACAGGAGTGACATCAACAAATCTCACACCAAATCTCCTTAGACTAACAGAAGCAGCAGTGCCTTAGATCTCACACTGCAGATATACAGCTATGAGACTGTAAGCACAGGACTGCCTAGGCACACTCACCTCTTTCTGACTCTTCTCTTTCTTTCTCTGACCTTTCTGTATCCATGTTCCTCTGTTCCATTAGTCTGTATTTGTGCTTCTCCTAACCCTTCTCTATCCATTAGACTGTATTTTTGCATATTGGTTTCCTAACTCACCAGAAAGCGTACTTCTATTTTTTCTGGATAAAAAGTACATTTTTCAAGGTACTACTTAGGCACAATTAACCTAATCCAAAGCAAGTCTTCACTATTTTGAGTTTGTTTTCACGCTAAAATGTACAGTATATGTGGTTTGAAACCTTGTTAAAACTAAAATCTAAAGCTCTCATTGTGCCATGTTCCGGCACTTCTTTTTCTGGGGTAACAACTTACTCACAATGATGTTCCTGAATTGTCACCCTGTCACATACTATCAGCTGTAAGGGCTGGAGGAGATCAGCAGCACTGACAAGCAAAGTAAAGGAGAAAGCTTCACTTTGTAAAAAGTAAAAACATGTTTATAATACTTTATGCTTTGGCAAACTTAAAGTATAACTAAAGGCAAAACCTTGTTTTTTGTTTTAGATTGATTGGAGAAGGGTTAGAAGGCCTGTCAGATTTATAATGCTGTTTGTGCCCCTTATAGAGAGACCCACTCTCTCTTTCTGTCCTGTTTACCTAAGAATGAAAGTGAAAGCAAAACCCAAATTTGTGGTTATCACCAGAACATCTTCCAATGGGGACACTAGTTCTGGTGACAGCCAAGGTTTCCCTCACGTTGGTGGGATTTCCTCTATCTTTCTGTTTTGGTTATAGGACAGGAAATGAAAGGAAATCTCCCCAGTGGGACACAGATGGCAAAAAATGTAACAGGGTTATAACTACCTTACTCAATACAAAATGAAGAAAAGTTTTGCCTTTGTTCTACTGTAATATAATGTACCTAATAACAACTTAAAGTCCATAAACCATAGACATCAGGATCACATTACAGTTTTTCTCTTGAAAAGCTCATCGTGTTTCAGCTGTCAGTTTGTAAAACATTTTGGTGCAACCTACGAACAGGTAATGTACACTAGTGATGATCATCTAACGCAGCGGTTCTCAACCTGTGGGTCGCGACCCCTTTGGGGGTCGATCAACCCTTTCACAGGGGGCGCCTAAGACCATCGGAAAACACATATTTCCGATGGTCTTAGGAACCGAGACACCGCTCCTCTATCCGTCTCCAGGCGGGTCCGCCCACATGCAGATAGACTCTATGAGGTAGTGGTGAGGGCGGCCGGAGGGGCTCGGCAGGGTGTCCCGCACTCCCGGCTTTCTGCAAGCCTCTCACGCTGAACTAACACCAGCACACTGACTGGCCCGCTCCCTCTTCCCTGTGCGTTATGAGCGGCCGGCCAGGCTGGAGGCTCCTCCCCTGCAAGGGGCAGGTCGGAGGTGCCCCACTGCCACCCATTGGCTGCCCTTGCACCTGCTGCATGTTTCCCCGGGCGGGCAGCTGCTCACAACAGCTGGATAGATGTTAGCCGGGCCCCCCTTTGTCTCCGGGGAAGGGGGGATCTGGTTACCCGCAGAGCGTGTGCCCTACAGCCGCTCACGTCCCACGGAGGCTTCTCCTCACAGCACTTGTACGAGGGCTGGCACCGGGGCACACGGCCCGCTAGAAGGAAGTACACAGCGACCAGCAATCCCAAACTTTCCGGGGTCATAAAAGGAGCCTCAGGACAGATGACTTGGTGTGGGAGAGGGCTGATATCCCTGGGGGGGAGGGGGGGGAATACTGGCCATACACGCTTCAATTTTACTATCAGATCCAATTGGCAATCAGATTAACTTCCGTTCCCATCAAATTCCTTAAGTCGATTGACCAGGGCGCAAAATGATCGACCAGTTTGCATCGATTGGCCGCACTGAGATGCTTTTTCCATCAATTGTACCATATTTCCATCAATTTATGAGAATGTATGGTGAGAACAGAGATGTGGTCGATAATCTCAGATTGTATCTTCCAAATATTGATCGAAATCCACTTCTCCGTCCGTGGCTGATCAGTTGATCGTGTTATTTGTAGTGGTGCACCGAAATGAAAATTCTGGTGCCAAAAAAAAAACGCTTTCTGATAATCAGATCGTTAGTATTCCGCTGTCGAGGGCTGGTCATGACAGTTCATGCGAAAATATCCAAAGGGACAGGCACAAAAATGTTCTTGTACAGTTACAGAAGGAACTATTGAAAATACATCCTGCATATCAGATATTTACATTATGATTCATAATAGTAGCAAAATTATAGTTATGAAGTAGTAACGAAAATAATTTTATGGTTGGGGGTCACCACAACATGAGGAACTGTATGAAAGGGTCGCGGCATTAGGAAGGTTGAGAACCACTGATCTAGTGGCTGATGTGCACTTCTAGATCAATGTTATCTCACTAGAGCTTGTGCACATGAAACCTCCTGAAACCTGCAAGGGGGGACCCAAGGCTTCAACTGCCTAGGGGCCTCCATAAAGTCAGGGCCTGGACTGAGCGAAGCTAAAGGGAGGGCCAGCATGACTGGGGCTTGCAGACGAGGCTGAGATGGGATCCGGATGAGGAGTATAGGAGATGGGGGATGGTTACTTACCGGATTGGAGCAATCGGGCTGGAGGGTGGTCTTGCTAGGATGAGGAGTGGGGTTGTGATTTGTCGGGGGTAAGTCGGAGCTTGTGGCAGCACAGGTGAGGTTTAATCCAGCACTGCCTGCAGCCCCTGGGACTTGATGGCAGCCCTTGGACAATAGCAGCAGGTATTAGGAGCAATTATTTGTGATCTCTATCAGAGATCACATGTACTATGTCCTGGATGGCTTGATGAATGACATTCAAAAGTACTTTAAAAACATTTGCTTTTGCCATTTGATTTTGGACTGAATGAACTGTCTCGAATGAAAACCACATTCACTGCTAGATATTCTGTTTGAGAAAAATGTTCCTTCCTTTCGCCACTGCATTTGAAAAAGAACGTTAGTTTGACCCAACTAATGATTACAAATTGGATAGACTGTTCTTGAAACAAAAATTTTCAAACAAAATTGCATGCCCAACTTGTCTCTGAATGTTTCTCTGAAGTGTTGTATATCTCCAGTCTTTAACCACGATGTTTGCATGTCTACAGTCTTTGACCATCTCCCGTACTGAAGTAAGTCTGCTTTCTTTTGCAGACTTCTATAGCATTACATATATGGAATATTATGTGGTGATGTCAGGGACCTAAGTTGTACCACATAAGTTGACCACCACTGCAGTAGATGCAAGACAGAACAGCTACTGCAATGGGTTTTTTTTGTTTTTTTGGGGGTTTTTTGTTGCCTAAATACCTAATTGTAGATATAAAATATCAGGCACACAGGGAGGGCATAGTTTTCAATATGTTAGCTTTTCCTTGTGTAAAGAACAACCATTGTGCAGCACTGCAAAGCAGCTTGCAGAACCTAGTGAACAAATATGACTTTTCCTACATTTATATGTATGACCGCAGCGGACCAATCAGGACTGTCACACGGGGAGTCCAAAGCCCTGTGTAAACTAGTGACTTGTAGCTTACACAAGGCTTGCCTTTTCCTCCCAGTGGCTGAACAGAGCAGTGGGGAAGCATCAAACATGAGGAATATATTTCTCTTGGCAAACTAGGAGTGTGCATGGATATAGGGGACTATTCACTCTGCTTGAATCAGACAAAGTAGAGTGTCCTTATTGTATCGCAGCAAGGTCTGTCCTCCAAAACCAGGTAAACCCCCAATCAAATGTCTCCCTTTACTGTGTAAGTGACAGGTACTGTTGATGGAGCAGAATACCCTTGTTTTGTCCACAGATCTTGCTGGGAGAGGTATCTGCTGTCTTCATCAACCCACGATGGAGGACCAAGGAAAAGATCATCTCGTGTGGTGACTGCTGCTTTTTCAACCCTCTGCTGCGTCGTGTAGTCAGGATTCTGGGTGAGCGAGGAGTGAATTCTGCTGGAGATACAGTATTTGTGTGTTTTGTCTCTGGTTTGTTGGGCTGACTGGGGCTTTCTTGCAGGTTGAAGTATGCACATAGATGGTTTTATACATAAACATTGGCACAAAAACCAAAAATAAGTCTGAACATAGTGTACAAGCAATACAAGCGACCAGTGTCTGTGTAAATTAGACCAAGTGGAGGTGCAGTATGACATTATTATCTCACAAAGACATTTTACAGGGTAGAACATCCTTTTCAATCTTTTTGACACAGAAGAACCATTTAAAGGACCTTCAGGTCTCAGGGAAACCACTCAGGGCTGTGGGTAAAGGGGTACCACCAGTTCTCCTGTATGAGGCCCAGGCCAGCAGGGGGCCCAGGCAGCTGGGTGAATTGTATGTGGGCAGGCAGGGTGATTGGCACAGTGGGGTGTGTGTAGGGGGGGGGCAATTGCTGGAACTGTTCCCCTGTATGGCTCCCTCTGCAACAGCTAAAAACTGTCTTCTTTTCCTCTCCCTCCCACTGGTTTTCAACTGCTGCAGAGAGAGCCAAATAGGGGATCGATACCAGTAATTTCCCTTCCACTGCACCCATCACCCTCCCTGTGCACCATACATTTCCCCCTGCTGCCTAGGCCCCCCGTGTGTCCTCACCCCTCAGTGCTGCCAGCTTCCCTCCTCTCCTTAACACCAGCAGCTACAATCACACAATAGAATCCCTCAGGATGGAGAGTGGGGGAAGGGTCCAGTAAAGATGTCACATTTACCAGCCTCTTCCTTTTCTAAATGATCACAATGAGTGATTGGTACCAATCTCTCACTGTGTTGATTCATAACTTAAGCATAGTAAACTTTGTTTTTTTTGGGGGACCTGTCAGGTTGGCTGTATGGAGCCCCATGGTTTCTAACAGTAGTCCTGAACCCTCTAATAATCATTATATTATAAATATATACTGTATATCTACAGCTCACAAGACATTAGCTTGAACAGTAAATTGTGGACATAAAATAAATAAAAGAATACAGAATGTGGCATTCTTCATGCACGTGAGCGCCCGGGGCTGCTCTATACAACACTCCTATTTTCAGTAATAATAATTAAATGAAACATGAAACAATGAAAAAAAAGACAGACAGTGAAAATTGTAGTGCTGTTTCAAATTGGTGTTCAGTTGAAAAGTGGCCTCTTACATTGGTGGTCTGTGGGAACAATGCTCCTTACATTGGTAGTCAGTAGAAAGAATGCCCCTTACATTGATGGTTTGTAGGAAGAATGTCCCTTAAATCGGTAGTCAGTGGGAAGAATGCTTCTTCCATTAGTGATCAGTGGGAAGAATGCTCATTGCAATGGCAATCAGTCGGAAAAATGCTCCTTACATTGGTGGTCTGTGGAAAGATTGTGTCTTACATTGGTGGGCAGAAGGAAGAATACTCCATACATTGGTGGTCAGAATTCCCCTTATATGGGTAGTGAGTTGGAAGAGTACCCCCTGCGTTGCTAGTCAGAAAGAAGATGTCTTCATACATGGGTGGTCAGTGGGAAGAATTCCCTTTACATTGCTGATCAGATTGAAAGTTTCTCCATACACTGGTGGTCATTGGGAAGAATGTTTATTGCATTGGTGGTTAGCGTGAAGAATATCCCTTAAATTAGTGGTCAGTGGGAGAAGGAGGAGGACACACTGAAGGAACTCTCTCTGAGAACCAGCATTTTCAATCCTGGGCTTTGCCTGCTAGCTTGGCCCAGGAACCATGTCTGATCCAGGGGTTGGCCCTGGGAGGGATCCCCCTGATGACACAGGGCCTAGTGAGGAGGAGGAGGTGGAGGACCTGACTGTGGGTCCAGGCCCTGGTGAGGATGTGGATGTGTACAGACAGAGGATTATTGATCGTTTTATGGCGATTGGAAGAGCTGAGGAAAAACCTAACGTTTTGAAGGCTGAGCATAAATCCTTCAGAGCCAAATACTGCCAGAAATGCCATGAAGCAAGAGCTATAGCAGATGGAGGAAAAGGTGAAGAAAAAATCTTTATTGTTGGAAAAGGTGAAAACCAGAAGTGGAGCTTTTGCAGAGAAGTTTAATATTGAAAAGAGATTTGCCAGCCAGACATCAGCAAGTCCTGTGGATCAGCAGCCTCGGGTAATGGATCCAGCAGATGGAGTCACCCCTGAGAGCAGACAGGTTTGTCAGCAGTCCCTGAGGATGGACAGAGGAGGTACAGTTTAAGAAACAACTACCCCAATCATCTTGATGGCTGTTCCCGCTCCGTTAAAGGTGGCGACCATAAATATCACCAGCATTAAATCTGCAAGAGCTCGTGATACGGCCTTATGTTTGTTCAGTGAGTTTGATGCTGAGATTTTATTTTTGCAAGAGACCTGGCTCAATACATTGGCTGATGTGTATCTAGCAAAAAGGGAGTGGAGATGTGGTCCCTCCTTTTGGTCTCTTTTGGCTGAGCCTTGCAGCGGAGTTGCGGTGCTTTTTAAAACCAATATGGTAATGTGCCGGCGGGTAATTGAGGTAGAAATGGGGAGATGCATGGTCTTAGACAGCTCTGTTAGGGGGCAGGACCTACGCCTGATCAATATCTATGGACCTCAGTCAAAATGGGACAGGAAATGCCTCCTCACAAAGATCAAGCCCTTCCTTTTTACGTCTCATCAGTTTGTCTTTGGAGGTGACTTTAACACCATAATTAGGCCTGAAGACAGAAGAGGCTCCATAGACAGGCTGGGTTATAATAGCTTTTTTCTTTGAGATATGGTTAGACAGGCAGGCCTGGTAGATGTGCACATTAAGCACTGTCCAGGCAGCACGGGTTTCACATTTCAGAGAGGGAATAGTCAGAGCAGGATGGACAGGTTTTTTTTAAAGGAGAAATCTGCCTTCTCGGCTCCTGAGTTGAGGGCGGTGAAGTTCTCTGACCACTGTATGCTGTCTGACTCTGAATGTCTCGGACACTCCACCCAGGGGAAGGGGTGTCTGAAAACTCAATTCGGCTCTCCTGGAAGATGAAGAGTTAAGACAGTCCTTTGAGGATTTTTTTCAGGCACAGGTTTCTATTCTGGACTTTTGCAGCAGTAGGTCATAGTGGTGGGAGCTTGTGAAACAAAGGGTGATTGGACTTTTCAAGGCCATAAGTAAGAAGAAGCAGCTTGGTATCTATATTGCCTATCAGCATTTGCGGAGGAAGCTTGATCATCTTGTCTCGTTTGGAAGAGATCCAGGGGAGATCTCTGAAGTGAAGCTTCTTCTTAGAAAGTGTCAATATAATTGGCATGCCTCCTTGGTTCTGGTGAGGGATTATGGGAAATATCACTCGCCTGATCCTCACCAGAACTGTAAGCAAGGCATAGCAGTGAAGATGGTCATTGGCCTGAAAGACAGTACAGGTTCCCTGGTGAAGTCCAGATCAGGGATCTTGGAGATCTTTGGGCCATATTATGCAGACCTCCTGGGAAGAAAGGACCTTAGCGGGGACAGGATGGAAAGCTTTCTGGATTTTACTCCAGGACTGGGAAATGGTACATTGCTGTTGATGAATTTGACAGAACCAATTTCAGCGGATGAGGTAGTTCATGCTTTAGACAAGCTGGCTGCGAAAAAATCGCCTGGGCCAGATGGATTGACAGCTGAATTTTACAAGTGTATTAAGTCCATCCTGGCTCCCTTTTCAGCGGGGGGTTTTAACAGCTGTCCAGAAGAGGGTTCGCTCCCTCCTTCCATGAGGCTATCCGCTGTGATCCTTCTGTCAAAAGGTAAAGGCCCCTCAAAGATTGAAAACTGGCACCCCATCAGTGATAGAAAGATTTTGGCGAAGATTCTTTTTTTGCACTTGTCAGTAGCAGGCGATTTGTTGTCCAGCCATCAGCACTGTTCGGTCCAAGGTAGAAGTACCTTTTCAGAAGTTTTGGCTATCCGGGAGGCTTTGGAGCGATGAAGGGCTGTTGAATGGAGAAAGTACTTGCTGGCATTAGATCAGGAAAAAGCTTTTGACTGAGTGTACCATGAGTATCTGTGGTTGCTACTTGGTAGATACGGCCTGCAGTGGAGGTTTATAGACTGGCTGAAAACATTATATAGAGGGGCTGAGAACTTCCCACTTGTTAATGGTTGGGTTGGACGGCCTTCTGAGGTTGACTCTGGTGTGCCTTTGAGTCCCCTGCTATATGCTTTTGCAATTGACCCCTTTGTAAGAAGGCTAGAGGGTGCATCATTGTGTGGGGTGTTTTTGGCTTTGCTGGTGTGATAGAGCAGTACACAGTGGCTTATGGTTCTAAAGTCAACCATGAAAAGAGTGAAATTTTCTGGATGGGTGAGGAAGGTAAAAGCTTCAAACATCCAGATGCCTTCCTGAAGCCCCAGCAGGAAATTAAAGTGTTGGACATCAAATTTGGTACTGGTGACTATAGTCATTGAAATTGGGAAAGCAGGTTGGTGGATGCCAATGCCAAAGTAGCAAGCTGGAAGAAAAGGAGGCTTTCTTTGACGGAGAGGGTTGACTTGATCAAAACTTACCTGATCCTGATCTTTTTCTATGTCAGCTTCGTCTGTGTCTTGCCGGAATCTCTCTATGCAAGGGTCTACAGCTGTTTTTCCAACTGTTATGGGGAAATAGGCTGAACCTGATCAAATGCAATGTAACTTACCTGTCCAGGTGGGAGGGTGGCCTAGAAATGGTCAACCCAATAGTTTTCTTTTCTCTGCTCTTTTAAAGTATAATCTTGGTAATATGTTAGCAGAGACCCGCTGGAATGGGTGGGTATTCTTCAATGCTGGTTTAAGCCTTTTGTGCATTGCTGGAAAGATGGCGGGCCAGTGAAGAGTCTGAGAGTCCGACATGGCAAGCTTCCGGCTTATATTGCCCCATGCCTGAAAATACTTCAAGTGGCAGGTTACGGTGGAAGATATCAGGTCCCTTCCCAGGAAGCTTCTGGAGGAGAGGATTTTGGGTTCTGCTTTCAGTGTCTGGCATTAAGAGATTGCCCATGCTCTGTAATGAGGGAGGGGTTGCGTTAAATTAATTTGGAGAGAATCCCTTTAAAGTGTATGGATCAAGCCTGGCTCGCTTTCCATGGAAGGATGCATGTGAGAGGGAACCTGAAGCATCTCCCTGTGAATGATCTGGATTGTCCTAGAGTGGAGTGTTTTGGTAAAGTGGAGTCTATGGACCACTTTTTGCTACAGTGTCCCTTTAACATAGAGGTATATAAAAGGGTGGGGAGGGTGCTAGGCATCCCCTTTCTCTATTGCATGAGTTATGCAGAGTGGGTGTATTGGGTATTCCTGAGTTGCTGGGATTTTGATTTAGATACACTTTTTCTAGTATAATTCTTCTTTTACTTTTTAAATATCACATTTTATATAATAAAGTGTTTTTGTGATATATATAGTAAGAGACAATCTGTCACACAGAGGGTTCAACTTTCATTTCTCTGTGGTTTACTTAAATAATAATAATAATAATAAAATAGATTAAATACAAATTAAAAAAGGAAATTAAATATCTGTGTGCCTAATCCCAAATTTGTCTTCTCTTTTCTCCCTAGGACTCTTTTCTTTTGGCCTGTTCTGCACAGTAATCTTTGCTGGAGCGGTTCAGACGGTCACCGGTAACCAGGCGCCTCACTTCTTGTCTGTGTGTCGCCCCAATTACACGGCTCTGGGCTGTATGTCTCACTTACAGTATGTGTCCTCGCCATATGCCTGCACTGGTGACCCTGAGCTCATCACTGAGGCTCGCAAAGCTTTCCCCTCCAAGCCAGCGGCTCTAGGAGCATACGCGGCAGTTTACACCACGGTACGTCCCCAATATGAAACCGTCTATAGAACTGTTTGTGTTCCCATAAAAACCAATCAGGTTCCAGCTGTAATTTTACTAGACAAATAAAAAAATGAAAGCCATTGTTGTAATAGGTGATTCAGAAAGTTATTCTAGCGTTATCACTCACCCGCTATAAATCCGCCTTCCACACATACGCACCTCCTCCCTCCATGGTGCCAAACAAACCTACTTTCTTTCCCTTATCAATACCCTCTCCTCTAATCCTCGCCGGCTCTTCTCAAACTTCAACTCTCTACTCTCTCCCCGCCCCCACCTCCACCCAGCACCTCACTCACCACCATTGAGATTGCCAATCACTTCAAAAACAAGATTGACACATTTCGCAGGGACATCACCGCTGCCCAGACCTCCTCCCCACCTATCACCTCTCATGTGGTAACCCCCTCAACACCCCTCTCCCCTGGCATCACCACTGTTCAGACCTCCACCCCACCTAACATCCCGCACACTGAAGCCCCCTCCACACTCAACTCCTTCGACCTTACTACCACCGAGGAGGTCACTAAGGTCTTCTCCGAAGCCCACCTCACCACCTGCCCCCTCGACCCTGTCCCCTCACAACTCCTACGACCTCCCTTCTCCTCCATCCTTCGCTCCCTCACCCACATCTTTAATCTCTCCCTCTCTTCTGGCGCATTCCCCTCCCCCCTAAAGCACGCGCACATCACGCCCATACTCAAAAAGCCCTCCCTGGACCCCACTTACCTGAACAACCTTAGACCCATCTCCCTGCTGCCATTTCCATACAAACTCCTTGAGCGCTAAGTCTACAATCGCCTAAGCTCCCACCTCAACGACAACAACCTCCTTGACCCCCTACAGTCCGGCTTCCGTCCCCTACACTTCACCGAAACTGCTTTACTTAAACTCACCAACGACCTGCTAACCACCAAAGCTAATGGCCACTATTCAGTGCTCCTACTCCTCGACCTCTCCGCGGCTTTTGACACAGTCGACCACCCCCTCCTCCTCAAACAACTACACTCCCTTGGCCTCAGAGACTTTGCTCTCTCCTGGCTCTCGTCCTACCTATCACAACGCTCCTTCAGCGTCACTTATAACGCTACCACCTCCCCCTCACTCCCCCTCTCTGTCGGGGTCCCTCAAGGCTCTGTCCTCGGGCTCTTTCTCTTCTCCATCTACACCTCCTCCCTTGGCCAACTGATGCACTCTCACGGCTTCAACTACCACCTCTATGCCGACGACACGCAAATCTATCTCTCGACCCCTCGCCTCATCCCCTCAGTCTCCGCCGGAATCACTAGCCTGCTGAACGACATAGACTGGATGTCACTCCACTTCCTTAAACTGAACCTCTCCAAAACCAAGCTCCTAGTCTTCCCCCCAGCCCGCGCACCCCCCCCCCCACTGACTTCTCCATTACGTCCAACAATGCCACCATCAGGCCCACCCCGCAAGCCAGAGTACTTGGTGTCATTCTTGACTCCAATCTATCCTTCCTACCCCAAGTCCAATCGCTAACAAAATCGTGCAGACTCCACCTCCGCAACATCGCCAAAATACGCCCATTCCTAACCCCAGAAACCACTAAACAACTCATCCACTCCCTCATCATATCACGACTCGATTACTGCAACTCCCTCCTCACTGGCTTCCCTCACTGCAGACTATCCCCGCTTCAATCGATCCTGAATACGGCAGCCAGACTCATCCACCTTACCAACCGCTCCGTTTCCGCCACCCCCCTCTGCCAATCCCTCCACTGGTTTCCGATTGCCCAACGGATCAAATTCAAAATGCTTACACTGACGTACAAAGCTGTCTATAATACTGCCCCAAACTACATCACCGACCTAATATTCAAATTCCACCCTAAACGCACTCTCCGCTCCTCACAAGACCTCCTTCTCTCTAGTTCCCTGGTCTCCTCCTCCTATGCCCGCCTCCAGGACTTCTCCAGGGCATCGCCCATCCTCTGGAACTCCCTACCCCAATCCATCAGACTATCACCTACTCTCCTCTCCTTTAGGCGCACCCTGAAAACCCACCTCTTCAGGGAAGCCTACCCCGCCCCCTGCTAATTGCCGATCTCCTCCACTCTTCCTACCACTCCATCCCCCACAGCTTTTCCTCCTGTACCACTATCCCTTCCCTCCTAGATTGTAAGCTCCAAGGAGCAGGGCCCTCAATCCCCTCGTGTATCGCATTGTATTGTTATTGTACTGTCTCATATATTGTCCCCCATTGTAATGTACAGCGCTGAGCGAACTATTGGCGCTTTATAAATACTGTATAATAATAATAATAATAATTCTTTAAAAGTCCATTTACATTTTTTCAGTGCATCACCATGTTAACATGTAGTACAAAGATATAATATAAAGTGCAGCGCTTAAATATAAATGTGACACAAGATAAAATATTCATAAAAAAGTCCCAATAAAGGTGACCTAGGGTAACAGTGCACACTGACCAGAAGTGCACATAATTAGTGCAATGTAGAAAAGATGGAGTTCAGAAAGCCGTCCTCAGCATGAAGAGGGTAGATGTATTCCCCTGATTAATGAAGGTCCACACGATGAGTACAGTACTCAGAATAAATCCACTGGATGGCAGAAAAAGGAATCACGGCTCCACCAAAGAAAAGCACCACTCCTCCACTGCACATCAACGATATCTAGAAAAAATGCTCCCCACAAGGGATCAAGAAAAAATGCCCATAGTGAAGTACTGTAAAACTAATTTATTGGGATAAAGCAGGATGCATCCAGTAAAATGGCATAAGAAAGGCTAGCACACAGACAGCTAGCACATGTAAAACGGACAGGACTAACCGTCCTGTCAGATGTAGTGGCCGCCGGAGCTCCACAATGCTCCAACGGCCTACGCACGCCGGGGCTCCACAATGCTCCGACGGCCTACGCACGCCTTGACGTCACGCCGTCGGAGCATTGTGGAGCTCCGGCGGCCACTACATCTGACAGGACGGTTAGTCCTGTCCGTTTTACATGTGCTAGCTGTCTGTGTGCTAGCCTTTCTTATGCCATTTTACTGGATGCATCCTGCTTTATCCCAATAAATTAGTTTTACAGTACTTCACTATGGGCATTTTTTCTTGATCCCTTGTGGGGAGCATTTTTTCTATATATCGTTGATGTGCAGTGGAGGAGTGGTGCTTTTCTTTGGTGGAGCCGTGATTCCTTTTTCTGCCATCCAGTGGATTTATTCTGAGTACTATACTCATCGTGTGGACCTTCATTAATCAGGGGAATACATCTACCCTCTTCATGCTGAGGACGGCTTTCTGAACTCCATCTTTTCTACATTGCACTAATTATGTGCACTTCTGGTCAGTGTGCACTGTTACCCTAGGTCACCTTTATTGGGACTTTTTTTATGAATATTTTATCTTGTGTCACATTTATATTTAAGCGCTGCACTTTATATTATATTTTCATGTGAGGATTTTTTTGGTTATCCTGTGTGTTTCAGCTGCTTGTCTATCTAAAAAGCGCTCACTTTTTTGCTCTCTGTTCTATATGTAGTACAAAGAGGCAGCCTATTAAAAATAATCGTCTGCTAATGCACCAAAACATCCTAAATATTGGACACGTCACAAATCTTGTAGCGCAATGCACTGTGCTGTGTTCTGACCTGCTGCCACACATGAGCATTGCCTTAGTGCATTGGGGTGTCACTCAAAATGAGTAACGCTGCAATGCTTGTAACATATGTTGCTGCATGTTGTAGTAATGTGTTACCACATCACAGAAGCATCATACCACATAAGCATTATACCACAAGCACAGTGTGTTCTATGGTACGTGGTATGAGTATCAACACAAATTTAAAGGGCCAGTCCACTATTAATAATTTCAAGTGCATGCTATCCAGTTAAATCACCCAGCAGCTTCTGTGAGCAGATTTTTGTTTCTAGACTTTCATTCCAAGGTGACAGATCTGAAGTGTCACTCTCACTCTGAGATTTCCTTTATTTTACATAGGAAACAGTGCACTGAAATGAAACTTCTTGCTTGTCTTATTGGTAGCCATTTGCAGACCTTGCTGGAAGTTGCTGCTAAGTGCCGTTAAAGGTGTAAAAAGCCAGTAGGAGATAAAGCTGACCAGTAGTGGAGTATCAGGACAAAGTGGAGCAGGACCCTGCCTTGGGAGCGTGAGATGGCTTCCTATACTCCTTTATGGTCTTTCTGTAGGGTCATGTCAATGCAAAATATGCAGAGGGAATGAGTTTGATCTTTTATACTGTAATTATTATTATTATTATTATTATACAGGATTTATATAGCACCAACAGTTTGCTCAGTGCTTTACAATATAACGGGAGACAATACAGTTCAATACAAGAGGGATAGGAGGGCCTGATCCTGGGAGCTTACAATCTAAGAGACTGTATGTCTCTTAGACTGTAAGGTTGTAACAACTGTAATAAAAAAAACAGTCGTTTGAAGACAGGATAGTAAGTCCCAGGGGTGGACTGACCATTTGGAAACTCGGGCACTGCCCGAGGGCCTGGGCTCAGTAGGGGGCCCCATGAGATGCCCCTGGTACCTTTTTCATAGGCTTTTTGGAGTTTGGGCAAGGACACAGGGGCCCCATGATCCCCTATTGCCCAGGGGCCCCATGAGTTGTCAGTCTGCCCCTGGTAAGTCCACAATGCAGGCAGACAATGGCATAGTTCAGCATCAATGCACACGTTATCAGAGATAACCTAACAGGGTGTAATTCCTTCTATCCTTTTCATCTAATGGGACTGTAATCTGTGAAATACAATAACTTTTCTATGTTTTTGAAGTTACAGTATTTTATTTCATCTTTTTGGCCCATCTCTCCATAAAATGCTTAACATAAGAATATTTTGTGCTAATATCTGTATAATTTTCATTTCTATAGATGTATGTCACACTTGTTCTAAAGATAAAGGGATCTCGGCTGGTGAAGCCATCCCTGTGTCTGGCTCTCCTCTCCCCATCATGGCTGCTGTGCCTGCTGCGTGTGGCTGAGTACCGGAACCACTGGAGGGATGTTCTTGCTGGCACCGTGGTCGGATCTGCTATTGCTGTTTTCCTAGTAAGAACTGGGAATGGGGTTATTTAAAATGTGGTCTAAAAGCTGGACTCTAGGCAAACAGCTAAATACAAAACATAAAATACATATAAGGGAACTGATTTACCTGCCAAAAGTACTGTAGATTTATATTCCTGTTTCACAGGCCAGGAAAAAAAACTCCCCCTTCATCAGGTCTTCAGTTAAAATAAATCTTGAATGGGCTCAAAATGGGGATTTACTGTGTGACTCTATGTAGGGAAGCTGATGGCTGAACTAGGAGATATTAGCCAGTAGCATTTGTTTGAGCAATCCAGAGAATCTGAATTTCTATTCACACCTCCTCTCTTGGTTACTTGATAAACTCCCACAGCTTCTAGTACCATCTCTATGCTGATGACACCCAAATCTATCTTTCTACTCCTCACCTCACCCCTTCAGTTTCCTCTCACATTACTGACATGTCAGGATGTATGTCGCACCACTTCCTCAGTCTCAATCTTTCCTCAAACTCAATCTTTCTTAAACTGAAATCAGAATATTTCCTCTCACCCATGCCCCCTCCCCTGACATCTCCATCAAGATCAGTAATACAGCTATCATGTCCTCCCGTCATGCCAGGGTACTAGGTGTAATCCTGGACTCTGACCTGTCCTTTCAGCCCCAAATCCAATCGCTGTCCAAATCTTGTAGGCTTCCCCTCCGCAACATCTCCAAATACACCCCTTTTCAACCCTTGAAACCACTAAGCAACTATTAACTATTGTGACTCCCTCTTCATACGTCGACCTCTTCGCAGGCTATTACTCCCTTCAGCCTATCATGAATGCTACTTCCAGAATCATCTACCTTACCAACCGCTGTGTTCCGCCACCCCTGTCTTCCCATCTCTCCACTGACTGCCCAATGAATAAAATTCAAAATCGTAACAACAATATAGAAAGCCATTTGCAACTCTTATTTACAAAGATCACCCAAACCGTCCTTTCCGCTCCTCCCAAGACATTTTGATCTTTAGCTCTCTTGTCTCCTACTCCCATGCTTGTCTCCAGGACTTCTCCAGAGCCTCTTCCATCCTCTGAAACTCCCTACGCTCATCTGCCCACTACTCTGTCCATGTTTAGGTGATCCTATACTGCCTTCAGCTAACAACTGTTCATCCCCCACTTTTATTACCTTTTGTTCCACTTGCCCCTCTCTATTAGATCATAAGCTCCCAGGAGCAGGGCCCCCCTAACACAGAGGAACCCTTGAAATAACTTTCCAGCCTCAGGGAACCCCTGTTAAAAATGACTATATTTACAATTCATGATACATTAGTGTGATGGTCAGTGGGATGAATGCTCCTTACACTTGTGGTCTTTGTGAACAATTGATCCCTTACAAATAGCTAAAAAAGATCAGTGGTGTCAGAGGGAACTAATCTGAGAGGCAGAAATTGCTCATTGCTCAAGGATCCCGTAGCAACTCGTGGAGGAATCCCGGTTGAGAAACCCTGTGCTTATATTGTACGTATCTGTAAATGCTTGTGAATGTGTCTGTTGTAGATGTCTGACTTTGTAGATGAAGTCACACTAGGGGTTCTTTACTGAAACTGCATGTTACAAAATCTAGTGCAGCTCTACATAGAAACCAATCAGCTTCCAGGTTTTATTGCCAAAGCTTAACCTCCCTGGCGGTATTCCCGAGTGTAGCTCAGGGTAAAGTTTCAGTACCAAAAGCAGTAACCCCGAGCTACACTCGGGAATACTCTGCAGCGTTGCTCCGGGATCCCTGTTTCACTTACCTTGTCCTGCGCTCCCACGATTTCCCCCCTGCAGTGTCCCCGGCCATCTCCCCCGGCCGATGCTGGCATCCGTCTTCCAGGTTCCGTTCCCTGCGACGTCGGGACGTACGGGGAGGGAACCGGCGGGAAATTCAAAAATTTTAAAAGTGGCATTCACTCAATACACTAAAATCACATAGTATTCCATTACTGTATCAAACCATTTCACATACATTTTGTCCCGAGTGCTTTGACCTGCGCCCTGCCTGCATTTTTACTGTTCTTTCTGCCTGGAAACTGAGAAACGTCCATGGCGTCCAAAAAGCGTCCCTTTAGGTCAAAAGCGGTTTTAGACCGGCTAGAGAACAGCGATAGTAAATCAGAACCACTTGCAGAATTGAGTGATAATGATTCGTGGGGGAAATTCGACATCAGACACTGAAAACGATTCTGCGACTGAGCTCAGCGATGTGCGAACTTGGCGCTCTATTTCACATTTCAGTGTTTTTGGTTTGATTATATTATTGAATTAAATTTATTATTATTTTTTATGATTTTTTTCTTATATTATAATTTATGATTTCGTGTTTCAAATTTTAACATACTCGGGATGTTTACTAGACTCTTGTTCGGACAGATTTCAGTGAGTTATTCCTAAAAATTACAGGCCTACAATAAAAAAACATATTTCCATGCAAAAAAATGTACCGCTTTGAGCACAGAAATAGTGACATAATCAGACCGCTAGGGAGGTTAATTGAACAAGCTGAAGGTAGAAGCTGATTGGCTACCATGCACAGCTGCAGCAGATTCTGAGGACACCGGTTTTAGTGAATCTTCACCAATTTGTCTAACTAATCTCTGTCCCGGAGCATTTTGTGAGGTATCTATAGGTACACTTTATGAAGATTTATCTAGATGTTAAACTGTTTCCAATTGTATGAACAGTAATGTCATTCAGATTTTCTGCTCCTATAAAAAGAATATATTTACAGCAGAAAATGATAACTGAAAAAGAGAAAAAGGAATTGGTTAATCCCACAGATCTAACAACACTCTCTGAATTCCCCTCCTGCTTCAGGTAACCTGTGTGCTGAATAATTTTGGAAGCTCCACCCCTGAGGAGAAGGAGTTACAGCAGAAAGAAGAGGACGAGGTCCCCATTCCTGAGAACCTTCATCCTCCGGCACGTGAAAAGTTAAGTGTGGTACAGGTAAGGGGGGACCCAGTGAGCTAACAAGAACAGTTCTCATTTATCAATGTGTCTTGAATAAGACGTGGATCCACAGCTTTATAACAACCAGACTCAAAGGACAGGATCTGATTAGTTCATATTTCAGACACTTTGATAAAGTGGTAGGTTAGCCATAAAGCAGATGTCTCCACAATGACCGAGACAAGCAGAAGGACACCTTCCTGTCCTCGGTAGTTCCTGGACTCACCGCCCTTTGTGCAATAAGGTCGGAGCACTCTTCACTACCCAGAAGGATAGCAGCAAATTGAAGCCATAAAGCTGGAGTCAGGCTTTAACCCCTTGGCGCTGGCGCCTCCTGGCCCTTTAAGGGTTTCAGAAGCCGGGAGGCGGGGCAGGGTTTAGTGTCATATGACACGCCATCACAGCGGTCACATGATCTGGAAAGGTCCCGATCGAAAGAGGAGATCAGGACCTTTCCGTGAGTACTGGACATGTGTGCTGGGAGCAGGGGTGGACTGACAACTCATGGGGCCCCCAGGCAATAGGGGATCATAGGGCCCCTGTGTCCTTGCCCAAACTCAAAAAAGCCTATGAAAAAGGTACCAGGGGCATCTTATGGGGCCCCCTACTGACCCCGGGCCCTCGGGCAGTGCACGAGTTTCCAAATGGTCAGTCCGCCCCTGGCTGGGAGCGCGTATGGCGTGCGCTATCAGCACATATGTTTTTTTTTTTTATAGAACGAAGAAGATAGAAGATCTAGGCCCAGACGCCGAGAGGCCGCACATTTGCGTTCGGCTGGCGTGAAGAGGTTAACCGCTTGTTGACTGTGCTATAGCCGACTGACGGCTACAGCACGGTCGTCCAGTTCTGGGAGGGCTTCATATGACGTCCTCCCAGAACCATGCCCCCAGTGGCGCACACCCGGCGCTCTGTGTTCGCTGCGTCTTTTGGACACAGCTAATCACATGACATGGTAAAGGACCAATCACAGTGGCCTTTTACCACATGATCAGCTGTGTCCAATCACAGCTGATCACCATGTAAACATACTTGCTGGTTATTGGCAGTACTTTCTCCACACTGTCACAGCATGAGGAAAGTACTGCCGATAAAAGGAGACATCTACATTGATAATCAGGGCACTATCAGCGCCCTGATTATCAGAGCAGCCCCATCAGCACCCCAACAGTGCTGCCAATTTTCTTTTTTAAAAAAAAAACTATTTGGTCTTTTTTCATTTGTTTAGCAAAAAAATAAAACACCCAGTGGTGATTAAATACCACCAAAAAAAGCTCTATTTGTTTGAAAATAATGGTAAAAATTTCATATGGGTGTAGTGTTGCATGACCGCGCAATTATTATTCAAAGTGCGACAGCGCTGAAAGCTGAAAATTGGCCTGGGCAGGAAGGTAGGCAAGTGGTTAATGTATTCAGCAATGTTTTGAGCAGTATTGTTTTGTCCTGTTGATAGGAGATAGGAGCATGCTGTGAAATTCAACAACCCTCCTTGCCCAGTACAGGCTCCATAACAATTTACTTTTCATGCTGTTTTATTTATAGATGTATGGATGTAGGACAGACTCTGAAGCTGACCTTATACCATTGTTTTTTTTTTCATTCAGCCAGTGGGCTGAATTATAAAAAAATACAAAAAAACCCCAACAGATTCCTCCATCCACACAAATAGGGTGGATGGAGGAATCCATGCCACCAGATGGCTAATTCACACAGTGTGTGGCGGCAGACATTTTACTGCATTGTAAAACGTCTGTCACTGCAAGAACACACAGAAAACAATTGTTTCCTATGTGTCCCATTCACAGCCTATGGCTGTGCTACAGCATGCTACAATAAAATGCGGACACGCTGCATTTTATCCAAGCACACCATGCCGAACCGCATGGTAATGTGCAGCAACGTAGCCGTGTGATGCGCTGAATCACACACCACACTGCCCCCTACCGCAGCTGGGAACACATTTGTCTAAGCGGTAAAGTGTTCCCAACAGGTCACAGACCGGTACCCCACATGGAAGAACAATATATTTCACCTCACAAGCCCCCCCGAAGAATCCCTTAGACTAGTGGTCCCCAACCTTCGGCCAGTCCCACATAGAAGAAAAATATATTTTAAATATATTTTAAAAATATTCTTCCCAAATATATTGACATATATTTGAAATACTACAATGTTGGCCGTATTCTATATATATTTATATATATATATATATATATATATACTGCATGATGGAATGCGTTTTTTATATATTACAAAATCTATGAATATATTTTTAAATATATTCTTCAGATTTTTTTCACATATAAAAAAAGTCATTTTAACATATCTTTTTGCATATATTTGTAAATAAATTCTAAAAATGTAGATTAAATGTATTTTTAACCACTTACCTACCGGGTGCTTTTACCCCCTTCCTGCCCAGGCCAATTTTCAGCTTTCAGCGCTGTCGCACTTTGAATGACAATTGCGCGGTCATGCAACACTGTACTCATATGAAATCTTTATCATTTTTTTTGAGACAGATAGAGCTTTCTATTGGTGGTATTTAATCACCTCGGGGTTTTTAATTTTTTTCTAAACAAACCAAAAACAACTGAAAATTTTGAAAAAAAAAACGTTTTTACTTAGTTTCTGTTATAAAATGTTGTAAATAAGTGATTTTTCTCCTTCACTGATGTGCGCTAATGAGGCTGCAGTGGTGGGCACTGATAGGCGGCACTGATGAGGAGGCACTGGTAGGTGGCACTAATGGGCATTGACAGGCATCAGTGATGGGCACTGAAAGGCAGCACTTATGTATGGCACTGATAGGTAGTACTGATAGGCGGCACTGATTGGCACTGATAGGTGGTGCTGACTGGCACTGTTAGGTGGTACTGACTGGCACTGTTAGGTGGCACTGATGGGCAGCACTGACTGGCACTGATAGGTGACACTGACAGGCACTGATAGGTGGTACTGATAGGCAGCACTGATTGGCACTGATAGGTGGCGCTGCCTGGCACTGATAGGTGGCGCTGCCTGGCACTATTAGGTGGTACTGACTGGCACTGTTAGGCGGCACTGATAAGCAGCACTGACTGGCACTGATAGGTGACACTGACTGGCACTGATTGGCAGCACTGATAGGCGGCACTGACTGGCATTGATAGGTGGCAATGACTGGCACTGATAGGTGGCACTGAAAGGCAGCTCAGATGGGCACTGATATGTTGCATTGATTTGCACTGGTAGGCAGTGATACGTGGCATTGATGTGGCACTGATGGGCACTGGCAGGTGGCACTGCTGGGGCTACACTGATCATCAGGGCTCACTGATGATGTGTGTTTTTAAAGGAAAAGTATAAGCACCCATTCACAACTACACAGACAGTATGTGGTAGCAAACTGTCATGCCCATAGATGTAAATACGCCCTGAAGGTGTTTAGTAGGTTTAATCATCTATTGCTACTTATATGCCTGTTAACACATTTTTTTGTGCATTGATGCATATTACCTTAAGGCAGACTTTTCACTTTCCCAATGTATGAAAATATATACCTGCACTTCTTTTGGGCAGCACACATTACATTCACATCTGTTGCCCGATGCACTGAAGGGCAGGTGTGCTTGTTTGGAGACGCTCCTGTATGTTGCCATACTGTTGAAGGTTGCCAGACCAGTTCTCTTAGGTCCGTTGGGCTGTAATGGGCTCTGCTAATAACGTGGTGTATTGAGGTGTATGGGAGAGAAAGCAGCAAGAGCGAAGCTTGTAATGGATTATCACTGTGCTTAGTGAACTGAGCCTATTGTTTGCTATAGAATGGGAAATGCATTGTAAAGGAGTTGTGTAACAATGCAAAATACTGATGAAAGCTGCAGTCCTATGATTCTCAAGCTGCTGCTTCTCTTTAAGTTCGGTCACTCATCTGGAATGAATATGCCCAGTAGTCGCACTATATCAGATTACATCAGATGCTTTGGAGACGGGTGTTTTACTTTGTGCCACATTCCCTTTAAGAGATTTAAAGCTGAACTCTGGGGAAATGAAAAATCTACCCTTCCACTAAGGCTCCCCCTGCACTGCAAAGACTGAATGGGTGTTTATGCCTTGGGTACCTGTAAAAAGCACCTTTGCTCACCTTAACTTTTGATTCCCTGGCATCTGATGCTCATGTGTTCTCTCTGATGCTCTGGATTGTGGGTGGACCCTCGGCATCCCCTTTTTGAATGCAGGACTATTATTTATTTCAGGTACTTATATAGCGCCATCAATTTATGCAGGGCTTTACATACATATTGTACATTCACATCAGTCCCTAACCCTCAAGGGGTGTACAATCTAAGGTCCCCAACTTATATTCATATACAAGGGCCAATTTAGACAGGATCCAATTAACCTACCAGCATGTCTTTGGACTGTGGGAGGAAACCAGTGTCCGAGTGCACGAATGGTCAGTCCGCCCCTGATGCGCTCCCTTCTCAAGCATTGAAGGAAATCAGTGAGAGTAATTTTGCTTTTTAGGGGGAGAAACAAGTACAGATTTCAAATATGTCATGACCAGTATTAGTCACTCCTTTATCCATTCATTTTTTTTTGCCATATAATGGTCAGCCCTCACACATGTTCACTTCATCAAATCTGGCCCTCTTTGAAAAACGTTTGGACACCCCCTGGTCTACAGCAACATAATAATGTATACTTTGCTGTCCAAACAATTATAACATTTCTCTTCTGTTTATCTCTCCTCCCTTCCTTCCTTTTTTCCTTCCCTTTCCTTCCTTCTTTCCTTCCCTCCCTCCTTCCTTCCTTCCCTCCCTCCTTCCTTCCCTCCCTCCTTCCTTCCTTCCCTCCCTCCTTCCTTCCTTCCTTCCCTCCTTCCTTCCTTCCTTCCCTCCTTCCTTCCTTCCTTCCCTCCTTCCTTCCTTCCTTCCTTCCTTCCTTCCTTCTTTCCTTCCTTCCTTCCCTCCTTCCTTCCTTCCCTCCTTCCTTCCTTCCTTCCCTCCTTCCTTCCCTCCTTCCTTCCTTCCCTCCTTCCTTCTTTCCTTCCCTCCTTCTTTCCTTCCCTCCCTCCTTCCTTCCCTCCCTCCTTCCTTCCTTCCCTCCTTCCTTCCCTCCTTCCTTCTTTCCTTCCCTCCCTCCTTCCTTCCTTCCTTCTTTCCCTCCCTCCTTCCTTCCTTCCCTCCCTCCTTCCTTCCTTCCTTCCTTCCTTCCTTCCTTCCTTCCTTCCTTCCTTCCTTCCTTCCTTCCCTCCCTCCTTCCTTCCTTCCTTCCCTCCTTCCTTCCTTCCTTCCTTCCCTCCCTCCTTCCTTCCTTCCCTCCTTCCCTCCCTCCTTCCTTCCTTCCTTCCTTCCCTCCTTCCCTCCCTCCTTCCTTCCTTCCCTCCTTCCTTCCTTCCCTCCCTCCTTCCTTCCTTCCCTCCCTCCCTCCTTCCTTCCCTCCTTCCCTCCTTCCTTCATTCCCTCCCTCCTTCCTTCCTTCCTTCCTTCCCTCCCTCCTTCCTTCCCTCCTTCCTTCTTTCCTTCCCTCCCTCCTTCCTTTCCTCCCTCCCTTCCCTCCCTCCCTTCTTTCCTTCCCTCCCTCCCTTCTTTCCTTCCCTCCTTCCTTCTTTCCTTCCCTCCTTCCTTCCTTCCCTCCCTCCTTCCCTCCTTCCCTCCCTCCTTCCTTCCCTCCTTCCCTCCTTCCTTCCTTCCCTCCTTCCTTCCTTCCCTCCTTCCTTCCTTCCCTCCTTCCTTCCTTCCCTCCTTCCTTCCCTCCTTCCCTCCTTCCTTCCTTCCCTCCCTCCTTCCCTCCTTCCTTCCTTCCTTCCCTCCTTCCTTCCTTCCTTCCTTCCTTCCTTCCTTCCTTCCCTCCTTCCCTCCTTCCTTCCCTCCTTCCTTCCCTCCTTCCTTCCCTCCTTCCCTCCTTCCTTCCTTCCTTCCCTCCTTCCTTCTTTCCTTCCCTCCCTCCTTCCTTCCCTCCCTCCCTTCCCTCCCTCCCTTCTTTCCTTCCCTCCCTCCTTCCTTCCTTCCCTCCCTCCTTCCTTCCTTCCCTCCTTCCCTCCCTCCTTCCCTCCCTCCTTCCTTCCTTCCTTCCTTCCTTCCCTCCTTCCTTCCTTCCTTCCCTCCTTCCTTCCTTCCTTCCCTCCTTCCTTCCTTCCCTCCTTCCTTCCTTCCCTCCTTTCTTCCTTCCTTCCCTCCTTTCTTCCTTCCTTCCCTCCTTTCTTCCCTCCTTCCCTCCTTTCTTCCCTCCTTCCCTCCTTTCTTCCCTCCTTCCCTCCTTTCTTCCCTCCTTCCCTCCTTTCTTCCCTCCTTCCTTCCTTCTTTTCTTCCTTCCCTCCTTCCTTCCTTCCTCTCAATAGGATTGTGGAACTCCATCCAGCAATGTCACCTGACCCTCCTCCATGCCTTGTTCCTGTCACTCCTGATGTTCTTATACCATCGAACTGTATGACCAGCCAAGTATAGAGCTCAACGGTGCTCATCGAAGTTTCACCAACTGGAAAGTGCCCAAGAGCTGTAAGAGTGTGGTCCGTTTGCACTGAATATCCATATGCACGTCAGAGACAAATCTCCCGCCTTTACCATCACTCTGACACTGGTAATATAACGTGAGATATTTTCCTGATTTTGGCACCAAATTCTCACATTTCAAAAGTGATTTCATTTTCTTAGTGTTATTTACCATGCTTGTCATTTGTATGTGTGCGTTCAGACCTTTGTTATTGCAGCAAAATAGCACCTATGATTTCCTCTTTGTCTCCCTACAGATGTTCAGCTGCAGCAATTCTGTATATAAAATGTAGGTCCTATTTATATATAAAAATCCTTGCGGCTGATCAACCGTTTTCTTAGGAAGCATCCTCAATTCCTACAGCTTCAAATGTTTGTTGGGCTGTTTGGTGATAATTTTTCACAAATTTTTACTGTATTTTTACAATTATTATAAATTAGTGAAATCTCCAGCCTGCAAAAATTTTAGGACAGATTTTCACTGAAAATATTGGCAAAAATTTTCCCCACCCAAAAACCTGTTCAACTCCATATTTAAAGGAAGAACTTCATAAAGTCTTCATTGATTTACCCATATCTACCGAATCTTGTAGATATGGATAAAAGAAAGCAGATGGAATTTCGCAGAGAAACATACAATAATCTGTTTTTCTGACCTGTTTAATAGGGCCTTTTGCCTCCTTAAAGTGTACCTGTCAGTAGACAAGTTGCTGCAAAAGATGGTAGAGGATATGAACTACCCTATGTTCTTCCTTTTATGAAGATTTTAGTGTATTCTGAAATCTGGACGGTTAAATTGGACCTGAAACAGACTAAACCACATCTAAGGTAACAACAGTGCTGTGTTGGCCTAGAACTTGATTCCTGTGTCGCTGGGGAGTCCCTTGGGCCCTAGGTCCAGACTGTACTGGGCATCTCAACTAAGCCTTCTCTCTAAGCCATGCCCCTGTTATTCCGCTGGAAGATACCAGAATTTCAGTGCACAGTAGAGGTTTTGGCATTTGATATTTGAATGATGGGACGCAACTTCAAGTAACACATAATGAATTTATGCCACAAGTTCAACTCTTTTACTGGTATAAAGGTGTATTCTGTGCCCGTCCTCATTTAGTTTTAATTTTCTCCTGGCTTAACTTCACCAGCAGCTATCTTCTTGTACTGTGAGAATTGCACTGGCCACTAGTGAGCGTCCCTGGACAATGGAATGGCAAGGATGAGGCTTAGCTATGAAGTCAGAAGTTCTTCCATCACAAACTCTAAAATATTTGTCTAAGTATTAGAAGTTGCCCCAAGCTTCTTCCAGGGTTGTTACAACCATAAGGGGAGAGGTCTGTCCCAGGCGGTGTCTTCTAAGGGCAGAGTGGACCCTTACCCCAGATAACAGCAGAGGGATCCAGAAGCTGCGGAATGTATTTCTAGTCCATTAAGACCTCATTTACATGGACCTCAAAAGAGGGTGCTTGGCAAGCATTTGTAGTGCCTACGAACTGCCAAATGGACTCGTACTTCACCTTTACTAGACATTGCTTTTCACTGTGTCAACCCTAGAGTTGCATGCAACTTTCGAGCCACACTATTCCATTCATTTCAATTGCCTACCTCCATTTGGGAAGTGTTGACAGTTTTTGCCAAAGACACTTGCTAACATGGGGTTGCTCCTTTACATGGTCTGCAAGGATGTAACCTAACAGCAACTGCCTCCATCAGAGTTGGTTGAGTGAGGTGGAGCATCATTTCATGTGTAGGAAAGCCCCTGCTCCTATCTCGCCTAACCTAACCTTCTAATACTTCTAACCTTCTAACAAAGGAGTTTAAAGTTGTGGATGGGCAGGGCAGAACTTTTCTGAAATACACTAAAACCTTCAACTTGAAGACAGCAATAGCAGATCCAGCCTTTCCTGCTTCTTGGCAGCTTGCTGTATGCTGCAGTGTAATAGGTGCACATTAAGGCTAGGCGACACTCTATGGGACTCCCTAAGCCTCATCTTGAGTGATGTTGCACAAATAGCTATCACAGTACAAATCCCACTATCCATATTCCAACCCAACACTACAGTTAAGTAAAAGCCCCTCTCAGGCATGCTGCAGCCTAACCCAGCTTGATTGCTGCATTTGTATTGTCCCCTCTCATTGGTGATGTCAGACCACTCATTGACTGCTGCCCGTGTAGCTGCACCTATCATAAAATAATAATAACTACCTTTCCAACAATGCAAATTGTTTCATTGTAAGGGTCCTTCAGACCATTGAGTTGTGCTACCATTTTACATAGACCGCCAATTAACCTACATAGTGGTACCATTTTGAGTGGAACTCCAGTGAAGCTACACAGTGGAACTATTTTGAATGGAACTCCAATGAACCTACACAGTGGTACCATTTTGAGTGGAGCTGCAGTGAACCTACACTGTGGAACTATTTTGAATGGAACTCCAATGAACCTACACAGTGGTACCATTTTGAGTGGAGCTCCAGTGAACCTGCACCGTGGAACTATTTTGAATGGAACTCCAATGGACCTACACAATGGTACCATTTTGAGTTGAACCTACACCGTGCACCACAACGCACATCCATGTCATCACGCCAAAATGCACAGATGGTTCACATCTGTGCATTGTGCTGCACTGCTATGGGAAAAAAAGGTGTAGGTCTGTTAATTCAACCCATTCAAAATGAATAAGATGAATGTGGTAGCACATTGCAACAATATGAATTGCATCATGTGATCAGTGGAGCACAAGGAGGGGTTGTGTGTAAATAACAGCGACCTTCAGGCCCAGATGCTGCTAATCAGAGTAAAAGTTTTCAAGTAAAAGATATTTTTCCCCATGGAAAGGTTAAAGCAGTCCTTGTGTCATATCTAATTCTTCATGTTAAGTGCACACGTGTTACTTAATGTACAAGCTTTATACTTACAGGTATTTATTACCTCTCACAAAGATCACAGTAATGGTCCTCACCCCTCTGACAATGTCTTCATCTTTCCTAATGTCCAGAAGGCCAGATCCATCTTTTTTAGATATCATCAAGGGTCAGTATCTAATTTCAGAACTGAGATGTTGGCTAAGAGATCACAGTTATGTAAATCCTGGTGCCTGCAATTCGTGGCTGTTTTTACAAATGACTTGATACAAATTTACAATGTGCAGTCTAACTCCACCATTCTTGACCAGAGTTCACTGAAACCCTAGGATTCCTCCAGAGGTTGCTGGATGTTCCTTGAGCTATGGCTGATTGACCTCCCATGGCATTCTGACCACCACCAATAAAGGGACTTTTTTTCCTACTGAACACCAATGAATTGGTTTTTGAAAGGTTTCCCTGAGACCTGAAAATTATTTTAGCTCTTCTGTTAAGAGGTTTAACCCACACAGGACACATAGCAAGGGCACATTGGAAGCTGAAGATATCCAGTGTGTCCCGATTCAACAACTATACAAACAATTTGCAACCAGCCCAAACTATAACTAGCCTTTGCAGCAAGGAGCACATGGAAGGGCAATGCATGTCAAAGATAAACAAAAATTCCCAGCTCACTTACCAGCCGGCCTGCAATAAAACCAAATTGACCCTGTCTAACAATTCAGTATATGTGTAAGCTGCAGGAGCCGCAACAAAGGCACCCACGTGTACTCCAGTCCTAACTCTATAATATTGAGAGTCTCCCAAGTTGGAACACATATACCTGTAGAAATGGATACGTTGAGGGCAAGTGTGCCTGGATACCAGAATAGGAAAGCAATATAAGTGAGCGCTCTGAGAAAGTAGCCACTAGAACCAAAAAAAGGTGACACACCAACCTCACAAAACAACACTGGAAAAAGAATAGTGCAGCGCTTAAAATAAATATCCATGTGACATAAACATAAAGTTTAAAGTTTACCTGTAACTAAAAAACAATCATGATACTAGTGCAAAAATGAAATAGGACACGTCCAATTGGTGTCACAAGTTCCACATAGATCAGTATATCATAAATGGATAAATGATGAATAATACAATAACTATAAAGAATTAATCAATGGTTCTACAAAACACGTGTCCAACCAGTATAGTGTATATCCAGATGAGCAAGTCCCAAAGTGCAACACAACTTCTCCACCTTGTCACCAGCAGTGTGCAATCCTGTATTATAGCCAATGCTGTACATCCCAGGTACCCTCCCTAGCATTCAAGCCCATGGCCACCTGTGTGTCCCAAGTACTCTCCTTTGCATTCATGCCCTGGATGCCAATCAACTTTCTTGCAGGATTGATGTTGTCATCTCATCTCCCAGTCCCGACGTCTCCTGAAAAGGCTTCCTCTGGATTCCGGGGCCTGTCACTTTACCGAAACAGGTATTGAATGCTGAGGAGAGTACTTGGGATACACAGGCAGCCAGGGGCTTGAATGCTGAAGAGAGTACTTGGGATACACAGGCAGCCAGGGGCTTGAATGCTGAAGAGAGTACTTGGGATACACAGGCAGCCAGGGGCTTGAATGCTGAGGAGAGTACTTGGGATACACAGGCAGCCAGGGGCTTGAATGCTGAAGAGAGTACTTGGGATACACAGGCAGCCAGGGGCTTGAATGCTGAAGAGAGTACTTGGGATACACAGGCAGCCAGGGGCTTGAATGCTGAAGAGAGTACTTGGGATACACAGGCAGCCAGGGGCTTGAATGCTGAGGAGAGTACTTGGGATACACAGGCAGCCAGGGGCTTGAATGCTGAAGAGAGTACTTGGGATACACAGGCAGCCAGGGGCTTGAATGCTGAGGAGAGTACTTGGGATTCACAGGCAGCCAGGGGCTTGAATGCTGAGGAGAGTTCTTGGGATACACAGGCAGCCAGGGGCTTGAATGCTGAAGAGAGTACTTGGGATACACAGGCAGCCAGGGGCTTGAATGCTGAAGAGAGTACTTGGGATACACAGGCAGCCAGGGGCTTGAATGCTGAAGAGAGTACTTGGGATACACAGGCAGCCAGGGGCTTGAATGCTGAGGAGAGTACCTGGGATACACAGGCAGCCAGGGGCTTGAATGCTGAGGAGAGTACCTGGGATACACAGGCAGCCAGGGGCTTGAATGCTGAGGAGAGTACCTGGGATACACAGGCAGCCAGGGGCTTGAATGCTGAGGAGAGTACCTGGGATACACAGGCAGCCAGGGGCTTGAATGCTGAAGAGAGTACTTGGGATACACAGGCAGCCAGGGGCTTGAATGCTGAGGAGAGTACTTGGGATACACAGGCAGCCAGGGGCTTGAATGCTGAAGAGAGTACTTGGGATACACAGGCAGCCAGGGGCTTGAATGCTGAAGAGAGTACTTGGGATACACAGGCAGCCAGGGGCTTGAATGCTGAAGAGAGTACTTGGGATACACAGGCAGCCAGGGGCTTGAATGCTGAGGAGAGTACCTGGGATACACAGGCAGCCAGGGGCTTGAATGCTGAGGAGAGTACCTGGGATACACAGGCAGCCAGGGGCTTGAATGCTGAGGAGAGTACCTGGGATACACAGGCAGCCAGGGGCTTGAATGCTGAAGAGAGTACTTGGGATACACAGGCAGCCAGGGGCTTGAATGCTGAGGAGAGTACTTGGGATACACAGGCAGCCAGGGGCTTGAATGCTGAAGAGAGTACTTGGGATACACAGGCAGCCAGGGGCTTGAATGCTGAAGAGAGTACTTTGGATACACAGGCAGCCAGGGGCTTGAATGCCAAGGAGAGTACTTGGGATACACAGGCAGCCAGGGGCTTGAATGCTGAAGAGAGTACTTGGGATACATAGGCAGCCAAAGGCTTGAATGCTGAGGAGAGTACCTGGGATATACAGTATTGACTATAATACATGCCTTCGTAATTTAGCCCGCTGGTGAGTGCATAGAGTTGGAGGATTGCACACTGCTGGTGACAAGGTGGAGAATTTTTTTGCACCTATTGAACTTTTTCATCTGGATATACCCCGTACTGGCTGGACACATGTATATTGTAGCACTATTGATTATTTCTTTATAGTTATTTTATTCATCATTTATCCATTTATGATATACTGATCTATGTGGAACTTGTGACACCAATTACATTGGAGGTGTCCCCTTTCCTTTTCTTTTTCACTTTTTGCACTAGTATAATGATTGGTTTTTACTTACAGGTATAATTTATGTTTATGCCAGAGAGATATATATATTTTTTAAATATTTAATTTAAGTGCTGTAGCTTCTCCATAAGAATACAAAGATAATTTACATTCATACGTACCACCTAGATGGGGTGCACCCAAGCCTTTCATAGGCATGCCAAGGACAGAAGGAGACGACAGGGTACAAGAAAGCTGTGAAGATCCTAATGGGGAAGAGTCCTGCTCCACCGGACTCAAATTAAAAACACATATTTTGAATGGATATTAAGTTATAGGTCCTGACTTTTGGATTACCAGCCCGTATCAACCTCTGTATCTACTGGGTGTTGCCTCCATGGAAGTAAACTTTGATATCTCACCAGTAGAGGGACCATCCTGATAGATCCCAGAAATTACTTTGAGCCAGACTTCATAACAGGGGCGGACTGACAACTCATGGGGCAATAGGGGATCCTAATGAGGAAGAGTCCTGCTCCACCGGACTCAAATTAAAAACAATTATTTTGAATGGATATTAAGTTATAGGTCCTGACTTTTGGATTACCAGCCCGTATCAACCTCTGTATCTACTAGGTGTTGCCTCCATGGAAGTAAACTTTGATATCTCACCAGTAGAGGGACCATCTTGATAGATCCCAGAAATGACTTTGAGCCAGACTTCATAACAGGGGCGGACTGACAACTCATGGGGCAATAGGGGATCATGGGGCCCCTGTGTCCTTGCCCAAACTCAAAAAAGCCTATGAAAAAGGTACCAAGGGCATCTCATAGGGCCCCCTACTGACCCCAGGCCCTCGGGCAGTGCCCGAGTTTTCAAATGGTCAGTCCGCCCCTGCTTCATAATGACCCAAGGAAAGAACAAGGACAAGCATACGACTGTTATTTACACCCTATGCTTCCTCCCTGATCTACCTGTGAGCTTTGAGCAGAGTTTCCCTTTAAATGAATACTTGAGACAGTGCAGCCTTCACAACAGGCAGCTGTGAACACGGACATGTTGTAGCTGTTTCACTTTCTAACTGTGTGATTTCTATTATTTGTACATTTTTGTATGTGCTGCACACAATGATGGCTTCTATTAAAATTGATACTGTCTTGTAATAACGCTGTGCAGTTATTTCTGGGTGCATACTGTATATACCTTGTGCATAGGATACAGATAGGAAAATGTTTAATTTTTAGGATCCTCTAACTTACTGGAGGCAATATTACAGCCAAATTAGCAAAATAAGGGGCTGAACCACATATAGAGAATTTGCCTGTACTGTTATAGATTGAACAATTTCTGCCCTGTTACTGCACATTGGGCCAGGGTGTAAAAGATTTTTTTCTGTCAGTTATCTGGATCATCTAGGCTTGATAAAGAATTTTTAAAGAGCATTTGAAAGGATGCCTATATACCAGGGGCGGACTGACAACTCATGGGGCCCCCGGGCAATAGGGGATCATGGGGCCCCTGTGTCCTTGCCCACACTCAAAGCACACCCAAAAAAAGCTTATAAAAAAAGGTACCAGTGGCATTTCATGGGGCCCCCTACTGACCCCGGGCTCTCGGGCACTGCCCGAGTACTCGAATGGTCAGTACGCCCCTGCTTTATACTTAAAGCGGAGTTCCAGCTGAAAAAAAAAAAAGTCAACAGGTACAAAAACTGTAGCTGCTGACTTTTAAAATACAGACACTTACCTGTCCCTCGGTCCAGCTGTGTCCTCCCCACTGCTGATTTCACTGGCCGTCTTCTCTCCCCGGTGCCGGCATCTTTAGTATGGGCACCCGGCTATGACAGCTTGCGGCTTCACAGTTGGGTGCCCACTGCGCATGTGCGAGAATCACTGTGCTTTGTGAATGGCCCCGTAGTCTTCTGGGACCTGTCATGTGCCCCAGAAGATTATGGGGAGGGATGGGGGAGAACAACTTCCGCTTACGATTGCCTTAGGCGATCCCAGCGGAAGTGGGAGGGGGTACCTGTCAAACTCAGGTACCCACTCCCCCGACACTCCTCAAAGGTACCAATCCTTAATGCGGAGTAGAGGACAAAGATTTAAAGCGGAACTTCCCTTTTTCAGTGGATCTCCACTTTAAAGCCCCGTATTTTTGTATGCTATGTATCCTATATGCATCTGTTTGCCTTTAAAGATGAATGTTTAAATATATCAGCTACAAAGGATAAAAATCCACTTTTAGTACACCAAATGCTTTTGGAAGCCCAGATACTACATTGCACAAGTAATGGTGGGATCATCACTGTGCACTTTTCAGAGAGCAGGGCTCTGGGAGGGACCTAGCAGGCTCCACCCACTACAGGCTGTCTGCAGAATACTACAGGAGGGGGCGGAGACAAGACCAGTCGCACTGCACAAGAGGAGAGAGCAGCAGTGACCAGTCTTTATTGCAGGAAGCTCCTTCTCAGACACAAAGGAGCTGTTTCCTCCTGACTCCTGAATGAAACACACAGAAGACACTGAGATGAAATCAAGAATACACATGGCTTTTGTGTATAGACAATGTTTGTTAGCCTGACTACAGCCTGACTACAGTTCAGCTTTAACCCCTTCCTAACCAGCCCTTTTCTTCCCTTTTACCGGGTCTCTATGCCGGGAGGGAGTGGGAAGGACTGCTCGATCATGTGACCACTGTGATTGGCTGTCACGGTGGTAGCATGATTGGTAGCTGATCCTGCCAACTTCTGTTCATTACTAGAGACTATAAGCTATCTATGGCATCTTGGTCAGCATGCGGTCAGCACAAACCTCAGCCGTACATGGATGCATATGTGTGGTGTGTGCGTTAAAGCCCACCCTCTTTACCGCCACACATATGTGTTACATGGGTGACAACAGGTTAAATAAGGTAGTACATGCAGATGAAAAAATAAAAAAAATATTTATTATAAAAAAAGTAAAGTATAAAAAGTATTTTAAAGTTTATGAAACACAGATTTCAAACATTTAGCTTCAAAATGAAATAACTGCTTGCATGCATATATTTTCACTTGGAGTTTCTATGTACACAGGGATACTGTGGTCAGCGGTAGAGTAAGAATAAAATGTGGAATAGGAGAGAATCCAGCAAATTATAGTTCGGTTGTCCATCTCTATCCTTGATGTCAGTCCACCAAAACACCTCTGTCCTTGAGGTCAGTCTACCAAGACATCTATGTTCTTGAGGTCAGTCTACCAAGACATCTCTATCCTTGATGTCAGTCCACCAAAACATCTCTGTCCTTGAGGTCAGTCTACCAAGACATCTATGTTCTTGAGGTCAGTCTACCAAGACATCTCTGTCCTTAAGGTAAGTCCACCAAAAAATCTCTATCCTTGAGGACAGTCTACCAAAACATCTCTGTCCTTGAGGTCAGTCCACCAAGACATCTCTGTTCTTGAGGTCAGTTTACCAAGACATCTCTGTTCTTGAGGTCAGTCTACCAAGACATCTCTGTCCTTGAGGTAAGTCCACCAAAAAATCTCTGTCCTAGAGGACAGTCCACCAAAACATCTCTGTCCTTGAGGTCAGTCCACCAAAACATCTCTGTCCTTGAGGTCAGTCCACCAAGACATCTCTGTTCTTGAGGTCAGTCCACCAAGACATCTCTGTTCTTGAGGTCAGTTTACCAAGACATCTCTGTCCTTGAGGTAAGTCCACCAAAACATCTCTGTCCTTTCAGTCAGTCCACCAAAACATCTCTGTCCTTGAGGTCAGTCCACCAAGACATCTCTGTTCTTGAGGTCAGTCTACCAGAACATCTCTGTACTTCAGGTCAGTCCACCAACACATCTGTATTCTTCAGGTCAATCCACCAAAACATCTCTGTCCTTGAGGTCAGTCTACCAAGACATCTCTGTATTTCAGGTCAGTCCACCAACACATCTGTATTCTTCAGGTCAATCCACCAAGACATCTCTGTTCTTCAGATCAGCCCACCAAGACATCTCAGTTCTTGGTAAATACCATTGTGTCACATAAACCTCCAACTCTGGAGGTAAGACCTCTACACCTGTGTTTCCAGCTGCACCTCTGGCCACAGATTTGTATTTTAGCTGGTCCTGCTCTCCTTAATGGATTTATTTTACAATATGGAACATGCAGGAGCAATGGCAGCAGTTGTGGGAACTACAGTGGGGAAACCTTCTTAGGGGAGTCAATAACAAGCCAATGTATGATTTTGTGCAGGATCATCAACACATAAATGGAACACAGATTTGTAAAACTTTACCTCTAAGGGTAACTGCAAATCTCCAGCAAGTATAGACTAATGGTGTTAATAGGAGGTGATTAGAGCATACAGTTGGCACTCACCACCTTCCCTCTGTTCCACCTTTGAAGTGAATTGTATATAGCACTGACCCATTACAGAAGTCATTCACAGCTGTTCCTACCCCGGGGGGCCAACAATCTAATGTCCCCGCTGCAGTCAGATGAACACACATTTTAGGGCTAATTTTGGTGAAAGCCAATCCTTGTTTTTGATTAGTAGCAGGATAACGGAGCGTTTAGGAATACCCACTTGCCGTTTGGACGATTTACCCCCCTTCATGACCAGGCCATTTTTGTGCTATACGTCACTGAACTACTTTAACTGACAATTGCACGGTCATGCAACATTGTGCACAATGAAATTTATATCATTTTTTTCACACAAATAGAGCTTTCTTTCGGTGGTGTTTGATTATAATCACTGGGTTTTTTAATATTTTGTGCTATAAATGAAAATACCGAAAATAAACAAAGTATAAAAAAAAGTTTTTACTTTTTGCTATAAAACATATCCAATTAAAAAAATAAATAACATTTCTTCATAAATTTAGGCCAAAATGTATTCTGCTACATGTCTTTGGTAAAAATAAAATTCTAACAAGTACATATTAATTGGTTTGCGTGAAAGTTATAGCGTTTAAAAATGGAGGTATTTATACTGGAATTTTTATTTATTTTATCCTAGTAATAGTGGCGATCAGCGACCTAATGCGGGACTGTGATAGTGCGGTGGCCATTCTGACACTAACTAGGGCAGCACAGTGGCTAAATGGTTAGCACTTCCGCCTGGCAGCACTAGGGTTGTTGATTCAAATCCCAGCCACGGCACCACCTGCCTGGAGTTTGCATGTTCTCCCTGTGCCTGTGTGGGTTTTTTCCGGGTACTTCGGTTTCCTCCCACACTCCAAAGACATGCTGGTAGGTTAATTGGCTCCTGTCTAAATTGTCCCTAGTATGTCTATCTATGAATGTGAGTTAGGGACCTTAGATTGTACACCCCTTGAGGGTTAGGGACTGATGTGAATGTACAATATATATATGTATGTAAAGTGCTGCGTAAATTGACAGCGTTATATAAGTACCTGAAACAAATAAATAACTGACACTAGGTGGGAAATGACATCTCCAGTGACACTAATACAGTGATCAGTGCTAATAAAAAGCACTGACACTGGGCAGGAAGGCCACATCTGGGGTGATCAAAGAGTTAAAGAAGAAATCCAGGCAAATTTTTTATTTTCCAATGCAGTTAAATGCTTGTTTTTGTCTAGGGGCCCGGAAAGTAGAGATATACTTACCTAATCCACTTATCCTCTGAGCACAATGGGCCCCACCGCTCCCTAGCGGTCTTGTGAATGGGATGTTCTTGACATCATCATGCCCATAGAACGTGCGGACAGCAGGAACAGTCCACCGCTGGACATGGGGGAGCACAGTTTTCCAGAGGATTGGAGTACAGGGTAAGTACATCTTTTCCCTGAGCCCCTAGACAAAACGAGCACTGAACCCATGCGGTGCGGGCACAGCCCCACTGCATTAGGAAAAAAAAAATTAGCTGGAGATCAGCATTAACTGGGTACTAGGGAGTGATTAAACTGTGTACTGTTTAGTTTTTTTTTACTGGGGACATGCTGGCTTTTATCTGTCTGCTTTGCAAGTCTTCATCCCTGCTGACGGGAGAGAGATCTGTATTGTTTACACTCACAGATCTCTCTCCTGTCAGCTGCACCACCGTTCACCGAGTCCCAGCCATGAAATGCTGGCCAGTACACGGTGATTGACACCTATGGGAGCCAATGATAGTGTGGGTATCACACAAACACATATATATATATATATATATACACACATACACACATGTGTGATTTTGCGCAGAGCGGCTGCGCTGTAGCAGTAAAACTGCTATAGGGAGGTCGGTAAGTGGATGTATTGTACAAACGCCAGGTTGTAAGACCTTAGTGATAAATATAAAATCACTTAAAAAAACCAAATATCTTGACTTGCTGGAGGTTTGTTAATTTCCCTTAAGTGGAAACCTGTCATGAAGAAAATTAATGGTTTGTCATTGCAAACTTCTGGAAATGCTGGTTGCCTGATTGTCTCTGGCCATAATTCTGAATCTCTTCTCTGGAACAAGGGTGCAGAATCTGCAGTCAGAACTCTTTGTACTTGTTCAAGGTAAGTGACCCAGCTTTTAAAGGGTTAGTTAACAAAAACTGCATAAAAAGTGCTAGCAATGAGGAGGAATAGTGGGACACCATTTCTTGGAGTTTTTCAGCCAGGATTACATTAGGGGGCCTGCACAGTTTGTTTTTTCTACATAGGCAATTTTTTTTGGTAAATGTGAACTATCCCTTTAAGCTATAGGAGCTGCAAGACAGCCAGGCAACTAGCAATTTCAGAGGTGGACCATCAGTGATAGCCTTTGTGAATCTTTTATCACAGGTTTCTATGAAGGAGGATACAAGTTTATGAGTTAATACATTCTGATAATCTACATATCCCTTAAGATCAGGCACTGCAACATGCTGATATCACATGACAAAGACATGGGGTAATAATGTCATTAAAAACAACTGACCACATACATTATTTACAGAAATATCTGGCAGTGTTCAGCTTTTTGTACAGTGTTATATATACAGTTCATGGTCCTGGCAAACATCTACAGTTTGCTGGAGGCTAAAGTCACCCCAAAATTATATTTTAGTTATGGATGCACAATGTGGGTCAAAATAACTTCTTTCTTCACCTTAAAAAAAACAAAAAAAAAAACAGTTAAGCTTCTTTAACCCCCAAACGTAATGTGAGCTAAAACGAGTGCCTACTTACCTCTTTATGACGCCCATGGCCTCCTCTCCTATTTACAGCCTCTTACCATAAATCATCTTCAGTGCTGACCACAGCTACGGACTATGTCCCTATAGATTGGAAAGGAACTGCACCCCCAGCATCTCTAGTTTAGTATGTCCCATTCAAGTCTAGTTAGTGCACAGATGTAGCTAGTGAAGAATATTTGTGCACAGAGGTTATTGCCATCAGGAAAGGTAAATAGTCACCTTTGGTGGGTGTGGGAAGTGTTCTAGCTCACATTAGGTTAGGGAGCTAAATAGGGTGGGACACATTTTTTGAAGGTGAAGCTATTTTCTAAAGATAACCTGCTGCATTTTGTAAGCCAAGGAGAAAACAGGAAAATAAAGACCCCTTTGTATTGGTGAAGCAGGTAGGTGGAGCCTTAGATGTGTGGCTGCCAGAAGATATAAGGCACCAGGAAAGGCTACATCCACAACTAAAGATCCTGGTATGAGCCACCTGACCTGTTACTGTCCTCCAGTGTTGTGGTTCTCTTTCCCTTTTACTTCATTGTCATAGTTCGATCTTTCTCAGTTAAGGAAAACTTTTTCTGGGCCACATGTAAGTCTACATGTTCTACCAGGAGGACCAATTACTAGCACTGAGAGTAAACAGGGGCAGGAAATTGACTACAGAAGCTGTTCTGGTAAATGTTCGGTGAGGGAGGAGGACTTTCCTCTCCAGATTCAGACATCATAAGGTAGGCATATTTCAGAGGCTGGCGAGGGGGAATTGAGCGGGTTCTGGGGGTTAAAAGTCCATCACATGTCTCTAAAACTGTGTACTCAAAACTGGATGCGGGGCTGTGCTTCCCCTCCTCTGAATGTAGAGAGTCCTCTCTGAGAATGGTCCTACAGCTAGGTAGACCTTTTATTGTCATTATCTCAGTGCCATATGTGGCTGGCTCCTCTGCAGTAGTCAGCTGCCTGATCTCCTCTGGCTCCATTGGACTTTCTTCTGTCTCTTGTGGCTTTCCCTCTCTCCTGATGATCTTCCCATCATCTGCTGGGATAGACTGAGCTCTCAGTACATCGTCTTGTCTTTGAGATACCATGCGTGACATCAAAGGGGGTAAAATATTCTCATCCAAAGCAACATAACTGTCTTTTGGTGGTAGTGGTACAGGAAGCAAGAGGGATTGAGGAGCATTGGGAGATTCTGATAATACTTCCAGTGTCGTGATGGGACCTTCATGAAAAATATTTCTTGAGATCCACATAAGGTATGAGTCCGTATGGCCTAGCCATGTCTGCAAATGAATAACAGGTCAAAAGCCTAGTTAATATCTAAATGAACAAAGCAAAGAACATTCACCTTAATTAATCAACGTTTCTTAAGAAAACATTTATTGATTCTCAAGGATCAATCTGCTTCAGGGGTGGACTGACCATTTGGAAACTCAGGCATTGCCCGAGGGCCCAGGGTTAGTAGGGGGCCCCATAAAATGCCCCTGGTACCTTTTTCATAGGCTTTTTTGAGTTTGGGCAAGCACAGAGGGGCCCCATGATCCCCTTTTGCCCGGGGGCCCCATGAGTTGTCAGTCCGCCCCTGATCTGCTTCTTTAACTCTCCCATACTGTTTGTTAAGAGTATAAAGCACAGTAATTCCTGCTTTTGATACCTTCATAATAAAGGTTTTACTTATAACACTCCATGGCATGGTTACCTTGAAATTCCCTTTATGGGTGGAATAAAGTTCCTTAAAGTGGTGTTCCGGAGTTGGGATATCTGGCCACATCTTACTCTTGAGGAAACTAGGAGGACAGACATGAGTCAGTGATGTATTATACAGCATGCAGTTATCATACACTACTTCTTCAATGGTTTCATTTACCTTTTTTGATAAACAACCACCACGCAGATGGCAGTTAGTACCACAGCGCCGGCAAAAATAAACAACACGATGTGAATCTGATCAAACCCTTGAAAAATAATCCAAAATTAATAATTAGTCATTTGGTTAGTCTTTTTTTTTTAATTTAAGGTATGCAAAACAACATAACAGCATGGCATGACAGACCATGTACAACAACCTCTGACAGCATAGATATGTGAATCCCAAACAAACATAGTAGGGGAAGTCTAATCTAGAGTAGACAAGGCTCCAGGACAAAGAAAGGCAATGTCATTAGCTTTATACATTAAGGATCTTTGCTTTACGGATAGGCATAACCTGTATTGTGGTGGGAGGATAATAGGAAACATGGCCGACATGTACATACCAAGGAGATGGAACAGGAAGACAGGCACAGGGCCACAATGAGGTGGAAAATAAAATGTCCTGTCCTCCAGGCCGTAGCACCTAGCAGTTGAAGCTTCCCGGGGAAGGTTTTCTAGATTTTGGAGGGGGAAGATAGACTCTCTAAGTGAAAGAAAGAAGAAGAAAGAAAACAAAAATGTCCTGTCCTCCAGGCCGTAGCACCTAGCAGTTGAAGCATACCGGGAAGGTTTTCAGATTTTGGAGGGGGAGGATAGACTCCCTAAGTGAAAGAAAGAAGAAGAAAGAAAAAATGAGGGGGGTGGGAGAGGGAAAGCAAAGAATGTGAGCTTCGGCAGAGTTGACGGTGTAAGAAGTCAATCTCTTCCAGAGGAATAATCTCGATTTAGGAGTAGGTCAAGTACTCATCTGAGAAATAGAACATGTCCCAATATCGCCAGCGTGTATTATGTTCCTCTGTTTTGTCTCGGAGGGCAGCAGTAAGTTGTTCCATCTGCAGGGTATGCATGCCCTAGCTGCATTCAGGAGATGTTTGGTCAAGTTAAGGAGCACTGCAGCTGGGTTATCCATGAGGGAGATATCTGTAAGTTAATGAACTATCTGCAGGACTTTTTGCCAAAAAAGAGCTTCTTACAATCCCAGAAGATATGAAGTAGAATGCCTTCCTGATAACCTTATTGCCAGCATAATGGACTATGTCCAGGAAATATGGACACTAGGGTTGGAGTCCACTACCAATGCGTCAAGATTTTGTAGGTGTTTTCCTGGTATTTACTGCAGAGGGAGGACTTGTGAGCAAATAGAAGTACCCGGGACTTTTGGTCTTCCAACAACGTGGTGTTAAGATGTCTCTCCCAAGGAGGATCATGTTGAGATATAGTTGCAAGTAGAATACCATAGGATATAGAAAGGGATTTTCTCAAGGGTTCCTGTCTTAGACATAAGCACTCAAAAGAAGAGGGTTGTCTGAGAAACAGGCATGGTGTGGGAGAGACATGGTGTCGCAGAAAGTGGGACGGTTGCAGGATTTTCCATTTACTCAAGGCAGATGAGCTGAGGGTATTAAATAGGACTGAGGGGTGAACCTATCCTAAAGAACCAAGAAAGGTAAAGGCTCTGACCAGGTTTAGGTCCAGGTGTAGTTGGAAGGCCCTGTCAGAGAGACCGGGATGAAATCTGGGTGGCCGATATTAGATGTCAGTGGAGCTAGGAAACTAGATATCTTGGCAATCCTGTAATATCCATGGAGTTCCAGTAGAGTGGATTCGATTAATGGGTGTGGAGAAGGATATCTGTAGAAAAGGACTCCAGCCCTGGTTAGTCTTTTTTGTCTTCACTACAACATACCTGTTTTGGGTATGCATATCAAAAGCTAAAATAAAGCCCAACTCCAGCAAATCTTGGATCTATCCAAGCTTGGATAGACTTGGGGAGGGTTATAACCTCTGTCAAGTTTTTATTTGTGTCTATGTCCCTGTTTAGGAGGAGTTGGACTTACATGAGGATGCAACTTTATTCCCCTTCCTAAGTGTTCTGTGGCTCATTATGCATGTGTTGACTATTTGCTTCAAAGATAGAGGTCTGGCTTAACCCTAGTGTCTCATTCTGTAAACTATGCTGCATTTGAAATACTTAGGACTACCCCACTCCTTACACTGTGATAAAAATTACATATTTTGGTCTACACCACCCCATACATTGTGCTGTACGTGACATATTCTGGTTTATCCCACTCCATACACTGTGCTGTACGTGACATATTCTGGTCTATCCCACTCTATACATTGTGCTGTACGTGACATATTCTGGTCTATCCCACTCCATACACTGTGCTGTAGGTGATCAACTTTGGACTGACCCTCTCCATACACTGCTGTACATTACATACTTTGGACTACCCCACCCCATACACTGTGATGTAAGTGATGAACTCTGGACTCCCCCACTCCAAACACTGCTCTAAGCTCAACTCTACACACTGTAATGAAAGTGACATACACCGAACTGCTGAAATTCATACTTTGTGCTGCACATGACATCTTCTGGACTGCCCTACCCTTTACACTTTGCTATCAGTGTCATAATCTGGACTACCCCAATTCACACACTGCTTAGCTGCGGCCCTATGGCTCCATTCACACACTGCGTTTAGCAACGTTTTCATACCATACGGTTTTATACATTTAGGAAGAATAAAAATTACAGCATCCAAGAGCGATGTACCACAGCATAAATGCAGTTAGTCGCAATACAAAGAAAAAATAAACAGTTGCTATAGAAAAGGCAAGAATTTACTACACAACCAAATGTAAACGCACGTAATTGCAGATAAATGCAATGAACAAATGCCAGTGATCTCTGTGCCAGAAGTGTTATCATTTCAAAATTTAAAAAAAACATGCATTTACAAGCGGTAGAACAACCGCCCGTGTGAAAGAGGCCTAAGTGTTATGTGTGAGGGGAATGACTTTTGATGGTGGGGGGACCTCTGTGTCAGCTCCCCATGTTCCCTTCATTATGTTTAACCCACCCTGTGCCTGTTAAGGGGTACAGGGTGGGAATGTCTATTGTGTATCGGTGTGGGGATGGTCCATTGTTCACTGCCATGTGGTTGATCATTGTTCTCTGCCATGTGCTGCATCCCATTGTTCTGTGTCTTGGTTGGGTGGGGGGTGTTTCCTGCAGCCCTTCCCACTGATGGGGCGGGCTGCTGATGTGTTTCCTGTTCCTGGTTGTATTTCCCCGCCATATGTATATATCTTGTGTGTCAGCGGGTGTGGTCCGTGGATTTGTGTTCGGACAGGGAAGCGGGAGTCTAACGGAAATACCCAAGTGCAGTCTGGGTCCGGTTCCATTACATTATGCTTTGGATTGTTCCACTCCATACAATGTACTGTAAGTGTTATACTCTGTAGGACTACCCTATTCCACATACTGTGGGGGAGATTTACTAAAACTGGAGCACTAAGATACTTCTTACCGTTCTTTTAAATTCTGGCCATGTATACTGAGTCTTGTAGTTGTGTGAATCAAAGGATTGCTGCTTGTAGTTCTTTTCTTGAGGTATCAATCCTGATTTTCCTTCTTTGACTCTCTGGTCAAGATTTACTAAAACTAGTGCACTCGGAATCTGGTGCAGCTGTGTATGGTAGCCAATCAGCTTCTAACTTCAGCTTGTTCAATTAATGTTTGACAATAAAACCTGGAAGCTGATTGGTTTCTGTGAACAGCTGCACCAGATTTTGCACCACGCAGTTTTAGTAAATAACCCCCACTGTGCTGTAAGTGTTATATTTTGGACTGCTCCACTCCATACACTACGCTGCGCAGGATCGTCGGCATGCAACCTCTACGGGTTGACACCGGACCCGCTACAAGAAAAGGTAAGTTGTAATGAAAGCCGACAACCCCCGCAGGATGGATCGGATCCATCCTGCGGGGATCTTCGGCTTGCATTACAACTTACCTTTTTGTGGAGCGGGTCCAGTGTCACCCTGTGCGATCGGTGTCACCCGGTGCAGAGCGCACCCCCCGCACCTGCCTCGGGACGCCACTGGCTGCGGGAATGCACATGGTTTTGTGTTCGTGAACCTAGCCTTAGAACACACAGAAGGGGATTAGAGAAATGTGGACCGTGTATTTGGACAAACTCACCACTGGATGTATGATAAGTAGTGACGACCCAAGCACTCCAATACCCATCGTGAGGGCTGTCTGCTCTCATTCTCACGTTGATTGTATACTCAGTATCTCTTTGAATGTCATCAAGGAAAATCGGCACCAAACCATCCTCTGAATCCACCTAAAATGTAGAAATGATACTGTCTGTAACATACCAATTCACAGGCTGTGTAGATGGATACCAAAATGTACTGCTAGATATGGTGCTTGAGTGCAACTTGCTTTAGTAAATTGCTTTTAACAGAATAATGGGATGGATTTACTGAAAGCAAACAGATTGTGCACTTTGCAAGTGCAGTTGCTCCTGAGCTTAGTAAATGAGGGGAAGCTCAGCTGACCTCCATCCTGCAATCATGTACAAGCAAAAATGCTGTTTTTTTTATTTTCTTATTATACTAAAGTTCTGGAGCAGCTGTCCTGGCATCGTGAAAAAGAGAGGAAGGTGCCTCTAAGTGCAGTATTGACAATTTATTCAGTAAACAATGGAAAATGTGCACTTACAAGATAAATGGTTAAAAAGACTGATCGTGTGGTAATTAGATCCAGGTGGGACATCCAGCCGTCCAGCAGCAGACTATGCCTATAGGATCAGGAAGTAGAGTCCAGGGCTGAAGAAGGAGCCTATTGAGCATGCTCCGAAATGCATTACCGCCCCCTTCACCTGCTACATCTGACTCTGCTCTCCAAGCTTCAATTTTTGATGCACAGGCACATCTTGGACTCTACTTCCTGATCCTATAGGTATAGTTTGCTGCTGGATGGCTGGATGTCCCACCTGGATCCAATTACCACACAATGAGTCTTTTTAACTGTTTATCTTGTCAGTGCAAATTTTCCTTTGTTTACTGAATAAATTGTTAATACTGCACTTAGAGGCGCCTTCCTCTCTTTTTCTTGTTACTGCATTAGAGCCTTGCTTCCACTCTAAGAAGAGCTGCCTCAGTGTTACTGCTCCCATCCATCCATCCATCCATCCCTGATATCCATCTGGTACCTTTATCCTACAGCTACAGAGGTTGGGCTCCAACAAGCGCGCCCTATACAATATACATGTCCTCGCATAGTGCACAGGCTATTTGTCTTTAGTAAATCAACCCCAATGCAAGGTTTATATATGTAATAGAGCAACGGCAACCCAAAACTTGTCTAGTGCAGGGTCAGCTTCTTTTATAGACCTAACCATTGCTTTTGACAACATCCCAATTACAACCATAGCAATTAGATGATTGAGGCATGAATTGGACAAATGTTTCCACATCTGACACAATCTTATGTACAGTATGTGGATGCCAACAATCTTGAAGGACAGACTAGCGAGTGGACAAAAAACCTTGTTTAACCTCTTGGCGCCGGCCGAACGCAAATGTGCGGCCTCCCGGTGTCTGGCCCTAGACGCCGAGCGGCCGCACATTTGCGTTCTATTAAAAAAGAAAACATGTGCTGAGAGCGTGCGCCCTGCGCGCTCCCAGCACACGTCCAGTATTCACAGAAAGGTCCCAATCTCCATTTTCGATCAGCACCTTTCCCGATCATGTGACCACCGTGACAGCGTGTCACGGTGGTCACATGACCCTAAACCCCACCCCGCCTCCTGGCTTCTGAAACCCTTAAACCAAGGGGTTAAGCAGGAACTATACTACATCTGAGCACCAAAAACTAGTGGTGCACCAAAATAAAAATTCTGGTGCCGAAACCGATACCGAAAATTCAGAATTCATGTGGCCGGAAACCGAACTGAAACCGAAATGTCTGCGTATGTGGGGGTGGGGAGGCTCCAATTTTTTTTTTCCTACTTTCATGTATATTTTTATTTTTTTAACTTATGATTTTATAGCTATCACATAGGGGACCAATAGTCCCCTATGTGATAGCATATGAGTGACAAACCTCTTTGTAGGGAGGAGGGGGTTGGGAGCAGTGTGTGCAAGGAGGGGGCAGTATGTGAAAGGAGGGGGTGGGGAGCAGTGTATACAGTGAGGGAGCAGTGTATACAGAGAGGCTCCCTCACTGGCTATCACTACATGTCGGCGCTGATTTTTAAATGCAATTGCCGGCTTTTTTTTTTTTTTCACTATAGCGCACAGAGTTAGCTGTCACTTTACCTGGAGCTAAAGGAAACTTTGTTTCTTTTATCTCAGAAAAGAAACTAAAAGGAAACATTGTTTCTTTTAAATCCAGGAAATAAACTGAAAAGGAAACTTTGTTTCTTTTAAATCCAGGAAATGAACTAAAAGGAAACGTTTCTTTTTGCTGGGGGAAAGTGACAGCTGACTCTCTGAGCTATAGCGAAGGAAAAAAAAGCCAGTAATTACATTTAAAAACCGGCACTGACCTATAGTTACAGCCAGTCACTGTATACACAGCTCTTCTCCTGCCTTTCTCCGCCGCTCCGCCCCCCCCCCCCATCTGCAGTACACACAGTCCCCTGTATCGGCACCTGTATCGGCTACATTCTTCCTATCTGCAGAATGCCGATAGGGCTATTTTCGGCCGATATGTTTCAGTGGCTGAAATTTTCGATGCATCCCTACCAAAAACCCTATTTATGTAATTTTTATTATTCAAAGCAAATGCACCCATCCATCCATGTTTCCATGCTGTATGTTGAGAAATCACTTTGAAATAGGGAGTAAGGGCAGTTGATTCATGTAGCCTTTACTTCATGGAATCAGTCTGCCCTTAGTTCAAACATGCAGGCAGGAGTGTGTACATAGCTGCGAAAACCCCTCATCACCCCTTACCTGAGCAAACATCATTTGCCTAGGCATGGAAACCAGGAAGTAACTGAAGAAATATACCAAAAAAGTTTGAAACAAGTAAATATGATATACATTCCTATCTATTTATTAATGCTAGCAGCGTAAGGATTAAAAATAGTCAATTTTGATCATGAGAGTGAAGTTCCACTTTAAGGTAACACTAAGGATTCATTTATACATGCGGCAAGAACTGAAGCTCCATGCTCGGATCACTTTTTAAAGGCGTTTGCCAGATGGTGAGGAGGCAGTATGTCACCTCTTCATTACCTGTTTTGACCCCCTAAATGCCGCACTACCATGGCACAACCGCATGCATTTCTTGCTGTTGTGGAGCGGTTGCAGCTTGGCCCATTTGACATAAATAAGTTGCGTGCAGCGGACCTGGAGTTGCAGTGGGTACTACACTGATTTCCAGCTTCTAGAGGGATCCCACAGGTATGGTATATACTGTATAGAGTTCCATTGGTCCAAGCTGGACTAACTCTCATACCTGGAATTCTTTAACTAAAATTCTAAAAGGCAAACTAAAGATAAATGAATGAAGTACCTTATACTTGTTAAATGTCTTCAAGTTCTTCTCTTTGGGGCTTGTATATGAGACTTGATACATCATACAATCTTTGAGATTATTGTCCTTCACTTGGTTCCAAAAGCTGATCAGCAATCCCATGGGGCTTCTTTGTTCCATCACTTTAATATTGATTGGAGGTTCCACATATACTAAAAACAGAGGGCTAAGTGAGACCTTTGAACTTGATGACATTTACCAAACTCAGCACCATTCTATCCATGTAGAAAGCTGGGACTTATGGAGATGACATGGAATCAAAGAAAAATGTTTTCCATCTGACCTCCCTTGGCTCTTATCCTTGGATATGACACTAACAGCAACACACTGGCTAAATGGTTAGCACTTCCGCCTGGCAGTATTAGCATCGTTGGTTTGAATCCCAACCACGGCACCACCTGCCTGGAGTTTGCATGTTCTCCCTGTGCCTGCCTGGTTTCCTATGGGTACTCCAGTCTCCTCCTACACTCCAAAGACACACTGGTAGGTTAATTGTCTAAATTGTCCCTAGTATGTGTATGTATGAATGTAAGTTAGGGACCTTAGATTGTACACCCCTTGAGGGTTAGGGACTGATGTGAATGTACAATATAAGTACCTGAAATAAAAATAAATGAAACAGGCTCTTTCAATAAACTTCAAGGAGCTAAGTATAGTACTTGCAGCAGTTTTTGTCTTCTACTGGTCTGGTATTAGGTAAATTCTGATTCCTAATGTTTGTTAAAGAATATTGCACATTAAAGGGCAACTTCACGCTGAAAGATGTGTGCAAAAAAATCAAGCAGAGGTCAAGGGACTAGTCCCAGGTATTGCCTGGGGTCTACCCCCATCTGATCTTTTCCCATTACTGATGGACAATGCCTTGTTTTATGCTGTGTCTCTGTGTGGAGGAGGCCATGTTGGTAGAGGCAGAGCTTTGCTTCCTCATTTCAGATCCTCCAGCAAAGAGATCAGTGAGCAGCACAGTAGTGACAGCATCAAAAAAATGTGTGCTAGCAATATACAGTACTTGTATCCCTAGTCTGCACCTCAACATGGGCTGTAGATCCCTATTGCGCACTTGGTGCTAAGATCCTGGCACCATAAAAAAAACTGATTTGTGTTTCTAATGTGAAAGTAGATTGAGAAATATCTTACCAACACGCTCTGGGCTGAGATTGCGCCAGTATAAAGTGGTATTACTCTGGTTGTCCCACACGGATATGACAAAGGGTTTTACACTAAATAAACTGAAGTGGTCCTCTGGAAAATGACACAAGTGCCACCAGGAATCTTCTGAGGCTTTCACCGTTGTTAAATTGCACGACACCCTGTGGGATTAAACAATGACTTTGTCATACTTCATCAATTTCTGTCACTGTGCAAGCAAATTTTATTATATAATAGTACACCATGTTTTCAGCTCCTGCTGGGTCAAAGTGCAGAATAAATCAAATGTTGACTGTGAGACAGTACACAAGAAGTTCCCCTTCTATTGGACCACAGTGCACAGTAAATCCACCTTCCATTGGATCACAGTTCACAGGGTGTCAACCTTCTATTGGACCATGGTGTAGGAAGTGCTAATGTTCCATTGGTCTACAACACACAATGCATTCACCTTCTATTGATTCACAGTGCACAGTACATCCATGTTCTATTGGACCACAGTGCACAGTGTGTTAACATTCTATTGGACCACAGTGCACAGGGTATCCCCCTACAATTGGACCACAATGCACTATTTGCTAATGTTCCATTGGACTACAGTACACAGTGCATCCATATTCTGTTGGATCACAGTGCACAGTGCATCCACCTTTTATTGGACTACAGTGCACAGTGCATGCATCTTCAATTGGACTACAGTGCACAGTGCATGCACCTTCTGTTGGACCACAGTGCATAATTTGCTACCCTTCCATTGGACTACAGCACACAGTGCATCCACCTTCTGTTGGATCACAGTGCACAGTGCATCCACCTTTCATTGGACTACAGTGCATGCATCTTCAATTGGACCACAGTGCACAGTGCATGCACCTTCTGTTGGATCACAGTGCACAATTTGCTACCCTTCCATTGGACTACAGTGCACAGTGCATCCACCTTCTACTTGACCACAATGCACAGTGCATCCACCTTGTATTGGACTACAGTACACAGTGCATGCACCTTCAATTGGACCACAGTACACAGTGCATGCACCTTCAATTGGACCACAGTACACAGTGCATGCACCTTCAATTGGACCACAGTACACAGTGCATGCACCTTCAATTGGACCACAGTACACAGTGCATGCACCTTCAATTGGACCACAGTACACAGTGCATCCACCTTCTATTGGACCACAGTACACAGTGCATGCACCTTCAATTGGACCACAGTACACAGTGCATCCACCTTATATTTTACCACAGTGCACAGGGTGGTAACCTTCTGTTAGACCACAGTTCACAGGGTATCCACCTTCTACTGGATTAAAGTGCACAGTACATCCAACTTTTATTAGGCCATAGTCCACATTGCATTTCGCTCCTACTGGGGCACAGTTGATCAGATATTAACTGGGGCATCATACACAGTGCACCCAACTTGTATTGGGCCAGTGTACCCCCTTTCATTTGGGCAATGGTACACAACGTACCAACCTTCTATTAGGCAACAGTGCACAATGTACCCACATTCTATCGGGGAATAGTGCACAATGTACCCACCTTCTATTGGGCAATATTGCACAATATATCCACTTTTTATTGGGCCATAGTGCACAATTTACCCACATTCTATTAGGCCACAATGCACCCACCTTCTATTGGACCATAGTGCACAATGTACCCAAGTTGTTTGGGCCACAGTGCACAATGTACCCACCTTCTATTGGGCCACAGTGCACAATGTACCCACCTTCTATTAGGCCACAGTGCACAATGTACCCACCTTCTATTGGGCCACAGTTCACAAAATATCCACCTTCTATTGGGCCACAAAGCACAATGTACCCACCTTCTATTGGGCCATAGTTTACAATGTCACCATCTTCTATTAGGCCACAGTGCACAATGTACCCACATTCTATTGGGCCATAGTGCACAAAATATCCATCTTCTATTGGGCCAAAGTGCACAATGTACCTACCTTCTATTAGGCCACAGTGCACAATGTACCCACCCTCTATTGGGCCATAGGTCACAATGTAATCATCTTCTATTGGGCCACAGTGCACAAGGTATACACCTTCTATTGGGCTACAGTGCACAATGTATCCACCTTCTATTGGGCCACAGTGCACAATGTATCCACCTTCTATTGGGCCACAGTGCACAATGTATCCACCTTCTATTGGGCCACAGTGCACAATGTACTCACCTTCTATTGAGTCACAGTGCACAATGTACCCACCTTTTATTGGGCAACATTGCACAATGTACCCATAGTCTATTGAGCCATAATTTACAATGTCACCATCTTCTATTGATCACAGTACACAAGGTACCCACCAATTATTGGGCCACAGTGCACGATGTACCCACCTTCTATTAGGCCATAGTACACAATGTACCCACCCTCTATTGGGCCATAGTGCACAATATATGCACCATTTATTGGGCCATAGTGCACAATGTATCCACCTTCTATTGGACCATAGAGCACAAATATACCAACCTTCTGTTGGGCTACAGTAAACAATGTACCCAACCTTTTTGGGCCACAGTGCACAATCTACCCACCTTCTATTAGGCCACAGTGCACAATGTACCCACATTCTATTGGGCCATAGTGTACAATCTACCCACAATCTATTGGACCATAGTGTACAATCTACCCACAATCTATTGGGCCACAGTGCACAATCTACCCACCTTCTATTAGGCCACAGTGCACAATCTACCCACCTTCTATTGGACCATAGGTCACATCCTACTCACCTTCTATTGGGCTACAGTGCACAATGTACCCACCATCTATTAGGCCACAGTGCACAATGTACTCATCATCTATTGGGCCATAGTTTACAATGTCATCATCTTTTATTGGGCCACAGTGCACAATGTACCCACCTTCTACTGGGTCACAGTGCACAATGTACTCATCGTCTATTGGGCCATAGTTTACAATGTCACCATCTTCTGTTGGGTCACAGTGCACAATGTACCCACCTTCTATTTGGTCACAGTGCACAAGGTACTCACCATTTATTGGGCCAGAGTGCACAATGTACCCATCTTCTATTGGGCTATAGTGCACAATGTAACCACCTTCTATTGGGCCACTGTACATAGTGTATCCACTCCATATTGGGCCACAGAGCATCAACATCCATTAGAAAACAGTGCACAGTGCATCCACCTTTAAATGGTCCATAGTACACATTACAACTAAACTTTGGTAAAAGCTGTTACATAGTGCCCAGTATATTGACATCTATTAGACAATAGTGCACAGTTCACCTGCATTGTATTGAGTCATAGTGCACATCTAAACACTATTAAAACAATAGTGTCAAATACATTGACATTAATTAGACAATAGTGCACAGCGCATACAGCTCCTGCTGGGTTGTAGTGCATAATAGATCAGACTTTGACAAGGCTGCAGTGCACAGTTAGATGTACTCACTCAAGGTTGTCAACGGTGTAATTCAATGTGAAGTTGGAGGTGTCAGATGTGTGGCTCTCCCAGAAACAAGTAAGATTCTCTAATTCCAACATGAAACAGAAAGGGATCACAGTCCTGTTGTCAATGGCATCGTACACTGGAAGTAAAAAAAAATAAGCCAGAGTTTAGAACGGACTCTCGGGGAGGACCCAGTGAATGAAGACGGCTGATTTCTTGGTTTTAGGTGGAGTTGCTATTTAACACTTAAATAAAAACACTCTGTGAATCAGATTTTGAAGTAGGGTAGTTCCATAGCAAGGTCAAAAACAGCAGAACACTGAAAGTGTAGATCAGGTATGGAAATTTTTTTTAAAAAGTTAATTGAATATAAAAAAAAACTAAAGGAACACTGCTGCTAGAAATATGGTGGTCCTAATAAGTGTATAAAGTTAATACTTGTCGGTAATTGAAATACATTTTTTAGTTCACATGAGCTTTTGGATTTTTAAGGCTAGGTTCACCCTTTGCAAAAATAAAGTAGTAAATGCAGTAACATTAATCGTATAATGAATGTGCATTTACTACGTTTATTGCATTGAAGCTTGGATAGCATTGCACCCGCGACACGCTAAGCATGAGTACAAGCCAAGCTCTGCAGGCTTAAATGTAAAAAACTCTCTGTTGATGTTTACCCCCAGCCTCAAGACCGTATGGAGGTATTAACATGCTGTTATCAGGCTGCAGAAAGTGTGGCTGGACTACAGGGGGGTGAGGGATCGCTAGCATGGCTCTTATAGATGGTAGTGGTAAATCATTGGAAGCGAGCCATGGGAATTGATGGCATAGATACTGTATGCACAGCCATGCTGTATTAAAAAAATAAAAAAACATAGCATGCTGCTAGAATATGCACCCTGGGATTCAGGTAAGGAGGGCAATAGTTTGGGATTGGGAGATTATGTATGCAACCACGCTTCATGTTCCACCCTAAAGATGGGTGTAGCATGAAACATGGTTTAAAAATGGAGTCTCCAAACGATAGCCTTTGGGCCAAATGCAGCTTGTTACAAGATTTTACCTGGCCCATAGCAACAGTCAGTGAAAATACCCTGGATGGATAGATGCCCAGGAGATGGTGACTCACCCGGGGCTTTGATGCTGCCTATGGCGGGGTCCGATCAGAGAGCGGTGATCCCTGGGCTGTAGTGCTGCTGACAAGGCAAAGTGTGAGGAGCAGGAAAGAAGACAAACTCCGCCAGGGCCCTCAGCAGTGGATGCCGGGCAGTCACGTGGCCGCCGCCGCAGAGGAGCATTGAGAGGCAGAGTGAGCGGATGGCTGAGCACAGAGGAGAGGGTGACCCACATCCTACGGGACTGCCTAGGACCCAAAGAACTTCACAGAGGGGGCCCTCCCCTGATAGTTAACAGACATCGGTGTACATGAACATTTACTATTGACCACCAGTTAGCACCGACAGAATGGAGGTTTTCTGATCGCTTGATCGTGCTGGAGACCCCCAGTGGAGGAGGAAGGCCAGAGGATGGTGAGCCAAAACTTTAAATGGACTTGTAGTGTCTAAGGGGGGACCACCCTAGGGAGCCAAGGAGGAGGAGAAATAGAGATATAGGTGAGAAGGAGAACTCAGAGACCCCTAGGAGGGAGATCGGTGTGTGAGAAGAAGGAAGGACTCATGGGACATTACCCCTGGAATGGCCCAACCCTAGCCCTGCCCAGTAGAAGCAACCCACGGGCCAGGGAAAAAGAGAAAAATATTTAAACATCATGAAGTAAAGCAGCAAAAGGGGGAGGGTCCGATCACCCCAAATAAGTTCAATTAAAAAATATATACCTACACAAGAAAACAATTTGGAGGGACAAACCCCAGAGAGACGATAAGGAATGAGCAGAAGACGGGAGATGGAAAACATCAGTGGCGATCGCTCTAGATTGTCTCTGGGAGCAGTTAACACCAGTCAAAGTGTAGAAGTTGAAGATATAGAAAATGAGTTGGTTATCGAGAACTCTGAAGAGCAAGAAAAGACCTCGCAGATACCAACTAAATCTGACATAGAAGATATGTTTATGAGATTGGAAAGATCCATAAAACAGGAGATGGCGATACTACACAAAGATTTGGGTCAAGTTCTATCACGAGTAGAGGAGACTGAAGGAAAACTTGATAAACACGCCCAAGTGATAACAAAATTAGAAAAAGATGAAAGAAATGAGAAAAGAGCAAAGGAGTCTGCTGTATAAAATGGAAGATCAGGAAAACAGAGATAGAAGATGTAATCTGAGGATACGGGGCCTACCAGAGACCTCGCAAGGAGAAGACTTAACGGAGATAATGGTGAAATTGTTTAATATAATAATGGACAGACCAGCAACAGCGCACCTGAAGATTGATAAAGTAAAGTAAGAATAGGAAGACCCCAAGGTAGCGGAAATGGAAGAGACATTCCTAGAGACATGATCATACGTTTCCATTACCACTGAGTTAAAATGGCTCTATGGAGGAAGATAAAGGAAAGACCAGTAATAAAATATGGAGAAGCAAATCTACAGATCTTTGCTGACATATCATTGGAATCATTGGCTAGAAAAAGAATGTTGAAACCATTACTGGAACAGATGACAAAACAGAACGTACAATACAGCTGGGGATTCCCAGCATGCTTAATAGGATGGAAAGACAGTCACTCCACAAAGCTGAGATTTCCAGAAGATTTGAGAGACTTCTGCGAGAGACTTGAATTACAGAGAATAGACATTCCAGGCTGGGGAGAGGGGGTAAAAGAGAATAGGGTAATAGAAAATGAGATTTGGCAGTCAGCCCCTAGGGGGAAAAGGCATCAAAAATAGAATAGAGGAGAGGGAGGAGGAATGAGAGAATTTTTTAGAAGCCCATAGGGGGCTTTCCTCTTTTTTTTCTTTCTCTCTTCCTGTTCCTCCCCCTTCTCCTAGGTAAAGTCAAAATTTTAGAAGAAATGCGGGGAAATAGGGAGCAGCATATACATTCAGATACGTGGCCTAGGGAAGAGGAACGCAGTCTGGAGGGGTGAATGTGGTCAGAGCTCCACCGTAGTATGGGATCGATAGTGGGGCTAGGACCACAAATGGTCCAAAGGCAAGTTAAGGGTCTAGGGAGAGTGGGGGTGGGATATAGGGGGGTGGGAAGGGGAATTGTGTAGGAGTTAGCGCCGTGTTCCTTTGGAGGGATGATGGTACTCTCACTGGGAGTGTCACCCACCTGTGCCCATCAGTGCCACCCATCAGTGCTGCCCAGCAGTGCCGTCAGTCAGTGCCACCCATCAGTGCCACCTATCAGTACCCATCAGTGTAGCATCATCAGTGCCAGCTCATCAGTGCCACCTATCAATGCCATCTATCAGTGCCTCCTATCAGTGCCCATCAGTGCTGCCTATCCATGCCACCTCATCAGTGCCCATCAGTGAAGGAGAAAAATGACCTGCTTGCAAAATTTTATAATAGAAACAAAGAAAAACTGTTTTTTTAAATGTTTTGCTCTTTTTTTGTTTTTAGCACAAAAAATAAAACACCCAGTGGCGATTAAATACCACCAAAAAAAAGCTCTATTTGTGTGAAAAAAAGAAGGAGAAATTATTGCTTTTACAGCCATTATGGGTATAAAAGCAATCAGTGTAAAAAAAAAAATCTTCATCACCCCCCACAAGTAGTACAGTGTCTATGGTGAAACTGTACTGCTAGGGAGACAGTATGTAAAAAAACAAAAAAAAACAAATTATAATATAAAAAAAAAATAAAAATGTAAAAAAAATAAAGAAAAATTATAATTTTTGGTTATAAACTAATTTGGGTTACTTTTTTTTTTTTTTTAATAAAAAGATAACGGAATACATTTTGGCCAAGATTTATGAAGAAAGATTATTTGCAACATTTTTTAAGAAAAACACTTTTTTTTCAAAATGTTTGTACTTTTTCATTTATATAGCAAAAAAATAAAAATCCCAGTGGTGAATAAATATGACCAAAATAAAGTTTTATCTGTCTCAAAAAAAGCTAAAAAATTCATATGGGTACAGTGTTGCATGACCGCGCAATTGTCATTCAAAGTGCGACAGCACTGAAAGCTGAAAATTGGCCTGGGCAGGAAGGGGGTATAAGTGCCTAGTAGGCAAGTGGTTAAAGAGCTGAATAGCCCAGGCAAAAGGCACAAGATTCTTAGAGAACTACAACAATGATCTATTACAGTAGCATTTCCACAAGAAACTAATTTATTTCAGAAAACAAATGTAAGAGTCATCCAACCTGGTATTTCGCAGATTCACCAACTAAACATGCTAAAGGTGTGGCAATAGGTATAGCAAAACATGTCAGAAGATAAGATGGTTGATCCTGAGGGACGATTTTTGTTTTTGAAGGGGAGATTACAGGAAATAGAGTGTACATTGGCAAATATCTATTGCCCTAATAGAAATCCAGTGACCTATTTGAAAAACACACTGAGAAGGTTGATGGATTTTAAAATGGGCAAATTAATTGTAGCAGGAGATTTTAATTTTTGTATGGACCCTCTGATTGATACGACGTCGCAGATGGGCCAGATGGGTATACTGTGAGATATTACAAAAAGTTTAAAGAACAATTAGTACCTAAGTTGAGTTTATATATGAATGCATTAGGAGAGGGGATGGAAATGAGGGAGGAGTCATTACAAGCATATATTACAATCATCCAGAAAGAGGGAAAAGATGGAACCCAATGTGCTAATTATAGACCCATCTCACTATTAAATACAGATACCAAATTATACGCAAAGGTCCTGGCAAATAGGTTGAAAGATCTAATGCCGGACTGGATTCACCTAAATCAGGTGGTGTTTGTCCCCAGGAGGGAGGGAAGAGATAATGGGTTGAGATCATTATTCCTCATGCAAAAAAGTAAGAAAGAAAAACTCCGCCCCGCTTTCCTTAAAGGGTAAAATTAATTTAATCAAAATGAAGCTGCTTCCTTCCTTACGTTATGTGCTCCGCCATACTCCGGTTTGGATCCTACGGAAATATTTTAAACAATTTGACGCAGCAATTGTTTCTTTTTTGTGTGGCTCGAGGTAACTGAGATTTAAATTTAAATTTAAAAGGTGCTACAAAGGCCATGGCCGGGGGGGGGGGAGGGGGTTGGCTTGTCCGGATTTGTACACATATTATATTGCAGCGTTGCTCTTCCATGCTCATAACTGGATAGTGGCAGATGAGACTAACGCTGCTGTGGTTTTGGAAGCGGCTTTCCTGGGCTCTTATGAAGCTCTACGTAATCTTTTGTATAGGAGCCATTTGGCCCCATTTCCTATTACAATGTCCACGAGGGCACTCCTTAAGGCCTGGCATTTGCAATTCCCTCCTGAGCCCCAGGTTTGGTCTCTCCATACCCCGTTGTGGTTGAATCCCTCCTTGTCAGAATTTTTTCCCTTCCCGAACCCCTCAGTTTGGGCCTCTAAGGCAGGGGCGGACTTACCATTTGGAAACTCGGGCACTGCCCGAGGGCCTGGGGTCAATAGGGGGTCCCATGAGATGCCCCTGGTACCTTTTTCATAGGCTTTTCTGAGTTTGGGCAAGGACACAGGGGCCTCATGATCCCCTATTGCCCGGGGGCCCCATGAGTTGTCAGTCCGCCCCTGCTCTAAGGGCATTAAGTATTTACAACAGATATGTGAGGGAGGTGTGCTTAGAATGTTTGACTCCTTGAAAGCTCAGTATGCTCTTTCCAACTCGTATTTCTTCCGATACATCCAACTACGCCATGCCTTTCGCCAGAAGTTTCAAGGTCGGCCACTTCAGCTAGTGGTGTCTGGGGTTGAATCCCTACTATGGGATGAATCTCTGGTTAATCCTCTCTCCTCTATATATGGGGCCTTAAGACCGTCTATTCATGAAGGTCTGGATAGACTTCTCTCCACATGGCGCGCCGGAGCTAGATTCAGAGTATTGGGAGGACATTTGGGAATGTCCTATGCAACAACTGGTCGCCACCCGGGACCGATTGATTCAGTTTAAGCTACTTCATAGAATCTATTATAACCCCCAGAGGTTGTATAGGATATTTCCGACGCATCCCTCCAGGTGCTGGCATTGCCCTGAGGACCCAGCGTCCTTTTTGCATGTTTTTTGGAATTGTCCTATTATTCAGATTTTTGGACAGAAGTGATTTTTAGTATTGTCTCTATAACTACAATCTCAGTACCATTGTCTATTGAGGTTTGTCTATTGGGTTTAGTTCAGGCATTGGCTGTCTCTCTTGAAATGCGAACCTTGATTGGCCTGTTACTCTACTATGCTCGTAAAGCTATTCTCTTGAAATGGAAGTCCCCCCGGGCACCTACCTCTGGTTTTTGGAAACAATTGGTTAATATGGTCCTCCCATTTTATAAATACACCTATGAATCTAGGGGGTGTCCTGCAAAATTTACCAAAGTGTGGCACATCTGGACTGAATCTGGTGATTCTATTTCGTCTACCTCAGATTAGGGCTGATCAGTGTTGCTCCTTCTCCCTATAAGGGGTCTCCTGCTAGCTTTGTCATCTTTTCTTCATGTCTTCTCCCAGCGAATGAGATGCATCACTGCTGGGTATATGTCCTGGGAATTTTTTTTTTGGTGCAGTTGCCTATTGTTAGTTGGTTGTTGTTGTTGTGTATGAGTTGTTATTTACGGTTTTCCCTTTTTGTTTTTTTTCTTTTGTTGTGTCTTGGCTCTAAGCCTTGGTATGCCCAATAGGCTTTGTTTTGTATTATTTTTGAACCCAAACTTTTCAATAAAAGAGAATTTGCAAAAAGAAGGAAAAACTCACATTCTAATATTATCAGTAGACGCAGAGAACGCTTGTGATAGGGTGGACTGGGACTTTATGTTAGATACGTTGGAAGTTCTGGGAATTGGTCCCAAAAGGAGAGTGGATAGGAAAGTTATATAGTCAACCCTCAGCAGCATTATAGGTCTACGGCTCATTGTCAAAGATTTTCAGGATGTATAATGGGACAAGACAGGGATGCCTGCTCTCGCCGTTGTTGTTTGTTTTTGTCGTTGGAACCTCTTTTGGCAACAATAAGGAATAGTATAGATGTGAGGGGCATACGGCTGGGGGGAACGGAACACAAAGTGGCAGTGTATGCTGATGATATGCTATTCTATGTGGCTAATCCTAGCTTGATGCTACCTAATCTGATGAAAATAATTAAATATTATGGAGAGCTGTCAACTTAAAAATTAATCAGAGATTTTAAATGTTAGTGTCTTGATAAATGAAAAGAAAGCCCTGTATGGAGAATTTGCCTTTCTATGGAGGGAAAGAGATCTAAAATATTTAGGAATAAAATGGACTTCCTCCTTGAAGAACTTATATATAATACATTATATCCCACTAATAAACAAGATTAAGGAGGAATTGAGGAAATATCGGTAGGGCCTCAATCATGGATTGGACGAATAAACTTGGTACAAATGGTAATTGTTCCGAAAATACTATATAAATTCCATATTTTTTTTACCTATACAGCTCCCGGGAACCTATTTTAATGTAATTAAAAAAATGATGCTGAGGTTTATTTGGAGGAATAAAAGACCAAGAATAAGTTATGAAGTATTATGTAGAGACAAGGAGAATGGGGGGATAAACATGCCTGATTGTAAGAGATATTATTACTCGTTACTAGTATCACGTATTTTTGATTGGACGCACAATGCACAAGGGAAAAGTTGGGTTAATATAGAAAACACTTTAAGTGGGACACAGTTGAATATGATGGTGTGGTTTCCGCACCAGCACCATAAGTTGGCAGAGAGCACGAGCACTTATACACGAAATGTAATTAGGGTTTGGGATGTAATTCATAAACAAATGGGGTGAGAGTTTAATTCTATGCTGATGCCGTTGGTGGCCTCAGATTTTTTTCCCGCCTGGGAAAGAGAAGATTTCCGTTAAATGGATAAGAAAAGGGGGTGCACAGTTAAAAGACATAATGAAGGGAGAAGAAATATGCTCCTTTCAGGAGCTAAAAAATAAGAGGGAGCTGTTTTTTAAGCTTGATGAGTGACAATATTTTCAATTAAGACACTTTGTCGCAACGCTCCTTAAGCCCCTAAGGGCAGTGGTGGATTTTAACCCATTTGAACAATTGTTTAGCATAAGTAGGGTACGGAAACATGGTACTTCTTGAATATACAAAATCCTTACTGTAAAAACAGAAATTACTCTCCCCAGTCAGGGGGCGTATTTACCACAAGGCAAACAAGGCATTTGCCTAGGGAGGCATTTTTCAGGGGGGCAGCACTGCCCCCTGGAAGAAGGGACACAGGCGGCATGGGGATCAGGTGGGATCCAAAAGAGGCTGCGGGCTGCTTGATGGTATATGCAGAGCCCGACTCTCCTCTCATTCCTAAGGATGTCCGGAGCTGTGAATGTGAGTGATTTCTCTCTCTCTCACCGGGTGGGGAAGGCAGTGTATGGGGGGCAATGGAAGGCTCTCTCGATTGGATTTGTTGGTCAATGTCTCAGGCTCTCTCCTCCACAGGGGTGAAGGGGGTGGCGTTGGTCGGTGTCAGGCTCTCTCCATGGTGGGGTGCGGGGGTGGCCAATTTTTGTGTTGCTTAGAGCAGCACAAAACCTACATACACCACTGCCCCCCGTATATGGTAAAATGGGAAAGGGAATTGGGAATAGCAACCGATGAGCATCAGAGAAAGAAAATATTTAGATTGTCACCTGGGGCGGTAGATATGAAAGTAGTGGAAATGAAGAACAAATTTTGTAGCTAGCTGGTACATCACACTTAGTGTGACACAAGCAACGAGTAGACAAATCACCCCTGTGTTGGAGGGGAAGCGAGATTAAGGGCACAATGGCACATATTTGATGGGAGTGTCCTAAAATACAGAAATATTGGAGGAAATAATTCACCAAATACAAGAGATCACCGAGGTTAATATTCCGAAAGACCCAGGCACATGTTTATTTCAGAAAACAGAGACCACAGTAGAAAAAATATAAAAATTTGGTGATATTCCAATCTTATAAATGCGGCGAAGGGACTACGGTAATAGCTAAATTTTGGCAGGAACAAGAGGTACCAAAAATAAAAGATTGGATACATAGGGTGGATTATGTGTGTAATATGAAGGAACTCCACCCTATGGAGGAGGATAAAATGGAGAGATTTCGAGAAAGTTGGGAAAAATGGGATGTATATAGACGATTAAATAATGGAAGAGACAGAGAAGCAGGAGGAAATTGAGAAGGAAAAAGAGAGATAGGTGAGAAAGAAAGAAGAAGAAGGGAGTCCCGAGAGTATTTAGAAGTGAAAAGGAACAGGGAGCTAGAGGGAAAAGAACTTGAGGTAGATAGGGATATGGGTGAGTGAAGGAGGAGGGTTTGGAAAGGGGGGGGGTGGACTCCGGGAGGGGAATTGTTTAAGGGTAATTGTTTTTTTGTATTTTAATGATATGATAATTTATTGATGTTAAGTTTAAATATTGAAAATTAATAAAATATTTAAAAATAAATGAAAACCCTGGATGGCAAGAAGGCTGTGTATCATAATACAGAGACCAGCACATGTACTGCCAGCCAGGTTGCTATGACTCTCCCCCAGTCCCTAGTGTAAGGAGGGACATATGGAAGTAAGGAGTGACTCTGCTGGGCACACATAGATTTGGGGGAGGGCTCTGCTGGGCACTCCTAAATGTAAGGAGTGACTCTGCTGGGCACTCCCAGATATAAGGGGGCTCTGCTGGGTGAACCTGGATATGAGGGGGACCCTAGTAGGCGCTTCTGGATGTAACTCTTATAAAACAGTTTTTTTTGGCCTGCAAATATTTGCAAACTATACATTGTTTCCCCCTGTACTGAAATGTTTGGCGATCCCTGGTCTACAAGCTATATTTAGTCTTTAATTTGTCACTTACTTAAATTTCACTTAATACTACACATCCATCTAAAACGACCTTGTCCTATGATGATTTGTCGATATCCCTGTGGAAAACACAGCAGACAAGACTGGAAAAATGGAGGAGTGAACCCAGATGCAGACAGATGTGTTCAGCTCTGACATCCATTTATAACCACAGGTAACCGCCAGGTGTGAGGATACATGTCAGTAGCGATGACTCCTCTCAAACTGTTATTGCAAAGTACAGGCTGAGTGGTCGCCATTGTTCGCATACACCTGTCATCTCACATGCAAGAATCTTCCCATTCATGTCACATTCAAAGGTATATGCTTCATTGCCAGCTCCTCTTTGTTTCACTGCTTAGGCAATCTCTATCCATGAAGAAAACGGAGAATTTTGTCTGCAAAGGTGCCCTAGATCAGCGTTTCCCAGCGGGGGTGCTGCAAACAAGGGGCGCAGTTTTCCCTGTCTCAGCATCATGAGCTGCCACTGACCCAATTCTCCCTCTCTTACCTCCCCCATTCTCATATCCTCCCTCTCTCTCACCCCCCTCTCTCTCTCATCCTCCCTCTCTCTCACCCCCCTCTCTCTTTCTCACCCTCTCTCTCACTCGCTCTCTCACCTCACCCATCTCTCTCACACCTTCTTTCTCACCTCACCCCCTTCTCTCTCCCTCTTACCCCACTGTCTCTCGCCCCCTCTTTCACCTCCCCCCTCTTACCCCACTCTCTCACCTCTCTCTCTCTCACCACCCCCCTCTCTCTCTCACCCCCACTCTCTCACCCCCACTATCTCAGTCCCCCCTCTCTCTCACCCCCTCAGCCCCCCCTCCCTCTCTCACCCCCCCCCCCCCTTTTCGCCTCCTCCTAGATTGCTCCAAAGAGAAGGGACCTCCTATCCCTCTTGTATTGAACTGTATTGTTGCTGCATTGTCTTCTTTTATATTGTAAAGTGCTGAGCAAACTATTGGCACTATATAAATCCTGTATAATAATAATAATAATAATAATGCCTGGAGGCAGACAGTCTACGGGAATACAAAAGCAGCTGAAGCAGGTCAAATGCACCTACAACAAAGCGCCTCCAGCTGATGTCAAAAGCACACTGCATTTGCCCATCTAAACAAGCACTAGGGGCCCATTCACACTTTGGTGGCCCAGTGCATTGTGTGACCTTAAACATGCGTTTCTTTAAGACAGCCATTCAAATAAAAGTGCTAGCAAAAGCACCAAAATGCTTCACAGAAGTATCCCTTTTATCTTTCCATCATCTGCACAATGCAAAACTGGATCGTGCAATATTCTGGTGCAGTTCTGCATACAAACCAATCAGCTTCCAGGTTTTACTGTCAAAGATTTATTGAACAAGCTGAAGTTAGAAGCTGATTGGCTACCATGCACAGGCGCACCAGATTCCGAGTGCTCCAGGTTTAGTAGATCAACCCCAATATCTCTGAGCTATTATCGGATCTAAGAAACATGGAGGCTTCTGTTGATGACCTTCTTATAAAATGCTAGTTGCTGTATTTGGCTTCAGTCCCTGATCTGGAATCAAGATGCAACAAGTGAATTGAGAAGTCTAAACTCCTGAATGGGTCCACAAACCTGCACACTGGGGTCATCCACACATACATGCTGATGCTAACAGGACAGGGACCACTACAACCTTTTCTGGGGGAAACAATAGCGATAATTCCAACACAAACATTCACTCTTTCTCATAAGATCTCTTGGCCAGGGCTGTCTGGCTCTGACCAGGAACACAAGATTGATACCTAGTCCCACTAAAATTGGTTGGATTGCACAGCTGTCATCAGATGTATAAGGGGATATTTATAGTAGACTATTGAATTCTGTGTTATGTACTATATTAATAGAGGATTGAAGAGGAGGAAGTCCATACCAAATATGTACATGTATGTCACCGGAACACGCTGTACTTAAACCATGCGCTTGGTCCTCGCAGCCCTCCCCTCACTGAACGTCTGGTGTGCCTGATAAGAAACTGCCTTCCCAGGACACGTTCTTTGGCACATTAAAAATATGTTTTTCTGCCTTCATTTCAAGTGTTTTTGTTTTTTTTGTTTAACTGAAATTTGTCACGTCTGATTCAAGATTGTATTAATAGCAGCATACACCTGATTACATTAGTCCCTAATCTCTGAAAGGCTCACATTCTAATGTCCCAACCACACTACTGCAGACTATATGGCCACTTTCAAAAGCAGACTGATAAACTTATTAGCCTTTTTTTTTTGGTGGTGGGAAACGTTGGAGCAACCCAGGTTAGCCCCACACAACCTGCAGGAAGAACACACAAACTCTATGTAGAGAAAGAACCTGGTAGGGACCAAGTTTGGGAGTCTAGGACATACCTGGCCTTATGGCTAATTACTAAACCACCAATCTCCTGGTGAAAACACAACTCCACACATAACAAATAACCTACTCATTAATGTGCCATTTGTCCTCTATGTGCCCTGTTAACACCATACATGTGCAGTGATGTTCAGAAAAACATAGCTCAACGGACAAGGTGAGAACAGTTCAATGCCAAGAGAAGCATCATATGAAGAAGACCCAAAAGGCTGCTTTATGATTTCTCATTTATCCAGTTAAAGTGATAAACATCTTAACAGTTTCTTCTATCTCTTTGGGACTTTTATGGTCAGATTGGTCAGATCTCTGCCCTGTGTTCCCAGGTCTCCATACCTGTTGGGTCGATTTTGAAGGGTTCCCACTCTCATTGCTGGATTCACATTTATGTCATATTATGGGAAGTAGGATGAGGAGGAGCTGGAACACACCAAGGTGAGTGGGAGCACCTAAAACTCCCAGGCAGGGGCGGACAGACAATTTGGAAACTCGGGCACTGCCCGAGGGCCCGGGGTCAGTAGGGGGCCCAATGAGATGCCCCTGGTACCTTTTTCATAGACTTTTTTGAGTTTGGGCAAGGAAACAGGGGCCCCATGATCCCCTATTGCCCCATGAGTTGTCAGTCCGCCCCTGCACCCAGGTGAACAGAGAAAGAAATTAAGGGAGGGAGATCTAACTAATGGACTATAGAGGTAATAGGAAGCCAGGGTCTGACTACATTTAACAATATGAAAACATTTGCATGGCCCCTTGCTCATGTAGAAGAGAGTAACAATGGAGCAGTTGATCATACATGAGAACATGCTCAGAGGTCTCCACACCCAACGCTAGAGCAAGAAGAAGAACAACAACAGAGGAAGGTGATCACGTACCACTACCTGAGGAACATTCTGTCATTGACAACTGACAGAAAGTCACTTTAGCTACCATACAACGGGACGTTGGCATTGTTAGATGCTATTTTTGTTTAAGACCATCAGATCAGTTTTGAGTCTTTTTGAAAAATGGTAACAGTCCAAGGATCAAAACATCCAATTTAAAAAGAGCCACAAAACTAAAATTAATCTAGAGTTCTGCCTAGTTGTTTAAAAAGAACATCGTTTTTGATGGTCGTTAGAAAACTGAATCGCATGCTAAGTTGTAATAATTCTTTAGGAGAAGCCTCACTGGCCTCCCTTTTTAATTTACTATTTCTGCACCATATATGCGCATACTTTCCTGCCATGGTGCCATCTGGCCAGAGCTAGTCTCCATCAGGTGCCTATAGGACACACTTTGCTCAATGCTACACCACAACATCATTATCCAATTTGTCAGGTGTTTTTGTTTTTTTTTAATTTTTAGTGTCTGTGTCCTGTTAGGGAAAGTTTCTTCATTTCCTAAACTGGAGATACAACAGGAAGTGAATGAAAACCTCTCCAAAGTGTAAATGCATTCCCTTTCAGACAGTTGTGTACCAAAACAGGTGTCCCAATTGGAAGACTTCCCCTCATCTACTGTTCCAGTGACAACTATAATATTCTGGATTTGCTATCACTTTCTGTCTAGGTAAAAGTGATCACCAGGACAAAAAGAGAGGGTGAATCTCTCAAATGGTGGTTTTAACCCTTCTACACTCAATCCAAAATGAATGTGTAGTATCCAGTGGTCAGTAGTGGAAGTAGGCTAGTACTCTATCCTACCTACCTGTTTCTTCATGTGGGCTTCCTTCGTAATTAATATAGCCCAACCTTGTCTTTTAGGACAAGGATGCACTAGCTATACATATCCCTGCCTCCCCTAGCTAAAGTACTGGGACCCTAGGGGAAGACCACTCCAGTAGGCATCTGAGGTTCACAAAATCCTGAATGTAGAGTATGCAAAGTGGCCACTGCGTCCCAATGTGTGCAGATCGAAAGCAAAGCAGTAAGAATAGTTACCATAATAACACTCAAGAACCCTAAATCTGTAGATAGTGGAGTTCTCTTTTAAAAGTCTAGCCTACCCAAAGCCTATATTGTGGTCCTGGCGGATATGGACAGGCTGAATTAGCAGACAGATCATTACATCTCCTAGGGCAAGAATGTTAATACAGTTGTCCTTCAATTTGTTTGACTTGTGCACAGGGGCGGACTGACAACTCATGGGGCCCCTGGGCAATAGGGGATCATGGAGCCCCTGTGTCCTTGCTCAAACTCAAAAAAGCCTATGAAAAAGGTACCAGGGGCATCTCATGGGGCCCCCTACTGACCCCGGGCCCTCGGGCAGTGCCCGAGTTTCCAAATGGTCAGTCCGCCCCTGCTTGTGCACATGCCCCCCTATGGGGACCAGTGAGGTGCAGTAGATGTAGACAGCAACTAAGGTAAAAAGTACTTACCTTTGTGAATAAATTCGGATGTCATTTGAGGCTTCACTCTGCAAAGCATCAGGCTCATGACCAGCGGTAAAGAACACCAATGAAGAGAAGGGGATGAGGTGGGTACCCACGTACCCATGTTGAAGAAAGGCCCTTGCCAGCCTCTGCGTCTGTGCTCTGTCCCTGGATGTATATGAAAGTCTGTATGGCGGATCTCTGAGCACTCTTCTGTCTCTCCTTGTGTTTCAGTGTATGTTACTCCCTCTATCAGTGACTGCACAGGCTGCCTCTGCTCTTTCTCACACCTATTCTGTATGCTGAGACATGAATTTACTTTCTCTTCTCTGCCAATGCCAGATAAGATGTTCAGGGTACGATGTGTTTGTGGGATTGGCATGGGGATCGGTACAGTTTATGTTATAATTTGCTGCATTTAGTTCGCACTGGTGTTTTATTGACATCAGTTTCTGGAAGAAAGAAAAAAACTTTCCCAAGTGGTTTTCCTGTTTGACACTTTTACTTTGGAAAAACAGAAAGCACCCTAAAAAAATTGTATCTGTGTATATTAAAAACAGCTCCATGCTGCAATTTTATTTTGTAAGCTGGTAATGCATAAATATATATATATATATATATATATATATATATATTAAAAACAAGGAATAAAACACATGACATATATATATATATAGGTCACGCTGTTTTATTCCTTGTTTTCATTATTTGGAGAAAAGTGTATAATATATATATATATATATATATATATATATATATATATATATACTGTATATATGAATTATTTAAACATGCTTTCCTCAATTTTATTTTAAAGGGTAAAGGAGGCATTTAGGTATATGTGTAAAGTGCTGCATAAATGGATGGTGCTATATAAGTACCTGAAATAAATAAATAAATAAATAAAGTGATCAAGTTATGGACCACATAAAGTGTATATGTGGACAGAATAAAAAAAATCCTATTTGGTGCAGCTCTGCAATACATGAACATTTCCCTATATTCTATATCTGTAGTTTATGACCGCCTGTGAGCGGCTGTTGTAGGCAGAGCGACGTATGGGTATGTCGCTGCCTACTTCCAGATTTCGGACATTCACGCTCCCCCCCTTCCCCTGACAGCACCCGCTGTGACTGTAAACAGTGGGAGCCTGTCAGCAAGTCCCAGCCAATGATTCATGACCAAGACCTGCTGATCGGTCTGTAATCACAGCCCAGAGCCCTGTGTTGGTAAACAACACAGAGCTCTGTAGAGAGGGAGCGATCTGTAAGTTTCTTATCCCTGCAAAGCAGGAATGAGAAACTTAGGGATTGCTTAGTAAAAGCAGCACAATTTCCACACATTACACATAGTTAGGCACATATCTAACCCATTGATTGCCCTTCCCAGTGTCATTAGTACAGTGACAGTGTGTGGTATGATCACTGATCACTCTATTAATGTCACTAGTGATGTCAGTGGCAGTTAGTCAGTGTCAGCTAGTGTCATATTGCTTGCGCACTCCCGTAGTCCCAATACATTGTAGGTGCTATAACTTTCACGCAAACCAATCAATATACACTTATTTCCGGTTACAGCAAAGCATTAAAAAGGCTGATTGTGTCAATATTCGCTTACTTTGTGAGGTGGACCTCAGGCAACTGCATGGTGGAGTTCCTCTAAACTAGGGGGGTAAGGTACTCTATTCTGTTCCTGCTGCAAGAGAATGGTGGGAGGTGACCTTGGACAGTATGACCATTGCTGGCAATGAATCAGGGCTCCTCTTACGCACTGGCCAGTGGGAAGTTTTGAGAGACTGAGGGGTCTTTTAGCTTCCAGTACCACCCATTTAGTTAAGACCTCCCTAGATTCAGGTACAAATATACTTTTAGAAGTCCTCCCATTGTTTCTAGTGTGCTATTGGCATTCTGTATGCTGCTTTGTGGGAGGTATTTCCCAAATCAAAACCTCGTTCTTTATTCTTGGTGAGCCAGAAGGGATGTTGCCATCTGGAATCAGGGGACCCACATATCAGCGGCTCTTTGGTAAGTAGTACAGTACTTTCAAGTTGTTTTATAACATCTCCAACTTTCATGAAAGGTATATCCAGTGATCCTGCCATGAAAGTCCTTATTCAGACATTTCTTGTTATGGGGTGACAACTGTGACCATTGTGAACCTTTGTTGTCCCACAGGACCTGGTAGAGACCACAAGCAGCCATCTTTCCACACATTGCACAAATATGCTTCATTAGAATTAAATGTACAGAGGATGGAAAAGGTGAAAACGATATTTTATGGAAAAAATAAACATGCCACATGTTAATATCCACAGCGCTGTAGAAAACTAAATTCCAGCCAATTAGGGTACATCTAAACCTTTTGCCGCCCACATAGTGCATACAGTATCTCCCAGAAGTGAGTACATACCTCACATTTCTAAATATATTTTATTATATCTTTTCATGTGACAACACTGAAGAAATGACACTTTGCTACAATGTCAAGTAGTGAGTGTACAGCTTGTATAATAGTGTAAATTTGCTGTCCCTTCCAAATAACTCAACACACAGCCATTAATGTCTAAACCGCTGGCAACAGAAGTGAGTCCACCCCTAAGTGAAAATGTCCAAATTGGGCCCAATTAGCTATTTTATCTCCCCAGTGTCATGTGACTCGTTAGTGTTACCAGGTCTCAGGTGTGAATGGGGAGCAGGTATGTTAAATTTGGTGTTATTGCTCTCACTCTCTCATACTGGTCACTGGAAGTTAAACATGGCACCTCATGGCAAAGAACTCTCTGAAGATCTGAAAAGAAGAATTGTTGCTCTACATAAAGATGGCCTAGGCTATAAGAAGATTGCCAAGACCCTGAAACTGAGCTGCAGCACAGTGGCCAAGACCATACAGTGGTTTAACAGGACAGGTTCCACTCAGAACAGGCCTCGCCATGGTCAACCAAAGAAGTAGAGATCATGTGCTCAGCATCATATCCAGAGGTTGTGTTTAGGAAATAGATGTATGAGTGCTGTCAGCATTGCTGCAGAGGTTGAAGGGGTGGGGGGTCAGCCTGTCTGTGCTCAAACCATACGCCACACACTGCATCACATTGGTCTGCATGGCTGTCGTCCCAGAAGGAAGCCTCTTCTAAAGATGATGCATAAGAAAGCCTGCAAACAGTTTGCAAAGACAAGCAGACTAAGGACATGGATTACTGGAACCAAGTCCTGTGGTCTGATGACACCAAGATAAAGTGATTTGGTTCAGATGATGTCAAGCGTGTGTGGCGGCAACCAGGTGAGGAGTACAAAGACAAGTGTGTCTTGCCTACAGTCAAGCATGGTGGTGGGAGTGTCATGGTCTGGGGCTGCATGAGTGCTGCCGGCACTGGGGAGGTGCAGTTCATTGAGGGAGTGTAAGAAGACTCCAGTGGCAACCTGTGAAGCTCTGGTGAACTCCATGCCCAAGAGGGTTAAGACAGTGCTGGAAAATAATGGTGATCACACAAAATATTGACACTTTGGGCCCAATTTGGACCTTGTCACTTAGGGGTGTACTCACTTTTGTTGCCAGCGGTTTAGACATTAATGGCTGTGTGTTGAGTTATTTTGAGTGGACAGCAAATTCACACTGTTATACAAGCTGTACACTGACTACGTCACGTTGTAGCAAAGTGTCATTTCTTTAGTGTTGTCACATGAAAAGATAGAATAAAATATTTACAAAAATGTGAGGGGTGGACTCACTTCTGGGAGATACTGTATGTTTTGTAGCAAAGAGGGTGCCACACACTGGGCAGCAAAGGTTTATGTGCTAGGTTTAAACAAATGATCAGCAACTGACAGCACCAGCTCCCAATCATGTGACCACTGTGGTGTCCACTCACAGTGATCACATGATTAAACAGACCTTCCCTCCCCCAAGCCTAATAGCCCAGTTAAAGGGACACTGGGGTGTGAAAAGGAGTTAAAATTCACTTTCACTTTGACAGACACATCTTCCCTATCTATTCGTACATTTTCCCCACTCTTTCCTAGGGTTAAAACATGTTTTTTTATTGCAAATCAGAGAAAAGTTACTCTCTTTTGCAATTCTACCCTCTGTTGATCCAAGCAAACTCGTGCAGACTCCACCTCCGCAACATTGCCAAAATCCACACGTTCCTAACCCCAGAAACCACTAAACAGCTCATCCACTCCCTCATCATATCACGACTCGACTAGTGCAACTCCCTCCTCACTGGCCTGCCTCGCCACAGGCTATCCCCGCTTCAGTCCATCCTGAACACGGCTGCCAGACTCATTCACCTTACCAACCGCTCCATCTCCGCCACCCCCCTCTGCCAATCCCTCCACTGGCTTCCGATTGCGCAACGGATCAAATTCAAAATCCTAACACTGACGTACAAAGCTGTCCACCATACTGCCCCGAACTACATCACTGACCTAATATCCAAGTATCGCCCAGCACGCACACTCCGCTCCTCACAAGACCTCCTTCTCTCTAGTTCCCTGGTCTCCTCCTCCCATGCCCGCCTCCAGGACTTCTCCAGGGTGTCACCCATCCTCTGGAACTCCCTGCCCCAACCCATCAGATTATCACCTACTCTCCTCTCCTTTAGGCGCACCCTGAAAACCCATCTCTTCAGGGAAGCCTACCCCACCCCCTGCTAACTTGCCGACCTCCTCCACTCTTCCTACCACTCCATCCCCCACAGCCATCTCCTCCTGTGCCACCATCCCCTCCCTCCTAGATTGTAAACTCCAAGGAGCAGGGCCCTCAATCCCCTCATGTTTTGCATTGTATTGGTATTGTTCTGTCACATGTTCTGTCCCCCTTTGTAATGTACAGCGCTGAGTGAACTATTGGCGCTTTATAAATACTGTATAATAATAATAATAAGCACACATTTTGTAAGGTGTCCAAAGCAAAGCGTTACATTCACCGGAAAAAACAAGCATCTGTGTCTTCCAAATTCTGGAGGAATACCAACCTTCGATCAGGCAGAGACTGAACACTGAAAAATATATAAATTTTTTAATACAATGGAGGGAGGCCCACAAATAAAAAAGTAGAATAGATATTTAGAGGGGTCCTGCAGTAGAAAAGGAGATATGAAACCTGAAGACTAAGCTGAGAGATGTACTAGGGTCTGCAACATCACACCTATGCACCACCATTTTTCTGAAATTGAATCATTCATTATAACATTTGATTGTTCTAAAGCAGTGGTTTCCAAACTGTGGCCCTTTGCTTGCCTTTATCTGGCCCTTGGGGCATTATTCCACTAACTGACACCGACAATGGATTACCATTCCCCCTACTGACACCATCAATGGGGCACTAGTCTTCTCGTTGATATCAACAATGAGGCACTATTCCGCCCAATAAAACCAATGATGGGGCACTGATGCCATGCCACAGTCTTGCCCCCTTAAGGTCTGAAGGACAGTAAACTGGCCCTTTGCTTAGAAAATTTGGAGACCCTTGTTCCACAGCATAGAGGGCAACACGAAAATGGCTTTTCTTGACTATACAGAAAAACATGGACTTGTGTGGGTAGAATGGACAACCCTAAAACACAGATATAAAAGAGCAGATCATTTACTAAAAAGAGTATTGTTTCCAAATTTGCATTAGCACCAAAGTGAACTTGAACATTACGGGGGAGATTTGCTAAAACTGGTGCATACAGAATGTGGTGCAGCTGTGCACAGTAACCAATCAGCTTCCATGTTTTATTGTCAAAGCTTAACTGAACAAGCTGAAGTTAGAAGGTGATTGGTCACTGTGCACAGCTGCATTGGATTCTGTGTGAACCAGTTTTAGTAAATCCCCCCTATGACTTTGATCAATGGAGCAAGGAGAGTGTCAGAGAAACAGAGATTTGATTTTACTTAAATTACAAAAATAAGATTTTTGTTATAAAAAATACCAGAAAAACAGTAGAACTGTAGCAGGATGTCAGACATTTCAAGGAAATATTTGATGTTTTTAACATTACAGAAACAGAGATATTTTAATCTATATGTGCGAGAGATGTGTGAGCTTAAGCAGCAACACATTGGCAAGTAGCTCAAGAAATAGAGATTATTTTCTTATCTGATATCTGCCAGAGAACACCCTTTCTGGATGTGAGTCATTCAAATAGCTACATTAATGTCAGCACTTTCTTTGAATATAAAGATTATGAAAATTAAAACTCATCATATCTGTGTTTGATAATCTATTTTAGTATTACCCAAGAATATACTTCAGAAAATATTCACCAAGCACCTTCAATAAAATATTCACCAAGCACCTTCAATAAAATATTCACCAAGCACCTTCAATAAAATATTCACAAAGCACCCTCAAGAAAATATTCACCAAGCACCCTCAATAAACTAATCACCAAGCACCCTCAAGAAAATATTCACCAACCACCTTCAATAAAATATTCACCAAGCACCCTCAATAAAATATTCACCAAGCACCCTCAATAAAATATTCACCAAGCACCCTCAAGAAAATAAAAACAATATTTTGGACTTTTTGCTATAAAACATGTCCAGTAAAAAAAAAATGCAAAAATCAAATTTAGTCATACATTTCTGCCAAAATGCAATTAATTGGTTTACGTGAAAGTTATAGCGTTTACAAATGGCGGGAAAGATACTGGGATTTTTAGGGGTTTTTTTATACTAATAATGGCGGTGATCAGTGAATTATGGCGGCGATCAGTGACTTATGGCAGTGACCAGCGACTTATGGTGGGACTGCGGCGGACATTCTGACATTGGGGGGTACTGACTTGGGGTCACTGACATCCCCAAAAACACTAATACAGTGATCAGTGCAAAAAGAAAAACACTGACACTGTACTAATGGCACTGGGGAGGTAGGGGTTAACTTTATTTTGCAGGGAAGGGTTATCTGAGTGAGGGGAGTGTTTTACTAGGGGGCGGGGGGGTGTGCTGCACGGGACACCGCTGATCGGGAGAGAGAAACTGTTCTGTCTCGATCAGCTCGTCCTCAAGCTGTCAGGGAAGTGACAGACAGCACAGCTACTGCAGCTGTGCTGTCTGTCACTGTTTACCACCGATCGCCGGGAAACAGCCGCTAAGGACCGGCTGTGACCCGGCGACTGACATCCGCGGCGGTGATCGGCGGGACAGATAGGGCGGCAGTGCGCCTCGCGCGTGCCCCCTATTTGTTTACAAAACACACGTTTTAAAACGTGGTTTTGCCTGCCAGTGCCGCCCTGCCGCCGTATATCTACAGTGGCAGGGCGGCAAGCGTTTAATAAAATATTCACCAAGCTCCTTTAATAAAATATTCACCAAGCACCTTCAAGAATTTCATCCAGCTTTCTAAGGCTAAGTTTACACTTTTTATTGGGGGCAGTAAAAACACACGGTTGATGTGCTATTTTAAGCCCCCCCCCCAGGAGCTCTACCTTAAAATACAAACAGAGCAGACAGGGATGTATACAGGGGCAGCAATGCGACTGCCCACCATATGCAACCCCTTCAACTAATGTATACTAAACAGAAGAGATATATTTCCTGACATTTGCACATAGCACTCAAAAGCATTTGCAAAAAACAATTTTGTCCCATTTTGAATTGAACCTAATCCTAGACAAATTGGCTCACTAACATGGATTTACTAAACCGGAAGCACTCAAAATCTGGTGCAGCTATGCATGGTAGCCAATCAGCTTCTAACATCAACTTGTTCAATTAAGCTTTGACAATAAAACCTGGAAACTGATTGGTTTCTATGCAGAGCTGACCAGATTTTGCACTCTGCAGTTTTAGTAAATAAGCCCCACTGATTGCTTTATTACATGACCTACAAACTAATAGATGCTTACAGGCACATACAGGTAAAAGGGAATCTCAGACTTCTATTGCTGTCTGTGTCTACACTGAATAGAGCTACCCTCATTTCCTGTCATGCTGACAACTTTAGGGGTGAATGTTTATTTTGCAATGGGACAGTAATAATAACAATTTGAAACAGGTAAAGGCAGCCATTGCTTGGGAAGAGGATGCCCCTCAGGCTTCTAACGTTCAGAAGTATTATCCGGTTTTGAAGTAATTGCTTCCCTCTTTTCCACTGATGCTGGAAATCAGGGGTTTAATTGAAGACCAGTGACAGACATTAGAAAAGAAGTCAGATCTTTAAACTATATCCCTGAATGATTGAAAATTCTTCCTCTTTGGATCATCCACCTGCAGTAGATGTTTCCTTGCAGTGTCTCCAGTGTCACATCCAGGGCAAACTGACAACTCATGGGGCCCCCGGGCAATAGGGGATCATGGGGCCCCTGTGTCCTTGCCCACACTCAAAAAAGCCTATAAAAAAGGTACCAGGGGCATCTCATGGGGCCCCCTACTGACCCCAGGCCCTCGGGCAGTGCCCGAATGCTCGAATGGTCAGTCCGCCCGTGGTCACATCACTTTTCCTATGGAGAATTCCATGTCATTCAGAGATCTGATAGATGGAAGTTGACAAGGATTTGAAAAAATCTATTCCTCCAAGGGATTGAGATGTAGGCCAGCAGTGGCTCTCAGATTAGTGACCAGAGCCTTACGTACTTGGTGTGAAAATATTAAGGCAGCAGTTCTATCAGGTCCAGAAACACTATATTGCCAAAAGTATTGGTCCAGCCCTCCATATCATTGGATTCAGGTGTACCAATCACCTCCATGGCCACAGGTGTATAAAACCATCACCTAGGCATGCAGACTGCTTCTACAGACATTGGTGAAAGAATGGGTCGCTCTCTGGAGCTCAGTGACTCCAAGCGTGGTCCCGTGATAGGTGGCTACCTGGGCAATAAGTCCATCCGTGACATTTCCTGGCTACTAAATATTCCACGGTCATCTGTTAGTGGGATTATAACAAAGTGGAAGCAACTGGGAACAACAGCAACTCAGCCACCAAGTGGTAGGCCACATCACATGACAGGGCGGGGTCAGCGCATGCTGAAGTGCACAGCGCACAGAAGTCACCAACTGTCTGCAGAATCAATAGCTAAAGACCTCCAAACTTCATGTAGGCTTCAGATTAGCACAACAACAGTGCATAGAGAGTTTCATGGAATGGGTTTTCATGGCCGAGCAGCTGCATCCAAGTCTTACATCACAAAGTGCAATGCAAAGCGTCGGATGCAGTAGTGTAAAGCATGCTGCCACTGAACTCTAAAGCAGTGGAGATGTGTTCTCTGGAGTGACGAATCACGCTCCTCTGTTCAGCAATCCGATGGACGTGTCTGGGTTTGGCGGTTGCCAGGAGAACGACACTTGCCTGACTGCATTGTGCCAAGTGTAAAGTTTGGTGGAGGGGGGATTATGGTGTGGGGTTGTTTTTCAGGGGTTGGGCTTGGCCCCTTAGTTCTAGTGAAGGGAACTCTTAAGGCGTTAGCATACCAAGACATTTTGGACAATTTCATGCTCACAACTTTGTGGGAAGAGTTTGGGGATGGCCCCTTCCTGTTCCAACATGACTGTGCACCAGTGCATAAAGCAAGGTCCATAAAGACATAGATGAGCGAGTTTGGGGTGGAGGAACTTGACTGGCCTGCACAGAGTCCTGACCTCAACCCCATAGAACACCTTTGGGATGAATTAGATTGGAGACTGTGAGCCAGGCCTCCTCCCCCGACATCAGTGCCTGACCTCACAAATGTGCTTCTGGAAGAATGGTCCAACCTTCCCATAGACACCCTCCTAAACTTTGTGGACGGCCTTCCCAGAAGAGTTGAAGCTGTTATAGCTGCAAAGGGCGGGCCAACTCAATATTGAACCCTACGGACTAAGACTGGGATGCCATTGAATTTCATGTGCGTGTAAAGGCAGGCGTCCCAATACTTTTTGCAATATAGTGTAAGTCTGCTATCCTAGGTGTTCTAGAAGATTTATGTGTAGCATCAGATTCTGTAGCCAAAACAGCAACTCATCTAGTGTGCCTTTCCTCTCAGTTTATAGGTCCTACAGTCACTGCACAGAGGGCTCTATTCCTCAGGCATTGAAAAGCAGATTTGTAGGCTCTGTTCCTTTTAATGAAAAGAACCACTTTGGCAAGACACTTGATGAGGCTATACATTGGAGGTTTCTTTACTAAAACTGGAGAGTGTAAAATCTGGTGCAGCTCTGCACATAAACCAATCAGCTTCCAGGTTTTATTGCCAAAGCTTATTTGATCAAGCTGAAGTTAGAAGCTGATTGGCTACCATGCACAACTGCACCAGATTCTGAGTGCACCAGTCTTAGTAAATCTCGACCAGAGAGTCAAAGAAGGAAAATCAGGATTGATACCTCAAGAAAAGAACTACAAAAAGCAATCCTTTCATACACACAACTATTATTATTATTATACAGTATTTATAAAGCGCCAACAGTTTGCTCAGCGCTGTACATTACAAAGGGAGACACTACATGCGACAATATGAAAACAATACAATGTGATACATAAGGGGATCGAGGGCCCTGCTCTTTCGAGCTTACAATCTAGGAGGGAGGGGATGGTGGTACAAGAGGAAATAGCTGTGGGGAATGGAGTGGTAGGAAGAGTGGAGGAGGTCGGCAATTAGCAGGGGGTGGGGTAGGCTTCCCTGAAGAGGTGGGTTTTCAGGGTGCGCCTAAATGAGAGGAGAGTAGGTGATAGTCTGATGGATTGGGGTAGGGAGTTCCAGAGGATAGGTGATGTCCTGGAGAAATCCTGGAGGCGGGAATGGGAGGAGACCAGGGAACTAGAGAGAAGGAGGTCTTGTGAGGAGCGGAGTGTGCGTGTTGGGTGGTACTTGGATATTAGGTCGTTGATGTAGTTTGGGGCAGTATGGTGGACGGCTTTGTACGTCAGTGTTAGGATTTTGAATTTGGTCCGTTGCACAATCGGAAGCCAGTGGAGGGATTGGCAGAGGGGGGTGGCGGAGATGGAGCGGTTGGTGAGGTGAATGAGTCTGGCTGCCGTATTCAGGATCGACTGAAGCGGGGATAGCCAGCAGCGAGGCAGGCCAGTGAGGAGGGAGTTGCAGTAGTCGAGTCGTGATATGATGAGGGAGTGGATGAGCTGCTTAGTGGTTTCTGGGGTTAGGAGAGTATGGAGACTCAGTATGCACGGCCAGAATTTAAAAGAACGGTAAGAAGTATCTTAGGCAGCAATGGAAAGGACATCAGTCATCCCTCATGTACAGTTCTAACAAGGAGTTGGCATGGGGAAGAAGGGAACAGTTATGTTCTTCTGATGTATTTCATGCCCAAAATCCCCCAGTAGGGGACAGGTTGGCCCACATTCACAGGATCTGGGCAGAAAGGGTTACAGACAATTATATCATCATATGGCAAAAAATTCATGTTTGTCTTAGTTCACTATGTCCAGGAGTTATTGGTGGCTCTGTCGGGTCACCCAGTTCCATTGGCCGACCATAAACAAGTTTTTTATTTAACACTCTTCTCACATGTTTCCAATTGAATAGAATCGAAATCTCTACAAACTATAATTTTGATAGTTAGAGAGAAAGACTTGATGACTTCAGTAGATCTATCAGAAGCTTATTTTGTGCTAGTGTTGGGGTTCGAGGTAGGAATGAGTCATAATCTACTGACGTGTCTCCGTTTCAGTATAGCATCAAGTCAGTGAAACTCCTGGGATATTGATCTGGTCAGTTAGGTAGCAGAGGGGGTTGTTAATCAGTTTCAGCTGCTTTGGTGTTAATAAAATGAACAACAGGTGCACTAGATGGGCAACAATGAGACAACCCCAAAAACAGGAATGGTTTTACAGATGCAGCGGGCAGTGGGGGAAGGGTATGTATGGGATGTGCATTGTTATTTTTTACGTCCAATAAATATATCCATTGAGGTGCTGTATCTTTTTTTTCTTGTGGGTTTTTTGTAAGGAATGAGTCAAAACTGACAAACTACTGACATGTCTCCGTTTCAGTTAGCAACATCGCTATTTTGACCTTTTCAAAAAATCCACTAGCAGTGATTGCCTTAAGCTGGCCATACATTATACAAGTTTCTTGATCAATTTCCTTTAGATTTCCCTTCGACTATGTAGTGCAAAGGCCTGCCTGATTGCATGTAAATTGAAAGTGTTTAGGTGTGACCTCATATTATATGGTTTTGGTAAATTTAAAGGAAAAAGAGTGTTTCACTGTCTGGACAATATCTTGATTCCTGTAGACTCTCCAATCAAGCTTCAGCAGGATGTAGAGTAGAAGTCCTGTCCATTCTAGCCAGCTTTGGCTGGCGTGTCAACCACGGGAGTTGATAGAGTGCACCAGGTCTCCTTTGAGATAGGGGATGATACATTCTATGCATCATACAGTTTTAGAAAATTGTATAGTTTATCTCATTTTGAATCACTCTATATTGTATATGTATATAATATACACTGCTCAAAAAAGGAACACTTTTTAATCAGAGTCTAGCATCAAGTCAGTTAAACTCCCGGGATATTCATCTGGTCAGTTAAGTAGCAGAGGGGGATGTTAATCAGTTTCAGCTGCTTTGGTGTTAATGAAATTAACAACAACTGCACTAGATGGGCAGCAGTGAGACAACTCCCAAAACAGGAATGGTTTTACAGGTAGAGGCCACTGACATTTTTTCCCTACTCATCTTTTCTGAGTGTTGTTCACTAGTTTTGCGATTGGCTAGGGTCAGTGTCACTACTGGTATCATGAGGCAATACCTGGACCCTACAGAGGTTGCACAGGCAGTTCAACTCCTCCAGGATGACACATCAATACGTGCCATTGCCAGAAGGTTTGCTGTGTCTCCCAGCACAGTCTCAAGAGCATGGAGGAGATTCCAGGAGACAGACAGTTACTCTAGGAGAGCTAGACAGGGCCGTAGAAGGTCCTTAACCCATCAGCAGGACCTATATCTGCTCGTTTGTACAAGGAGGAACAGGATGAGCACTGCCAGAGCCCTACAAAATGATCTCCAGAAGGCCACTGGTGTGAATGTCTCTGACCAATCAGAAACAGACTTCATGAGGGTGGCCTGAGGTCCTCTAGTGGGCCCTGTGCTCACTGCCCGGCACCATAGAGCTCGATTGGCATTTGCCATTGAACACCAGAATTGGCAGGTCCGCCACTGGAGCCCTATGCTTTTCACAGATGAGAGCAGATTCACCCTGAACACATGTGACAGATGTCACCCTGACTGCCATTAGGTATCGGGATGAAATCCTTGGACCCATTGTCAGACCCTAAGCTGGTGCAGTAGGTTCTGGGTTCCTCCTGGTACACAACAATGCCCGGCCTCATGTGGGGAGAGTATGCAGGCAGTTCCTGGAGGATGAAGGAATTGATACCATTGAATGGCCCCCACGCTCGCTTGATCTACATCCAATAGAACACCTCTGGGATATCATATTTCGGTTCATCAAATACCGCCAGGTTGCACCTCAGACTGTCCAAACGTTCAGTGATGCCCTGGTCCAGATCTGGGAGGAAATACTCCAGGACACCGTCCATTGTCTTATCATACAAGCACGTGGGAGCCATACAAACTACTGAGGACCATTCTGAGTTGCTGCAATGAAATTTCAACAAAATGTACTAGTCTGCTGCATCATTTTTTCACTTTGATTTTCAGGGAGTCTTTGAATTCAGTCCTCTATAGATTGATCATTTTCACTTCCAGGAAATGATGGGGCATCCTTACATTCCTAACACATTACCCAGTCCATATCAGTATAGATATCCAGCATCATATTTTTCATCATTGAGATCTGATATGTTTTCAAAGTGTTCCTTTAATTTTTTTGAGCAGTGTATATACTGTATTTGGCCAATTCATTTTTGTTCAGTAAAAATGTTAATCTTAGATTTGAACCAACGTAGTCTTTATGGTATCCTACCAGCCCTTCAACAATTTATTTTTTCTATGCCCAGAGGTGGTCTATTAGGATCCTAGAAATACCCCTGTCATCAACAAAGTGAAAACCAGCTTCTCCCATCTTGGGTTGATAGCATACCTCGGTGTATGGTTCAGTACCAGATTAGAAAAGTTTCACTTCATCATAGAAAAATCAAGGCCCTGATCCCGCGTACCAACAAACTTATAGCGTAGCCTTGAGTGTTTCAAGGGGCTGTCTTTGTCTACTGGGTACTGGGTTTCCTCTATCACAATCATGCCTTGGGCTTGGTGGCACCCCAGGTGTAAACAAGTTTGCTTTCTCCAAACAACAGGGGGACAGACTGAATCAACTCATCTTTCTCCCATCTAGAATCCAGCAGGATCTACATTGTTGGACATCAGAAACAAATCTATTCAAGAGGCAAACCTCTTCATCCTGGGACATATATCATAAAAGGAGCCAGTCTTCAAGGTTTGGGAGCGCATCATTTGTCCTATCAAATTCAGAAGTGATTGGTTCCCCTTCTTTGCTCATGAAATGCAAAGATACTTTGGAAGACAAGCAAGTCATGGTATGGATGAACAACAAACCTGCTGTGGCTTATATAGCTAAACAATGTGGAACATTAACTCTTCTGCGACAGGCATTGGAAATTATTAATTGAGCAAAAGGACATGTACTAAACTTTTCAGCCAAGTGTCAACCGGGGTCAGAGAATCAGAGGGCAAATGTCCCAAGTCGTCACTTTCTGGACAGAAACAAATGGATGATCAACTCCAAAGTTCTTTGGAAGGTTTTCAATCTGTTGGCTACCTACTGTGGATCTTATGGCCTTCCAGTACAATCACCAACTTCCTCTTTTCTTCTTTAGGTTTAAACTTTGAAAAGCCCTGGTTCAAAACATCGTCATGGTGCTGGGACTTTCAATTGGTATACGTGAAGTCATCAAAAGAGGTCATCCTCTGAGTACTCATCCATCATCCCGAAATGGCCCAGGAGGAATTGGTTTCCACTCCTCTTGTGAATGACAGCAGATCTGCCTTGGCCACTTCCTGCTGTTAAGAACCTCTTGAATCAAGGAGACCACTCTTATGCAGACCCTCAACATCAGCTTGGAGATTGAGAGAGAGAGGTGTGCATGATTAGTGATCATCGGGACTTTGACGTCCAAAAGGTTTTGGAATAATGGAACTTATTTTTGCATATGGTAATTTTTCTAGCTTTCCAGAGACTGTAATTCTCACCTGATGAATCAGTGAATAAGCAGCATCCTTGGATTTTTGCAATCAGGGTTGGATAAGAATCTCAGTTTCTGCCCTATTGGCTGTGATGGGAATCAGGTGGGCAAACCATTACCTGGTAGTGCAGTTCCTACAGAAGGCGTTCATAATTATTTCAAGATGGGATTTACTAATAGCTATGAAACCACTCAGTCATGTTTGCTCAGGTATGCTCCTTATTGCATTTAACCCTTTAGGGAGTTTTTTTAATGCCATTCCTTCGATTAGAAGAGTGTCAGAAATCTGTGCTTTGTCACACAAAAAGCCCTTCAGTATGGTTTTTTAAAACGGAGTGGTTTTGTGTCCATGTCTGCAATATTTTTCCAATGTTTCATCAGAACAGGGAATTATTGCTTCCGAAGTTTACAGCAGGGTAGAAAAGACAATAGTCCTCTACACCTGATTTGTCTTACCTCATCTTTCCTACAAAGAACTAATTAATTGAGGCTGGCAGAGAGCCTCTTTCTACTCCATAAGGGACACAGGAAGGGATTTGCTGGTGCATTAAGGTCCTTCTCTACCGATTGGTGAAATCAATTCAGGAAGCCTATATTTCTGCAAGGCTTTCCCCTCCTACAAACTGAAGGGCTCCTTCTACAAGAATGTGGCTGTATCATGGGGAGCTCATGCCATTGTCTCCAACACCTTTGTCAGTCACTATATGGTGGATGTGATGGCCTCTTCATCTTAGCCCTTGGGAGCATCTGTATTTTTCCTTTCCTAGCCTATCTTCATGTTGGCATACATTATTGCCCTTTCTGTTGTGAGGTTCTCATGATGGAATACAGATGGGGACAGTTTTGTCTTAGTTGTGTCTCTAGACTAGACTAAATATAGGTTGTCCTTTGGGGTCAGGAGAGGAGATACTAATCCAGAGCATGTGGACAGGAAGAATTTTCCATAATTTTGCCATCAGCTGGTAGGTAAGTACTACAAACAAGGTATATTTAGACCAGAATTTTCCAACCTTTTTAACACAGAGGAACCCCTGAAATAATTTGATGGTGTCGGGGAACCCATATAGCTACAGCTTATGACACATTAGTGTGATCAATAAGTTAAGAAAAAAATAAAATGAATAACGGATGTGACATACTTAGCATATTTAAATCCCAACGAATCTCTATATCACAAATGAGGGGCGTTCAAGTCAAACTGGGACTTTTAATTTTACAGGTATAAAAAGGATCCAAGCGTGGCAATGCTACACGCATTAGTAAGTGGCAAGTATGTCCTATTACTGATAGGTGGCGTGTGGGCCAGTCCAGAGTTCGTTAATCAAGATGGCAGACAGCAGTGTTAGTGCGTGCATGGAACAGCGTGTGGTGATGAAATTCCTTGAGAACGAAGGCGTAAAACCCTCGGATAGCTACAGAAGACTTCAAGCACCGTACGGAGATGAGACACTCAGCCGTGTTAAGACATTTGAATGCTGAAACCATTTTAAAGATGGCTGTGCGTCCATCAGTGATGATCCCAGCCATGATGGTTCCTAGCCCACAGCAGTCATTCCTGTGAACACTCAGCACGTGGAATGCCTGATCCTGGATACTCGACGCATAATTTGTTGTAAACTTGCACAAGAGACAAATCTTGACTATTGCACCAGAGATAGGCTCGTCCACTTCCCCATTACCACCATTACCATTCCGCACCAACCCCCTTCCTCTTAACCAATTATACTAACAAAAGACATAACACCAATTTTGGAGTAAATGGCCAACATGGCCTTTTATTAACAACTCAAGTTACAATACACCAACCATTCCTTATAACAGAAACCCACAGAATTGTTGTTGGTCTTCGAAGGCACCCCAAAACGATCCGAAATGCACCTGCGGACAACCATATACACTAGGCCTCCAGCCGCAACCAACCAGCTCGGAGACAACCATACCGTCCGCAGTGCAGCACCACCACCTTCCAGTTAAACCTTGGTTAACTGGGAATGTCCCCGGGCATCCCATACCACGGATGGGTCCCACACCATTGTTGTTTACCTTCCAAATAAGAACCGCCTCCAAAGACCAACAACCGCCACAGCACGCTGGGTAAGCCCTTACCCATGCGTGCCACGCCACAAACGAACAGCCCGCTGTATGCCATCCTGCAGATCCTGGGACCATAAATCTGTCCCAACCACATTCAAATGCACCCCATCGCACCTGAGATACCGCCAAGTATCCACCTCCAACTCCAAGTGCCGGACCACCAACCCCCCATGGTGACTAAAGAAACGCCCCACCTCTCTGTTAACCTTGATCCGAGCCTTGTTGAGCCTCTCCACCGACCGCACCCAACGTCAAGAGGTACGGGCAACAATGTCGGACCACACCACCACCATCCCCGGATAAGCCCGCCGCAACTGAAGAAAGTCCAGCTTGACATCTCGCACCAGCTCTTGCTCAGCATGCCTGGAAAAACACCCCTGCCCCACTGGACGACAAAAATTCCTGAATCGCCCGCACTGGGCACACCAGCGAAGCCGGAAGAACGAAAAAACGCACCCGACCACCACGTCCCAATTGGTCCGTCTTAGACCGACGTACCAGCACCTCCACCCATTCACCGGAGCACCTGACCTCATCCACCAATAACCCCCCAAGAACCGATTTGGACGGACTAACGAGCTCCCCAATACGCAACGCCCCAAAAAAGGCCACCGCAAAAGCCGCCCGAAATAAGCACACCTCAAAGTCCGAAGAACACACAGACCACAAATGCACAAACAAAGACCCCAACAACTCAAAAGACACCGGACGACGAGAATCCTTACAGCGATGAGCGCTCCGGTAACCCCGGAGAGCCTGCTGAACCCAAAAATCTTCAGTGAAATCCCGACACCCTTGCAACTTAAAGAAGAATGCCAAACCCGCCAGTAGGCGATTCACCGCAGCAGCCAACACCACCCGCACAAAATTCGGCGCCACAAAGTACAATACCGCCAAAACCACCTCCGGCCCCCAGGGATCAATCTCAACCCGCTATAGCAGATCCAGCCACTCCCGCCAGACCCTAGAGTAAGCAGACCAAGTCACCTCACTCACCGAACGCCGGATCCAGCCCGCAAGGACTCCAAGGCAATCTCCCACAGCCCGTCGGGACAAGGAACCCCGTGTTGCACCGCCGCCGGCGCCACCTCTCGGAATTTGTCCCACTGAAAGCGAGACAAAGCGTCAGCCACGGTGTTATCAACCCCAGGGAGACGCACCGCATGGAGAAAAACATTCAGACGCAGACAACGCAACACTAAATGGCGAAGCAAGGCCACCACCGGTCGTGAAGAACCTGAGACCCGATTGATGACCTGAACCACCCCCAAATTGTCACAGTGACAACGCACGTTTAGATTTCGAAAATCCTCTCCCCAAACCTCAACCGCCAACACCACCGTAAAAAGTTACAACAACACCAAGTTGCGAAGAAAACCCGTCTCCCGCCAGGAAGCAGGCCACGAGGCCGCACTCCATCGACCCTGGAAAAAACCCCATAGCCCGCCGACACGTCCGCGTCCGCGAACCATTCCAAGTCAAAATTGCTAACAGGGCCAGACATCCAGAGAGCCCGCCCATTAAACGAATCCAAAAAGGTGTGCCACAAATGCAAGTCCTCCCGATGATCCCGAGTCAACCGAATAAAATGTAAAGGGGAGGTAATCCCTGCCATCGCCGCCGCCAACCGGCGGCAGAACACCCGACCCATGGGCAGAATCCGACAAGCGAAGTTAAGTTTTGCCCAATAACGACTGTAAGGCCCGCAGCTGAATTTTTCGCTTGCCCCAGCACCCCACAGAGTTCCCCTTGTAGAGCCACCAGCTTAACCTCAGGCAAGCGGCACTCCATCGTGCCGGAATCCAAAACAATGCCCAAGAAAGTCATCACTGTAGCCGGGCCCACAGTCTTATCCACCGCCAGAGGAATCCCGAAACGTTCCGCAACGTGTTGCAAAGTGGCCAGCAAAACTGCACATACTCCGGAATCTGGCGGACCCACGCAAAGGAAATCATCCAAATATTGGATGACCGAATTCACCCCTGAGACATCCCGCACCACCCACTCCACGAATGAAGTGAACTTCTCGAACAAAGCGCAAGATATAGAACACCCCATAGGAAGGCACTTATCAACGTAAAAATAGCCCTGCCAATGACAACCCAAAAAACGAAAACTGTCCGGATGGACTGGCAACAGCCGAAATGCCGACTCAACGTCCGATTTCGCCATGAGCGCACTGCGCCCATACCGACGGACCCAGAAAACAGCCGCATCAAAAGACGTGTAAGACACCAAACACGACTCCGAATCAATAGCATAATTCACCGACCCCCCTTAGGGAAGGACAGGTGGGGAATTAACCTAAACGCATTTGGCTCCTTCTCGGGCACAACCCCCAAGGGAGAAACAACCAAATCCGAAAACGGAGCGCAAGCAAACGGACCCACCATGCGTCCCAACCCCACTTCCTTACGCAACTTAGCCAAAACCCCCTCCTCATGCCGCAAGGCCGACCGCAAATTCCGAGCTAAGGGAGGAATCAAAGTCAAAGTGCACGGGATGCGAAAACCCTCCGAAAAACCCGCCGTCAGCAGCACTGCAGCTGCCCGATCAGGATACCTCTTTAAGAAAGGCCCCATCCTTTCCACTCGCACCGGAGTCGTCCCTCTTACCAGCATGCTCTCCGGGAAGGCCTCGACCCCGCTGGAAACAGCGCGACAAGGGATGGGAGCTCCCGCACCCGGAACATTCGTGCCTAAAACGGCAAGACCCACCAAATCGACACGTCCCCTCTTGGAACTGCCAGCAGAACCCCTGACGCCTGGAGGCCAATTGTCCCAGGGAGAACGAACCGCCGGCCCCGCTCTGAAAAAACGAACCAGGGGCCCTCGCCGGTGTCATGAGTCGCATCCAGAGGCCAATGTCCTTATGATCCCAACGCAACGACTGGCGAACCGCCCTCTGCTGCCTAAACTGCTCATCGTACCGAAGCCACACAGTACCCCCATAAACCCTGTGAGCCTCACCAATGGCATTAAGGTAACAGAACAGTGCCGAGCAATGTTCAGGAGATTTCTCCCCAATCACACTAGCCATGATCGCGAACGCCTGCAACCAATTTGCAAAGGTACGCGGGATAAAACGAAAACGCCGCTGCTCCACTTCCACCCGTCTACTCTCGTCAACCCAGGACCCTTCAAAAGGAAAACGCTCCAAAGGCAAGAGTGAGAATATATCAACGAACTCCCCACTCCAAATCTTCTCCCGTACCTCCGACTGTAAGTGCGCACCCAAAGGGCCCTCAAAACACACGTACACTTCGCCCTTGGCCGAGTCCGCCAAGCCGACAGGCCCGGACACCCTCGAATCCGCACCCAACACCGCGGAGGGGGCCGCAGAACCCCGATCACCTGTCGTGGCCGGAACAACCCCTAGCCCAGACCCCGGAGGAGAAGAGACCCCCGGACGCCGCACGTCCCCGCTGTCCTGTACAAGAACCCCGAAACTTTCCCCACCATCCGGCGGGAGCCACGCAGAAGCAGGCCCAGGCGCCCCACCACCGCCCCACTCAAGACGCCGCAACAGGTCCCGCAAACCGGAAATCACATCACCGAGACCCCCACCCATACCCGACGGGGGAACGCCGACAGTGCACGCCGCAGAGGCCGCGCCCACCGTAGCGGCCCTACCACCCCCCAGCAGGTCCCGTAACGCAGAAGAAAAAGAGATAGACCCCAGAACAGATAACTCACCAGGCTGCCCAGGAGATGCCCCTTCAACCGCGCGCTCACGATCCACCGTTGTAGAGCGGCCAGCCGTCGCCCCCGCATCGGGTTCCGACAGCTCGCCCTCCGACCTCTCGTCCTCCGCACGCTGTTCAGATGGCCTCCCGGTCCCAGGAGCCACGGGTCCTGCTGGTCTGTGCCGCTCACGACTCCGCCTCCCGGCACCAGACACGCTCACCGCCGTCCCTGGGCTCCGACCTGCAGCACTTCCAGCTGCCCTCCGCCCAGCTCCAGTCATCCGCTGATGCTGCTGTGGAGCCAGAGCACCAGACCATCCAGGGGGCCCGCCGGCCGCAGCAGTAGACAGCCCAGCAGCCGCAGAACTCCCTGCTGCACTCCGTCCAGTGCCGATCCCACGCTGCTGCCTCACTGGAGCCGGAGCCCCAGACTTCTCAGGGGGCCCGCCGGCCGCAGCAGGAGACAGCCCGGCAGCCGCAGCTGTGCGCCTCCCACGCAGGGCTCCCTCCCTGACCGGCACCTTGTCAGTGGAGGAGCCGCAGATTCTTCTTCTGCCTCCATGCCATGCGGGCGGGGGGAGGGGCTTCCCCCGCACGACGCCCCGCCCACCGAGCTCCGCCGATGGCGGGGATTCCTCCCGGCTTCCCCGCTAGCAGAGGCAAGGGAGCGCCCTGCAAGCGGAGCCGGAGGGGCCCGAGCAGGGCTCCCATGGTGGCGCTGAGCTCTGGGAGGGGGGGGGGAGCCTGGGCTAAAGCGCTCAGGAGGCCTAGACCTCCGAGCACGTGGGCGCTCCCGCCCCCCTGCTGCAAGTGATGAGCCCGGATCCTGCAAGAGATCCGAGACACGGCTCTGCAGCCAGTCCATCCCCCTGTCCTCCGCTGCCTCCCGCAGCTGAGCCAAAAGGCCGTCCATGGCAGGGCTAAAGGTGGCCTGAAGCAAGGTGTGCTAAACGGACACCAAGCTTACACTTTTGCCGTCCAGCTAACTGATGCCCCCTCACAGAACCTCCCACCCTAAGGTGCAGCAAAACCCCACCTACACCAACCTCTACCAATCAGCTACCCCCCACTAACAATAACAAATCCCCCTGGAGCTACCTTAACCCTTTCTGCTCTTCCTTCCCCCACTCTGGGGCTAGTCATGTATGCCCTGCGCTATTTCTTCTTTATTTCGCTACGGGCATTTCTTTTCTGTGGGAACAGTGAACACAATGATGATGAACTGAATCAGGCTGTCCTAGGATGATTCAGGCATACTGACAAATATTTCTATGCCGAAACATTCTAGGGCATTAGTTAAATGCTGGGACAAGTGTATAAATGTAGCAGGGGAGTATGTCGAAAAAATAAATGAAGTTTCCACTTCTTAAAATTTGTTCTTTTAATATATATATTCAGAAGTCCTGGTTTGACTTGAATGCTCCTCGCATATTCAGTAAATATAATTAAATAGATAATTATGCCAAGAAAAGAAAGGCAGGCAGTGAAAACTGTAGGGTTATCTCACATAGGTGGGGAAATGCCCTTTTACATTGGTGGTTAGTGTAGAGCCCATTACATTAATGATCAGTATAGGACCCCCTTACATTGGTGATCAGTGGGAGAGATACTCTCTTACACTGGAGGTCTATGGAGAAATGCCCCCTTGCATTGGTAGCTAGTGAAGAGGGACCAATTTCCATTGACTATAAAAAAACAACTAAAGTGCAGCGCTCTAATACTACAACTAGAGATGAGCGAATCGAACATGACGACGTGGAATTCGTTCCGAAGATTTGGAAAAATTCTATTCGCGACGAATCCGAAGATTAGCAAACTTCGGATGCACGAATCGAATTTTCCCAAAAATGGCGGCGACATGTGTGGCGACGGAGAAAATGGACAGAGAAGATGGGGCGGGGATCTCTGGGAAGGCGCGCAGACAAGGCGCGCTGACCCATAATGCATTCATGACATGTGATCGCATTAGCCAATCAGCAGCCAGCCAGCACTGTGTAATGGTGGAGCTATAAATCGCGGCCATCTTAGAATTCTCCATTAGCCTCCGGTCATTCAAGAGAGACAGACCTGTGTGTATTAAGGGACAGAGTTAGGGCCACAGAGACTTTAGGGCCACAGAATCGTTACTCAGGGACACAGAATCGTTACTCAGGGACACAGAATCGTTACTCAGGGACACAGAATCGTTACTCAGGGACACAGAATCGTTACTTAGGGCCACAGCTATCAAAGAATCGAAAATTTAAAGTGACATACACCCTTTTTTTTTTTGGTGGCTGTCGTGCACAGTTGGTGCTGCAGTTTGCCGATTGTGCAAAATAAACTGACTTTCTGCTTCACAACCACTATTGTACGTTCAAAGAGTTAGATCCATTTACACGCCGGGTGGCGGTAATATTTTTTGGGTGATTAGTGCATTCCAGTGACATAAACGTACAGTTTACAGCCAACGGCAAGCTGCAATTGACCGATTGTGCTAAATAAACTGACTTTCTGCTTCACAACCACTATTGTACGTTCAAAGAGTTAAATCCATTTACACGCCGGCTGGCGGTAATATTTTTTGGGTGATTAGTGCATTCCAGTCACAGAAACGTACAGTTTCCAGCCAACGGCAAGCTGCAATTGACCGATTGTGTACAATAAACTGACTTTCTGCTTCACAACCACTATTGTACGTTCAAAGAGTTAGATCCATTTACACGCCGGGTGGCGGTAATATTTTTTGGGTGATTAGTGCATTCCAGTGACATAAACGTACAGTTTACAGCCAACGGCAAGCTGCAATTGACCGATTGTGCTAAATAAACTGACTTTCTGCTTCACAACCACTATTGTACGTTCAAAGAGTTAAATCCGGTTTTATTTTTGGGGTGCTTATTGAATTAAAGAGTATGTCAGACAACACGCAGAGGAGTGGCAGAGGAGGCAATGTTTCAGGAGCGAGCAGACGTGGCAGCAGAGGAAGGGGTCGAGGCAGCACTAGTCGCAGCCAGAGGCCAGTGCTCCCGGTGTCATCCAGCGGTCGTGTCTCCACCGACAACCCTGCCGTCATCGATTGGTTGACTCGGTCGTCTTCCTCTTCCCAGGTCACCTCTGACACCTACAGCCAACGGTCGGTGGGTACGTCAGACAGTGCCCCAGTGCTGCTGGGGGGACTTTTTAACCTAGGCCTGTGTATGGCCTTCAATTGAAGCTGCTTCTGCTCCGCCACTCTGCCATTGGACTCTTGATAGTCGTCTCCCCACACTGCTGCTGGGGGGACTTTTTAACATAGGCCTCTGTATGGCCTTCAATTTAAGCTGCTTACGCTTTGCCACTCTGCCATGGGCCCCTGTACCGCCTCCTCTTGCTGCTGCCAGGTCCAGAGTGTGTCATGGGTCCCTGTACGGCCTCCCATTGCTGCTGTCTCCATCGCCACACTCTGCCATGTGCCACTTTCAGGTCTCCTCACACTGCTGGTGGTTTCCATTTTTGTCATAGGGTGCTGTATGGCCTCCCATTGCTGCTGCCTCCACCGCCACACTGTGGCTCCACACTCTGGTTTTGGCCCCGTGACTGCCCAAATGAGTGAAGTGTGCGGTGATTCTAAGATCGACGGCACTCATCTGCATGTCATACTGACTGACAGTATTATTTCTCTTCCCCAGCAGACTCCAAGGGCATTTAAATTAAAGGTACAGTGTTCTGCACTAATATAAAGGCTCTCTGAAGCCTAGAAACACCCTTTTTATAAGTTAAATTCGCAGCGAATATATTCGGCTCGAAGCGAATTTATTCGGCGAATTCGGCGAATCAGCCGAACCGAATTTTTGAATAATTCGCTCATCTCTAACTACAACCCCCCCAACCAATGTAAATTATAAAACGTGCCACAAAACAATATTATATACATAAAAACATGCCACAAAACAATAATAGATAAATCATGTGACCAATATCTTAGTGTTCAATATACAGTGAATAATGCACCAACTGAAACAGTTGTGACAATTATAAAAGAAATAAGGAAGAACCCCTATAGGGGTATAAAGTGATAAAGTGAACAAACGTGATCAAACAGCACTAATCCAAAAATGTCCATAAACTTGTGCTTCAAAAACCATGCAACATGATGTGGTAAAAAGTGGCTGTGAATGTGTCAGCACACTCAGATCCTCGAATGGCTAAATTGCCTCCTCACCTCCCTTCTGCGACCCAACGGGCCACTTCACTTTCAGGATCTCCCAAGATCCTACTCCTACTGGCAGGTGATTCTGGGACCTCTGGTTCCTCTCCAGATAAAAACAGGCTTTACAGGAAGGTTTTCTGTTAAAAATATCTCACACCCCCACAGGGTGAGAGAAAGACGTCTCCCATAGTGTAGTAGGTGATAATAAAGGTTTTATTTATAACAAATAAAAATGCAACAGCAGCAGCAAATCCTTCATGCTCCACGATGCTCCGACGGCGTGACGTCACGGCGTGCGTAGGCTCCTCCTTACGCGTTACGTGCCAAGCACATCCTCAGGGAAAGAACCTGAGGATGTGCTTGGCACGTAACGCGTAAGGAGGAGCCTACGCACGCCGTGACGTCACGCCGTAGGAGCATCGTGGAGCTCCGGCGGCCATTATATCTGATAGGATGGTTAGTCCTGTCTGTTCTCATTTGATTTTACTGGATGCAAAATTTGTTTAAGCAATACTTCACTATGGGCATCTTTTTTTGACCCCCCTGCGGGGAGCATTTTTTTTTCCAGATACCGTTTTTTGCCTATTGGAGGAGTCGTGCTCTTTTGGTGGATCAACATTCGTTTTTTTCCCTGTTATCAAGTGGATTTCTTCCTGTCCAGCTCTGCACTATCCGGGGATCTTCTCTGATCAAGGGAATACCATTTCCATTCTGATGATTACCCCATGAGCTTTATGATTTCTACACTGCAATTTTAATGTGCACATCTGGTTAGTGTGCACTTTTACTTTAAGTCACCTTTGCTGGGACTATTTTAATCATATTTACCTATTGTGACACTTATATATGTATTTGGTTTTATGTCAATTTTATTTTTAGCGCTGCACTTTATTTTAATTTCTAGTGAGGATTTTTGTTGGTTATCCTATGTGCCTAGCCGCTTGAACTTTTAAAGCGCTCACTTATTTCTTTATTTATAAAAAAATTTAATTGCCATTAGTGGTTACTAATCTGAAAGCCATTAATTGCTCAAGGCAATTAACACTAGTTTACAAGGAGTGGTAGAGTATGTCTTTCTGTGTATAAAGTGTACCGATGGAGGTGAGTACAGGAACGGTAGATGGATGAGTAGTTCATATACGGGATGTGACATGGCTGTGTGGAGTGAATGAGCTATAGCTGTCTCCTGGTCTACACACAAACATCCAGTAGTGCTGGCACAGAAGGTCCAGATAAACAGACTCAATGTACTCTCTGCTCTTATCTAGAATGGCAGACGCAGCACCTTCTAAGTCTGACATCCAAAACACAGCCCGGCACCGCCACGGTTCCCGCCACTAACAACGTGACTCTGTGAACTCCTTTATTTGTTTTAAAGAATAATGCATTACTCCACGATGCTTTTTAAATAGTTTACACGCACAAGATAAACTTCCAATAAAATCCACCTTGTTTGTCAGGTACAATAAATCTCTCAGAATTATTTTTTTTTCTAAAAACTTTGAATAAAAGTAGAACCAAACAATCCTAAATAAAAAGTTTCCTTGAAATCTTAGACTTCGGTCATACCGGTGCGACTTGTTATGCGATTTGATAGTTTCACATCTCATAAGTCAAACATAGGAGTGAAACCACTGCGCTACCTCAATAATGAGAGAGAGGAGAGAAAAAAAAAATTCACACAAGCAGAAAGGAAAAATAATAATAGTGTGATGATTGTGGCTGCTGCTAACATCAAATTGTGTTCCCATAATAGTAAAGCAAATTAAAAATAAATAAGTGCTAAAAAATAAAATAAAAAATAAAAATAAATAAATAATAGCTAAAAAAAAAAAAAAATGGGAGTGACGTAACGCGTAAGGGGCTTGGCTCTGGGCAGACATGAATAGTGAGTTCAGCTGACAAGTGAAGCCTGCACCTGATGATTTTATGGCATTTTATTCATTTATTACATGTGAGTGTATTACTGCTTCTTAACCTCCCTAGCGGTCTGATTATGTCCATATTTCTGTGCTCAGAGCAGTACATTTTTTTGCATGGAAATATGTTGTTTTTTTATTGTAGGCCTGTAATTCTTAGGAATAACTCACTGAAATCAGTCCGAACAAGAGTCTAGTAAACATCCCGGGTAGGATAAAATTTGAAACACAAAATCATAAATTATAAATTAATAAATAATCATACAAAACAATAATATAATATAATAATAAATTTAATTCAATAATATAATCAAACTAAAAACACTGAAATGTGAAATATAGCGCCAAGTTCGCACATCACTGAGCAAAGTCACAGAATCGTTTTCAGTGTCTGATGACGAATTCCCCCACAAATCATTATCACTCAATTCTGCAAGTGGTTCTAATTTACTATCGCTGTTCTCTAACCGGTCTAAAACCGCTTTTGACCTAAAGGGACGCTTTTTGGATGCCATGGACGTTTCTCAGTTTCCAGGCAGAAAGAACAGTAAAATTGCAGGCAGGGCGCAGGACAAAGCACTCGGGACAAAATGTATGTGAAATGGTTTGATACAGGAATGTTATACTGTGTGATTTTAGTGCATTTAGTGAATGTCACTTTTTAACATTTTTGAATTTCCCGCCGTTCTGTCCCCCGTACGTCCCGACGTCACAGGGAACAGGACCCGGAAGACGGATGCTGGCATTGGCTGAAGGACATTACCGGGGACACTGCAGGAGGGACATCGCGGGAGCGCAGGACAAGGTAAGTGCAGAACAGATGCCGGAGCAACGCTGCAGTGTATTCCCGAGTGTAGCTCGGGGTTACCGCTTGTGGTAGTGAAACTTTACCCTGAGCTACACTCGGGAATATATCCATTTTTATATTAGTACATCCTGCACCATGGGAGTGTCCTTTGTTCCCTTTTAAGGATAGGAATGTGTGACCTCCATCACCCTTAAAGGGACCGATCCCTGGCTCTGGTCTGACAATCTATTGAAAGATCAAAGGTGTTTGATTACTATCACATGGCTGTGGATTGAAAAAGTGAAGAATCCTTTTGTCTATTTGGTATCATAAAGCGCATTTCCATGTGATCTGAGGTGAGAGTTCTGTGAGCGCAGAGGTGGCATGGTATGTTATGTACACCAGGGGCGGACTGATCATTTGGAAACTCGGGCACTGCCCGAGGGCCCGGGGTCAGTGGGGGGCCCCATGAGATGCCCCTGGTACCTTTTTCATAGGCTTTTTTGAGTTTGGGCAAGGACACAGGGGCCCAATTATCCCCTATTTCCCGGGGGCCCCATGAGTTGTCAGTCCACCCTGATGTACACTATTTTACTTGATGGTGTTTGGGATATCAGCACAAGAAAACACATAAATTGTGGAAGATTGTTTATTACAAATTGATTAATTTTACATATATGGACTAATTATGAACGTTTTATTCAGCTATGTCACTCTTTTATTTTTTGTAGCTATTATTTAGCAGCGTTACATCACTTACTTATTTTTAACATCTCGTAAGTTGCACCCTATTCTCCACAATTGAAGTGGTCATATTGATGCAATTCCAACTTCATCGGAGTCGCACTGGTTGTGCAAGTTCAGGTGCGACTTGCATCAACATCTGAGCATGAAGTCGCACAGATGCCTTGCAAGTTGCACCTGAAGTCGCACTGACATCCGACTTTGAAATTGTGAAACTTCAAGTGAAGATTTCAAAGTCAGATTTGGTGTGACCGAAGACTTACTGTAGCTACAGAAAGGGGTTATGAAGGTGACGAAACTGCAGATATTATTATTATACAGGATTTATATCGCGCCAACAGTTTGCGCAGCGCTGTAAAAAATGAAGGCAGACATGACAGTTACAATACAATTTGGTACAAGAGGAAACAGAGGGCCCGGCTCATCAGAGCTTACAATCTAGGAGGAAGGGTTGAGTGATACAGAAGGTAATAGCTGTGGGGGGGTGAGCTCATGGAGGAAATAATTCACTTGTCCCAGGCTGTACAACCTTTGGAAAAGCAAGATCAGTAAGAGACAAATTTACTTTATTTCATTTAGAGACGGTGATATTTATTTATTACAGGCATTTATATAGTGCTGACAATTTACACAAGGCTTTACATATTATACATTCATAGCAGTCCCTTCCCCCCAAGAGCTTACAATCTAAGGTCCCTACCTCCCATACACACACAAACATACTAGGACCAATTTAGATAGAATCCAATTAACCCACCAAGCGTGTCTTTGGAGAGTGGGAGGAAACCCATGCATGCATGGGGGGAACATGCAAACTCCATGCAGATGGTGTCTTGACTGGGACTCAAACCAAGGACCCCAGTACTGCAAGGCAGAAATGCTAACCATGTATTGCTTCTCTGAACATAATTTGGATTTTTCCTTCTGGATCCAGTCATACAGTCTGAATGTTGTACTAAAAATACAGAGAAAGTTTTGTATCGCAAGTAGGTCCCAAAAGCAGAGTGGAACCCAAATGGAGCGGCCAGCATTTGCCACTTACCTCTAGGTGTGCTCTCCTGTAGTGTTGTAAAGCCCAAGCTTCCAGCATCCCCTCCATCCCCACTGGTGCTTTGTTATCTTCCTCTTCTTTCAGGTCCGCCATCTTCGTCCTTCGCACCTTGGGCAGGCACTAATGATATAACTCCTATGCTTGTGCATTGGGGTTACAATATCTCACTGGCTAGATTCCTGTATCCTCCACCGGGGCCATGTCCTTCTCCTCTTCTTCCAGGATTGCCATGTTCTTGTTTTGCCCATTAGGAACCCCAGTGACAGTGGGCTCTGGTGTTGTGAAGTCCGAGTTTTCAGCATCCCCTCCATCCCCACTGGTGCTTTGTTATCTTCCTCTTCTTTCAGGTCCACCATCTTCGTCCTTCGCACCTTGGGCAGGCACTGATGATATAACTCCTATGCTTGTGCACTGGGGTTACAATATCTCCCTGGCTCCATTCTCGGTATCCTCTTCCGGTATCTTCGTCCTTCTCCTGTTCTTCCAGGATTGCCATCTTTTTGTTTTGCCCCCCATTGACCCCATTGACAGTGGACTGGAGTTACTCCATCTTGGCACCTGACCTCATTCCCGGCATCTGTAAAATGCCAGGACTGTACTCTGTACTACTCATGAGCTGTACACAGTCAGGGGCAGACTGACCATTTGGAAACTCGGGCACTGCCCGAGGGCCTGGGGTCAGTAGGGGCCCCATGAGATGCCCCTGGTACCTTTTTCATAGGCTTTTTTGAGTTTGGGCAAGGACACAGGGGTCCCATGATCCCTTATTGCCTGTGGGCCCCATGAGTTGTCAGTCAGTACACAGTATACCATTTTTAAAACAATGCTAGCTGATAAGTAAAAGAGTTTTTTCGGCAGATGAAAGGTATAAATTCTCTTCTACCAAAAGACCCTAAATACTGGCAAATTTAGTGTTTCTAAGGTTTATTGGGCTTAAAGAAAGGTGAAATCTGTTATGAATCATGGTCTTTCTTTGATACATGCATCTAAATAAAAACAATGGAAACTGCTCTCTAGCTCCCTTGTCTCCTCCTCTCATGCTCATCTCCAGAGCCTCCCCCATCCTCTGGAACTCTCTACCTCAATCTGTCCGACTATCACATACTCTGCCCACTTTTAGGTGATCCCTGAAAACCTCTCTCTCCAGGGAAGCCTATCCTGCCTTCAGCTAATAATCAAATCTTCTATTTCTCCCATCAGTCCATCTCCCACAGTTATTACCTTTTGTACCACTAGCCCCTCCCTCTTAGATTGTAAGCTCCAAGGAGCAGGGCCCTCCTAACTCTCTTGTATTGAACTGTATTGTTGCTGTATTGTCTCCCATTATATTGCAAAGCGCTAAGCAAAGTGTTGGCGTTATATACAGTCAGGTTTTTGGCTCTATACACCACCACAATGGATTTGAAATGAAACGAACAAGATGTGCTTTAACTGCAGACTGTCAGCTTTAATTTGAGGGTATTTACATCCAAATCAGGTGAACGGTGTAGGAATTACAACAGTTTGCATATGTGCCTCCCACTTGTTAAGGGACTAAAAGTAATGGGACAATTGGCTTCTCAACTGTTCCATAACCAGGTGTGTGTTATTTCCTCATTATCCCAATTACAATGAGCAGATAAAAGGTCCAGAGTTAATTTCAAGTGTGCTATTTGCATTTGGAATCTGTTGCTGTCAACTCTCAAGATGAGATCCAAAGAGCTGTCTCTATCAGTGAAGCAAGCCATCATTAGGCTGAAAAAACAAACCCATCAGAGAGATAGCAAAAACATTAGGCGTGGCCAAAACAACTGTTTGGAACATTCTTAAAAAGAAGGAACGCACCGGTGAGCTCAGCAACACCAAAAGACTCCGGAAGACCACGGAAAACAACTGTGGTGGATGACCGAAGAATTCTTTCCCTGGTGAAGAAAACACCCTTCACAACAGATCAAGAACACTCTCCAGGAGGTAGGTGTATGTGTGTCAAAGTCAACAATCAAGAGAAAACGTCACCAGAGTGAATACAGAGGGTTCCCCACAAGATGGAAACCATTGGTGAGCCTCAAAAACAGGAAGGCCAGATTAAAGTTTGCCAAACGACATCTAAAAAAGCCTTCACAGTTCTGGAACAACATCCTATGGACAGATGAGACCAAGATCAACTTGTACCAGAGTGATGGGAAGAGAAGAGTATGGAGAAGGAAAGGAACTGCTCATGATCCTAAGCATACCACCTCATCAGTGAAGCATGGTGGTGGTAGTGTCATGGCGAGGGCATGTATGGTTGCCAATGGAACTGGTTCTCTTGTATTTATTGATGATGTGACTGCTGACAAAAGCAGCCGGATGAATTCTGAAGTGTTTCGGGAATATTATCTGCTCATATTCAGCCAAATGCTTCACAACTCATTGGACGCTTCACAGTGCAGATGGACAATGACCCAAAGCAGACTGCAAAACCAACCAAAGAGTTTTTTAAGGGAAAGAAGTGGAATGTTATGCAATGGCCAAGTCAATCACCTGACCTGAATCTGATTGAGCATGCATTTCACTTGCTGAAGACAAAACTGAAGGGAAAATGCCCCAAGAACAAGCAGGGACTGAAGACAGTTGCAGTAGAGGCCTGGCAGAGCATCACCAGGGATGAAATCCAGCGTCTGGTGATGTCTATGCGTTCCAGACTTCAGGCTGTCATTGACTGCAAAGGATTTGCAACCAAGTATTAAAAAGTGAAAGTTTGATTTATGATTATTATTCTGTCCCATTACTTTTGGTCCCTTAACAAGTGGGAGGCACATATGCAAACTGTTGTAATTCCTACACCGTTCACCTGATTTGGATGTAAATACCCTCAAATTAAAGCTGACAGTCTGCAGTTAAAGCACATCTTGTTTGTTTCATTTCAAATCCATTGTGGTGGTGTATAGAGCCAAAAATGTTAGAATTGTGACGATGTCCCAATATTTATGGACCTGACTGTAGATCCTGTATAATAATATTAAACAGGCACTAGCTAAGAAGTTATTCCCATGGCATATTTATTACTTCTTGTTTGTTTCCTTTAGTACTGCACATAACCAAGCTATAAAAGGCTGTGTACCAGGTGCGTGCTATCTTTTTCTGTTGTGTAAACGATGGGCAATATCTCTTTTAGTAACTTGTATGCTAGAGTGGTTGTACACATTGTTTTTCTTTTTCCTAACTCATTTTAATAAGGCGTGGCCTGAGGCTGCGAGTAGAGAGGCCAGAGGGCGGGAGATGGGTTGTGGGTGAATGTTACTATGTTTTGTTTACCAGCTTGCAACCCTAAAGGCACCCAAACTATACAGACACCGTGTGCTATCAACTAGCCCCGAGCCCATTTCAGGTTTAAAGGGACACCGTCATTTATTTATTTGGTTTTCTTTTTGTAATTTCATGTTTACATCAATATTTTTATTCTTTAAAAATAAAAAGATGAAACCTCAATGCATCTTCCCCTTGCTTTAACCATTTGACCTCCAGAAGGTTTTACCTCCTTCAGGACCAGGGCATTTTTTGCTACACTGTGCTACTTTAATTATCAATTGCGCGGTCATACAACACTGTACCCAAAAGAAATTTCTATCATTATTTTTACACAAATAGATATTTCTTTTGGTGGTATTTAACCCCTTACCCTCCTGAGGATTTCCCCCCCTTCCTGACCAGGCCATTTTTTGCGTTACGGCGCTGCATTACTTTAACTGACAATTGTGCGGTCATGCAACGCAGAACCCAGATGAAATTTAGGTTCTATTTTTCCCACTAATTGAGCTTTCTTTCGGTGGTATTTGATCACCTGTGAGTTTTTAATGTTTTGCACTATAAGCAAAAATAGACTTACAATTTTGAGAAAAAAACTATATTTTGGACTTTTTGCTATTAAACATGTCTAGTAAAAAAATTTAAAAAAGCAAATTTCATCATAAATGTAAGCCAAAATGTATTCTGTGACGTCTTTGTTAAACAAAAATCCCAATACGTGTAAATTAATTGGTTTACGTGAAAGTTAAAGCGTTTACAAATGGCGGTTTTCTCTTACCAGTAATGGCGGCAGCAACTTTTAGCAGGACTGCGGGGACATTCTGACACTGGGGGGAACTAACTTGGTGTCACTGACATCCCCAGTGACAATACAGTGATCAGTGCTGAAAAAACAGCACTGACACTATACTAGTGGCACTAGGCAGGAAGGGGTTAATGTGAGGGGCGATCAAAGGGTTAACTATGTGTAGGGAGTGTTTTACTAGTGGACGGGGGGGGGGGGCTTCACTGTAAGCACACTGATTGGGATGACTGTACTGTGCACAGCCATCCTGAACTGACAGGGAGGAAGACTGTAAACAAAACAGTCTTCCTCCCTGTTGGTGATTGTTGGTAATCACCGGGAGACGGTGGGTAATCACCAGGAGACGGTGGGTAATCACCGTCTGGGACCCAGTGATTGACATCCGCAGCCACGAATGGCGGCACGGGTAGGGAGATTGCGCAGCTCATGTACGCCCCCTACCCGGAAATGCAAAATCACGTATGTATACGTGATTTTGCGCACCCGTGCCGCCATGTTGCAGTATTTCTGCTATAAGCGGTTAATTATCACTGGGTATTTAATTTTTTGCTTTATAAACAAAAAAATACAGCAAATTTTGAAAAAAAACCCCACATTGTTCTTAGTTTTTGTTATAAAATTTTGCAAACACTTTTTCTTCATAAATTTAGGCCACAATTTATTCTGCTATTTCCTTGATAAAAAAATTACCCAAATCAGAGGATATTATTTAGTCTGTAGGAAAGTATAGAATCTACAAACTGTGGTATATATACAGTATATCAAAATTGATCCTAATGTACTGACAGCCTTTCTCGGGGCCCAGAGATATCATGACAGTAGAAATACCCCCAAAATGACCCTTTTTTGGTCTGAGGTATTTAGAAAGAGACATGGCAAGTTTTTTGAAGTTGTAATTTTTTTGTTACAATTGTTTAAAAAATGAAGAAATGAAATATTTTTTTCCCATATATTTTTCTTTTACATACTGTCACCAGCAGGGGCAGACTGAAAACTCATGGGGCCCCCGGGCAATAGGGGATCATGGGGCCCCTGTGTCATTGCCCAAACTCAAAAAAGCCTATGAAAAAGGTACCAGGGGGATCTCATGGGGCCCGACACTACCCCTGGGCCCTCGGGCAGTGCCCGAGTTTCCAAATGGTCAGTCCGCCCCTGGTCACCAGTGCAGTACAGCGTCATCATATGACTGGTGTGCCGGTGACCAGGGATACTGATTGGTTACAAAATTTTCTTTTCTTTTACATATTTTTTTTTTTGCAACTTTTTTTCTTTTTTTTAACATACTGTCATCAGAGTAGATCAGTGTCACCATAGTGACACTGTACTACTCTGGGGGGGTGATCAAGGATATTGTTCTTTACACTGATGATCACTGTAAAGCTAGCCATACATTATACAATTTTGTCGTACAATTTCTGTACAATCTGCTTTAGATTTACCTCCAGCTATTAGTGCAAGGACCTGCCTGAAAGTCCTGTTCAGGTTTGACCTCACATTATATGGTTTTTGGCAGGGGCGGACTGACAACTCATGGGGCCCCCAGGCAATAGGGGATCATGGGGCCCCTGTGTCCTTACCCAAATTCAAAAAAGCCTATGAAAAAGGTACCAGGGGCATCTCATGGGGCCCCCTACTGACCCCGGGCCCCCAGTTTCCAAATGGTCAGTCCGCCCCTGGGTTTTGGTTAATCTAAAGGAGAATTGTACAAGAAAACTGTATAATGTCTGGTAAGCTTAGCAGCAATCATTTGAACTGTCATGAATGGCTTTTTTTATTCCTGACTCATTGTTTACTATTATGATGCTGTGATTGGCCCACAGCTATCACATGGTACAGGGTGCTGTGATTGGCCCAGGTATCATGTGATCTCTGGTGACCAATCACAGATCACACAGAGTAGTAAACAATGATATCATGACTCTTGTTTACTAGGTGATCGCACAGTGATCATGTGGTATCTGGGCAGCTCACAGCCAAACACTGCATTCTGCTTTGTCCACCGCAGATCGCCCAGGGGGCGTCCATAGTGCGCATGAGCACCGCAACATACTGGAACTTCACGTTGTCTCAGGAAGCCACCATCCAGCAGTTAAATTACTCTTGGTCGGTCGGCAAGTGGTTACAGCTGAACACCGGTGTTCCCTTCAGTCTTGCACAGTTGTATCAGCCCCTCTCCTGGACTGAAACTACTTACTCTGATTTCACTGCACACTGTGAGCTTCTCACAATGTGCATTAGAAGCCGCAGCAAGTCAGATAGAGCCCTCCTCATTTCCTTTGGAGGACGTCCAGCATCATCTAGCACTTTCGTCCCCAGCCTTACTATCCCTGGCCCACCCCTTTCATTCATTGAATGAATACAGCCGGCTTAGCGAAGCTGAATTCTCCAGACTGCGATCTATCCATCGAGCCATTTTGATATTTGCGTAACTCCTCCAAAGAGCCAGCCCATTGCTGGCATCAGGACTGAGGGCACTTGAGAGAAGTACTGAGGCAGGGTGCTGTGATGTTTTTAGGAAGCTATATACAGCGCCCTGCAGGTTCCTTCTACCAGCCATGATCTGCCTGCATTGCATAGAGATGAACAGAGGCCCATTGATGACATAATTATTATTATTATTATACAGGATTTATATAGCGCCAACAGTTTGCTCAGCACTTTACAATATAACGGGAGACAATACAGCAACAATACAGTTCAATACAAGAGGGATAGGAGGGCCTGATCCTTGGAGCTTACAATCTACAATTGGCTCTAAAATAAGATATATATAACTAAAACTGTTTTTTTTGCTTTTTTAATGTATTGTTGGTTTCAGGTTAAACAGAGAGAAGGGTTGTTATCCAGACATAAGGCGCTCTGTTTGGAATGCTGTTCACAGACTTGCAGGAATGTGCTGACAACGTTGTCACCAGAACAGTAAAGGAAGATTAGAACGCCCATCAGCCTTTTTGTGTTGTCTATCTCCCAATTAAAGATTCAATCCACCTTTCGAGTCCAAGTGACAACAAGATCTGAAGTGTCAGATGTGAAGGTTTTTTGGGCAGCTGTTATGAAAGCTGAATTCCAGTGCAGCACTACCCCCTTAGGACTTGCAGGAAACTGCAACTTGAGGACAACTCCTTAGCAACTACAGTGGGGATCAAAAGTTTGGGCACCCCAGCTAAAAATGTGTATTAATGTGCATAAAGAAGCCAAGGAAAGACGGAAAAATCTCCAAAAGGCATCAAATTACAGATTAGACATTCTTATAATATGTCAACAAAAGTTAGATTTTATTTCCATCATTTACACTTTCAAAATAACAGAAAACAAAAAAATGGCGTCTGCAAAAGTTTGGGCACCCTGTAGAGTTAATATCTTGTACTGCCCCCTTTGGCAAGTATCACAGCTTGTAAATGCTTTTTGTAGCCAGCCAAGAGTCTTTCAATTCTTGTTTGAGGTATCTTTGCCCATTCTTCCTTACAAAAGTCTTCCAGTTCTTTGAGATTTCTGGGCTGTCTGTCACGCACTGCTCTTTTAAGGTCTATCCATAGATTTTCAATTATGTTGAGGTCAGGAGATTGTGAAGGCCATGGCAAAACCTCCAGTTTACGCCTCTTGATGTAATCCCCCGTGGATTTCGAGGTGTGTTTAGGATCATTATCCATTTGTAGAAGCCATCCTCTCTTTAACTTCAGCTTTTTCACAGATGGCATCAAGTTACCATCCAAAATTTGCTGAAATTTTATTGAATCCATTTTTCCTTCTACTCGTGAGATGTTCCCTGTGCCACTGGCTGCAACACAACCCCAAAGCATGATTGATCCAACCCCATGCTTAACAGTTGGACAGAGGTTCTTTTCATTAAATTCTGTGCCCCTTCTTCTCCAAACGTACCTTTGCTCATTCCGGCCAAAAAGTTCACTTTTAACCTCATCGGTCCACAGAACTTGTTTCCAAAATGCATCAGGCTTGTCCATATGTTCATTTGCAAAGTTCAAACGATGATTTTTGTGGTGAGGACATAGAAGAGGTTTTCTTCTGATGACTCTTCCATGAAGACCATATTTGTACAAGTATCTCTTTATAGTGGAATAGTGTACCACAACTCCAGTGTCTGCCAGATCTTTCTGGAGGGATCGTGCAGTCAAACGTGGGTTTTGAATTGTTTTTCTCACAATCCTGCGAGCTGTTCTGTCTGATATTTTTCTTGGTCTTCCAGATCTTGCTTTAACTTCCACTGTTCTTGATGACTGCCATTTCTTAATTACATTCCGAACAGAGGATATTGACATCTGAAAACGCTTTGCTATCTTCTTATAGCCTTCTCCAACTTTGTGAGCGTCAACTATTTTCAGTTTCAGTTTTCTAGACAACTGCTTAGAAGAACCCATGGTGCTGATTGTTGGGGCAAGGTCAGATGAGTCTGGGCATTTAAAACCTTTGAGATTGACATAACCTGGTCTGCCCAGACGATGATTGAGAACAATCCATGACACTGGCAGGTCTCAGCTTTGCAAAGGGGGCAGTGCATGCTATAAATTCTGCAGGGTGCCCAAACTTTTGCAGACGCCATTTTTTTGTTTTCTGTTATTTTGAATGTGTAAATGATGGAAATAAAATCTAACTTTTGTTGACATATTATAAGAATGTCTAATCTGTAATTTGATGCCTTTTGGAGATTTTTCCATCTTTCCTTGGCTTCTTTATGCACATTAATACAAATTTTTAGCTGGGGTGCCCATACTTTCGATCCCCACTGTATGTACAAGTCCACAAAGATTCCCTTCTTGGAGAGTTCTCCAGCCCTCCTGGTGTACCGCCTCAGACCCCAGATGAATTCTCTTCATTGCCCAGCTGCCCATGGGAACCCCTGAGCAAGAGGACCTGGAATCTGTCGCTTTTAAATCAACAGTCCCAGATGGGGGCTAGTCAGGTTTACCACCAGAAGGTTCTGTCCCCTTCTCTGGCCCAGGGGGTGTTGGATTACTCACTCAGTCCTCTCCTGTAAGCTTGTGGGTTGGTGGCTGCCTTCTGGCCTTACCCTGGGCTGGGTCATTCCCTACCTCCCAGGCTGCCCTCTCTCAGGGGACTGTTGAGGATGAGAGATCCTCCCTTCTAGCTCCTGCCTGCAAGTAGGCCCCTCTCCTGGGCCCCCTCCCAGGCTCCACACTCCAGCCTTCACTCCATCTTCTACCCGACACTACTCCTCCTGCTGATCAGGCTCTTCACATATTTAAGAGCTGTCCTGGCCCAATGTCAAACCTCCTTCTTGGGGATTGACCATGATCCCTTATGCAGATCAGCCCCTCCTCAACGCCACCCACTGCCTTTTAGAAGCTTCTAAAGCAGGGGGAGGTATAAGGGAACTGACCTGCAGAGCCCTCAGCCTTCATCCAGAGTGTGCTATTCAGCCTCTGCGTAAAAACGTATCTAGCTCCCCCTAGCTAACTAGTGCTACACCAGGTATGGCAATTTCTACATAGTTACATTGTTCCAGCCTGGACCACTGGAAATATCTATGTGACACACAAATTTACCTCTCCACCCCCCACCTCACCCCCTCACTCTCCGCCCGCATCGCCCACCTCCTGAATATTAAACCTGTCGAAAACCGAGCTCCTGGTCTTCCCCCCAGCCCGCGCCCCCCCCCCACCCTCTCCATCACTACTAGCAACGCCACCATCACTCCCACCCCACATGCCAAAGTCCTGGGTGTCACCCTGGACTCAAACCTTTCCTTCCAACCTCATGTCCAATCACTATCAAGGTCATGCAGGCTCCACCTCCGCAACATCTCCAAGATACGCACATTCCTCACCCCAGACACCACCAAACAACTCGTACACTCCCTCATCATCTCACGCCTGAACTACTGCAACTCCCTTCTCACTGGCCTACCCAAACAAACGCTATCCCCACTCCAGTCTATCCTGAACTCAGCGGCTAGACTCATCCACCTCACCAACCGCTCCACATCTGCCTCCCCCCTCTGCCAATCCCTTCACTGGCTCCCGATTGCCCAGCGCATCAAATTCAAACTGCTAACTCTGACCTACAAAGCCATTCACAACGCCACCCCAAACTACATAACTGACCTGATACCCAAATACTACCCTACCCGTGCCCTTCGCTCCTCACAGGACCTCCTACTCTCTAGCTCCCTGGTCTCCACCTCCCATGCCCGATTGCAGGACTTCCCCCATCCTCTGGAACTCCCTACCCCAATCCATCAGACTGTCACCTACCCTCCTCACCTTCAGGCGCACCCTGAAAACCCATCTCTTCAGGGAAGCCTACCCCACCCTCACCTAACTGCCGATCTCCTCCACTTCTCCCACCACTCCATCCCCCACAGCCACTTCCTCCTGTACCACTTCCCCTCCCTCCTAGATTGTAAGCTCGAAAGAGCAGGGCCCTCGAACCCCTCGTGTATTGTATTGTTACCGTCTTGTCTCATGTTCTGTCCCCCTTGCTACTGTACAGCGCTGAGCAAACCCTTTGGCGCTATATAAATACTGTATAATAATAATAATATGTGCCAGACCTGCGGGATCCCCATGGAAGATGGAAATCACTATAGTAGGCGCTGCTGTTCAGTGATCTCCACTAGTTTCCAAGTTCCATGCTGAGTGGTTGTCACTCTGCAATCTGAACACAGGAGGTCGCTTAACTGGTACGAGCGCATTCAGAAAACACTTTGCATTCTCACAATGATGCAAAGCATTCTCTCATTGGACAAGGTGGAGAGGTGAGGAGGTGGTGTCACAATCTCCCCTATGGGACATAGATGGCAAAAGAAAAAAAGAACTGACCGGGACTATAACCCTCCTTTACACAAAAAGTGGACCTTCAATTAAAAGCGAAAGTAACACTCATCCATCCAACACCCACCCCCAAACCTCTAACAAATGTGCAGTGTTTTTCTTTTTCTTTGTCACAAAAAGATACCCACTCCCACCTCTGCAATTTTTTCCTAGGTGAGAATTACATCAGCTTGGCCCAGCCCCCCCCCTGCTGACAACCTCCTAGAACATGTCAAGCGGTCCAACAGGCTGAGGGACAAGTCATACAGTGCTGTCATGCCCTGGCTCAATGGGGAGCCATCTGGGGGATCAGGAAGTCACAGCCAGCTCCCACATCCAATGTGGCGCGAATGGGGGGTGGGGGGAGAGCAATACCCGAATTTGACAGGTACCCGCTCCCGCTTTCGGTACGATCGCCTAGGCGACTGGAAGTAGAAGGTGTCCTCCTACCCTCCCTCCCTGTAGTCTTGTGGGACACGTGACAGGTCCCAGAAGACTACAGGACCATTCAGGAAGCGCAGCACTACTCTCACATGTGCAGTGGGTACCCGGCTGTGAAGCCACAAGCTATCACAGCCGGGTGCCCACACTGAAGATGCCGGCCTCCTGGAATACAGGACGGCCGGTGAAACAGGCTGCGGGGAACACACCGCGGGACCGAGGGACAGGTGACTGTTTTTGTAGCTGCTGACTCTTATTTTTTTAAAGGGTGAGTGCAACTCCGCTTTAAAGTGTCTTTTTTTTAAAATCGTGTTTGAAAAATTGCTGTGCAAGTATCATACGACAAAAAAATTACAACATCCACCATTTTATTCTCCAGGGTCAATAATTTAAAAATATGTATGTTTGTGGGTTTTAAGTAATTTTGTAGAAAACAAATGCTGATTTTTACATGCATGTGAGAAGAGTCAGTATAGGTCTAGGTGCAGGGGCGGACTGACCATTTGGAAACTCGGGCGCTACACGAGGGCCCGGGGTCAGTAGGGGACCCCATGAGATGCCCCTGGTACCTTTTTCATAGGCTTTTTTGAGCAAGGACACAGGGGCCCCATAATCCCCTATTGCCCGGGGGCCCCATGAGTTGTCAGTCCGCCCCTGTCTAGGTGGCAAGTACCTGTACGTTGCTGCCTGGTCCTGGGCTTGGAGCGCGCCCCCCTGCCAGCACCCACTGTCATTATACAGAGCAGGAGCCTGTCAGCAAGTCCCAAACATTGATTGAAGTCCGAGACCTGCTGATCAGCTGCGATAGTTAAAACGCACTGAAGGGGTGAAAAATTATTCTTCGGTCACACCAAATCCGACTTTGAAATCGTGCGACTTCACTTGAAATCGCACGATTTCAAAGTCGGATGTCAGTGCGACTTAAGGTGCGACTTTGAAGACATCTGTGCAACTTCATGCACAGATGTCTATGCAAGTCACACCTGAACTTGCAAAAAGTAGTGCATGAAGTACTTTCAAAATCATTGTGACTGAATCTCACCAATATGACCGCTTCCATTGCGGACAGTAGGGTGTGACTTGTAATTTGAAACTATCAAATCGCATGACAAGTTGCACCGGTGTGACCAGATGAATGGCACTGAAATCGCACCGGTGTCTATATCAGCACCAATGGCATCCCGAGGCAGGAGTGGGGGGGTGCGCGCTGCACCTACCACACGGGGTGACACCGGACCCCCTCCATGAAAAGGTAAGTTGTAAAGCAAGCCGACGATCCCCGCAGGATGGATCGGATCTGCGGATTGAGCATAATGGATCAGACTCCGATCCATTATGCTCCCCAATCTGCAGATCCAATCCATCCTGCGGGGATCGTCGGCTTGCTTTACAATTTACCTTTTCGTGGAGCGGGTCCGGTGTCACCCCGTATAGGTTGCATGCCGATGATCCCCGCAGGATGAATGGGATCTGCGGATTGGGGAGCATAATGGATTGGAGTCCAATCCATTATGCTCAATTCACAGATCAGACCCATTCTGCGGGGATCGTCGGAAGGGGTGTCACCAAGTGTTATTGCACCGGGTGGCACCAACCCTAGGGACGCCCCTGATCAGCACTACTTTGAAGCAGGGGCGGACTGACAACTCATGGGGCCCCCGGGCAATAGGGGATCATGGGGCCCCTGTGTCCTTGCCCAAACTCAAAAAAGCCTATGAAAAAGGTACCAGGGGCATCTCATGGGGCCCCCTACTGACCCTGGGCCCTCGGGCAGTGCCCGAGTTTTTAAATGGTCAGTCCGCCCCTGCTTTGAAGTCACGCTTTAAATGGGACTAAATCGCACCACTTTGAAATCGCATTTGGTGTGATCCAGGACTTAGGCATGATAAAATTTCCTCTTGAAGGTGGCTGTGGTGCCAGGTAAGCGATGGCTGTCTATACATTGTATACATTGTTGATCTCCTGATTGCTCCGATTCCTCTCTTTTGTTTTGAATTCTCAGCTCCTCCAATCAGATCTCTCCTTTCTTGACACTTTGTTTCAATATAACACATACAAGGTTTTGACAGAACTCACGAATCCACCAGTGAAATCACAGAAGCCGTATCACCACGCCCACGAGGCAGACTTTCCACAAATCAGAGGCCTTCCCCACAGCGAGGCTTGGCCCGCACACATGGCGGCTCGCAGAGCATGCTGGGAGGCCCAATGTCCGCTCTGTTGTTTCGGGTGTTCTCAGAGCTGGGCGAGTCGGTACAGCCGGAGCTCGGGGGTGTGAACATGGCAGGCTTCGGGGCTCCGGTGCTGTTGCTGGGCCCCCCGGGCTCCCGGAAGAGCGGCCTGCTGTTTATGGCGGCGGTGCTGGCTGCAGAGGAGGGAGCGGGACCGGTGGTCTTCCTGGCCCGGGAGCCTCTGCAAGAAATGCCCAGAGGAGGGAGGGCGGCCCGGGATCCCCTCATCCTGAAGGTGCACACCGCTTGGGGGGGCGGCCTGGGCTCTGGACATGACTTCCTGTTTATATTTCCATAGCAACGCCTCTCCAGCATGGAGACCTGGATACAGATTGGGGTCACTCATTCCAGTCCGTTAGGCCTCATTTGGTGAACCAGGAACGAACCCCCAAAATACATGTTTCTGGAAACGTGTGAATAACGCTTATCGCGCTTGTGGTGTCATTAATTCCTAATGACACCCCAATGCAGGTAAAACCGCAAAAACAAGCTACTTTGGCACGTCTGTTGCGTGTAGGGCCACCCATTTAGGCCCCAGTCACACCTGCACCTCCCGAAATGTACAAAAACGCATTTTTCCAAAAATGTGCAGCAAACAACATCGAGCTGGCGGTGCCGGTAACTGTATTCCCAACGCAGGTAGCAGGCGTGTTTTTGCTGCACGTAAAACGCGTGAAGCTGGATGCCTGAAACGGTGTGGGGGCTTCTTTTGGAGCGTTTGTCATTGTTACGGCTGCTCTATACAAGGAAACTGCAAAAAATGAAGTGTGCGGGTACGCGCGCTACGCCTAGTGTGACTGGGCAGGCCCATGCTGTCGCAATGATAAATGCGGTAAAATATGCATCGCGTGGCACACGTGTGAATGGGGCCTAAGGCTACAGATTAGCAAATAGCAGCAGCAGGAATCAGACACCTGTTGCGGCTCACAGCGGGTAGGTGCAGCCGCTGGCCCTGTTCACTATAAAGACAGGTTGTCAGTGGCCGTACAGCCAGCTATTAGCTGCCGTAATCCCTGCTGGACGTACTTTGCATCCAGCAGCAATCGGCTGTTCACGGAGACGAGAATAGCTGCAGGCGACCTGTCATTATAATGAAGGGGACCGGCGGCTATACCTACCCACTGAGAGCCACAGCAGGAACTGCCGCTACAATTTTGGTGTTAATCTCCGGTGTGAATGTAGCCTAAGTCCACTGGGTGCGACTTGGCATGCAATTTGCATGCCATGCGACTTGCAAATCCCCAAGTCGCACCCAATTGTCTGAAATTACAGCGGTCCTTTCGGTGCGGTTCTGACTTGGTCGGAGCTGTGACGATTCCTAAAGTAGTGCATGCTTTACTTTTGGTGCGATTTGCATAGACAACTGTGTCAGATGTCTTGCAAATCCCATGCCAAGTCGCACCCGATTGTCAGAAATTACAGCGGTCCTTTCGGTGCGGTTCTGACTTGGTAGGAGCTGCGCCGATTCCTAAAGTAGTGCATGCGTTACTTTTGGTACGATTTGCATAGACAACTGTGTCAGATGTCTTGCAAATCGCACCTCAAATCGACATGACATTCGGCTTTGAAATCGTGCGAGTTCACTGTAAGTTGCACAATTTCAAAGTCGGGATCCGTGTGACTGGGGTGTAAGGGCCCTTTCACGCTGGTGCGTTTTTACCTTCCAAAAAAAGTTTCCTTATAAATCCTATGGGACTGTTCACACCACTGTGCTGCGTTTTGACAAGTCGTCCGTGCTGCATCTTTGGTGCCATTTTGAAAACTGCACCCAAAACGCAGCTCCCCACTGAAATGAATGGAAAATGCACTGCAACTTGCATTTTTGAGTCACTTGTCCATTTTCACAGGTGCAGACAACGAGAAAACGCACTGGAAACCAATCTGAAATGCTGCAAATATGCATTTTTACTGCGATTTTGCTAGAGAAATGTGAAAGTAGCCTTCCTCCAGAGAGTTGTGTGAGGGGTGTGCTCCTGGATAACATGACTTCTATACAGTTTGTTACCCCTCATGGTCCCCACCAAGCTCTAGCCCCCTTCATACTATCCCCTTGTGGGAACACGCATGTTACCACAACACCAGGCACCACATGCTACTTGCAATGCTATAAATTCAGAATGGTTCCACAATGCACCTTGCTAAAAAGTGTTGCACTGTCAAAAATTGTGCAGGTCCAATTTCTGGGCCGCTAAGGTGCAAGACAGCCCGTTCATTTTTGTTAGGCTGCCTGAGGCCCATACACCATGTTTAGGTGGCTGTTGCTGCATGCAGGCAGCCCATATGGGGACACAGCAGCTCCGACGATATGGGTGATCGCTGTGACTTGACTGGTGTGCACCTTGTCTGCATTCAGGGCTCCTCAAATTAAAGCGGAGCTCCACCCAAACGGGGAAGGTCCGCATTAAGCCCTTATCCCCCGCTCCCCATTAAGGATTGGCACCTTTGGGGAGCGGGTACCCGAACTTGACAGGTACCCACTCCCACTTCTGCTGCGATCGCCTAGGTGATCGGAAGCGGAAGTTGTCCTCCCCCCTCCCTCCCCGTAGTCTTCTGGGACCCCTGACATGGGTCCCAGAAGACTACAGGGCCAGTCACAAAGCGCAGCACTTCTCGCACATGCTCAGTGGGCACCCGGCTGTGAAGCCGCAAGCTGTCACAGCCGGGTGCCCACACTGAAGATACCGGCGCCAGGGAGAGAAGACGGCCGGTGAAACCAGTGGCAGTGAGGACTGCTGGACCGAGGGACAGGTAAGTGTCTATGTTTTGATAGTCCGCAGCTACAGGTTTTGTAGCTGCTGAGTTTTTTTTTTGTTTTGTTTTTTTCAGCTGAAACTCCGCTTTAAGATGGAACAGGTGTTTCCATGCATCTTCTACATGCCCAAAGACTTGCACTCTGTGACAGCGTGAGGAAAGTTTAGCCAATAACCGGCAACTGCATTTACCGGTGATCTGCTGTGTCATTGGGCACAGCTGATCACGTGGTAAAAGGCCGCTGTGATTGGCCTTTTAGCACATCTTGAGATCAGCTGTGTCCTTAGGACACAGCGATCACGGAGATCGCCAGGTGCATGCCCCCGGGGGCGCACGGGAGGGTGTGTTCTGGGAGGACGTCATATGACACCCTCCCAGAACTGAACAACCGCGATGTAGCCGCACTGTAGCCGTCATTCAGCTATAGCGCGGTTGGCAAGTGGTTAAGACTTCATTCACATGGGTGTAGTAGAGGAGCCATGTGTTTAAGGCAGAACTACACCTCATCTGAGCATTACAAACCAAAAAGACTATTTCTGTTTAATATTTAAAGCAAACTTACCCATCTATTCATGTCTCCATATTTTATTTTGCTGAGAAATCACATTGAAAAACACCCCCTAGCTTTTCTGGACATGGCCATTTTGAGGATGGGCAGATGATTCATGTAGCATTTACATGCTGGAATCCATCTACCCTCATTTCAGGTATGCAGGCAAGAGGTGTGCGTAGCTGAGAAAGTCCCTCCTGAAGACTCCTGGGATGTATGACATCATTTTCCTAGGCACGGAAACCAGGAAGTAACTGAAGAAATGTAGAAAAAAAAGTTTAAAAGGAGTACATATCTATTTACTAATGCTAGCAGAACAAGGATTGAAAATAATAGTCAATTTTGATTGAGAGAGTGAAGTTCCATTTTTAATTTGCTTGAGCCACCAGGTGCTGCATGGATGCAGCACATTCGAGTCTATGGGGAAACTGGCTGCACAGACACAGCTGCTCATCCCTAGTTTGACAGGTATGCTGGTGTGGGTGGGTGACCCTGAGACCCCATGACCTTTTTTAATAAATTCCACAGATGGCATGTTATATGCGAAGTGTGAACAGGCCCTAAAAGGAATCTGGTGATCCTACCAAGAAGGTCTTGGACAGACAGACACTTCCTGTTGTAGGACACCATACGCAGCCATGCCAACATGGTTGTGCAGGCTTGATCCATCTTCATCAGTGTCGGAAGCCAATTCAGAGCATTGGCATTCAGCTAATGCTGGAGAAAATGCATTATAAAGATTATTAAAATAACTAATTTTGAACGAAAAAAACCCCAAACAATTATATATGATGCTGTCTGAACCTGGGATGGTTTGTGGGTGCTGGACATCAAACGGAAAACACCTCCACTCTGGACAAATGTGTAGGAAGCTCTGCCCTACGTGTTACGTCATAACTTCTTCAAAGGGCAATTGTTTGATGCACACAATATAAATGTCATCCAGTTAGGGGTTTAGATCAGCTCTGCCCTACGTGTTACGTCATATTAACATCTTCAAAGGGGCAATTGTTTGATGCACACAATATAAATGTCATCCAGTTAGGGGTTTAGATCAGCTCTGCCCTACGTGTTACGTCATATTAACTTCTTCAAAGGGGCAATTGTTTAATTCACACAATATAAATGTCAATGTTAGGGGTTTATATCTAATTTACAACAGATGATCAGAAGGGGTTTTGAATAGGAAGAAAGGGAGTCTGTAGTGTAAAAGTATAAGAACTGGCTCTGAAAATATAATGGTCGCTTATTTTAGTTGTATTTTTATGTTGGTTATTAACCATTTTTTTTAAACCCTTCTCTGTCTGTTTTTGCAGCAAATCCGATTTGTGTACCCGCCATCACTGAGGGAGCTGCTTCATTTCTTCTCCTCTCTCCATGTAGCATCTCCATCCCCATCGCTGATCCTGGTTGATGGTCTAGAGAGATATCTAGCGTCCACTGGCAGCCTTACAGATGGAGCTCATATATCTGCTCTCATGCTGGACTCGGTATCCCATCTCCGCTGCGGCCTTATAGTTTCAGCCGTGCCCAACTCTGAAGGGTCAGATGGTGCATTTACTGCTATAGAAAGGTACTTTCCAAACCAGTGTCTGCTCTATCCTGTCACGGCGGCACAGACTGAGGAGAGACAGTTTAGGGTCAGCTTTACTTCTCCACACCTGCAGTGGGATCTATATGTGAAACATGATGGAAGTCTAAGGATCTCCTTTACTGGTTCCCAAGAGGACAAATCATCCAACAGTGAGGCTAAGGACAAAACGTAGCCTGCAGTATTTTCCTTTATTACTAAATGAAATTGCTCTTCAGAACCATTGTATGAATTGAAAGATTTGAGCAAACCTCATTAGTGTTGCCTTCTGCTTCCTAGAAAGTAACAGGCACACGTCTGCATTCCAGTCACTTCCTGAGTGTTAAGTGGGAAGCTCTGCTAGATAAAACAATACGATCGGTTCCATTGTTTTAAGAGAAAATTTGCTAGGAAGAGCAGAGAGAGACAATCACAGGATAAGTCGGTTGTTTCTGTGGATGTTCTGTACAGTGTTGACTTAACAAATTTAATTTTTTGGGGGGAATTAGATGGCTCCACATAGGAATAGGGAGATGCTATGAGTACCCTAAATCTCGCAAGAAGACATTCCATTCTATTGTGTCTTGCAAGATTTGTGCTGCTCTGCATTCCCCAGGATCAGAACCATATAAATGTATAATATTTTTTTTCCTGGTGGGGGTCAGTATTGGGGACGCATAGGAAGAACGTTAGGACAGACCCTACCACCCTCTCCTCCCAGTACAGCTCTCCTAGCTCACTGCAGCTTTCCCCCTTGATAATAACCCCCCAACCTATAACACACCCCAGGCTAGGGCAGTTCAGAATCCAAAGAACAGAGATATACCACTCAGGCAAACAATCCAGATCAGTCCACGACAGGTGAAGGCTCTGGCTCGCCACCACACACGATACAACACAAGGGTCAGCCGCACTCCGGAGGATGGATGAATATAGTGTATATTTATTGATCTATAGGACGCACAGCTGATTAAGCAGAAAATCGTGTGAAACGCGTTGACAGGTCCTGTATTCATGTCCTGGTGTTTTGTGTGTCCTATGGATCAATAAATATACACTATATTCATCTATCCTCAGGTGAGCGGCTGACACTTCTTTCTAGGGCAGTTCAGAGGAAGGAAAGTCCTCCCTTGACTGGATGAAGTGGCTGGAGCAGCCCTCTCCACTTTAAACGGACAGGCTGACTGTCCACTGATCCCCAGGCTGACTGTTCCCTCTTATCTGATCCGCCTAGATGGAGGGTAATGGATCGGATTGGAGGTAGGCGGGTGCAAGACCGTTTACACCCGCCGGTCCATACGGGTGCATGGAGGGTCCAATCAGGTCTGCCTGAAAAACTGACAGGTGGGCCTGATCAGACCCTTCGTGTGAAAGAGGCCTTACAGGTACATTTTTTGCAGTATTATGAGGCAGCAATGTTTACAGTGGGAAGGGTCCTGCACCCAATAAGATGACCTTGTATTTTACCACTTTAATAAATATTTTCGATAGACTATTCTACACGTTACCTATATTTTTTTTATTTATTTATTTATTTTTTTAGGCTATTGCCTAACTCTGCTTAAACCTGCTCCCACCTCCTTCTAAATCCTAGACTAACTACCCTGTGAAAGGAAGATGCTTATACTTACCTATTCTGAGGGCGCTCCATAGGCTTACTGTAGGGCATCTCTTGTCGGTTGTCCCTCCTTTTCCCTGAACCTGTCTGCTAAGAGTCGATCACATGACCAGACCGAAGGGCCCTCAGAAGAGGTAAGTATAAGCATCTTCCTTTCACAGGGTAGTTAGAAAAGGATTTAGAAGGGCGATGGGATCAGGTTTAGGCTTTGTTAGGCAATAGCATGCAATTCCACTTTAAGGCCCCTTGTACACAGGACATTTCTGAACGATGGAAACTGCTGGAAAACGTAGGTTAAAAAAAGTCTGTTTAGCCGCGTTTGTATACCGCGTTTATGTGCGTTTTTCATTTATGTGCGTTTTTGAAAGATAAGCACAGAAGAACCTCCCAAATGCCCAGAATTCACTGAAAAGTGATAAATTATTAACTATTTCAGACTGTTTCAGAGAAATACAGCAGAAGCAGAGACAGCAGTATGTGTTGAGATAATTAGGTGGGAGTTGCTCATTAACATTTCCTTTTTTTCCAAGGGTGGGAAAGGTGTCTGGTGGAGGGAGTCATTAAGGTCATCTAGCAGGGGGTCTTCATGAGGAATAGGCATTAACATATCTTTTGTTTCCAGGGGTGGGAAAGCCTGCGGTGTGAATTGGTCATTACAATGTGTGACAAGCTTGATAGGAACATCCTGTGTTCAGTGTTTTGTCTATCTGAGTACCTTGAAAATGCTTTGCATGCATTTTTCATGATGAAAAAAGGCACTGGACACCATTGGGAACTGGAAGAGTTATAAAAAATTTATAAACGCGATTTGCCGCGTTTACAAGCGTTTTGCGTTTGAAACGCTGATAATATTGACTGCTGAACGCAAGTTTTCTGCATTCAAAGAAACGACTGTAAACTCAAATGACTGTAAACGACTCTGTGTACTTATGGACACATAGGAAAACATTAGGGAGAGTTCAGGAGCTGCTGAAAAAAATGCTGATGAGCTCATAAATGTGAGTTTATCAGCTGCAGTGTACATGAGCCCTAAAGATTAAGGGAAAAATATTCTGCATTGATGTAGTGTAAAATGTTGCACTTTTTTTCTATATTAAACATATTTTGTACTGCTTTATGCCATTTATATCATTATGAAATTCTGAAAAAAAAGTTATTTGCATGGAAGGATTAGAAATGTAAAACTTGTTTAAATGAATTCTATGGTCACAGCATACACTTTAATTTTATCAGCATTATAGTAACAATACAAACAATAGTTGTATTTGACAATTTAATATAAACTTACTAGAAAAGTCTTCTTTCATGTTGTGAGTGCTTCTTGTCTCCCGGCCGTCTCTTTCCACAACTTCCTGAATTCCATGGTTGCTTTGCAGCTTCTCCTCTGTTGTCTAATTTCTAAGGGTTACATGTCTCATGGTACCTTGCTGCCTGCAAGCAGTGATTTTTGTACTTACTCCTGAAACTTCTCCTCTGTATATCAGAAGACGGGCTCTGTGAAATGTGTGACACAGCAGTGCCTACTTACAGGGCATAGGGACTATGTGTTACAGAATTTAAGGAAGTAAATGTGTGAGGATCTTCACCAAGTAAGTTTACAAACTTCAAGATCATTCACATTAATAGTAGGCTAGAAATAATGAAAATACAATATGGAAATGAAAATTAGTACAGACAGGGCTTGACAAATCGTGTTCCGGCAACTGAGCTCCCGCCAGCCCATCCACCGTTGCCACCAGGTGTGAGCAACTCCTCGAGCAGCCACCCACTGAGCTCCTTTATTGGGCAGCCTCTCTCTCCATTGGCTTGAGCTTACCACCCCCAATCAGGAGGGGAGCTGGGGACAGCAGCTTGTCCGATTGGCTGGCCAGGAAAATGGAGCCGACAATGAGCATCGGCTCTGCCCGAGGGCCAAAAGTGACCTGACTGTGCCCTGTAGGGAGGGCAGCCCAGGGTGAGGCCTAGGAGCTGGCTGAACTCTACAGGTGAGAGGAGACACTCCAGGCACCTGCCTTCCTGTGGTTTCTAATTTCGTCGGGAACCTCCTTCCTCACCTAGGTCTCGGTGATGTCAACAATCTCTAGTGGATGAATAGGCTGTGGTTTAATGAATATGAAGGTCTGTGATGTCACTGGTCTCTAGTGAATGGATAGGCTGTGTTCTCATGAATATGAAGGTCTCGGTGATGTCACCGGTCTCTAGTGAATGGATAGGCTGTGTTCTCATGAATATGAAGGTCTCGGTGATATCACTAGTCTCTAGTGAATGGATAGGCTGTGTTCTCATGAATATGAAGGTCTCAGTGATGTCACTAGTCTCTAGTGAATGGATAGGCTGTGTTCTCATGAATATGAAGGTCTCAGTGATGTCACCGGTCTCTAGTGAATGGATAGGCTGTGTTCTCATGAATATGAAGGTCTCGGTGATGTCACCGGTCTCTAGTGAATGGATAGGCTGTGCTCGCATGAATATGAAGGTCTCGGTGATGTCACCGGTCTCTAGTGAATGGATAGGCTGTGTTCTCATGAATATGAAGGTCTCAATGATGTCACCGGTCTCTAGTGAATGGATAGGCTGTGTTCTCATGAATATGAAGGTCTCGGTGATGTCACCGGTCTCTAGTGAATGGATAGGCTGTGTTCTCATGAATATGAAGGTCTCGGTGATATCACTGGTCTCTAGTGAATGGATAGGCTGTGTTCTCATGAATATGAAGGTCTCGGTGATGTCACCGGTCTCTAGTGAATGGATAGGCTGTGCTCTCATGAATATGAAGGTCTCGGTGATGTCACCGGTCTCTAGTGAATGGATAGGCTGTGTTCTCATGAATATGAAGGTCTCGGTGATGTCACCGGTCTCTAGTGAATGGATAGGCTGTGTTCTCATGAATATGAAGGTCTCGGTGATATCACTAGTCTCTAGTGAATGGATAGGCTGTGTTCTCATGAATATGAAGGTCTCAGTGATGTCACTAGTCTCTAGTGAATGGATAGGCTGTGTTCTCATGAATATGAAGGTCTCAGTGATGTCACCGGTCTCTAGTGAATGGATAGGCTGTGTTCTCATGAATATGAAGGTCTCGGTGATGTCACCGGTCTCTAGTGAATGGATAGGCTGTGTTCTCATGAATATGAAGGTCTCGGTGATGTCACCGGTCTCTAGTGAATGGATAGGCTGTGCTCGCATGAATATGAAGGTCTCGGTGATGTCACCGGTCTCTAGTGAATGGATAGGCTGTGTTCTCATGAATATGAAGGTCTCAATGATGTCACCGGTCTCTAGTGAATGGATAGGCTGTGTTCTCATGAATATGAAGGTCTCGGTGATGTCACCGGTCTCTAGTGAATGGATAGGCTGTGTTCTCATGAATATGAAGGTCTCGGTGATATCACTGGTCTCTAGTGAATGGATAGGCTGTGTTCTCATGAATATGAAGGTCTCGGTGATGTCACCGGTCTCTAGTGAATGGATAGGCTGTGCTCTCATGAATATGAAGGTCTCGGTGATGTCACCGGTCTCTAGTGAATGGATAGGCTGTGTTCTCATGAATATGAAGGTCTCGGTGATATCACTGGTCTCTAGTGAATGGATAGGCTGTGTTCTCATGAATATGAAGGTCTCGGTGATATCACCGGTCTCTAGTGAATGGATAGGTTATGTTTTCTTACCCCACAACTCATAAAGACTCATCATTGATATTAAAGTGCTTTTTTTATTGCATGACTTAAGTTAGTGGTCACATTTCTCAGACATGAAATTCCTTTTTATAGGTCATCAATCATTGCATTATTAGTGCTCATGTTATTTGGTCTTCATGACATTTTAAATAGACAAAACAAAAGAACTTAAAATACATGACAGTCCCCGATTTTTCTAATCTTTGTAAAATGCCGTCACCTACTGTTTCTGCACCTTATCAGTTGCAATAAGTGGTCCCAGTTACATAAGACCTAAGAGTATGCACAGTTACAAAAAAGATTGGTCACGATGCCCATGAGAACAGATGTTAAATGGGTTTTCCAGAATAAATAAAAAATTGACAAATGCCCAAGTTTGTATATCCCCTGGATTGCAGACTTGGTCTTTTATTCTGCTGTGGAGCAGAGGAAATGAACAAAGCACCCAGCGTGCACCAATGTTACCATCGACAAGAATAGCCCTGGGTTCCAGCACATAGATGAGTTGTACGGGAATGGATAGATGCCTATCATCTTTGGACATATTTGTCCATCTTCGCTCACCCAGACAGCAATTAGTGTAAGAAAGTACACATTTGTGGCATTGTGACGCAACATAGTATAACAATTGTGAAAAAGAAAACACATTAAACGCCAAATTCAAGTAAACGTTAGAATAACACTAGGATTTCCCTTCAAATCTGTCCTATGAGATCAATTGATCTGGCTGACAATCTCATATCTATCGGCAGATGCAGACCAACCTGACAGATTTCGGGGAAAACTTTGATCATTACAGGATGGCTTGCAACATACCTACCTCCACTCATCCCTCTCCACAGACGGTAACACAGATGCAATCTTCGAGATACAAGAATGGTCACAAAGAGTTCTCATGTCAGGGCACAGCACCGGGTTTCATCAGTAGGTGGCGCTCTATTAAATATATAGTTACTATTCTCAGCTCCAACAAAACAGGGGACATGGAGACGATTTATGGAATGTTCTGAGGTTGGTGTGAAATTTGAATTTGTGGTGGAACACCCTAAGAAGAAAATGTAACAAAAAAAAAAATCTAATACATGCATGCAAAAGGCTAATATTTTTTTTTTATTATTAACTGCATTAAGCAGCAGCCCTGAGTGTCTTTTTGACTCAGAATGTATTTAGTTGGAAATTATATATTTACATAATTGTATAATGTGCTGGTTGATCAGGAAAGCTGTGCAGCGACCAATGACGGGGTGCAAATCTGTCATCGTTACCGCTAGCGGCCAATCAGAAATGTATCCTACGTGATCTGGATTCTGTAAACTGAAATCTGCTGCTATGATTTACTGCCATTTGCACGTTTTCCTTGAACACCCCAAATGGCGTTTGCCTTTGTTCTTGTGGCAACCCACTCTTACCCCTGTTTCACATCTATGCGGCCGTGCGGGCCACGTTTTGCACGAGAGCCCATTCATTTGAATGGACTCCCGTACCTGTGACACGCAGGGAAGAAGTCCCTGCACTTCTTTGGAAAACGCAGCCCGCACGGGCACCTCGGTTCCCAGTATGGTTAGTTTTCCAGTGCGGGCGGCGTGACATTAGAACTAATGGCACCAGCCCGTGGGTCTGCGATTCTCTGTACAAGTGGTGCGGCTGCACGAATTTTCTTGCGAATCCACAGCGGCACCAGCGCACAGATGTGAACCTAGGGTGAGGGATCTAGTTATTCAAATTATTGTTGCACAAATGTCAGAAGCATTCGTGGAAACTGAACGAAACATCTGTCGTTTTTCTAAGAGAACAATTCCTGTATCATCAGTTCTGTCTAATGACAAAATGCAGGATAGTTCCCTCATTCCATCTGCTACAAGTCCCATCATGCCTCTGCCTTTGGGAGTCATGCTTGTAACTGTTAATCTTGCAATGCCTCATGGGACTTGTAGTTTGGCAACAGCTGGAGGGCCGCCAGTTTGACACCCGTGGCCTAGGCGATCAAAAGCGGAAGTTGTCCTCCCCCGTAGTCTTCTGGGACACGTGACCGGTCCCAGGAGACTATGGGACCATTCAGTTTGGCAACAGCTGGAGAGCCGCCAGTTTGACACCCGTGGTCTCCCCCTCCCTCCCCGTAGTCTTCTGGGACACGTGACAGGTCCCAGAAGACTACGGGACCATTCAGTTTGGCAACAGCTGGAGGGCCACCAGTTTGACACCCGTGGCCTAGGCGATCAGAAGTGGAAGTTGTCCTCCCTCCCCGTAGTCTTCTGGGACACGTGACGGGTCCCAGGAGACCACGGGACCATTCAGTTTGGCAACAGCTTGAGGGCCGCCAGTTTGACACCCGTGGCCTGGCGATCAGAAGCGGAAGTTGTCCCCCCCCTGTAGTCTTCTGGGACATGTGACAGGACCAGAAGACTACGGGACCATTCAGTTTGGCAACAGCTGGAGGGCCACCAGTTTGACACCCGTGTGCTACACGGAACTCATGATACAGACACTAATCTGTACACGTTACGGTGATGTTTCGTTCAGTTGGCATGAAGGCGTCTGACATTCACGCAACGAATATTTTATAAATTCAACCTGTAAACTGTGTTCCTTAATGGCACAAACTGGTAGAAAAGGTCAATGAAGGTGTTGCCTTTAGCCACCAATCAGATTCCTATTACAGGTTAGATGATGACGTATCCAACTGGTTTCGCTCTGTACAGCTCAGCTGGTGTCTTGCCCACCTTTGGTTACTTGGTCAATCTCTGAAATGTCATAAGCAGCAAAAGCCTTCATTGTTTTGCAGCCTCTAAATCTCCTGTCCTGGCGAGCCAAGCTGACCACCGCCACACATTGTACAGCTCGGTGATGTGCGTATATATTGTGGAAAACCGCATAGAAAATCATGAAAACAAAAAAAAAATGTTAAGTCCGCGAGACAATTCAAGGAATCACAGGGGTGTATTTACTAAAACTGGAGCATTCAGAATCTGGTGCAGCTGTGCATGGCGGCCAATCAGCTTCTAACGTCAACTTGTTCAATTAAGCTTTGACAACAAACCTGGAAGCTGATTGGTTTCTATGCAGAGCTGCACCAGATTTTGTACCAGGCAGTTTTAGTAAATAACCCCCACAAGTGTAGTAATCCATAACAATCAATCGCCTAGGCTTTAATCATGTGAATGGCACTGGAGGGAACCTGCAATGGCATTTTCTCCTATTAGACCTCTTTCACACTAGTGTTTTGTATGTACGTTTTCAACTGTCCGTTTACGGATGAAAAACAGACACCCATGTATTTCTATGGACTTGCGGATGTAAACGGATGAACATCTTTTTACATCCGGTAATGTCCGCATCCATTAACATTCATTTTTTTTTTGAACGGAAGAAAACCCTATAGGTCCTTTCACACGGGCGGTCCATTTTCTTTTCTTCAGTTCAGTCATGTTTTTTCAAAGAAAAAAAACAGATGAGCTTTCATCTGTTTTTTTATCAGTTTTTCATCCGTTTACATCCGTTTTTCATCCGTTTACATCCGTTTTTATCCGTTTACATCCGTTTATGGTCCGTTTACATCTTTTTTCATCCATTCCGGGGTTTTTTGCAGAAGAAAAATAGGGTTTTTTCCATTAAAAAAAACGGATGTGGACATTAACGGAACAAAACCCTATGGGTCCTTTCACACGGGCTTTCCATTTTTTTTCTTTAGTTCAGTCACGTTTTTTTCAAAGAAAAAAGGGATGAGCTTTCATCCATTTACATCCATGTTTACATCCATTTTTCATCCGTTTACATCGGTTTAGATCTGTTTTTGGTCCGTTTACATCTGTTTTCGTCTGTTCCATGTTTTTTTGCTGCACAAAATAGGGTTTTCTTCCCTTCAAAAAAAGAATACGGACATTAACGGAACAAAACCCTATGATTCCTTTCACACGGGCGTTCCATTTTTTTTCTTAAGTTCAGTCACGTTTTTCCAAAGAATGAGCTTACATCCATTTTTCATCCATTTACATTGGTTTACATCCGTTTACATCTGTTTATTCATCCGTTTATATCCAATTTTCATCCATTTACATCCGTTTAGATCCGTTAACATCCGTTTTTGGTCCCTTTACATCTGTTTTCGTCCCTTCTGGGGTTTTTTGCGGAAAAAAATAGGGTTTTCTTCCATTCAAAAAACAGATGCGGACATTAACGGAAGGAAACCCTATGGGTCCTTTCACACAGGCGTTCCATTATTTTTCTTCAGTTTAGTCACATTTTTCAAAGAAAAAACGGATGAGCTTACATCCATTTTTCACCCATTTACATTGGTCTACATCCGTTTTTCATCAGTTTAGATCCGTTTACATCTGTTTTTGGTCCGTTTACATCTATTTTAGTCTATTTCGGGGTTTTTTGCAGAAGAAAAATAGGGTTTTCTTCCGTTCAAAAAAAACCAATGCGGACATTAACGGATGTAAAAAGATGTTCATCTGTTTACATCCGCAAGTCCATAGAAATACATGGGTGTCTGTTTTTCATCCGTAAACGGACAGATAAAAAACGGACATACGGAACTCCCGTGTGAAAGAGGCCTATTTTTCTTCTGCAAAAAACCCCAGAAAGGACGAATGATGGATGCAAACAGATGAAAAACGGATGAAAAACAGATGAAAAAACTGATGTAAACAGATGAAAAAAACGGACGTAAACGGATGTAAACTAATGTAAACAGATGAAAAACGGATGTCAACTAATGTAAACGGATGAAAAACAGATGAAAAAACTGATGTAAACGCATCCATTTTTTCTTTGAAAAAGCATAACTGAAGGAAAAAAAAACAGAACGACTGTGTGAAAGGACCCTAAAGGTACGTATCTGAGCCCTTCTATTTACTCTATATATTTCACCAAGACTGCTAACATAGGTTCAGCTGATCATTTGAAAGTAAGGCCGGCCATACATGGGTTCAAATTCAAACAATTTTTTGTCTGAAAATCAGACCTAAGAATAATCGGCCATGTGTCGCTCTGTTCGCGGGGTCAATGGCATCGGCCGATTTTTGTGGTTCCTCCCCTTTTAGGTGATCGGGCACGTTGGAAAATTCGTGAAAAACGACGGATTTTTGACTCAATGATGGTCAAATCCTACGATTGTTTTTCCGAAAAGAATATGCGCATGAGCCGTGACCTGGAAGGAACAGAAGTTTCGCCTGTTATATGGGGGGAACTTTATGACTTGGTTGGCCGATTTTTGAAATCATTGATGGCACCATCGGATTACCGAGCGAACAATGTTTTCGATTTTTGGATGAAAAATTGTTCGGATTTCGACCCATATATGTCCTGCATAAGTCTGGTTTAACACATGATTTGTTATTATGGATCACTGCACTTTGCAGAATCCTTATTCCTCTTTGTACTGACCTATTGGGACTGATCGTGTCTATATTCGTCATAGCAATCAATCGATTTTCTCAATTGTATTACAGCAATAGCAGGTGTTGTTGGGTTGCTAGAGCCCAGGTATTTCCAACAGTAACAAGAGGCTCCTGATCTGGCCGGTCCAACATCCAGCACAATCGTACCGAACTCCTAGTGGCGGGGAGAGAGCGATGCCTTACTACTCTTCACTGGTGCTTGTGGTCTCCCCTCACCAATGGGAATGGTGGTACAGGACGGACATTGAGTTCTGAAGAGTCGTGTTCTCAGTGGATTGTCCATAGCAATATATGGAACAGTTACGTGGGTGACACAAGTAGCTCAGATGAAAGGCCAAGTTCAGCCATTCACCAGATGTGCCAGAGTTCGGAACGATGATTTCCCTGACAAGATCTTAGACCGCATCGAATATTTGGGCATTTCATTTTTCCCCCCCCATTCACACAATAAAATGGGTTGCTCTAAATCAGGGGTCTCCGAACTTTCTAAACAAAGGACTAGTTAACTATCCTTCAGGTATTGGGGGAGGGGGGGGGGTACTGTGGCCTGTGGGGTTAGAAAATGCCCTGGCATCAGTGGGAGTAAACAATTCCCCATCATTGGTGTCAGTGTGAGGAATAGTACCCCATCGTTGGTGTCAGTGGGAGGAATAGTACCCCAATCATTGGTGTCAGTGGGGGGAATAGTGCCCCATCGTTGGTGTCAGTGGGAGGAATAGTACCCCATCAGTGGTGTCAGTGTGAGGACTAGTACCCCATTGTTGGTGTCAGTGGGAGGAATAGTACCCCATCAGTGGTGTCAGTGTGAGGACTAGTACCCCATTGTTGGTGTCAGTGGGAGGAATAGTGCCCCATCATTGGTGTCAGTGTGAGGAATAGTACCCCATCATTGGTGTCAGTGTGAGGAATAGTACCCCATCATTGGTGTCAGTGTGAGGAATAGTGCCCTAATCATTGGTGCCAGTGGGAGTAAACCGTGCCCCATCATTGGTGTCAATGGGAGGGATAGTGCCCATCATTAGTATCAGTGGGTTGACTAGTGCCCCATTATTGGTGGTAAACAATACTCCATCATTAGTATCAGTGGGAGGAATAGTGCCCCATCATTGGTGTAAATGAGAGGAATAGTACCCCAATCATTGGTGTCAGTGGGAGTAAACCGTGCCCATCATTGGCGTCAGTCAGAGGAATCGTGTACCATCATTGGTGTCAGTGGGTGGGATAGTGCCCCATCATTGGTGTCAGTGGGTTGTATAGTGCCCCACCATTGGTGTCAGTGGAAGTACACAGTGCCCCATCATTGATGTTGTTGGGGGTACACAGTGCCCATCATTGGTGTCAGTGGGAGGGATAGTGCCCCATCATTGGTGTCAGTGGGTTGACTAGTGCCCCATCATTGGTAGTAAACAATGCTCCATCATTGGTATCAGTGAGAGGAATAGTGCCTCATCATTGGTATAAATGAGAGGAATAGTACCCCAATCATTGATGCCAGTGGGAGTAAACAGTGACTCATCATTGGTGTCAGTGGGAGGATTAGTGCCCTATCATTGGTGTCAGTGGAAGTAAACAGTGCCCCATCATTGGTGTCAGTGGGAGGGATAGTGCCCCATCATTGGTGTTAGTGGGAGTAAACAATACTCCATCATTGGTGTCAGTGGGAGGAATAGTACCCCATCATTGGTGTTAGTGGGAGTAAACAATACTCCATCATTGGTGTCAGTGAGAGGAATGGTGCCCCATCATTGGTGTCAGTGGGAGTAAACAATACTCCATCATTGGTGTCAGTGGGAGGGATAGTGCCCCATCATTGGTGTCAGTGGGAGGGATAGTGCCCCATCATTGGTGTCAGTGGGAGGGATAGTGCCCCATCATTGGTATCAGTGGGAGGGATAGTGCCCCATCATTGGTGTCAGTGGAAGGAATGGAGCCCCATCATTGGTGTCAGTGGAAGGAATAGTGCCCCATCATTGGTGTCAGTGGAAGGAATAGTGCCCCATCATTGGTGTCAGTGGAAGGAATAGTGCCCCATCATTGGTGTCAGTGGAAGGAATAATGCCCCATCATTGGTATCAGTGAAAGGGATAGTGCCCCATCATTGGTGTCAGTGAGAGGGGCCACATGATCCCCTATTGCCCAGGGGCCCCATGAGTTGTCATTCCGCCCCTGCATTAGGGATGCCAGTCTCCTCTTGTATAGGCCAACTGAGCTCCCTTTTTTGGGATTTCTGTATTCATAGGTGGTATGAGAGATGTAGGGAGGCAAATAACTAAAAATCCAAGTCTGGGAGCAAACTAGCCATTGCTCACAATACAGTGTGACCCCAAAGCTGGATTCACTTGCACGACTAGTGGCTTAGGATAGAGGCAACCTAGGCAATAGCTAGGTCTAGTTTATGGCACCAAAGAAAAAAAAAAGTGAGCGCTGAAGTTAATTTAAATGAATTTGTGGATTCTCCTGGTTTTTTTTATCAGCCTAACAAGAGTTGGCACATGGCTGTGTAAATTAAAGCTTACAAAACATTAAAACAGCGCAAAAAGAAATTTTAATAAATAACACTGCAAAAAAATATATAAAATTATAAGTCCCACTCCACATTGGTGAAAAAATGAATTATATAATAAAAATTTAAATAAAAAAAGATCAAAACAATTATTATTAAAATATTATAAATATTCTTAAGTCCTCTTCCCAAAGAAATAAATTGTGCTTCCACCAAAAATAATGCTCAAAAAATTATACGGCACTCACCAGATATTGGTGAAAAAAACGCCATTTAGGGTTTTTTGGGGATCCTAGACCCAGTCAGTAATGCCTCCAGATAATCCTGGATTTCTCCCACTCCAAACCAGAATATAGCCAGCCTCCAACCTCCAGGATCCCAAAAAAGCCCTAAAAGGTGTTTTTTTTCACCAATATCTGGTGAGTGTGGTATAATTTTTTGAGCACCATTTTTGGTAGCAGGACTTTCAAGAATATTTATATTTTTTAATAATAATTTTTTTGATCTTTTTTTAATTTTTATTATATAATTAATTTTTTAACCAATTTGAAGTGGGACTAATAATTTTTTCACCAATATCTGGTGAGTGGGGTATAATCTTTTGAGCACTATTTTTGGTGGAAGGACTTTCAAGAATATTTATATTTTAATAATAATTTTTTTGATCTTTTTTGATTTTAATTTTTTCACCAATTTGGAGTGGAACTAATAATTTTTTCACCAAGATCTGGTGAGTGGGGTATAATTTTTTGAGCACTATTTTTGGTGGGAGGACTTTCAAGAATATTTATATTTTAATAATAATTTTTTTTTATTTTAATTTTTATTATATAATTAATTTTCTCACCAATTTGGAGTGGGACTTATATTTTTATATATATATTTTTGCAGTGTTATTTATTTAAATTTCTTTTTGCGCTGTTTTAATGTGGGTTTGCACTGATGTGGGTTTGCACTGATGAGCAGCAGCATTCATTTGTATATTTAGTATTAATTTGTACGAATTTTGGCGCTGGTGATTTATGTTTAAAACATTAAAGCTTACGGCTTGCTCAAGGGGTGAAGAATGGGGGGGCTCATGGTCTCCCCTCCGTACTTCGGAGGTTGTAGTAATGCGCCCAAATACCACGACTGCACATATACCCATAGCTGCGTGGAAGTGATTGGTAACGTTCAGTGCACATACTGCAGGGCCTCACAATACAGTATAGATCCTGATACAAGCACACTAGTGATTACAAAAATATATGGTATTCTATGATAACTGGGGTGTGGTATGACCGGGCCGCGATCTCGAGTGGCAGGCTAGGTAAGGAGTGTGTAATAATCCTGTATATTATAATACAGGTGTAATACGAGGAGGATCCAGTCTCTGGTGATACATGTAATAATCATGTATATACTATATCTGCTGGGCTGGGGGAGGCACGCTCCAGTCTTTCGCCCCGGATGGTGCTGTGTAAGGTCAGCTGTCCCTCGCTCTTCTTCTCAGGACAAAGTCATAATTGGCGGAGGTGTTCATGGCGTAGTACACATTGGCCGTGTCCGGGATGGTCAGTTCTGGAAGGCAGGTACAAGGACTGGGTGTCAGTTCATAAAAAAGCCAACAAACTACAAGACGTGTCAATTCACAATATTTTAAAATGTAGATAAAGGATATTCATTTTAGGCATGGGACTGTAATTATTATATTACAGTGGGGCAAAAAAGTATTTAGTCAGCCACCAATTGTGCAAGTTCTCCCACTTACAAGGATGAGAGAGGCCTGTAATTGGCATCATAGGTAGACCTCAACTATGAGAGACAAAATGAGAAAAAAAATCCAGACAATCACATTGGCTGATTTGGAAAGAATTTATTTGCAAATTATGGTGGAAAATAAGTATTTGGTCACCTACAAACAAGCAAGATTTCTGGCTCTCACAGACCTGTACCTTCTTCTTTAAGAGGCTCCTCTGTCCTGCACTCATTACCTGTATCAATGGCACCTGTTTGAACTTGTTATCAGTATCAAAGACACCTGTCCACAACCTCAAACAGTCACACTCCAAACTCCACTATGGTGAAGACCAAAGAGCTGTCGAAGGACACCAGAAACAAAATTGTAGACCTGCACCAGGCTGGGAAGACTGAATCTGCAATAGGCAAACAGCTTGGTGTGAGCAAATCAACTGTGGGAGCAATAATTAGAAAATGGAAGACATACAAGACCACTGATAATCTCCCTCGATCTGGGGCTCCACGCAAGATCTCACCCCGTGGGGTCAAAATGATCACAAGAACGGTGAGCAAAAATCCCAGGACCACACGGGGGATCTAGTGAATGAGCTGCAGAGAGCTGGGACCAACGTAACAAAGGCTACCATCAGTAACACACTACGCCGCCAGGGACTCAGATCCTGCAGTGCCAGACGTGTCCCCCTGCTTAAGCCAGTACATGTCCGGGCCCGTCTGAAGTTTGCTAGAGAGCATTTGGATGATCCAGAAGAGGATTGGGAGAATGTCATATGGTCAGATGAAACCAAAATAGAACTGTTTGGTAGAAACACAACTCGTCGTGTTTGGAGGAGAGAGAATGCTGAGTTGCATCCAAAGAACACCATACCTACTGTGAAGCATGGGGGTGGCAACATCATGCTTTTTGGCTGTTTCTCCGCAAAGGGACCAGGACGACTGATCCATGTACAGGACAGAATGAATGGGGCCATGTATCGTGAGATTTTGAGTGCAAACCTCCTTCCATCAGCAAAGGCATTGAAGATGAAACGTGGCTGGGTCTTCCAACATGACAATGATCCCAAACATACCGCCCGGGCAAGGAAGGAGTGGCTTCGTAAGAAGCATTTCAAGGTCCTGGAGTGGCCTAGCCAGTCTCCAGATCTCAACCCCATAGAAAACCTTTGGAGGGAGTTGAAAGTCCGTGTTGCCCAGCGACAGTCCCAAAACATCACTGCTCTAGAGGAGACCTGCATGGAGGATGGGCCAACATACCAGCAACAGTGTGTGCCAACCTTGTGAAGACTTACAGGAAACGTCTGACCTCTGTCATTGCCAACAAAGGATATATAACAAAGTATTGAGATGAACTTTTCATATTGACCAAATACTTATTTTCCACCATAATTTGCAAATAAATTCTTTCCAAATCAGCCAATGTGATTGTCTGGATTTTTTTCCTCATTTTGTCTCTCATAGTTGAGGTCTACCTATGATGCCAATTACAGGCCTCTCTCATCTTTGTAAGTGGGAGAACTTGCACAATTGGTGGCTGACTAAATACTTTTTTGCCCCACTGTACAAGTGGACTCTGAAAGTAAAGGCAGGAATAGGCGGTTCCCTAATCGTTAAAGCGGAGCTCCACCCAAAAGGGGAAGTTCCGCTTTAGGCCTTTGTCCCATGCTCCCCATTAAGGATCGGCACCCGAATTTGACAGGTACCCGCTCCCACTTCTGCTGCGATCGCCTAGGCCAGGGGTGTCTGGCACTACAGCTGTTACGAAACTACAAGTCCCATCATGCCTCTGCCTTTGGAAGTCATGCTTGTAACTGTCAGTCTTGCAATGCCTCATGGAACTTGTAGTTTGGCAACAGCTGGAGGGCCGCCAGTTTGACACCCATGGCCTAGGCGATCGGAAGCAGAAGTTGTCCTCCCCCTTCCTCCCGGCCGTCCTCTCTCTCTGGCGCCGGCATCTTCATTGTGGGCACCCGGCTGTGACAGCTTGCGGCTTCACAGCCGGTTGCCCACTGCACTTTGTGAATGTTCCCGTAGTTTTCTGGGACCTGTCACGTGTCCCAGAAACAGAGATCATTCCCTCTCTACAGAGCCCTGTGTTGATTGTCAACACAGGGCTCTGGGCTGTGAGTTGACACAGCTGAGCAGCAGGTCCTGGGAATTAATCATTGGCTGGGACCTGCTGACTATCTCCCGCTGTGTACAGTTAAAGCAGGAGTCGGCAGGCGCCGTGTACACGCCCTGTACCTGGAGGAGGCCAGCAACATACATGTACATAGCAGTGCTTGTATGGGCCGCCTGTCCAAAGTACATGGCGGGCCGGCGGTCTGCAAGCAGTTTGTGTTCATCCTGTTAATGCCACCATTTCTGGTGTGTTCGCTTTGTGAATTCATGCACATGGGCCTATGTTTTTCCATAGGATCTTGATAGTAGCATGACCCTGTGTACAATCCTGTCTGCTATGTATGCATGTTACATTCGTGCTAATGGTTACATTCATACAGTGCAAATGTACTCTTTTGGCCACCACCACTGCTGCACATGCTTAGGTACCCTGCTGCATTCTCAACACAGAAGGTTGGCCTATCACCATGGGTGCCATTGAGAGAATGCTTTGCATTTGGGCAGCACAGTGGCTAAATGGTTAGCACTTCCCCCTGGCAGTACTCGTCGGGTCGTTGGTTCGAATCCCAACCATGGCACCACCTGCCTGGAGTTTGCATGTTCTCCCTGTGCCTGTACTCTGGTTTCCTCCCACACTCCAAAGACATGCTGGTAGGTAATTTGGCTCCTGTGTAAATTGGCCCTAGTATGTGTATGTATGAATGTGAGTTAGGGACCTTAGATTGTACACCCCTTGAGGGTTAGGGACTGATGTGAATGTACAATATATATGTAAAGCGCTGTGTAAATTGATGGCGCTATATAAGTACCTAATAATAATTTTCTTAATGAATGCATAGCATTCTGTGATTGGACAAAGCGGAGAGTGAGAGTGTGATGTCACCTTCTCACCTCGTCCAATCACAGAACACTTTATTGAGAAAATGCAAAGTGTTCCCTAAATGGCACAGAACGGCCGGCCTCCCATGTTCAGGATGCAGCAGGCCATTGCTCACCACAAGACCTGGAAGCTACTGGAGACGTGGTGTATACGTTGGTGATTTCCAGGGGGATCAGCCAATTATGGTATACACATAGGTACATAGGTCCAAGCTGGACCATATAAATATGTATAAAATATCCAGACCTGGCATTCATCTTTATTAGATATAGATTCATCCTTACCTTTACCCTCTGATAGTAACTGTACCAACTGGAAGTCATCCGGGCCGAAGGATTCTATGTTGTGTTTATGGAGCGCCCGCTGTATGACCACCCGAGACTTATCCTGACTGGTGAGCTGCAGACATAGACATGAATTATTAATAATAGAAACATGTCATTGAAGTTTTATGTATTATATCGGGAGGCACCAAACGTTTCCATACCAGGGCCACGTTGTATATTTTACAAATATTCACAGGTCATAAGAATCAGTTTTTATAAATGAATGAATAAAATTTTAATGAATACGTTTTATTTCAGCATTTTTGGAATCCGCATGATTTTATATGGAATAACAGAAAAAGGTAACCCCACCAGCTCTGCACTCCTTCAGCCCTACTACCACTGAGGAAGTCACCAGGGTCTTCTCAGAAGCCCGCCTCACTACCTGCCCCCTGGACCCTATCCCCTCTCGACTCCTCCAGTCACCCCCCTCTTCCCTCATCTGCTCCCTCACCCACATCTTCAATCTCTCCCTCTCTACCGGCGTATTCCCCTCCCCCCTAAAGCATGCGCACATCACCCCCATACTCAAAAAGCCCTCCCTGGACCCCTCTGACCCAAACAACCTCAGACCCATCTCCCTGCTGCCACTCACTTCCAAACTCCTGGAGCGCTTAGTCTACAACCGCCTAAGCACCCACCTAACTGACAACAACCTCCTTGATCCACTACAGTCCGGCTTCCGTCCCCTACACTCCACCGAAACCGCCCTCCTCAAAATCACCAACGACCTACTAACCGCCAAAGCCAAAGGCGACTACTCTGTCCTCCTCCTCCTGGACCTCTCCGCGGCCTTCGACACAGTTGACCACCCCCTCCTCCTTAATAAACTACTCTCCCTTGGCATCAGAGACACCGCTCTCTCCTGGTTCTCCTCGTACCTATCCCGACGCTCCTTCAGTGTCACCTACAATGGTGCCACCTCCCCCTCACTCCCCCTCTCTGTTGGGGTCCCCCAGGGCTCTGTCCTTGGACCCCTTCTCTTCTCCATCTACACCTCCTCCCTTGGCAAACTCATACACTCCCACGGCTTCAACTACCATCTCTATGCTGATGACACTCAAATTTACCTCTCCACCCCTCACCTCACCTCCACTTTCTCCGCCCGCATCACTCACCTCCTAAACGACATCTCTGACTGGATGTCGCTCCATTTCCTCAAACTCAACCTCTCCAAAACCGAGCTTCTCGTCTTCCCTCCTGCCCGCACCCCCCCCCCCCCCCCCCCCATCCTATCCATCACTACTAACATCACCACCATCAATCCCGTCCCGCAAGCCAAAGTCCTTGGAGTCATTCTGGACTCTAACCTCTCCTTTCAACCTCATGTCAAATCACTTACAAACACATGCAGACTCCACCTCCGCAATATCGCCAAAATACGCTCCTTCCTTACCCCAGACACCACTAAACTACTTGTGCACTCCCTGATTATCTCACGCCTTGACTACTGCAACTCCCTCCTCACCGGCCTACCCCAGTGCAGGCTCTCCCCGCTTCAGACCATCCTCAACTCAGCGGCTAGACTCATCCACCTCACCACCCGCTCCACCTGTGCCACCCCCCTCTGCCTCTCCCTCCACTGGCTCCCTATCGCCCAACGCATCAAATTCAAACTACTCACTCTGACCTACAAAGCCATTCACAACACTGCCCCTAACTACCTCACCAACCTGATTCCCAAGTACCACCCTACCCGTACCCTTCGCTCTTCACAGGACCTCCTTCTATCTTGCTCCCTGGTCTCCTCCTCGCACGCACGTCTGCAAGACTTCTCCAGGTCCTCCCCCATCCTCTGAAACTCACTACCCCAATCCATCAGACTGTTGCCTTCCCTCCTCACCTTCAGGCGCTCCTTGAAAACCCACCTCTTCAGGGAAGCCTACCCCACCCTCACCTAACTGCTGCTCTCCTTCATTCCTCCTACCACTCCATCCCCCACAGCCACTTCCTCCTGTACCACTACCCCCTCCCTCCTAGATTGTAAGCTCGAAAGAGTAGGGCCCTATAACCCCTCGTGTGCTGTTTGTAGTTGCTGTAATGTTTCATGTATTGTCCCCCCCTCTATTGTACAGCGCTGAGCAAACCCTTTGGCGCTATATAAACTCAATGTAATGTAATGTAATAAAGAACTTCATTAAAAAAAACAAAAAAAGCAAAAAACCCCAAAAAAGTCCCTCAGGGTCCCCTTTAAATTCTGCTCTTACATCAGAGTCCGATTTACACCAGTGTACCCCATTACATCACATTTCCCATCAGAGTCCCCCTTTCATCAGGGTCACCACAAAAGTGCCCCCTTTACAATTTTGTCCTCATCAGAGTCCCTCCTTACATCAGGGTTCCCTTTCACATCATAATCCCACTTACATCAGGGTCCCCATCAGAGTTTGCCCTTACATTAGAGCCATCATGGTCAATCCACGCTTGGAGTTTCAACTTCAGTTCGGTCAAAAGTGGTTCACATTACTTGAAAGTTTCCACATTGCATGGCCAGTTTCAGAATGTGCCACTTTGGAAAATCAAATAGTCAATCTGTGAACTTTGTATGGTCTTGATTCTCAACACAGGCTATCGCCGGGACATAGCCGGTAACGATCGGCTGTGACCCGGCAACTGACATCCATGGCTGTAATCGGCGGGACAGGTAGGGCTATATAAATGAAAATGTTCAAAAATTTTGAAAAGCGTTTTTCTTATAAAATTTTGCTAATAAATAATATTTCATCATAAATCTTGGCCAAAATGTATTTCGTTATCTTTTTAGTAAAAAAAAATAACCCAAATTAGTTTATAACCAACAATTATAATTTAAAAATTTTAATTTTATTTTTTATATTATTATTTATGGGTTTTTTTTCTACATACTGTCATCCTATGAGTACAGTGTCATTTTTTTTTTTTTTTTTTACACGGATTGCTTTGACACCCATAAAGGTTGAAAAGCAATCATTTCTCCTTCTCTCTGGCTGCATTCTTGCAGCCATTGAGAAATACTGTGTGAGCTGTGATTGGTCACAGCTTGTCACATGGTACAAGGCTGTTGTGAATAGCCCTGTACCATGTGACCTCTGTGATCATTCACAGATTTCACACGTAGTAAGCAATGATGTAAGAAGTGACATCTTGCTTACTACTCTGCATGTGATCACTGATTGGCCAATCAGTGATCAGATGATCGGGACCTCGCAGAGAGGTCCTGTACGACGAACGGTGTTCCACTGTGTCCGGAGGACATAGTGGGCACCGGATCGCAGTGCTGCACGCTCCCAGGGAGTGCGCACAGTCCAAAATGGAAGGTGCTGTTTATGAACGGCAACCCGCCCCTGGACTGCCACCATCCGGCCGTTTATATACAGCGGCCGGACGGACAGTGGTTAAGGAAAATGCAGTATTAGAAAATGAGAGTGATTGCCCCAGAACTTGTCTTGGAGTTCTTACCAATATACTCTTATACAAATTCCCATGAGTGTTCTCCATGCTGACCCGGATAATACACAGGTCAGCAATTTGCTGGTTGTACACTGGGAGTGATGGGGAGACTGGAGAACGGGGTGAAGAGACCGATCGGAGAGCTTCCTCTCGTCCTGGAGTGCTGGGTGGAGTCAGAGCTTCTTGTGTGCTTCCTCTGTCCTGTTATGAACATACAGAAAATGAACATGAAATACAAAATGTCATCACAGAGTTCTGTATCACGTGCAGTTACCTTATTGGTGGCCATCTCTGCAGGACACAAAGCTGCTATAAGTCCTTCATCAATCTCACAGCTGCTGCAGGATCCCGATGGAGACACACGATCGCCATTCATCTTGGGACTAAACACTTCAGAACCTAATAACAAGCTGTGGATAAAAAAGAATGTACAGAACAAGAGATTAATAAAATAGTCACACTATACAGGCAAGAGTACAACGAGTTGTGTAATGATGAGCCTCAGGGCAGGAATGAGTGGGCCCAGTGGGAGAACAGGAGGTAAGGGGGTGAGTGGGCCCAGTGAGAGGACAGGATATAAGGGGGTGAGTGGGCCCAGTGGGAGGACAGAAGATAAGGTTGTGAGTGGGCCCAGTGGGAGGACAGAAGATAAGGTTGTGAGTGGGCCCAGTGGGAAGACGGGAGATGGTTGTGAGTGGGCCCAGTGGGAGGACGGGAGATAAGGGGGTGAGTGGGCCCAGTGGGAGGACAGGGGATAAGGTTGTGAGTGGGCCCAGTGGGAGGACAGAAGATAAGGGGGTGAGTGGGCCCAGTGGGAGGACAGGGGATAAGGTTGTGAGTGGGCCCAGTGGGAGGACAGGAGATAAGGTTGTGAGTGGGCCCAGTGGGAGGACAGAAGATAAGGTTGTGAGTGGGCCCAGTGGGAGGACAGGAGATAAGGGGGTGAGTGGGCCCAGTGGGAGGACAGAAGATAAGGTTGTGAATAGGCCCAGTGGGAGGACAGAAGATAAGGTTGTGAGTGGGCCCAGTGGGAGGACAGGAGATAAGGGGGTGAGTGGGCCCAGTGGGAGGACAGAAGATAAGGTTGTGAATAGGCCCAGTGGGAGGACAGAAGATAAGGTTGTGAGTGGGCCCAGTGGGAGGACAGGAGATAAGTTTGTGAGTGGGCCCAGTGGGAGGACAGGAGATAAGGTTGTGAGTGGGCCTAGTGGAAGGACAGGAGATAAGGGGGTGAGTGGACCCAATGGGATGAAAGCAGATAAGGGGGTGAGTGGGCCCAGTGGGATGACAGGAGATTTGGGGATGAGTGGACCCAGTGGGAGGACAGGAGATATGGGGGTGAGTAGTTCCAGTGGAAGGACAGGATATAAGGGGGTGAATGGGCCCAGTAGAAGGACAGAAGATAAGGGGGTGAGTGGGCCCAGTGGGATGACAGGAGATATGGGGGTGAGTGGACCCAGTGGGATGACCGGAGATAAGGGGGTGAGAAGTTCGAGTGGGAGGACAGGATATACGAGGGTGAATGGGCCCAGGGGGAGGACAGGAAATAAGCTGGTGAATGGGGTCAGTGGGAGAACAGGAGATAAGGGGGTGACTGGGCCCAGTAGAAGGACAGGAGATAAGGGGGTGAGTGGGCCTAAAGGGAGGACAGGAGAAAAAGGGGTGAGTGGGCCCAGTGGGAGGAAAGGAGAAAAGGCAGTGAATAGGCCCTGATATTGTGCAAATTATATGGGAGCATGATTGGGGGAGAGAGCAGGAAATCAGGGTAAGGGGGCCATAGGGGTTACATGACTGGACAAATACTAAAAGGTTTAAAACTCTGTTGCCCAACATGCGTCCATTTGGTACTTATCATGCAGCCCTTGGGCACCAGCAGCCAGTATGAAACGTGATCTGTGAATGCAGGGGGTGGATCTAGAAACACAGAAAATTGGCGGCAGAAAAATACAGAGTGGTCCATCAAGTCTGCCCCCCTTTTTTTGTTTTTTCTGTGTTTTTTTGGGGTTTGTTTCTGATCCATCAATCATCTGCCAGTCCTTTATTTATAGATCACATTCATTTATGGAAGCTGTAATACACCTTCTATGACTGTTGAAGGTGAGCAGAAAGGGTGGGCACAGTCTAGCACTCTTGATGAGCCCCCACCACACCAGAGGATTATTGGAGGGGGGGGGGGCATGGGCCAAGGAAGATTTCAACTAAAAGAAGAGGCATCAGCACAAAGGGCACATCCTAACTCCATGCAATTAGGGTTTGTGTCTGATATAGAGATAACAAACTTTTTGTTTCTTCAAATCCAAATAAAGTCTCACTAGGTCCTGGAGACTGGAGGCTTTGTAGAGCTTTGGGGTGTATAAAGCCTTTTCCAAAGTCCAAGACCTCATTTTTAGTCTTAGATGTCCACAGGCCTTTATACATATGAGCAGACTGATGCTTAGGGATTTCTCCCTCGCTCTCTGCTGGGGGAGCCTTCTGCTTAGTGAAAAGGCTGAATGCGGACCAAGCACTAAAAAGGTCCAAGTGCACTCTGTTTGTTTTGGAGGAACCCACTAGGGGACACCCAGTTAGTCAGAAACTGACATTTTTATTTTTTTTGTGTAATGCTATGGTCAAAGACTCACACATACACATGTACACACGTACACACATGCACAGTTAAATTAATGCATGCATGGAGAACTTACGAGCTGAACCTCTTGGTCAGTTTCCTGCGGATACGAGGGGAGTTTGGACAGGAATCTGCCGGCGGCTCAATTGTGCGAGAAATTCTGTAACTGTAAGGACAGGGAATAAAATGATGTGAAAATACGATCTTACATTATGCCACCTGACCACTGCTGGAACCCCTATTAATAGTGTGGGGGCTTCCAGGTATGGGGGAACATGACCTTTTCATTCATAACACTGCTCAGGCCTCAGCATCTAATTACTTATACTAGTCAGGGGCATCCCTGGGTAGGTGCGGGGGGTGCGCGCCACTCCCGGTGACACCTGACCCGCTCCACGAAAAGGTAAGTTTTAAAGCTAGCCAACTATCCCCGCAGGATGGATTGGATCTGCAGATTGAGCATAATGGATCGAGTCCGATCCATTATGCTCCCCAATTCGCAGATCCGATCCATCTTGCGGGGATCGTCGGCTTGCTTTAAAACTTACCTTTTCGTGGAGCGATCAGTTAACCCCGTATAGGTTCCAAGCCGACGATCCCCGCAAGATGGATCGGATCTGCGGATTGGGGAGCATAATGGATCGGACTCGATCCATTATGCTCAATCTGCAGATCTAATCCATCCTGCGGGGATTGTCGGCTTGCTTTAAAACTTACCTTTTCGTGGAGCGATCAGTTAACCCCGTATAGGTTGCAAGCCGACAATCCCCGCAGGATGGATCAGATCTGTGGATTGGGGAGGATAATGGATCGGACCCTGATCCATTGTGCTCATTCTGCAGATCCGATCCATCCTGGGGGGATCGTCACAGGGGGTGTCACCAAGTGTTCCGGCATCAGGTGACACCAACCCTAGGAACGCCCCTGATAAAAGTACTAGGTAAATTGATTAAAGGATACATAAGCATGTGATTTTTCTTTTTTTATCTACTCATATTCAAATATACAAAAAAATATATAAGACTGCAAGTTATAACATTTATAAAGAGAGTTTTTTTTTTTAAGTCTCCTCACCTTTGGTCCTCGGTCAGCTGACGATGCGTGTAAAAAGCTTGTAAGATTTCAGGCTTTGGCGTCAGGACATAGTGGCGACAGGTAAGCTGGAGTTTCTGAATCTTGGCCAGGACTTCATATTCCTAGTAAGGCAAGAGTGTCAGCTCTTGGACCGAGGTTGCTGTAGGCAGCCTTCTTAGTGTAAGCATATCTTATTTCTGAACACTCACCTTTCTCCTCTTCTCAAAGTTTATAAGTCCACCCTGTGAAATGATAGAAGGATAAATAGCAGAGGTACTTATTTATAAAGTAGACATTTTATTAAAGTGTATCTAAACCCAGGACCGAAAACCGTAATATATTGCAGCTTACCAATCCATAGATGTGGTGGCTGCAATAGTTTTCTTTTGTGAGTGTTTTTCTATTTTTTTTTTTATTTGGTGATCCTGCCAGCAAAGCTGGCCATACTTTAGAAGAATTTTGTTTGAAAACATTTGTTTTGGGAACATTCCTCTGACTTTCTAATCGGTAATGGGGTCAAGCTGTTTGTTTTGGACCATAGGGACAAGGAAATTCAAAGGAGCAGGATGGTAATATTTTCTCGAACAAATTTCTTACAGTGGATGTGGTCTTTCATTCAGGTAATCACAAAATCAAATGTTAAAAGCAAACAAAATGTTTAAGTACTTTAGAACAACATCCATCAAGTCATCAAATGTACTGATCAGAATTTTCATGCAAATGTTCTGAGAGTTTAAAAATCTACTACTGTATGGCCAGCTTAACACACTTCCTGCACTGGCACAAGGATTTTCATGATTGTGTCATCTCTGAGCCAGTGTCTCAGTCCTGGAAATAGTTGGTGACCCTGGATGATGCCTTGTTGTGGAAGTACGGTGATCCCTGTGAGCAAATGTTGCTAACCATGTGAATGCCTTTATGAGTACTAGCTAGGTGGCTACTGAGTTTATTAAATGGCTCTGATATGAATAAAGACAAAGAGGACAAAGCAGTCTTACCTCTATGTAGTCAGCAAGTGCAGTGTCCAGCATTACAAGGTCCGTCAAAAATGTTCCCAGATAAGGCACCGTACCCTGAGCGGGTCTCTGAAATAAGAGAGAGTCGGGTTTATACAGGGTGTTTTCTGTAGAACGTAAGGTGAGAATGCTGTCTTAGGTTCTTAGGTTGTATCCTCTAGGAGGCACCATGAGACAAGGCCTCACCTAACCTTCATCTCCTATGGACACTGGAGAAATAAGACTTGATATGACTACCACACCAACTGCCCAATATCTACAAGGGCAACTACAGGGTGTTTTCTGTAGAAGGTAAGGTGAGAATACTGTCTTAGGTTCTTAGGTCGTATCCTCTAGGAGGCACCATGAGACAAGGCCTCACCTAACCTTCATCTCCTATGGACACTGGGGAAATAAGACTTGATATGACTACCAAACCAACTGCCCAATATCTACAAGGGCAACTACAGGGTGTTTTCTGTAGAAGGTAAGGTGAGAATGCTGTCTTAGGTTCTTAGGTTGTATCCTCTAGGAGGCACCATGAGATAAGGCCTCACCTAACCTTCATCTCCTATGGACACTGGGGGAATAAGATTTGATATCGACTACCAAACCAACTTCCCATTATCTACAAGGGCAACTACAGGGTGTTTTCTGTAGAAGGTAAGGTGAGAATGCTGTCTTAGGTTCTTAGGTCATATCCTCTAGGAGGCACCATGAGACATTGCCTCACCTAACCTTCATCTTCTATGGACACTGGGGAAATAAGACCTGATATTGACTGCCAAACCAACTGCCCAATACTACAAGGGCAACTACAGGGTGTTTTCTGTAGAAGGTATGGTGAGAATGCTGTCTTAGGTTCTTAGGTCGTATCCTCTAGGAGGCACCATGAGACAAGGCCTCACCTAACCTTCATCTCCTATGGACACTGGGGAAATAAGACTTGATATTGACTGCCAAACCAACTTCCCATTATCTACAAGGACATCTACAGCTTTGATTTGAAGCAAATTGGCAGCAATGTCACTTTATATGAAGGAGGAACCATTTGTGCGGCCCACATAATCAAAAAGTTCATGTTTCTAGTGCTTGGATATTCTGGATACCATAGAAAACATTGGGAGCCCTTCCTTTGGTAAAGTCCACTCTTTGTCACTATTGTGCCAGGTTAGCCATACATCAGTGCAATAAGTTTGTTGTTTTAGTGATACATTCTATTGGCCAATCTGGAGGTCAGCACATTTTATTCACATTGTCATTTTACACTGCTCAAAAAAAATACAGGAACCTTTTTAATCAGAGTATCGCATCAAGTCAGTGAAACTCCTGGGATATTGATCTGGTCAGTTAAGTAGCAGAGGGGGTTGGTTATCAGTTTGAGCTGCTTTGGTGTTAATGAAATTAACAACTGGTGCACTAGATGGGCAACAATGAGATGACCCCCAAAACAGGAATGGTTTTACAGGAGGAGGCCACTGAGATTTTTTTCCCTACTCATCTTCTCTGACTGTTTTTCACTAGTTTTGTATTTGGCTGGGGTCAGTGTCACTACTGGTAGCATGAGGCGATACCTGGACCCTACAGAGGTTGTACAGCCAACTCCTCCAGGATGGTACATCAATACGTGCCATTGCCAGGTTTGCCGTGTCTCCCAGCACAGTCTCAAGAGCATGGAGGAGATTCCAGGAGACAGGCAGTTACTCTAGGAGAGCTGGACAGGGCCGTAGAAGGCCCTTAACCCATCAGCAAGAGCGGTATCTGCTTCCTTGTGCAAGGAGGAACAGGATGAGCACTGCCAGAGCCCTACAAAATGACCTCCAGCAGGCCACTGGTGCGAATGTCTCTGACCAAACAATCAGAAACCGACTTCATAAGGGTGGCCTGAGTGTGCTCACTGACCGGCACCATAGAGCTCGATTGGCATTTGCCATTGAACACCAGAATTGGCAGGTCCACCACTGGCACCCTGCGCTTTTCACAGATGAGAGCAGGTTCACCCTGAGCGCATGTGACAGACATGAAAGGGTCTGGAGAAGCCGTGGAGAATGTCATGCTGCCTGTAACATCGTTCAGCATGACTGTTTTGGTGGTGGGTCAGTGATGGTCTGGGGAGGCATATCCATGGAGGGACGCACAGACCTCTACAGGCTAGACAATGACACCCTGACTGCCATTAGGTATCGGGATGAAATCCTTGGACCCATTGTCAGACCCTACACTGGTGCAGTGGGTCCTGGGTTCCTCCTGGTGCACAACAATGCCCAGCCTCATGTGGTGAGAGTATGCAGGCAGTTCCTGGAGGATGAAGGAATTGATACCATTGAATAGCCCCCACGCTCTCCTGACCCAAATCCAATAGAATACCTCTGGGATATCATGTTTCGGTCCATCCGACAACGCCAGGTTGCACCTCAGACTTTCCAGGAGCTCAGTGATGCCCTGGTCCAGATCTGGGAGGAAATACCCCAGGACACCATCCATCGTCTCATTAGGAGCATGCCCCGACGTTTTCAGGCATGCATACAAGCACGTGGGAGCCATACAAACTACTGAGGACCATTTTGAGTTGCTGCAATGAAATTTCAACAAAATGGACTCGCCTGCTGCATCATTTTTTTCATTTTGATTTTCGGGGTGTCTTTGAATTCAGTCCTCTGTAGGTTGATAATTTTCATTTCCATCAAACGATGAGGCATCCTTATGTTCCTAACACATTACCCCGTCCATGTCAGTATAGATATCCAGCATGAGATTTTTCCTCATTGAGATCTGATGTGGTTTCAAAGTGTTTCTTTAATTTTTTTGAGCAGTGTATATTTAAAATGTATAGTTTGTTTTACATTTTTACACTCATAGTTAGATCAGCCCCAATTCACGCACATTCAGATCTCAAATCAGTCCCAATTCTTGCACCTTTAGACCCCACATCAGTCTCAATGAATACACTTCAGACCTCAGATCAGCCCCAATTCCTGAGTCTTTAGACCTCAAATCAGCCTCAATTCCTGCACCTTTAGACTTCAGATCAGTTTCAATTCCTACACCTTCAGACCCTAGATCAGCCCCCGTTCCTGCACCTTCAGACCTCAGATTAACCCCAATTCCTTGGTCTTTAGATCTCAGATCAGCCCCAACTCCTGTCTCTTCAGACCTTGGAACAACATCAGATCCTACACCTTTAGACCTCAGAAAAGCCCCAATTACTGGCCCTTCCGACCTAAGATCAGCCTCCAATGAATGGAATTTTAGACCTCAGATCAGCCCCAATTCTAGCACTTTCATGCCTCAGATCAGCCCCAATTTCTGGGCCTTCAGATGTCATATTGGCCCCGATTCCTGCATCTTCAGACCTCAGATCAGCTGCAATTCCTAGGTCTTCATGCATCAGATCAGCCCATTTTGTGCACCTTCAAACCTCAGATCAGCTCCAATGCCAGTACCATTAGACCCCAGGTCAGTCCCAATTCCTGAACCTTTAAACCTTAGATCAGCCCCAGTTACTGCACCTGAAAACCTCAGACCAGCCCCAGTTACTGCACCTGAAGACCTCAGACCAGCCCCAATTCCTGCCCCTACAGACCTCAGATCAGCTTCGGTGCATGTACTTGAGATCCCAGGAACACCCTAATGAATACAAGCCCTTCAGACATCAGGTCCGCCCCAATCCATCCACTTCAGACCTCAGATCAGCCCCAAACCCTGTACATTCAGGAATGCTGGGTACTGCTGTAGTCATGTGGCTTCCTTAGCACAGTACATTGACATCCTCAGCCACTGATGAGCTTTCGCAGACGTCAGCAATGAGGTGGCTCAGGCTTTGTAATTGACACCCTAGGGAGCTGTCAATTACAGCCAGCAAATAAGACATTGCAAGCCCTTCAAGCACATGTTTTGGGGGTTGGCAACCCTTGGGCTAATTAAGTTAAGTTAGCTTAGGTTTTCCAGTTTAAGGTATCACCTAAAGTACAGACTTTCTTCATCACCATAATCTCAAAATATAATGTCTGAGGAGTTGGTGGACATATGGCAGCTAGCTAGAGATGTAACAAAAGTATAGCATAGTAATTTTGTCACCAAATATGTAAAAAATAATGGTCACCCTTTGGAACCCCTGGGCTTTTACTAAGTATGTAACTGGGAAGAAGAAGGGGGTTCCTTTAGGTTAGGCGGGTTGGGAAATAATCATGGATTATTTTAAGTTCAGCTAATATTTCATCATAGCTGAGGTCCTCCATACCTCTTATCATTTTGGTTGCCCTTCTCTGCATTCTCTCCATTTCCTCAGCATCCCAGCTCTGATTAAAATGGTGCTTTATGTGCTGACATACCTCCTTAGATCCAGTCTGTCAATACCAAGGGTGCCCAACCACTGGCCCATGGGACATGTTACCTTCGGAGTCTTCTGATGTGGCCCGCAACCTCCTGTTCTGGGATGGTGGGTCAGCAAACCCAGATTGTAGGTTCCCGACCTACCATACCAGAGCATCAGTGTTGAGAATGGAGCTGGTGGTAGAGGAAGCATGTGGCTGCAGGAGAGAGCAGAGCTGATGCTTCCTGTAAAGCGCCGGGGCTACATAGGCGTCACAGGCAGAGAGATACCAAATGTAATCTGCCTGGGACAGCAACAGCCAGCGATGCCTACAGGGTAATTCCTGAAGTGAAGATTGTGTTTAAAGGTCATTTTTGTAATTAAAAATCACATAGCAATGGGCATATCTGTTCTAGTTCTGCACTGGTTACTCTGGGCTGCTTTCAAACTGATCCTCAGGTACAGCTCAGTGCACCTGCAGGTTAGCTGCAGTGAGCCATAGACTTCTGTATGGTCACCTGCTGACCTGGCACCATCCACAGGCAGCTTAACTCTCCAATAAGACACAAAACTTCAATGCGGTGCAATTTTACTTCAGACACTAAGTGCAGTACAGGGGATATTTTCCAATCTTTTGAAGTGTAAGATGACAAATACTTTCTTAAGCCCCCGTCTCTGTAAAGAACTAACAATGACAAACCTAGATTGTACACCCCTTGAGGATTAGGGACTGATGTAAATGTACAATATATATGTAAAGCGCTGCGTAAATTGACAGCGCTATATAAATACCTGAAATAAATAAATAAATAATGACTGAGGAAACATGTGGAAACATGGAGGATCTAGCTAGGACTAAACTAACTAGCACTAATCAGGAGGGGGTAATATAGGGTGATTCACAATCATATAGGCAAAACAAATTGTAGAGGTCTGAAATTGCCACTAGGTGTCAGCATACTACAGAACAATAGAAAATAATGTAGTTCAATACAATAGAGAGAAAAAATACAAAAAGGTGGGATAGAGCGATCCCTTTCATGAATGTGTGTCTATTGCAGAATGAGGTTTTACTAATGATTTGTACAGGGCCAGATTATGTCTCTCTGTGAAGTCTATACTTTTTTAAATACAAGAAAGATTTATTAATTTTGCTAGCTTTAGAAACTGCATCTTGGCTTGTTTTACATTTTTACACTCATAATTTTACTGCTTAGACTTTAGATCAGCCCCAATTCACACACATTCAGGCCTCAAATCAGCCCCAATTCCTGCATCTTTAGACCCCACATCAGTCTCAGTGAATACACTTCAGATTCCAGGTCAGCCCTAATTTTAGCACCTTCATACCTTAGAACAACCCCAATTCCTGGGTCTTCAGACCTCAAATCAGCCCCAATTTCTGCACCTTTAGACTTCAGGTCAACCCCAGTTCCTGCACTTTCAGATCTCAGATCAGTTTCAATTCCTACACCTTCAGACCTCAAATCAGCCCCAATTCCTGCACCTTTAGACCCCACATCAGTCTCAGTGAATACACTTCAGATCCCAGGTCAGCCCTAATTTTAACACCTTCATACCTTAGAACAACCCCAATTCCTGGGTCTTCAGACCTCAAATCAGCCCCAATTCCTGCACCTTTAGACTTCAGGTCAACCCCAGTTCCTGCACTTTCAGATCTCAGATCAGTTTCAATTCCTACACCTTCAGACCCTAGATCAGCCCCCGTTGCTGCACCTTCAGACCTCACATTAACCCCAATTTCTTGGCCATCAGATCTCAGATCAGCCCCAACTCCTGGACCTTCAGACCTAAGATAAGCCTCAATGAATAGATTTTTAGACCCCAGATCAGCCTCAATTCTAGCACTTTCATGCTTCAGATCATCCCCAATTCCTGGGCCTTCAGACGTCAAATCAGCCCCGATTCCTGCATCTTCAGACATTAAATCAGCCCCAATTCCTAGGTCTACATGCATCAGATCAGCCCCATTTTGTGCACCTTCAAACCTCAGATCAGCTCCAATTCCAGTACCATGAGACCCCAGATCAGTCCCAATTCCTGAACCTTTAGACCTTAGATCAGCCCCAGTTACTGCACCTTAAGACCTCAGACCAGCCCTAATTTCTGGTCTTAAGACCTCAGACCAGCTCCAATTTCTGGGTCTTAAGATCTCAGACCAGCCCCAATTTCTGGACCTTAAGAACTCAGGCCAGCCCCAATTTCTGTACCTGCGTACCTCAGATCACCCCCAACTCCTGCCCCTTCAGACCTCAGATCAGCCTTGGTGCATGTACTTGAGATCCCAAGAACACCCTAATGCATACATGCTCACATCAGCCCCAACTCCTGTCTCTTTGCATGCTATTACTAAGCCTATGATCTGCCAGAACACCCAGATCCTTCCCAACCGCTGACTCCCCCATTTGTTCACCTCTTAGAATGTATTATTTCTAAAAAAGCGCAAATCTAAAACTGATGTATGCCATGATTTACCTTTCCACAAAGACATAATTCTAATTCCAGGGACCCAATATGCAGCTGGGACCAGCTCTGGTTAAACAGGGACTGTTGATAACCGGGGACATGTGATAATCCTGCCCTAGTGTACCCAGAGGCCATTTCTTGTAGTGACATTTGTGGTGCTACGCGTTCCTTTTCTACGCCGTCATCGGGGAGGACTGTGTATGACACAACAAGGACTTATGTTTTGCATACAGGGAAACACAGCGTAAATATATCAACACAGCGATCTCTATCTATATCCTGGAGAATGTAGCCTGCAGACGGGAGGAAAGAAAAGAACACGGAGCAGTTTTACGCTGAATGGATAGGAGATCACAATTCATTTTTTTTTAAACTTTGATGTAATCCTAGGTGCTGCAATTTGTTGGAACGCGCTTCGTAAAAAATGCAGCAAGTCTTATTTTTTTTACGCCATAGTACAAAAAGAAAATTGCCTCGTTCTTGCATAGCGTCTGTATTGGGCGATGCTACCCAATGCTGCCTTTGCATGTTGCTGTCCCATGTGACTCTGGCGGCCATCTTGGGTCAGGCAGAGTCTACTTAAGACCCTGGTTCCTGGGCTTGGCACACATTTTGTGAAAGAAAATTGCCTCGTTCTTGCATTGGGACTTCACTGGGCAATGCTACCCAATGCTGCCTTTGCCTTTAGTAGAAGTGAACAGACAATAGCAAGCAAATGCAAATACCATTTAGATTTATGTGTAGACAGGTGCAGTTTCTTTTTTTCACTGCAGGTGGCGCTCAAACAGCAGCAGCACTGCAGAGAGAGAGGTAGTCAGGAGGCACTTACTCCTTTATGGTTTCCTGGGTCACTGAAAAGTGATTCGGTTGGATGTTGCTGTCCCATGTGACTCTGGTGGCCATCTTGGGTCAGGCAGAGTCTATTTAAGATGCTGGCTCCTGGGCTTGGTGCGCATTTTGCAAAAGAAAATTGCCTTGTTCTTGCCTTGGGACTTCACTGGGCAATGCTACCCAATGCTGCCTTTGCCTTTAGTAGAAGTGAACAGACAATAGCAAGCAAATGCTAGGGGCCCATTTAGATTTATGTTTAGATGGTTGCAGTCTCTTTTCTCCACTGCAGGTGGAGCTCAAACCACAGTACCATTGCAGAGGAAGAGGAAATCAAGAGGAACTTACTTCTTTATGGTTTCCTGGGTCGCTCAAAAGTGATTCGGTTGGATGTTGCTGTCCCATGTGACTCTGGTGGCCATCTTGGCTCAGGCAGAGTCTATTTAAGATGCTGGTTCCTGGGCTTGGCACACATTTTGTGAAAGAAAATTGCCTCGTTCTTGCATTGGGACTTCATTGGGCAATGCTACCCAATGCTGCCTTTTCCTTTAGTAGAAGTGAACAGACAATGGCAAGCAAATGCTAGGGGCTCATTTAGATTTATGTGTAGACAGGTGCAGTCTCTTTTTTTCACTGCAGGTGGCACTCAAACAGCAGCAACATTGCAGAGAGGAGGAACTTACTCCTCTATGGTTGCATGGAAAAGTGATCCAGCTGGCTGTTGCTGTCCCATGTGACTCTGGCGGCCATCTTGGGTCAGGCAGAGTCTACTTAAGACCCTGGCTTCTGGGCTCGGCACATATTTTGCAACTGGACAGTGTAGGGACAAGTTACCTCTTTGTCAGGTAAAGTGAATAGTGGCAGGGAAAGGTTCCTGACAAGTAGGGATAGGACAGGGACACTCTATCCTCTTCAGGAATCCTCCAAGTTGGGCACAGACTCACCAGGCAGCATTCAACCCTCTGAGACAGACGCTGTCAGCGCATCAGAATCCACTCCGCTTTACAGAACTGTGAGTGTTCCCAGTCGGGTGCCTTCCCGCTGGGTTGTTTGTGGCTTGAGCCATTACTTCAATACAAGTTTTGTTATTAGCAACTGGACTCAGTGTGATTACTGCCGCCGCCGCCGCCGCCCCACGCTGCACCCACCCACATATGTGTATAAAGGTGCATTTTGTTGGTTTTTTTAGCTTTAAACAGGCATGTGTCATATATCAACGTGCTTTGTTGATGTTTGTTTTCAGTGCGTTTTATAATTTAGGATTTGGAGTGGAGAGAGTTAACAGCCATTGATCAAATCTTGTTAATACCTGTTGCCAGCACATCAAAACAGTTTACATGCATTTTGATGACCTGACATGGAATTCATTAGGCCACCTGACCCGCTAAATGCAGCAAAAAATGGACATAATGTATTTTTTTCAAAACGCACTGCACTGCCGCTTTGGCACTATTTGTATTATGGGGAAATCTGGGCACATTCATATTAGCGCGTTACAACGTGTGCAATAAAATGCAACAGTGTAAGTGGACCCTGAAGGCTGTGCATCCCTTGGTTGTGCGGTATACAGTCTTCCTACAAACATTATACAAGGCTTCCTCTGATTGGCTGACTTGGATGAAAGGAAATGAGCGTCCAGTGTCCAGAGAGGTGGGCGGATGATGTCTTCATCTCTATCTCAGCCAATCAGAGGAAGCTTTGCATTCATTCATAAATTACAAAGCCTCCTGTGAATGGCTAAGCAGCACTCAATTTTGTTCCAGCAGCAGACAAGAAGTCCCCATACCAATACTGGAACACATCGCTGTATTCTGTACGTAGCTGATGCTCTGTGTCACAGCGAATTTAACACGGCGGTGGCACTGCCATGTCAAGTGGGCTGCGCCACAAACGCAAGCCAAATGCTTGGGTTGCGTTTGGAGTGCATTAGTCCCATTCAGCAAAACTAATGAAAAAAAAAGGCCATTTGGAAGTCAGCAGGATCGCCTCCTGAACACCTGACATCCGCACTCTGAAAAGCGACCCACCACAGATCGCTTTTCAGAGCATGAGCTAGTGTGAACCTAGCCTAAAAGGGGCAATTTCGGAGAGATCTATTACTTTCTGATGTGTCTTCCGGAACAGGAAGTGAAGAACACAGAAAAAAAACCTGACAGGGGTCTCAACCAAGGGCGCACTGACCATTTGGAAACTCAGGCACTGCCCGAGGGCCCGGGTCAATAGGGGGCCCCATGAGATGCCCCTGGTACCTTTTTCATAGGCTTTTTTGAGTTTGGGCAAGGACACAGGGGCCCCATGATCCCCTATTGCTCGAGGGCCCCATGAGTTGTCAGTCCGCCCCTGCAGGGGTCCCATGATCCCCTATTGCCCGGGGGCCCCATGAGTTGTCAGTCCGCCCCTGGTCTCAACCCTTCACTATTCAATAAAAAAAAAAGTTTTGGCTTCACATCCACTTTAAAATTGAAGATGAGAAGTCCCCCATACCAATACTGGAACACATCGCTGTGTCTTGTATGTAGCTGATACTCTGTGTCACAGCAAATTTAACATGGCAGTGGCAGCGTCTGTCAGACTCAGCCATGGGGCAGCACAGTGGCTAAATGTTTAGCACTTCCGCCTGGCTAGTACTCGGGTTATTGGTTCGAATCCTAACCACGGCACCACCTGCCTGGAGTTTGCATGTTCTCCCTGTGCCTGTGTGGGTTTCCTCCGGGTACTCCAGTTTCCTCCCACCCTCCAAGGACATGCTGGTAGGTTAATTGGCTCCTGTCTAAATTGTCCCTAGTATGTGTATGTATGAATGTGGGTTAGGGGGCAGACTGACCATTGGGAAACTTGGGCACTGCCTGAGGGCCCGGGGTCAGTAGGGGGCCCCATGAGATGCCCCTGGTACCCTTTTCATAGGCTTTATTGAGTTTGGGCAAGGACACAGGGGCCCCATGATCCACTATTGCCCGGGGGGTTAGTAGGGGGCCCCATGAGATGCCCCTGGTACCTTTTTTGTAGGCTTTTTTGAGTTTGGGCAAGGACACAGGGGCCCCATGATCCCCTATTGCCTGGGGGCCCCATGAGTTGCCAGTCTGCCCCGTTAGGGACCTTAGATTGTACGCCCCTTGAGGGTTAGGGACTGATGTGAATGTACAATATATATGTAAAGTGCTGTGTAAATTGATGGTGTTATATAAGTACCTGAAATAAATAAATAAAATAAAATAAATGTCAAGTGGGCTGTGCCGCAAGCCAAATGCTTGGGTTGGGTTTGCAGTGCATTAGTCCCATTCAGCAAAACTAATTAAAAAAAAAAAGGCCATTTGGGAGTCAGCAGATCGCCTCCTGAACACCTGACAGCCGCACTCTGAAAAGCGACCCACCACAGATCGCTTTTCAGAGCATGAGCATGAGAAGAAAAAACTGACAGGGGTCTCAACCAGGGGCTGACTGACCATTTGGAAACTCAGGCACTGCCCGAGGGCCCGGGGTCAGTAGGGGGCCCCATGAGATGCCCCCGGTACCTTTTTCATAGGCTTTTTTGAGTTTGGGCAAGGACACAAGGGCCCCATGATCCCCTATTGCCTGAGGGCCCCATGAGTTGTCAGTCCACCCCTGCAGGGGCCACAGATCGCTTTTCAGAGCATGAGCTAGTGTGAACCTAGCCTAAAAAGGGCAATTTCAGAGAGATCTATTACTTTCTGATGTGTCTTCCGGAACAGGAAGTAAAGAACACGAAAGAAAAAACTGACAGGGGTCTCAACCCTTCACTATTCTATTACAAAAAAAAAAAGTTTTCACATCCACTTTAAAATTGTACTTTCCTTTAAAGAATAAATGCGAGCTGCTGATTTGTGATATAACAGAATGCAGTGTTTGCATAATACTTTGTATTTCTCTGATCCTCTGAAGGGTTTAGAATTCCCAGCAGGTCTTCTAGAACATACAAAGAAGCAATTGTGAGCAGAACATGGCAGAGATATGTGCTGGCAGCCAATATAACAGGAGATATTAATGGAGGATTTAAGTCTGTGCAATTCAATAGACATTCCTGGACATGTTCCAGCTGACCCGACCCTCCCCAATATGACAGAGGCGGCATTGCGTATACTGGACTGAATGCTAAAAGCAGTATTAAACCCGAAATGTAATCTACTGCAGCTTACCAATCACTAGATGTGGTGGCTGCATTCGTTTTTTTTTCCCTCTGTTTTCACCTGCTTGATCTGGCCAGTAACACACCTCCTGCATTAGTAAGACACCACTGTGGAGGAATGAGCACAGGAGGCACTGCATTGTCAGTCTGGGGGGAGGGGAGTGTTAAATGGGCTAGATTTAAATACACTAATAACTGAAGCCAAACTCCAGCTCACATTTTAGAATCAGTTGCAGCAAACAGGTTTTGTTTTTCCTTTTGGGATTTCTTTCTTCTTTTTTCTTTCAGGTACTTACAGGGGTGGACTGACAACTCATGGGGCCCCCGGGCAATAGGGGATCATGGGGCCCCTGTGTCCTTGCCCAAACTCAAAAAAGCCTATGAAAAAGGTACCAGGGGCATCTCATGGGTCCCCCTACTGACTCTGGGCCCTCAGGCAGTGCCCAAGTTTCCAAATGGTCAGTCCGCCCCTGGTACTTATATAGCACCATCATCAATTTACGCAGCGCTTTACATATATATTGTACAGTCACATCAGTCCCTAACCCTCAAGGGGTGTACAATCTAAGGTCCCTAACCTACATTCATACATACACATACTAGGGACAATTTAGACAGGAGCCAATTCACCTACCAGCATGTCTTTGGAGCGTGGGAGAAAACCGGAATACCTGGAGGAACCCACGCAGGCACAGGGAGAACATGCAAACTCCAGGCAGGAGGTGCCGTGGCTGGGACTCGAACCAACAACCCTGGCACTGCCAGGCAGAAGTGCTAACCATTTAACTACTGTGCTTGTTTTACAATAAATAAAAGTTGATCATTATAAGCACCCCTGTAAGTGGTAAATGGTTTGTCTAATCTCTGCAACTAATACATTCTGCTGCACATTTTTTTCTTTTGAAAAACAGACTTACTGGCTGGATCACCAAGTGAAAAAAAAGGAAAGAAAGCCTGAAAAAGAAAACTAATGCAGCCGTCAGCTCTGATGATTGGTAAACAAGCAAACTCCCTCCCCCCCTCCCAAAAAAACAAAAAAACAAAAATGGGCAGACTTAACTGGCTGGATCACCAAGTGAAAATAAAGGAAAGAATCCTAGCTTGGGGTATCTTAACAGTTGTATTTAATCAACAAAGATCACTCTTAGTAGACTATGGCTAGTGAAGATGAATTGTCATTGGTTCAGATTTTTTTTCTCCTCAGATAATTTTAACCACTTTTAACCACTTGACCTCTGGAAGATTTACCCCCCCCTTCCTGACCTGGCACGGTGCTGCGTTACTGTTATTGACAATTGCACGGTCATGCAACGCTGTACATAAATTACATTTATTTCATTTTGTCCCACAAGTAGAACTTTCTTTTGGTGGTATTTGATCACCTGTGCGTTTTTTAGTTTTTGCGTTATTAATACAAATAGACCGCCAATTTTGCAATAAAAATGTTTTCTGCTATAAAACATATCCAGTAACAAAATATAAGAAAATTAAATTTCTTTATAGATTTAGGCCAAAATGTATTCTGCTACTTGTCTTTTGTAAAAAAAAAAAAAAATCCCAAAAAGTGTATATTCATTGGTTTGTGTGAACGTTAGAGCGGCTACAAATGATGGTACTGTATATATACACTGGAATTTTTTTTATACAAGTAATGGTGGCGATCAGTGAATTATAGTGGGACTGTGATAATGCAGCGGGCAATCTGACACTAACTGACACTGGATGGGAACTGACTAAATGACATCTCCAGTGATACTAATACAGTAATCAGTGCTAAAAATATACACTGTCACTGTACTAATAACACTGGCTGGGAAGGGCTCAACATATAGGGGCAATCAAAGGGTTAACTGTGTGCCTACTAATATTTACTGTATGTAGTGTGTGCTGCGTTACTAAGCAATGTACTGGTTATTACTCCCTGCTTGGCAGGGAGACAAAAACCAGCACATCGCTGCTGTCATTAGAGAGCTCTGTGTGGGTAAACAACTCTCTTCTGTCATTCACTCAGTCGATCAGCACATGAATGATTGGCCAGGACCCGCTGATCAGCATGTGTGAATGACAGCACAGCTGTGAGCGGTGGGTACATGCATGTGCTCCCTACCCGGTAGAGCTGGATCACGTACATGATGCAGCGCAGGGGGGGGCGTTCTGTCACAGTATATCTACAGTAGGCAGCCGGGAAGAGGTTAATAAATGTGTATTATTTTAACCACCTGCTGTCCTGGGCAATTTTTACATTTTTCACACACATTACATCAGCTTTTTTTTTGGTAGAAAATTACTTAGAACCCCCAAATGTTATATATTTTTTGAAGGCAGAGACCCTGTAAAATAAAATGGTGGTAGTTGCAATTTTTTTAGGTCACATGATATTTGCGCAACTATTTTTGAAACACAGGAAAAAATACACTTTATTGAATTTTAGTGCATGCAATATATCGCCGTCTCTAAAAAATTACACCAGGATCATGGTTGCAGCTGAATCCATACTCTTGGTATAACCACTTTCAGTCCAGGACATATATACACACTGCTCAAAAAAATGAAAGGAACACTTTTTAATCAGAGTCTAGCATCGAGTCAATGAAACTCCTGGGATATTGATCTGGTCAGGTAAGTAGCAGAGGGGGTTGTTAATCAGTTTCACTGCTTTGGTGTTAATGAAATTAACAACAGGTGCACTAGATGGGCAACAATGAGATGACCCCCAAAACAGGAATGGTTTTACAGGAGGAGGCCACTGACATATTTTTCCCTACTCATCTTTTCTGACTGTTTTTCACTAGGTTTGTATTTGGCCAGAGTCAGTGTCACTACTGGTAGCATGAGGCCATACCTGGACCCTACAGAGGTTGCACATGCAGTCCAACTCCTCCAGGATGGCACATCAATACATGCCATTGCCAGAAGGTTTACTGTGTCTCCCAGCACATTCTCCAGAGCATGGAGGAGATTCCAGGAGACAGGTAGTTACTCTAGGAGAGCTGGACAGGGCCGTAGAAGGTCCTTAACCCATCAGCAGGACCGGTATCTGCTCCTTTGTGCAAGGAGGAACAGGATGAGCACTGCCAGAGCCCTACAGAATGACCTCCAGCAGGCCACTGGTGTGAATGTCTCTGACCAAACAATCAGAAACAGACTTCATGAGGGTGGCCTGAGGGCCCGACGTCCTCTAGTGGGCCCTGTGCTCACTGCTCGGCATCATAGAGCTTGATTGGCATTTGCCATTGAACACCAGAATTGTCAGGTCCGCCACTGGCTCCCTGTGCTTTTCACAGATGAGAGCAGGTTCACCCTGAGCACATGTGACAGACATGAAATGGTCTGGAGAAGCCTTGGAGAACGTCATGCTGCCTGTAACATCGTTCACTATGACCGTTTTGGTGGTGAGTCAATGATGGTCTGGAGGGCCATATCCATGGAGGGACACACAGACCTCTACAGGCTAGACAATGACACCCTGACTGCCATTAGGTATTGGGATGAAATCCTTGGACCCATTGTCAGACCCTACACTGGTGCAGTGGGTCCTGGGTTCCTCCTGGTGCACAACAATGCCCGGCCTCATGTGCCGAGAGTGTGCAGGCAGTTCCTGGAGGATGAAGGAATTGATACCATTGAATGGCCCCCGCGCTCTCCTGACCTAAATCCAATAGAACACCTCTGGGATGTCATGTTTCAGTCCATCTGACGCCGCCAGGTTACACCTCAGACTGTCCAATAGATCAGTGATGCCCTGGTCCAGATCTGGGAGGAAATCCCCCAGGACACAATCCATCGACTCATTAGGAGCCACCCCCAACGTTGTCAGTCATGCATACAAGCACGTGGGGGCCATACAGACTACTGAGGACCATTCTGAGTTGCTGCAATGAAATTTCAGCAAAATGCACTCGCCTGCTGCATCATTTCCATCAAACAATGGGGCATCCTTACGTTCCTGACACATTACCCCGTCCATATCCGTATAGAGATCCAGCAGGAGATTTTTTTCCCCATTGAGATCTGATGTGTTTTCGTGTTCCTTTCATTTTTTTGATCAGTGTATACAGGTAAGCTGGATGGGACGTGGTTAGGTCACATGTATATATTTCTCATGCCTGCAGTAAGAAAACACATGTAAAGTGAGCATTGCTTTGCTCCTGTTCCAATGACATTACAAATGGCAGAGGTTTTATTATATAATATCTAATGACAGGAGCATTTTTTTTTTTTCTAAATTGAACAATGGGGTGGTAAACTTGGGGAGATAATCACTAAACGTCCGAATGTAAGAAACATTGGCGTCTGCAGTTACAGGGTTAATATTCCAGGTTTATCTTAGTTACTCATTTCCATGTCACAGTAGACTGGAACGGCAGCCATCCGTGGAGCAGCGCTGTCAATTCCCATGCTTACCGTGGAGCGAACCTGTGACGCTGACCTCTGTAGTGGGCGGGGCTCATTGCGTGCACTGTGTGTCCTACGGAGCGGGATCTCATCCTGTGAGCATAAAGGCACTGAGTTCATTCGCTGAACAAAAACATAATGTTACCGCAGTCAGGATAAACAGACATTTTCATTTCAGTATTTAAAGACACAATAGGGTGGATTTAATAAAGGCAAATAGTCTGTGCACTTTGCAAGTGCAGTCGCACTCATTTCACCCAGAGCTTAGGTGGAGCTTTGCTGATTTCCATCATCCAATCATGTGCAATCAAAAATGTTTTTTTTTTTTCCTTGCATCTGATAGGGTATTCTTTATAAAGTGAAGTTTCACCACATTTACTATGGAAAATGAGAGCCACTGCACCAGGGGCGGACTGACAACTCATGGGGCCCCCGGGCAATAGAGGATCATGGGGCCCCTGTGTCCTTGCCCAAACTCAAAAAAGCCTATGAAAAAGGTACCAGGGGCATCTCATGGGGCCCCCTACTGACCCCGGGCCCTCGGGCAGTGCCCGAGTTTCCAAATGGTCAGTCCGCCCCTGCACTGCACTTGCAGAGTGCAACTACACTTGCAAAGTGCACAGCCTATTTGCCGTTAGTAAATCAACCCCAATGTTTACAGTATTTTACAAATCATGTATACTGTGCCTATATACTATGGAAAAACTGGTGTTGGGCTCCCTAAATGGTATCTAAATACACTAAATACAACCCATAAATGTATACATTAAACCAATAATATTGTCCATATAAACATAAATAAAAACATGTGATATTGTGATCGATAAACATACTGTCAGGAATGGACTTGCCAATAGTGGTGGGACTCACCTGCCTTGTGGGCTGCAGTACCAGGGCTGGCCAGTGGGTGCTCTCAACAACCAGAGGTTCACTTTGGCAATTAGCCATCACCTGGGGCTGATTGCAGGTGGTGTATTTAAGGGATGGCCAGACCTGCAGTCTGTGCCTTGGTGTGTGTTTTTCCATGGGCCCCTGTACCTTGTAACCTGCATTCCTGTTTCTGCCTGATTTGTTGCCGACCCTGCCTGATCCTGACCTCTGCTGACTTCTCCTGTTTGATCCCTGGCTTGTGACCCTGACCATTCTCTGCCTGACCCCCTGTACCTACCTGTCCATTAGTTGCGGTACCCGGCTCGTGACCTGACTACTCTCCGCCTGCTCCTCCTGCACCTACCTGCCCGATAGTTATCGACCCGGCCTGCCTGACTACGTTGTGCTCTATATGTATATGTACCTGTGTATCTATATCAGTTTAGGTTAGGGTTTGTTTCACCTTGTTGTATGTATTTGTGTTAGCTTGGGGTTTGGTGCACTGCGTTTATATTTGTATTGTTAGTCTTAATAAATTGTCTTATTTATACCATATCTGCAGCCTGCGTTTCCCTGTGTCAATCCACACACTTCTGGTCACACCCGCATCCCTGGCACATACGTGTGTGAACAAAAAAACATCACATGAAATAAAAAAGTGAAACACAAAACATGCGTCTTCAGAATCAGGGAAAAACGTGACTTTGGTCACAAGTAAAGTGATAGATGAATGGCATAAATTATGCCTAACTAAAAAGTGGGTGTACAAAGATGGCACCTCCGCCGGAAGTGACGTCACCACGTGTCTGACGCGTTGCGTCACGTCTCACGTGACTTCTCCAGGAACCTGGGGAATCTTAGGGATTGTATCGCACCTGGCAGACAATTGGTTGTCATTCATCACTTTGTTTTAACACATTGATGTGTTAGGAGGTGATTTGGTTGTAAGGGGTTTTTTTTTGTCATCATGTTTTATCCTGACATTATCACTTTAGTGCATTCACATTTGTTGTGGGTTATTTTTACACGGCACTTTTTATTTAGGCATAATTTATGCCATTCATCTATCACTTTACTTGTGACCGAAGTCACGTTTTTCCCTGATTTTGGGGACGCATGTTTTGTGTTTCAATTATTTATGTTTTTTGTTCACACACGTATGTTTATCGATCACAATATCACGTTATTATTAATGTTTATGGGTTGTATTTAGATACCATTTAGGGAGCGCAACACCATTTTATCCATTGTTTATTAGCACATTCAGGTTTTAGTCAGGTGATAGCAGCTCCCCATATATATATATATTTGTGTTTAGTGTATAGTTTGTGTAGTTTGAGTAGCGCAGGTGGTTTACCTATTATTGTGCCTATATACTATTATTTGAACATAAAAAAAATAGTGCACAGGCAAGCTTTTTTATAGAAAAGAGACATACTATGGGCTTGACTAAAGGCAAACAGACTGTTCACTATGAAGGGGAGCTTGCACTTTGCAAGGAAATCTTCCTTAGAGCTTAGGGAATGAAATGAAGGTCTACTGATTTCCATCATCTAATCATGTGCAAGCAAGAATGCTGTTTCTTTCTCTTGCATGTGATTAGGTATTCCTTGCAAAGTGAAATTTCAAGATTGAGCTCTGGGGAAAATTCCCTAGGAAAGTTCAAATTCCCTTGCAAGGTGACTAGCCTCATGTCTCTTCTGCATTAAAGTATCCTTTAAGGGCTCTGAGGAAGAGGCTGAGTCCTCGAAATGCATCAGCCAGTTGGTCATCCAGGGTTCCATCGTTGTGGACTCTACATGCTATATGGATTGAACACCTCTGTTCATTGTGATGTGCCTGTGTTTTATATGTCCATTGTGCGTATGATACTTACTTTTTTATTCTTTCAATAAACATTTTAAAACGATAATGCACTAGGCCTGTGCGCCCTCTTTTTGTTTTTCTTTTGCATTAAAGTATTCTTACCTGGCTGTTCACAACGAGATGAATCCCGTGCAGGTGTGACATCCACTCAGCCTGGCCAATCAGAAAAGCCAAAGATTGGAACTCAGAAGAAGATTGGCCAATGAGATCAGTGACCTGCAGGTAGGTTCTGGACACCGCATCGCCAGAGTGGAGGTCATGACTCACAATGCCTGTCAGTGCAGTCTGCAATTTTTCTCGGCAACTGCTGTGAGAAACCATTTAGGGCCCATTCAGTTCTTTGTGGTGTGACGTCTTGCATTAACGCGCGTTGCATTAAGACACTGCTGTGAAATCTAATGGGCTGCCAATGCACCATAACGTGGTAAAAATCGTACATGACCCTTTTCTGGTAATGCAACACACTGCAATGCACTACTTTGTTGCCTAAAGGACCATTCAGACTTGCAGCCAGGGGGTGGTAAAAGCAGCCAACTGAGCCACAGTTATAGTCAGTAGTACCATACCACCCATGATGAAACACCCATAATTTTGACATGAAATGACCAATTTTTCTCAGTTTGGACCCAATAGGAAGTACCCTTTATTGCATGCAATTGGAATATGAAGGAAGCTTTGTATACCTTAGTCAGGATTTCCCGGCTCATCTCATGGTTATTTTCATCAGAGAAGATGGCGGATAACTTGTGGAAGATGTTTAAGTTGTCCCTGGGAAGACAGGATGCAGAGTTTTATGTGTACAGGGTATCTTCTGAGGGATCTCTTTGGTAAGGTGTTTGATCTGGACATCTGACATATGACATGGACAATGTAATTTACCTACTGACTGCGGCCCATGTCCTCTTCAGCCGATAGATGGAATTTGACTGAAGAGCAGATAGAATGGCTCGGAGGGAGGAGAAATTCCGCAAAAACCTGCAATACTGGGAGAGAAAGACATCTGGTTAAAGACACTGCTTTATTGGGAGGGACAGGGTCATGTTTCATGATTCCTTCTAGGTGGTGTCACCTGGTGGTGGAAGGGACAGACTACATGACACATAGCTCCTCCCATTTTTGTCACCCTGGGATGTAAGGGACAAAATAGAAGCAATGTAGCTACTCCTGGGTGGTGTCACCCTGTGGTGGGACGGAAGGAGTCCATTTCACATAGCATGTCCTGGGTGGTGTCATCCTGTGGTGGAAGGGACAAACTGCATGACACAGAGTGCCTCCTGTTTGGTTCACCCTGTGATGGAAGGGACAGAATACCTGTCATATAGATACTCCTGGGTGGTGTCACCCTGTGGTGGAAGGGACAGACTACCTGTCACATAGATATTCCTGGGTGGTGTCACCCTGTGGTGGAAGGGACAGACTACCTATCACATAGATACTCCTGGGTGGTGTCACCCTGTGGCGGGAGGGACAGACTACCTATCACATAGATACTCCTGGACGGTGTCACCCTGTGGCGGGAGGGACAGATTTCATGTCACATACAGTAGGTCCTCCTGTCTGTGTCACTCTGTGGTGGGAAGGACAGACTCTATGTTACATAGCTACTTCTGTGTCTGTTACCCTGTGGTAAGAAGGACAGACTCCATGTCACATAGCTCCTCCTGCCGTGTCACACTGTGGTAAGAGGGACAGACTCCATGTCACATAGCTCCTCCTGGGTGGTGTCACCCTGTGGTGGGAGGGACAGACTCCATGTCACACAGCTTCCCCTGCCTCTGTCACCCTGGGTGGGAGGGACAGACTCTATGTCACACAGCTCCTCCTGGGTGGTGTCACCCTGGGTAGGAGGGACAGACTCCATGTCACAAAGCTCCTCCTGGGTGTTGTCACCCTGGGTGGGAGGGACAGACTCCATGTCACACAGCTTCCCCTGCCTGTGTCACTCTTTGGTGGGAGGGACAGACTCTATGTCACAAAGCTCCTCCTGGGTGGTGTCACCCTGGGTAGGAGGGACAGACTCCATGTCACAAAGCTCCTCCTGGGTGGTGTCACCCTGTGGTGGGAGGGAAAGACTCCATGTCACAAAGTTCCTCCTGGGTGGTGTCACCCTTTGGTGGGAGGGAAAGACTCCATGTCACATAGCCCCTCTTATCTCCATCAACATGTGGTTGGAGAGGCACACTACACACCTGGGCTATTGAAATCCATTTCTCCAGCACTCTTGCCCTCACTTGGGGTTTCAGCTGAATATCGCTCAGAACAGATGCTGTCACACACGCTGTCACTGCATTAAACTGAGCGACTGTAGCTCTAACACTGGGGGCCACGTGCTTGTTCTCCTTTTTGTCACGTTGCGACCAGATGCTTCCCAGACAATGGCAGGACTGCAGTCTTTGAAAGAGATCCTACCAAAGGACAGGAGAAAGATATATGAATACAATAAAATGGCAGCTCAATCAGTGATAAGTTTATACCATGACTACAATCAATTTATCTTTGAATGATGGGGTGCTTATAACATTAGGATGGGGGCCTCTGAGGCAGAGTTGGGAATTTGGTACTCCAAGGCCTGTCCAGGAACAAGGAGCTCCAGAAGAGCAGATTACCAGATGGTGTGCTTCACAAAGCATGTCAAAAGCAAAGCACAGATGCCTGTGTATATAGACATTTACTCGTGTTTCCACTAAACTGGTGGGAGGTCTATGCATTGGCCACATCCGGGGGCCCATGGTACAGTGAATCAGCAACTGAGTGTATTCCATTTGTTCACCTAAATCAGCCATTCTCAACTAGGGTGCTGTGTAACACTAAAGTTCCTTCAGAGCTCGCTAGGGGTTTCTTGAGCAGTGGCTGATTGACCTCCCATCTGATGGTGCCTGCATAGTTATTGAGTTAACACCACTTAGCAGAGCCATGACACCAGTGATTGTTTTAGCTCACAGAATTCTTCCCACTAAAACCCCCTGATGAAAAGGTGCAGTCTTTCAACTGACCTTCAGTGTAGGGGGCATTATTCCTCTCGCTGACTATGTAAGGAGGTCCTTCTCCATTGACCAGAAAGGTCGGGACCCTTCACTGAGCACCAATGTAATGGAACATCTCTCCCACTGACCATCAATATAAAAGGGGCCCTTAATTGGCCATCAATGTAAAAGGGGCCCTTAACTCTCCACCAATGTAGTGAGACCCTTTACTGGCCACCAATTTATGATGACCCTTTACTGACCACCAATTGAAGGGATCCTTTTATTAGCCACCAATTTAAGGAGACCATTTACTGACCACCAATGTAAGAAGAGCCTTTACTGACCACCAAAATTAGGAGACCCTTTACTGACCACCAGTGTAGGAAGGCCCTTTACTGACCACCAATTGAAGGGATCCCTTTACTGGCCACCAAATTAAGGAGACCATTTACTGACCACCAATGTAAGAAGAGCCTTTACTGACCACCAAAATTAGGAGACTCTTTAACGGCCACCACTTTAAGGAGGCCCTTTACTGATCACCAGTGTAGGAAGGCCCTTTACTGACCACAATTTAAGGAGACTCTTTACTGACCACAATATAAGGAGACCCTTTACTGACCACAATATAAGGAGACCCTTTACCGTCCACCAATGTTAGGAGACCCCTTAATGACCACCATTGCAAGGGAGTCTGTCTGCATTTAAGGTGACCTTTACTGACCACCAATTTATGGTGACCCTATACTGACCACCAATTGAAGGGATACCTTTATTGGTCACCAATTTAAGGAGACCGTTTACTGATCACCAATGTAAGAAGACTGTTTACCGATCACCATAATTAGGAGACCCTTTAATGGCCACCACTGTAAGGAGACCCTTTACTGACCACCAGTGTAGGAAGGCCCTTTACGGACCTTCAATATAAAGAGACCCTTTACTGACCACAATATAAGGAGACCCTTTACCGTCCACCAATGTTAGGAGACCCCTTAATGACCACCACTGTAAGGAGACCCTTTACTGATCACCAGTGTAGGAAGGCCCTTTACTGACCACCAATATAAAGAGACCCTTTACTGACCACAATTTAAGAAGACTCTTTACTGACCACAATATAAGGAGACCCTTTACTGACCACAATATAAGGAGACCCTTTACTGACCACAATATAAGGAGACCCTTTACCGTCCACCAATGTTAGGAGACCCCTTAATGACCACCATTGCAAGGGAGTCTGTCTGCATTTAAGGTGACCTTTACTGACCACCAATTTATGGTGACCCTTTACTGACCACCAATTGAAGGGATACCTTTATTGGTCACCAATTTAAGGAGACCGTTTACTGATCACCAATGTAAGAAGACTGTTTACCGATCACCATAATTAGGAGACCCTTTAATGGCCACCACTGTAAGGAGACCCTTTACTGACCACCAGTGTAGGAAGGCCTTTTACTGACCACCAATTGAAAGGATCCCTTTACTGGCCACCAAATTAAGGAGACCATTTACTGACCACTAATGTAAGAAGACCCTTTACCGACCACCAAAATTAGGAGACCCTTTAATGGCCACCACTGTAAGGAGACTCTTTACTGACCACCAGTGTAGCAAGGCCCTTTACGGACCATCGATATAAAGAGACCCTTTACTGACCACAATATAAGGAGACCTTTTACCGTCCACCAATGTTAGGAGACCCCTTAATGAACACCACTGTAAGGAGACCCTTTATTGACCACCAGTGTAGGAAGGCCCTTTACTGACCACCAATATAAAGAGACCCTTTACTGACCACAATTTAAGGAGACTCTTTACTGAACACAATATAAGGAGACCCTTTACTGACCACAATATAAGGAGACCCTTTACCGTCCACCAATGTTAGGAGACCCCTTAATGACCACCATTGCAAGGGAGTCTGTCTGCATTTAAGATGACCTTTACTGACCACCAATTTATGGTGACCCTTTACTGACCACCAATTGAAGGGATACCTTTATTGGTCACCAATTTAAGGAGACCGTTTACTGACCACCAATGTAAGAAGACTGTTTACCGATCACCATAATTAGGAGACCCTTTAATGGCCACCACTGTAAGGAGACCCTTTACTGACCACCAGTGTAGGAAGGCCTTTTACTGACCACCAATTGAAGGGATCCCTTTACTGGCCACCAAATTAAGGAGACCATTTACTGACCACTAATGTAAGACCCTTTACCGACCACCAAAATTAGGAGACCCTTTAATGGCCACCACTGTAAGGAGACTCTTTACTGACCACCAGTGTAGCAAGGCCCTTTACGGACCATCAATATAAAGAGACCCTTTACTGACCACAATATAAGGAGACCCTTTACTGACCACAATATAAGGAGACCCTTTACTGACCACAATATAAGGAGACCCTTTACCGTCCACCAATGTTAGGAGACACCTTAATGACCACCATCGCAAGGGAGTCTGTCTGCATTTCTTTTCTGGTTAATATATTATATTTCTATATCTTATCATTGTATTATTACTGTAAATTACTTAACATGTAGAAAAGAGTGGTAATAAAAAACGATCCACATTGGTAATGTTTACTGGGTTTCTCTGGGGTTTATAGGTTGAGGAAGGCTGTCCTGGATTATCCTGCATTCACTGGCCTCCTGCTCTCACTTCCTCCAATATCCCCAGTAAATATATTCATTTGTCCCATATTCTCTTGCTATTCTATAGCTGCCCCTGATGCTGTCTATAACCATGCATGTTGGTGTACAGTATTCACCGGGGATGTGTTTCCTGGTTACATCACCGCTTGTGTGGCAACTGCAACATGGGAGGTTGGGAAGAAGCCTAATTGTAGACGAGGGTGGAGAACGTGGAGCAAGAGGGTTTAATTGTTTTGTCTCAACGCCCTGAGCTCTGGCAAAACAGGAGAAAGTGCATCAAAACACGCTAATCCTTCAGGGAAATGACTAGACAATATTAGGGCAGAATATTTCACGCAATGCCATATCAAGTGTATTCAGTCTTCTTTAGACTTAACTAGGGGCGGACTGACCATTTGGAAACTCGGACATTGCCCAAGGGCCCGGAGACAGTGGGGGGCCCCATGAGATGCCCCTGGTACCTTTTTCATAGGCTTTTTTGATTTTGGGCAAGGACACAGGGGCCCCATGATCCCCTATTGCCCGGGGGCCCCATGAGTTGTCAGTCCGCCCCTGGACTTAACAAAACCATGCAATACAAGGACAAATCTACACAATCCATACAATTCCCATTATCCAATCAAACAGGCTCTTGTACTACATCTAGAGGAAATTGTACTTATGTATTTGTACAATCAGATTGTATTAGAACTATGAGGTCTTAAAGTGCAAGCAAACCTAAAATCTATTTTTTGGTACGTTTGGCATCATGCTTTACTACATGCAGTTTTCTTAAATTGTAACTAAACCCACAACAGTAAAATCAATCTGTAGATGCAGTAAAGGATGCTTGTTATACTCACTGTGGAGCCTAAGGGGTTAATCCTCCACATTATGTAAAAAGGATGTGTGATCCTGTCTTCTCTGATCCTCCCCTTCTTCTACTGTCCCCAATCCATCTGCTGATAGTACAGAGCTCTACAGAGTCACTTTGCACATGCTCAGTTGAGTGTGTATTGCTATAGAGTTTTTTTTTTTACTTTGGGAGAATGCATGTGATCAGCACAGGGCCAATCAGCGCTGTCTAGACAGAGGGCCAGGGGTCATGCAGTCTCATAGGACAATCAGGGGAGAATGAAAACTCCTCCTACAAGCTTTAACCAGTGCTCTGCTGGACACTGATAGAAATCACAAGACTGCTATATACTGCTGATGAGTAAAGGTATTTGGCAGTGTATATTTACTAAAACAATCACATTTCCATGTTGTGTGTACTGTGGGAGACCAGATATAGTGAATGCAGGGTCCTGGGGAGACCAGATATAGTGAATGCAGGGTCCGGGGAGACCAGATATAGTGAATGCAGGGTCCGGGGAGACCAGATATAGTGAATGCAGGGTCCGGGGAGACCAGATATAGTGAATGCAGGGTTCGGGGAGACCGGATATGGTGAATGCAGGGTCCGGGGAGACCAGATATAGTGAATGCAGGGTCAGGGGAGACCGGATATAGTGAACGCAGGGTCCTGGGGAGACCAGATATAGTGAATGCAGGGTCAGGGGAGACCGGATATAGTGAACGCAGGGTCCTGGGGAGACCTGATATAGTGAATGCAGGGTCCGGGGAGACCAGATATAGTGAATGCAGGGTCCGGGGAGACCGGATATAGTGAATGCAGGGTCCGGGGAGACCGGATATAGTGAATGCAGGGTCCGGGGAGACCGGATATAGTGAATGCAGGGTCCGGGGAGACCAGATATAGTGAATGCAGGGTCCAGGGAGACCAGATATAGTGAATGCAGGGTCCAGGGAGACCAGATATAGTGAATGCAGGGTCCGGGGAGACCAGATATAGTGAATGCAGGGTCCTGGGAGACCAGATATAGTGAATGCAGGGTCCGGGGAGACCAGATATAGTGAATGCAGGGTCCGGGGAGACCAGATATAGTGAATGCAGGGTCCGGGGAGACCAGATATAGTGAATGCAGGGTCCGGGGAGACCAGATATAGTGAATGCAGGGTCCTGGGTTTAGGAACACTTTAAGGCACACATGTCAAACTGCAGCTCTCCAACTGTCAAGGAACTACAAGACCCATCATGCCTTTGCCTTTGGGAGTCATGATTATAATTGTCAGCCTTGCAAAGTCTCATGGGATTTGTAGTTCTGCAACAGCTGGAGGACCACAATTTGACACCCGTGCTTTAAGGGCTCGTTTACAGGTGCTTTGCTTTTTGCTCAGGGAACATTTGACAGGCGGCGAGGAGGCATTGTATCACCTCCTCACCATTGTTCTAACCCCCTAAATGCATTGCATGTGGTTGCAGATTGGCCCCTTCACTTGCTCACTATGCCCACCAAAAGCAACAGGGGGGTATAATTCCTGCTGTGAATGAGAAGCAAAGCATTGTGGCCATGGCATGTGTATATCTCCTACCACTGCCTCTGCAGCTACAGGGGGAGCTGTTGGGGGGTTCATTAAAAACACAGCTCAGCCATTGAGTTTTACTGCTCCTCAACCACACCTGCGATTGCTATGCGTATACTGCATTTTGGATTCTCTACATCCAGACAGGGAATCTAAATAGAGGGCATAATTTACTTAACTTAGATGAAGTACAGAAAAATTAACCCATGTCAGCATCCAATCACAGACAAGAAAAGCTTCATTTTGTTTTTATCTACCCTGCACTTGATTGGATGTTGACTTCACTGCACCTCACAATTTAGTAAATCAGGACAGGAGTAATGAGGGGTCATTTGTTTTAGCTGTGTGAACTACTAAATGTATCTAATAAAACTTGACTTTGGTGAAAAGAGTTTTTATAAAAATAATTATTTTTCAATGCTTGTACCAATCAACTAGATTAAAAATGATACTTTTGTAAAGCAGAACAGAAAGAACAGCTACATATACGATATGCACATACAGCGCAGGGAGGAGGATAGCACATCAACACACTGAGGTCTCTCCATCCTGTACGCCTGCTTACATACCTCCAGCTCCCAGCACCTGAAACATGTTGGCAGTGCCAGGACAAGGTCCTCTGGCACCCAAGTACCTCCCCAGCTCTTTTATTTAGCAATACAAGAACAAAGAAAAATGGAAACAGTTTCCAAACAAGTGGTAAAAAAGGTTAAAGAATGTCACCCAACATTTCATATTCGTGATATAGGCTTGCTGTACCATGTACTTGTGTTAACCCCCCTGGCAGTATTCCCGAGTGTAGCTCGGGGTAAAGTTTCAGCACCACAAGCGGTAACCCCGAGCTACACTCGGGAATACCATGCGGTGCTGCTCCGGGATCTCTTCTTCTCTTACCTTGTCCTACGCTCCCGCGATGTCCCCCCTGCAGTGTCCCCAGCAATGTAATCCGGCTTATGCCGGCATCTGTCTTCTGGGTTCTGTTCCCTGCAACGTCGGGACGTACGGGGGATGGAATGGCGGGAAATTTAAAAATGTGAAAAAGTGACATTCACTAAATACACTAAAATCACACAGTATAACATTCCTGTATCAAACCATTTCACATACATTTTGTCCCGAGTGCTTTGTCCGGCGCCCTGCCTGCATTTTTACTCTTCTTTCTGCCAGGAAACTGAGAAACGTCCATGGCGTCCAAAAAGTGTCCCTTTAAGTCAAAAGCAGTTTTAGACCGGCTAGAGAACAGCGATAGTAAATCAGAACCACTTGCAGAATTGAGTGATAATGATTCGTGGGGAAATTCCTCATCAGACACTGAAAACGATTCTGCGAAAACGATTCTCAGTGATGTGCGAACTTGGCGCTATATTTCACATTTCAGTGTTTTTGGTTTGATTATATTATTGAATTAAATTTATTATATTATTAATATTTTTTATGATTATTTATTATATTATAATTTATATTTTCGTGTTTCAAATTTTAACATACCCGGGATGTTTACTAGACTCTTGTTCGGACAGATTTCAGTGAGTTATTCCTAAAAATTACAGCCTACAATAAAAAAAATACATATTTCCATGCAAAAAAATGTACCGCTTTGAGCACAGAAATACTGACATAATCAGACCGCTAGGGAGGTTACAAAGTATCCTATTCTAGTTGTATTTCTTCCTTTGTGTGAAATACCTGGTGATTCTTCCAGTCCCCCTGCTTTTCTATTTCAAACTGTCCACACTAGGCATGAGAGCACATCTATCTCACTATGGTCAGTTTTCTGGTTGTGCTGGGAGAACAGCCTGCCTGTCCTCCAAAGGCCAAGATACTGTATAGTTGTCACCCTAGGAAGTGTTACTGGCAGGAAAAGGAGTCTGAAAAAAGAAATCTAAGGCAGCCACCTCATCTATAGTCTGATAAGCTGCAATATATGACATTTTTGTTCTTGGGTATAGATATGAATATTTTTTTTATTAATATTATTATTTTTCCCATGGGTTCTCCTTTAAGGGTTAAAGTACGCTGCCTTTTTTTGTCTGTTTTGCATTTTAGCTCCAGTCCAATTCACAGTGAGCATTTTGTAATATGTTATTTGTGTCAACAAACCGTTGTGCTGTGCCGCATACAGGCGTGTCCTTACTGTCCCTGCTCAGTCCCAGGTCACTGTTTGGGCTGGAAGTCACTATCATAGTACTCCAGAGTCTGTGATCCCAGTGTTACCACATTCACTTGGCAGGACGCAGCATGTCTATGTGTTTAACGTGCCCAGATAAATTATACCCCGATCCAAGCAATCACAGTTACACAATCTTCTCTTCCTCTTGTCGTGATTTATACCTGGCCTAGTTATATTCATGAAAATTACAGGGTCATGTTGTGTAGCTGTAATACACATATGGTTTACCTTCCAAGACCTGGAGTTCTGTTCAGCCAATTCTGTGATTTACACATTCCTGCCATAGACCCTGGATGACCTCAACTTTCTCTGTTTGATAGAATCACTAAAATTCAACTGAGATTATTCTATGGAGTCGATTCCATTGCTGTTGCTTGTCGCTGTCTCCTAGCAAGTAATTTGAGTTTTGGCATTTATGGAGTGACTTTCTTTAGGGATAATGGCAGGGGTGGACTGACAACTCATGGGGGCCCCGGGCAATAGGGGATCATGGGGCCCCTGTGTCCTTGCCCAAACTCAAAAAAGCCTATGAAAAAGGTACCAGGGGCATCTCATGGGGCCCTCTACTGACCCCGGGCCCTCGGGCAGTGCCCAAGTTTCCAAATGGTCAGTCCGCCCCTGGATGATGGAAGTTACCGATACAGCTTGGTGTCAGGACCTGGGTCTAAGCCTGCAACCTCTTCTGTGACTGGAGGTGTCTCTTCTTGCTGAGACACCTGGAATGCTGGACAGCTCCCTGGACAATTAATGATTTTGACTTGAACCTTGTTGGTCTTGAACCTTGAACCCTTTGTTCCTTCCATGAATTTCCTGTTTAAGCCATGCCTTTGCACTTTCTATTTGCCGGATTATTGTGCTCTCTCCAGCCAATATCCTGCTCTTGTCATGCCTGCTGCCATCCGTATCTTCACTACCAGTCATTATTGACCTTTGGCTTGTTCCTCAACTACGCTTCTGCTTAACCACTTCCAGTCCGGACACTTTTACCCCCTTCCTGTCCAGGCCAATTTTCAACTTTCAGCGCTATCACACTTTGAATGACAATTGCGCGGCCATGCAGCACTGTACCCATATGAATTTTTTAGCCTTTTTTTGAGACAGATAAAACTTTATTTTGGTGGTATTTATTTACCACTGGGATTTTTTTTTTTTGCTATATAAATGAAAAAGTCCAAAAATTTTGAAAAAAAGTGTTTTTCTTATAAAATTTTGTAAATAAATAATCTTTCTTCATAAAGCTTGGCCAACATTTATTCAGTTATCTTTTTAGTACAAAAAATTACCCAAATTAGTTTATAACCAAAAATTATAATTTAAAAAAAAAAAATTTCATTTTTATTTTATTTTTTTATATATATTTTTTTAAATACTGTCACCCTAGCAGTACAGCATCACCATAGTGACACTGTACTACTTGTGGGGGGTGATGAAGATTTTTTTTTTTTTAACACTGATTGCTTTTACACCCATAAAGGCTGTAAAAGCAATCATTTCTCCTTCTCTCTGGCTGCATTGTTGCAGCCACTGAGAAATACTGTGTGAGCTGTGATTGGTCACAGCTTGTCACATGGTACAAGGCTGTTGTGAATAGCCCTGTACCATGTGTCCTCTGTGATCATTCACAGATTTCACACGTAGTAAGCAATGATGTCAGATGTGACATCTTGTTTACTACTAGTCATGTGATCACTGATTGGCCAATCAGTGATCACATGATCGGGACCTCACACAGAGGTCCCGTACAGCGATCCTCCTGACACAGTGGGCACCGGATCACGGTGCCACATGCTCCCAGGGAGTGCGCACAATCCAAAATGGCGGGCGTCGTTTATGAACGGCAACCTGCCCCTGCACTGCCACCGTCCAGCCGTTTATATACAGCAGCCAGACGGGACATGGTTAATCCCAACCTGCAGCCACTTGTTATCGACTTGTTTACTGGCTATGCTTCTGCTTGATCCCTACCTGCCATATCTGCTACTGGACCCAGCTTGCTCACCTCCTGGTGGGGCAATCCTGAGGACCATGACCTGGTACTAAGATGCAACAAAACCCATCTCCACCATCAGGAGTTCTAGTGAGCATTGGTTAGTGCTTAAACTCTGCACCTTGGGTGAGCCCATGTCGTCTGCCAGGGTTACCTGCTTGTATACCTATCCTGCTGGTTGGTGGGAGTCTCTCTACTGCTATAGCTACTTGTCTCTGAGCCTGACCCCTGACCATGACACTTGGTCACTAACCCACCCCTAATTGAACAGCGGTGTGGCCATAGCACTCCAATAAAGTCATCACTTTGACCATTGCAGGAAAAATGTAGATGTCCCAACTGATTGTGGCTACTTTATGTGCTAACAGAGAAGGTCCCTTTCTACTTTAAGACTCCTTTCCAATGGGTGGCAAATCTTTGGTAAAAACCTAACCACGCACCAGCCATGGCAGCCAGGTGGGGTGGTACACATGCCAGGCGCGTGATGCTTTCCTTTGTGAAAAATGTAACTTACCATGATGAGTTTAACAGGCAGTTGAAATTTTCAAATTTGCCCATTGCTCTCAATGAGATCATGCCGTAACCCAAAGCCTAATGTTTGGCTTGTAGTTGCAGTGTAACATCTATATACAAAATCCCCCTTGGGGCTGAAATAAAACAGCCAAGAAATAAAAATAAAAAATATGTGTTCAAGAGGTAGCAGGATCGCCTCCTGAATGTGTGGAAGTCACTGCTCTACCACCCTCAGAAAAACAATCCACAGTGAATCACTCATCAGAGGGTGATGGAGACCGCCATCTGTGTAAAAGGGGCCTAACAGAAGAGTCTTCCCCATCTTTCGCTTGACAAACAAAAGACCACCTCTGACATACAATGGTTCTTTATTTTATGGTCTGGTTGCAATACCAGATTTCACCAGCAGGTAAAATCTACAAAAATAGCAGGCACTTTAATCATCTGTATTTGCCACAAACCTAGATTTTCATTTTTTTCTGAAAACACCTATAAAGTAGATGTAAACTCAACCTGAATTACATTTATTTTGCTAAAGCTCCCTGTATCTGAAACAATTATCATTTTTTTAAAAATAAAGTCCTTGTAATTACTTTTTGTTTCATCCTTTGTTGCCACTCAGCGCTGCTGACCTCTCAAAGCCTCATTCTGACTACATATGCTTCAGTAATGGCCTGCATGGGGGAAGGCATAAAAAATATACACATCTTCGAATCCAGCCAGGTTAGGACTATAACTTAGAACCCAGCCCCACTCATCAGGAATCAGGACGGTCCCACCAAATTTACATAATATATAAGCTTGTACCCAACTACTTACCACATCTATGAGGGTAAGTTGTTCTGCCACATCCTGGGGAGGGTATGACAATAAAGAAGTACTATGTGCGGAGGGTTCACAGTCTCCCTCTGCTGGTCTTGTTACATGCCTCCAATCTGACATAAAAAAAAAAGAAGAGCAAGGTAAGTTTAACGTATTAAAAAAGATAATAGAGCGAGCGCTAAATGCAATTATACAATATTAAAAAATATATATATATATATCAATATGAGTAAAAGTATAGCAGCTAGCACTCAGGGTATAGGTATCAGTCCCAGAATTGCAAATGAGGTGGTGCCCCTGAGGACGTGTTATTACACGAAACGCGTTGGATGGAGCCCTATTGCTGATGTCTAGCCGCCGCTGCACAGGAGCAGCGGCCATCCTGGTACTCTATTTTATTGATTTTTATTACTCCACGTGGATACTTTTATGTTACTTGCTATTATTATTATTATTTTCATACAGTATTTATAAAGCGCCAATAGTTTGCTCAGCGCTGTACATTACAAAGGGGGACAGAACATGTGACAGAACAATACCAATACAATGCAAAACATGAGGGGATCGAGGGCCCTGCTCTTTGGAGCTTACAATCTAGGAGGGAGGGGATGGTGGCACAGGAGGAGATAGCTGTGGGGGATGGAGTGGTAGGAAGAGTGGAGGAGGTCGGCAAGTTAGCAGGGGGTGGGGTAGGCTTCCCTGAAGAGATGGGTTTTCAGGGTGCGCCTAAAGGAGAGGAGAGTAGGTGATAATCTGATGGGTTGGGGCAGGGAGTTCCAGAGGATGGGTGGCACCCTGGAGAAGTCCTGGAGGCGGGCATGGGAGGAGGAGACCAGGGAACTAGAGAGAAGGAGGTCTTGTGAGGAGTGTTGGGCGTGTTGGGCGCTACTTGGATATTAGGTCAGTGATGTAGTTCGGGGTAGTGTGGTGGACGGCTTTGTACGTCAGTGTTAGGATTTTGAATTTGATCCGTTGCGCAATCGGAAGCCAGTGGAGGGATTGGCATTGGGATTGCTATCATTGCTATAATAAAATACTACACTATAAGCACCTTTCTGGCTCCTGTGGCTGAGCTGTTTCTTCCCCAGGACCACCAGGCACCCACCCTGATGGATGGATGACCCTGTAGCTGCCAGCATACCGCTGCACCCCCAGATGTGCGATGTAGTATAACCCATGCGCATTATTATTTATGGTCTGGTGAGTGTACATCCGTTCCAAGGGTGGATTTCCTTTCACAAGTTCTTGCACCATTGTTCATGCAGCCATAGGCACTACTTCGGCCGATATCTTTGCACAAAAGGTTTAATATTCACAAATAAGTCTACGAACTCCTTTTATTGCTTTTTACATCGTTTTGAATCATTTATATTGATATTGCACTTTTTGCACTTTATTCACATGCGTTTATGGATCTCAATTCACATGCGTTTATGAAATTGTGACATGCATTGTTAGCGCTGCACTATTATTTTAGAGAAGGTAAGTTTATCACCCTCCTAGATAGGTGCTAGGCTAAGTAAAGTTAGTTACTAGTTCACTGTAATCAGTTGAGCAGCATGTGATTTTTTTGGTCTGTTCTGTGTTTCACTGGCTTTGAGGTTGACTGCTTCCCCTGTCTAAATATAAGGGTTCTGGAAAAGTCAAATCAGCAGCTGAATATCTATGCAGCCCTGGCCAATCCCTGTGGAGAGGTGCTCAGATGGTGGCTGAGAGGGATCATAAATAGCCTGGAACACAGGGGTTCTTGTTTTAGAGGAGGAGATCACAGCTTGGAGGGCTGCTGCCCTTCTGGGCAGGACTGCCTTGTGTTGTTCATCAAGGTCCCAGCTATGCTAGCTGGAGGGTTTATTCTGCTCAAATTTGCTGGAGCTGATCAAGAGACATCTTTTTGGGAAATTGATCTGAAGAATTCACACGAAGACATTGAAAGGAGGCATCCAGTTATCCAAGGAAATTAATGAGTTCACACCGGTGTGAGAGATCCCAGGGACCGTGTGCTGCTGGTGTCTCCTTTATACTAGAGTCAGCATTACTTAAAGAAGACATTGTACATTATGTAGCTCAGCCCAATATTTGCTGCTGCAAGGACTGTGCTCACATTCTTAGGAGGAAGATTAGTGTCCTCAAGTTACTAGCAACCACAGAAACACTATCCAAGTTCAAGTTCTGCAATAAAACACCAGAAAAGCATACACCTAGACTGATTACTTAGTGACTGTGTGTCTGGTTGCGGGTGCATCTACTGGGAAAGAACCTATAGATCTAAATAACAGGCTCCTTCAGGGGTGAGCACTACATAAGGAACAATTCTAGAGTTTGCATAGACTCTACGGTTAGCAGATCTTACCGTTCTGCGATGGATCCTGCTCCCCCTCCTCTTCGAGACTTATAAGAAGACGGAGAAGCTGGCTGGGCATCTCCCGACTGTCTTGGCTCAGGTAGTGGGAGACGAGGTGTAAACACTGTGGGGAGTCACGGAAGTCCTGAGGGTGTCTCTCCATCCAAGTCTGGAGGAGGCCACGGACCACCCTAAAATAAAAACAGGATCTAGTTAGTTCTTATAAAGAAATATTGAGAAAAGTGGGCTAAAGCCTAGAGTGGCATTTACATTCTGTAGATTTAACCTGTTCCTTATTTAAAAGGACTATCCCTCTTTTGCAGCCAAATCTCTCTGCCCCTCTTCCCTCCTCAGTTGTCCCTCTTTTTGGTCAGATGTACAGACATCTATAAAAATGTACTGTTTAACTACCAGATTTCACTCCGCCAAATCTTTAATTCAAACTCTACATTATTGGATGTTTTATATCAGATCTAGCCCATTGCCAGAGTGCATCCTTGCGGGATTTCAGGCTCCCAACCGCCAAGGCGGTTACGGTACCTATGCCACCCAGCAGCATCGGATGTCAAGTTCAAGGTAAGTCATTTTTTTTACAATCTGATTGCAAATAGCTTTTAAAGGCCATTTGTATTGGGGGATGGTACAGTATGGAAGGTCTTTGATTTAATTCTTCATGGTCTGCAGAACTTGAAGTGTGGCAGGAGTCTTTTTCCAAAATAATCTGTGCCAAAAGGTGTCCCTCTTTCTTGGCTCATAAAGTTGGGAGGAGACCATTCAAAATCCATCGGATCTTTAACATTTTACTAGTGTGAGTACCAAAAACCAACACCTGCAAAGGAGGATTTTAGACTAAAATCATTGGCTTAAATGTTGCAACATACTGTATGTGGACTCAGAGTTGATGGATGGAGCTCAAAGGATCTAAGCAAATACCAATGGGTCAATATGGACAATGTGGAAACTGCAATTGGTAACTGGGAATGTAGTATTGGTCATATAATAACTATAGCGAATGTATATCAATTGTGACCCCTGGGGTAATAGCATTACAAAATTCTTTCAGAATTTGTAAAACAGAATGCTGCCTAAAGAAACACATTGGTTTGATATAAATTTAAAATGAGGAGCCATTACCATCTCTACAGTGGCTAAGTGGTTAGCAGTTCTGCCTAGAAGAACTAGAGTCCTCAGTTTGAATCCCAAACATGGCACTACCTTCCTGGACTTTGCATGTTCTCTATGTAGCTGTGTGCTTTTCCTCCCACACTCCAAATTCATGTTGGCGGATTAGTAGGTTTCTGTCTAAATTGACCCTAGTATGTCGGTTAGGGACCTTTGATTCCAAGCTCCTTGAGGGCAGGGACCATTGTGAATGTAAAGTGCTGTGTGGAAATCTCTAACCATAACAAGTAACTAACTCTACACCAAGTTCACTATATGGACCACTTATGCATTTATACATGTTGATCATATCCCCCCTTATGTATTATACATGGAGATCATATCCCCCCTTATGTATTATACATGGAGATCATATCCCCCCTTATGTACTATACATGGAGATCATATCCCCCCCTTATGTATTATACATGGAGATCATATCCCCCCTTATGTATTATACATGGAGATCATATCCCCCTTATGTATTATACATGGTGATCATATCCCCCCTTATGTATTATACATGGAGATCATATCCCCCCTTATATATTATACATGGTGATCATATCCCCCTTATGTATTATACATGGAGATCATATCCCCCTTATGTATTATACATGGAGATCATATCCCCCCTTATGTATTATACATGGAGATCATATCCCCCCTTATGTATTATACATGGAGATCATATCCCCCCTTATGTATTATACATGGTGATCATATCCCCCTTATGTATTATACATGGAGATCATATCCCCCCTTATGTATTATACATGGTGATCATATCCCCCCTTATGTATTATACATGGAGATCATATCCCCCCTTATGTATTATACATGGAGATCATATCCCCCTTTATGTATTATACATGGAGATCATATCCCCCCTTATGTATTATACATGGAGATCATATCCCCCCTTATGTATTATACATGGAGATCATATCCCCCCTTATGTATTATACATGGAGATCATATCCCCCTTATGTATTATACATGGAGATCATATCCCCCCTTATGTATTATACATGGTGATCATATCCCCCCTTATGTATTATACATGGAGATCATATCCCCCCTTATGTATTATACATGGAGATCATATCCCCCTTTATGTATTATACATGGAGATCATATCCCCCCTTATGTATTATACATGGAGATCATATCCCCCCTTATGTATTATACATGGAGATCATATCCCCCCTTATGTATTATACATGGTGATCATATCCCCCCCCTTATATATTATACATGGTGATCATATCCCCCTTTATGTATTATACATGGTGATCATATCCCCCCCTTATGTATTATACATGGTGATCATATCCCCCCTTATGTATTATACATGGAGATCATATCCCTCTTATGTATTATACATGGAGATCATATCCCCCCTTATGTATTATACATGGAGATCATATCCCCCTTATGTATTATACATGGAGATCATATCCCCCTTTATGTATTATACATGGTGATCATATCCCCCCCTTATGTATTATACATGGAGATCATATCCCCCTTATGTATTATACATGGAGATCATATCCCTCTTATGTATTATACATGGTGATCATATCCCCCTTATGTATTATACATGGAGATCATATCCCCCCTTATGTATTATACATGGTGATCATATCCCCCCCTTATGTATTATACATGGAGATCATATCCCCCTCATGTATTATACATGGAGATCATATCCCCCCTTAATCTCCTCTTCTCAAGAGAGAATAAATTCAGTTCCTCTAATCTTTCCTCATAGCTGAGCTCCTCCATGCCTCTTATCAGTTTGGTTGCCCTTCTCTGCACTTTCTCCAGTTCCACTATATTCTTTTTGTGAATTGGTGCCCAAAACGTTATCTGTAATAATAAATTACCCCATGGTGAGGTCATACAAAACAGCTGTAGATTGATATGAATGGCCTTTCCTTTATAGAAATATTACAATTCGTCATATAGCAATGATTCATCATGGAATTCCACAGAATGTTTTCTATTTCCTAGAAAGAATAGTGCATGTACCTAGTTAGAGGAGGCCACCAGACACTGCAAAGAACATGATGTGCTCCGAGTTTATCAATCTGTGGTTCAACGATGAGATAAATCAGTTTCTTGGTTAGTACATCTGGTCAGGAATGGTATTGATGAAGTGGAGGAACAGAGCAGGAATGAAGTGTCCCCACTGGGCCATTGAGTATAAATGATTCCTCCATCCACACAAGCCAAACCCGTGGGAGCAGAGTCAGCGGGACTCTCCGCTGTCAGAATACACTGATCAGCGGCTGCAGCTTGTTGATCGAGAAAAATTTTCTAACAAACCAATTCAATAAAAGTCAACATTCTGTCAAACAGGCATGGCCACGCGTGGATGGAATTTCAGCCAGTGCCTACAGAACTAGTACATTTTGGATTCATCTATGGTAAGCTTTAGTTTAAGAAATATGATGAAAGATTTTCCATTTGTACATATATGCATTGTACAGAGTGTTATCTATACATGTAAATTGAGGATGTATGGCATTTCTTGTATTAGATACAGTACATCTTAGCCAGGCTCTGCTGGTGCAGGAAAGGAAAAACATACCCTCTTCTATGTCTTGTTTTGTACTTTGTGCTATGTCCAGTCCTCTCAAACCACCAGTATGCCCACTTTCCTTCCCGAACCTTTTATATGCATACACTAACTGAGTCTGTCATCTTGCTGGCCCTGGTGACAACACAGATCCTTCCTCTTCTTATCTGGTGGCAGTGGTGGATGGTTCTTACTCAAGCACTTGAAGAACAGTTGTGTAAGGACATATAAGCACCATTCAGTGCAGCAGTACTGTGAGCCTAGGCTGGCATGATGAATCTCCCCTAGGGGACAGGTCCATGACAGCCTGGGCTTACAGGATGTAGGTTGGATGATGCTAGCTGTCATTCAGTCTGGAAGTGGGTAACAAGGAGCATCAAAGAAGGGCAATAGAGAGGAAAATAAATGCAAACAAGGTTTTCCTTTGCCATCTGTGTCCCATTGGGCAGATTACTCTTCATTTCCTGTCCCATAGTCAAAACAGTGAGAGGAAAAAATTAGGGAATTACTGGTTATCTTCAGGATCATCAGAACTAGTATCCTCATTTAAAGATTTGCCCTCTATTCCTGTTTTGGTGACAACCCAAAATTTGGAATTTTCTTCCACTTTTGGAATTTTCTTCCACTAAAGTACATTTAGAGAAGATAAATCTCCCTAATGGGAGCACAGACAGCAATAAAAACCCAACATGTGTTCTAATCCCTCTCCACTCTATCCAAAACTAAAGTTATACTTTGAAATCTAGATCCAAAAAAGAATAACAACATTTCTAAATGAGGCTGCAAGCATGGCAGAAGCAAAGGGCTGCAGGTGGTTGTTAAACCAGATTCACCCAGTAACATTATTAAATGAATTTGGGAAAGGCAATGTTCCATGACAAATTGTAAAAAAGAGTGAAACCAGCTTTCCTGCTGGAGGTTTAGGTGACCTGGCTTCACATCAACAATAACACTGACCTCTGCACAGATGCCGTGTCTGGAACAGGGCTCCCAGGAGATGCAAATTCCTTGTCGCCCAATCTTTCTATGCGTCTGTGAACGAAAAGGAGATCTGATATTTAAGGTAGCCTTTTATCCACAGGTATCTTAAAGGAATACAGCAATCAAGCTTGAAAGCATGGAAGTGCCTAGGACACCTAGTAACCCAGCCAACCTATCCATGGCTCTTGTGATTCACAATGGACGTACCTCAATCCACCAGTTCATTTTGCTGTGTTAAACCCATGGTTTAGAAGAAAGTCGAGGACAACCATGGTTCCAGGGTCACCATCTAATTATGCATACCACCAAAAGTCACAGTTAAGTCCTTCATGTCCCTGCTCCGCCCAGCTAAATACTAAAAGAATCACATGATGGCCATTCACACCAAAAAACTGTTGACTGTGCGATTTCTCTCTTTTGGCCCAGTTTCTGCCTTAAAAAAGAAGCTCTGGTTGCACAAGCATTTATGTAGGGGAGGAGAGAATAGGGTCAGCACACCCAAACAGTCCCAGGACTGACTTATCTATGGGGTCCAATAACAATTATGGAAGGTTTCCCAGCTGTCTTATCGCTATTTAGGACTTCATAGATAATAGATCCTCTCTCAGTCCTTCAATTGATAGAATAGGAGACCATAATTTTTTGTCTACCAACAGCTCAGAAAGTGATATTATGAAAAGGGAGGCAAAGAACAACAGAGGATAGACAGAAAGAAAGTTCTCGGAGATGGATCATACCTGTCCAGCAGCAGCTCCAGCACCTTCTCAACAGAGGTAAAGGCACGGTAGGTACTGAGGAATGTGGGAACATAGCTAGGATCTGTGCCCTGGTATTCCACCAGCAGATTCTCTACCAGCTTCTGCAGCGTCCCAGCACGTATGCTGCGCACCTTACACGTCTTATAATGAACATAGCCGGGAAAGCCGGGGCTGACCTGATGATAAGGAAAGCAAGTTATAACGACCAATATGAAGATACAAAAGTGAATGGAGAACATGCACCTAACAGCAGGATACCTTCAGCTAGGGCCTGCTAGGCAATAGGTGTGTATGGCCCAATCTGTTAGAGTCCCTGTTAGGTTGAGCAGTCCATCATACTGGTACGAGGGATAATGAGAACAAAACAGATGTGATAAAGGATGATGAAAGGAACACCATATTTTATTACCAGTAAGTCTCCAGAGGGTCTTTCCGTCCTCACCCGCCTCAGTGTCACACCATAGACCGCCCCATCTTCCACCTCTTCCCCCCACTCCTGCAATGGATTCTGGAAAGAAAACAAAATAAAAATATACTGTAAATTAAATTATAATTTAAAAAAATACTATATAATTGGAGTCTTTCCATATGTGACTTTATGTACCATGTGTCCTTGGTGCTGTATCTGTCAGGGGTACATCTTTTAGATTTAAAGGTGTCAACTGGAACACACAAAAGCACTTTTTAGCTTAAAGCTACAAAATGCTTAAAATGGAGCTCCACCCAAAAGTTCCGCTTTAAAGCCTCATTTGGCACCTTTGGGGAACAGGGGGGGGGCAGGTACCCAATTTTGACAGGTACCCACTTCAATGTGATCGGAAGTGAATGTTGTCCTCCCCGTAGTCTTCTGGGACACGTGGCAAGTTCCAGCAGACTACGGGACCATTCACAAGGTACATGTGCAGTGCATCGGCTGTGAAGCCGCAAGCTGTCACAGCCGGTGCCCACACTTAAGATGTCAGCGCCGGGGAGAGAGGACAGCCGGTGAAACCAGCTGCGGTGAGGACACCGCTTGATTGAAGGACAGGTGGGTGGCTGTTTTTTTAAAAACAGCTACAATTTTTGTAGCTTTTTTTTTAGACTTTGACTGGACCTCCGCTTTAACATCTAAAAAGTTTTCAAATGTTCTTGTTTGCACCCAAGTGTAGTTTTACTTGAAGCTTCAAACTTGCAACACAAAAAAGTACATGAACTTCTTTTGCGGTACAAGCTTCAAAGATTTTGGCTCCAATAGAATTCAATGGGAGCACCTAAAAAACATACAAACGTGTGAAAACATACATATCACACGTTTATTCCCCAAGTAACTAGCTTTCCATTGGCTAAAATAATTAAAAAAAACTCAAGTCTCATATGCCTGCAAAAATTTTCAAAAATACCTATACCAACACCTAAAAAAAAATTCTGCAAAACGACCACAGACACTTGGCTCAAGTGCAATAGCAGCCTAAGAGGCATTACTTTATAGGATTTCCATGTAGCACGCTCTGTGTTACATTTCTGGAAAGTTCTAGGATCCTAAATATTCACTATGAATTTGGGGCCTATGCTGGCAACCAGTTATCTTCTCCTAGAGAAAGTTCAAACTTCCCCTCAAGATATCATTGCTGAGGAAAAACTCCACTTCCCTGGTGCCTTGGCAAAGGGGCAGAATCCACAGATAATGGGTCCTCCAGCTAAACTATGCTTGACTGCTACTTGTAGTTATTCACCATCTGCTGGACTTGTTCTGTAATGTTGAAGACATTCTGAAGAAGCTGCTTGGATAAGCTGCAAAACGTCTTCAATGTTGCAGAACAAGCCCCTAGTGGACACATGATAGGAGGGCAGAGCTGATGCCATCTACTGTAGGTAGGTGGGAAATATACTCCAGGGTGGTTGGTGGACATAGTTTATAGATTTTATATTTGATTCCACTTATCTTTAGATCATTATTAGGTGCCTTCAGTGCCGGGACAAGTTCATCTAGCATTCAGGGAGAAGATGCAAACAGCAACCCCGAAAATGTATGAACAATATGCATCAGCAAAAATCTCCTCCCTCCCCCCCATAAAAATTCAAGCACTATAGGGGGGCTATAGGATTTCAGCCTTGAGGCCCCACACTAGAGATGCAGCAGGCTGTCAGATTGCCGCTGTGCGATGTTTGCTTACCCACCGCCTGACCACATTCTTTGCTGGGAGGAGATGGAGGAGGGTAAATAAACACTGCACAGTGGTGATCCGGCAGTCCCGATCCAGTAGAGCTACAGTGACAGGTGGAGGAGCTGGGGACAAGAGAGAGCACAACCTGTCCCTCCTCCCAGCTCTCTCCTCCTCTTCAGATCTGGCTTATCTCCTCCAGAGCTGCCGACACTACCCCTATCAGCTTGTTGGTAGGAAATTTCCATGAGATTCCCCCCAACCTTTGCATGATATTCCTGCGCCCATGGCAGCCGACCCTCCTGCCCACCCCTTGTCCTGGCCCTGGGTGCCTTATATCTCAGAGACATGGGAATACCTTGGGGAGCTATTTATGCAAGCTAGCACTAGCTATTACCACTGGTTTCCTTTTTCATGTTTGGGAAACATTGATTGTCATATTATGCTTTGCACTCTGAACTAGAAATTTGAGAACATTTTTTTTATACTCTCATGGATTTGTCCAGTCTGGCCTGTGGTGCCTCTGTGGTCCCTCAGGGGCTTCTTGGTGCCCCTGTGCTCGTCCCCAGGACCTCTTTACTGGTCATGTTCCTTGGAGTCTGCAGTTATTGAATTGGTAACAGGCACTGGAATCTATGCAATAATGCAATGTTGATGAAAATCAATATATTTGTATCAAAAGTTTTTATGTCTAATACAGAAATAGCCTCTCTCATCCTCCTGAGGAATATACGAGAAATGCATAGAGGAATAAGGATCCCTTTGTCTATTGTATCATTAGGCACTGTAGATGTGACATATTGGAGGTGACATGTTGGTTATATATATATATAGTGAGATTGAACAGGGATAACAGCATGATGGAGGCATTTCAATGACTGTATTTTTATATGACTTTTTAATAGGTATTAATAAAACGTTGTACTTTTTATATGAATATAAGTTGTAATTTTTGGGTACCTCGTAATTCTGTCTAATTTGTGTTTTGTTGTGAATTCTTGCAGATCAAGACCGGTTGAGTAATTATACAATGACATGCTTAAATGAGAACCTTCATAGACATACAGTATGTGTGAATGTTTTATTTGTGCTTGAAATTCAGCAAAAAAGCTTATTTCCAATTAAAGTTCCTGAAAGGAAGGGATCTCTCTTGACAGGGGACTCACTCTCCCTAAAGGGTGTAACAAAAACATGAAATAAGTTAACCACTTCCAGTCCGGACACTTTCACCCCCTTCCTGTCCAGGCCAATTTTGCAGCTTTCAGCGCTATCACACTTTGAATGACAATTGCACAGTCATGCAACACTGTACCCATATTAATTTTTTAGCATTTTTTTTAGACAGATAAAGCTTTATTTTGGTGGTATTTATTCACCACTGGGATTTTTATTTTTTTTTGCTATGTAAATGGAAAAAGTCCAAACATTTTGAAAAAAAGTCTTTTTCTTATAAAAGTTTGCAAATAACTAATATTTCATCATAAATCTTGGCCAAAATGTATTCCATTATCTTTTTAGTAAAAACAAAATAACCCAAATTAGTTTATAACCAAAAATTATAATTTTTAAAAAATACATTTTCATTTTTATTTTATTTTTTTAAATTATTATTTATTTTTTTTTTAAATACTGTCACCATAGCAGTACAGTGTCACCATAGTGACACTGTACTACTTGTGGAGGGTGATGAAGATTTTTAATTTTTTTTATACACCAATTGCTTTTACACCCATAAAGGCTGTAAAAGCAATCATTTCTCCTTCTCTTTGGCTGCATTTGTGCAGCCATTGAGAACTACTGTGTGAGCTGTGATTGGTCACAGCTTGTAACATGGTACAAGGCTGTTGTGAATAGTCTTGCACCATGTGACCTCTGTGATCATTCACAGATTTCACACGTAGTAAGCAATGATGTCAGAAGTGACATCATTGCTTACTACTCTGCATGTGATCACTGATTGGCCAATCAGAGATCACATGATAGGGACCTCACACAGAGGTCCCGTACAGCAATCCTCCGGACACAGTGGGCACCGGATCACGTTTCCACACGCTCCCAGGGAGTGCGCACAATCCACAATGGCAGGCGCCGCTTATGAACGGCAACCCGCCCCTGCACTGCCACCGTCCGGCCGTTTATATACAGCGGCCAGACGGGAAGTGGTTAATCCCAACTGACTATGCTTCTGCTTGATCCCTACCTGCCATATCTGCTACTTGTGGGGGGTGATGAAGATTTTTTTTTTTTTTTTTATGATTGCTTTTACCCGCATAAAGGCTGTAAAAGCAATCATTTCCCTTCTCTTTGGCTGCATTTTTGCAGCCATTGAGAACTACTGTGTGAGTTGTGATTGGTCACAGCATGTAACATGGTACAAGGTTGTTGTGAATAGTCTTGCACCATGTGACCTCTGTGATCATTCACAGATTTCACACGTAGTAAGCAATGATGTCAGAAGTGACATCTTGCTGACTACTCTGCATGTGATCACTGATTGGCCAATCAGTGATCACATGATCGGGACCTCGCACAGAGGTCCCATCCGACGATCGGTGTTCCACTGTGTCCAGATCGCAGTGCAGTGCGCTCCCAGGGAGCGTGCACAAGCAGGATGCGGGGAGGCCGTTTATAAACAGCCACCCGCAACTGCACTGCCACCGTCCGGCCATTTATATACAACGGCCGGACGGGAAGTGGTTAAAATGTGCATATTCCCTCCTAGATTGTAAGCTCCCAGGATCAGGCCCTCCTATCCCTCTTGTATTGAACTGAATTGTTGCTGTATTGTCTCCCGTTATATTGTAAAGCGCTGAGCAAACTGTTGGCGCCATATAAATCCTGTATAATAATAATATGAGTAAAGCTGGCCATAGATGGGTAGAATTTTAAACAAAGCTTCTAAAGGAAAAGAAGGTTTTAAAAAGTTTGTCCATTTTTCAATCAGTAAAGGGGTCAAATCGGCATTCGTTTTTACAGTGCCAAGAAAATTTGATGGCACAGGATAGGAAATTGTTCCCGAACAAACAAATTTCCAACAGTGTCTGTGGTTTTCATTCATTCCAAAATCAAATGTTAAAAGCAAACAAAATCTTTCAAATGACATTTGAATTTTCTGAGAATTTTTCCTGTTCAAATTATTTAAATCCATCTGTGGCCAGTTTAAGTTTACGTAGGATCATTTCAAAGTTCTTCACATACTTCTGGTCAGTTCTACTAATTGTGCTAAGAATAAAGGACCTGCATACGTGGGTTGGTCAGCACCTTATATTGCCGGTTACCAATGGATTGGAAAACAATGTGGGGATTGTCCGACTTCTCCAGATACCCCCTGGTTGACTATTCCTGGAGGAAGAATTCATTGACCAGGCTGAATTTCTTTGATTTTCCTGACTGGCTGGAATGTTCACCCAAGTTTCTCCTCCAGCCACAATTGTGCCTCTCTCCTAACCAACCTCCAGTGGTGGCTCACAGTACCCCCAGGCCCACATGGGAGCCCTCAGGCCCCACAATGCCTCCCAACCTCTAACGGTGCCACCGAGTCTAGCACATTTCCCTCCTAGCCTGCTACAGAACTTTTCCAGAGTCCGACTTCTCCAGATACCCCCTGGTTGACTATTCCTGGAGGAACAATTAATTGACCGGACTGAATTTCTTTGATTTTCCTGACTGGCTGTAATGTTCACCCAAGTTTCTCCTCCAGCCACAATTGTGCCTCTCTCCTAACCAACCTCCCATGGTGTCTCACAGTACCCCCAGGCCCACATGGGAGCCCTCAGGCCCCACAATGCCTCCCAACCTCTAACAGTGCCACCGAGTCTAGCACATTTCCCTCCTAGCCTGCTACAGAACTTTTCCAGAGTCCGACTTCTCCAGATACCCCCTGGTTGACTATTCCTGGAGGAACAATTAATTGACCGGACTGAATTTCTTTGATTTTCCTGACTGACTGTAATGTTCACCCAAGTTTCTCCTCCAGCCACAATTGTGCCTCCCTCCTAACCAACCTCCCATGGTGTCTCACAGTACCCCCAGGCCCACATGGGAGCCCTCAGGCCCCACAATGCCTCCCAACCTCTAACGGTGCCACCGAGTCTAGCACATTTCCCTCCTAGCCTGCTACAGAACTTCTCCAGATACCCCCTGGTTGACTATTCCTGGAGGAAGAATTCATTGGCTGGGCTGAATTTCTTTGATTTTTCTGACTGGCTGGAATGTTCACCCAAGTTTCTCCTCCAGCCACAATAGTGCCTCCCTCCTAACCAACCTCCCATGGTGGCTCACAGTACCCCCAAGCCCCCTGGGAGCCCTCAGGCCCCACAATGCCTCCCAACCTCTAACAGTGCCACCGAGTCTAGCACATTTCCCTCCTAGCCTGCTACTGAACTTTTCCAGAGTCCGACTTCTCCAGATACCCCCTGGTTGACGATTCCTGGAGGAAGATTTCATTGACCGGACTGAATTTCTTTGATTTTCCTGACTGGCTGGAATGTTCACCCAAGTTGCTCCTCCAGCCACAATAAACACAAACGTATAGAAAGATCTTTCATAATAAAAATCTTTGAACTGTTGGATTTTATCTGTAAGTGCAACTGCCACCTGAAACCTGAGGCATGCAAAGCAGGTTCATGTTTTAGCATATAAGATGTACACTGGAATATATATATACATTATTTTTGTATTATAATTTTTATAAAATAAGAGTGGTGCATTATAAAGCTGTACACAGACACTCAGTGGCTTTAGACCTTCTATGTTCATTACGCCAGTCTATGGGCTTCCTTGAACTTTTGAGGACAATGTTCATTGAGGACAACAATGAACACCTGGGACAGAAACTGCACTCCTCACTTCCCTTGCCCAGAAATTCCATATTTTGTTGGATTTGGTCATCACCATGGACAGTCCAATCTACATGTGTATGATGTGATTCAGCCTTGAGATTCTATTACCAGATCTTTTCATTTTACCAAAATGTTATTTACCTGTAAAAACTTCCCTTGTGTAGACATCCCAAACCCCTAAACGTCTGCTGGGCACTGCCGTTGCATTTGATGTTAGCAGCCCCAGCAGACTCAGAGCTATCACTCAAGTGACACTCTATAGCAGTGGTTCTCAAGTACTGGGCCATGGCCTGCCTCCTCCTGGGCCTTCAACTAGCTGAAGATCTCCTAACTTCCTACATTGCTTCCCAGCTCCCATAGTGCCTCCCTCCTAACCAACCTCCCATGGTGGCTCACAGTACCCCCAGGTCCCCTGAGAGCCCTCAGGCCCCACAGTGCCTCCCAACCTCTCACAGTGCCACTGAGTCTAGCACATTGTCCTCCTAGCCTGCTACTGAACTTTTGGCCCCCCATAGTGTCCCCCCAACCTCCAGTCTCCCTCAGGGCCACTATGATACCCTCAGCCTCCTGGACATACCCCCAGCCCCATCCAGAGACCCCATCCCCTACAGGGCCATCAAGTTGGTTGCAGAGTCTCCTAACCCCCTTTCAGAACTCCCATCCCTCCCCAATGACACCCATTCCCTTCCAGCATTTTAATACATATTTTGCATCTCAGCCCTTTTATAGTGTGTATATATAAACTTTCTTTTTTTACTATTGGGGCACAAAAAGTTTTGGAAAAATGTATTAGGTCCTATTCTTGATAAGGTTGAGAATAGCTGCTCTGTATTATCTACCTTTGTCCCTGACCTACTGCTACATAAGAGGTTAAGTAAGGAGGTGAGCAGAGGACTATTCCTCCTACTGACACCAAAAAAGGAGCACTATTCCTCTGACTGACACCAACAGTGGGGCACTGTTCCTCTCACTGACATCAACAGTGGGGCACTATTCTTCCTACTGACACCAACAATTGGGGCACTGTTCTTCTCACTGACACCAATAGTGGGGCACTATTCCTCCTACTGACACCAACAATGGGGCACTGTTCCTCTCACTGACACCAACAGTGGGGCACTATTCCTCCTACTGACACCAACAATCGGGCACTGTTCCTCTCACATACACCAACAGTGGAGCACTGTTCCTCTCACATACACCAACAGTGGAGCACTGTTCCTCCTACTGACACCAACAATGGGGCACTGTTCCTCTCTCTGACACCAACAATGGGGCACTATTCCTCTCACTGACACCAACAATGGGGCACTATTCCTCCGACTGCAACCAACAACGGGGCACTATTCCTCCAACTGACACCAACAATGGGGCACTATTCCTCTGACTGACACCAACAGTGGGGCACTGTTCCTCTCACTGACACCAACAGTGGGGCACTATTCCTCTCACTGACACCAACAGTGGGGCACTCCTCCTCCTACTGACACAAATTACTTCTAATCCTAATACCAAAGATGGGGCACTGTTTATTCCTGCTGGGCACAGTCTGGCCCCCTAAAGTCTGAAGAACAGTAAACTGGCCCTTTGTTTAGAAAGTTTGGAGACAAAACTGCATTCACACTTGTCATGTGACTTTAGACACGACAAGATGCAAGTCGCATCCCTTTCTTTTCAATGGCACCCGTTCAGATCAGTGCAGCTTAAAGTCGCAGTAATTCTGAAAATCTGCCTGCACTACTCCGCTGCGACTCAGGTCCAGAGAGCGTCGGATCAAAGTCACACTCGGCCGCATTAGAGTCGCACTCCGACTTCACACGATGAATTTGTGCAGCTTTTGAGTCGTACAAGTGTGAATGGAGCCTAATGCAGGCCATAGACGGGTCGAAAATCGGCCGTTTAAAAAAAAAATAAATCAATCATTAGATCTGCAGACGTTAACACCAACGGTAAAAAAATCGGCAGATTTACGTCCCGTCTATGGCCAGCATTTAACCCCATATTTACTTCTGTCCCTTGCAGAGACGGGAGCACACAGGGGAGCACACAGGGGAGCAATATATAAGAAAAAAAGAAGAAGAAGAAGAGAGAAGAAGAAGAAGAAGAAGAAGAAGCAGAAGAAGAAGAAAAAGAAGGAGAAGAAGAAAAAGAAGAAGAAGAATTCCAGTCCGCAATTATATTTTCTATGAAGTCTTGCAGTTGCAACAATGTATCTATTTGTATCCATTTTAGATACAGATGTTTTTATTCGGATACAAATAGATACATTGTTGCAACTGCAAGACTTTTCATAGAAAATATAATTGCGGACTGGAATTTATTCTTCTTCTTTTTCATCTTCTTCTGCTTTTTCTTCTTCTGCTTCTTCTTCTTCTTCTTATTTTTCTTATTATTATTTTTCTTCTTCTTCTTCTTCTTTTTCTTCTTCTTGCAGGTCACGGCTCATGGGCACATTTTTTATCGGTAAAACGATCGGCCGATTTGCCCATCATTGCCGAGAAAATCGGCCAATCGTCAAAATCGGCCACGATTTTTCCAACATGCCTGATAAAAAAATGTGCAAAAAAAAAAGCCCGAAAAACAGCCGACCAATTAACCCATTAATGGTGCGAAAGTCGGCTGATTTGCGACTCATCTATGGCCGGCATAAGGCAGCACAGTGGCTAAATGGTTTGCACTTCAGCCTGGCAGTAATAGGGTCATTGGTTCAAATCCCAACCAGAGCACCACCTGCCTGGAGTTTGCATGTTCTCCCTGTGCCTGCGTGGGTTTCCTCCGGGTACTCCGGTTTCCTCCCACACTCCAAAGACATGCTGGTAGGTTAATTGGCTCCTGTCTAAATTGTCCCTAGTATGTGTATGTATGAATGTGAGTTAGGGACCTTAGATTGTACGCCCCTTGAGGGTTAGGGACTGATGTGAATGTACAATGTATATGTAAAGCGCTGCGTAAATTGACGGCGTTATATAAATACCTGAAATAAACAAAATAAATAAGCCCTTGACAGATCAAAGTCGCATGACAAGTCGCATCCTATTTGCTGCTATTCAGAACTGTGGGACTTTGAAAAAGGTTCCTGCACCGTTTTTGTGCGATTTCATGTGCACCTTGCATTGATATCTGTGGAAATGAAGTCGCTCGGATGCTGGCAAGTCCCAGTCGGCTTTGAAGTTGAAGCTTCTACAGCCGCATGTGTGTGACCCGGGGTTAGGGGGCGCTTCTGATACAATCCCATTACCCATACAGTCAGGGAGGGGGGCATCATATAGAGAATCTCAAGGTCACCAGCTACGGCGCAGAGCCGCCATTGTTGGCTGTATAGACCGATGGGACCATTGCTATACAATTATCTGCACAATCCAGGACTGATCTCGGACTCTAGTATCCAAGATAGCCTAGGACCAGGGGTGGACTGACAACTCATGGGGCCCCTTAGGCAACAGGGGATCATGGGGCTCCTGTGTCAAAGCACACCTTAAAAAGTCTATTAAAAAGGTAACAAGGGTATTTCATGGGGCCCCCTACTGACCCCGGGCCCTCGGGCAGTGCCCGAGTGCTTGAGTGGTCAGTCCGCCCCTGCCCAGGACTCCTATGGCGCTGGTCACATTACAGGCGATTCATTAGTTAATTCTCCACATCGCTCCCAATCCAGAAGTCGCCTGTCCGGTTTTGCCAGCTTCCCCTCCCCCGCTGTCACTCTCCCAGCCCGTTCCATGAACTCGCCATGCTCCAATCAGCTGCAACTGGTGCTGGCACTTCTACCACAACCCGCACATGGGTGCCCTCCGCTTCTGCTCTGCTTTCCAGGTAAACTCCCAGACTGTAAAACTATTCTTCCTACTGACACCAACAATGGGGCACTGTTCCTCTCACTGACACCAACAATGGGGCACTGTTCCTCTCACTGACACCAACAATGGGGCACTGTTCCTCCTACTGACACCAACAGTGGGGCACTATTCTTCATTCTGACACCAACAATGGGAAACTGTTCCTCTCAATGACACCAACAGTGGGGCACTATTCCTCCTACTGACACCAACAATGGGGCACTGTTCCTCTCACTGACACCAACAATGGGGCACTGTTCCTCTCACTGACACCAACAATGGGGCACTGTTCCTCTCACTGACACCAACAGTGGGGCACTTTTCCTCTCACTGACACCAACAATGGGGCACTATTCTTCATTCTGACACCAACAATGGGAAACTGTTCCTCTCAATGACACCAACAGTGGGGCACTATTCCTCCTACTGACACCAACAATGGGGCACTGTTCCTCTCACTGACACCAACAATGGGGCACTGTTCCTCTCACTGACACCAACAATGGGGCACTGTTCCTCTCACTGAAACCAACAGTGGGGCACTGTTCCTCTCAATGACACCAACAGTGGGACACTATTCCTCACACTGACACCAACAATGGGGCACTGTTCCTCTCACTGACACCAACAGTGGGGCACTGTTCCTCTCACTGACACCAACAGTGGGGCACTATTCTTTGTACTGACACCAACAGTGGGGCACTATTCTTCATATTGACACCAACAATGGGGCACTGTTCCTCTCAATGACACCAACAGTGGGGCACTATTCCTCCTACTGACACCAACAATGGGGCACTGTTCCTCTCACTGACACCAACAATGGGGCACTGTTCCTCTCACTGACACCAACAATGGGGCACTGTTCCTCTCACTGACACCAACAATGGGGCACTGTTCCTCTCACTGAAACCAACAGTGGGGCACTATTCCTCCCACTGACACCAACAATGGGAAACTGTTCCTCTCAATGACACCAGCAGTGGGACACTATTCCTCACACTGACACCAACAATGGGGCACTGTTCCTCACACTGACACCAACAGTGGGGCACTGTTCCTCTCACTGACACCAACAGTGAGGCACTGTTCCTCTCACTGACACCAACAGTGGGGCACTATTCTTTGTACTGACACCAACAGTGGGGCACTATTCTTCATACTGACACCAACAATGGGGCACTGTTCCTCTCAATGACACCAACAGTGGGGCACTATTCCTCCTACTGACACCAACAATGGGGCACTATTCCTCACACTGACACCAACAGTGGGGCACTATTCCTCCTACTGACACCAACAATGGGGCACTGTTCCTCACACTGACACCAACAGTGGGGCACTATTCTTCGTACTGACACCAACAATGGGGCACTGTTCCTCTCACTGACACCAACAATGGGGCACTGTTGCTCTCACTGACACCAACAGTGGGACACTACTCCTCCTACTGACACCAACAATGGGGCACTGTTCCTCTCACTGACACCAACAGTGGGGTACTGTTCCTCTCACTGACACCAACAGTGGGGCACTATTCCTCCTACTGACACCAACAATGGGGCACTGTTCCTCTCACTGACACCAACAATGGGGCACTGTTGCTCTCACTGACACCAACAATGGGACACTGTTCCTCTCAATTACACCAACAGTGGGACATTATTCCTCCTACTGACACCAACAATGGGGCACTGTTCCTCTCACTGACACCAACACTGGGGCACTATTCTTCATACTGACACCAACAATGGGACACTGTTCCTCTCAATTACACCAACAGTGGGGCACTATTCTTCGTACTGACACCAACAATGGGGCACTGTTCCTCTCACTGACACCAACAGTGGGGCACTATTCTTCGTACTGACACCAACAATGGGGCACTGTTCCTCTCACTGACACCAACAATGGGGCACTGTTGCTCTCACTGACACCAACAGTGGGGCACTATTCCTCCTACTGACACCAACAATGGGGCACTGTTCCTCTCACTGACACCAACAATGGGGCACTATTCTTCATACTGACACCAACAATGGGACACTGTTCCTCTCAATTACACCAACAGTGGGGCACTGTTGCTCTCACTGACACCAACAGTGGGGCACTATTCTTCGTACTGACACCAACAATGGGGCACTGTTCCTCTCACTGACACCAACAATGGGGCACTGTTGCTCTCACTGACACCAACAGTGGGGCACTATTCCTCCTACTGACACCAACAATGGGGCACTGTTCCTCTCACTGACACCAACTGTCACTCTCCCAGCCCATTCCATGAACTCGCCATGCTCCGGTCAGCTGCAACCAGCGCTGGCACTTCTACCACAACCCGCACATGGGTGCCCTCCGCTTCTGCTCTGCTTTCGAGGTAAACTCCCAGACTGTAAAACTTTTTTTTTCATAAAAAGTTGTAGACCATGGAAATGTCCCTGGTTTTACACGCTGACCAAAAACCTAAAACCGATCGATCAACAGTCAATGCACATAAAACCCCTGTAAAGGAACAGTGTTACCTGCTAAAGGGATTTCTTTTTTTTTTTCTGTCCATCCAGTCCTGAGATTTAAACAGCTCGCTCATCGGGTGGATAACACCACTCACAGATAAAGTATAACTGAAGGCTAACAATTTTTTCCCTTAGTCTTGAACAGAGGAAAAAAGGGATTGGAACCCCTGTCTGGTTTTTATTACTGCCTGTGAAGATGTTGGCTCAGTCATGTGATCAGCTGTGTCCAATCACAGCTGATCTCATGTAAATAGGGAAATGCCAGTTATCAACATTTCTCTCCTCACGAGCTGTCACACTGACAGAGGAGAGGAGAGCCGGTAATCAGCATTCCTCGGAGGGGACATCTACACTGATCATCAGGGCACTGATGATCAGTGTAGCCCCAGCAGTGCCACCTGTCAGTGTCCATGTGAGCTGCCTTTCAGTGTTACCTATCAGTGCCAGTCAGTGCCGCCTATCAATGCCAGTCAGTGCCACCTATCAATGCCAGTCAGTGCCACCTATCAATGCCAGTCAGTGCCGCCTATCAATGCCAGTCAGTGCCACCTATCAATGCCAGTCAGTGCCGCCTATCAATGCCAGTCAGTGCCACCTATCAATGCCAGTCAGTGCCACCTATCAGTGCTGCCAATCAGTGCTGCCTATCAGTGCCAGTCAGTGCCACCTATCAGTGCCAGTCAGTGCCACCTATCAATGCCAGTCAGTGCCACCTATCAATGCCAGTCAGTGCCACCTATCAGTGCTGCCAATCAGTGCCGCCTATCAGTGCCAGTCAGTGCCGCCTATCAGTACCATATATCAGTGTTGCCTTTCAGTGCCTATCAGTCTCCAAACTACGGCCTGAGGGCCAGATGCGGCCCTTTGCTTTCATTTATCCGGCCCTTGGGCACTTTTTCTCCCACTAATACAAGACACTATTCCTCCCACTGACACCAAGAAGGGGGCATAATTCCTGCTACTGACATCAACAACTGTCACTATTCCTCCCATTGACACCAACGATGAGGCACTATTCCTCCCATTGACACCAACGATGAGGCACTATTCCTCCCATTGACACCAACGATGGGGCACTATTCCTCCCATTGACACCAACGATGAGGCACTATTCCTTCCACTGACACCAATGATGGGGCACTATTCCTCCCATTGACACCAACGATGGGGCACTATTCCTCCCACTGACACCAAAAAGAGGGCATAATTCCTGCTACTGACATCAACAACAGTCACGATTCTTCCCATTAACACCAACGATGGGGTACTATTCCTCCCACTGACACCAAAAAGAGGGCATAATTCCTGCTACTGACATCAACAACAGTCACTATTCCTCCCATTGACACCAACGATAGGGCACTATTCCTTCCATTGACACCAACGTTGGGGCACTATTTCTGCCATTGACACCGACGATAGGGCACTATTCCTTCCATTGACACCAACGTTGGGGCACTATTCCTCCCATTGACATCAACAATGGGGCACTATTCCTCCCATTGACACCAACCATGGGGCACTATTCCTCCCACTGACACCGTTGGGGCACTATTCCTCCCATTGACACCAACATTGGGGCACTATTTCTCCCATTGACACCGATGATGGGGCACTATTTCTCCCATTGACACCGACGATGGGGCACTATTCCTCCCATTGACATCAACGATTGGGTACTATTCCTCCCACTGACACCAATGATGGGGCACTATTCCTCCCACTGACATCAACGATGGGGCACTATTCCTCCCATTGACACCGTTTGGGCATTATTCCTCCCACTGACACCAATGATGGGGCACTATTCCTCCCATTGACATCAACGATGGGGCACTATTCCTCCCATTGACATCAACGATGGGGCACTATTCCTCCCATTGACATCAACGATGGGGCACTATTCCTCTCACTGAAACAAACTATGTACACTATTCCGCCGACTAACACCAACAACGGGGCGCTGTTCTTCCCACTGACACCAACAACGGGGCACTTTTTCTCCAACTTACACCAAGAATAGGGCGCCATTCCTCCCCTAATACCAAAAATGCACTGTTTACTCCCAATGGCACAGGACAATTTCTACTCCCAATGGCTACAGTTTGGACCCCTAAAGTCTGAAAGCCAGTAAACTGGCCCTTTGTTTAGAAAGTTTGGAGCCCCCGGCTGTAATGCATTGTACAGAGGAGCCCAGTGCGCTGCATAAGGGTTGTGTATGTTTTTTTCATCCCTTGTGATGCACTAACAACCTATTCATAATGAATGAGCTGCCCTAACACAATGCATGGTAACGCATGCCAACGTGTCTGTTCATGCATGCTTCAGTGTGAATGGACCTTTACTCATTACATAGCAGGCAGGCATTTGGCATGAAAAATATATCTGATGCCAGGTCCACATTTTACTGTAGCCAGTTAAATTCGATGTTGGACACAAACATGAGACGAGCCTCTCCTGATCCGGCTGTTGCGGACCATCTCACATGTATTGTGGTGCAGGGCAACCCCCAGCTTTGGGCAGAAAAGAGCAATCAGACAGGTTAGGGAACCCCCGTCCATTCACTATTCTTTCCTCTGAGATAAGCCGGCACTGGGAGGTGTCTGCCCGCACCTCTCCTCCTCCCGTCTCCTTTCACTGATAGTAAAGCTCCAACCAAAATGTCTCTTTTTTTTCATTTCAGGACCCATTCACATGAAAGCGATGCGTTGCAATGTGGTGATTATGAATTCATTATAAACAGGCTGCCGACACACCACAAGGGATGAAAAATGTGAATTACACTTTTTTGACAATGCAGCACACCACAATGCACAGCACATACAGTAAGTTGTGTTGTGCTGCGGTACATTGGGCTCTACTGGACACAATGTCCCTGGACAATGAATGATCTTGACTTGAACCTTGTTGGTCTTGAACCTTGAATCCTTTGTTCCTTCCATGAATTTCCTGTTTAAGCCATGCCTTTGCACTTTCTATTTGCCGGATTATTGTGCTCTCTCCAGCCAATATCCTGCTCTTGTCATACCTGCTGCCATCCGTATCTTCACTACCAGTCATTATTGACCTTTGGCTTGTTCCTCAACTACGCTTCTGCTTAACCACTTCAAGTCCGGACACTTTCACCCCCTTCCTGTCCAGGCCAATTATCAGCTTTCAGCGCTATCACACTGTGAATGACAATTGCACGGTCATGCAGCACTGTACCCATATGAATTTTTTAGCATTTTTTTGAGACAGATAAAACTTTATTTTGGTGGTATTTATTCACCACTGGCATTTTTATTTTTTTTGCTATATAAATGAAAAAGTCCAGAAATTTTGAAAAAAAAGTGTTTTTCTTATCAAAATTTTGCAAATAAGTAATCTTTCTTCATAAATTTTGGCCAAAATGTATTCAGCTATCTATTTAGCAAAAAAATAACCCATAAAAGTTTATAACCAAAAATGATAATTTTTTAAAATTTTTTTTTACATTTTTATTTTATTTGTTTATATTATTATTTGTTTTTTGTTTTGTTTTTTTAACATACTGTCTTCATCACCCCCCACAAGTAGTACAGTGTCACCATGGTGACACTGTACAGTGATGGACAGTATATAAAAAAATATATATATATATATATATAAATAATAATAATATAAAAAAATAAAATAAAAATGTAAAAAAAAAGTTTAAAAATTATAATTTTTGTTTATAAACTAATTTGGGTTTTTTTTTACTAAAAAGATAACGGAGTAAATTGTGGCCAAGATTGATGATGAAATATTATTTATTTGCAAAATTTTACAAGAAAAACTTTTTGTCAAAATTTTTGGACTTTTTCATTTACATAGCAAAAAAAAATAAAAATCTCAGTGGTGAATAAATACCACCAAAATAAAGTTTTATCTGTGTCAAAAAAATGGTAAAAAATTCATTTGGGTACAGTGTTGCATATTCGCGCAATTGTCAATCAAAGTGTGACGGCACTGAAATCTGAAAATTTCCCTGGTCAGGAAGGGGGTAAAAGTGTCCAGTCTGAAAGTGGTTAACATACTGTATTCATCACCCCCCACAAGTAGTACAGTGTCACCATGGTGACACTGTACTGCTAGGGTGACAGTATGTAAAATATATATATATATATATATATATATATATATATAAATAATAATAATATAAAAAAAATAAAATAAAAATGTTAAAAAAAGTTTAAAAATTATAATTTTTGTTTATAAACTAATTTGGGTTTTTTTTTACTAAAAAGATAACGGAATAAATTTTGGCCAAGATTTATGATGAAATATTATTTATTTGCAAAATTTTATAAGAAAAACACTTTTTGTCACAATTTTTGGACTTTTTCATTTACATAGCAAAAAAAAAATAAAAATCTCAGTGGTGAATAAATACCACCAAAATAAAGTTTTATCTGTCTCAAAACAATGCTAAAAATTCATATGGGTACAGTGTTGCATGACCGCGCAATTGTCATTCAAAGTGTGATAGCACTGAAAGCTGAAAATTGGCCTGGACAGGAAGGGGGTGAAAGTGTCCGGACTGGAAGTGGTTAAAAAAAATTTGTAAATGCATTGAAAACCAATTAATCAGTTCATATTGCGAAAAAAATGTGTAAACCGAGGCATTATGTTCAATGGATTTTCATTTGTAAACCGTAAATTAAGTTAACCGAGGCGTTCATAAACTGAGGTACGCCTGTTTATGTATATATATATGTACAGTATATATTATTACTATATTATTATATTTATACAGGATATCATAAATATATCAGTATGTATTGTATATATTTATACAGTCATGGTCAAAAGTATTGGCATTTCTGTCAGATAATGTACCACTTCACCCAGAAAATTGTTGCAATTACAAATGTTTAGGAATTCTCATGTTTTTTTTGTTTGTATTGGTATGACAAATAAACAAAAAGAGAAACAAAAACCAAATCTGACACATTCCACCCAAAAATGGACTGGACAAAATTATTGGCACCCTCAATGTAATATTTGGTAGCACACCCCTTGGAAAAAATAACTGAAATCAATGGCTTCCTGTAACCATCAATTAGTTTCTTCCACCTCTCTACTGGAATTTTGGATCACTCTTCTTTCACCAACTGCTCCAGGTCTCTCAGATTGGAAGGTTCCTTTTCCCAACTGCTGTTCTGAGATCTCTCCACAGGTGCTCTATGGGATTGAGATCTGGACTCTCCAGCATTTTTTCTTACTATTTTTGGCCATGACTATATATTATACAGTATAAAAACAACATAAAGTAATATATACAGTATACCAGACCTTGAATGTACTGACTGCATTCACACGAGTGATTTTCAGCTTGAAGCTCGATGCTCAGAAAAGCTCAACAAGGAAAATCCCATTCAACTCAATGGCCCTTGTTCACATTTGAGCATTCTGACGCCTGTAGCAAAATGCCTGTCGCTCAAAAAAGTACATGTGCTTCTTTTCAGGAAGATTTGAGCATTTTTGTCCCCATAGACTTGATGGAATGGAAAACACCTGAACAGCAACAAATGATTGCTTTTGAGCATTTTTTCAAACTCAAACAGTAGCTCCCCTTTTCTAGTGTAGCGCCCCTCTAGTTATCCGGGGGGAACTAGACTAGGCTTTTAGGCAGAGGCTGAATAGCAGCCTGGGCATGAGTCAGCCAGATCACTTGGGGTAAGGACCAACCTTAGATGGACTTGGGCCTGATCAACGGGAAGTGAGTGTGTGTGTGTCGCGTGGAAGATGGAGTAGGAGGCTGAAGTGTAGAGCCTGGGAGGGGGCCCAGGGAAGGGGTCTACCTACAGGCAGGTGCTGGAAGAGGGTACCTCCACTGTGCCACCATCTGCTAGGAGGGACAGCCTGAGCAACAGGAAAGGAGCCAGCCCAGGAGAAGGCCTGAAGGCAGCCACGTACCCATAAGGCTCTCAGGAAGGACAGTGTGAGTACCCAAACACCCCCTGGGCCAGATAAGGGCAGTATGGTGGAGAACCCAACTAGCTTCCAAGCTGGAACGGTTTGATTTTGTGCAGCTTCTGGATCTCCTTGCCCAATGAATACCCTTAGTATTGCTGGGTGAAGAGGAGGATTCATCTGAGGTCTGAGGAGGTACACTGGAAAGCAGGAGTGCTCTCAAAGAAGAGACAGATTTTTCTTCCTGTCCATAGACTTGTACATAGTCCTTGCAATTGTTACATTGTCCTTGCAGTTCACAGTTCCTTGGGCATCCCATGTATCACTCAACCCCATCCAAGTGTATTACCCCTTAATAAAATCGCAAAAAAACAAGAAAAAAAACAAGGGCTGGTTACTGTCTCAGTGTGTAAGCATGGAGGAAGAAGATACGTGTTGCCTGGCTGTGCAGGACTGTAGGTGGACCCAAAAAACTCAGCATCTCCTAAGGGGGTAGTGCTACACTAGCATCACTCCACACCTTATAAACACACATCCTGTGGTCAAAATGGAGGAGAGTCTGCTTCTGGAAGCTGAGGCATTCATTGCTATCATTCGTGGCCCCCCCTGCATCCCAGGGATCCCAATTATAAGAGTTGGGCAAGACTCACCAGAGCCTGGGAGGAAGCTTACTGCCCCAGTGGAAGAGCTACACTGCTCCCCAGGTCCAGGAGAAGGGTGCAGAACTTCTGTGTACAGCAGCCATGGGCTTGATTCTGGTTTTCCTGTTGTATGTGCCTAGGACACATCTACACAGGTTTCTATTGGCCAGAGCAAAAACACCTAAATAAAACACGCCTGAAACAATGCCTACAATATTTGCAAATCTGCTCAAAAAAACGCTCAAAAAGGCTTGCAAAAAAATGCCTCAGCTCAGTGTCCATGTAGCTTTACTCACACAAACAGCATGTGAGGAAAAGACGTTCGATAACCAGCAAGTCTGTTTACATGTGACCAGCTGTGATTGGACACAGCTGATCACATGGTAAAGGGCCACTGTGATTGGCTCTTTACCGCAGGTGTGTCCAATCACAGGGGGCATGCAGGAGGTGCATTCTGGGAGGACGTCCTCCTAGAACTGGAGAACTGCGTTGTAGCCATCTTTCGGCTATAGCGCGGTACAGTAGTGGTTAAAGAAGAATATGGACCAATGTAACTATGTATATACCAAACCTGGCCAATACCCCTGGAAGCTGGAAATCACTGAAGTAGACACCGCTACCTCAGTGATCATACCTTGTTCCAGGTCCCGTGCCTGATTCTGAACACAGGAGGTCTGCTGCTCAGCATGGGTACCATTCAGAGAATGCACTGCATTTTCTGAATAAATGCAAGGCATTCTTTGATTGGACGAGGTGGAGAGTGTGACATCACCACCCCGCCTCTCCACCTTGTCCAATCAGAAAATGCTTTGCATTCATTCAGAAAGTGGAAAGCATTCTCTGAATGACACCTGTGCCAAGCAGCCAACCTCCTGTATTCAGTAAGCAGAAGTTTAGGCGTTCAGCATGGGACCCCGAAGCAAACGGAGATCGCTGGAGTAGTGGTATCTACTTCAGTGATTTGCAGCTTCCAGGGGCACCAGCAAAGTATTGTATGTACATAGTTACATCGGTCCAGACTGGATCAATAACTCTTTATAATACAGCCACACCTGGAATTATTCTTTAAAAGAAAAGCAAGCAACGAAAGGCACTGAGACAACGCATGGCAGCACATGTGCACAACGCACACCAGGGTACCCTCCAGTGTGAACTGGCACTTAGTGCTCTCTTTTTTCTATAAAACTTGAAGCATAACCCTAAGGGCTGTAAAAGCTGAAAAGGATCTGTCCCATCAGATTGGAATACTCACCTACACCAGAATCCAGCTCTCCATTACCTTTTCTCTGCTATAAAAACCTGACATTTCAAACCCATTCCAATTCTATAATAGAGAAAAATCTGTGCCTGCAGCTTCATTTAAACATGTATGCATATGTAATAGGGGTTAGTATACAGTAAGGGGCAATTGGCTGATAGTCAGGCGATCAGACTGGCTGATAGTCATGACTCTAAGTGATCAGATTACCTAGAGTCATGACTATCAGCCAATCTGATCACTTAGAGTCATGACTATCAGCCAATCTGATAACTTAGAGTCATGACTATCACCCAATCTGATCACTTAGAGTCATGACTATCAGCCAATCTGATCACTTAGAGTCATGGCTATCAGCCAATCTGATCACTTAGAGTCATGACTATCAGCCAGTCTAATCACTTAGAATCATGACTATCAGCCAATCTGATCACCTAAAGTCATGACTATCAGCCAATCTGATCACTTAGAGTCATGACTATCAGCCAATCTGATCTCTTAGAGTCATGGCTATCAGCCAGTCTAATCACTTAGAATCATGACTACCAGCCAATCTGATTACCTAGAGTCATGACTATCAGCCAATCTGATCACCTAGAGTATTGACTATAAGGAAGTTACCGATCTCCTTTCCAAGCCCCACTTCACCACCTGTACCCTGGATCCTGTCCCCTCACAACTGTTGCAGCCTCCTTCCTGCTCTATCCTAAACTCTCTAACGCACATCTTTAACCTCTCACTCTCCATGGGCACCTTTCCCTCCCCACTCAAACATGCACTGGTTACCCCCAACCTCAAAAAACCCTCGCTGGACCCCACCTGTTTGAATAACTTAAGACCCATCTCCCTGCTCCCGTTTGTCTCCAAGCTTTTCGAGCGCCTTAGTCACAACCGTATGAACTGCTAGCTCACCGACAACAACCTTCTTGATCCCCGACAGTCTGGTTTCTGCCCACAACATTCCACAGAATCTGCCCTACTAAAACTCACTAATGACCTACTAACTGCTAAAACCAACGGCCATTACTCCATACTCATACTCCTCGACCTTTCCGCTGCCTTAGACACAGTCGACCACCCACTCCTCCTCAGTAAACTCCACTCCATCGGCCTCCGTGACTCTGCTCTCTCCTGGTTCTCCTCCTACCTTTCTCAGCACACTTTCAGTGTCACATACAACTCCTCCGCTCCTCTTCCTCTTTCTGTTGGGGTACCTGAAGGTTCTGTTCTTGGGCCCCTCCTTTTCTCTCTCTATACCTCCTCCCTGGGCCAACTGATAACCTACCACCTCTATGCTGATGACACCCAGATCTATCTCTCCACTCCCCAGCTCACCCCCTCTTTCTCCTCACGTATCACAAATCTACTAAGCGACATATCAGCATGGATGTCACACCACTACCTCAAACTCAATCTTTCAAAAACTGAGCTTGTAATATTTCCTCCCCCCTATCCCCCACTCACGACTTTACCATTAAGATCAACAGCACAACCATTGGTCCTTCCCCTCATGCCAGGGTGCTAGGCGTAATCCTAGACTCTGACCTCTCCTTTGGGCCCCACATCCACTCACTGGCTAAATCCTGCCACCTCAACCTCTGGAACATTTCCAAAATCTGCACCTTCCTGACCAATGACACCACAAAACAACGTATGCACGCCTTGGTTATATCCCGCCTCGATTACTGCAACTCCCTCCTCACTGGTCTACCATTACACAGGCTATCCCCCCTTCAGTGCTGCTAGACTCATACACCTTACCAACCAATCAGCGACTGCTGCCCCTCTCTGCCAATCCCTTCACTGGCTTCTACTAACCCAACGTATAAAATTCAAAATACTAACCACAGCTTACAAAGCCATCCACAACACTGCCCCTAGCTACATCGCCAACCTCATCTGCAGATATCGGCAAAATCGCTCACTCCGCTCCTCCCATGATATCCTCCTCTCTAGCTCCCTCATCACCTCCTCCCATGCTCGCCTCCAGGACTTCTCCAGAGCCTCTCCCATCCTCTGTAACTCCCTACCACAGCATGTCCGGACAGCCCCCTCCCTGTCTGCGTTTAGGCGATCTTTGAAAACTCACCTCTTCAGGGAAGCCTACCCCACCTCCACCTAAGAACTGTATTTGAATCACCTCCACCAGATCATCCCCCACAGCTGTCACCTTTTGTATCACCTCCCCCTTCCTTTAGATTGTAAGCTCCACGAGCCGGGCCCTCCTATTCCTTCTGTACTGAAATGTATTGTAATTGTACTGTCTCCCTTATATTGTAAAGCGCTGTTGGCACTATATAAATCCTGTATAATAATAATAATCAGCCAGTCTAATCACGTAGAGTCATGACTATCAGCCAATCTGATTACCTAGAGTCATGACTATCAGCCAATCAGATTGGCATGACTCTAGGTAATCAGATTGGCTGATAGTCATGACAATAAGTGATCAGATTGACTGATAGTCATGACTCTAGGTAATCAGATTGGCTGATAGTCATGACTCTAGGTGATCAAACTGGCTGATAGTCAGGACTCTACGTGATTAGACTGGCTGATAGCCATTACTCTAGGTGATCAGATTGGCTGATGGTCATGATTCTAGGTAATCAGATTGGCCGATAGTCATACCTCCAGATGATCTGATTGGTTGATAGTCATTACTCTAGGTCAGCCTTTCTAAACCTTTTTATCATGGAGGAACCCTTGAAATAATACTTTAGCTCCAGGGAACCCCTACTAATGATTTTTATATTTACAACTCACAGTACATTAGTGTGATGTCAGTGTTAAGAATGCTCCTTACATTTATGGTCATTAGGAAGAATTCCCCCTTTACAGATAGCTAAAAGATCAATGGTGTCAGTGTTTACTTATCCGAGACACAGAAATTGCTTATTGCCTGAGGAACCCCTAGCAACCTCTGGAGGAACCCTGGTTGAGAAACCGTGGCCTAGGTAATCAGAGTGACTGATAGTCATGCCTCCAGGTGATCGAATTGTCTAATAGTCAAGCCTTCAGGGGATTGGATTGTGTTTGAAAAAATAAGTCCTCTAGAGTCTCTATAGGCACTTTCCTAAGCTAAACTCACATTGAAACCATATAAACAGCACAGCCAAGCACAAGTGTATATCCCAGGGCCGATGCTCATAGTAATCAATGATTCGAAACTAGAGACTGTCTATGGCTCCCTTTCAGACTGTCCTGCCTGCTTCCAGGGACTGGTTGAGCTTGGATGGTTCCCACCACCCATGTACACCTACCAGAAGTCTTCTTGGCCAGATGGAGGCATAAACATTGATTTTCAGGTGGCCTGAGCGTTTCTTTTTATGCCTGTGAAAAATGGAGAAGTCAGACTAAAGCTGGCAATAGACGGGTCTTTTTTTTTTTACTCAGCCAGTGGGTTGAACAAAGAAACTAATGAGGTGGATGGAGGAATCTCCCCCACTGGGACATTAGATTCTGACAGCAGGACCTGGCGCTTTCAGAATACACAGATCAGCAGCTGCAGGGATGACCACACACTGATCGGAAATTGTCTGGTCCCTGCTGAACTGGCTGACGTTCGATCTGTCTATGGCCAGTTATGACCCATGGCACACTAGAGGTCCTGTCACTGACACCAACTTAGCAATGACAGGATTCCTGAGAGAACAAAGTAATCCATTTACCCACTTGTAAAGCATTGCTCCCTGGCCAGACCAGCAAGGCACTGCTCTGCCGATGCTCCCTCCCTGGCTGGGTAGATTGTGTAACATTTTAGCTAGTGATGGAGCAGAACTATAGGACAGGTGAGTCTTCTACTACATGATCCTATTGATGATGAGATGTCACCAGCAACAGGAACACTAGTCTGACATAGACCTACACAGGAGAGTCCAACCACGATGGCTTATCTGCACTCAAACAGAAGCAAAAAGGGAAGGACATAGACATAGTACAGGAGATGATCAGAGACTGCGGACATAGTACAGGAGATGACCAGAGACTGCGGACATAGTACAGGAGATAACCAGAGACTGTGGACACAGTACAGGAGATGACCAGAGACTGCGGACACAGTACAGGAGATGACCAGAGACTGTGGACACAGTACAGGAGATGACCGGAGACTGCAGACATAGTACAGGAGATGACCAGAGACTGCGGACACAGTACAGGAGATGACCAGAGACTGCGGACACAGTACAGGGGATGACCAGAGACTGCAGAAATAGTACAGGAGATGACCGGAGACTGCGGACACAGTACAGGAGATGACCAGAGACTGCGGACACAGTACAGGAGATGACCAGAGACTGCAGACACAGTACAGGAGATGACCAGAGACTGCGGACACAGTACAGAAGATTACCAGAGACTGCGGACACAGTACAGGAGATGACCAGAGACTGCGGACACAGTACAGGGGATGACCAGAGACTGCGGACATAGTACAGGAGATGACCAGAGACTGCGGACACAGTACAGGAGATGACCAGAGACTGCGGACACAGTACAGGGATGACCAGAGACTGCGGACACAGTACAGGGGATGACCAGAGACTGCAGAAATAGTACAGGAGATGACCAGAGACTGCAGACACAATACAGGGGATGACCAGAGACTGCGGACACAGTACAGGAGATGACCAGAGACTGCAGAAATAGTACAGGAGATGACCGGAGACTGCGGACACAGTACAGGAGATGACTAGAGACTGCGGACACAGTACAGGAGATGACCAGAGACTGCGGACAAAGTACAGGAGATGACCAGAGACTGCGGACACATTACAGGGGATGACCAGAGACTGCAGAAATAGTACAGGAGATGACCAGAGACTGCGGACACAGTACAGGAGATGACCAGAGACTGCGGACACAGTACAGAAGATGACCAGAGACTGCGGACACAGTACAGGGGATGACCAGAGACTGCAGAAATAGTACAGGAGATGACCAGAGACTGCGGACACAGTACAGGAGATGACCAGAGACTGCGGACACAGTACAGGAGATGACCAGAGACTGCGGACACAGTACAGGAGATGACCAGAGACTGCGGACACAGTACAGGGGATGACCAGAGACTGCAGAAATAGTACAGGAGATGACCAGAGACTGCAGACACAGTACAGGGGATGACCAGAGACTGCGGACACAGTACAGGAGATGACCAGAGACTGCGGACACAGCACAGGAGATGACCAGAGACTGCGGACATAGTACAGGAGATGACCAGAGTCTGCGGACACAGTACAGGAGATGACCAGAGACTGCGGACATAGTACAGGAGATGACCAGAGACTGCGGACACAGTACAGGAGATGACCAGAGACTGCGGACACAGTACAGGAGATGACCAGACACTGCGGACACAGTACAGGAGATGACCAGAGACTGCGGACATAGTACAGGAGATGACCAGAGACTGCGGACACAGTACAGGAGATGGACCAGAGACTGTGGACACAGTACAGATGACCAGAGACTGCGGACACAGTACAGGAGATGACCAGAGACTGCGGACACAGTACAGGAGATGACCAGAGACTGCGGACATAGTACAGGAGATGACCAGAGACTGTGGACTTATTACAGGAGATGATCAGAGACTGCGGACATAGTACAGGAGATAATCAGAGACTGCAGACCTTTGGGGAGCGGAAGGGGGAGGGAGCGGGTACTATGTATAGCCCACATTTTTCGTTTTGGATAAAGCAGGGAAGGATCAGAAACCATACTAGGTTTTTACTACTGTCTGTGTCCCACCAAGGAGATTCGCCCTGCTTTCTACGTCTTGGTGGCCATTTTTATTGAGACAGAAAGTGAGCAGAGATAAGGGAAAATCTTCCAAAAGAGATCCCTTTTCTGGCAACAAATGTGTAAAAGGAGAACTCCCATCATTTTCTGTAGCTTTTTCCCACATCTGGGACAAGAAGTGAAGGGGGATCTCTCCAACCAAGCACAGACAGAAAAAAAAGCTGACAGGGGCTTTGCCTTCCAACTCTATTCAAAAATGAAAAGAAAAGTTGACTTTACAGTGTAAAGTGTACAGAAGTATTTGAACACCCTGCGATTTTGCAAGTTCTCCCACTTAGAAATCATGGAGGGGTCTGAAATTCACATTGTAGGTGCGTTCCCACTCTGAGAGACATAATTAAAAAATAAATTCAGGAAATCACATTGTATGATTTTTAAAGAATGTATTTGTCTTGCACTGCTGAACATAAGTATTTGAACACCTAAGAAACAGCAAGAGTTCTGGCTCTCAAAGACCTGTTACTGTGCCTTTAAAAAGTCCACCTCTACTCCACTCATTAATCTAACTTAGTATCACCTGTCTGAGCTCTTTAAAGACACCTGTCCACCGCACAGTCAGTCAGACGCCAACTACTGCCATGGGCAAGACCAAAGAGCTGTCAAAAGACACCAGAGACAAAATTGTGGACCTCCACAAGGCTGGAAAGGGCTGCGGGGCAGTTGCCAAGCAGCTTGGTGAAAATAGATCAACTGTTGGAGCAATTGTTAGAAAATGGAAGAGGCTAAAGACGACTGTCAGTCTCCCTCGGACTGGGGCTCCATGCAAGATCTCACCTCGTGGGGTATCACTGATGATAAGAAAGGTGAGGAATCCGCCCAGAACTACAAGGGAGGAGCTGGTCAATGACATGAAGAGAGCTGGGACCACAGTTTCAAAGCTCACTGTTGGTAGAACACTACGCCGTCAAGGTTTCAAATCATGCATTGCACGGAAGGTTCCCCTGCTCACGTCATCACATGTCCAGGCCCGTCTGAAGCTTGCCAATGACCATCTGGATGATCCAGAGGAGGCACGGGAGAAAGTCATGGGGTCAGATGAGACCAAAGTAGAACTTTTTGGTCTAAACTTCACTCGTCGTGTTTGGAGGAAAAAAAAGGATGAGTTGCATCCCAAGAACACCATCCCTACTGTGAAGCATGGGGGTGGTAACATCATGCTTTGGGGGTGCTTTTCTGTGAAGGGGACAGGACGACTGCACTGTATTAAGGAGAGGATGAATGGGGCCATTTATTGTGAGATTTTGAGCAACAAGCTCCTTCCCTCAGTCAGAACATTGAAGATGGGTCGTAGCTGGGTCTTCCAACATGACAACGACCCGAAGCACACAGCCAGGATAACCAAGGAGTGGCTCCGTAAGAAGCATATCAAGGTTCTGGAGTGGCCTAGCCAGTCTCCAGACCTAAATCCAATAGAACATCTTTGGAGGGAGCTGAAACTCCGTGTTGCTTAGCAACAGCCCCGAAACCTGACAGATCTAGAGGAGATCTGTGTGGAGGAGTGGGCCAAAATCCCTGTTGCAGTGCAAACCTGGTCAGGAACTACAGGAAACGTCTGACCTCTGTAATTGCAAACAAAGGCTTCTGTAACAAATATTAACATGGATTTCTCAGGTGTTCAAATACTTCTGTTCAGCAGTGCAAGGCAAATACATTCTTTACAAATCATACAATGTGATTTCCTGAATTTTTTTTAAAATTCTGTCTCTCAGAGTGGGAATGCACCTACAATGTGAATTTCAGACCCCTCCATGATTTCTAAGTGGGAGAACTTGCAAAATCGCAGGGTGTTCAAATACTTCTGTTCCTCACTGTATATACACATTAGATCAGTGGCGTCCCGAGGCAGGTGCGGGGGGTGCGGTCCGCACTGGGTGACACCGACCACATAGGGTGACACCGGACCCGCTCCACAAAAAGGTAAGTTGTAAAGCAACCGTATAGGTTGCATACTGACGATCCTGCGGGGATCATCAACATGCAACCTATACGGGGTCACAACAGACCTGCTCCAAGAAAAAGTAAGTTGTAAAGAAAGCTGACAATCCCCGCAGGATGGATCAGATCTGCGGATTGAACATAATGGATCGGAGTCCGATCCGTTAAGCTCAATCTGCAGATCCGATCCATTCTGCGGGGATCGTCGGAGGGGGTGTCACCAAGTGTTACCGCACCGGGTGACACCAACCCTAGGGACGCCTCTGCATTAGGTTTGCAGTAATATATCCAGTGTAGCACTGGAACCTGAATGCTGTACAGCGTGCTCCCAGCACAGGGATCGAGCTGTCATGGACAGCTGCGGGTTTCATACCAACGATCAGTAACTGGGAGGACTGGTTCACCTAGTATAGCTTGTGATTGGCTATCACAGTGATTAGTAACTGTATAGCCAGATCCTGTTTTTTTTTTTCCTCCTCTTGAATGGAGAAAAAGATGCATTGGAGCTGCTTTACTAAAACTGGAGAGTTACAAATCTGGTGCAGCTGGGCATAGAAACAAAATTTGTCAAATAATTGGACAAGCTGAAGCTATGCAAGCCATACATGCTTTGAATTCCGAACGATTTTGCGTCCGAAAATCGAAAATGTTCGCTCGGTAATCCGATGGTGCCATCAACGATTTTGAAAATCGGCTAACCAAGCAGGGGCAGACTGACAACTCATGGGGCCCCTGGGCAATAGGGGATCATGGGGTCCCTGTGTCCTTGCCCAAACTCAAAAAAGCCTATGAAAAAGGTACCAGGGGCATCTCATGGGGCCCCCCTACTGACCCCGGGCCCTCGGGCAGTGCCCGAGTTTCCAAATGGTCAGTCCACCCCTGTGACCAAGTCATAAAGTTCACCCCATATAACAGGCAAAATTTCTGTTCCTTCCAGGTCACGGCTCATGCACATATTCTTTTCGGAAAAACGACCGTACGAATTGACCATCATTGAGTCGAAAATTGGTCATTTTTCATGAATTTTCCAACATGCCCGGTCTCCGAAAAAGGGGAGGAACCACGAAAATCGGCCGGTGCCATTGACCCACTAACAGAGTGAAAATCGGCCGATTATTCTAAGGTCTTAGGTAGATAAAGATAAAATAACTAGATCAGGGTTTGCTCTAGGTCAGTGTCAGGGTTAGGTTTATGGTCAAGGTCAGGGTCAAAGGTCAGAATCTGTGTATTCCGAAAATCGAAAACGTTGTTTGCTCGGTAATCCGATGGTGCCATCAACGATTTTGAAAATCGGCTGACAAAGTCATAAAGCTCACCCCATATAACAGGCGAAACTTCTGTTCCTTCCAGGTCACGGCTCATGCGCATTTTCTTTTGGAAAAGTTATTGTACGATTTGACCATCATTGAGTCGACAATCGGTCGTTTTTTGTGAATTTTCCAACATGCCCGATCTCTGAAATGGGGAGGAACCACGAAAATCGGCTGATGCCATTGTCCCGCTAACAGAGCGAAAATCGTCCGATTATGCTTAGGTCTGATTTTCAGATGAAAAATCGGTCGAATTTCGACCCACGTATGACCGGCCTTAGAAGCTGATTGGCTACCATGCACAGCTGCACCAGATTTTGCACTCTCCAGATTTTCGTTTTTCACAAATTTTCCAAGGAGGAACCACAAAAATCAGCCAGTGCCATTGCCCCGCTAACAGAGCGAAAATCGTCCAATTATTCTTAGGTCTGATTTTCGTACGGAATTCGAACCATGTATGGCCTGCATAATCCACTTGGATGCACAAAGTAGGTGCAAAGATATGTACAGCTTTACTAATGCAGGCCATACATGGTTCGAATGTCAAATGATTTACGTACGTGGATTACTTCCACGTTAATTGAACATGCTGAAGTTAGAAGCTGATTTTTTTTTTAGTAAATCAACCCCATAGGGTCACATGCAGGAGCGTATAGAGAAAAAAAAAAAACAACAGATGCCCCTAACAGCAGCGTTACAAATGTCCAGTGTGCATGAGTCCTTATTGCTGTCTATGACCACATTGGGGGAGATTTCTCCTCACTTCCTGGTTCTCTGACAGCAGGACAAGAAATGAGGAAGTGGTTGTTACCAGGACAGGAAAACACAACTAGAATAACCTGACCATGGATTTAACCCTTCACCATTGCAGTCTGTATCCCTACTAGATAGATTTCTCGCTACTTCCTATCTGAACATGAAATGAGGGGAATTCGCTGGGATACAGATTGCAGATAAAAACCCTTGCCCACTCTTTCCAAAACAAAAAGAAGACCTTTACCCCGAAAGATAGTGTGGGTGTACCTGGCTCCAGTCCCCTAAATTTTATTTATTAATTTATTTTTATTTTTTTTTGTGCTGCAGGGTAGCACTATCTCCTTTCTCGCCTAGGTGAGAATGAGGCTGCGCACGTGATCACAGGCTATGACAGGCTTTGGGTAATTATTATTATTATACAGGATTTATATGGTGCCAACCAGGGGCGGACTGACCATTTGGAAACTCGGGCACTGCCCGAGAGCCCGGGGTCAGTAGGGGGCCCCATGAGATGCCCCTGGTACCTTTTTCATAGGCTTTTTTGAGTTTGGGCAAGGACACAGGGGCCCCATGATCCCCTATTGCCCGGGGGCCCCATGAGTTGTTAGTCCGCCCCTGGTGCCAACAGTTTGCTCAGCGCTTTACAATATAACAGGAGACAATACAGCAACAATACAGTTCAATACAAGAGGGATAGGAGGGCCCTGCTCCTTGGAGCTTACAATCTAGGAGGGAGGGGCTAGTGGTACAAAAGGTAGTAACTGTGGGGGATGGACTGGTTGGAAGAGTAGAAGATTCCAGTATTAGCTGAGGGTAGGATAGGCTTCCCTGAAGAGAGAGGATTTCAGAGATGGGGGAAGCTCTGGAGAAGATGGAGGGCCCTGCTCCTTGGTCATCTGCATATGTGTGGGTTTTCAGCGTGCAAGGAAGACACATTTTAGGAAGTCTGGGACCTCTTTTCCTGCACACACTGGAGCACAGCTTGACATGTGCGCAAGTACGAAGCAGGGCTCCGCCAGGTCCCAAAGGCCAGACTGTCCAATGGCAAATGGCACATACCGGACAATCAAAATGCCAGCACCAATGGGGAGGGGGGCTGGGGGTCGTGTAGACAGGATCAAGAGGACTGCATTAAAAAGGTAGGAAAGGAAAAATGAACTAGGCTATGCCCTCTAGGGATTGCGGCTGTTGCCTCCGAAGTAAAAAAATTTTACAAATCTTTTGAAGAACCAATTTACCCAAATTTCATAGTTCAGTTTTCCATGAATACTGGAGAATGAAATGACCTTAAAGAAGTTTGTGTCTCTTGGGGCTCTGGTGGTAAGACCTCTTTCGAGTTCTCTTGCCTGTTTTGGCCTTGTTGAATTTGTAATCGATAATATGTTGACTAGAATGAAACAGTAAAAATAGGAACACCTTAAGTTGGGAGGGAGCAACCTAAAGAAGGTGGAAGCTTCACGAAGCTCAATGGCGTAGTAGTTGGAACTCTATTCTTGCAGATCTGGGTCCCATAGACAATATCTGAGCTCCCCATATTTGTGGAAAGCTGGTCACATACTGTTAGTTGTTTTTTTCGTTCAGCCAGTGGGCTGAATGAAAAAAAATAAAAAAATTAGACTTCTCCATCCACACAAAAACGAGGTGGATGAAAGAATCCACCCAGTTGGGACACTGTAGACAGTGAGATCCACTGCTGTCAGAAAATGCCGAACAATGGCTGCAGCCGCGGAACGATAAACATTTTCCAACATGTCCCTTCAACAGAAGTCAGTCAAATGATCACAGTGGCTAAATGGTTTGCACTTCCGCCTGGCAGTACTTGGGTCGTTGATTCAAATCCCAGCCATGGCACCACCTGCCTGGAGTTTGCATGTTCTCCCTGTGCCTGTGTGGGTTTCCTCCCACACTCCAAAGACATGCTGGTAGGTGAATCGGTTCCTGTCTAAACTGGCCCTAGTATGTGTATGTATGAATGTGAGTTAGGGACCTTAGATTGTACACCCATTGAGGGTCAGGGACTGATGTGAATGTACAATATATATGTAAAGTGCTGCGTAAATTGACGGCGCTATATAAGTACCTGAAATAAATAAAATGATCAGCTTCTGCTGAGTGGGGGCACCCACAGACTGATTGAAATTCAGCCAGTCCCTGCTGAACCAGCCACATTTTGATCAGTGTATGGCTGGTTCATCAGAGACTGGCTGAATTTCGATCAGTGTGTGGGTGTCCCCACTCAACAGAAGCTGATCATTTGATTGATCAAAGTTTTTTTTATAAATAAATAAAGCTGGAAAACACATTTTTTTGCTGGCTTTCAGAACACCCATCTGCTTGGATGCCAGGACTATTGGCCACTTGGCTCCTTCGACAAAAGTCTTTTGAAACATCGCCTTTGGTCCATCTGTGTGTTGCCAACAGGACCACCAGCAGAGCAAATCTCAGCTGATTCAGCAATAATCAGACGAAATTTGATGTGTGTATGGCCGGCTTAAGACTGTTTAGGTTCTGGCAGCCAGTCACAAAGCTGGATCCTCTTTCATAGACTCAGCAGATTTCACTATCCCATAGTAAGATAAACCCATGCTAAACTGGATACATGAATAATATAATCTCTTAGATTGTAAGCTCCCAGGATCAGGCCCTCCTATCCCTCTTGTATTGAACTGTATTGTTGCTGTATTGTCTCCCGTTATATTGTAAAGCGCTGAGCAAACTGTTGGCGCTATATAAATCCTATATAATAATAATAATATATAAATCCTGTATAACAATAATAAAAATATATAAATCCTGTATAATAATAATAATATATAAATCCTGTATCATAATAATAATGATAATATGCATGTCATGTGAGAAATAGGGCGCTTCCATTATTGACTTGAAAATCCATTCTGCCTGGCTATTATGCTGAGCCTCGTACCCAAAGAACCCCCAGTGGGACTTTATAGGGATGAGCAGCCAGATACTTGACCTTTTTTGTTATCCTGAACCTCTGGCTTCAACAATTGACTGTCCTGGAACAAGCACACAGATCAGAAAAGTCAGAAGTCCTTACTTGAAGGTCCATGACACAAAATACTGAAGAAAAGGGGTCAGCCTGATAGCGAGAGAACTGGACTTTTCAGGGAAGCTCAACAATGGCAGCCCCCATGTTCCTTTTATTATTATTATTATTATTATACAGGATTTATATAGCGCCAACAGTTTGCTCAGCGCTTTACAATATAACAGGAGACAGTACAGCAACAATACAGTTCAATACAAGAGGGATAGGAGGGCCTGATCCTGGGAGCTTACAATCTAGGAGGGAGGGGCTAGTGGTACAAAAGGTAGTAACTGTGGGGGATGGACTGGTTGGAAGAGCAGAAGATTCCAGTATTAGCTGAGGGCAGGATAGGCTTCCCTGAAGAGATCGCCTAAAAGTGAGCAGAGTAGGCAATAGTCTGATAAATTGGGGTAGAGAGTTCCAGAGGATGGGGGAAGCTCTGGTGAAGTCCTGGAGACGAGCATGGGAGGAGGAGACAAGGGAGCTACAGAGTAGGACCACACTACTTTAAAGCTACTTCCTATCTGAACATGAAATGAGGTGAATTCACTGGGATACAGATTGCAGATAAAAACCCTTGCCCACTCTTTCCAAAACAAAAAGAAGACCTTTACCCCGAAAGATAGTGTGGGTGTACCTGGCTCCAGTCCCCTAAATTTTATTTATTAATTTATTTTTATTTTTTTTTGTGGTGCAGGGTAGCACTACCACCTTTCTCGCCTAGGTGAGAATGAGGCTGCGCACGTGATCACAGGCTATGACAGGCTTTGGGTAATTATTATTATTATACAGGATTTATATATTATTATTATTATTATACAGGATTTATATAGCGCCAACAGTTTGCTCAGCGCTTTACAATATAACGGGAGATAATACAGCAACAATACAGTTCAATACAAGAGGGTTAGGAGGGCCTGATCCTGGGAGCTTACAATCTAGGAGGGAGGGGCTAGTGGTACAAAAGGTAGTAACTGTGGGGGATGGACTGGTTGGAAGAGTAGAAGATTCCAGTATTAGCTGAGGGTAGGATAGGCTTCCCTGAAGAGAGAGGTTTTCAGAGATCGCCTAAAAGTGAGCAGAGTAGGCAATAGTCTGATAAATTGGATTAGAGAGTTCCAGAGGATGGGGGAAGCTCTGGAGAAGTCCTGGAGACGAGCATGGGAGGAGGAGACAAGGGAGCTAGAGAGTAGGACCACACTACTTTAAAGCTCAACTACAAACACAAAAACTTTAATTTAGCTATATTTTCCTCTATAGCTACAAAAGATCTAAATGCCCTTTGTGTATACCAAATTATTATTATTATACAGGATTTATATAGCGCCAACAGTTTGCTAAGCAACTTTACAATATAACGGGAGACAATACAGCAACAATACAGTTCAATACAAGAGGGATTTGAGGGCCTGATCCTTGGAGCTTACAATCTAAGAGGGAGGGGCTAGTGGTACAAAAGGTAGTAACTGTGGGGGAGGGACTGGTAGGAGGAGTAGAAGATTCCATTATTAGCTGAGGGCAGGATAGGCTTCCCTGAAGAGATAGTTTTCAGAGATCGCCTAATGCCTTTGCAAAGCAGATAATACCTTGTAAAAGTAGAAATAACATCATCACTATTCTGTACATAGCCTGTGCAGAGAACAGAGCTGTGGGAGGGGCCCAGTAGGCACCACCCACTACAAGCTGACTGCAGAAAACTACAGGAGGGGGCGGAGACAAGACCTGTCACCTGCACAAGGAGAGAGAGCAGCAATGACTGGTCTGTGTTACAGGAAGCCCCTGCACAGAAGCACAGTGCAGAAGTTACTGCACGGATCTGTAAGAAATGCACAAAGGACACTGAAATTCAAGTAGATATATACATTCACCCACTTGTTCTTTAAACCACACATACAAAAAATAAATGTAGAAAAACCAATACCATGGTAATTTCTTTGCCCATTGCTCGAGGGGGCTTTACCGCCGGGGGCTGCTCTTCATCGGACATCGATGACATTGGGGTGTCGGTGCCTATGTGGACGTCACAAATAAAGGCACGACGGGCAGGCATAAAGCGTCTGCTGCTCCCTGACAACCATCCCAACTCTTAGGAAGTTAGGTAAACTTGTAAAGGTGAATCCAAGAGATCACAGCCAGATCAACAATGAGATAACGGGGAGACCCGGGTGGCCAGAGCAGACCTCCTTAAATCCACTCTGGTATAAAATATCCTCCTTTACTGGTTCAGGTAATCCCAGGTGAGATAGGCTCCTTGTGATCCCAGTACAGCCTTTCTGCTGTTTTTCTTTGTAAATGATCCTGCCACCAAGATATTGCTTTAGAATTCCAGTTTATTGGTGCTAATCTCTAAATTCGGAATACATCAAGGCTTTGCAAAATAAAACTTTGGCTGGTTTAACGAAAGAAATTATGCTCGGTTGATCTCTTGCCTGAAACGTTCCATAAATGAAAATCGATCCCCTCGGAATTATGTTGCCAAATTCCCAGTAGATCCTGGGATAATCCTAGAACAGAACGTGTAAACCCCTCCGGGAAGGTTGGTGATCAATTCTGTAAACCCCTCCGGGAAGGTTGGTGACCAATTCTGGAACATCTGGTATAAATCCTCGTATCATCTTCTTGGGTTGACCCTGGTGGCGCGAACTTGGGTTTCGACTCTTCCTACAAGAATTATCGTGCCAATATTTTGTTTTCTATTTATACGCTTTTGTGTCTTTCATTAACTCTTCTGCCTGTTCCCGAAGTTCTACATTGTTGCCTATTCACCTTTTGTTTCCGGCAGGCTAATCCTTGTCAGTGCAGCTCTGCCTCTGTCTGCTGCCCTTGAGGTCCCCTCTCTTGTATGGTCAGCCTGTTGTGGAAAGTTTTTTCTTTTGAAATCCTCAGACTGATATCATCAAGGGATTAAATCCCAGCCCTCCACAGAGGGAAAGGGGAGGAGGGCGAGGAGGAGAGGAGGAGGAGGAGAGGAGAGAGGGAGGCAAGGGAGGGGAGAGGAGTCCTAGAAAGTCAGGAAGGAGGGAGGAGAGAAGAGAAGAAAAGCAGTAGAGGAGAGAAGATAGAAGGGAGCATGGGGGTTCTGAGATAGGTAGGGGACATCTCAGGAGAAGATGGGAATTTAAGGACAGAAGGGGGAACAGTTGGGTAGGTTGGCTTCACAGAATGCAGTAAGGGAAGGAAGGAGTGAAGGAGGAGGGAGCAGCTGATATGGCAAAAGTTCAGAACAAGGTTACTCAGTTCTTGTGGGAATAGGCGCTGACGAAGATTTGGAGTTTGAATGAGTTATCAATTAAGGGATCAGGGTCTGTAAACCTACAAAGCAAGCTCGGAACTTTTAAAGGATGGACCTCCACGGGTAGATGTAAAGTCTGTCTGTCCTCGAACAATCAGGACCAGCTGCAATTTGTTCATCGATTTGGCCGATGGGTTATTAGCGGTGAAAGCTTTGTTTCTTCCAAAAAAAAAAAGGCAAAATTGCCTGTGTTTCTCAAAGTGATATGGGGCATGATGAACCTGTTTATGTGATAGCAATCACTTTGCAGCACTGGGGTCTTTAGTCCGAATTCTGGTCAGGACCAGGGGCGGACTGACCATTTGGAAACTCAGGCAGTGCCCGAGGGCCCGGGGTCAGTAGGGTTCCCCATGAGATGCCCCTGGTACATTTTTCATAGGCTTTTTTGAGTTTGGGCAAGGACACAGGGGCCTCATGATCCCCTATTGCCCGGGGTCCCCATGAGTTGTCAGTCTGCCCCTGGTCAGGACCCTCTTTGCATGGAGCTTTTATGTTCTCCCTATGCTTGCATGGATTTCTTTTGGGGACTCTTGTTTCCTCCAACACTCCAAAGACATGCTGGTAGGTTAATTGTCTCCATTCCAAATTGCCCCTCAGGATGTGTGTGCATAGATTTAGTCATTCGAGATAGAGACCTTAGATTGTAAGCTTCTTGAGGGCAAGGACTGATGTGATTGTACAGCTTTTATAGTGCTGTCAGCTATTTAAATACCTGTAAATAAGTACTGTATCTTAACTACCAAATGCTTAAAGTGGAGCTCCACCCAAAAGGGGAAGTTCCGCTTTAAGGACTGCTCCCCCGCTCCCCATTAAGGATTGGCACCTTTGGCGGCGGGGGGAGCGGATACCCGAATTTGACAGGTACCAGCTCCCACTTCCAGTCCAATCGCCTAGCGGAAGGTGTCCTCCCTCCCTCCCTCCCTCCCTGTAGTCTTTTGGCACAAGCGACAGGTCCCAGAAGACTACAGGACCATTCATGAAGCGCAGAGCTACTCGCGCATGCGCAGTGGGAACCCGGCTGTGAAGCCGCAAGCTGTCACACACTGAAGATGCCGGCCTCCTGGAATACAGGACGGCCAGTGAAAGGAGCTGTGGGGGGGACACCACGGGACCGAGGGACAGGTAAGTGGCTGTTTTTTAAAAGTCAGCAGCTACAGTTTTTGTAGCTGCTGACTTTTATTGTTTGACAGAGTGAGTGGAGCTTTAAGCTAGCCATAGATGGATCCAAATTTAACCGGCTCAACAAGGACCGGCTGAATTCCAATCCATGGATGGGCATCCCTGTTCGATAGAAGGTGATCATTAGATTGATGTTAGTCGAATGGGAATGCTATAAAATTTTTGTTGATCTTTTATCAATCAACAGAGAGTCTTGGTGTTAGAATACAATGGGGGGGGGGGGGGGATTTACTAAAACTGGAGCACTCAGAATCTGGTGCAGCTGTGTATGGTAGCCAGTCAGCTTCTAATTTCAGCTTGTTCAGTTAGGCTGGCCATACACTATACAATTTTCTGTCCACTTTCTGCCCAATTTCCTTTAGATTTACCTTCAACTATGTAGTGCAAGAGCCCGCCTGATTGGATACAATTGAAAGTGTTGTTAGGTTTGACCTCCTATTATATGGTTTTTGGTAAATCTAAAGTAAAATTCTCAAGAAAATTGTATAGTGTATGGCCAGCCTTAGGCTTTGACAATAAAACCTGGAAGCTGATTGGTTTCTGTCCGGAGCTGCACCACATTTTGCACGCTCAAGTTCTAGCCTCGGTTTACACTATTGCAGGCGGCATGGCCCACATTTGCTTACGTATGACAGCCCATTCCTTAGAATGGGCTGCTGTGCCCACGTTTCCCACAGGAAAAAGGTGCACGCAAGGAAACCACATGGTCTTTTTGATCATGTGATTTCCTTGCGGTTCCTGCACCCGCAAGTGCACTGCGGGCTGAGATGCCACTCAGAATGAATGGCAGCCCCACACATCTGGTAAGAGCAGCACGATTTGGATGCAGGTGGTTGCGGGTGCAGGAACAGGTGTGATTCCTGCACCCACAACCAGCCTGGAGACTGCGGGCAAATGTGAACCTAACCTTAGTAAATGTCTCAGTGGGAAAGATTCCTTCATCTACCTTGTTTATGTAGATGGAGGAATCCTTTCATATTTATTTGTTCAGTTTGCTGGCTGAACGAAAAAAAATAAAACCCTTTTATGGGCAGCTTTACATGGCTTGCAAAGGGTGCTTGAAGATCTTCACAAAGATGAAAACCCAAATTAAATGATATTTTAGTTTGCTAAAGCACTATGGCATCAAAAACAATATCTGTTTTTTTTTTATTTAACCTCCCTGGCGGTCTGATTATTTCAGATTTTTGGTGCTGAAAGCGGTAACATTATTCTGCATGGAAATTTGGCGTTTTATATTGTAGGCCTGTAATTCTTAGGAATAACTCACTGAAATCTGTCCGAACAAGAGTCTAGTAAACATCCCGGGTAGGATAAAACTTGAAACACGAAATCATAAATTATAATTTAATAAATAGTCGTAAAAAATAATAATAAATTTAATTCAATAATATAATCAAACCAAAAACACTGAAATTTGAAATATAGCGCCAAGTTCGCACATCGCTGAGCAAAGTCGCAGAATCGTTTTCAGTGTCTGATGACAAATTTCCCCCACGAATCATTATCACTCAATTCTGCAAGTGGTTCTGATTTACTATCGCTGTTCTCTAGCCGGTCTAAAACCGCTTTTGACCTAAAGGGACGCTTTTTGGACGCCATGGACGTTTCTCAGTTTCCAGGCAGAAATAAAAGTAAAAATGCAGGCAGGGCGCCGGACAAAGCACTCGGGACAAAATGTATGTGAAATGGTTTGATACAGGAATGTTATACTATGTGATTTTAGTGTATTGAGTGAATGTCACTTTTTGTCATTTTCAAATTTCCCGCCAGTTCTGTCCCCGTACGTCCCGACGTCGCAGGGAACGGAACCCAGAAGACAGATGCCGGCAACGGCCGGAGGACATTACAGGGGACACTGCAGGAGGGACATCGCAGGAGCGCAGGACAAGGTAAGTGATCGAGGGATCGCAGAGCAACGCCACATGGTAAGCCCGAGTGTAGCTCGGGTTTACCGCTTGTGGTGCTAAAACTTTACCCCGAGCTACACTCGGGAATACCGCCAGGGAGGCTACATACTGTTTTCCCTTTTTTTTCTCCATTTTTCAGTGCTGCTGATCTCCTGTAGCCCTTTTGCAGCCTCTTCCAGTTCACGTGTACTCCAGCGATCCTGCACAATGTTTCTCAGGAGAAGGTTCCTGATCAAGACAGCAGTGGGCAATGCCTATGTGATTAAGTTGCCATTTGTGGTTGTAATGGTTGCGCGTACTGGGCACACGAATAGCTGTAAGTGCAGCAGCCATGCTGTTATAGAATTCAGCCGTTACATTTTGTCATTTTCTTTTCTGTTTTGAAACCAGAGATCCAGCAGTTCTGATTCCTCTTCTCTCCTCCTAAAGTTTCACAGGAGTCAACAAGGGTCTGGGTCTTTAAAGGACTGGCTATCTCCACTTAGGCCAGAGATCTGGCAGGGCCTGCTAGTAATCAACTCCTACAGATTATCACTTTCCAGAGGGGATTGGAAGTGACCTATCGTAAAACTATGAAAAACCTTCAGGAAATTAAAGCACTAGAAACACATAGCCTGCCATAAAATGTCTACACAGAAAGCGACCAGGCATGGGGCAACCTCTCCAAGACCTCTGCCCAATTCACAACTTAACAAAATCCACACACAATTCATAAAATCCAACAGGACCAAGACACATTAATACTGAGTATATATTTGAATGGGGAATATCATACCAAACAAATCAAGGTCATACATGACTAAGCTAGCACATACGAAAGGGGAGAAAGTCTCCTACCTCCTGTGTGACAGGCCTATCCAAAATACTCTGTGTCTGGTATCCCTGGACACGAAATATATTGCTGATCAATAATCTACCAGTTTCCAGAATGCAATCTATATATAGTGGAAGATTTTAATATTAGTATAAAACTGTGTGTCAGGGAGGGCCATGAAACAGTCATAAACATGGTAACTGATGATTGGTCAGATGGTCTCTGTCAACACCCCTTTGTTACCACATAGCAGCACAGTGGCTAAATGGTCAGCACTTGCGCCTGGCAGCACTAGGGTCGCTGGTTCGTATCCCAGCCACGGCACTACCTGCCTGGAGTTTGCATGTTCTCCTTGTGCCTGCGTGGGTTACCTCCGGGTACTCCAGTTTCCTCCCACACTCCAAAGACATGCTGGTAGGTGAATTGGCTCCTGTCTAAATTGGCCCTAGTATGTGTATGTATGAGTGATTGTAAGTTAGGGACCCTAGATTGTACGCCCCTTGAGGGTTAGGGAATGATGTGAATGTACAATATATATGTAAAGCGCTGTGTAAATTGATTCTGCCCCAAATTACATCACCGATCTTGTCTCTAAATATCACCCAAACTGTACTCTCCACTCCTCGCAAGACCTCCTACTCTCTAGCTCCTATGTCTCCTCCTCCCATGCTCTTCTCGAGAGCTTCCCCTATCCTCTGGAACTCTCTACCCCAATTTATCAGACTATCGCCTACTCTGCTCACTTTTAGGCGATCTCCGAAAACCTATCTCTTCAGGGAAGCCTATCCTGCCCTCAGCTAATACTGGAATCTTCTACTTTTGCAACCAGTCCATCCCCCACAGTTACTACCTTTTGTACCACTAGCCCCTCCCTCTTAGATTGTAAGCTCCAAGGAGCAGGGCCCTCCTAACCCTCTTGTATTGAGCTGTATTGTTGCTGTATTGTCTCCCATTATATTGTAAAGCGCTGAGCAAACTGTTGGCGATATATAAATCCTGCATAATAATAATGGCACTATATAAGTACCTGAAATAAATAAATACCACAGAAAGGAAACGTCAGAACCCTCTGACACCTCTCATTTTAACATCAACCAAGGAACACCTAACCAGACCTGAGAGAACCACTGTAACGTTGTTGCTTGATCAGTTGGACAAAGAACATTGCAAAAATTCTTCATTTGAAACTCCTTTTTATTTCTCTGTTGCTTTATTGTCTCTTTATTTCTTTGTAACACCTTTTTTCTGTAAATATTTTTTTTTCACCATTTTGACCTTTTTCATTATTACACCATATTTGGAAAAGTTTTGAAATGATCTCTAAGGCTTTTAATACAAACTAAAGAATCCCTGTTTCTTGAAGAGTGCTACTGTGGTATAAATCTCTGGACACACCAGACACACACACACATATATATATATATATATATATATATATATGTGTGTGTGATTTTGCGCACCCCTACCACCCTGTAGCAGTATTTCTGGAGGGGAAGCAGTTAAGGAGGTGGTTGAGGCAATTTAAAGCGGTAGTAAACCACAGGTAAAAAAAAATAATCTCCTGCAAGGTAATGTCATAATATGCTGGTATGTACCACATACTAGCACATTATGTAAAACGTACCTTAAAATGAAGCCCCCCAGCGGCTCGCTGCGGCCGCCGCAAAGGCTTCCATCTTCATCTTGGTTCCTGGTTCACGAGCTCTGGCCCGTCTGACTGGCCGATAATCTGACCTGTAGCTAAAAGTTAAAAAAAGGGTTTTCTACCACTTTAAATCTAGAAAATCTGATGTTGGAGGTACAGGAAAAGGCTTCACAATAATTGTCTAGTCACCCATCTTCCTTTGCAGGAACTGCAGTAAGGAGATTTTCTTTAGCTGGCTTAACAGTATACAACATTTTATATAATCTTTTGGTTTCCTCAGCCAGCATTGAAATTAACCCTGTATGTTCCTCCGGTTCCTAAGAATGTCTTCTTTTTACTGACTGCTACACCATCTCTTTCAGAAGTTAGATCTGAGATGATAAAAAAGACTGCGAAGATACGGAGCGCAGGGTAGTTAGCTGAAAAATTAAAGTTAATTCCCTTCCCTGGTGCCCCTCATCCAGGGGCGGACTGACAACTCATGGGGCCCACGGGCAATAGGGGATCATGGGGCCCCTGTGTCCTTGCCCAAACTCAAAAAAGCCTATGAAAAAGGTACCAGGGGCATCTCATGGGGCCCCCTACTGACCCCGGGCCCTCGGGCAGTGCCCAAGTTTCCAAATGGTCAGTCCACCCCTGCCCTCATCTCTGACAACTTCAATTCACAGCATTGCTCTGTAGTTAGTTTACTGATTGCCAGCTCCTCTGCCTTCTCTTGCTTTATGCCAAGATCAATGACAGTAGGTTTGGTAACCCCACCAAAATGTCACAATAGGGTAATATCATTTATTTCTTAAAAAGTGAAAGAGTTCTTCCATTTCACTGTCAATTTTTTGTTGTCCTTCGTTTTGGAATAAATGTGATACAATATCATTAATTAACCGCACGGGCCCTTAAACTTCCGCAAAGCGTTATCGAAAATGCCAAAAAGGTATAAAGAAACTTTACAATGTGACTAATAAAGTTGTTTTTCTGATTTTCTGTAACTAAAAGAATGTCTGATCTGTTAGGATTGTTGAATGTGGCTGAAAACTGCATTATGTTATGTATAAACAAGCAATCTCAGCTTATTTGTTGCCAAAATACTAAAATTCAAAGCAAAACTCGAGTCAAACAGCAAGAGAACACACATACCAACTACAGTCATATTGTAAGATATTACAGGGTGATAAGACACTCGGGAGCCGGGTTACTGTAATAAGACACTCAGGAGCCGGGTTACTGTAATAAGATATTACAGGGGAATAAGACACTCGGGAGCCGGGTTACTGTAATAAGATATTACAGGGGAATAAGACACTCGGGAGCCGGGTTACTGTAATAAGATATTACGGGGTAATAAGACACTCGGGGGCCGGGTTACCGTAATAAGATATTACAGGGTAATAAGACACTCGGGAGCCGGGTTACTGTAATAAGATATTACTGGGGTAATAGGACACTCGGGAGCCGGGTTACCGTAATAAGATATTACAGGGGGAATAAGACACTCAGGAGCCGGGTTACCGTAATAAGATATTACAGGGGGAATAAGACACTCGGGAGCCGGGTTACTGTAATAAGATATTACAGGGGAATAAGACACTCGGGAGCCGGGTTACTGTAATAAGATATTACAGGGGGAATAAGACACTCGGGAGCCGGGTTACTGTAATAAGATATTACAGGGGAATAAGACACTCGGGAGCCGGGTTACCGTAATAAGATATTACAGGGGAATAAGACACTCGGGAGCCGGGTTACCGCAATAAGATATTACAGGGGGAATAAGACACTCCGGAGCCGGGTTACCGTAATAAGATATTACAGGGGGAATAAGACACTCGGGAGCCGGGTTACTGTAATAAGATATTACAGGGGTAATAAGACACTCAGGAGCCGGGTTACTGTAATAAGATATTACAGGGGTAATAAGACACTCAGGAGTCGGGTTACTGTAATAAGATATTACAGGGGGAATAAGACACTCGGGAGCCGGGTTACTGTAATAAGATATTACAGGGTAATAAGACACTCGGGAGCCGGGTTACTGTAATAAGATATTACAGGGGTAATAAGACACTCGGGAGCTGGGTTACCGTAATAAGATATTACAGGGTAATAAGACACTCAGGAGTCGGGTTATTGTAATAAGATATTACAGGGGGAATAAGACACTCGGGAGTCGGGTTACTGTAATAAGATATTACAGGGGGAATAAGACACTCGGGAGCCGGGTTACTGTAATAAGATATTACAAGGGGAATAAGACACTCAGGAGCCGGGTTACTGTAATAAGATATTACAGGGGGAATAAGACACTGTAATAAGATATTACAGGGGGAATAAGACACTGTAATAAGATATTACAGGGGTAATAAGACACTCGGGAGCCGGGTTACTGTAATAAGATATTACAGGGGTAATAAGACACTCGGGAACCGGGTTACTGTAATAAGATATTACAGGGTAATAAGACACTCGGGAGCCGGGTTACTGTAATAAGATATTACGGGGTAATAAGACACTCGGGAGCCGGGTTACAGTAATAAGATATTACAGGGTAATAAGACACTCGGGAGCCGGGTTTCTGTAATAAGATATTACAGGGGGAATAAGACACTCAGGAGCCGGGTTACTGTAATAAGATATTACAGGGGTAATAAGACACTCGGGAGCCGGGTTACTGTAATAAGATATTACAGGGGGAATAAGACACTCAGGAGCCGGGTTACTGTAATAAGATATTACAGGGGTAATAAGACACTCGGGAGCCGGGTTACTGTAATAAGATATTACGGGGGTAATAAGACACTCGGGAGCCGGGTTACTGTAATAAGATATTACTGGGTAATAAGACACTCGGGAGCCGGGTTACTGTTATAAGATATTACAGGGGGAATAAGACACTCGGGAGCCGGGTTACTGTAATAAGATATTACAGGGGAATAAGACACTCGGGATGCAACTTGATGGCCATAGACTTCATGTAAACCCTCCAAAGTCACACCTGAATGGTATACATGCGACTTTGTAAAGCCCAAACAACCATGCTTGATCGAAGACAAAGTTGCACTCATCCAAAGTCACATCAAAGTCGCACTGTAAAGTCTCAATGAAAATTGCACAATTTTTAAGTTGCACAAGTGTGAATGAGGCCTAAAGCGAACAAAATTGGCTTTCCTATAATACTGCTATTGTCCTACAAGGTCATATTGATGCAGTTTAAATCGTTAGCACGCTGTAGTGAACAATTTAAAAGCCATAGAGCTTTTATCTGGGTGTGATGAAGAACATTCACAGGTCATGGTATCATACTTTAAAATCTTAAAACCTTTAATTACCATTTGTGAAAAACCTTATAATTACTCAGTATGTCTTCTTAGAACTGGCCAATGACCTACATCACATACCAGCATTGCTGCCCTTTTCTGTTGCTAAATTCCATCTTGGCTCAGTTTTCTTTGCCCACTACGCTAGCTTTACATCCTGTCTTGTTGCTTTGTACTAATCTTCCTTCTAGTTCCTTTGTACCAGTCTTCTGTTTCATCATATTGTACCAGTCTACCAAGCTCATCACGTTGTACCAGTCTACCAAGCTTATCACATTGTACCAGTCTACCAAGCTTATCACATTGTACCAGTCTACCAAGCTTATCACATTGTACCAGTCTACCAAGCTCATCACATTGTACCAGTCTACCAAGCTCATCACATTGTACCAGTCTACCAAGCTCATCACATTGTACCAGTCTACCAAGCTCATCACACTGTACCAGTCTACCAAGATCATCACACTGTACCAGTCTACCAAGCTCATCATGTTGTACCAGTCTACCAAGCTTATCACGTTGTACCAGTCTACCAAGCTCATCACATTGTACCAGTCTACCAAGCTTATCACGTTGTACCAGTCTACCAAGCTCATCACATTGTACCAGTCTACCAAGCTTATCACGTTGTACCAGTCTACCAAGCTTATCACATTGTACCAGTCTACCAAGCTTATCACGTTGTACCAGTCTACCAAGCTCATCACATTGTACCAGTCTACCAAGCTTATCACGTTGTACCAGTCTACCAAGCTTATCACGTTGTACCAGTCTACCAAGCTCATCACACTGTACCAGTCTACCAAGATCATCACACTGTACCAGTCTACCAAGCTCATCACGTTGTACCAGTCTACCAAGCTTATCACATTGTACCAGTCTACCAAGCTCATCGCATTGTACCAGTCTACCAAGCTTATCACGTTGTACCAGTCTACCAAGCTCATCACATTGTACCAGTCTACCAAGCTCATCGCATTGTACCAGTCTACCAAGCTTATCACATTGTACCAGTCTACCAAGCTCATCACACTGTACCAGTCTACCAAGCTTATCACGTTGTACCAGTCTACCAAGCTCATCACACTGTACCAGTCTACCAAGATCATCACACTATACCAGTCTACCAAGCTTATCACATTGTACCAGTCTACCAAGCTCATCACGTTGTACCAGTCTACCAAGCTCATCACATTGTACCAGTCTTCCAAGCTCATGACACTGTATCAGTCTACCAAGCTCATCACGTTGTACCAGTCTACCAAGCTCATCACATTGTACCAGTCTACCAAGCTCATCACGTTGTACCAGTCTACCAAGCTCATCACGTTGTACCAGTCTACCAAGCTTATCACGTTGTACCAGTCTACCAAGCTTATCACATTGTACCAGTCTACCAAGCTCATCACATTGTACCAGTCTACCAAGCTTATCACGTTGTACCAGTCTACCAAGCTTATCACGTTGTACCAGTCTACCAAGCTCATCACACTGTACCAGTCTACCAAGATCATCACACTGTACCAGTCTACCAAGCTCATCACGTTGTACCAGTCTACCAAGCTTATCACATTGTACCAGTCTACCAAGCTCATCGCATTGTACCAGTCTACCAAGCTTATCACGTTGTACCAGTCTACCAAGCTCATCACATTGTACCAGTCTACCAAGCTTATCACGTTGTACCAGTCTACCAAGCTCATCACACTGTACCAGTCTACCAAGATCATCACACTATACCAGTCTACCAAGCTCATCACGTTGTACCAGTCTACCAAGCTTATCACGTTGTACCAGTCTACCAAGCTCATCGCATTGTACCAGTCTACCAAGCTTATCACGTTGTACCAGTCTACCAAGCTCATCACATTGTACCAGTCTACCAAGCTCATCACGTTGTACCAGTCTACCAAGCTCATCACATTGTACCAGTCTACCAAGCTCATCACATTGTACCAGTCTACCAAGCTTATCACGTTGTACCAGTCTACCAAGCTCATCACATTGTACCAGTCTACCAAGCTCATCGCATTGTACCAGTCTACCAAGCTTATCACATTGTACCAGTCTACCAAGCTCATCACATTGTACCAGTCTACCAAGCTTATCACGTTGTACCAGTCTACCAAGCTCATCACACTGTACCAGTCTACCAAGATCATCACACTATACCAGTCTACCAAGCTTATCACGTTGTACCAGTCTACCAAGCTCATCACGTTGTACCAGTCTACCAAGCTTATCAAATTGTACCAGTCTACCAAGCTCATCACGTTGTACCAGTCTACCAAGCTCATCACGTTGTACCAGTCTTCCAAGCTCATGACACTGTATCAGTCTACCAAGCTCATCACATTGTACCAGTCTACAAAGCTCATCACGTTGTACCAGTCTACCAAGCTCATCACGTTGTACCAGTCTACCAAGCTCATCACGTTGTACCAGTCTTCCAAGCTCATGACACTGTATCAGTCTACCAAGGTCATCACGTTGTACCAGTCTTCCAAGCTCATCGCACTATACCAGTCTACCAAGTTCATCACGTTGTACCAGTCTACCAAGCTCATCACGTTGTACCAGTCTACCAAGCTCATCATGTTGTACCAGTCTACCAAGCTCATCACACTGTACCAGTCTACCAAGCTCATCACACTGTACCAGTCTACCAAGCTCATCACATTGTACCAGTCTACCAAGCTCATCACGTTGTATCAGTCTACCAAGCTGATCACATTATACCAGTCTACCAAGCTCATCACATTGTACCAGTCTACCCAGCTCATCACGTTGTACCAGTCTACCAAGCTCATCATATTGTACCAGTCTACCAAGCTCATCACACTGTACCAGTCTACCAAAGATCATCACACTGTACCAGTCTACCAAGCTCATCACGTTGTACCAATCTACCAAGCTCATCACGTTGTACCAGCCTACCAAGCTCATCACGTTGTACCAGTCTACCAAGCTTATCAAATTCTACCAGTCTACCAAGCTCATCACACTGTACCAGTCTACTAAGCTCATTACACTGTATCAGCCTACCAAGCTCATCACGTTGTACCAGTCTTCCAAGCTCATCGTACTATACCAGTCTACCAAGCTCATCATGTTGTACCAGTCTACCAAGCTTATCAAATTCTACCAGTCTACCAAGCTCATCACACTGTACCAGTCTATTAAGCTCATTACACTGTATCAGTCTTCCAAGCTCATCGCACTATACCAATCTACCAAGCTCATCACGTTGTACCAGCCTACCAAGCTCATCACACTGTACCAGTCTACCAAGCTTATCAAATTCTACCAGTCTACCAAGCTCATCACACTGTACCAGTCTACCAAGCTCATCACACTGTACCAGTCTACCAAGCTCATCACGTTGTACCAGTCTACCAAGCTCATCACGTTGTACCAGCCTACCAAGCTCATCACGTTGTACCAGTCTACCAAGCTTATCAAATTCTACCAGTCTACCAAGCTCATCACACTGTACCAGTCTATTAAGCTCATTACACTGTATCAGTCTTCCAAGCTCATCGCACTATACCAGTCTACCAAGCTCATCACGTTGTACCAGTCTACCAAGCTCATCACACTGTAACAGTCTACCAAGCTCATCACACTGTACCAGTCTACCAAGCTCATCACGTTGTACCAGTCTACCAAGCTCATCACACTGTACCAGTCTACCAAGCTCATCACACTGTACCAGTCTACCAAGCTCATCACGTTGTACCAGTCTACCAAGCTCATCACACTGTACCAGTCTACCAAGCTCATCACGTTGTACCAGTCTACCAAGCTCATCACGTTGTACCAGCCTACCAAGCTCATCACGTTGTACCAGTCTACCAAGCTTATCAAATTCTACCAGTCTACCAAGCTCATCACACTGTACCAGTCTATTAAGCTCATTACACTGTATCAGTCTTCCAAGCTCATCGCACTATACCAGTCTACCAAGCTCATCACGTTGTACCAGTCTACCAAGCTCATCACACTGTATCAGTCTACCAAGCTCATCACGTTGTACCAGTCTACCAAGCTCATCACACTGTATCAGTCTACCAAGCTCATGACGTTGTACCAGTCTTCCAAGCTCATCGCACTATACCAGTCTACCAAGCTCATCACGTTGTACCAGTCTACCAAGCTCATCACGTTGTACCAGTCTACCAAGCTCATCACGTTGTACCAGTCTACCAAGCTCATCACATTGTACCAGTCTACCAAGCTCATCACACTGTACCAGTCTACCAAGCTCATCACACTGTACCAGTCTACCAAGCTCATCACACTGTATCAGTCTACCAAGCTCATCGCACTATACCAGTCTACCAAGCTCATCGCACTATACCAGTCTACCAAGCTCATCACACTATACCAGTCTACCGAGCTCATCACATTGTACCAGTCTACCAAGCTCATCACATTGTACCAGTCTACCAAGCTCATCACATTGTACCAGTCTGCTTTGCCCTGTGTCTTTATACCAGCTTCCTTTATATCATTATATCTTTATACTAGTACCCAACATACACTGCAAGACAGAATAGGTATGTTTTGGCCAAAGGAAGAAAAAACCTCTGCTACTTTTGGAAAACACCACCCATGTCTAATACTACACAAATGGTAATGCACCACTTAACAATTGCTCTCAATAGCACAACTTAAGACATTATCAAATAATAATCAAAAAAAAATTGTAGCACCAAAGTTTATCAAGGTATCAAACTTTAATGTACCTCCACAATATATCAACACCCTAATGTATAATTACATTTTAAAGCTGTTAACTTAAACACAATAGCAACTGGCAGATACAGTAACCATCAGCTAAATAATACTCTATATGGAATACATATTTATCCTTCAAATGTATTACCTTGGCAGCCTATATTAATGGGCAACAGTAGGAAAACAAGGGTAAATAAAAAATATAATGAGCACTAACATTGAATAAAGCACAACAAATCCTAAAATATAATACATAATCAGATAGACTAGCCCACGATGCACAGCAATTCCATAAAATGTATACATTGCACAAATGAGAAAGAAGTTAGCATGCAGTCACTTAGAGCAGGAGTCTCCAAACTACAACCCCTGAGCCAGGGGCAGACTGACAACTCATGGGGCCCCCAGGCAATAGGGGATCATGGGGCCCCTGTGTCCTCGCCCATACTCAAACCACACCCAAAAAAGCATATGAAAGGTACCAGGGACATCTCATGGGGCCCCCTATTGACCCCGGGCCCGAGTTCCCCAATGGTCAGTCCGCCCCTGCCCTGAGCCAAATTTGGACAACTATAAGATTTTATTGAGCCCCCAGCTAGTGTAAGTGATGTGTCCTCAATGTGCACAGATTGAAGATTAGAGTCAGTAAAGGCTGCTAATGGTCTGATGTAATGGAGGGACTCTGATGGGGAAATTGATGTAGGGGGAACTCTAATGGGGACCATGATGTAAGGGGAGACTATGATGGGGAAATTGATGTAGGGGGAACTCTAATGGGGACCATGATGTAAGGGGCGACTATGATGGGGAAATTGATGTAGGGGAACTCTAATGGGGACCATGATGTAAGGGGAGACTATGATGGGGACCATGATGTAAGGGGGGCTCGGAAGGGAACCATGATGTAAGGGGAGACTATGATGGGGACCATGATGTAAGGGGGGACTCTAATGAAGAAGAACTGTGATAGGGACCCTTAGGTAATGGGGACTTTCCTGGATATTTTCTTCAACCCATTAATATTTGTAAAATATATGATGTGGCTATCATACTGAAAAGTGTAGACCTGTGACTGAGCAAAAAGCCAACTGTGAGAACAAGCTTTAAAACACCGCCACTCCCTTTTCTTCTTTTTAAGGACTTTTGCCCAATTTTATTAAAAAGAAAGTTCCAGAAAATAAAAAATAAAGAGTTTCCCTTGCAGGAGTGTCCAGCATTTCTCTCACTTGCAAAGAGATCCACATTCAGCTTTCTAGTGCACTACATTTCGGCACTACTACTCAGGCCTTAAGTACTGGTCTGTCTATGTCCTCCAGGCAATCTTATTACAAACTCTCAGGACATAGCTTGCAGCCCCTTTGATGCTCTGTCTCTGCTAGGTGGAGCCCTCCAGACTCCGAGGCAAAGACCTCCTGTCTGCTAGGGTGGAGCCCAAAACCCTAGTCAGGTCTCTCTTAAAAGCCCAGCACACACCTGCTACCCAATTAGCGTGCTGGTGGTTCTCAAAATTCAGACCCAGGATTGGAGATTTCATCCCTCCCAGATCACTCCAAAATCTCTGGGCTCCAGGTCCCAAAATGGATTTTACTAAATGATGAGCAAAAGTCAATGACAAAAACCCCCTGGAGCCCTTCAACCTGCCTGGATGAGAGTCCAGGGTCAACAACTCTTTTTACACCCTGGGCAAGGCACAGCTCTGCCACACAACATAATCACATAAGACATTGGAAGGATGAAAAATCTCACCAGGGGGATTGTTACTCACCCTATGCCTGGCATCATCCTCTCCGTCTATGGACAGGCAGCGATAGGCTTGTAGGACGATGCCCCAACTCATATCAAGTTCCAGAGACAGGCTACTGCGTGAGCCCGGGTCCCCAAACATAGCGGCACCTGGAAAACATCAAGTAATGGATATGGTTGTAAGGAAGGCTGACTTAATTTTTTTTCTTCACTTGTTATGGGCTGGACTAAAAAAAATAACATTTGAAAAAGTATTTTTTTCCCTTTTTAAGCAGGTAACTACAGGAAACTTTATATGACTATTAGGTATTACTAAATCCAGCCTGCAGATGGCACTTTAGGCTATTGAAAGGATTTCCATTTTCTCTTTACCTCCTGGATGTTTGCAGATCTCAGTAGCTCAAATTGAAATTTACATACCTAGGTGAAAGAGTAGGAGGAGTGACACATCCCATATTGGATAGCCCATCTAAATATTTTATTGCACCTTACAGCCTTGAAACAAGGGGTACTAGTGTAGTGCTAGGATTCGCTAGAAGATTTGGGTCCCCCTATAGTCTTGCACAGCCAGGCATCACACATCTTCACCAAGACTTGCATCCAGAGTCAAAAATCAGTCCTTGAGCTTTTGGTTTTGTTGTTTTATATAGGGTAATTGAACTGGGATAGGGATAGGGGTGTACAGGATGCATGGGGAGACCGATAAACTGAGGACATCTTCCTGGAACTATTTGCAAGCCTTCTCAGCACAGTCTCCCATGGACAGCTAGCCAGCCTCTCCAAATGTACCACCCCAGACTCTAGATGAACTTCTCCTCTTCACCCAGCAATCTGGGGGTATCCCTGAACAGGGGGTCCGGTTTCTGTCATTTTAGGAGATGAACAGTTACTGGTAGGTGGCAAATCTGGTTTACCACCAGAGTGCTCCTTCCCCTATCTGCACAGGGGGTGCAGGTGTACTCACTCAGATCCTCTCCTGTACCATTTGTGGGATGGTGGCTGCTACCAGGCCTATCAGCTGGGCCACTCCTTCACTGCCATACAGGTGGTCCTCTCTCAGGGGGCCAGTGAGCTCTGAGCTTTCCTCCTTTCCAGCTCCAGGCCTGCAGGTAGGCCCCATCCCACTTGGCCTCCTCGTAGCCTCCTTCCTTCAGCCTCACTTCTTCCTTACTATCTCCCACCTAAACTCTCTCTCCAACTCTCCTGCCAAAGAGCCGGCTCCAACACTTGTAAGGGTCCAGCCCCTTGCCAAACCTTCTGTTGGAGATTGGCTAGGACCCCTCAAGAGTGCAACTCCTCAGCTCTAGCCACTGCCTCCAGGGCCTTCCTCCAAAAGCATTAGAGCAGGGGAAAATTCCAGAGGGGCTGGCTTGCAGAGCCTCTCAGCCCTGACCACAATTTGATCCCTCTCAGGCTATTATACCCAGACTGCTGCTCAGTCCCTGTCTAACCATTGGAGTCTAGCTCCCCCTAGCTACCTAGGAGAGTGCTACACTAGTAAACTACCAATTTGTGTTGGCTCCTTAATATTTGCTATTAACAGATGGATTCATCACCTCTTTATTTAAAAAAAATACACTAAAATAATTACTCAGATTCTTCCTTCTCTGAAAATACCCTGTACTTTGCCTCTACATGCTAAGACAAAACTAGCTGACACATATACCCTTCCTTTATATGTACATTTTCTAATTTAAAGCCAGTCATTTTTTGTTTTTGATAGTGTGGGGAAGAGTAAAACTTTCTGTATTGGGTTTTTTTCTGTCGGTCACCCCCTTGGGAAAATTACCCTCACTTCCTGTTTCTGTGATCCTCGTACAGGAAATGACGGGTGCAGATATCACAGGGACAGGAAGGAATGGACAGCCGTAAAATACATTGGCAGCACACCAAAATGCATATACAGTAACATCTGTTTTGATGTGTTGGCAACAGGTATTAGCAAGCCTCAATGGCGGTCAACCCTATCCAATCTAAATCCCAAAACGCACTGAAAACGTGCAACGACGCACAACAAAACGCATGTCAGTGCATAAAGCAAGGACATGTTGACGAACGCACCTGCCTAGTGCTACAAAATAATGCACCTCTATGCACATGCTCAGCTCAAAATGGGTCTTCAGTATTATCAGATTTATTTCCATTGCAATCTGCAAGAAGCCAACTACAAAAAAATCTCATTTTACTTCCCAGCTGCCACAACAATAGTTTTCAAACTGCGGTCAGTTTTTTTCTTTACATAAAGTATAACTAAAGGCAAACTTTTTTTTCAGTTGTCGATAGAGTTTTGGATTGAACCCCGGCCAGGTTTTTATTGCTGTCTGTGCCAGCGTTAGGGAGATTCCCCCTGCGACTGGAATTAAAAAGTAAAATAAAAAATAAATAAATAAATAAAAACAGTGTGGGGCACCCCAATTTCCATACTAGACCCCTATCCTTGAAGAGGGTCTGATACAGATATCAAAGGGACCCTGCACACACAAAAAAAACAGTGTGGGGTCCCCCCAAATTCCATACTAGACCCCTATCCTTGAAGAGGGTCTGATACAGATATCAAAGGGACCCCACACACACAAAAAAAAAACAGCGTGGGGTCCCCCCAAATTCCACACTAGAAGCCTATCCTTGAAGGGGGTCTGATATAGATATAAAAGGGACCCTGCACACACAAAAGAAAAACCAGTGTGGGGTCCCCCCAAATTCCATACTAGACCCCTATCTTTGAAGGAGGTCTGATATAGATATCAAAGGAACCCCACCCACCACAAAAAACAGTGCAGGGTCCCCCCAAATTCCATACTAGGCCCCTATCTTTGAAGGCGGTCTGATATAGATATAAAAGGGACCCCACACACACAAAAGAAAAACCAGTGTGGGGTCCCCCCAAATTCCATACTAGACCCCTATCTTTGAAGGGAGTCTGATATAGATATCAAAGGGACCCCACACACACGCAAAAAACAGTGCAGGGTCCCCCCAAATTCCATACTAGGCCCCTATCTTTGAAGGCAGTCTGATATAAATATCAAAGGGACCCCACACACACAAAAAAAAACAGTGCAGGGTCCCCCCAAATTCCATACTAGATCCCTATTCTTGAAGGAGGTCTGATATAGATGTCAAAGTGACCCCACACACACAAATAAAACCAGTGTGGGGTCCGCCCAAATTCCATACTAGACCCCTATCCTTGAAGGAGGCCTGATATAGATATCAAAGGAACCCCACACACACACAAAACAGTGCAGGGTCCCCCCAAATTCCATACTAGGCCCCTATCTTTGAAGGCAGCACAGTGGCTAAATGGTTAGAACTTCCACCTGGCAGTACTAGGGTCGTTGGTTCGAATCCCAACCACGGCACCACCCGCCTTGAGTTTGCATGTTCTCCCTGTGCCTGTGTGGGTTTCCTCTGGGTACTCCAGTTTCCTCCCACACTCCAAAGACATGCTGGTAGGTGAATTGGTTCCTGTCTAAATTGTCCCTAGTATGTGTATGTATGAATGTGAGTTAGGGACCTTAGATTGTACGCTCCTTGAGGGTTAGGGACTGATGTGAATGTACAATATATATGTAAAGCGCTGCGAAAATTGATGGTGCTATATAAGGACCTGAAATAAATAAATAATAAATAAGGTGGTCTGATATAGATATCAAAGAGACCCCCCTACACAAAAAAAACAGTGCAGGGTCCCCCTAAATTCCATGCTAGATCCCTATTCTTGAAGGAGGTCTGATATAGATATTGAAGGGACCACACACAAAAAACAGTGTGGTGTCTGCCCAAATTCCATACTAGGACCCTATCTTTGAAGGGGGTCTGATATAGATATTAAAGCGACCCCCCCACACACACAAAAAAAATAGGGTGGGGTCCCACCAAATTCCATACCTGACTAGTATCTTTGAAGGGAGTCTGATATAGGTAGCAAAGGGACCCCACGCACACAAAAAAACAGTGTGGGGTCCCCCAAATTTCAAACTAGACTCCTATCCTTGAAGGGGGTCTGATATAGATATCAAAGGGATCCCACACGCATGCACAAAAAAAGTGTGGGATCCCCCAAATTTATCAGATCCTTCAGGCAAGATGAGGATAGAATCTCTTCCCACTACCCTGACCTGGTGTTTGTGTCCCCATTAGGGAGATTCCCCCTCTCTATTTGTCCTGTTTACTTTTGTCACTGAGGGTGAAAATGAAAAAAAATCCCACATTTTGGGTCTTTCCCAGAATCGTAATAGATGGGGACACTAGTTCTGGTGACAATGAGGGATTGTCTCACTTTGGAGGGATTTCCTCTCACTTCCTGTTTTGGCCAAACGACAGGAAGTGAAGGGAAATCTCCTCAGTGGGACACAGATGGCAAAAAAAAAAACCTAATGGTGTTGTAATCCTTTAAAAGTGAAAGAAACAAAAGTTTTGTCTTTAATTCTACTTTAACAAACCAGGAGTTCCACACTGGCAAAAGCAGATGACTATTGGAAAGACAATTGGATGAAATCGGAACCACCATCTCCATGTACACGTCAGAAAAGTTTGTTTCATTTCGGATTCGTTCGTTAAGTTAATAATTCTATTTAGTTCTATTTGTTATATTAGAATGATTCATTTTTGGAATTTGTTTTGTATATTTGAATTCGTTTCATATATTCGTTATCTTCAAGTCGATTTGAAATTCGAATTTCGGAAGACAGCTGTATTTGTTCTGTTTTATTCTATTCTATTCTATTCTATTCTTTTCTATTCTATTCTATTCTTTTTTTTATTTTTCTATTCTAATCGTACATGGTTACATAGTTAATCTAGTTGAAAAAAGACAGAAATGTTTATACAAGAAAACTTATTCCTGCGCCAAAACTTTCCAAATAACACTCTAAAAATGCTGCTGTGCCAATCGTGAAAACACAAACAATATAAATATAAATAAACAGCGCAAATTTAGATGATTAATCAATATAATAAATCATATAAAATAGGTGCATAAATTATTCGTGTTTGCCCTTAATCTTAAACAAAAACACCCAAAAGTCCATGTGCTGAAAACATAATTAAATTGTTGAAATAAAAGTGCAAACTTCTTTTCTTCAAAAAATACTTTCACCTTCCACCCGTGCACAAACCAACATCGAATACACTCACCAGAACTTGGTGAGTAAAAGACCTTTAAGGAATTTTTAGGGATCCTAAACCCTCTTTGGTGCCACGCTAGGGAAAATCTTCACCCTCCGAATAGACTCCACCATCCAACCAAAAGAAAAAAACTCACATAGCATAATATTGTCACACAATAGTAACTTTTTCCAAATGGAGATTAAGGCCACTCACATGTTAATCACTTGCTAAAGGCATGTTTATTATGTATAAAAGGCTTCAGTTCCAGCAGATATACAAACTTTTCCTTCCAGGACTCTCACATCCACAGTGGAACAAAGACAGGACTCCTCTTAGACCAAACAGTGAACCAAGATGGCCGCTGGAACGCACCGCTCAGGGCGTTATCAAGACCTATGGGAGGGGCGAAACGCGTTGACGCATTTCCGGTCCACACTCCATGCGCCTGACGTCATTTTCGGTGAGTGGAACGCACGCTGAGCGGTGCGTTCCAGCGGCCATCTTGGTTCACTGTTTGGTCTAAGAGGAGTCCTGTCTTTGTTCCACTGTGGATGTGAGAGTCCTGGAAGGAAAAGTTTGTATATCTGCTGGAACTGAAGCCTTTTATACATAATAAACATGCCTTTAGCAAGTGATTAACATGTGAGTGGCCTTAATCTCCATTTGGAAAAAGTTACTATTGTGTGACAATATTATGCTATGTGAGTTTTTTTCTTTTGGTTGGATGGTGGAGTCTATTCGGAGGGTGAAGATTTTCCCTAGCGTGGCACCAAAGAGGGTTTAGGATCCCTAAAAATTCCTTAAAGGTCTTTTACTCACCAAGTTCTGGTGAGTGTATTCGATGTTGGTTTGTGCACGGGTGGAAGGTGAAAGTATTTTTTGAAGAAAAGAAGTTTGCACTTTTATTTCAACAATTTAATTATGTTTTCAGCACATGGACTTTTGGGTGTTTTTGTTTAAGATTAAGGGCAAACACGAATAATTTATGCACCTATTTTATATGATTTATTATATTGATTAATCATCTAAATTTGCGCTGTTTATTTATATTTATATTGAAAAAAGACAAAAGTCCATCCAGTTCAACGATTAAAAAAAAGAAATTATAGTCCTATACCCACAGTTGATCCAGAGGAAGGCAAACAAACCCATCAAAGCATGAACCAATTTGCTCCTGCAGGGAAAAAAATCTCTTTATATTTTCTATTCCTTTCAATTCCTTTATTTTTTATTCTATTGTATTTTATCATCGTCTATTCCAGGGGTGGGCAACTGTGGCCCTCCAGCTGTTGGTGAACTACAAGTCCCATCATGCCTCTGGCTTTGGGAGTCATGCTTGTAACTGTCAGTTTTGCAATGCCTCATGGGACTTGTAGTTCTACAACAGCTGGAGGGCCACAGTTGCCCACCCCTGGTCTATTCTGTTCTTTTATTTGCTGTTCTATGCTATTCTATCTTTTTATTTTCTATTCTATTTTATTCCTTTCCATTCTTTTCTATCTTTTATATTCTATTCTTTTCTATTCTATTCTGTAAAACAACCTAAGTAGGAATTATCATCTTATTTCACTTTATCCCTTACTGTATTTATTGCAATTTATTTTTGTATTCAATTTAATTTTCAAATTCAAATTCATGTTCAAATTCGGATCATTAGAATTTATTTTGGATTGTTGAAATTTGTTACTATTGTGATTCAGAAACTCAGATACATCCAAATCCCCAAGTAACAAAAATGTGATCCAAATTTCGATTCATAATGAAACGAGTCACACATGTCTAGCCTCCGTCTGCTTCTCCCTGAATGCAGCGTACAGAGATGACCTCCATGATGCAGAACGGCTTCACATTGTACTTTACAGCCAGGAAAGAGTAGAAGAAATACAACGTGATGATGAAACTTTCATGTGGACAAACAGGAGGCTGAGACAAGGGGGGCTCAGAGTTGGAGTTTCCTGCTTTTATAATGGAAAGGATTGAAAACAGATCAAAGGCTGGGCAGGGGGGAGGGGGTAATTTAAAAAATAAATAAATAAGGGGCAAACCTCAGCATGTTCCCTGCCCTGAATTCCTCTACTTCCTCTGTCCATCCACTACTACTCATCTCCACTATTCGGGGGAGCAGGTAGTATACACTCATGGAAGTGAGGAATACACTATATTGCCAAAAGTATTGGTTGGCCGGCCTTTTCAAGCACATGAAATTTAACGGCCCCCCAGTCTTAGTCCGTAGGGTTCAATATTTAGTTGGCCCCGCCCTTTGCAGCTATAACAGCTTCAACTCTTCTGGGAAGGCCGTCCACAAGGTTTAGGAGGGTGTCTATGGGAAGGTTTGGGAGGGTGTCTATGAGAAGGTTTGGGAGGGTGTCTATGGGAAGGTTTAGGAGGGTGTCTATGGGAAGGTTTGACCATTCTTCCAGAAGCACATTTGTCAGGTCAGGCACTGATGTCGGGGGAGGAGGCCTGGCTCACAGTCTCCGTTCTAATTCATTCCAAAGGTGTTCTATTGGGTTGAGGTCAGGACTCTGTGCAGGCCAGTCAAGTTCCTCCACCCCAAGCTCATCCATGTCTTTATGGACCTTGCTTTGTGCACTGGTGCGCAGTCATGTTGGAGCAGGAAGGGGCCATCCCCAAACTCTTCCCACAAAGTTGTCCAAAATGTCTTGGTATGCTGACGCCTTAAGAGTTCCCTTCACAGGAACTAAGGGGCCAACTAAGGGGGCAAGCCCAACCCTTGAAAAAAAACCCCACACCATAATCCCCCCTCCACCAAACTTTACACTTTGCATGTTTTCCTGGCAACCACCAAACCAAGACTCAGGTGAGTCCTGATTGAATGTAGACCTTATGAATCTAACAGAGGTTGTACTATCCGATTGTGATATGTATGCTCAGCTTGATTTGATTTGTACAAAAAGGCAAGAAAACTAGTGAGAAATAAGAGAAACCTGGTGATTTTGTTTTTGGAGTTCCACATTGCAGTGTTTGTCAGACCCTGTGAACAAAAAAAGTGAACTGTAAAATCGAAGCATATGGAATAAAGTGCACAAAGGTATAACAATGCACCATTATAAGAGGAAGAGCATCAATCCCTGGATCCTCCCTCTCCAGGGTCCAGGGATCCTGACAGGGGCAAGGTTCTTCAGTCCGCCTAGGCCAAGACCAGTCTCCGCTCCTTAGGCACCTGCTGAAGCTTTTCCTTGGTGAGGCCTTTCCCAAAGAGGAACACCTGATGGGGAGGGAAAAAAGTCCCAAATGCCTTAGATCCTCTCCCCGACATCAGGACAGGCCCCTAAAAACCTGCACCCACCATTTAAGTAGAAAAAAAAATGCAAACCACACATGCAGTGATGGTGCTCCTGCAATAAATAGTGAGCAAAAATAATAGGTGCCAGGTGAATATACATGGCAGGCTTTTTAGAAGCTATAAAAATTGTTCTAGGCCCACCCAAAGGCCTGCCCAAGAAGCGTGTGCAAAAGATGCAGTAGGTGACATGACCTAGTGCCAGTGAAACTCAGTGGGGTCCCAAACCCATAGTGTTTTTCTGGGACGCCACCTCCAGGTACTTCTTCGAGCTTGCAGTGCAGTACGCAAAAACAAAAGACCAAATTGAACCAAAAAAGTGCAGTAGGGTTTGTCTTGATTCTCTTCCGAAGAGGAAGTATCTTTCCTGGGCTGCCCAAGACTTCTGATGGGGGCAAGGCATACTCAGAACCAAAAAAAGTGCAGTAGGGTTTGTCTTTGATTCTCTTCCGAAGAGGAAGGATCTTTCCTGGGCTGCCGAAGACTTCTGATGGGGGCAAGGCATACTCAGAACCAAAAAAGTGCAGTAGGGTTTGTCTTTGATTGTCTTCCGAAAAGGAAGGATCTTTCCCGGGCTGCCCAAGACTTCTGATGGGGGCAAGGCATACTCAGAACTACCCAGCCAAAAGGCCTAGTGGACCGTGCTCCTCATGGTCAGCTGAAGCCAACCAACAAGTACTTGGTGGGGGGCTCTCCCGAAAAGAGACTCCCCCCAAGGAATGGGAGTAAGGAACCTGATGGCCACACATCCCCCTAGACATCAGGGTAGGCCTGAGGAATCACACCCTACAATTCGTGAGTAAAAGGAAAGAGACACTTAAAGTATAGTAAGATATATGTGAGAATAAAAAAATAAAATGTTGTGTACAATTTGTAGGCCTTGTGGCCTGGTAACAAAAATTGCACTGGTCTTGGCGAAAAGGCCAATGTGCAGAAAAATTCAAGAGGTGTTGTGGCCAAGTGCTCATTCTCATAGTGGGGTCCCAAACCGATAGTGATACTAAAGGCACCCCTAGGTCACCACTCCCAGGGTACACTACAAGCTCCGTGCCTCCCCTACCCCTGGCCAGATAAGGCATGAACGTTAGGATGGCACCACCAGGGGGTAACATCTCTGGGAGCTCCTTGTGCCTACCAACCCCTGGCCAAACAAATGCAGTCCAATTCCTATCAGAAAGGCATTAGCACCATGGGAGAGCCTGTCTACACCCAGGGACAAGCCTAGTAAACTAGGCCAGCATCAACCTGGGAGGGAGAGATCCCACCCTTCGTACCCACCTTATTATATCAGGAATTACTAACTAGCGCCCCCTCGTGGGCTGAGAGACATCAGGGTTCTGTTCCCAAAAACTGTTAAGAATGGATACTACACTCAATCTTAACCAAAAGAAACGGTGAGATGTACCCAAAGCTGGTCATAGACACAGGATAACATCAACCCCATCCAGCCATCCAAGGGTCTCCAAACTTTTTAAACAAAGGGCAAGTTTATTGTCCTTCAAGATTTAGGGGTGCCAGACTTTGGCCAGTGTGAGTAGAAAATGTTTCGGCATCAGTAGGAGTAAACTCTCCCCTATCATTGGTTTTAACAAGAGGAATAGTGCCCCATGGTGGGTATCAATGGGAGGAATAGTATTTCATGGACCATGTCAGTATGAGGAATAGTGCCCCAAGGTGCGTATCAATGGGAGGAATAGTATTTCATGGACCATGTCAGTATGATGAATAGTGCCCCATGGTGGGTATAAATGGGAGGAATAGTATTTCATGAACCATGTCAGTATGAGGAATAGTGCCCCATGGTGGGTATCAATGGGAGGAATAGTATTTCATAGACCATGTCAGTATGAGGAATAGTGCCCCATGGTGCGTATCAATGGGAGGAATAGTATTTCATGGACCATGTCAGTATGATGAATAGTGCGCCATGGTGCGTATCAATGGGAGGCATAGTACCTCATGGACCATGTCAGTATGATGAATAGTGCCCCATGGTGCGTATCAATGGGAGGCATAGTACCTCATGGACCATGTCAGTATGAGGAATAGTGCCCCATGGTGCATATCAATGGGAGGAATAGTACCTCATGGACCATGTCAGTATGAGGAATAGTGCCCCATGGCGGGTATCAATGGGAGGAATAGTACCTCATGGACCATGTCAGTATGAGGAATAGTGCCCCATGGCGGGTATCAATGGGAGGAATAGTACCTCATGGACCGTGTCAGTATGAGGAATAGTGCCCCATCATTGGTCTTAGCAGGAGGAATAGTGCCCCATTGATGGCGTCAGTGGGAGGAATGGTGCCCCATTAATGGTGTCAGTGAGAGGAATGGTGCCTCATCATTGATGTCAGTTGGAGGAATAGTGTCCCAAGGGCCAGATAGAGTCAAACAAAGGGCCACATCTGGCCCCCGGGCCATAGTTTGGAGACCACTGGTCTAGAAGACACCTCCTAGATGTGAGTTGAGCAGTTGTTTGGATTCAAGATTGTTGTTGCGCTCTCAAAATGCACTGAAGGCAAAGCCTCAGCATGACAGCCAAATAACTCGCATTTTCGGGAGGCATTGTCATGCCGTATATCTCTTCCATGATGAGTGGTCTTTAAAAGGACAACTGCACCCTTGGTAGAGCTGTCCCTTAGTCTTATAGCAGCCCGCCAGTATAAATACCTTTCTCCTCCATCTGGAGGTCTTCACTGATCTGTGGCCTGCTGGCTAAGCCGGACTGCCGGGCCCCGCCATGAGTAGGGCTCACCCATAGCAATCAATGGGGCACACAGGCACCCGAAGAGGAAGGGCCGGAGGGGACATTGATCTGGAAAGGCTGTGCGGCTCTGGGCAGGACTGTACTGAGAAGATCGCTGGATGGAGGGGGGTGGGGAGGACTGATTAAAGGACAAAAGAGTCCCTGTCACCAATAATTGTAGATAAAAGCACAGGAAAGTCCAGAGTTCAATGCTTACTTCCAGTGTTTTTTTCTTTTTATAAATCGTTTTTATTCTTTTATAATTGACCTCTGAACCCGATAGAAAATCCAGCAAGAGTCAATTCCGCAGCACAGCGCCCTCCTTCCTTGCAGGTCAAGGCTGTCTCCTCTCCTGGGAGTGTCTAATTACTCTCTGTGCTGGCCCAGCTCCTCTGGCCCTTCTCTCTATACAATGTAGCTGCCAAGGGAGGAGCAAAGGGGAATACTATAGAGCAGGGGCGGACTGACCATTTGGAAACTCGGGCACTGCCCGAGGGCCCGAGGTCAGTAGGGGGCCCCATGAGATGCCCCTGGTACCTTTTTCATAGGCTTTTTTGAGTTTGGACAAGGACACAGGGGCCCCATGATCCCCTATTGCCCGGGGGCCCCATGAGTTGTCAGTCGGTCCCTGCTATAGAGCGTCACTTGACAGCTCTGAGTCTGCCGGGAACGCTGACATTGCATCTAAGATGGCAGCAGCCAACAGCAGTCTTGGGGGCTTTTGGATGTCCACACCAGGGGTGAACTGACAACTCATGGGGCCCCCGGGCAATAGGGGATCATGGGGCCCCTGTGTCCTTGCCCAAACTCAAAAAAGCCTATGAAAAAGGTACCAGGGGCATCTCATGGGGCCCCCTACTGACCCCGGGCCCTCGGGCAGTGCCCGAGTTTCCAAATGGTCAGTCCGCCCCTGGTCCACACAAGACAGGATCTTACTGTTGTACCGGCTCCTGTCCTACACTGAAATGACTTACTCTGATCTCGCTGCACACTGTGAGCTCCTCATAATGTGCTTTAGAAGCTGCAACAAGTCAGATAGAGCTTGACTTGCTGCAGCTTCTCTGGATGAAGGACGCCCAGCATCATCTACCTCTTTCCTCCCCAGCCTGACTGTCCTTTGCCTTTCCCTTTCATTCGCAGGATTACATTTTTCTGCCATGGAGGCTCAGCATCACATATGGGCATTGCTTAGGATGGTCTGCATGCAAGCACAGCCTTCCTAGGAACTGCCACCCCCCCCCCCCCCCCCGGACTGACACCCACCCACCCATCAAAGTATATTGATATTTGCATAGCTCCTCTGAAGAGGCAGCTGGCTGATTACATCAGAGCTGAGAGCTGTGAGAGGAGTACCGAGGAAGGGTGCTATGGTGATTTCAGGGATCTATGTATACTAACCCTTCCAGCCCCTCTCACCAGCCACAATCTGCCTACACTGCATAGAGAAGCATAGAAACCCAGTGATTACGTCAACTGGTTGTAAAATAAGGTATGTAATCAAAAAAGGAAAAATATCATTTGCATGGGGAGGAGAGGAGGGGGAGGAGAGGGGAGGGAGGAGAGGGGAAGGGGGGGGACCAGGGAAGCAACATTTTATTATAACACAGAATTGATATAATGTCAGCAGTTTGCACAGAGATTTTCAATGTAAAAGTAGACAGCACAGTTACAAGACAATTCCAGACAAGAGGGTTACTAGCAGGGGTGGACTGACAACTCATGGGGCCCCCGGGCAGTAGTGGATCATGGGGCCCCTGTGTCCTTGCCTAAACTCAAAAAAGCCTATGAAAAAGGTACCAGGGGCATCTCATGGGGCCCCCTACTGACCCCGGGCCCTCGGGCAGTGCCCGAGTTTCCAAATGGTCATTCCGCCCCTGGTTAGGAGGGCCCTGCTTGCAGGAGCTTACAATCTAAACGTTTCAGCTTTGGGTTCACACATTCTTTGAAAAGCGGTCTGTGGTGGATCGCTTTTCAGAGTTTGGCTAAACACCTTTTTTCTTTTTCCCAGTTTATAATGGGATCAACCGCGAACCAAGCCTTTGGATCATGGTTGCAGCTCAACCCCACTGACCTGAACAGACAAGTTTTACAAGCAGTGAATCTGAATAGCCTCATCACGCTGTATTTTACCCTTTAGGTGGGTAGCCAGGAGGGCGGTAAAACTGCGCCTCAGCCACCTGTGTTTACTGCTGCCCCTACCCTCCAGTCATCCGTGCAGAACAGGGGTCTCCAAACTTTCTAAACCAAGGGCCAGTCTACTGTCCTTCAAACTTTAGAGGGCTGGACTGTGGCCAGTGAGAGGAGAAAATGTTTCGTTGTGAATGAGAGTAAACAATGTCCCATCATTGGTGTCAGTGGGAGGAATAGTGCCCCATCATTGGTGTCAGTGGGAGGAATAGTGCCCCATCATTGGTGTCAGTGGGAGGAATAGTGCCCCATCATTGGTGCCAGTGGGAGGAATAGTGCCCCATCATTGGTGTCAGGGGGAGGAATAGTGCCCCATCATTGGTGTCAGTGGGAGGAATAGTGCCCCATCATTGGTGTCAGAGGGAGGAATAGTGCCCCATCATTGGTGTCAGGGGGAGGAATAGTGCCCCATCATTGGTGTCAGAGGGAGGAATAGTGCCCCATCATTGGTGTCAGTGGGAGGAATAGTGCCCCATCATTGGTGTCAGTGGAAGGAATAGTGCCCCATCATTGGTGTCAGTGGAAGGAATAGTGCCCCATCATTGGTGTCAGTGGAAGGAATAGTGCCCATCATTGGTATCAGTGGTAGGAATAGTGCCTCATCATTGGTGTCAGTGGAAGGAATAGTGCCCCATCATTGGTGTTAGTGGAAGGAATAGTGCCCCATCATTGGTGTTAGTGGAAGGAATAGTGCCCCATCATTGGTGTCAGTGGGAGGAACAGTGCCCCATCATTGGTGTTAGTGGAAGGAATAGTGCCCCATCATTGGTGTCAGTGGAAGGAATAGTGCCCCATCATTGGTGTCAGTGGAAGGAATAGTGCCCCATCATTGGTGTCAGTGGGAGGAATAGTGCCCCATCATTGGTGTCAGAGGGAGGAATAGTGCCCCATCATTGGTGTCAGGGGGAGGAATAGTGCCCCATCATTGGTGTCAGTGGGAGGAATAGTGCCCCATCATTGGTGTCAGGGGGAGGAATAGTGCCCCATCATTGGTGTCAGAGGGAGGAATAGTGCCCCATCATTGGTGTCAGTGGGAGGAATAGTGCCCCATCATTGGTGTCAGTGGAAGGAATAGTGCCCCATCATTGGTGTCAGTGGAAGGAATAGTGCCCCATCATTGGTGTCAGTGGAAGGAATAGTGCCCATCATTGGTATCAGTGGTAGGAATAGTGCCTCATCATTGGTGTCAGTGGAAGGAATAGTGCCCCATCATTGGTGTTAGTGGAAGGAATAGTGCCCCATCATTGGTGTCAGTGGGAGGAACAGTGCCCCATCATTGGTGTTAGTGGAAGGAATAGTGCCCCATCATTGGTGTCAGTGGAAGGAATAGTGCCCCATCATTGGTGTCAGTGGAAGGAATAGTGCCCCATCATTGGTGTCAGTGGGAGGAACAGTGCCCCATCATTGGTGTTAGTGGAAGGAATAGTGCCCCATCATTGGTGTCAGTGGAAGGAATAGTGCCCCATCATTGGTGTCAGTGGAAGGAATAGTGCCCCATCATTGGTGTCAGTGGAAGGAATAGTGCCCCATCATTGGTGTCAGTGGAAGGAATAGTGCTCTATCATTGTCAATGGGAGGAATAGTATCCCATTGTTGGTGTCAGAGGCAGGAATAGTGTCCCATAACACGTCTCAGTGGGGAGGAATATTGCCCCTTCATTGGTGTCAGTGAGAGGAATATTGCCCCATCATTGGTGTCAGTGAGAGGATTAGTGCCCCATTGTTGGCGTCAGAGGAAGGAACTATACCCCGCTGTTGCTGACAGTGGGGGGAAAATGCCCGAAGGGCCAGATAAAAGCAAAAGTATAGGGCCACAATTTGGAGACCACTGGTACAGAAGTAGCCCTAAAGCAAACCTGTTCCATAGCCACACCCAACATATCCAGATGGAAATACCTGGTACTTCCCGGTATGGAGGAGCATGTGACTCACCCCATGTCACAGCGCTGGACCAATCAGTGCAAGCTACAACTCCCGCTCCCCCGCCATTCCGTCCAGATGGAGTAGAAGGTAAGTACATGAATCACAGTGAACCTCATCCACGGCTTTCTCAGTAGGTGTGTGACAACGCTGGGGATCTGGTTGGTTAGGGGGGTAACACAGACATTTCAGCTTTCAGGCGCTGGGATCAGTGAACGTCGGGTGACACATGCAGGTTTTTGCTCACCTCCTGACTTTCGAAGAACAAGCGGCAGAACCTCCCGGCTTGGAGGAAGTTAGTGATGTCCCATCCCGGGACGGGAGATGTACGCCCCGCAGAGCGGCAGCTGTGTCAGGCCGCCGTTTGGACGGGAAGCGGAGACGTTGCCCTGTTACCTTTGATCTCTGGATATTCCTGGCCTCCCTCCTCTCTCGCTTCCTCCGGCTATCCTGCCGTCCTTGGAGCTTTTCCTCGTACATCCTGCCCCCCCCCGGGCTGATTACTGCAGACTCAGGAGAGGGTGGTGGGCCGGGGTGGACAGTCACTTCCTCTCACCCCTCTCTCTATTACGCTTTTCCAGACCACAAACACAATGGCAGGTTTCTGCGCCATTACTGAGGTCCTAAAAAACCAAAACAGCGAGCACCATTGCTTGCTTATCATTTACCTGCTCCCTCATTCCCCCCTCCTCAACACGATCATGGAAATTCAAAATAAAACGATTTTAATTCCACTCCTTATTCCTTTATTACCCTCCCGTGTCATTGGGTCTCTGTGCTTCTCTATGCAATGCAGGCAGATCACGGCTGGTGGGAGGGGCCAGCTGGCTGTTATACACTGCTCCCTGAAGACATCGCAGCCTCATTACTCCTCGGCCTTGATGTGAGCAGTGGGCTGGCCATTGCAAATATCAAACCGCCTGTAGCCTCTGTTCACACTAGTGTGGGAAACCTACGATCCACCGCATTCAAATCGCACTGCCCTTGAGATCTGCAATCTAAACAATAATGCAGGTCTAGGGGCGGACTGACAACTCATGGGGCCCCTGGGCAATAGGAAATCATGGGGCCCCTCTGTCCTTGCCCACACTCAAACCACACCCAAAAAAGCCTATAAAAGGTACCAGGGGCATCTCATAGGGCCCCTTACTGACCCCGGGCCCTCGGTGTGCCCGAATGCCTAATGGTCAGTCCACCCCTGCGCAGGTCGCAAATGCAGTGAGCCTGCCTGCACTGGACTGCATGCTACAAAACAGCCGTGTGATCCGGGTGCAATACGTTCCTAAAATCGCAACATGCACGACTTTGGTGCGGATGCGGTGCGCTTTGAGCCCATTCAAAAGGAACGGGTTCAAAGTGCACCGCACTGAATAGCATGTGAATTGTACAGAAATGCGGTGCGGTTCCTGTGTGATTCATAGTGTGAAGTGAAGCTTAGGCGCTGTTCACACTGACATTAAAAGCAGGCGTTTGAGGCACGTTTTTAAAGCTTCTCAAATGCCTAGTAAAGCAATCTGCAATTGATAATATAGACAGCGCACAGAGCTGTTCACATGATCAAAACATGAAGCCTTTGTGTTGCGTCATGTTGCGTCACATCGCGTCACGTCATGTTGCGTCACATCGCGTCATGTCATGTTGCGTCACATCGCGTCACGTCATGTAGCGTCACATTGTGTCAAGTCATGTTGCGTCACGTCGCGTCACGTCATGTTGCGTCACGTCGCGTCATGTTGCGTCACGTCGCGTCACGTCATGTAGCGTCACATCGTGTCAAGTCATGTTGCGTCACATCGCGTCACGTCATGTTGCGTCACATCGCGTCACGTCATGTAGCGTAACGTCGCGTCACTGCACTTCACAAATGAAGCTACATGTCGAGTTTAAGCACCTCAGCTACTTCCATTCAAGTCTATGGTGACGTGCCATAAACACACTGGAGGGTTAGGTCTGGTTCACAAAAAAAGGCATCCAATGTGCATCAAATACGCATCGAGTGTTTCGGGGAGCGTTTTTAGGGCACCGAACAATGAGAACAAGCGTGTACAAGGCCTTAGGCTGCACTCACATTGGCCATTATGTGAACACAAGAGAACGGAACCCCTGTTCTCTGCACACTTGTGCGCGTTGTTGCGTCACACACATAAGGAAGTCCAGTGATTTCAATGAGCCGCCTTACGGGCGACAAAGTAGCTCATGTTCCTTTCTGAACATCAAGCATTGCGTGTGTTTTTAATCGTGCGTTTTGTTGCATTTGTCGCATTTTTTTAATGTGAAAAACGCACATTTTTTGCACCTTTACCAATCAATGGCAATGCAAGCATGACGGGTGTTTTCTTAAACACAAAAATCCTCCACTTCTGTGCATTCATGAAACGCTAGTGCAGGGGCGGACTGACCATTCGAGCACTCAGGCACTGCCCGAAGGCCTGGGGTCAGTAGGGGGCCCCATTAAATGCCCCTGGTACCTTTTTATAGGCTTTTTTGGGTGTGCTTTGAGTGTGGGCAAGGACACAGGGGCCCCATGAGTTGTCAGTCCACCCCTGCGCTAGTGTGCGCACACAGCCTTGTGGTTGCTGGGAGTTCCTGTGCCTCCATATACTCATGTGATGCTGAGCCCCCACCATTTGTCCCTTTGATAACGTGCTTTGGCACGAAACGCGTCGGTGAGGAGCCTGCCACGCTGACATCACACAGGCAGCATGCTAGGCCGACGCCCATCTTTGGTATTCCTGCTATCCAGTGCTTTACAGATGTTGATTTCTTTGCAAGATGCTTTGAGCTCTTATTACCTCGTTTTACTTATGGCGCAATAAACTACTACACTATACAAGCAATTTTTGTTTGGTGGCTTATTTTGAGCCATTCAAGGTGGATACTCATGCCTGCCATAGACGGGTCAAAAATCGGCCGATTTTCGCAATGTTAATGGGATAATTGGTCAGACGATTTTCGGGGTTTTTGCACATTTTTGTTATGCGGCATGTTGGAAAATTTGTGGCCGATTTTGTCGATCGGCCGACTTTCCCGGCAACGATGGACAAATCGGCCAATCATTTTCCCGATAAAAAATCTGCGCGTGAGCCGTAACCTGCAAGAAGAAGAAGGAGAATAAGAAGAAGAAGCAGAAGAAATAGAAGAAGAAAAATAAGCAGAAATAGAAGAAGAAAAAGAAGAATAATGCAGGTTATAGATGGGTCGCAAATCGGCCAATTTTTCGGCCAAAAATAAAATCGGCCGCTTTTCGGATCGTTAGTGGGCTAATTGTTCGGCCGTTTTTCAGTATTTTGGCACATTTTTTTTATCGGTAAAGTTGGAAAAAAATCGGCCGATTTTGCCGATCGGCCAATTTTCGCGGCAATGATGGGCAAATCGGCCAATCTTTTTACCGATAAAAAAATCTGCGCATGAGCAGTGACCTGCAAGAGGAAGACAAAAAGAAGAAGAAAAAAGAAGAAGAGGATGAAGAAGAAGAAGAACAATAAGAGGATGAAGAAGAGGAAGAAGAAGAGGATGAAGAAGAGGATGATGAAGAAGAAGATGAGGATGAAGAAGAAGATGAAGAAGAAGAGGAATAGGAAGAAGAAGAGGATGAAGAAGAAGAGGATGAAGAAGAGGAAGTAGAAGAGGAAGAAGAAGAAGAGGAGGAAGAAGAGGAGGAAGAAGAGGATGATGAAGCAGAAGAGGAAGAAGAAGAGGATGAAGAAGAAGAAGAGGATGAAGAAGAGGAAGAAGAAGAAGAGGAAGAAGAAGAGGAGGATGAAGAAGAGGATGAAGAAGAAGTGGAGGAAGAAGAAGAGGATGAAGAAGAAGAGGATGAAAAAGAAGAAGAAGAGGATGAAGAAGAGGAAGAAGAAGAGGAAGGAGAAGAAGAGGATGAAGTAGAAGAAGATGATGATGAAGAACAGGATGAAGAAGAGGAGGAAGAAGAGCAAGAAGAAGTGGTTGAAGAAGAGGTTGAAGAAGAGGAAGAAGAAGAGGATGAAGAAGAAGAAGAAGAAGAGGATGAAGAAGAGGATGAAGAAGAGGAAGAAGAGGATGAAGAAGAAGAGGAGGAAGAAGTAGAAGAGGAGGAAGAAGAAGAGGAGGAAGAAGAAGAAGAAGAGGATGAAGAAGAGGAAGAAGAAGAAGAAGAAGAAGAGGGAGAAGAAGAAGAGGATGAAGAAGAGGATGAAGAAGAAGAGGAATTCCAGTCCGGCAAAAAGTGTCCCTGCAGAGAGCTCCGCTATTTCTTTGACAGTTCCTTGACATTTATAGCGGTTGCAACATTGTATCTATTTGTTTCTGAATAAAAACATCTGTATCCTAAATGGATACAAATAGATACACTGTTGCAACCGCTATAAATGTCAAGGAACTGTCAAAGAAATAGCGGAGCTCTCTGCAGGGACACTTTTTGCCGGCTGTAGACGGGATGAAAATCGGCCGATTTTTGTTACCGTTGCTGGTAACGTCGGCCGCTTGAACGACCGATTTGTCGTTTTTTTAAAGAAAAATCGGCCGATTTTCGACCCATCTATGGCCTGCATTAGAAGAAAAATAGAAGAAGAAAAAGAATTCCAGTCCGCTATTATATTTTATATGAAAAAGTCTTCCGGTTGCAACAATGTATCCATTTGTATCTGAATAAAAACATCTGTATCCGAAATGGATACAAAAGGCTACATTGTTGCAACCGCAATACTTTTCATATAAAATATAATAGCGGACAGGAATTCTTCTTTCGTTTTTTTTTTTTAAACGGCCGATTTTCGACCCGTCTATGGCCTGCATTACCGTTCCTGGCATATCGATTACCTGGTGTAAGCTAAGGAGCAGTCCCTGTATGCTGTGAGGGTCCGAGCTGTGAGGTCTGGAGTGTCTTTCCTGTGTGCGTGGTGTATCAGTGGAGCCCCCTATCCCCGCTAGTACCCTGATGACCACCAGTGCCTTCCCGGATATTACCTGCGCATTAATATTGCGCTTCCGGTGAGTGCAAACACACTTCATTCCCTATCACGGAAGTCCCGAGCACCTTTTTCATGCATTACCTATGAGGACGGCCTGTATCCCAAGACGATTATTCCGTTATCTGTTATTCTCTGCTTTGGCACGATTGCGCATTGGACATTTATCACGTTTATGATATACGTTTATGTGTCATTTTTTTTCGTCACATCCTTGACGACGCACCATTTGTCACTCTATATAGCGCTCTATTTGGCACCTGATCTTATCACTGGTCACTTTCATTTATGATTATATATATTATTTTAGCGCTGCATTTTACAGTTGTGCTCAAAAGTTTGCATCCCCTGGCAGAAATTGTGAAATTTTGGCATTGATATTGAAAATATGACTGATCATACAAAAACATGCTCTTTTATTGAAGGATGATGATCATATGAAGCCATTTATTATCACATAGTTGTTTGGCTCCTTTTTAAATCATAATGATGACAGAAATCACCCAAATGGCCCGGATCAGAAGTCTCCGCCCCCTGGAATGTTTGGCCTTGGTACAGACACACAAGGTGACACACACGGGTTACAATGCCAATTAGAGGTTAATGTCCCACATCTGTGGATTTTTAAATTGCAATTAGTGTCAGTGTATAAATAGTCAATGAGTTTGTTAGCTCTTACATGGAAGCACTGACTAGGCTACATACTGAGCCATGGGGATCGGAAAAGAACTGTCAAAAGTCCTGCGTAACAAGGTAATGGAACTTTATAAAGATGGAAAAGGACATTAAAAGATGTCCAAAGCCTTGAATATGCCAGTCAGTACTGTTATATCATCTATTAAGAAGTGGAAAGTTCGGGGATCTCTTGATACCAAGCCAAGGTCAGGTAGACCAAGAAAGATTGCAGCCATAACTGACAGAAGAATTGTCCGGGATTCATAGAAAAACCCACAGGCAACCTCGAAAGAACAACAGGCTGCTCTGGAAAAAGATGGTGTGGTTGTTTTTAAGGAGTACAATGTGGTGATACTTGAACAAAAATGAGCTGTTTGGTCGAGGTGCCAGAAAGAAGCTTTGACTGCACCAATGCCACAAAAAAAGCCCGGTTACAATATGCCTGACAACACCTTGACATGCCTAACCGGGCCTTCTTGTGCCATTGGTGCAGTAAAAGCTTCTTTCTGGCACCTCCACCATGCAGCTCATTTTTGTTCAAGTGTCATCATATTGTGCTCCTTCAAAACAACCACACTGTCTTTTTCCAGAGCAGCCTGTATTTTTCTTGTGGTTACCTATGGGTTTCCCTTTGTATCCCGAACAATTCTTCTGGCAGTTATGGCTGCAATCTTTCTTGGTCTACCTGACCTTGGCTTGGTATCAAGAGATCCCCAAACTTTCCACTTCTTAGTGGAAGTGTTGACTGGCATAGTCAAGGCTTTGGACATCTTTATATGTCCTTTTTCCATCTTTATAAAGTTCCATTACCTTGTTAAGCAGGGCTTTTGACAGTTCTTTTCCGATCCCCATGGCTCAGTAACTAGCCTAGTCATGCTAACAAACTCATTGACTATTTATACACTGACACTAATTGCAAATCAAAAAGACACAGATGTGGGACATTAACCTCTAATTGGCATTTTAACCCGTGTGTGTCACCTCGTGTGTCTGTACCAAGGCCAAACATTCCAGGGGAGGGAAACGTCTGATCCGGGCCATTTCTGTTATCATTATGATTTAAAAAGGAGCCAAACAACTATTTAATAAATGGCTTCATATGATCATCATCCATCAATAAAAGAGCATTTTTTGGCATGATCAGTCATATTTTCAATATCAATGCAAAAACTTCACAATTTCTGTCAGGGGATGCAAACTTTTGAGCACAACTGTGTGTGTATATTATATATACAGTTGTGTTCAAAATAATAGCAGTCAGACATCACTAACCGGATCAATCACTGTTTTTGGTAGAAATGATATTTCTACATGGCAAATAATTTACTAGCAGGTGTAGTAGAGTAATAGAAATCCAACAGACCCAACAGTCATGACATGTATGCTGCTGATTCTGTGTAATTGAATCACTCATTGAAAGGGGCATGTTCAAAATAATAGCAGTGTGGAGTTCTATTATTGAGGCCATTCAGTCTTTGAAAAACAGGTGGCAATTATTGCCCTTATTTAAAGAAGGAAGGCAGCAAATGTTGTACATGCTGGTTACAGTGCATTTCTCTCTGAAATTCTGAGGAAAATGGGTCGTTCCAGACATTGTTCAGAAGAACAGCGTACCTTGATTAAAAGGTTGATTGGAGAGGGGAAAACATATAAAGAAGTGCAGAAAATGATCGGCTGCTCAGCTAAAATGATTGCAAATGCTTTAAAATGGCAACCAAAACCTGAAAGACATGAAAGAAAGCGAAAAACTACCATTCGAATGGATAGAAGAATAGCCAAAATGGCAAGGACTCAGCCAACAATCAGCTCCAGGAAGATGAAAGAAGGTGTGACGTTCCCTGTGAGGACTGTTACAATTAGAGGACACCTATGTGAAGCCAAGCTATCTGCAAGAAGTCCCCGCAAAGTCCCACTGTTGAAAAAAGACATGCTGAAGAGGTTACAATTTGCCAAAGAGCACATTGACTGGCCTAAAGAGAAATGGTGCAACATTTTGTGGACTGATGAAAGTAAGATTGTTCTTTTTGGGTCTAGTGGCCGGAGACAGTTTGTCAGACGACCCCCAAACACTGAATTCAAGCCACAGTACACTGTGAAGACAGTGAAGCATGGTGGTGCAAGCATCATGATATGGGGATGTTTCTCATACTACAGTGTTGGGCCTATTTATCGCATACCAGGGATCATGGATCAGTTTGAATACATCAGAATACTTGAAGAGGTCATGCTGCCTTATGCTGAAGAGGAAATGCCCTTGAAATGGGTGTTCCAACAAGATAATGCCCCCGAACACACCAGTAGACGTGCAACATCTTGGTTCCAGACCAACAAGATTGACGTTATGGAGTGGCCAGCCCAATCCCCGGATCTTATCCAATAGAAAACTTGTGGGGTGACATCAAAAATGCCATTTCTGAGGCAAAACCAAGAAATAGAGAAGAACTGTGGAATGTAGTCCAATCATCCTGGGCTGGAATACCTGATCACAGGGGCCAGAAGTTGGGTGACTCCATACAACACAGATGTACAGCAGTTCTCAGAAACAGTGCGACTACAACCAAATATTCATTAAGTCATTCAAAGGAAAGCAAAATCTTCAAACATTTCTCAGTTTATATAGTGAATGTTTGAGTTTGGAAAGAAGAATACAAACACTGCTATTTTTTTGAACCGTCTAATATTCACTTTTCTTCCATTTTTTTAGAGGAACAACACAAATTTGATCTATTTTTCTTCAAATTTTGATTTGGAATAGAATGTGTCGTGTTCCCAATGCATTTGTGTGGATGGAAATAAAAGCTATTAGAAGGATTTTGAGCTTTATTCACTTTTTTCAAACACACTGCTATTATTTTGAACATAACTGTATATATATGTGTGTGTGATTTTGCGCACCTGTGCCGCCCCGTAGTAGAATATCTGCTATAGGGCAGTCGGGAAGTAGTTAATATATAAGAGCAACCTAGGGGAGTTCCCTGCGTATGTTTAGCGATCATATAGATTGGTTTCTTGTAAACACACTGAGACGCACACTGAAGATTTCTATCACCAGGAATGCGCAACACAAAAAATGATTTGTCCTTTTTCAGAGAATTGGGGTTTCGTTGCGATGGAGCAGACAGAAGAAAGGACATTTCAGCATGGCTCCCCTCTGCGCATCACGTCACCAGCCGCCGTTCCCATAACACTTCTGATCCCCGGCAGCGTCACTAGACCGTGATCCTGCCAGTGGCCGGAGCCCAGATGTGATCAGGCAGGAGGAGAAGGACAGAGGAGACGTAGAAGCCGGGACAGCGACTGAGGCCAATGGAGGGGGGGAGGACTCAGAAAAAGCCACGATTGTTCTCTAAGGCCACAGTTCAATGTCTGGGGGGGTCAAGGGCTAAGGTCCCAGCCATGATCACTGCTGAGAAACAGATCTACGCAGCAGAGGGGTGTACAACTCTACCCAACCCCCTACTAAAACATGATAAGAGGACTGCAAGAAAAATAAAATGTAAAGTAGACGTAAACCCAACCGCTAGAATCTCATAAGACAAACCATGTTAGCCTCATTTCAAAAGTCGGGTTTAACATTTTAACCCATTCACTGCCAGAAATGTTTTTTTTTTTATGTATAGAAAATCATTTTAGGCCTGAAGATTACATAAACCCCCCAAAAACATGATATCATTTATTAAAGCAGACACGCTAAAGAACAAAAGGAGTGGTAGTTCCACGCTTTTATGTTACACAATATTAAAATATCATTTAACCACTTTGCTAAATAAAACAAAAAACACCTGAAACGTTTGAAAAAAAAACGCACTTTTCTTCGTTTCGGTTATAAAATTTTGCAAATAAATAACATTTCTTCATAAATTTAGATCAAAATGTATTCTGCTACATTTCTTTGGTGAAAATAATAATAAGAATTGAATTTGTATTTTTTTAATGTTTCTATTATTTTTGTTTATTTTTTATTACATTTTTTCTTTTTTTACTATTTTATTTTTCAGCATACTGTGACCAAAGCAATGCAATGTTACCGTAGTAACAGTGAACTACTCTGGGCAAGTGATAAGGATTTTTTTTTTTAACACATTATGATTGCTAATACCGATGTATTTCATTGATATTTGCAATCATTGCTACTGAATGAAATGAATTCATTCAGTCTTTTGTTGTGATTAGCTGTGATTGGGCAAAGCTGATCACATGATACAGATGGGCTGTGATTGGCCCCGTCTGTATCATGTGACTGCCTTGACCAGTCACAGTGAACACCATCATTGTATACAATGGATGGCATGACAGGACGCCATCCATTGTATACAATTGTCCCCTACAGGTCATCAGTTTAGAGTTAGCCATGAATGATGGGCCTAGGATTATCGATCTCACTGCAGCAATATGTAACGTGTGGTGCAATCAACGTTTTCATATGTAGTTGTCCCCAATACATGCATTTTTGCTTGTACATTTGTGTATGTGGGGATGAGGGGGTGGCTCAATATAAATTTTTTTTTTTTTTTTGGGGGGGGGTAAGTGCTTGAGTGTAACTTTATTTTTACACTTTTTAAACATTGTTTTTTTTAATTGAACTCTTTTCATCATATAGGTGACAAAGTCCCCTATGTGATGCATTTTTGGTGACAGGTTCTCTTTAATGAGACATCGGGGGCCAGCAGACCCCTGATGTCTCACCTATCCTCCAGTGAACCTATTGCCCCCCATTTACTTCTTCCCTGGCCATACTGTCTGGGGAAAGTGACATTAGGACCTGGACGTGACGTTTTACACATGGTTTCCAGGTCAGGATCAGGCAGAGGACATCAGCATACAGATGTTAGCTGATCTATCTCCCCCTCTGCCTGGCAGCACCCACCATGCCCATCCTGGGTCCGTTGATGGATGTGTGGAGCCTGGAAAACATGGCGGGCACGTGTGAGGGGAGGGACCAACACATATGGGGGTGATTGAAAGCGATCCAGCGATGTGTGTAAAACCCCTACCACCTCCGATGTACTACAATACATAAGGCAATGGTAGTAAAAGAGTTAAATCTGCAGTTTTTATTTTAACCACTTCAAGTCCGGACACTTTCACCCCCTTCCTGTCCAGGCCAATTTTCAGCTTTCAGTGCTGTCACACTTTGAATGACAATTGCGTGGTCATGCAACACTGTACCTATATGAATTTTTTAGCATTTTTTTGAGACAGATAAAGCTTTATTTTGGTGGTATTTATTCACCACTGGGATTTTAATTTTTTTTGCTATATAACTGGAAAAGTCCATAAATTTTGAAAAAAAGTGTTTTTCTTATAAAATTTTGCAAATAAATAATATTTAATCATAAATCTTGACCAAAATTTTTTCAGTTATCTTTTTAGTAAAAAAAAAAAAAAAACATAACCCAAATTAGTTTATAACCAAAAATTATAATTTTTAAACATTTTCTTTTACATTTTTTTTTTTATATTATTTATGTTTTTTTTTTTTTACATGCTGTCACCGTAGCAGTACAGTGTCACAATGGTGACACCATACTACGTGCTACTTGTGGGAGGTGATGAAGATTTTTTTTTTTCTACACTGATTACTTTTACACCCATAAAGGTTGTAAAAGCAATCATTTCTCCTTCTCTCTGGCTGCATTCTTGCAGCCATTGAGAAATACTGTGTGAGCTGTGATAGGTCACAGATTGTCACATGGTACAAGGCTGTTGTGAATAGCTTTGTACCATGTGAGCTCTGTGATCATTCACAGATTTCACACGTAGTAAGCAATGATGTCAGAAGTGACATCTTGCTTACACCTATTCATGTGATTACTGATTGGCCAATCAGTGATCACATGATCGGGACCTCACGCAGAGGTCCCGTACAGCGATCAGTTCCCAGGGAACGCGCACCGATCAAAATGTCCGGCGCCATTTATGAACGGCAACCCGCCCCTGCACTGCCACCGTCCGGCCGTTTATATACAGCGGCCGGACGGGAAGTGGTTAATGACCGCATGTCAAGGAGATCAGCTTGACTATTAATATTAACAGTATGTGTTAATGTCTTAGAAACTTTGTTTGTCAGTATAATTTGTGATCAGACGTGTATATGGGGGCAGCCATATTTGCTAGTTACAGCAACAAGTTCTGCTTTCCGCACTACACAGTGGTTGTGGAACTATTGCCATTAGCAGAGCCATTTTTCCAGAGTCTAGATATCTCTTCAGCTTCTCTGGAAGCCTGTGGAAGTTCATACCCAACCTTCGTCCAGCTCTGCCAATTACAGCCCAACGGTGATTTTGGGGGCTAAAGGGGTATGCTTTTCACTGTTTTTGCATCGTGAGGAATGGTTGAGGAGCCCAAGAGACTCCTTTACCAGTTTACTGTGGAAAGGTTCCAATTCACCTTCTCCCCACCCGTAGACAACTCAGCTGCCCAAAGTAAGCTGTATATAAACTCCCATTTCCAGGTACAGCTCTGGTGCCCATCAAACACTTGACTAGCACTGAATGATTGAAAAGACTATCAATACACTGCAAATTACCCTCGACTTTAAAACCCAACTTTTTTTAGACTCTCGTATATAGTACTTTTAGTAAACCATTCCAATGACCATATATATTCGGAAAGAAAAACAGACACTTAAAGTGACCCAAGACCCCTGAAGTCCTGGATGCTTTGCTATGAAGATACAGACTTGGAGAAGGGAGGCTAATAGCTGCTCAATCCATCCTGCTCCAATACCTGAGTAGGCACATCAAGTTGTCTACGTGTCCATTATATGGTGCCCCTACATCTTCAAAACTTGGGGAACAAGTGCAAACCAGATTTCCCACCCCGTTCTTCTACATTCACCCTACTCTTGGCTGTTCACTGGAATGGCCTCCTCCTACTAACCAAAATGTAAGCCACATTGGGTGGCACCATGGCCAGTAGGCAAGAAGATAATCCATGATTACAATAAAAATAAAAAAGTGTTTAGAGCAGGAGTCTCCAAGCTACATCCTGGATGCCACAACTGGATGCTACTTTACTGGACCCCCAGCTAGGGTCAGTGGTGTATCCACAGTGAGTACAGAATGAAGATTAGGGTCAGCAGAGGCTGCCTATGGTCTTCACCTCTAATGTAAGGAGAGATGGGGACCCTGATGTAAGGGGAACTCTGATGGGGACCCTGATGTAAGAGGGGATTCTGATGTAAGAGGCACACTGATAGGGACCTTGATGAAATCGGGATCCTGAAGAGGATTTTTTCAGCCTGCAAATATTTGTAAAATTTATGATGTGGCCCTCAAACGGCAAAGTTTAGAGACCCCTTGGTTTAGAGGATGCATACAGAGGGTCAGATGTGGACATGGGGGAACCTGCTATTCATAACAAGCAAGACTACAAGGAAATTCAGGTTTGGTGTACAGCCCAACAGAGAGTTAGGAGGGGGGTCAGCTAGCCATTGACATTCTATCCCCAAGTCAGTACTCAAGGAAGCCCCCTCTCTGGAAACTACCTGCATATTCATGCTGTTAACAACTTGAAAATTCAAAGCCCTTTTTAAAGCCTAAAAAAGTAAGCAATATATATGCCAAGCCAGGTAGGTAACTATAACTTTAATGATAGGTAGGACATTCCGGTTTTTATTCGGTTTTGTTGCTAACTTTATTGCTTCCCCTTTTTCTTCTTGGGACGGGATTTTCTCTTGGTCTTGGATTCTATAATCTGTTGAGATTGTCTCTTCAAAGCAGCTCTGGTCACCACATCACCTTCATCCTCTCCACTGTCTTCTTCATCTGTTGATAGAGGGGATAGGACAGGAATCAGTATCGGGTGTTTGTTTCATATTACATCAAAGATGTCTTATTCTGGTGATTAGTAAGTAGCAGCTATCTACAGCTTGATTGCCAATGCTCAGTAAATTGGCTGGTAGCTATTAAAAATTAACATGAATATCTAAAATCAGGGGACTGCTAATTCAACCCTGGAAACACCGCAACTCTGCTAAAGTGTAAAAGTCCACTTCATATACCTTTAACCCCAAGGCTTATGCAATCCGCTGTGCTGAGACTCCGAAGCCTTTTCGTAGTGTTGTTCAACTTCCCTCTCTGAGAACTACAAAAAGACTGTCCCTGGAATCTGGGAATATGTTCACCTGCCTTACCCAGGAGCAAGCACCATATTTCCAAAATGAAAAAGTGGCAGGGTGGAGGTTGAGCAGATAGGGGAGGGCAAATAAAGGGTAAGATCACCTATGCCAGTGGATTGACTTACCCACAGACATCTTTGTAAAGTAGACTTCAATTGCAAGAGTTGTTCATCTGGGCTCCTACATTTCCTCACTTCCTCAGGGCTAGAATACCAGATCTCACATTTCCTGCTAGATTCTTCAATTTCTTTTAAAGAAGGTACAAGCACCATATTTCCAAAATGAAAAAGTGGCAGGGTGGAGGTTGAGCAGATAGGGGAGGATATATAAAGGGTAAGATCACCTATGCCAGTGGATTGACTTACCCACAGACATCTTTGTAAAGTAGACTTCAATTGCAAGAGTTGTCCATCTGGGCTCCTACATTTCCTCACTTCCTCAGGGCTAGAATACCAGATCTCACATTTCCTGCTAGATTCTTCAATTTCTTTTAAAGAAGGTACAAGCACCATATTTCCAAAATGAAAAAGTGGCAAGGTGGAGGTTGAGTAGATAGGGGAGAGCAAATAAAGGCTAAGATCACCTATGCCAGTGGATTGACTTACCCACAGACATCTTATTTGTAAAGTAGACTTCAATGGCAAGATTTGTCCATCTGGGCTCCTACATTTCCTCACTTCCTCAGGGCTAGAATACCAGATCTCACATTTCCTGCTAGATTCTTCCATTTCTTTTAAAGAAGGTACAGCAAGAAGAATGGGACTCGCTACATGACTGAATAGAGGAGATGTGCACCGATAGGAAGATCTTGTCAGTGATCTTCTGAAGATACAGGAGCATGCTCCCATACCTGACTTATCTATTGTGAGAGACCTATGACTACTGTATCTATTCTGTTTACGTTGGATAGGGTAAGACACATCCAGGGGCGGACTGACCATTGGGGAACTCTGGCAGTGCCCGAGGGCCCAGGGTCAGCAGGGGGCCCCATGAGATGTCCCTGGTACCTTTCATAGGCTTTTTTGGGTGTGGTTTGAGTGTGGGCGAGGACACAGGGGCCCCATGATCCCCTATTGGCCGGGGGCCCCATGAGTTGTCAGTCCGCCCCTGGACACAGCGGTAAAATATCTATAAATTGCTCCTTACCTTCAAATGAATCCTGCTTGGTGGGAGCTGGAAGTGAGATGCGTACGTTGTGGGCTGGAAGTTTGCCCTCTATCTTGGCCTGGAACTGGTGATAAAACATAGACTTAGGAAGAGATAACAAGGTTGTCTTAATGTACATATGCATTTATTTTGTTAATTTTCAACATTTACAAAGAACCCTGAGCCATCGCATTACTTTCCTCCCCAGAAGAGCTTACTAACATGCAGGTCAGCCAACTGACTGAGCAGTACGCTTTTCTGATACAAATAAACAAACACCTATGAAGATACCATACTGCCTTCACTGATGCCCTCATCATCCTTTTTAATCTGCCCTTCCTAGTAAGGACTACAGAGGACACTCTGCACTACAGTTACAAGAAGTTTAGAGTGACTCCAGTGGATATTTGTACACAAAATTCTCAGCATATAAATCAGCCGTGACATGAAAACGTGGGGAGGGTCAATATCAAACGAGCTAAAAAAAAGCAGGATCGCAACATACAGTAAATGTATGCAAATGAACCTGTGCCCAGACTAGGGACGATAAAATGATTTACAGATTCTGAAGGAGGAGGAAAAACACTTTAAAACAAGCCATAATTCACCTGTTTAGCTATAGGTATCTTGGATAAATTCATCTTCAAATTTAACAACACAGGCACTGAAAACTTTTTTCCTATTTCTATTGCTTCAGAATCTTGGCAGTATGTCAGTCTTCTCATGTCCTCCAAAAAGATAACTCCCAGAGGTGCTGGTACCTACTGTAAATACTTAGTTTTTAAAGAAGGTATGGGGGACACTATTTTTTTTAAGTTCACTGGCTCTGGTAAAGCTGCTCACATAAAACAGGACTCCATCCCAGTGGGTACCCAGGACTCCATCCCAGTGGGTACCCAGAATGTGTACCATTACATAAATATTTCATGGTTGGGGTGCCAAAACACTGCTTCTTCATAAGGGCTACAAATATGAACATACAAATGATAAATATCCCCTAAATACAGTAAACATAACAGGTGCACACATATACTGTATTTCTTGCTCCATTTCACTTCTAATGTAAACACGCAGCAGGTGTTAAAAACAGACTAACTTTGTTGTGGTGTTTGAGGATGAATTACTTCACAATACAAGCAGCTAAAGAGGTCAGTGAGGGCTTATTTTAAAGTGATTCTAAAGGCTTAAATTTGTAAAAAAAAAATAACAAACATGTCTTTACTTACCTGATGTGTGCAGTGGCTTTGCACAAAGCAGCCCGGATCCTCCTCTTCTTGGGTCCCCCGCTGGCGCTACTGGCCCCTCCCTCCTGCCGGGTGCCCTCACAGCAAGAAACTTGCTATGGGGAACCCGAGCATGCGCATTCCTTAGCTGCTGCTCCGTGTGTCCATGCACACATGGAGCTATGGCTCGGTCTCACCCCCTCTCTCTTCTCATTGGCTCACTGGCTGTAGTTGACAGCAGTGAGAGCTGCTGGCTGCCACTTCTGTCTCAGTCAAAGAGGAGATAGCCGAGACTGCAGTGGACATCGCTGGATCGAGAGGAGGCTTAGGTGAGTATTAGGGGGGATGGGAAGTATGCTGCACAGAGGTTTTTTTTACCTTCATGCATACAATGCATGAAAAAAACCTTAAGCCTTTAAAACTACTTTAAAGCTCTTTTACTGTTCCTCAAGAATATGTAAATATATTAAAGTGGAACTGCACTCAAAAAGGGGGTGGAACGAAAACCAATTTTTATCAGCCCCTGCTCCCACTTCCTCATTTCTCGCCTAGGTGAGATTGACATCTCTTGCCTCACCGCCTCCCCTATTCACAAAGCGCTACACAAGCTCATGCATGCGCAGTGGGGAGCCGGATGTGGTTCCTCAGGAAGCCACGGTCGGCTACCATATTCAAAATGGCGGCGCAAGGGACTTGGAACAGTTAGATGAACTGGATGCAGGAAGACATCGCTGGACTCCAGGCCCTTGTAAAACAAACTGAAGTTCCTCTTTAATGTCCATACTCTATGGTTGAATTGGATGGACTTTTGTCTTTTTTCAGCCAGACTAACTATGTAACGCGTGTGTCCATGGGCTGAACACAACGGGGGGAATTTACTAAAATTGGTGCACCCAGAATCTGGTGCATCTGTGCATAGTAAGCATCAGCTTCCAGGTTTTATTTGCAAAGTTTGATTGAACAAGCCGAAGTTACAAGCTGATCGGCTACTATGCACAGTTGCACCAGATTCTGTGTGCACCAGTTTTAGTAAATCTCCTCGAATGTTTGAATGTTATTTAACACCCCAGGGGACAAGTGCATATAACCCTTGGTCCCATTCAAATCCGTCCCATAGTTTCTGAGAAGCATGGTCTGACAGGTTTCCCCCTCCTGTCTGACAAAACTTCTGGAAAGGAGAGGGATATGTGATTGACAGATCTGGTCCCTGGCAGCAGGGGCCACTCTGGAGATCAGCTTTGCCATTCAAAAACAAAATCACACAGCGAATGGCACTGTGTGTCCACCAGCAGCTGCTTTTATCAATACACAGCCAGACCGAAGGATCTCACAGCACTGAGGCATCTGTCACTGTTATGAATGAATGATCAACACTGCTTGTTCATTCATAATAGTAAAAGATCTCTCAGAGCTGCAGCTCTGTGTAATGTGTCTGCTGCTGCTTTTACTTCACACAGGACAGCGGCTGATATTTTACACAGAGCCACAGCTCTAAGTGGTCTTTTACTATAATGAATACACAAGCACAGGGGCGGACTGACCATTTAGAAACTCGGGCACTGCCCGAGGGCCCGGGGTCAGTAGGGGGCCCCATAAGATGCCCTGGTACCTTTTTCATAGGCTTTTTTGAGTTTGGGCAAGGACACAGGGGCCCCATGATCCCCTATTGCCCGGGGGCCCCATGAGTTGTCAGTCCGCCCCTGCACAAGCAGCTTACAGAAGGGGGGCATATAGAGGTGCGTTTTTGGGACAACAAGGCCCCCAGTCAGAATGGGGACAAGTACTACATGTACTTGATCCCCTGAAGAGTTATATAAAATTTTAAACCATAAATTTACCCATAATTCTTCTTTAACCACTTCCCATCTGGACCATGTACATAACCCGCGGGACAGGAGCAGTGCAGGAGCAGGCGGCCGTTTATAAATGGCTTCCGCATTAACTGCCTGTGCGCGCTCACTGTGCTGTGATCCGATCGCTGTGCGGGACCTCTGTGTGAGGTCCCGATTCATGTGATCACCGATTGGCCAATCCGTGATCACAGGAACAGTAGTAAACAAGATGTCACTTCCTGACATCATTGCTTACTACGTGTGAAATCTGTGAATGATCACAGAGGTCACATGGTAGACGGCTATTCACAACAGCCTTGTACGTTGTGACAAGCTGTGACCAATCACAGCTCACACAGTATTTATCAATGGCTGCAAGAATGCAGCCAGAAAAAGGGGAGCAATTATTGCTTTTACAACCTTTATAGATGTAAAAGCAATCAGTGTAAAAAAAAAAAAAAAATCTTCATCACCCCCCACAAGTAGTACAGTGTCACCAGGGTGGTGGAATGTAAAAAAAAAAAAATAATAATAATATAAAACATTTTTTGAAAAATTATAATTTTGGTTATAAACTAATTTGGGTTATTTTTATTTTTTTTTTACTAAAAAGATAGCCGAATACATTTTGGCCAAGATTTATGAAGAAATATTATTTATTTTCAATATTTTATAAGAAAAACACTTTTTTTTCAAAATTTTTGGACTTTTTCATTTATATAGCAAAAAAATTAAAATCCCAGCGGTGAATAAATACCACCAAAAAAAGTTTTATCTGTCTCAAAAAAATACAAAAAAATTCATATGGGTGCAGTGTTGCATGACCGCGCAATTGTCATTCAAAGTGTGATAGTGCTGAAAGCTGAAAACTGGCCTGGACAGGAAGGGGGTGAAAGTGTCCAGACCAGGGGCGGACTGACCATTGGGAAACTCGGGCACTGCCCGAGGGCCCGGGGTCAGTAGGGGGCCCCATGAGATGCCCCTGGTACCTTTTTCATAGGCTTTTTTTGAGTTTGGGCAAGGACACAGGGGCCCCATGATCCCTTATTGCCCGGGGGCCCCATGAGTTGTCAGTCCGCCCCTGGTCCTGACTTGAAGTGGTTAAGGCAACAGTCCCTAAAATGTCCCAAAAGACCAACAACATGCATTAGCCACAATTCCCAGATTATCAGTCCAGGCCTAAACACAATGACAAAGCGACATTAGGAATTATGAAAAGGCAGAAATGGAGGTAATTTAATACAGCAGAGAAGGTGCACAGCAAATATGTTATAGGTAAGAAGAGATGTGAACATTGTGAGCTGCAGGAGACACTCCTTGTTTCCCAAGACGCTCACCTCTTCTTCCTCCATCTGTTTGAGGACGGCTGCAACATCCTGGCCATCCAGCTCCTCTAAGAGTTTTTGCAGCTTCTTCTCTGTGGTTTCCAGGAGGTCCAGTATGTACTCATCCGACTGGGGAGACAGGTCCCTGGCGGGGAAATGACTCCTTGGCTGGGAGATGACAGAGAAGATGTTATTGCAGATCTCTTGACTTTCACATAATTTAACCCAACTGTGAATGGGAGAGGTTTTTTTTAGGGATAAGAGATGAAGATGTACAGCTGAAGACACAAATTAATGCATCTCTGTTTTAAACATAAATCACCAGTGCCAAAATTAAACAAATTAAATATACAAATAAATGCTGCTGCTCATCAGTGCAAACCCACACCAAAAAAAAATTTTTTTAAACAATAAAAACAGCGCAAAAAAATGTATATATATTAAAAAAATTATTCTATATCAGTCCAAAGTATTAAAATAAAATATATATATTAAATTATAAGTCCCACTCCAAATAGGTGAAAAAATATAAAAAAAAATCTATGAAAGTCCTCTTTCCAAAGAAATGAAACGTGCTTCCACCAAAGATAGTGCTCAAAAAATATACCGCACTCACCAGATCCTGGTGAAAAAAAACGCCTTTAGGGTTTTTTTGGGATCCTAGACCCAGTCAGTAAGCCTCCAGATCTCCACTCCACCAAAGTATAGCCAACCTCCAACCTCCAGGATCACCGGTCTCCACTCTCCAAGAACATTGAGGGGCTTGTTTCCAGAATATGCATATAGAACCAGATATACTTCTTTGTGACTCTTTGTGATTCCTCCACCATACAGAAACACCAGCTTCTTATCAGTAGATTAGTCCCCAGAATAAGCCCCTCAGTGTTCTTGGAGAGTGGTGGAGTCTGGTGATCCTGGAGGTTGGATATACTCTGGATTGGAGTGGAGATCTGGAGGCTTACTGACTGGGTCTAGGATCCCAAAAAACCATAAAGGCATTTTTTTCACCAGTATCTGGTGAGTGCGGTATATTTTTTGAGCACTATCTTTGGTGGAAGCACGTTTCATTTCTTTGGAAAGAGGACTTTCAGAGATTTTTTTAATATTTTTTCACCTATTTGGAATGGGATGTATAATTTCATATATATATTTTATTTTAATACTTTGGAGTGATATATAATAATTTTTATATATTTTTTTTATTGTTTAAAAAAAATAATGCAGCTCTGTGTTCATTAATATATCGTGAAATGTGTTTTTTAAACGCAAGCAGTTGTAAGTTCATCAATCAGGTGCTTCTCCTTTCATAGGCTGGGGGAGGGAGAAAACCTGTAAGGCCCCTTTCACACGAAGAGCCCAACTGTCAGTTTTCAGGTGGACCTGATAGGACAGTCCATTCACCTACATGGACCAGTGGATGTATATGGACTTGTGCCCACTTACACTTGCCTACCTCCGATCTGATCCGGTCCCCAAAAACAAAACAGAAGGGGATCTGTCCTCCTCCACTGAAGCGGATCGGATCAGAGGGCGGATGAGTGTAAACAGACAGCGGAGTTCGTTTACTCCCAGCTTCCCATACAGCAGAACGGGCTCTGTTTGTGTCTGCTCTGCATTAACTGAGCGGACATGGAGCTGTCATCCACCCGCTCTGCTCTGATCAGCAGGGGATTAGCGGACAGATCTGCTGATCAATATGGAGTCTTCGCCATGTGAAAAGGGCCTCTCGGGGGATCAGGAAGGAATTTTGTTCCCAGCAGGAGCAAATTGGATCATGCTTTGCTGGTTTTGGTTGCCTTCCTCTGGATCAACTGTGGGTATAGGATTATAACTTTTTTTTTTTTTTAATGGTTGAACTGGATGGACTTTTGTCTTCTTTCAGCCAGACTAACTATGTAACTAAGTGTTACTGAGCTGCAGTCTTCTACCCTGCTAGACCGGACTGTGCTGTTTGGCAAAGCTGTGTAAATCTCACAACTGTATGAACAAAATTACAAGTCCTATGGCAGGTAATCACAAGTCCTTAGCCCTCATTCACATGGGTGCCCCTATTCATAGGTAAGACTGTGAGAATGAAACTTAGATGCATTTCCCCTGTGCATTTAGCTGTTTGCCTTAGGTTCATCTTTAACCCCTTCACAACCACCTAACACTGATGTGGGACAGAAAAATGGTAGGCTTCAATGCATCACTGGGTGGCCAGTGGGAGACCAAGCTGGGAAAGACAGCTCTTGGTGCCCGCTAATGGTTGGCAACTGGCGATACCTGCTCCCGATCATGTGACCACTGTGACAGCCAATCACCCTGGTTACTTGATCGGCTGATCTTTCCTGCCCCCTGGTGTTCAGAACTTTTTATTGTGAAGCAGGACTGGGCTGGAAAGGGTTAAGAGTCTATCAAATGTACAGTGCAGCAGAAGACCCCCCCCAATGGGAATTTAGAAATTACACATATATCAAAAAAGACATTATTGCCTCTCGGGGGATCAGGAAGGACTTTTTTCCCAGCAGGTGCAAATTGGATTGTGCTTTGCTGGGTTTTTTTGCCTTCCTCTGGATCAACTGTGGGTATAGGATTATAACTTTTTTTTTTTCTATGGTTGAATCGGATGGACTTTTGTCTTTTTTCAGCCAGACTAACTATGTAACTATAGAAAAGAATCACCTCTCTAAAATAATCATATTTTGTTGCTTTGCAACCTGAAATGAAAAAGATTATCAGCTTTATTACATACACATATTTTATATAAAATAGATAATTTTCTAAAGGATCGCTCCGACAGTAATCTTTACAAAAAGACTCTTTGCACAAGGTCAAAGACCACTCAAATAGGAAGAAAACATTATTCCGACGCGTTTCGATCATTCCACGTTTTAGATCTTCTTCAGGGGGCATAAAGACAAGGAAAGTTTAATAACGTGTCAGAGCAATGTGTAAAATAAATGGCATGCGGGATGAGAGACATGGATCCAGGTCCGGCGGAATGCACCATCCAAGAAAGCAAGAGTGGTCAGATGTAGATCACCAGGAACCAGGGGCGGACTGACCATTTGGAAACTCGGGCACTGCCCGAGGGCCAGGGGTCAAAAGGGGGCCCCATGAGATGCCCCTGGTACCTTTTTCATAGGCTATTTTGAGTTTGGGCAAGGACACAGGAGCCCCATGATCCCCTATTGCCTGGGGGCCCCATGATCCCCTATTGCCTGAGGGCCCCATGAGTTGTCAGTCTGCCCCTGCCAGGAACCAAGGGCAACTAGGGAGCACCATAACAACCCCCTGATGGGACGTGTCGGAATCAGGCCAATGTGCAAAATAGATGGAATTTCACTCGATGATAAATGTGGCGACTTGAAGCACAATCATTTATAGCATTGTGTGATCTATAGCAGGGGCGGACTGACCATTTGGAAACTCGGGCACTGCCCGAGGGCCCGGGGTCAGTAGGGGGCCCCATGAGATGCCCCTGGTACCGTTTTCATAGGCTTTTTTGAGTTTGGGCAAGAACACAGGGGCCCCATGATCCCCTATTGCCCGGGGGCCCCATGAGTTGTCAGTCCGCCCCTGATCTATAGTGATTAGTTGCTTCTACATGCTACATTCTATTACTCTCTATGTGTAGCGTGCAATCAATAGTCGCTAGCAAACTATGATGGGTGATTGCTGGTTCTTTAATTAGCATAAGAACACTAAAACACCAATAGACACCCAACCATAAAGGGCTCCAGGTTCCCTATAAATCTGCAGGCACCTCATGACAGCATTTGTAGAGATTGTCTGGTGTTTGAGCCTCGGGTCACTGTACTGGCTCATGTGAAGGGCGCAGAGCCAAGCTTCTGAAGTCATGTTTTGTTGTGTAAGCACAAATCTAGATAAGACGTTTGTCTGCTCGGAAAACGTATGACATAAATGTTGGTGTTCAAAGCAACTGACCTTGTGCTGTGTATAGTGACCAACCAAAATCGGCATTTTCTAATATGCACCAGACACATGACTGTGTGGATTTGGTTGGTTACTATAGGAAATAAAAGACGCTTTCCATTGCTCCAGTTTATAAACAGGAGACACACATATACAGGAGGTACTTATCAGACAGATACACTGTTAGGCCCCTTTCACACGGGGCGGACTCCATGGGATAGATTTACTAAAACTGGAGCACTCTGAATCTGGTGCAGCTGTGCGCAGTAATCAATCGGCTTCTTAGGCTGGCCATACACTATACAATTTTTTTTAGAAAATTGCTTTATTATTATACAAGACTTATATAGCGCCGACAGTTTGCTCAGCGCTTTACATTATGGAGGGAGACAGTACAGTAACAATACAGTTCAATACAAGAGGGTTAGGAGGGCCCTGATCCTGGGAGCTTACAATCTAGGAGGGAGGGGCTAGTGGTACAAAAGGTAATTAGCTGTGGGGGATGGAGTGGTAGGAAGAGTAGAGGATTCCAGGATTAGCTGGGGTCAGAATAGGCTTCCCTGAAGAGATGGGTTTTCAGAGTGCACCTAAAAGTGAGCAGAGTAGGCGATAGCCTGATAGATTGGGGTAGGCAGTTCCAGAGGATGGGTGAAGCCCTTGAGAAATCCTGGAGAGGAGCATGGGAGGAGGAGACAAGGGAGCTAGACAGTAGGTGGTCTTGCAAGGAACAGAGAGTACGGTTTGGGTGGTATTTAGAGACAAGATCGGTAATGTAATTTGGGGCAGTGTTATGAATGGCTTTATATGTCAGTGTTAGTGTTTTGCAATTGGAAGCCAGTGGAGGGATTGGCAGAGATTTAGATTTAGATTTTCCAAAAACTATATAATATAACCATATAATATGAGGTCAAACCTAAACAACACTTTCAATTGTCTCCTCCTCCCATGCTCGTCTCCAGAACTTCTCCACAGCTTCCCCCATCCTCTGGAACTCTCTACCCCAATTTATCAGACTATCGCCTACTCTGCCCACTTTTAGGCGATTTCTGAAAACCTCTCTCTTCAGGGAAGCCTATCCTGCCCTCAGCTAATACTGGAATCTTCTACTCCTCCTACCAGTCCATCCCCCACAGTTATTACCATTTGTACCACTAGCCCCTCCCTCCTAGATTGTAAGCTCCAAGGATCAGGGCCCTCCTATCCCTCTTGTATAGAACTCTATTGTTGCTGTATTGTCTCCCGTTATATTGTAAAGTGCTGAGCAAACTGTTGGCGCTATATAAATCCTGTATAATAATAATAATATATAAATCCTGTATAATAATAATATATAAATCCTGTATAATAATAATAATATATAAATCCTGTATAATAATAATATATAAATCCTGTATAATAATAATAACTAGAAAATCTACAATTTCTGGGGAAATTGTGTGAAGTGTTCTTGCCTCCAACACTAACCAAGTGATTGATGAAATGTAAACAGTGCACATGGCAAGCTTGAAGAAATGCATTTGAACTTTTATTTTGCAGTTCACACTGTAGCTTTGGTCACTCTGCTTCCTGGTGACTCCCCTTCGGTTGCTATGGCAACTCACTCAGTCAGAACAAGCTGAGAGGGGCTTTTATAAACAAACTGCTCCAACTTGCTCACTTCACTGGCGGTTGCCATCTTCAAACGGTTGTAGTTTTAAAAGTATAAATCCTACAGCAAAGAGCTTTATATTGTGAGACTCACACGACCCAGACCTACATGTTGATGTATAATATGTCTCTGAAATATTAAAAATGAAGGCACAGTCGTAGTTTAGAAATGGCCCTTCAAATTTCAGGTGGCTGCGAGTGAAGTTTCAATGAAAGTCAATGGGCGGCGTGAGTTGCAAACAAATGGTCATATTATGAAAACTATCAGGAGTATGGCTTAGCCGTGAACATTTTTAGTGACAGCCGGGACAGCTGAACGTTTTGATATAAGATATGTGTAGGTGGGCTTGAAAATGAGGGAGTGATGGCAGTTTACAAATCATGTCCTGATTTTTCCTTCCACACTCTAGCTTTTGTCAGCTCCCACTCTAGTTGCGCCATTCATTTCTATGGGAAAATTTCACCACAAAAAACGCGATATTTCGTGAACCATTCGGCGAAACGTTCCACAAAGTAACAACGCACCAATCGGGAACAATCCGCACGTTTCGGTATATTACTGTCTATGTAGTGTAAGAACTGTGGAAGGAGTTAGGGTGGCTATAATAATAAGAACCTATATGTGAGATAACAGGGGAGGGGTCTGCAATGCAAAAACACCTAAAAAAGAGAGGCAGGGAACAACGCTCAACTTCCAAGTGTTCTGGGATGGGGCTCAGAGAAGTTTGTATTGCCCGCCCTCAGTGTCACTGAACTTCTCTGTGACATCCTCTTTGTCAGTATCATTGAACTTCCCCAGAGAGATCCTCATTGTCCGTATCACTGAACTCCCCCTGAGCGATCCTTTATGTATCACTCCTGTCAGTAATCACTGAACTTCTTTCAGAGAGATCCTCCATCAGTATCAATGAACTTCCCCTCAGAGGAATCTTCACATCAGTGTCACTGATTCAGCCCCAGAGAGATCCTTCACTTGGTGTCCGTTGAGCTTTCCCAACCTCTCCATCTGCTCAGTAAGCTTCGAGTCTTTTTAAACCGCCCGAACTACCAAAATATCAAGCTATGGAGAGTCAAATTTGAATTTAACATTAAAATCTTTCTTTTGGCTTGTATGTTCACTTCCAAATATTTCTGGCTCTATAAACCATCTAAAAACACAAATAATTCAGATTTCATCAATCCTGAGGTGGCAAAACCCATTTCCCAGAATCCTTTGCAAAGATATGCAAATGAGCAGGTTCAGCCAGTAACATTCAAATCATACCTGTGCTGATAACTGTCACCAGTGTGCCTATGGGAGCTCTCAACTGACTTTTCATGCCATAGCTGGACACAGGAGCAGGACCACGGCAACCGCCTGTAAAATGACAGCTTTCTTACCTATAAAGGTTAGGGGGGGGGGTATTCTGCTGTAACAAAGCCTTCATTTTTCCTTCATGTAATCCTCCCAGCACTTTATGTGGCAATTTAAGTGTCTGCTGCAGCCTCTCCATGTATACAAGTGTAGAATCGAAATTCAAGAAACCTCAAGGTGGTAATGTTGTGTTATTAACCCCTCACCTACCGGGCACTTCTACCCCCTTCCTGCCCCCCGGGCACTTCTACCCCCTTCCTGCCCCCCGGGCACTTCTACCCCCTTCCTGTCCAGGCCAATTTCCAGCTTTCAGCGCTGTTGCACTTTGAATGACAATTGCGCAGTCATACAACACCGTACCCATATGAAATTTTTATCATTTTTTTGTGACAAATAGAGCTTTATTTTGGTGGTATTTAATCACCTCGGGGTTTTTTATTTTTTCTTAAACAAACCAAAAACCACTGAAAATGTTGAAAAAAAAATGTTTTTTCTTAGTTTTTGTTATAAAATTTTGTAAATAAGTGATTTTTCTCCTTCACTGATGTGCACTAATGAGGCTGCACTGATGTGCACTAATGAGGCTGCACTGATGGGCACTGATAGGCTGCACTGATGGACACTGATAGGTTGCACTGATGGGCACTGATGAGGAGGCACTGGTAGGTGGCACTGATGGGCATTGACAGGCATCACTGATGGGCGCTGAAAGGCAGCACTGATAGGCAGCACTGATAGGCGGCACTGACTGGCGCTGTTAGGCGGCACTGACAGGCACTGACAGGCGGCACTGATGCACACTGATAGGCAGCACTGACTGGCACTGATAGGTGGCACTGACTGGCACTGATTGGCATTGATAGGTGGCACTGACTGGCACTGATGGGTGACACTGAAAGGCAGCTCAGATGGGCACTGATATGTGGCATTGATGTGCACTGGTAGGCAGTATGTGGCACTGATGGGCACTGGCGGACACTGACAGGTGGCACTGCTGGGGCTACATTGATCATCAGTGCCCTGATGATCAGTGTACATGTCCCCTCCGAGGAATGCTGATTACCGGCTCTCCTCTGTCAGCGTGACAGCTCGTGGGGAGAGAAATGCCGATAACCGGCATTTCCCTGTTTACATGTGATCAGCTGTGATTGGACACAGCTGATCACATGACCGAGCCGACATCTTCGGCTCTTTCCGTGATCGGTGATCCGCTGTGTCCGAAGAACACAGCGCACCGCCGATCGCCACGCTGCGCGCTCCCTGAGCCGCGCATGCGCAGTGAGAATGGGAGGACGTCATCCCAGAACGAGAGAACCACCTTGCACCCCTCATATTACTATATGGTGGGCGGTGGTTAATATGGATTTGGATTTTTCCAAATTCTAACCGTTATGCTGGTCATTCACAGTTTGAATTTTGGGAAATTCCTGCTTAATGGGTTGAACTTTGGGATAAGCACACATTTAGATTTACTAAAACTGGCGCACTTACAATCTGGTGGCGCTGTGCATGGCAGCCAATCAGCCAATCAGCTTGTTCAGTTAAGCTTTGACAATAAGGCTCCATGTAGACGGGGAATTTGGAAAACTCTTCTGAACGATGGAAACTGACTGCTGGAAAACGTAGGTTAAAAAACGTCTGTTAGCTGCGTTTGCATACCGCGTTTATGTGCGTTTTTTTAAGATAACTTCAGGAGACCTTCCAAAATGCCCAGAATGCACTGAAAAATAGTCAAAAATTAACTATTTCAAACATTTTAGGAGAAATAGAGAGAGCAGAAGCAGAGAGTGTAGTATGTTTGAGATGACCTGTCTTTTCTGGTTGCCTTCACTATGGATCCCATCATGAGCATAATGCAGCGCATTCTACCATTTTTTTCCTTCACGCAAAACCTGGAACTGACTGCGCTGGTGTACCGAGTCCATTTGAATACATGGAACTGACTGCGCTGGTGTACCGAGTCCATTTGAATACATGGAACTGACTGCGCTGGTGTACCGAGTCCATTTGAATACATGGAAAACACTTTGCATGCATTTCTGATGATGAAAAAAGGCTCTGGGCAGCATCTGGTCATGGAACAGTTAAAAAAACGCTTCTAAATGCAAACGCGGTTAAATGCGTTTACATACGTTTACAAGCATTTGGCATTTGAAATGCTGATAAAATCTACTCCTGAACACAAGTTTGGTGCATTCAAAAAAACAACTGTAAACTCAACTGCCTGTAAACAACATAGTGTACATGGACACATAGGAGAATATGAGGGAGAGTTCAGGGGCTGCTGAAAAAAATGCAGAAAAGTTCCTAAACGTGAGTTTATCAGCCGCAGTGTACATGAACCCTAAAACCTGGAAGCTGATTGGTTACTATGCAGAGCTGCAGCAGATTTTGCACTCTCCAGTTTTAGTAAATAGCCCCATTGTCCACAGGAGCCATGCAATTTGTATTTGAATCTTGGTGTGCGAAGGCCTTTGGTGCGCTCAGAGTAGATTTACATCGTGTATGGCCAGGAATATATTTAAATGAGTTTTTGGTACTTGGAGTTCAGCTTTAGTCCTCCTGCACACGGGATGTTTTTACAGCGGCTGTTTTTGGTATTTGACATTTTTTTCTACAGCCAGTAAACCCCCCAGCATGTTCTCCAATGTGTCCATCCCCGGCATGTTCTCCAATGTGTCCATCCCCGGCGTGTTATCCAATGTGTCCATCCCCGGCGTGTTATCCTGTGTGTCCATCCCCGGCGTGTTATCCTGTGTGTCCATCCCCGGCGTGTTATCCTGTGTGTCCATCCCCGGCGTGTTATCCTGTGTGTCCATCCCCGGCATGTTCTCCTATGTGTCCATCCCCGGCGTGTTCTCCTATGTGTCCATCCCCGGCATGTTCTCCTATGTGTCCATCCCCGGCATGTTATCCAATGTGTCCATCCCCGGCATATTCTCCTATGTGTCCATCCCCGGCATGTTATCCAATGTGTCCATCCCCGGCGTGTTATCCTGTGTGTCCATCCCCGGCGTGTTATCCTGTGTGTCCATCCCCGGCATGTTCTCCTATGTGTCCATCCCCGGCATGTTCTCCTATGTGTCCATCCCCGGCGTGTTCTCCTATGTGTCCATCCCCGGCATGTTCTCCTATGTGTCCATCCCCGGCATGTTATCCAATGTGTCCATCCCCGGCATGTTCTCCTATGTGTCCATCCCCGGCATGTTATCCAATGTGTCCATCCCCGGCGTGTTATCCTGTGTGTCCATCCCCGGCGTGTTACCCTGTGTGTCCATCCCCGGCATGTTCTCCTATGTGTCCATCCCCGGCATGTTCTCCTATGTGTCCATCCCTGGCGTGTTATCCTATGTGTCCATCCCCAGCATGTTATCCTATGTGTCCATCCCCGGCATGTTATCCTACGTGTCCATCCCCGGCGTGTTATCTTATGTGTCCATCCCCGGCATGTTATCCTATGTGTCCATCCCCGGCATGTTATCCTACGTGTCCATCCCCGGCATGTTATCCTATGTGTCCCTCCCTGGCGTGTTATCCTATGTGTCCATCCCCGGCGTGTTATCCTATGTGTCCATCCCCGGCATGTTATCCTATGTGTCCATCCCCAGCGTGTTATCCTATGTGTCCATCCCCAGCATGTTATCCTATGTGTCCATCCCCGGCATGTTATCCTACGTGTCCATCCCCGGCGTGTTATCTTATGTGTCCATCCCCGGCATGTTATCCTATGTGTCCATCCCCGGCGTGTTATCCTATGTGTCCATCCCTGGCGTGTTATCCTATGTGTCCATCCCCAGCGTGTTATCTTATGTGTCCATCCCCAGCGTGTTATCCTATGTGTCCATCCCCAGCGTGTTATCCTATGTGTCCATCCCCGTCGTGTTATCCTATGTGTCCATCCCCGGCGTGTTATCCTATGTGTCCCTCCCCGGCGTGTTATCCTATGTGCCCATCCCCGGCATGTTATCCTATGTGTCCATCCCCGGCATGTTATCCTATGTGTCCCTCCCCGGCGTGTTATCCTATGTGTCCATCCCCGGCATGTTATCCTACGTGTCCATCCCCAGCATGTTATCCTATGTGTCCATCCCCGGCATGTTCTCCTATGTGTCCATCCCCGGCATGTTATCCTATGTGTCCATCCCCAGCATGTTATCCTATGTGTCCATCCCCGGCATGTTATCCTATGTGTCCCTCCCCGGCGTGTTATCCTATGTGTCCATCCCCGGCGTGTTATCCTATGTGTCCATCCCCAGCGTGTTATCTTATGTGTCCATCCCCGGCGTGTTATCCTATGTGTCCATCCCCGGCATGTTATCCTACGTGTCCATCCCCGGCATGTTATCCTATGTGTCCCTCCCTGGCGTGTTATCCTATGTGTCCATCCCCGGCGTGTTATCCTATGTGTCCATCCCCGGCATGTTATCCTATGTGTCCATCCCCAGCGTGTTATCCTATGTGTCCATCCCCAGCGTGTTATCCTATGTGTCCATCCCCGGCGTGTTATCCTATGTGTCCATCCCCGGCATGTTATCCTATGTGTCCATCCCCAGCGTGTTATCCTATGTGTCCATCCCCAGCGTGTTATCCTATGTGTCCATCCCCGGCGTGTTATCCTATGTGTCCATACACACATACTGTAGACTGTAATCAACATTTTTTGGCTGGAAAAAAAACCCAGAACTAGTGGGTTTCTAGAGGAGTTTTTTAGCTGTAAAAACGCTCTAACGCTGAAAAATGCAGTAAAACACAGTAAATCGCAACAAACCAGCGTTTTTTTACTACAAAATTTTTTTTTTGTGGTCAACTAAAATGCAAGCGTGAAAAACCGCGGCAAAACGCTAATACAAAAACGCTGAAAATCTCACATTTTTAACACGACTTTACACAGCTATTGTTACCGGCGTTATTAAAACGCCCCGTGTGCATGGAGCCTTAGGTGCAGTGGTGCTACAGGGTGCTGTGGTGCCAGCTGTAGTGATGGGTGGGTGGGGGGGCTGAATCTCCTTTTTCTTGCTGCTCAAATTGACAGCTCAGCCCAACAGAGAACCAGAAGAGGCAGTGATTCATTCTATGTATCAGGAGCGCTAACAGCAGCTAATGAAGCACCCGGCAGTAAAACTGACAGCCAGACATCTGGAGCAACTATTTCTGACACTGCCTTGCAAGTCTGCGGCATTACTGCCAGGAATACCAGTTTTAAGGACGCTGCCATGTTATGCTTTTCACATTCATTGTTTCCTGAATTCATGATTTATGATAAAAAAAAGAAAAACATTGTTTAGTATTTATACTATTTAAATAGTTATGGTCTTGGCCATCTTAACCTTTTCACGCCGGCCACACACAAATGTGCGGCCTCCTGGTGTCTGGGCCTAGACGCCAAGCGGCGTTCTATTAAAGAAGGACATATGTGCCGAGAGCACACATGTCTGCTACTCGCGGAAAGGTCCCGATCTCCTCTTTTGATTGGGACCTTTCCCGATCATGTGACCGCTGTGATGGCGCGTCACGGCGGTCACATGACCCTAAACCCCGCCTCCCGGCTTCTGGAACCATTAAAGGGCAGGAGCCGGCATGAAGGGGTTAATCCCATTTAGCTATATCAGTGATCCCCTGTTGCAGTTTTCCGTAGGAAGATCTTTCCCTGACCTCCTTAGGGCTCATGCACAAGGGGCGTTTGAAAAACGTTTCTGAACGCTGGAAACTGACTGCTAGAAAACGTAGGTTAAAAACGTCAGCTTAGTCGCATTTAGCTATCGCGTTTATGCGCGTTTGCGTTTAGAAGCGTTTTTAAAAGATAACCTTAGGACACCTTCCCAAAAATAGTAAATAATGAACTATTTCAGACATTTTGTAAAAAATAGAGAGAGCAGAAGCAGAGAGAGCACTACTTTCTGATGGGTGTTGCAACTGTAGCAAAAGTGGCTCGTGAAACATGCTTGGCGCTGTGGGAGGAGCTACATAGTGCTGTAATGCCTCCGGATGCATTCTGGAATGCACTCAACACTCCTTGTGCTTTCCTGCTGTGTTTTGAAGTGTTCCTGGACAGTTCTGTGCAGAAATAATGCGGCGTGTTCTACCATTTTTTCCTGCATGCGAAACCTGGAGCTGACTGCATTGGTGTACCGGGTCCATTTGAATACATGGAAAACGCTGTGCATGCATGTTTGATGAAGAAAAAAGGCTCTGGACAGCATCTGGAAATGGACCAGCCCAAAAACGCATCTAAATGCTAACGTGCATAAATGTGTTTACACGCGTTTTAAACGCCGGTAAACTCTACTCCTGAACGCGATTTTTGTGCTTTCAAAAAAACAACTGGAACCTCGACTACCTGTAAGCTGCTGTAAACGACTCTGTGTACATGGACACATAGGAAAACATAAAGGAGAGTTCAGGGCTGCTGAAAAAAATGCACAACTTCTCCTAAACTTCAGTTTAGCAGCTGCAGTGTACATGAGTCCATAGTGTTAATTCTGTACATTACTCATGCTCGGAATTCTATGTAAAAAGGGTTACCCTTGGGATCAGCACCAAGAAGGCTGTGCAAATTTCTCAGGAAGGTGAGCAGAGAAGGATAAATGAACATTTATGCTGTGAACCTGGAAGTTCTCTGCTTTGAGCACTTCTGGGTTCAAGGCTATCAGTTTCTTAATGACTGTGAACAGGAAAGGAGAATGTCGAGTATTGTCTGTACTTAATTTGTTCCGAAGCAATGCAGATGAGGGGTCTATAAAGAAGACATCTCATTCTCAAAGCAAGGGACATTATACATCTTGATTAAAAAAATGTATAAGGGGTTATGGGTCCATTCAGACAATAATATATAATTTGATATAAGTTGCGGTCCATTACTGCATACACATTAAAGTGTCACTAAACCCAGGACCCTGCATTCACTATATCCACTCTCCCAGGAACCTGAATTCACTATATCCGGTCTCCCAGGACCCTGCCTTCACTATATCTGGTCTCCCCAGTACACAGAACATGGAAGTGCAATTATTTTAGTAAATATAAACTGCTAAATACCATTTCTCATCAGCAGTTAGAGCAGTCTTGTGACTTCTATCAGTGTCCAGCCGAGCACATGTTAAATCTTGTAGGAAAAGTTTTCTTTGTGCTCTAGGAGGATGCAGAACCCCTGACCTCCATCTGGACAGTGTTGATTGGTCTTGTGCTGATCACATGCACTCTCCCAAGAAAAAAAAAAACCTCTCGTGACTTCTATCAGTGTCCAGCCGAGCACATGTTAAATCTTGTAGGAGGAGTTTTCTTTGTGCTCTAGGAGGATGCAGAACCCCTGACCTCTGTCTGGACAGTGTTGATTGATCTTGTGCTGTTCACATGCACTCTCCCAAGAAAAAAAAAACCTCTCTTGTGACTTCTATCAGTGTCCAGCCGAGCACATGTTAAATCTTGTAGGAGGAGTTTTCTTTGTGCTCTAGGAGGATACAGAACCCCTGACCTCTGTCTGGACAGTGTTGACTGGTCTTGTGCTGATCACATGCACTCTCCCAAGAAAAAAAAACCTCTCTTGTGACTTCTATCAGTGTCCAGCCGAGCACATGTTAAATCTTTTAGGAGTTTTCTTTGTGCTTTAGGAGGATGCAGAACCCCTGACCTCTGTCTGGACAGTGTTGACTGGTCTTGTGCTGATCACATGCACTCTCCCAAGAAAAAAAAAACCTCTCTTGTGACTTCTATCAGTGTCCAGCCGAGCACATGTTAAATCTTTTAGGAGTTTTCTTTGTGCTTTAGGAGGATGCAGAACCCCTGACCTCTGTCTGGACAGTGTTGACTGGTCTTGTGCTGATCACATGCACTCTCCCAAGAAAAAAAAAAACCTCTCTTGTGACTTCTATCAGTGTCCAGCTTAGCACATGTTAAATCTTGTAGGAGGAGTTTTATTTGTGCTCTAGGAGGATGCAGAACCCCTGACCTCTGTCTGGACAGTGTTGACTGGTCTTGTGCTGATCACATGCACTCTCCCAAGAAAAAAAAAAACCTCTCTTGTGACTTCTATCAGTGTCCAGCCGAGCACATGTTAATCTTTTAGGAGTTTTCTTTGTGCTTTAGGAGGATGCAGAACCCCTGACCTCCATCTGGACAGTGTTGATTGGTCTTGTGCTGATCACATGCACTCTCCCAAGAAAAAAAAAAACCTCTCGTGACTTCTATCACTGTCCAGCCGAGCACATGTTAAATCTTTTAGGAGTTTTCTTTGTGCTTTAGGAGGATGCAGAACCCCTGACCTCTGTCTGGACAGTGTTGACTGGTCTTGTGCTGATCACATGCACTCTCCCAAGAAAAAAAAAAAACCTCTCTTGTGACTTCTATCAGTGTCCAGCCGAGCACATGTTAAATCTTGTAGGAGGAGTTTTCTTTGTGCTCTAGGAGGATGCAGAACCCCTGACCTCTGTCTGGACAGTGTTGATTGGTCTTGTGCTGTTCACATGCACTGTCCCAAGAAAAAAAAAACCTCTCTTGTGACTTCTATCAGTGTCCAGCCGAGCACATGTTAAATCTTGTAGGAGGAGTTTTCTTTGTGCTCTAGGAGGATACAGAACCCCTGACCTCTGTCTGGACAGTGTTGACTGGTCTTGTGCTGATCACATGCACTCTCCCAAGAAAAAAAAAACCTCTCTTGTGACTTCTATCAGTGTCCAGCCGAGCACATGTTAAATCTTTTAGGAGTTTTCTTTGTGCTTTAGGAGGATGCAGAACCCCTGACCTCTGTCTGGACAGTGTTGACTGGTCTTGTGCTGATCACATGCACTCTCCCAAGAAAAAAAAAAACCTCTCTTGTGACTTCTATCAGTGTCCAGCTTAGCACATGTTAAATCTTGTAGGAGGAGTTTTATTTGTGCTCTAGGAGGATGCAGAACCCCTGACCTCTGTCTGGACAGTGTTGACTGGTCTTGTGCTGATCACATGCACTCTCCCAAGAAAAAAAAAAACCTCTCTTGTGACTTCTATCAGTGTCCAGCCGAGCACATGTTAATCTTTTAGGAGTTTTCTTTGTGCTTTAGGAGGATGCAGAACCCCTGACCTCCATCTGGACAGTGTTGATTGGTCTTGTGCTGATCACATGCACTCTCCCAAGAAAAAAAAAAACCTCTCGTGACTTCTATCACTGTCCAGCCGAGCACATGTTAAATCTTTTAGGAGTTTTCTTTGTGCTTTAGGAGGATGCAGAACCCCTGACCTCTGTCTGGACAGTGTTGACTGGTCTTGTGCTGATCACATGCACTCTCCCAAGAAAAAAAAAAAACCTCTCTTGTGACTTCTATCAGTGTCCAGCTTAGCACATGTTAAATCTTGTAGGAGGAGTTTTCTTTGTGCTCTAGGAGGATGCAGAACCCCTGACCTCTGTCTGGACAGTGTTGACTGGTCTTGTGCTGATCACATGCACTCTCCCAAGAAAAAAAAAAACCTCTCTTGTGACTTCTATCAGTGTCCAGCCGAGCACATGTTAAATCTTTTAGGAGTTTTCTTTGTGCTTTAGGAGGATGCAGAACCCCTGAACTCTGTCTGGACAGTGTTGCTTGGTCTTGTGCTGATCACATGAACTCTCCCAAGAGAAAAAAAAACCTCTCTTGTGACTTCTATCAGTGTCCAGCTTAGCACATGTTAAATCTTGTAGGAGGAGTTTTCTTTGTGCTCTAGGAGGATGCAGAACCCCTGACCTCTGTCTGGACAGTGTTGACTGGTCTTGTGCTGATCACATGCACTCTCCCAAGAAAAAAAAAAACCTCTCTTGTGACTTCTATCAGTGTCCAGCCGAGCACATTTTAAATCTTTTAGGAGTTTTCTTTGTGCTTTAGGAGGATGCAGAACCCCTGACCTCTGTCTGGACAGTGTTGACTGGTCTTGTGCTGATCACATGCACTCTCCCAAGAAAAAAAAAAAACCTCTCTTGTGACTTCTATCAGTGTCCAGCTTAGCACATGTTAAATCTTGTAGGAGGAGTTTTCTTTGTGCTCTAGGAGGATGCAGAACCCCTGAACTCTGTCTGGACAGTGTTGCTTGGTCTTGTGCTGATCACATGAACTCTCCCAAGAGAAAAAAAAACCTCTCTTGTGACTTCTATCAGCGTCCAGCTTAGCACATGTTAAATCTTGTAGGAGGAGTTTTCTTTGTGCTCTAGGAGGATGCAGAGCCCCTTACCTCTGTCTGGACAGTGTTGATTGGTCTTGAAAAATAAAAACCTCTCTAGCCATACACACCAAACTGGGCATGTGCAGAATGTCTCCACAATATGTCTTATCAGGAGATAGAAGGGAGGATCAGTCAGGATCAATCAGCGGTTTTAAACAATGCAGAGGATTAACCGCTTAGGTTCCACAGTGAGTATAACATGCATGCGTTACTGCCAGGGGCGAACTGACCATTTGAGCACTCGGGCACTGCCCAAGGGCCTGGGGTCAGTAGGGGGCCCCATGAAATGCCCCTGGTACCTTTTTATAGGCTTTTTTCGGGTGTGCTTTGAGTTTGGGCAAGGACACAGGGGCCCCATGATCCCCTATTGCCCGGGGGCCCCATGAGTTGTCAGTCCACCCCTGGTTACTGCATATACAGACTGATTGTACTGTTGTAGGTTTAGTAACACTTTAACATTTGCTACACCAACCCATTAATTTTGATATAATTTAGATAGGACAGCCTACAGATAATGAATACTAAAAGTCCACATAAACTCTATGACGAATCCTCTGTACGTGTCAAGATTCCCACTGAGTCAATAATATAAATGTACCATAGTAATAATGTATCCATTCATCAGATTGACATGAAACATTCAAATGAAAGTCTCAATCAGTAGGTATGAAGAGGTTCCCTTCCGTCGAAGTGTTCAGAGAAAACAGAAAACTGGAATCACCACTAGTGAGGACCCTTCACCCTCTCACCTGGTGGTTAGACCTGCTGAACTTCGGTGTAATCGCGCTGTTCACCCTATAGTCCCTGGGTTATGGGGACATCCTTTGGGTATGGGTCCTCCAAATGTTCAATGAAAAGCGATTCACCGATTATATGGAGAGAGAAGCTTCCCCTGTCCTCCCCTGCTCTCACCTGGTGGTTAGACCTGCTGAACTTTAATCGCGCTGTTAATGTAATGTAACCATTTAGTATTCATTATCTGTAGCGCTGTCCTATCTATTGTATCAAAATGAATGGGTTGCCTTAGGAAATGTTAAAGTGTTACTAAACCCACAACAGTACAATCAGTCTGTATATGCAGTAAAGCATGCTGGTTATACTCAGTGTGGAACCTAAGGGGTTAATCCTCTGCATTGTGTAAAAATGCTGATTGATCCTGACTCTGATCCTCCCCTTCTTCCAGTGTTTCCCTTCTATCTCCTGTTTAGCGTTTATGTGGACGTTTAGTATTCATTATCTGTAGCGCTGTCCTATCTATTATATTGCTTTTTAGATATGTGGTGTGATCATATGAGGACTTAGTGGCAGCAGATTATCCTATTCATTCATTCATTCATTTATCGTTTTACACCAGAATTGCACAAGGGTTGCTTTATTATATTTTTACCATTAATTTTGATGATGCCAACTCATAGGCCAATGAGGAGGCAGGTGACACAAGAAGCTGTAAACAAACTGAAATCAGAAAAAAAGTGTCACACTATTGGTGAATCAAATAACTGACTGAACAGGATTACAAATCCATAGGCAGGCAAAACGGTGCACATGTAGTATTTATATGTTACCTGGCTATTTAGCTGTTTGCCTGTAATTGCTTCATTTAATATATACATTCCATTAGTTCAATAATAGCACCCCTAGAGGTGGCAGGACACTCACCGCCTTGACGTGCTGGACTTTGCTGGCCAGATGCTCCATTCCTGACTTTGCAGTGCCCATAATTTTAGACATTCTGTCCAGATCCTCCTTACACTTGTCCCGTCTCTTCTCCTCCTTCTGAAGATGAGTTTGAAGCTCTTCCAGTACCTGCTGGCCACTATAGGTGTAGAAGAATGCATTAATAGGCTCAGTTCACAAAGCCAACTGGGGAAAAGGATCCTTATTTTCAAAAATGTAAGTTATTTTCAGCCAATGAAGTTTGAAAATGAGAGTCTCAGGTCTAAAATGAAGATCCTTAAAGGATAAGTTCACATTTGTAACATGTTACACATTACACCCATATTCAGGGTGTAACATGTTACAATTCTCCCCCCGCTAGCTGTCAAAAAAAAAAAACAAGTGTTCTGTGAATGAGAAGATAACAAGTCCTGACAGCCTTTGCGGCTGTCGGCTTGTAATTCTCAAAGAACTACCATGCTGCTGATGAGTAGTTCATTGATTCTTCCCGTCGGTGTAAAACTGTCTGCTCGTACAAGCAGGCAGATTACACTGACAGTCTGCAGGAGGCCTGCAATGCTTTCCAGGCTCCTACGAATAAAAAATAGTAAATGCACATTTTTTACCTGCACAAAAATGTGCATCTATTATTTTTTGTTAAAGTGTGACATTATCAGGATATGACGAAACGCGTCAGGACGTAACGGTGCGGCGGACCGGAAGTGACGTAGATCCGTAGCCGGTAGTGACGTGACGGCGCTCTGTCTGACAGTTCCAGACGTGGTGAGAGCACCAGGCGGTATCTGCTGGTCACAGATATGTGCTATATGGGTGTCAGGAATGGACTTGCCAATAATGGTGGGACTCACCTGCCTTGTGGGCTGCAGTACCAGGGCTGGCCAGCGGGTGCTCTCAGCAATCAGAGACTCAACCCTGCAGTCAGCCAAGACACCTGAGGCTGATTGCAGGTGTATTTAAGGGATGGCCAGACCTGCAGTCTGGGCCTTGGTGTGTGTTTTTCCATGGGCCCTGTATCTTGTTACCTGCATTCCTGTCCCTGTTCCTGTCTGACTGATTTGTTGCCGACCCTGCCTGATCCGGACCTCTGCTGACTTCTCCTGTTTGATCCCTGGCTTGTGACCCCGACCATTCTCTGCCTGACCCCCTGTACCTACCTGCCCATTAGTTGCTGTACCCGGCTCGTGACCTGACTACTCTCTGCCTGCTCCTCCTGTTCCTACCTGCCCGATTGTTATTGACCCGGCCTGCCTGACTACGCTCGCACTGTATGTATTGTTATCTGTGGGTGGTTTGGTTTGGTTCGTTTGCACTGTGTTATGTTTTAGTATTGCACTGCGTTTATGTATTGTTAGTATTAATAAATTATATTGTTTATAACATATCTGAAGCCTGCGTTTCCCTGCGTCAGTTCACATACCTCTGGTCATACCCGGAGCCCTGACAATGGGCTTGTGTTTGTTTTTAGCATTGTAAGTGCAATACTTGGAGCAATAAATCAATTTATCTTGTGTAATACACCATTGGAGCAGGGTTTTTGTTCTTCTCTTTCATGATATGGTGGAGTATGGAGTATTAATGGAATGGAGATTCAAATTATCCTGGCATTTGATCATTGAGTGGGCTGTTTTTGGAGGAACCTCCTGTTTATACCAGTGGAAACCTTCTTTATTACTCTATAATAAAGGCAAATTTGGTGAGTGCACACCCGAGTGGGGGCGTACTGCGGGCACTGTACATGGTTGATAACACCATATGGTTTTCATTACGAGAAGTTTTTTCATCACTGGACTTTATTATTATTTTTTTTATCTTTTATCACTGGATTATTATTTTTTATCACGGATTTTTAATTTGTGATATCACAGTATAGTTTGTAGTTCACTATAAAATAAGCACAATTTTGTTTTGGTTCTGTCACTGGTATAATACTGTATATATGATATATTCTTTTAGAGGATATACTATGTATTGGTGATAATAGGAAAGTTATCATTAATATCAATATTTTTGTAGTTTTGACACTGTGGAGTGTATACGCCGCTTTGATTCATCAGTTGGTTGTGAATTATATATATTTATCCTTTAAATGCCTAGTACAAATGATAAAAATAGAAAAAAAAAATGTTTTCGGAGTGATTGTACGATACTGATCGTTAGTACGCAGCTTTCAACAGTTCATGCAGAATTATCAGAAGGGAAAAGCAGACGTTTTCCCGTGAGATATTAGAACTTTCATTTAATCAGTATGGTATTTGTCCGTAAAAAAAAATCAAGTGACCAAGATGTGCATGCTCGGAAACAAAAGAATACATTACATCGTCGCCCTAAGTTGTATTCTGTCTTACGATAATTTTCGTAACTCTGGTAACCTATTCATTTTCGATATGAGACTAGCATGCAAAAAAAAAACCTGGGCAATCATTGGTCCAATATTCTCAAGGTGTATACCAGCCTTTATCCTTTGATAAATGTTTTGTGAATTGAGCCTAAGGACCATGTCACACTAGTGATCCTGACTCTGGCAAATAGTGAGTAGTCTGGCAAGAGAAAACTGGGCAGGGCTGACACTACTCAATTCACACAAAGTGCTGTGTTGTCACGCCATAACAGAATTTAGGAGCTGTTTCTGGTGAATCAACAGGTATATTTCTTTACTTGCGCGGTATTTAAAGGGATAAAATATGGGGATAAAGGGATAAATATAACATATACTGCATATGTTTTTTTATTTCGCTCTGACACTTTAAATAAGTCCAAAAGTGTCAGTGAAATATGTATACCTTCTGTTAGAATGTAAAGGTGCTGGTTTACTCTCAAAAGACAATTCTTCATCTAAAATGGTACCATCCACCATCTAATTCAAGGATGGTAACCAGTGGGATTCTATGAACAATCTACCTGGATAGCTTGGCCTCTCCTGAGTACTTGAGCTCTTGGAAAACTTCCTGCAGCTTCTCCTTTTCTTCCTTCAGCCTCACCAGGGTCTTCTCATTCTCGCTCTTCAGTTCATCCAGGTGTCGATAAGTCTCTCCCTGTGCTACAAAACGCCTGACCACTTCCTAATTCCAGAGTGGGACACAGAAAAGAAGTAAGGTAAATTAGTAATGCATCCCTTCTGCTCAGAGAATTGATTTTCTGCATTCATTTAAAAACCTTCTATTGTCAGCACCCCCCCCCCCCCAAATTTTTACCTGAACCAGATCTCAATCCAGTGTTGTGCTCAAGAACGGTGGTGCGCTCTCTCCCTCTTCACTGGAATGGCCATTTGCTCCAGCTGCTGTCAATCAAATTCAAACAGGAGGGTGGGAGGGGGCAAAACCATGCTCTGTGTGTCAATGGACACACAGAACATGGCTCAGGATCTAGCCTGTATGTATGCCTGCATAGGAAGCACCTTCTTATGGTGGAACACGGAGAAGAGGAGGAGCCCAGAGCACAGGTGGGGGACCCCAAAAGAGGAGGATCGGGGCTGCTCAGTGTAAAACCATTGCACAAAGTAGGTATTACATGTTTGTTATCTAAAAAAAATAACTTTACAATCATTTTAACTTAGTGATGAAGGCAGGGACACTATTGGTACCAGATATGCACTTCAGTGCAGCATTCAAACACCCATAGCCTCATAATAATGTGTCAATCGACATGTGTCAGGAGGAGCATCATCCATTGTCATCATATATGCACCTTCTCTTTAACCCCAAACCAAGAAACCCCTACCTGTGTGTCAGTCACCCCGGTGGCCTCCTTGATCTTCTGAAAGGCTTCTTGATAAGTGCGGATTGCTTTTTCCTCCTCCTGTCCACTTGCCACCAGTTGGGTTTCCACAGGAGTGTCCTCTCCTGGCAATGATACACGCTGAGCCTATATAAATGGGCAGAAGGATGGTTATAATCCGGTGCAGAGAAATATGGAAACATATGGGGGTATCAACTCACAATTTGCCCACCATTTTTATATTAACAGCCCTTCGTTGTATAGGCACCACCCTCACTAACATGCCCAATCCCAGAGATATATATGTATAATTTGTAGACCATGCCCACAAGGTATTATAATGTGAAGTGAATGACACCTCATAGAGACAGACAGCAGAGGTAAAGAGGTAATGTATATAAGATGGGGGGCTAAAAAAGGGGTAGTTATAGCAAATTGAGGGTACCAAAGAAAGTGTGGGACTGCCATGGGAATTGTATGTTTCTGACAGGTTTATTTAACAGGCCAATGAATGGCCTATCACCTGGCCATTCATTTCATTCATTCATTCATTCATTCTTAAGAATATGTATGTATTAAAAGTATTTTATGCATGTTATTTACCTGGCAAAGCCCCCTTTGTGCAGGCAGCTGAGGCTAAAGCCCTGAGACTATTACTGAAAGTCACCACCTTGGATGTGATGTCAGCAGTCCCAGCAGACTCACAGCTGTGACACTCTATACTATAGTATTCCCTTTTCCTGCTCCCCAAGCAACTACATAAATGTTTATGCAGGGAGGTGAAGGGAGGGGCAGAGGACATGGGCCAGCACAGACAGTAATTAAACATTCCCATAGGAGGAGAGGGCTGTGATATACAAGGAGGGGCTATGCTAGGCAATTTACTCTCCTGGAGGAGTCAAATTTGCTAGCACGTTCAAAGGTACATTAAAAGGCATAAAATTATTTATGAAAATGAAAAATGCTGCCATTAAGCATTTAAAGTGCTGGATTTTCATGAGCTTTTACCTAAATTGGCTAAGTGGTTAGCACTTCTGCCTGGCAGTACTAGAGTCGCCGGTTTGAATCCCAACCACAGCACCACCTGCCTGGAGTTTGCATGTTCTCCCTGTGCCAGCTTGGGTTTCCTCTGGGTACTCCGGTTTCCTCCCACACTCCAAAGACACGCTGGTAGGTGAATTGGCTCCTGTGTAAATTGTCCCTAGTATGTGTATGTATGTATGAATGTGAGTTAGGGACCTTAGATTGTACGCCCCTTGAGGGTTAGGGACTGATGTGAATGTACAATATATATGTAAAGTGCTGCGTAAATTGATGGCGCTATATAAGTACCTGAAATAAATAAATACATTTAAAAAATGGTGATGGTGTTTCTTTCAACTGATGTTAAGTTACCCACAGACCTCAGATGGCAGTCAGATGTGCAGGGACAAACAATATTTATTCAACGATTGTTCTGATAACATTCATGCATGGATCACCTATTGTCTATGCAGGTGGGTGGCCCGGCATTCATTGTACCAGCTTTTATCTCAGAGGAAGAAAGAGCAGTGAATGACATGATTGCGGGTTCACTGCCTCCTCCTTGCTTTTGTTTATTTTTGCCATCATTATCAGTCTGTGCACAGTAAAATGTCTTTCACAGTATATTGGATGTCCCAAGTTTCGATCAAACAGTATTCCTCACCCTACGATCTCTCTCGGCAAACAAACGCCTTTCCTCGGCTTTACGCTTATACTCCTGCAGGATTGCTTCTCTCTCTCTGCGCTCTCGGTGAAACTCCTCCTCCTGCAACTGAAGTTCTGCCTGCAAAAAATGATTTATTTTACAATTATATTACCCTTATCATTCAAACAACATACAAGACCATATAATGAATTTGAAAGGCAATGTATAATATACAGATATAACCAGGACCTCTCCCTAAAGGGGTCTGCTCTGTGTCTAAAGTAGTAAAGGAGCTGTATAATATACAGATATAACTAGGATCTCTCCCCAAAGGGGTCTGCTCTGTGTATAATGTATTAAAGGAGCTGTATAATACACAAATATGAATAGGATCTCTCCCCAAAGGGGTCTGTTCTGTGTCTAATGTAGTAAAGGAGCTGTATAATACACAGATATAACCAGGATCTCTCCCTAAAGGGGTCTGCTCTGTATAATGTAATAAAGGAGCTGTATAATATACAGATATAACCAAGATCTCTCCCCAAAGGGGTCTGCTCTGTGTATAATGTAATAAAGGAGCTGCATAATATATAGCTATAACCAGGATCTCTCCCTAAAGGTGTCTGCTCTGTGTATAATGTAGTAAAGGAGCTGTATAATACACAGATATAACCATGATCCCTCCCCAAAGGTGTCTGCTCTGTGTATAATGTAATAAAGGAGCTGTATAATACACAGATATAACCAGGATCTCTCTCCAGAGGGGTCTGTTCTTTGTATAATGTAATAAAGGAGCTGTATAATATATAGATATAACCAGGATCTCTCTCCAGAGGGGTCTGCTCTGTGTATAATGTAATAAAGGAGCTGCATAATATATAGCTATAACCAGGATCTCTCCCTAAAGGTGTCTGCTCTGTGTATAATGTAGTAAAGGAGCTGTATAATACACAGATATAACCATGATCCCTCCCCAAAGGTGTCTGCTCTGTGTATAATGTAATAAAGGAGCTGTATAATACACAGATATAACCAGGATCTCTCTCCAGAGGGGTCTGTTCTTTGTATAATGTAATAAAGGAGCTGTATAATATATAGATATAACCAGGATCTCTCTCCAGAGGGGTCTGCTCTGTGTATAATGTAATAAAGGAGTTGTATAATATACAGATATAACCAGGATCTCTCTCCATAGGGATCTGCTCTGTGTATAATGTAATAAAGGAGTTGTATAATTTAGAGATATAACCAGGATCTCTCCCTAAAGGGGTCTGTTCTGTGTATAATGTAATAAAAGGAGCTGTATAATACACAAATATGAATGGGATCTCTCTCCAGAGGGGTCTGCTCTGTGTATAATGTAATAAAGGAGTTGTATAATATATAGATATAACTAGGATCTCTCTCCATAGGGATCTGCTCTGTGTATAATGTACTAAAGGAGTTGTATAATTTAGAGATATAACCAGGATCTCTCCCTAAAGGGGTCTGTTCTGTGTATAATGTAATAAAGGAGCTGTATAATATATAGATATAATTAGGATCTCTCCCCAAAGGGGTCTGCTCTGTGTATAATGTATTAAAGGCGCTGTATAATACACAGATAAGAATAGGATCTCTCTTCAGAGGGGTCTGCTCTGTTTATAATGTATTAAAGGAGTTGTATAATATACATATTTTATTACTAGAATCTCTCCTTAGGGATGTATATGATGTAATAAAGGTGACTTATATAAAACAGAAACAATACTAGAGTCTCGCTGCATAGTCCAGACTATAGTTCATGTCACTATCTCCCACCACGTACTCGGGCCATTTCCCGTGATGTCACTGCCTCCTTGTTCACCATCTGAAGTTCTTTCATCTCTTGTCTCTGGCGAAGTATTTCGGCCTCCAAAAGATCCAACTGTGATTGAAAAGTCAGGCTTTCTTCCTGCAGAAACAGTGTCAGCATCACTAGATATAGAAACAGACCACATAATCTAACTCTATTGAATAACAACAATCATTTCTGTGAAAAATACTCTTCATAAATAGACATACACACATTGAAGAATGAAAAATATTTAGAAGACACCTTCTTTTGCCATAGTTGTCCAGAATGGAGGTGGGTAAAGAAAACACATTTCTCCCACTGATTCCCAATGATATGGGAATGCTTATTTTAAAAGTTTACTATGTTGTAAAGCTTATTTTTTTTAATATATTAGTAAAATCTTTGTTTAACATATATACATTTAACACATGATAAAGGATTCCTAGAGCATAATAATTGTGGGTTAGCTAGAGACAGAACAGCAGCAGCTGCAGCTTGGAGGCTTCTTTATTATCTGAACCTTGACCAGCCAATGTCCAGATCAGTGGTCGCCAAACTGTGGCTCTTTGCTTGCTCTTATCCAGCCCCTGGGATACTATTCCTCCCACTGCTACGAGTCAATATTCCTCCCACTGGACACCAACAATAGGGCATAATTCCTGCTACTGACAGCGAGAATAAGGTATGATTCCTCTTACTGACTTCAACAATGGGGCACCACTCCCCCTACTGACAGCAATGATGGAGCACTTTCCCTCCTATTGCTACCAATGATGGGTCACTGTTCCTCCTACTAACACCAATGATGGGCCATTATTCCTCCTACTAACACCAATGATGGGCCATTATTCCTCCTACTAACACCAATGATGGGCCACTATTCCTCCATCTAATACCAATGAGGGGCCACTATTTCTTTAACTAATACCAATGTTGAGGCACTATTGCTTTAACTAATACCAATGATGAAGGACCATTCTCTCAACTAATACCAATGATGGGGCACTAATTTTTCAACTAATACAAATGACGGAGTACTATTCCTCCAACCAATACCAATGATGGGGCACTATTCCTTCAACTAATACCAATGATGGGGCACTATTCCCTCAACTAATACCAATGATGGAGCACTATTCCTCCAACCAATACCAATGATGGGCACTATTCCCTCAACTAATACCAATGATGGGGCACTATTCCTTCAACTAATACCAATGATGGGGCACTATTCCCTCAACTAATACCAATGATGGGCACTATTCCTTCAACTAATACCAATGATGGGCACTATAACTTCAACTAATACCAATGATGGAGCACTATTCCTTCAATCAATACCAATGATAGAGCACTATTCCTCCAACTAATAGCAATGATGGACACAACTCCCTCAACTAATACCAATGATAGAGCAACATTCCTCGAAACAATACCAATGATGGAGCACTATTCCTCCAACCAATACCAAGGATGGGGCACTATTCCCTCAACTAATACCAATGATGGGGCACTATTCCCTCAATTAATACCAATGATGGGGCACTATTACTTCAACTAATACCAATGATAGGGTACTATTCCCTCAACTAATACCAATGATGGGGCACTATTCCTTCAACTAATACCAATGATAGGGTACTATTCCCTCAACTAATACCAATGATGGGGCACTATTCCTTCAACTAATACCAATGATGGGTCACTATTCCTCCAATCAATACCAATGATGGGGCACTATTCCTCCAATCAATACCAATGATGGAGCACTATTCCTCCAACTAATACCAACGATGGGCACTATTATCTCAACTAATACCAATGATTGAGCACTATTCCTCCAACCAATAACAATGATGGGGCACAATTCCCGCAACTAATACCAATGATGGGGCACTATTCCCTCAGCTAATACCAATGATGGGGCACTATTCCCTCAACTAATACCAATGATGGGCACTACTCCTTCAACTAATACCAATGATGGGGCACTATTCCTCCAACGGTAATATTCTTGATCTTGTCTTCTCCAACCGCTGCGCTCCCCACAACCTCACTAACACCCCCTTTCCTCTCTCTGACCACAACCTGATTACCTTCTCTATCTCCTCGTCCTCCAACGCCTACCCCTCCAAATGTCACACTACTACCAGCCGTAACCTCCGCAACCTTAACCCTGCCCCCCTCCACTCTGCAGCTGATCAACTCCATGACAGCATCCTCCCCCTGTCCTGCCCCGACTTGGCTATGACTGCCTACAACAACGCGCTGTCAACAGCCCTTGACTCACTAGCGCCTTTAACCACACGCAACATCAGACCCCGACCGCTCCAGCCCTGGCAGACTGATCACACCAAAACCCTCAAACGACACAGTCGTGCCCTGGAGCGACTATGGCGCAAAACAAAATCCCAACAAGCCTTCACCCGCTATAAATCTGCCTTCCGCACCTACACCTCCTCCCTCCACGCAGCCAAACAAGCCTACAGCCTGACCCTCATCAAGACCCTCTCCTCCAACCCTCGCCGACTCTTCTCCACCTTCAACTCTCTACTCTCTCCACCCCCACCTCCACCCAGCACCTCACTCACCGCCCTTGAGATTGCCAATCACTTCAAAAACAAGATTGACACAATTCGCAAAGACATTGCCGCAACTCACACGCCCTCTCAACCCGTCCCCTCTCACACAGCTACCCCCTCATCCCCCCTCCCCCTCGACATTACCCGCAGGGACTTAGTCACTGCTCAAACTCCCTCCAACCCCGTTCCCCCTCATTCAGCTACCCCCTCATCACCCCTCTCCCACGGCCCCACCACTGCTCTGACCTCCACTTCCACCCCACCCTACATTCCTCATACTGAAGCTCCCCCAACACTCCGCACCTTCGACCTTACTACCATCGAGGAAGTCTCCAAGATCCTCTCTGATGCCCGCCTCACCACCTGCCCCCTCGACCCTATCCCCTCACAATTCCTACGACCTCCCTCCCCCTCCATCCTACGCTCCCTCACCCACATCTTTAATCTCTCCCTCTCCTCCGGCACTTTCCCCTCCCCTCTGAAGCATGCACACATCACCCCCATACTTAAAAAGCCCTCCCTGGACCCCAATGACCCGAACAACCTCAGACCCATCTCCCTGCTCCCATTTACATCTAAACTCCTCGAGCGCCTCGTCTACACCCGCCTATGCTCTCACCTCAACGACAACCACCTCCTCGATCCCCTACAGTCCGGCTTCCGTCCCCTACACTCCACCGAAACCTCCTTACTCAAACTCTCCAACGACCTTCTAACCGCCAAAGCTAATGGCCACTATTCAGTGCTCCTACTCCTTGACCTCTCTGCGGCCTTCGACACAGTTGACCACCCCCTCCTCCTCAAAATACTACACTCCCTCGGCCTCAGAGATTCTGCTCTCTCCTGGATCTCATCCTACCTGTCACAACGCTCTTTCAGCGTTACCTATAATGCTACCACCTCCCCCTCACTCCCCCTCTCTGTTGGGGTCCCTCAAGGCTCTGTCCTTGGGCCCCTTCTCTTCTCCATCTACACCTCCTCCCTTGGCCAACTCATACACTCGCACGGTTTCAACTACCACCTCTATGCCGATGACACACAAATCTATCTCTCAACCCCCCACCTCACCCCCTCGGTCTCTGCCCGAATCACACACCTACTGAGCGACATATCAGATTGGATGTCGCTCCACTTCCTTAAACTGAACCTCTCCAAAACCGAGTTTCTTGTCTTCCTCCCAGCCCGGACACCACCCCCCATTGACTTCTCCATCACATCCAACAACGCCAATATCAAACCCGCCCTGCAGGCCAGAGTACTTGGTGTCATTCTGGACTCCAACCTATCCTTCCAGCCCCAAGTCCAATCTTTAACAAACTCGTGCAGACTCCACCTCCGCAACATCGCCAAAATACGCACGTTCCTAACCCCAGAAACCACTAAACAGCTCATCCACTCCCTCATCATATCACGACTTGACTACTGCAACTCCCTCCTCACTGGCCTGCCTCGCCGCTGGCTATCCCCGCTTCAGTCGATCCTGAATACGGCTGCCAGACTCATTCACCTTTCCAACCGCTCCGTTTCCGCCACCCCCCTCTGCCAATCCCTCCACTGGCTTCCGATTGCACAACGGATCAAATTTAAAATCCTAACACTGACGTACAAAGCTGTCCACCATACTGCCCCATACTACATCACTGACCTAATATCCAAGTACCGCCCAGCACGCACACTCCACTCCTCACAAGACCTCCTTCTCTCTAGTTCCCTGGTCTCCTCCTCCCATGCCCGCCTCCAGGACTTCTCCAGGGTGTCACCCATCCTCTGGAACTCCCTGCCCCAACCCATCAGATTATCACCTACTCTCCTCTCCTTTAGGCGCAGCCTGAAAACCCATCTCTTCAGGGAAGCCTACCCTACCCCCTGCTAACTTGACCGACCTCCTCCACTCTTCCTACCACTCCATCCCCCACAGCTATCTCCTCCTGTATCACTATCCCGTCCCTTCTAGATTGTAAGCTCGAAAGAGCAGGGCCCTCGATCCCCTCATGTTTTGCATTGTATTGGTATTGTTCTGTCACATGTTCTGTCCCCCTTTGTAATGTACAGCGCTGAGCGAACTATTGGCGCTTTATAAATACTGTATAATAATAATAATAATAATAATAATAACTAATACCAATTATGAGGCACTATTCTTTCATCTAATTCCAATGATGGGGCACTATTCCCTCAACTAATACCAATGATGGGGCACTATTCCCTCAATTATTACCAATTATAGGGTGTGATTCCCTCAACTAATACCAATGATGGGGCACTATACCTTCAAGTAATACCAATGATGGGGCACTACTACCTCAACAAATACCAATGATGGGCAATATTTTTTCAACTAATACCAATGATGGAGCAGTATTCCTTCAAGTAACACCAATGATGGAGCACTATTCCTCCTCCTATTGGCCACAGGCACTATGTAATTGTTCTACTCCCACTGAACAGCAAGTCTACAGCATTGTTTACTTCTCACTGACGCCATGACATTTTCTGCTCCCATTGGCCACAGTCCAGCCCCCCCTAAGGTCTGAAGGACAGTAAATTAGCCCTTTGTTTATAAACCCCTGGTCAATATAGTTGGCACACTCATGATTGCATTTCATGTTGCTGATTTATTTGTGAAGATGTAATGTATAATTGTCAATGATTTCCCATGTTATGGAAGGTAAAAAGCGGTATTGGGCATTTCAGAATCAAGACATTCTGCAGTGCAAGCTGTATAAAGTTTCTGGCATAGTGAAAACTCAAAGTTCTGCTAGAACAATATTGTCTGCACAGTTGGTGATCATTGTCAGAGTTATACTAACCAAGAGCCTAAAAACAATATAGGATAAAAGGAAGGTTTGCATAGACACACAGTGCTGGGTGAGCCTTCTACCAGCTGCCTCTGTTCAGATGTCAGAGGCCCTGTTTAGGAAAGCTGCTGACTTGCATATAATTTAAGGCTGAACTCCAGGATAAGCAAATACTGTCTAAATACAAAAGCCATGTGTATTCTTATTTGAATCTGGGTGTGCTTTGAGTACTCCTTCCAGATCTGTGCAGTAATCCAGTGTGAGACTTTACCTCTGTGCAGGAACTTCCTGTAATAAAGACCGGTCACTGCTGCTTTTTTTCCTTGTGCAGGGTGACTGGTCTTGTCTCCGCCCCCCTCCTGTAGTTTTCTGAAGGCATCCTATAGTGGGGGGGTTGGAGCTGCAGGATCTCTCCCACAGCTATGCTGTCTGTGCTGTCACCACTACTATTCCAAGGTAGTAACTGGAATTGCAGAGGTATTTATTTAAATAAAATGGAGTATTGAGGAATATATTTAAATAATTTTTGTTTGTACCCAGATTTCAGCTTGAAGAGATCACCCAAACCTCGTGAGAACATCTGTAATATTTGGGAACCAGGACTGCTGCCGCCGTCACAAAGACAGAGCAAACCATAAGACCTATGCCATGACTTGAGTAGGGGAGGACCTGAATTTTTGTCATGAAACTAAAGCATTTTTTTTTTCTTTCTGGTTTATGGTTTCATTATCTTTCTTAACTAGTTTGTTATTTGGGCCAGAGAACAGAGCAAGCATTTTAAAGATAGGTTTACTGAAGCAGGATCAGGCAGAGAGCTCATAGAAGTCAGTAATTCTTGTCGTCAGTTTACATTAGCTTGCTCCCTTTAGTGCCCACTGATCTTTCTAATGAAATGCCAAGCAGAAGGCTGGCGGCATAGTTATGATCGCATTTACATCATTTGCGTTACTGGGTGTGTTCAGCTGCCTTTTGGCACACAATGTGCATTTAAATGCCTGCCCACGTATTTTTTTTTATTTGATAGGATCTTAAAGTGCATCCTCATGTCAAAAAATGTGCGCAGATTTCTTTTCTACAATGTACCTGCAGGGCAGGTATCTGAACAGGTACCATTGAAAACAAAGTATTTCCTGCAACTATGTACAACATAACAAAAGTGTTTTAAGGCATAAATGTGAATAAGCTCTTTAACCACAGGCCAGAAGTGTATGGTTTGTGGAACTCAGTAGCCATGCTTGGAGAGAGCAGGGTTCGCCTGCTGGATCTGTCAGGGGACACTGTGGAAATCAAAGCCACCAATGGGTAAGGTGTCTAGGGGCTCAGAAAGCAAAGTTACCTTACACTTACCTAATCCGCTGAATCTCGGAGCGCAAGACCGGTCCACTGCTCCTGCCCCCCCCGCATGCTATTGGTCTTGTGAATGGGCTGTTCCTGACGTCATCACACCCACAGGCTGGCTCTGGACATGAGGACAGCAGGAACAGTCCACTGCTAGATGTGGGTGAGCATGGTATTCCGGAGGATCAGAGAAATGGGTAAGTACAGCTTTTACCTGAGCACCTAGAAAAAACGAGCACTTAACCCATGCAGTGCGGACACAGCCCAATGTATGGGAAAATCATTTTTTTAATCGGAGTTCTGCAATAAATGCATAAATGTCTGATAACATACAGGTGAAACTCGAAAAATTAGAATATGGTGCAAAAGTTCATTTATTTCAGTAATGCAACTTAAAAGGTGAAACTAATATATGAGATAGACTCATTACATGGAAAGCAAGACAGTTCAAGCCGTGATTTGTCATCATTGTGATGATTATGACTTACAGCTCATGAATACCCCAAATCCACAATCTCAGAAAATGAGAATATTACATGCAATCAATAAAACAAGGATTGTACATAGAACAATATCAGACTATATAATATATTGTGATTCCTACTGAACCAGACTGAGAGACCATTTAAAGGCTCAGGAACCCTTTGCAGGTGTTATGGCTTAATTAGCTGATTAGAGTGGGACACTTTGAGCCGAGAATATTGCACCTTTTCACAATATTCTCATTTTCTGAGATTGTGGGTTTGGGGTTTTCATGAGCTGTAAGCCATAATCATCACAATGATGACAAATCACGGCTTGAACTATCTTGCTTTGCATGTAATGAGTCTATCTCATATATTAGTTTCACCTTTTAAGTTGCATTACTGAAATAAATTAACTTTTGCACGATATTCTAATTTTTTGAGTTTCACCTGTATATGCAGATTTGAACCGCATCCAATCCACATGACATGTGAAATAACATTGCTTCCTATGGTGCCTGTTCACATATGTCTGGTGCACTGCTGGTGCAGATTCAGTGCAGTTTAAAAAAGAGTCATGTCCGCTTTCGGAGCAGTGCGGTCCGGTTCAGGTGCGGATTACAGGCCATTGACTTCTATGGGAACCGTTTCTAAACCTGACATGTGTGAACAGGATAAGATCCAGAGCTGATCCTGTTCTGAACCTGATTTAATCCTGACCTGAACCAGTAAACAGCTACTATGTCAATTAGTTGTGAAACCTGAGCTTCAATCCGCTCCGCACATGTGTGAATCAGCATGAAGTAGTCATTTCATTTGTATAAATCTGCAATTTCTGCACAATAAGGCTGGCCATACACGATACAGTTTTCTTCCAATTTTCTGTCCAATTTCTGCCCAAGTTCCTTTAGATTTACCTTCCACTATGTAGTGCAAGAGCCCGCCTAATTGGATACAATTGAAAGTGTTGTTTATGTTTGACCTCATATTATATGGTTTTTGGTAAATCGAAAGCAAAATTCTCAAGAAAATTGTATAATGTATGGCCAGCCTAAAGCACAAGCAACTAATCATCCATGTTGCAGTGCTCATGCGCTAACAAGAACATGTTGATAGGAGGAGAGGACAAAGAGACGAGCTCATCAGTCTGCTCTTTTTCCTTTTAATGCCCGGCCAGGGGTTGGGGGAGGGACAAGACCTGTACGTGTCACGTAAGTGCAGTAGAGGAAAATCAGGACCAGCCAGGACTGTGCAGTGTGGTAGAGGTATGTAAATATTAGAACCAGATGGACTGAAATACAAATAATTTGGAAGGTAAAACAGCTCCCATATATGTAGTTTACCTGAATATTTAACTGTTTGCCTGGAGCTCAGCTTTAAATGTTGCCTGAGGGTAAGAACACTCCCGAATCCACCATGACAAAGGCTGGGGTTGTAATATACAAACTTTCAGGACTTTTAGGAGAATTTACTAAAACTGGACCAGATGGAATCTGAAGCAGCTGTGCACAGTAACCAGTCAAATTCTAGATTCAACTTGTTCAGGTAAAGTGGTTGACCCCTTACATACACTCAGTTAGGTGACTGGCTTCAGGTGACACACGGAAATTAAACCAATCTTTCTACATACATTGAACAGATTTAGAGAAGAGAAGGCTGCAGATAAACAGGTACAAAGTGCTGAATTTATAAAGTTTGTCTGAGAGTTCTGAAAAACGGGGGCAGAGAGCTGAAATTACACTCTGCAGAGCTTAGTGAGAAGAGCTCTGAGAGCTGATTGGAGGGAAGTATTCCCCCGCTCTTCCACACAGCTCACAGGAACAGAGCTGATGCTGTCAATTATACTGGAGGTCCCTCCCCTGTCACCATTTTTCTCTTGGTGTCAGGGAGACTTGTCAGAAGTGATTCATGCAGATAGGAGGGGAACGAAGCAGCAGACAGAAATGTAAATTAATGCTCTGGATTGAGACAAGTACACACTTTAGAAGGATATGCTTTGTTCATATTTCATGTCTGAGTTTTACAACCACTTTAAGTGTGAAAATGAAAGCTAGAAGCTGACTGGTTGCCATGCATGGGTGCTCCACATTCCGCCTGCTCCATTCTTAGTAAATTCTCCCCACTGCATTAGCAATATGCCTTCCAGTCTCCTCCTGCTTGGTGCCTGCACTGGGTGCAAGGATGAAGAATTTATAGTATGTAAGTCACCTGCATGTGGTCCTTTAACTTCTGGTATACATTGTTTATGTGCTCCGATTCCTGAAGTTTCAGCTGTGCCTTCTCCAGGCGATTTTCCAACATGCGTAGATTCTGTATGACGTACAAAGTGACATGTTAGCAATGGGGAATCTGAACACCAGCCCACCTAAAAGTAATGCTGCTAAACTGAATCTTCCACAGGCGTCTTTTATATGTCAGAGTTCCCAGCACCACCCCACAAATAAAAACACTGTAAAGCCAGCTAGGGGTCCTCAGTTCTCCATCTACTTGTCACAGCAGGTTGGAGCTGGACATTTGAGAGCCCTCCAGCAGAATCCCTAAGAAGTAAGAAGCTAGCAGGTGATTTAACCTGGCAGTCACTCAAAGAAATGTTAAATCTGAGAGGCCTTAGCATTAGGGAGGACTCTGCCCAGAAAGGGTCAAGGTTACTTTCCCCCTGGTGCTTTACTGGAACTCCAACATCCAAATACAAGCCATGACTGGATGAAGTTGCTTCTTCAACCAAGCAACTGTTTTCACCAGTCTATGCATGCACTCCTTGTATTCTTCTGAAGGATCCCATAGCAGTAAATCCAGATGCTGAAATGACTTTCCAAATTTCAATTAAAGGACAACTTCATAAAAGTGAGATTGTCCTTTTAGTAAACCCAGAACCATGTGATCAACACAAGAATCATATTATGGGATGTCCAGTTCTCTACGTGTTTCTAAGACCAATGGTCCACTTTATCTGGAGAAATGGATTACCTGATTATTGATTATTAATCTAAACAGTTATTTGTAACTAGTAATTTAAAGTAATTAATACCTAAAATAAATCTTGTTTTCTCTATATATGGTTCTATGTTCTTTTTGGGGGATATTGGTATATTAGATACATGGATATTTAGCTTCATTTCTGATCCAAAGTTGTTCACTAGGTGGCCCTGCTTGAAGCTACACAACTTCTCCATCCAAAGCATCTTGGCTGCAACCTTTTACCTATTCATTCCTATGGATGGTTGGTACTCTGGCTGTACTTTGGCTAGGGGGTGCCATGAGTATAGACTATTTATATAAATTATTGTGGAAGTGGAAAAACCCAGATACTCCTACGCTTAAGGATGGGCTCTATGTCATAGGGTCCACACAATGAAAATCTTGGAATATGCATGCCTTGCCGCTCTCAAAGAACCAGGGAGTCCAAAAGTACTAAATAGAGAAAAACAAACGGAGGGCGCACCGGCCTTGTGCATTACCTTTAAAAGTGTGTTTATTAGATATAAAAAATGTATTCTACTCACAATAGTAAATATAAGGCACATCATGAAGGGACCGCTCTGTCCAATTCGCACTGCGTTTCTGTCTTATAATGAGAATGATGGACATCCAAAAGGCTGACATGTTTCAAGGACTAGCCTCTTCCTCAGAGGGTCTGAGGAAGAGGCTAGTCCTCGAAACGCTCCTCCTCAGAGGCTCTGAGGAAGAGGCTAGTCCTCGAAACGCTCCTCCTCAGAGGCTCTGAGGAAGAGGCTAGTTCTCGAAATGGTCTTCCTCAGAGGCTCTGAGGAAGAGGCTAGTCCTCGAAATGCTCCTCGTCAGAGGCTCTGAGGAAGAGGCTAGTCTTCGAAACGCTCTTCCTCAGAGGCTCTGAGGAAGAGGCTAGTCCTCGAAACGCTATTCCTCAGAGGCTCTCAGGAAGAGGCTAGTCCTCGAAACGCTCTTCCTCAGAGGCTCTGAGGAAGAGGCTAGTCCTCGAAACGCTTCTCCTCAGAGGCTCTGAGGAAGAGGCTAGTCCTCGAAAACGCTCTTCCTCAGAGGCTCTGAGGAAGAGGCTAGTCCTCGAAACGCTCCTCCTCATAGGCTCTGAGGAAGAGGCTAGTCCTCGAAACGCTCCTCCTCAGAGGCTCTGAGGAAGAGGCTAGTCCTCGAAACGCTCTTCCTCAGAGGCTCTGAGGGAGAGGCTAGTCCTCGAAACGCTCTTCCTCAGAGACTCTGAGGAAGAGGCTAGTCCTCGAAACGCTCCTCCTCAGAGGCTCTGAGGAAGAGGCTAGTCCTCGAAACGCTCCTCCTCAAGGCTCGGAGGAAGAGGCTAGTCCTCGAAACGCTCCTCCTCAAAGGCTCTGAGGAAGAGGCTAGTCCTCGAAACGCTCTTCCTCAGAGGCTCTGAGGAAGAGGCTAGTCCTCGAAACGCTCTTCCTCAGAGGCTCTGAGGAAGAGGCTAGTCCTCGAAACGCTCCTCCTCAGGGGCTCTGAGGAAGAGGCTAGTCCTCGAAACGCTCCTCCTCAGAGGCTCTGAGGAAGAGGCTAGTCCTCGAAACGCTCCTCCTCAGAGGCTCTGAGGAAGAGGCTAGTTCTCGAAACGCTCTTCCTCAGAGGCTCTGAGGAAGAGGCTAGTCCTCAAAACGCGTCAGCCTTTTGGATGTCCATCATTCTCATTATAAGACAGAAACGCAGTGCGACTTGGACAGATCGGTCCCTTCATGATATGCCTTATATTTATTTACTATTGTGAGTAGAATACATTTTTTTTATATCTAATAAACACACTTTTAAAGGTACTGCACATGGCCGGTGCGCACTCTTTTTGTTTTTCTGTATTTCTATAAATGAATGGGGCTGTGTGTGCTATGCAAAGGACTTGACTAGGATGTTTTGAATGCAGAGGCCAAGCAGGACTGCTCAGTGAACAACTGGGGAAATGGGGAAGAAAATGTTATAAAGTGATACACTTGATTTAAAGAGCACATTTACTAAAGGTTCCTTTGATATGAGCACTGTGCATACAGCAGAATCCCGAGAGGTAGGGGAAGACAGGGGCAAACTTTGAAGCAAAGGAGCAGAAAGCTTGTAGATTGTACAAAAATCATTGGCTGATGGGTGACCTTTGATTCAGGATGAAGCAAGGTTTGGTCAAACAAAAAAATAATTAACCTGTTGAGGAGTTTCCTCCTGTTCTGTGACTTCACTCTGTGGATGAAACAAGTAAACCATCATGAAGCAGAATAGACCATGTGACCATAGCATCTGCCCGTCCCACTACAGGGTGAGCCAATCAGAGTTTATGTGTTCATTCATATACAACAGACATGTTCCAGGGCCTATTGCAGAGGCCGCTGAACCATTCACATACGTTCCCACTGTTAGAATTGAATGCTTCTACTACACAGGCACATAAACACATGCATAAAGAAGTGGTAGAATATAGTGGTTGGATGATGAACCATATTTGCCATCCTTAGGGCTCGTTCACACTTGATTTTATTTCTAACTCTTGCCAAACGCCCCTATAGCGTTTGACAGGTGTTAGGGAAGCGTTATTAACGCTCCCCAAACGCCCCATGCGCGTTTTGAGGCGGTTAATAGGTGTTTGCCAAACATTAAAACCTATAATGCCTATAATGAACTTAAATGGTCTTAACGCTCCGCAACCGCACTGCAAACGCCTGCCAGGCGTTTGCGGAGCAGCACCATAGACTTGAATGGGAGGCTTCAACTCCTCCTGACTTGACACGAGGTGTCTGTTTTGCCGCGACATGACGCTACCGATTCAGTGTGAACAGCACTGTGTTCTGCCATGTGCAAAAAAAACGCTTCCCAAACGCCTGTCTGATGCCTGCTGACAAAGCTAGTGTGAACTAAGCCTTAGAAGTATGAATTGTGGGGTGAGAACACATTACACTTGAAATATAGGCAGATATATTAATTATTGCAGATATATATTTATTAAAAAAAAGTATTTTCCAGTGAAAAAAGTGTACTTACATTTTTACCCATGTAAGCATTTTGCAATCCCCTGTACATTGGCCTTCAGAACAGAAAAGGGAGGGGCAACATGCAGATGTGCTGACAAGGTACAGTACATGCTGATTGAAAGAGACAGCAGATTGTCAGGGCTCCAGGTATAACCAGAGATGTGTGGACTGATACAGGGCAACACAGGCTCCAGGTATAGTATAAATACTACAATTTATTAAAGACTAAACAATACATAAACGCAGTGCAAGACTAAACATAAACACAGTGCAACCAAACCTCCAACAGATAACAATAAAAACAATACTAAACGTAGTCGGGCAGGCCGGGTCGGTAGCAAATGGGCAGGCAAGGTACAAGGAGCAGGCGGAAGAGTAGTCAGGAATAGCCAAGGTCAGGACAGGCGGAGTTCGTTCAGAGTAGGATCAAAGCAGAATCAGGATCAGGCAGGAAGCAGACAAGATGCAGGTACAGGGGCACATGGGAAACATACATCAAGGCACTGACTGCAGGTCTGGCCATTCCTTAAATACACCTCCTGCAATCAGCCTCAGGTGATGGCTGACTGCAGGAGTGAGTTTCTGGTTGCTGAGAGCACCCGCTGGCCAGCCTTGGTACTGCAGCCCACAAGGCAGGTGAGTTCCACCACCATTGGCAAGTCCATTCCTGACACAGATGCATGAACTCATCAATGTACTGCTGCTCTCTCACTGTCCAATCAGTAGGCTAGGAGTGTATTCTCACCCAAGTTGTGATTTTGCTGCAATGGAGGGCGAGTAGCTGGCTGTGCTGTCTGGCAGAGGAACCTGAATTCAAACACCGTCTGTGCAGAATTAAAAATCCTTTAGCAGGTAGAACAGTTTATATGGGTTTTTAGGAACAGACAGTGGATTCCTACAGCAGATATGATGGGAGTAAGCAAACAGCTGCGGCTGGGAAGCCTGTACAAATGAATGACAGGAAGAAAATGGCTGTATTTGTCTGAGGCTGTATGCATGTACATGCACATGGTGCAATTACCTGCAGGGATTGGCGCTGGACACAATCTTCATCTGTTCACATTCTCCTGTGATTCCTGCCACATGAATCAGCTGATTCTTGCTGCAGGAATCTGCTGTCCATTTCTTCTTTTTTTTAAAAAAGAATATTTATTGGGTTTTTAAGACATTCATTGTAACGACCAAACAGGCGACATAAAAGGCATATCATGCCAACATAGAAATGTAGAAAATCTCTAACCACATTCCACGAGAAACATTGCGTAAAAACATTGAAGTGTTCTTGGATTAGAGAACCCCTAACACGGGGCAGATATATACCAATATCTGAAAGGCATCTGTGACATCATGGTGAGAGAAAAATGATTTGTAGCTAGAAACAAACAATGATGGATAGAATAGGGGCGATAAAATGTATGGTGTAGGATTTGTTTCTGGGTATGTAAGGTGCAAAGACATGTTGGCTGATGTCCCCCAAGGACACAAAATATGGAAATAAAAGATGGAAACAAAAGGAGAGAAGCTATGTACTAGAGATGAATAAGCGGTGGAGAAAATGGAAGGAATAGAGAGGAGTTAAAGTTGGAAGAGAAAGTATGAGAGAAGAAGAGAGAGGAAAATGAGAAGGCTAAGACACATGTATTAGAGTAGGGAGAATGCGGTAAATAGGGGGGGGGGTAAGCAATTACTACCCAGGGAACCATTTAGCCGGAAGGGCTACGAGAGTGGTTAACCTGGATCTGAGTTCAAGTAAATGTGATAGGATTGGTGGGGGTCAAAAAGGAGGGTATCCTATGGCTCTAATTGCTACCGTAGATAATAGAGGGAGCGTACTCTCCTCCAGTCACTTTGCTGTCCATTTCTAATCACCTTTGCAGGAGTAAATTTATGTTCAGCCTGCACTGTGCTCAGGTCAGGAGGATGACACTAAAGTCCATTCATATAAACACAACATTTTATTTTGGAAGGCTGACAAAATTGGATCTGGTGCCTTAAATTTCAAACCCCCAAATTATACTGTCCCTCCTTATCATGGTGGCACTGGCACTTCTCACCTGCTCTGCCTGCTCAGAACTGTCTTCTTTCCCTGGCTTAGATTGTTCACTTTCAGATTTCTTCTTGTACTCTGTCTCCATCTCTTCTAGTCGCTTCTTCCGAACCTCACTCTGGTGGCGCAAGGCGTTTAGACGCTTTATTTTGTCACAGAGCTTCTGATCCATCAGCTGGATGGCAGCCTGAAAGAGTGTGTTGTGTGATAGGGTGAAAAGTGTGGTACTGTCCATTGGCATGCCCCAATACAACAACGTATACAGATCTCCACCTGTACACATCACAAACACCTTTACTTACATGGCCACTCTTGTTCCTCATTGCAGCTCTTTCCACAGAGTGGCTCTGAAAGGCCTCCTTGATCACCTTCTCATCACCCTGGAACACACATGTGAGAATAGACGTGATGACCATGAGCAGACTTTGACAACTTCCTGTGGCCAAGCTTCAAGCCATAGAAGCCCTTTTCCATCTCTGTTGGGTAAGGTAGTCCTACATCTTGTCTAACGCAATAGAGATACAAGCCTCATAGTGATTGGTCTTCCGACCTGACTATTCACCATACAGTGGCAGACAGTGTTTAAACCTGACCTGCAGCCTTCCCATATGGAAGGAAAATATATTTGAAATATATTTTAAAAATATTCTTCACAAATATATTGCCATATATCTGAAATACTACAATTTTGGCCATATTCACTACATTTAAAAAAAAAAAAAAAATAATATATATATATATATATATATATGTATATATATATATATATATACACACTGCATGTTGAAATGTGTTTTTATTACAAAATATATGAAAAATATTTTTAATAATACATTTAAAATATACTGTATGTCTTTAAAAATACAAATCTAGATTTCTGGAATGCATTTACAATTATATGTAAAAATATATGTTAAAATGACTTTTTTATATGTTAAAAAAATTCTGAAGAATGTATTTAAAAAATATATATTTTTCAAATACATTTCAAATATATTTTTCTTCCGTGTGGGTTAGCTTTTCAAAAATTATACTGTCAGGGATGTTTTCTAAAGTGATGTCTTTTTGTTGCTGCTGAGCTTCTCCTATTCCCAAGCTGAAATTTTCCTCCAGCCTATTGTCACAACAGTATTTCTTGTCTGGATGACATCCAGTGTCATCCAGCCACTTCCACAGCAGCCTGGCTGTCACGGACACACCCCCTGTAGTCCTCTGGACTAGAATGCACACAACATTTCTTGTGGGAGTTACATGTGTGGTGACAGAAGAACCCCCAGGTTCTCTACCACTATCAATGCTACCACCGACAAAGCTGCCCAGACTTTCCAGGAATGCCCAAGAGGCATCCTCCTGATACAGTAAGGGCTGAGTGCTCATTGGAATTGCAGTGTACAAGGGTGTGCTCACATATGGGCCAGTTATATTGTGCAAGCTACTTATTTCTTCTCACTGTCGCCCAAAAAAGCTGAGTACATTGAGGACCATCTAATGACTCTATGGGCTTCAAAGTTATTTTCTTGCAACTGGAGTCCGTTATTTCTGCAATTGTTTCTGTGGACTGTCTTTTGTTCTGTAGGTAAATGTTTTCTTAAAAGATTCACACAGCTGTGAATCCTGGATGAATGCTGTATAAAATTTGTGAAAATATTTGATAATATTCACCTAAGGGTCAGTGTCTGAATAAGTCATGATTTGTCCCTATACCTGAACTCTAAGGCCTCTTGCACATGAAGCAGTGTGCCCCTCCTGGAAATGGGAGGGATGGGTGCAGCCGGGGCTACAGACATGGGGGTACCATCAGCCCTGCTGTATGGGGCCCGGGCCCTGGCAGCCAATAAGTCCATTTGCAGCTGCTAAGCTACATTCTGTTTCATAGACTCCTGTCATACTCTCAGAGAGCGGCTCAGTGTTCTGAATGTTAGCTGCACTCCCACTCTGCTCCACCATTTTGACTCGTTCATGTTCCCCTCTGATTGTAACTTTGTTTCTCTTCCCTTCCTCCTTTCAGATTCTTGCCATACTCACTCTGCCTCTCCGATATCCCCCCTCCCTTCCCCATCCCTGCAATCAGGCTCTGATCTTTCTTCCTGATATCTCCAATTGTGCCCCAGTGTCTCCCTGCAGTCCTGTAGGAGTAGTAAATGTGGTACCCCCATGTACTAATGAAATGTCACCTGGCATTCAATGTACATGGTGGTGACCTGTGTCGGTTTACTATGACTTGTTGTGTCATGGCAGAACATGGCACTACTACTTCGATCATCAAAAGAAAATACATGAACTGTCATGTTGTCTAGGGAACAACAACAGTTCATACAAGACCCAGTTAGTCCTACATTTTGGGTTTGATTGCTCTAGGTAGAAGTGTAAGGAATTGGAAGAAGCCCAGTTAAATGATCATTTTATTAATAATTATTGTCTTGACTTTGCTTACTGCAAGCACATCAGCCAGCTTCTTATGCAGCTTCTTGTTTTCCTGGCGCAGGAATTGTATTGTTTCCCAGTTTTTCTGAATCTGCGCACTGGAGCTCTCCTCATAAGCCTTGTGATCGCCATCTATAAGAAGACCAATGACCCATTATTAAAGTCTACTGCCAACCATACATTACACCCAGATTGTACAATCTTCTTTCGATCTACCATAGTACCAGGGCCTGCCTGAGTGGATACTAACTGATGGCAATAGATTATTTAAGTAGTTTAAGTAGGTCTTTTTTTTTTGGATTAGGTGAGAAAAAAAATTAAGAAAACTCCCAATATGGCATTTTTTTTACAAAGTTACATTGGTCTAGCTTAGACCAATCTAGGTATGTACAGTTTCAAGAAAAAGTATGTGAACCCCTTGGGATTACGTGGAGTTTTGCATGAATTGGGCATAAAATGTGCTCTGAGCGTCATCTAAGTCACAACAATAGAAGAACACAGTCTGCTGAACATAATACTACACAAACATTAGATGTGGCCATGGTTTAATTGCACATAACATGTAAACATTCACAGTGCAGGGAGGAAAAAGTATGTGAGGCCCTAGCTTAATGACTTCTCCCAGAGCTAATTGGAGCCAGGAGTGAGCCAACCTTGACTCCAATCAGTGTGATGATATTGGATGTGTTGCTGACAGCTGTCCTGCCCTTAAAAAACACACACCTGTTTTGGGTTTACTGGTTTCAAGAAGCACTGTCTGATGTGAACCATGCCTCGCAGAAAAGAGCTCTCAGAAGACCTACGATCAAGAATTGTTGACTTGCATGAAGCTGGAAAGGGTTACAAAAGTATCTCCAAAAGCCTTGATGTTCATGTGTCCACGGTAAGACAGACTGTCTACAAATGGAGAAAGTTTAGCACTGTTGCTACTCTCCCTAGGCGTGGTCGTCCTGCAAAAATGACTGCAAGAGCACAGCGCAGAATGCTGCATGAGGTAAAGAAGAATCCCAGAGTGTCAGCTAAAGACCTACAGAAATCTCTGGCGCATGCTAACATTTTTGTTGACACATCTACAATAAGGAAAACATTACACAAGAATGGAGTACATGGGAGGACACCACGGAGGAAGCCATTGCTGTCCAAAAAGAATATTGCAGCACGTTTGAAGTTTGCAAAAGAGCACCTGGATGTTCCACAGCACTACTGGCAAAATATACTGTGGACAGATGAAACCAAGATTGAGTTGTTTGGGAAGAATACACAACACTATGTGTGGAGAAAAAAAGGCACAGCACACCAACATCAAAACCTCATCCCACTGTAAAACATGGCGGAGGGAGCATCATGGTTTGGGGCTGCTTTGCTGCCTCAGGGCCTGGACGGATTGTTGTCATTGATGGGAAAATGAATTCCAGAGTTTATCAAGACATTTTGCAGGAAAACGTACGACCATCTGTCCGCCAACTGAAGCTCCGCAGAGGATGGGTGATGTAACAGGACAATGACCCAAAGCATACAAGTAATTCAACAAAACAATGGCTGCAACAGCACAGAATACGCCTTCTGTAGTGGCCCAGTCAGAGTCCTGACCTCAACCCGATTGAAATGCTGTGGCATGACCTTAAGACAGCGATTCACACCAGACATCCCAAGAATATTGCTACACTGAAACAGTTTTGTGAAGAGGAGTGGTCCAAAATGACTCCAGATCGTTGTGCAGGTCTGATCTGCAACTACAGGAAACGTTTGGTTGAGGTTATTGCTGCCAAAGGAGGGTCAACCAGTTATTAAGTCCAAAGGTTCACATACTTTTTCCTCCCTGCACTGTGAATGTTTACATGTTATGTGCAATTAAACCATGGCAACATCTAATGTTTGTGTAGTATTATGTTCAGCAGACTGTGTTCTTCTATTGTTGTGACTTAGATGACGTTCAGAGCACATTTTATGCCCAATTCATGCAAAACTCCACGTAATCCCAAGGGGTTCACATACTTTTTCTTGCAACTGTATAGACCACACCTGTGGAATTCCTCTGGAAGCTGGAAATCACTCTAGTAGGTTCTACAGTGATCTCCAGTAACTGCCAGGTCCTGTGCCGAGGGGCTGCCCTGCTGCATTGTGAACATGGGGGGAAATGTAGTTTAAAGTGCCTTTGTCTCGAAATTAAAGATTCTAAGTAAAATTACCCCTGCAAAGAAGGCATTGATTACTCATCTCTCTACACCACCGATCCCTACTGTAGTGAAGAGAAACTGCCAGCTGAATATACTATAAATCTGACACTTCTGTCGGATTCTTGGTCCTTCTCTGCCCTTAGTATCCACAGGTCTGTATGCTACTGCTGTGTTTGTTGTAAAACAGGGTCTGGTGGGAGGAATCATAGCATGTGGTGGGGGCCAAGAAATTTACACTGTTGTAAGTATGGGGTTCTGTAAGATCTTCAGCTGGTGGTTTCTCTTCACTGTTGCATAGATCAGAGGCATGGACAGCAGGAGAGGTGAGCATGCAATGTTTTCTATGCAGCGCACTTTATATTTTAAACCTTTAGTTTAGCAACAGAGTTGAAGTCTGTGAGTGCAATCAGACTGTATACTCTCCTATATTCATATCATATACTGTATACCTATAACTGGCGCCTCCCCCGTATGTTTTATATTCACACATAGACTGTAGATAGATCAAGTGCAAAGCATCTGACGCTTTCCCTCCATCCAGAATTGCTGCCATTTTTTGCCCTTTGGAGTTCCACAATCTGATTACACTGCTATGTGAGTTTTTGCTCTGGCTTGTATTATTTAAAACACAATACTACACACCAGGGGCAGACTGACCATTTGGAAACTCGGGTCAGTAGGGGGCCCCATGAGATGCCCCTAGTACCTTTTTCATAGGCTTTTTTGAGTTTGGGCAAGGACACAGGGGCCCCATGATCCCCTATTGCCTGGGGGCCCCATGAGTTGTCAGTCCGCCCCTGCTACACACTTTTACCCATTGTTCCAGTAAAAAATTAGCAAGAATTGATATTTTAAGCAAACACTTCAACTGTTTTTTATTTTCTTGTATGAAATTTGCAAAAGTCCTTCCTCTCCCCCTGATGATGTCTGCTATGACAAAATGCGTCAGCTGGGACCTAAGGATGTGACATCATCTCGCACGCCAATACTAGAAGTTGGACCAGATGGAGACTTGCTGCTGATCAGATGCTTACCATACAAGTTTGCCTTGTTTGGCTTCCTGCATATGTGAGTGTGCACTTTTGATGTTTTTAATAAATTGGTGGTTTTAGCTGTACTACACTAGGAGAGTTCTTCTTTTTATATGCCACTACTGCTAGGGAGTATACAAGTACCCGCAAGGATGCATATGAGCTGATTGGTGGAGATCAGGGGCGGACTGACCATTTGGAAACTCGGGCACTGCCCGAGGGCGCGGGGTCAGTAGGGGGCCCCATGAGATGCCCCTGGTACCTTTTTCATAGGCTTTTTTGAGTTTGGGGAAGGACACGGAGGCCCCATGATCCCCTATTGCCTGGGGGCCCCATGAGTTGTCAGTCCGCCCCTGGTGGAGATGTGGATCTTTTAACTCTCTGAGAGCTGTTTGACCATACATTAAGAGGTGGTCATATAAATCTGGTAAGAACCATTTGAGCAAACTGAGGTGGACACTGGTTGGTGGGTGTTCCTTATCTGCAGTCATCTGGAAGACCGCTCTTGATAGGTCTTCTGTTGCTGCACTGACTTTCAGGAGTGGTTTACCTTGTTACTTAAATACATACTGTATATATTTTTTTATTTGGATTCATTTTCACTTCTTGCTTATAGGATTATGACATATGTCTTATGATGATATTTGTATGTTGTAGTTTGTAATGTTAGTATTTATGTAGTTTTATTTCCTTAGTGCTGCACTTATTTTCTAAATGTTTTAAGCATTAGGAGTTGTCAGCATTTCACCATGTACAGCAATCTCAACAAGTGTTGTCGGCACTCTGCTGGAAATCCAGTAAGCACCAAGGAAATGGCAGGATCAACAGGTCCTTTATGGGTAAGGAAAATACTGTAAATTGCTAGTGTCAATGAACATATTGTCCTTATACCATGTTGATTTTTATATTCGCCTGCAGATACATTTTTAGTCAAGTGGTAAGGAAGCTAACAAGAGCAAAATCCTTATGGTCCCTGGTCGCACATGACGAGTGCCTAGACGCTGGTAACATAGCCTCTGCTAATGTTGGCTCATAGGGGAAGATTTACTAAAACTGGTGCACACAGAATCTGGTGCAGCTATGCATAGTAGGCAATCAGCTTCTAATTTCAGTTTGTTGAATAAAACTTTGACAATAAAACCTGGAAGCTGACTGGTTAATATGCACAGCTGCACTGGATTCTGTGTGCTCCAGTTTTAGTAAATCACCACTCTAGGTTTGTCTCTTATGCAGGCCATAGATGGGGAGAAAAACGGCCGATTTTTCGTCCGAAAATAAAACCGGCCGATTATCTTATCGTTAGTGGACGATTTTGTCGGCCGTTTTTCGTGTTTTTTGGACTTTCAGATTATCGGTGATGTTGGAAAATTTTCGAAAAACGCCCGACTTTATCCTCATTGATGGTCAAAAACGAACGATCGTTTTCCGAAAAAGGATCACAAAGGCCACAAAATGACATCATTTCCCGTTATAGGTTACTCATTAATCGGCCGATTTTCGTAATAATTGGTGGTCAGGTAAGTTTTTTAGACCGACCGATAGTTCGTTAATCGGCCGAAAATCTGCCGTTTTTCTCCCCATCTATGGCCTGCATTAGACCCGTGTTTCTCAACCTTTTTTCAGTCAAGGCACCCTTTAAAATTATGGATAGTCCCTAGCCACCCTTTAAAATTATGGACAGTCTTGAGGCACCCCATTCTAAAACAGGGTGCCTCTAGACCAGTGGTTTTCAACCTGTGGATCGCGACCCCTTTGGGGGTCGAACGACCCTTTCACAGGGGTCCCCTAAGACCATCAGAAAACACATATTTCCGATGTGTAGAAAGCAGCTGCTGTGTTGAAAGCAGCTACTCTGTTAAAAGCAGCTACTGTGTTGAAAGCAGCTGCTGCGTTGAAAGCAGCAGTATTGGAGGTAAAATTACACTTCATGAATTATAATTACTGGGTAAATAATTTTATGGTTGGGGGTCACCACAACGAGGAACTGTATTAAAGGGTCACGGCGTTAGGAAGGTTGAGAACCACTGCTCTAGACTGTCCATAATTTTAAAAGGGCACCCCATTCTAAAATGGGAAAAACTATTCTAATAATTTTATATAATGCAGCAACATCCATACATGTAGGACACCCAACATTAGAGGGGATTTATACTTCCATACACTTTTGCACTCTGGTACTGACTAGTATTCCATTGTTTCTCTTCTCCCTCAGTTTCTCTCCATCACTAAGCTGATGTGGCCCCAGCACTGATGGAAATGGGCAGGGGAGGGTTAAATTAGGATGCTGTGCAGGCAGCTGACATCCTCCTTATCAACTGATGAAGTCATTGGTTGTCAGGATGCCTGCAGCTAGAAGGTCGTAATGGTGCACAATGAAAACCTGTGACTTTGTGTAAGACATTTTTAGACATTTTGCCAAGGCATCCCTGAAAAACCTCAAGGCACCCTGGTTGAGAAAGATTGCCTTAGACCAGCCTTTTTCACCAAGCATCTTTTTTAGTTACCTATAAGAGTGACATTCTTCCAACTGACTACCAAAGTAAGGAGAATATTTCTCACTGACCACCAATGTAAGGGGCAATCCTCTCATTGACCACCATTGCAAGAGGCATTCTTCTCAATGACCAACAATGTAAGGGGCATTTTTCTGATTGACCACCAATATCAGGAGCATTCTTCCCACTGATAACTAGTGAAAGGGGAATTCTTCCCATTGATCACCAGTGTCTGGAGCATTTAAAGGAAAAGTTCACCTTTGGGAACATGTTACATGTTCCACCCGTTTTTAGGGTGGAACATGTAACATGTTCCCATAGCTGCAGCCGTGCCTGCCATCCCTGCCTTCTGACAGATAGTATGGGAAGACTTCTCCCCGTACTATCTGCCGTACAGGGCTCCGCCCACATGGCTGCATCATTTATTCATGAACTTCCGTAAATGAACGAACTGCAAGTCCCAACAGCCTTAGCGGCTGACTGCTTGTAGTTTTTAATGAACTACCAGGTCTGCAGGAGATCTGCATGGCATCAGCGATCTACTGATCGCTGGTGCAATGCGTTCCTAGCTCCTGTAGACAAAAATAATAAATGCACTTTTTTTTACCTGCAAAAAATTTGCATTTATTATTTTTGTCTAAAAGGTGAACTTATCCTTTAAGCATTTCATGTAAGCACATTCATCCCAAGGATCATCGATGTAAGGATAATTTTTCCCACTGACCGCAAACGTAAGGGGCATTCCTCCCATTAACCACCATCGGAAGGGGCACTGTTCTTAAAGACCACCAATGTAAGGGACATTCCTCCCATCAACCCCCATTGGAAGGGGCACTGTTCCTACAGACCACCAATGTAAGGGACATTCCTCCCATAGACCACCATTGGAAGGGGCAAAGATCCTACAGACCACCAATGTAAGGGACATTCCTCCCATCAACCCCCATTGGAAGGGGCACTGTTCCTACAGACCACCAATGTAAGGGACATTCCTCCCATAGACCACCATTGGAAGGGGCAAAGATCCTACAGACCACCAATGTAAGGGACATTCCTCCCATTGACCACCATTGGAAGGGGCACTGTTCTTAAAGACCACCAATGTAAGGGACATTCCTTACCATCGACCACCATTGGAAGGGGCACTGTTCCTACAGACCACCAATGTAAGGGACATTCCTCCTATCGACCACCATTGGAAAGGGAAAATATAATACAGACCACCAATGTAAGGGGCTTTCTTCCCACTGACCACCAATGTAAGGGGCATTCCTCCCATTGATGACCATTGGAAGGGGCACTCTTCTCAATGACCACCAATGTAAGGGACATTCTTCTCAATGACCAACAATGTAAGGAACATTTTTCTGAATGACCACCAATGATAGGAGCATTCTTCTGACTGATCACCAATGTAAGGAGCATTCTTCCCAATGACCACCAATGTAAGGGGAATTCTTTCAAGTGTCTTTTACGGTGGGTAGTTGGCGAGCGGTAAAACTGCGTTTCAACTGTCGAAAAACGAGCCTGTTTTCTTCATATTCAAGGCAAAATGAAAGACTCTGTTCAAAGCTCCCCTAACCCCAGTATCGACCTTCCCTATCCCGCCATTCTTTCCTCTGTCAGAGCCAGGAGTCAAATCTTGTGTAAGCTCCTTGTTAGATGGTGTCAGAGCTTACACAGGATTTATGACATCATCCTCACAAGACAGTGTTGAAAGCTGGTGATAGGTCACCAGTTATTTTACGAAGACTCCAACAATGGAGCCTCAGGGAACGCAGTCAAGGTGAGTATCAGTGGGTTGGGGGGTGTGGACATTCCGGATACCAAGTCGCTATGCCCTGAATGGGAAGAGATAGATTCTCTTTGGCCTTCATGAGCTTCATAGATCCAGAAACAATGGTCATTATTAACAGCAAATGAATAGCTCACCCAGCAGCTGAATTTTCTTCTGCAGCTCCACAATCTGCTCATGTATGGGAGGTTTCACTCCTGATAGAGATGCACTTGTCGGCATGGCTGCCTATGAAAGAGCAAAAAAGAGACATTTCCTAAGTGATGATAGTTCACTAGGTCTGGGATGTCCTGACTGCTTCATTTTCTGTCCAGGGTCTACAGAATAGATCCTATCTCCAGGAACAGTAGTTGTGTCTATTAAAGTGGTTGTAAACCCCTCCATATACCCAGCAAAGTGACTGGCCTCAGGTAATACACAGAGATGAAACAAATCCTCCTACATAAGTTGTACCTGTTTATCTACAATATTCTCTTCTCTACATCCATTCAAAGTGCCGAATTTTTAAAGCTTGTCTGAGAGTTCAGAAAACAGGGAGCGGAAAGCTGAAATTACACTCTACAGAGCTCAGTGAGGAGAGCTCTGAGAGCTGATTGGAGGAGAGAGACACATCCCCTTCCACACAGCTTGCAGGTACAGAGCTGAGGCTGTCAATCTGCTGGAGGTCCCTTCCCTGTCACCATTTTTACCTTGGTGTCAGGAAAACTGGTCAGAAGTGATTCATGCTGAGCTTTATAACCACTTTAAAGGTGAGAGAGGTGAGCAGGTTGCTCTTGTCTAGTTGAACCGTGAGTCTCTATATAGCATCCACCAACTGGGGGGGCCAAACGAGAAAGAGAACTAGATAACGGGTAGAGAGAGGATGGGGAGCAGATAAAGAAAGGAGGGAGAGAAAGAGATAAGGGGGGAGAAAGAGAGAGTGGGAGATAATGAAGGGGGTGGGGGCACCAGTGAGAGGGGGATGGGGGAGAGATAATTATAAAGAGGGAGAGGGATGGGGGGTGCAAGTGAGAGGAGGGGGGGGGGAATAAAAGTGAACAAAGCATGTGGGGGGGGGGGGCAAGTGAGAGGGAGGAGAAAATTAAAAGTAAAGAGAGGGGGAGAAGGGGGGGGGGGGTAACTGTACTGATCCTCTGAGGGCTCCCTCTAGTGTCTAGTCCATACATATTTATTTTTAGCGCAATGACAAAATCAAGGGACGTTTACAGAATTACACGATAGCCCCTAAGAATCATTGGCTCATCAAAAACACATTTCCCTCAATAAATACTGCAGACATAGAGGAAATGAACGCGCACAAAGTGGGGAAATGTGCGCAATTTGTCAGAAATGAAAAGATGAGCCATTTCCAGGGACACCTTTTATCTAAGGACACGTCTTCAGAACATGGATTGTCCCTGGAAATACAGGACAGACGACGGCTATGGAATAGGCGGTCAGATGGCTGAATGGTTAGCACCACGCACCCCACCCCCACCCTAATTTAGGTGTATGACGGCTGTGGGGTCATTCGATTGTAAGCTCTTCTGGTGCAAGGACTGATATGAATGATGCCATGTTTCCTGTCAGTGATAGATCAATATACAATGAATATCATTATGAAGGACCATTTCTAGGACCCAGAGGGTCAGTATGGGCAGAGTGTGTGCAGTCCAGGAACCCACCTTCATAAGGAGTCCTTCTCTCCTGTCTCAGCCCAGCCAGTCCTTCTCCCTGACAACTGTTTGATTATCTTTGCTGCTTAGCAACAGTTCCTATGAACAACCCTAACAAGCCTTTCCATTGGGTAGAACCCGCCCGCCATCTTGGTACTCCTACACAGCGTTTGTTAAGCCGCCATCTTGCTACTCCTCGCAGGGAGCGGCCGCAGTTGCAGTAAAATTCTACAAAATTCGACATTAAACTGATAGTAAAGTATTTTGTTATACATATTAAGGCAGACATGTAGGTACAGTAAATAGCTCCTAAACGTGCACCGATTAGGCGATAATAGCTTGAGCAGGGCCGGTGACAGCAAAGGCGCATGCGCATCGCGCTCTCAATGGACGGTATGCCGCCCATTGAGGGCTGTCTTCTCAGCTCGACCTATTGAAGGGCCGGAAGGTGCCGGATATGACGTATCCGGAAATCGGGCTCCCGCGGACAGAACTTGTCAGTGTCAGGCAAAGATACCGGCTGGTCGGAGAGGATGATGAGGGCACTGCTGGTGGTTGTGGGGCTCCTGGCGGTGATGGGGTGCCGAGCGGTGGAGGTGAAGAGGCCCCGGGGGGTCTCCTTGTCCAGTAAGCCTTCTCCTTCATTCATTAAAATGACATCGTCCCGGTATAACCGCCGAAAGCTCCTCCCTTGAAGAGTGGCGGAGACCGCCTCGGGCAGAGGTCCTCCATTGAAAAAAAAAAAAAAAAAGGTGGCGGAGGCCGCCTTGGGAAGAGGTCCTCCCCTAATAAAAGGGTGGCAGAGGCCGCCTTGGGAAGAGGTCCTCCCCTAATAAAAGGGTGGCAGAGGCCGCCTCGGGAAGAGGTCCTCCATTTAAAAAAACATTGGCGGAGGCTGCTTCAGGAGGAGGTCCTCCCCTAAAAAAAAAAGGTGGCGGAGGTCCCCTCGGGAAGAGGTCCTCCCTTGGAAAAGGGTGGCGGAGGTCTCCTTGGGTAGAGGGTCGCCTCGGGAAGAGGTCCTCCCTTGGAAAAGGGTGGCGGAGGTCGCCTCGGGAAGAGGTCCTCCCTTGGAAAAGGGTGGCGGAGGTCGCCTCGGGAAGAGGTCCTCCCTTGGAAAAGGGTGGCGGAGGTCGCCTCGGGAAGAGGTCCTCCCTTGGAAAAGGGTGGCGGAGGTCGCCTCGGGAAGAGGTCCTCCCTTGGAAAAGGGTGGCGGAGGTCACCTCGGGAAGAGGTCCTCCCTTGGAAAAAAAAAAAAGGTGGTGGAGGCTTCTTTGGGAAGAGGTTTTCCCCTAATAAAAGGGTGGCGGAGGCCGCCTTGGGAAGAGGTTCTCCATTAAAAAAACATTGACGGAGGCTGCTTCAGGAGGAGGTCCTCCCCTAAAAAAAAAGGTGGCGGAGGTCCCCTCGGGAAGAGGTCCTCCCTTGGAAAAGGGTGGCGGAGGACTTCTTCGGGAAGAGGTCCTCCCTTGGAAAAGGGTGGCGGAGGACTTCTTCGGGAAGAGGTCCTCCCTTGGAAAAGGGTGGCGGAGGTCCCCTCGGGAAGAGGTCCTCCCTTGGAAAAGGGTGGCGGAGGACTTCTTCGGGAAGAGGTCCTCCCTTGGAAAAGGGTGGCGGAGGGCTTCTTCGGGAAGAGGTCCTCCCTTGGAAAAGGGTGGCGGAGGGCTTCTTCGGGAAGAGGTCCTCCCTTGGAAAAGGGTGGCGGAGGGCTTCTTCGGGAAGAGGTCCTCCCTTGGAAAAGGGTGGCGGAGGGCTTCTTCGGGAAGAGGTCCTCCCTTGGAAAAGGGTGGCGAAGGGCTTCTTCGGGAAGAGGTCCTCCCTTGGAAAAGGGTGGCGGAGGGCTTCTTCGGGAAGAGGTCCTCCCTTGGAAAAGGGTGGCGGAGGGCTTCTTCGGGAAGAGGTCCTCCCTTGGAAAAGGGTGGCGGAGGGCTTCTTCGGGAAGAGGTCCTCCCTTGGAAAAGGGTGGCGGAGGGCGCCTCGGGAAGAGGTCCTCCCTTGGAAAAATAAAAAGGTGGCGGAGGCTTCTTTGGGAAGAGGTTTTCCCCTAATAAAAGGGTGGCGGAGGCCGCCTTGGGAAGAGGTTCTCCATTAAAAAAACATTGGCGGAGGCTGCTTCAGGAGGAGGTCCTCCCCTAAAAAAAAAAGGTGGCGGTGGTCCCCTCGGGAAGAGGTCCTCCCTTGGAAAAGGGTGGCGGAGGGCTCCTTCGGGAAGAGGTCCTCCCTTGGAAAAGGGTGGCGGAGGGCTCCTTCGGGAAGAGGTCCCCCCTTGGAAAAGGGTAGCGGAGGGCTTCTTCGGGAAGAGGTCCTCCTTTTGAGAAAGGTGACAGGAGGAGGTCCTCCCCCTTGAGAAAGGTGGTGTCCTTGAGAGGAGGTCCTCCTCCAAAAAGGGTTTCGGAGGCTGCCTCGGGAGCTGCAGCTTCCCCCTCAAAGGGTGCGAAGGCCGCCTCGGCAGGGGAAGCTCCTCCAGGCAGAGTCTGGTGAGCCTACGGAGAGATTGAAGTGATGCGGGGAAAGGCAGTGCTGTCTTGAGTTTCATTGAGAATCGTTCCCATACAGTATCCTCCAAACCTCCTTTGAAAGTGCAGCTCAGCATTGTTACTATGACAAGAAGGGAGAGAAATTCCTTCCTTCTGTTTTACTAAAAAGTCGCATATATGTGGCCTCTCAGTTGTGGGCATATATGCATCTCTAGGTAAACACCAGAAGGCACTGGAAAGCTCCTGATGCATACTTGGGATTGGGAGCTTTCCAATCATGTGACCACTGTGACTACCAATGTCTCCATTGGCTTCCTGGCTTGTAGAACCTGTTAATGGGCTGGGAGGCGGCTGTTGAAAGGGGTTCAGTTTGCATGTGGATAAATGCGTTGTGACATTTACAAATTGCAGGGTACACAGCAGTATAAATCTGTCCATAGAAAACCATGCAAAAGGATGATAAATATTGTGACACAACCTCTATATATCTGAAGGACCCACTTGTTTTCCTGTGTTGACCGATTTGTCTTTGATTATTTGCAGATCGTGTCTTCTATGATGAGACAAAACCATTCACCTGTCTGGATGGGTCTAAGACGATCCCCTTTGACCAAGTGAATGATGACTACTGTGACTGTACGGATGGATCTGATGAGCCTGGTAAGAATCTAGTGGCTGGAATGGCTTCATTGTGGTGTCCATAATGGTTCAAAGAAGTTCTCAGAGAATGTCCTCCCTTGCTTCATCTCTTTTTAAAGAGACATGGTACATGTGTTTTACTGCTTGCCAACCACTTGCCTGCTGTAAAAAGCTTGTACAGGCACACATGCGCCCCCACCAGCCGACTCCCGCTGTGATTGGACACAATGGAATTTTGTCAGTAGGCTTCAGCCAATGATTCATGACTAAGGCCTGCAGATCGTCTGTGTCCAATTGCAGCCCAGAGCCATGAGCTGACAAACACATGGCTCTGTACAGAGGGGACGATCTGTTTTTTTGTTTTTTTTTGTCTTCTCCCCAAAGCAGGAAGAAAGAACAAATAGACATTTAGTAAAAAGCAGCAAACATTACACATTGTTAGGCACACAGTTAACCCCTTTGCCTGTAGATGTTAGCCCCTTCCCAGCCAGTTTCACTAGTACAGTAACAGTGTATGGTATTATCACTGAGTACTGTATTAGTGTCGCTGGTGATATCTGTGTCAGTTGGTGTACCTCCCAGTGTCAGATTGCCAGCCGCACTATTACAGTCCAACTATAAATCACTAATAACCGCCATTACTAGTATGGAAAAATAAATAAAAATTCCAGTATATATCTCATAGTTTGTAGATGCTATACCTTTCACACAAACCAATCGATATACACTTATTAGGATTTTTTTATTTTATCGAAGTCATGGAGCAGAATACATTTTGACCCATTTATGAAGAAATTAGATTATTTTTCCTATTGGATATGCTTTATAGCAGAAAGTGTAAAAAATTATATATATATATATATATATATATATAAAAAAATTCTTCAAAACTTTCATTTATAGAATAAAAAATAAACCAAGTGGTGATCAAATACCACCACAAGAAAGCTCTATTTGTTTGAAAGAAAATTATCAATTTTATTTGGGTACAGCGTTGCATGACAGTGTAATTACCAGTTAAATTAGCACAGTGATAAATAGCAAAAAATGGCCTAGACTTGAAGGGGGTAAAACCTTTCAGAGCTCAAGTGGTCAAAGAGACTCTGTTACCCGGGGGGGAGCAAACCACTGCAGGGCGAAGTGAGAGACGCCATATCTACAGCATCTTTCCCCTAACTTTCATGTCATAGCTGAACTATGGGCTGGATGTACCAGCAAAGCTCAGACTGTTGCGGACAGTGTTGAAGCCATGAATCCCTTCACTCCACTCATTCTTGTTGGCTTTAACTGGAGCATAGGAATGTATGAGAGGTAGCAATGGTTTGGCAATCTCTGTCAATGATGAGGAAATACAGGAGCACTTCTGGAAATGTACTTCTGGATTTCTGGTCTAGGCAGCAATGACGTCCCCCAGCTGCAGTACTCGCATCATGCATCCTAGGGAGCATGAGGCAATTAGGGGCTTGTGGTTAGGCTTTAGCTGAATGTAATTTTTTTGTGTTGGTAACAGATCCCCATATCTCTATTTTATAGACAGAATCTAATCTTTTCAATTGAAACCTTTTGATAAGAACTGTTGTCTGTTGTGTACCCCTCAGGTACATCTGCATGTTCCAATGGTAACTTCCACTGCACCAATGCCGGGTACAGGCCCATTTACATACCTTCATCTCGTGTTAACGACGGCATTTGCGGTAAGTAGAAAATGGAGCTCATTCAGTATTATAAACAGAAAATGGAGGATTTATCCACTTGACATCCCCTCTCCCTGGCCATTCTGACACTTCACACATACAAGTAAAACAAAAACAAAAATCAGATTTTTTAATTAAGAAAAAACACCAGAATAGCCACTTGATCAGCATAGCACTAGCATTGCCGGTACACAGAGAGGAAGGGTTAAGGTGTTACTAAACCCACAACAGTACAATCAGTCTAATTATGCAGTAAAGCATACGTGTTATACTCACAGTGGGACCTAAGGGGATAATCCTCTGCATTGTGTAAAAAGGATGTTTGATTCTGTCTTCTCTGCCCCTCCTCTTAGTCAACAGTCCGCAATCCATCCCCCAATAGAACAGAGCCTTGGGGGTGCTCTGCACATGCTCAGTTTGGTGTGTTTTTTGCCAGAGTTTTTTTTTTTTCTTGGGAGAGTGCATGTGATCAGCACAGGTCCAATCAACACTGTCCAGACAGAGGGTCAGGGGTCCTGTAGCCTCATAGGACAATCAGAGCAAAATGAAAACTCCTCTTACAAGCTTTAACCAGTGCTCAGCTGGACACTGATAGAAGTCACAAGACTGCTTATGAGAAAACGTATTTATAAGTTTATATTTACTAAAATAATTGCATTTCCATGTTCTGTGTACTGTGGGAGACGAGATATAGTGAATGCAGGGTCCTGGGTTTAGTAACACTTTAAAGCTGAAGTTCTTGTTTTCTTTTACTGTAAATAGTTTGTTTGGGCCAAGCTAGCTTAAACTAAATCTTTCCATAAGGAAGTTCTTCTGTCACTGTCCGTACTGTAGCAGACTCTAGTAGCATCAGATGCATATAGTATTCAACGCTGTGTTCCGGCAGCATCATGAGCCACTTCTTGTCAGCAACAAAATTGAGTTGCACTGAGTGCTTCCCACCCATTCAGAGGAAACTTTTTGTTTTGTTTCTTATTTTTTTTTATTAATTTTTTATGAAATGAACGTGTTTGTGTGTTTTTTTTTTTTTGTTTTTTTTGTTTTTTTACAAGGCTTCCTTTTGATTGGCCAAGCTGGAAATCATGGCGTCATACCCACTCAATCAGAGGAAGCCTTGTATTCATAAAAATACCAAGTTGCCTCTGGCCGAGAAGCACTCGGAAGCCTGACTCGATTTTGTTGCAGTAGCAGATAAGAAGTATCTCATGATGCTGCCAGAACACAGTGCTGCATACTGTATGTAACTCAAGCTACCACAGTATGATATGCTGACGTCAGCACCACAATAACTTGGTTATGGAAATAGTTTTGGGCCAGCTTTGCCCAAAAGAGATGATGAAAAGAATTTTGTTGAACATTTTTGCACTGCAGAGCTTCACACTATTTCCTTATGGTGCAGATTGCTGTGACACTACTGATGAGTATAACAGTGGAGTGAACTGCCAGAACACCTGCAGGTAAGACTGTCTCTGCTGCCAAAAAGATCTCTGACGAAGGTCAGATTTATCAAAGTATTCTGGAGAAAACTGATTATTTTTTTTGTTTCATTCCCTACGCTTGGAAAATAAGGTCTTGTCCCTTTATCAGCAAACTTCCAGCAGCTTTATTAACCACTTGCCTACAGGGCACTTATACCCCCTTCCTGCCCAGGCCAATTTTAAGCTTTCAGCACTGTCACACTTAGAATGGCAATTGCGCGGTCATGCAATACTGTACTCATATGAAAATTTTTATAATTTTTTTTTTTGAGACAGAGCATTCTTTTGGTAGTATTTAGTCACCTCTGGGTTTTTTATTTTTTGCTAAGCAAACTAAAAGCAACTGAAAATTTAAAAAAAAAAAAACTTTTTTTTTTAGTTTTTGTTATAACATTTTGTAAATAAGTGTTTTTTTTCTCCTTCACTGATGGGTGCTAATGAGACTGCAGTGATGGGCACTGATGTGGAGGCACTGGCAGGTGGCACTGATGGGCATTGACAGGCATTACTGATGAGCACTGAAAGGCAGCACTCATATATGGCACTGTTAGGTGGCACTGACTGGCACTGATATGTGGCATTGATGTGCACTAGTAGGCACTGATATGTGGCATTGATGTGCACTGATGGGCACTGGCAGGTGGGATTGATGAGCACTGACAGCTGGAATTGATGGACACTGACAGGTGGCACTGCTGGGGCTACACTGATCATCAGGGCACACTAATCATCAGTGCCTTGATGATCAGTGTACATGTCCCCTCCTAGGAATGTCGATTACCGGCTCTCCTCTCCTCTGTCAGCGTGACAGCTCGTGAGGGGAAAAATGCAGATAACCGTCATTTTCTTATTTACATGCGATCAGCTGTGATTGGACACAACTGATCACATGACCGAGCTGACATCTTTGGCTCTTTACGTTGATCGGTAATCTGCTGTGTCCCTCATCGATCTCTGTGCTGTGCTACCCCGGAGCCGAGCACATGTGATTAGAGTGGGAGGACATCGTATGACATCCTCCCAGAACAAGAGAACCACCTTGCGCCTGTCATTTCCTTATATGGCGGGTGGAAAGCAGTTTAAGAAGCACTCCGGGATATGCAAAAAAAAAAATCATCCATTAGTACACCCCCCCTACACAAAGCAGTAAACGGTTAATAACATTTTGAAAATCTTCACCATTGAGGAGAAAAATCTCATTGAATTTTCATGACCTGATCTCTGTAATTCAAAAGAGTACAGCAGAGGTGGTGTAACTGCCAGGATTACATCATATCCTCTCCTCTCTCTCTGCAGTAAAAGGAAACTACAGTTCCCATCAACCACAGGGAACGATAGTGAATGTGGGCGGGTACACTAGGCCTGTACATGTTGAATGTATCTGAGAGTCCTAGTCTGCCCACCACTGCAAATGGGGCTGAATGACATCACTGCTTCCTGGAGAAGGAACTACAGAAGGGAAGTGCCAAGACCAGTGGCTGGGGGGAATAGGAGGCATAGCAGCCACCGGTCTTACAAACAGGAAACCAAAGAGAATGAACAGTTTTGGTTTAAACATGAACAGGTTATTTCACAACTACTGAGTGAACCAGAAGATGAATGACCTATTTAGTGAAGGTAGGAAATCCGCAACAAGGACTTGTAAAGAAATTTTTGCCCAGAGTTCTGCTTTAAGACTTTTCAAAAAAGCTGCTTGAAACTTATTGACAGCTCTGTAAATGCATATAGAGTACACATTGCTTTTTTACAATATCAATACCCACTGAAATCAGTGTGAACTAGGCCTCATAACACCCTTTCCTTTACTGCTATATTTCTCAGAGAGATGGGGCGAAAGGAGCGGGAAGAGCTGCAGAAGAAAGCTGAAATGGCTCGGGAGGGAATGCTGCTGAAACAGAAATATATCGATGAGTTCCGAAAGGGTCGGGAAGAGAAACAGGTATTGTCTGGCTGTGGAAAAGGACACCTCTCCCACAGTAATTTGGGCTTGTGAGAACAATTACCTCCTCTCACAGAAATGTAGGCTTGTGAACACCACCATATGGTCAAATGTGCGTGGGCACCCCTCCAAACTGAGGTGTTTTTAGTGACTGGTTCTGCTTACCCACTTGCCGACCGTAGGCCCTCATATGACGTCCTCTGTTTGCAGTGGTTATACTGGGATGATGCCTGCAGCTATACAGGCATCACCCTGGTATCAGAACTTTCAGCTGGCAATTCTGTTTTAATGCAGAAGTGATTCGAGTGGCTGAATCATTCCCCATACACCAAACCACCCCCGCCACTGCCTTTCTCTGGCTCTCTCACCTGGGAGTGTCGCTCCTCTTTGACCCTGGAAACCAGGAGCAATGAGAATTTAGTCACTTCTGGTTCCGCCTCTGTTTACCTGGCCGTTAGCGACCAGGAAAGCAGCCAGTCACATTGATATGTCTGATCAGTTGCATTGGAGTCCAGAAGAGAGATTTGGGGCCTTATATATCCCAGATCTCTCCATAAAGAGGACCTGTTACAGCCCATGCTGTCACAAGGGATGTTGTTCATCCCTTGTGATCACAATAAAGTTGGGATTTCACTGATACCACTTTTCAAGTAACAAGTAAAAGCTCTGATTGTTATTTTTTTTAAGTACTCGCCGATACCAACTACTGATACCTATTGCCAGCAATTAGGGAGATCAAGATGAAGAGTAGGAGGAGGAGCAGGGAGGGCGGGGGGGGTCTCCATCATCTATCAGTGTGCTGTGTAATATTACCATCTGGCTGAGACCAAGTGATGAAGAAACACAGCACTCTCAGCACTGCCGGCCCCACATAGCTCGGAGGACCATGCTGTCATCCTAACAAACCTATCATCCTTTTCTTCTTCTAGCACTGCAATTGTCCATTTTGTATTAATTGATGCCTCTTGCCTCCTGCCCCTGAGCCAAGCACCAATCATGGTTATCTACAGCAGTGTTTTTCAAATTTTTTTTTGTAGTCAAGGCTCCATTTTAAAATTGCGTAAACCCTGGGGCACACCAGTCTGAGGTGTTTCCGAGTCTGAGCACTTTTTTGCTTTTTTTTGTTTTTTTATTAGGCTGCTCTGTCTAACAAGCAAAAGAAGGTGCTGGCATGATTTTTAAATTGAGCTCCATTAAAATACTTGGTACTGTGGTACCATGCGTTTAAGAGGGCGCAAACAAACATGCAACTGGTGGATGCGTGGGGGTGCAATTAAGAAATAAAGGCACCCGTGCACAACTGCAAAAGGCTACACATTTTTTTGTGTGATGCAGGAAAACGCACCATTTCACATGTTTTACTGCACCTGGTGTAAACATGCACTAAAATGCAGTTTTGTAAGGTAGAGCTAAGTAAGTGGTCAGTAGGTTGTAAATCCCCCTCCTGACACAACCTCTCCCACTTAGCACAAATTCCCTCTTCCTAAACCCCCCCCCCCCAGCTCAAACACCCCTCCCCTTACTACAGCAAAATGACACAAAGCTCTGTACAGTCTGACCATGAAAGGGTTACTGTGTTAAGTTCTGTGTACAGAGAGAAAGGAGAGCTCATCCTGGTCCTCCTCTAGTATCTCTCCCACTCTATTCTGTTATCTGTACTTTTGCAGACAAAAAGGAAAGCTGTGTAGGCCTGATCATTCCTTAGCAACCAATTACTTCATCGGTTGGTAGGATGCAGGCAGCTGGCTTACAGAGCATTCACTTTTGCTGGCAAAAGTACAGGTAATAGAATAGAGGGAGAGAGACCAGAGGAGAAACGGGTTGAGCTCTCCCTCCTCTCTGTATACAGAACTTAACACGGTCACATTCCCCCCCCCCCCCCCCCACTCACCAGCAGCCAATGCAGGGAGGGGGGGAATCTGTTTTCCATGAGTGCTGACATTTTCTATCATGGGGACCCCTACTGGTCATTCTCCCCTGGTGTTGTTTACACTTCAGCTGTCAGCAGCGGAAGTCAAGTCATCAGTTATTATAGGCCAGGGGTGTGGAAATTAAAAAAAAAAAAAACTACTTGTCCAAGGGGCTAAATCAGGGTCCTAATCTACTTTTTTCTCAAGAGAATCTACTTGTCCTGTTAAAAATTTTTTTTTTTTAACCAAAACTGTATTTAATTAAGGCTGACCATCCCTTCACTCAGCAATCACTCCTCTGACCATACCTGTAGAGGTGTCCTGCTGAGCGTCAGGATGGTCAGAGGTGTCGTGCTGGGCGTGGGGATGGTCAGAGGGGGCGTGAAGAGCGCGGAGATGGTTAGAGGTGTCCTGCTGAGCATTGGGATGGTCAGAGGGGGCGTGAAGACCGTGGGGATGGTCAGAGGGGGTGTGCAGATGGTCAGAGGGGGCATGACACCTCTGATTATCCTTACGTTCAGCAATTTTAAAGTACAATGCTCTATGTGGATGTGGCAGGTGGAGTAGATAAGTCGTAATAGGACAGAGTTTAATGTGTGTTGCCATTGATATGTCCTCTGTGGTGGTCTGGGTCCTGAGACCGCCCGCTGTGTGCGTGTTCTGCAGCAGAGTGTATGCAGACGGAGCGAGTACTGAGGTTTCCTTTACATGGTAGTTAGAATAGACTTAGAATGGGGGTAGGAGCAGGTTTAAGTATAAGTAGGATTTGAATGGACTTCTATTTTAGAATATGTTCTATATTCGCATGGTGTAAGAGAACAGAAGGTAGTCGCCGCAGTGCATTGCGGGTGCTGTTGGTGATTCACAGTTGAAACTGGGCATGTGTGTAACATTGTGAGTAATGATTGGATCACACTGACCATAAACATTAATGTTCCATTGTCCAGTTTATTGTAGTCGCTAATTTACATTCACAAGAGAATAACAATATCCTTGAATTTAAAAGCCAGAAGTGTAAACATTTCTTCCATTGTGAGTGGGTGGTGCAGTAAATTGGGCAATAATTCATTGTAGGATCTGAATTAAGTGTTCATCTGGAGAATAGACATTTTGTACCACAGTATAGAGCGGGTGGTAGAGAACAGTGGATATCTGTATAGCAGTAAAGCACAGGTGATCGAGAACAGGGCAAGATGTAGAAGAGAACAATATATTATGTTGACAAATGTTTCTATGGCAGGCAAGGTTGCAAGAACTGGTGGAGGAGCGTCAGAGCCTACAGTCAGAGGTTGACTCTCTGCGTGCAAAGAAAGAAGAGGCAGAGACACCAGAGAAGGAAGCCAAGGATGCGCATAAAAAGGAATGGGAAGGTAAGGCCAGTACAGTCACTCTGTAGGCTTAGTATAGTTTTCCATGTGAGTTTAACTATATAACTGTATATTTATGTGTGTGTCTTAGAGAGGAGGGAAGCAGAGAAAGCTGCCTTTGAAAAGAAGAGATCACTGGAAGCTTTTACTGAGCTGGATGAGGACTCTGATGGGATGTAAGTGTAGGCTTTTCTGGTATTTCATGAAAAGGGTGTTCCATTCTTATGGTGATCTTCCTAGTTCATGAATCCTGCATTCATGCTGTATTGGAAGGGGTACGATAGAGGGTTCTTCATCAATTGCTCAATCAGTGCTGTTTGGGGAGAGTAATGTTTTTTTTGTTTTTTGTGTTTGTGGGGTTTTTTTTTTTTTTTTTTGTGTTTTACTAGCTTTGTACATTTGTAAATTGTAAATTAATTTCTTCTGTGTATGAACAATAAGAAATGCATAGGTTAGCCTGTCCAGGCAAACTAATGTTTATCTCTTATCACTAGACTGTCTGTACAAGAGCTGTTGTCTCACTCAGAGTTTGATTCAGATGGAGATGGTTCCATATCTGACCAGGAAGCCCAGGTATAGTCTCATTGGTTTCTAGCTCACTCCTGTTGCTTTTTTTTTTTCTTTCGTTTCTTCCCACTCCATGAGGATCTGCAGGTCAGCCTTGGAGGTACTCTGGTCTCATTTGTGACCAAATGTGTACCAAATAGCCTTATATATTTATTTCAAGTATACCTGAAAATACCATAAAGGAGGTGAACATGCTACAGTGAATGCACCTAGCAGTGTTTGCACTTACCTTTTACTTGGTTCTTTCTAATATCTGAGGTGTCCTAAATCATGGGCTGATGTAGCATGCCAACCAACAAAGAAATTTGTGAAAAGAGATTCATAGAAAAAGCGGCTACATTATGGACAGAATGCGATACTCAGAAAAATTTCCAAAAATTATGCTTTATTACACAATAATAGACAATAGGGCAATCGCCCTGGTTTACCATCACCTCAGTATGAGACAATACACACAGACCTAAAACCATTTAAAATCACACCAAGACCGGTCTGGATATAAATGTGCTGCAAAGGTTGTGACAACCATAGTCTAAAACAGTGGTCGGCAAGCCGCGGCTCGCGAGCCACATGCGGCTCTTCACACATTTTAATGCGGCTCTTCTGTGTGCCGGGCGCCCGCTCCCCTCCCTCCTCTCGGGCGGCCGAGGACTCTGCAGCTAGCCCAGCAATGATTGGCCAGTCTCGCTGCCACTCACATCCTGATAGCTAGTGATTGGCTGTCAGGATGTGTGTAGGCGGGGCAGCGTGACGAACGTGAGGGGAGCTAGGCTCCTCTCACAGTCCGCCCTGAAGACCGGAACGGCGCGGGGAACATGGCGAGAGGAACGCGCGGAGCAAAGGTAAGTGAATTGACACAGGAGGGACTTGGCTTACTACTTGCTACTTACTTACTACTACTATATGAGGGATGAATTAATATGGGGGATGAATTACTATATGGGGGATGAATTACTATATGGGGGATGAATTACTATATGGGGGATGAATTACTATATGGGGGATGAATTACTATATGGGGGATGAATTACTATGGGGGATGAATTACTATGGGGGATGAATTACTATATGGGGGATGAATTACTATATGGGGGATGAATTACTATATGGGGGATGAATTACTATATGGGGGATGAATTGCTATGGGGGATGAATTGCTATGGGGGATGAATTGCTATGGGGGATGAATTACTATGGGGGATGAATTACTATATGGGGGATGAATTACTATATGGGGGATGAATTACTATATGGGGGATGAATTACTATGGGGGATGAATTACTATATGGGGGATGAATTACTATAAAAACTTATTGAAAACAGTGTACCATCCTATGTATTTTCAGTTTTAAAAATGTGGCTCTCAAAATAAATTTCAATCGTGGTTTTGGCAAGATTTGGCTCAGTTGAAAAAAAAGGTTGCCCACCACTGGTCTAAAACATTTGTAGCATTTGTGGTGAAGAAACCATATAAAGCAGACCTCTGCTATCTACATTTATCTCTCCATCAAGACATCAACAGGGACTCTTGCATCTACAAGAATCTTTGCAACGATTTGCATCTACCACAGGTAGATGGGCCCCAACCACATGTGCCTTTATAGGGTTGTACTGCTTGAATCCATAATTATATCACTGGGGTATATCCCCCCTTTTTCGCATTCAATTTTTTACCCATATTGCCTTGTATAGGCTTAGAGTTATGTTTCTCTCCATGTGGTAACTGTATTTGCCTATTTGCATAGCATGTGATATATACCTATGGTACAATTTTTTGAAAACACCTCCTACAGGGAGTGTAACCAATGTGCGGTGCTACAAATGTTTTAGACTATGGTTGTCACAACCTTTGCAGCACATTTATATCCAGACTGGCCTTGGTGTGATTTTAAATGGTTTTAGGTCTGTGTGTATTGTCTCATACTGAGGTGATGGTAAACCAGGGCGATTGCCCGATTGTCTATTATTAATGTGTAATAAAGCATCATTTTGGGAAATTTTTCTGAGTATCGCATTCTGTCCATAATGTAGCCGCTTTTTCTGTGAATCTCTTTTCACAAATTTCTTTGTTGGTCTGCATATTTTTTGGCTACTGGATGGAAGCCATATATTGGGTGATACAGTAATTTTTATATTTGAACCTCTAAACCTATTTTTTACTAATGGTGTAGAATGCCAGCTGACATTTTCTGGTATTGTGGAGAGCTGGCCCACCATCTGTATGTTTCTATTGGCAAGAAAGGCTGCTCATCATAGCAAAGGCTAATAGGAACATGTGGTAGAGTGTGCAGGAAATATTGAAACTAGCATGTTATAACAGCATGGGGTACAGTGGCACCCAAAGCATTGGCAAAGTCGCATAAAGGTATATACAGGTGCAAATTTCTGCATTTGTACTATGGTGTCTGCTGTGTGCCTTTGTGGTACTGGTGGGTATAGATAATGTTGAATGTTTACATTTTACCATCTATGTGGGGGTTAAAACATGCATGTGTGCACACACACATTTCCCATTTCCTTCTGTGATGAACAGTGGGTATAGAAAAGAATCAAAAAGAAAAAATAGTGAAGCGCTTATATCTCATATATAAATAAAATAAAGTGCATTCAAAAAAGAATTATTAAAAATAAATTAATGTAAATCTGATACTCCTGTGTGACAAATCTATATAATACACACTAATACATCCCTCTGGTGGGAGAAAAAAATAGTGCAACCGAATATATAATTAAGCTATAGTGATTCAACACACACTATAAAAACCTATTATGCCGTGCAAATAACAAATTTCAATACATAACCAAATGTGAATAAATTAGTGAATATAAAATTAATTATCCACATAAAGTAGTGCCTAATTCATACACATTACATATACATCATAAGTGAAACAAAAAAAATGTCCATGCATGTGACTGTGCTTTTAGAAAACACACGTGATCTCCACTTCTAGGTGCAAGTACTCTCCTCCAAATGGCAGCAATGCCTGCTCACCTCCCCTCCTTGACCCACACAGGGCCCCAAAGCAGTTTCCACCTCAGTGGTGTATCTCCTCTGGCAGACTCCTTATTTCTCCTCCTCTCTTATTCAGACTCATAGAAAGACATAAAACTTTCCATAGTGTAGTATATTTATTAAGAAGGGTGAAGCAACAAATAATTACACTCACATGGTCCTCTTGATCAACAAGCGTTTTTACCACAACCTATGGGTAAATCTGTATGCACTGGGGAATCCAATATGGCCGCGGCGTCCGGACATGCGTCACCAGGAATGACGAACCGACACGGTGTAGGAATTACAACAGTTTGCATATGTGCCTCCCACTTATTAAGGAGCCAAAAGTAATGGGACAGAATAATAATCATAAATCAAACTTTCACTTTTTAATACTTGGTTGCAAATCCTTTGCAGTCAATTACAGCCTGAAGTCTGGAACGCATAGACATCACCAGACGCTGGGTTTCATCCCTGGTGATGCTCTGCCAGGCCTCTACTGCAACTGTCTTCAGTTCCTGCTTGTTCTTGGGGCATTTTCCCTTCAGTTTTGTCTTCAGTAAGTGAGATGCATGCTCCATCGGATTCAGGTCAGGTGATGGACTTGGCCATTGCAGAACATTCCACTTTTTTCCCTTAAAAACCTCTTTGTTTGCTTTTGCAGTCTGCTTTGGGTCATTGTCCATCTGCACTGTGAAGCGTCCAATGAGTTGTGAAGCATTTGGCTGAATATGAGCAGATAATATTGCCTGAAACACTTCAGAATTCATCCGGCTGCTTTTGTCAGCAGTCACATCATCAATAAATACAAGAGAAGCAGTTCCATTGGCAGCCATACATGCCCACGCCATGACACTACCACCACCATGCTTCACTGATGAGGTGGTATGCTTAGGATCATGAGCAGTTCCTTTCCTTCTCCATACTCTTCTCTTCCCATCACTCTGGTACAAGTTGATCTTGGTCTCATCTGTCCATAGGATGTTGTTCCAGAACTTTGAAGGCTTTTTTAGATGTCGTTTGGCAAACTCTAATCTGGCCTTCCTGTTTTTGAGGCTCACCAATGGTTTACATCTTGTGGTGAACCCTCTGTATTCACTCTGGTGAAGTCTTCTCTTGATTGTTGACTTTGACACACATACACCTACCTCCTGGAGAGTGTTCCTGATCTGGCCAACTGTTGTGAAGGGTGTTTTCTTCACCAGGGAAAGAATTCTACGGTCATCCACCACAGTTGTTTTTTTGTGGTCTTCCGGAGTCTTTTGGTGTTGCTGAACTCACCGGTGCGTTCCTTCTTTTTAAGAATGTTCCAAACAGTTGTTTAGGCCACGCCTAATGTTTTTGCTATCTCTCTGATGGGTTTGTTTTGTTTTTTCAGCCTAATGATGGCTTGCTTCACTGATAGTGACAGCTCTTTGGATCTCATCTTGAGAGTTGACAGCAACATATTCCAAATGCAAATAGCACACTTGAAATGAACTCTGGACCTTTAATCTGCTCATTGTAATTGGGATAATGAGGGAATAACACATACCTGGCCATGAAACGGCTGAGAAGCCAATTGTCCCATTACTTTTGGTCCCTTAATAAGTGGGAGGCACATATGCAAACTGTTGTAATTCCTACACCGTTCACCTGATTTGGATGTAAATACCCTCAACTTAAAGCTGACAGTCTGCAGTTAAAGCACATCTTGTTTGTTTCATTTCAAATCCATTGTGGTGGTGTATAGAGCCAAAAATGTTAGAATTGTGTCAATGTCCCAATATTTATGGACCTGACTGTATACCCCAAAATTTTTTTTATTTTCATTTAAATTAATAAAATAAAATAAAAATAAAAAATTAAAAATGAATCAAAAATAAAATTGAAAAATGAAAATTAAAATAAAATAAATATTTATTTTATTTTTATTTTCATTTTTCAATTTTATTTTTGATTCATTTTTATTTATTTTTTATTTTTATTTTATTAATTTAAATGAAAATAAAATTTTTTTTGGGGTATATATATCCTCCCAATATGTAAGTCCATTAAGATTCATTAAATAGAATTATTTTTAATAATATATATTAAAGTCTCAGGAGTCATATTAGTGTATTAATAAAGTTGTAAATTTGGTTTTAAAATCTTTGAGTATTTTAATTCACTTTATATTTGTATGTATAAATTATCTAAGGAAGGGTTATAGGTATAATCTTTTATTCAGCACGAGAGTTAACCTATGGGGTAGGATAATACAGTCCTATGTATGTGAGTGCAGGACTTCAACAAGATGTCAGCCATAAGTCCGCCCTCACTATGGAATTCAATTAGGCTTTCCCTATAAATACAATTGAGTCACCAGGGGGCGGTAACCCTGATGAAGTCACGACGCACGTGACGCAACGCATCGGTTCGTCATTCCTGGTGACGCATGTCCGGACGCCGCGGCCATATTGGATTCCCCAGTGCATACAGATTTACCCATAGGTTGTGGTAAAAACGCTTGTTGATCAAGAGGACCATGTGAGTGTAATTATTTGTTGCTTCACCCTTTCTTAATAAATATACTACACTATGGAAAGTTTTATGTCTTTCTATGAGTCTGAATAAGAGAGGAGGAGAAATAAGGAGTCTGCCAGAGGAGATACACCACTGAGGTGGAAACTGCTTTGGGGCCCTGTGTGGGTCAAGGAGGGGAGGTGAGCAGGCATTGCTGCCATTTGGAGGAGAGTACTTGCACCTAGAAGTGGAGATCACGTGTGTTTTCTAAAAGCACAGTCACATGCATGGACATTTTTTTTGTTTCACTTATGATGTATATGTAATGTGTATGAATTAGGCACTACTTTATGTGGATAATTAATTTTATATTCACTAATTTATTCACATTTGGTTATGTATTGAAATTTGTTATTTGCACGGCATAATAGGTTTTTATAGTGTGTGTTGAATCACTATAGCTTAATTATATATTCGGTTGCACTATTTTTTTCTCCCACCAGAGGGATGTATTAGTGTGTATTATATAGATTTGTCACACAGGAGTATCAGATTTACATTCATTTATTTTTAATAATTCTTTTTTGAATGCACTTTATTTTATTTATTTATGAGATATAAGCGCTTCACTATTTTTTCTTTTTGTTTGCACTTATTGGTATTAGTTAAGTGACAGCAGCTGTATTATAGTAATCATTCCATTGAGCGCAGGAGGATCCTTCACTCTATAGAAAAGAATCACCCCCCTTTAAAATCACATTTAATAAACACATTTTTTTTGCTTTACAACCTGAAATGAAGACACACAGTTTTTGTTTTATCCAGCTGTATTTACTCAGTGCAACTTATAACATCCAAGTGAAAGATCTATAATGGCAACATGTCATAAAAAAAAATAAAAAGACTGGATCACTGAGTTGGAAACAAGATCACGCCTTGTGTCAGTATTTTGTTGAACCACCTTTTGCTTTAATTCCAGCCTTCAGTCTGTTGGGATATGTCTCTACTAACTTTGCACATCTAGACTTTGCAATATTTGCCCATTCTTCTTTGCAGATCTGATCAAGTTCAGTTAAATTTGATGGTGACCGTTTGTGCAGTCTTCCAGTCATTCCACAGATTTGCATACAAGGACATTCACCTTCATCTCCTTCAACCACTCTGTGCTCATGTTTGCTGTGTGCTTTGGGTCATTGTCATGTTGGAAGGCCAACCTTCTGGCAGAGGGCAGTAGATTTTCCTCAAAAGTTTGACTGTATTTGGCCCCATTCATTTTTCCTTTTATCCTGACAAGTGCTCCAGTTCCTGCTGCAGAACCCCAACCCCCCTCCCATAACAGGATATTACCACCTCCATGCTTTGCTATAGGAATGGTGTCATTTGGATGGTGAGTTGTATTGGATTTCCGCCAGACATATCATTTGTTGTTGAGGCCAGATCATTCAATTGTAGTCACATCTTTTTTTTTTTTTTAAATTACATCTTTTAGTAAATGTTTCTATTACAAAAAAAATCATTTATTCCAATACATATCAAATACACAAATTTCCACATACATTAACCTATTCCCTTCCCCTCCCACCATCCCTCCACCCTCCCAGTTCAATTACCCCTGTCCATATACCATATTTTTTACTTCTAAATTATGTTTCTGTCTATATCTATGTTCCTTCTATCATACCTCTACTCTCTTTCCTTCACTCAACCCCCACAGCTACTCGATCATACACTCTCTAAGATTTTCACCTTCTACTCCTACCACTTCCAAATAGCTTTTGGATAATTTAAAGTCAAGCCATCTACTCCACAGTTTCCTAAATCTTTCCATTTTATTCTCCTCCATATGGCATAACTCTTTCATCCTGTTTATATATTCAACTCTATTTATCCAATCTTTTATTTTTGGGGGCTCCGGTACTTGCTAGAACTTGGGAATAAGACCCTTAGCCGCACTAATTAGATGATATAATACGCTATTTGTATATATGAATAACAAAAATCGGTATATCCACAAAATTATATATGTAACACCCTAGACCAGGGGTAGGTAACCTGCGGCTCTTCAGCTTTTGCAGGACTACAAGTTCCATCATGCCTCTGCAAGTCATAGCTGTAACTGTCAGTTTTGTAATGTTGCAATACCTCATGGTAAATGTAGATCCACAACAGCTGGAGAGCTGCAGATTGCCTACCCCATACCTAGACACAAAAAAGTCACAATTTTTCCCCAGAAAGTCCAAAGTCAAATCAAACCTTGGCATCTGTGAATCTTCAAATATTATTCAGAATTCATAATTCCATTTGATCCATCTCCAAAAATATCACTCTTTTAAGTATCTGGAACACAATATACACTGAGATTTAGATTTTGAGCTTTATTTGATGTTTATGCAATAGGGATAATGCACTCTATACAGTTTTTTTTTTTTGTTTTTTTGAGGCACATGTGGATACTTAGAGTGATATTTTTGGAGATGGCTCAAGTGGAAGTATGAATTCTGAATAATATTTGAAGATTCACAGACGCGAAGAAGGTTTTATTTGACTATTTTTATATAGTTTCACTGAAATCTCAGAATTATGAAATAAACATACCCACGGGTCCTTCTGTATGGTGATCCCTAGTATCTCCTAGATATATTGGATTATTTTCTGCCAATACTTCTGTATTTTGGGACATTCTTACCATATATGTGCCATTGTTCCCTTATTCCCACACCCGCTCCAACATAGAGGTGAGACATCTAATCGTTTATGTGCCACGCTCGGTGTAATATACCATCTCGCCAAACATTTTATAGTTCATTTCAACTGTGCTAATATTTATCACCTTGTGTGTTCATTTAAATATTTTATTCTTTTGTTGCTCATTCAATCCTGTTCCCAGCTCCTTTTCCCATTTCTCTAAGAAGGATCAGATCCCTCCATATCAATAAGGATCTTAAAAATCCTGGAGGTAGCATGTTTTTGAACCATTTTTAAGCTCAACAGTTTTTCAAATGGATACAAATCCTCCAGCATCCTCAGTGGTTGTGGAGCGCTGTAACAAATTGTCAATACTGCCACTCCTCTAATGTGAAAAATAAATATTTTTTTTCCTCTTTAAGTCTTTGAAAGTTTACAATTTCCCCTTATCCACTATATCGTTCAAACGTGCATTTCTATCTTTAATCCAATTCCTGGAACTTTTATCCTTCCCTGGAGGGAAATATTCCGTTCCCACTAGAGGAATTAATATTGAATTTATATTTCAATCCTTTTGCTTGTGTATTGTATCTTAAAACTTTCCTTGTCAAAGAACTAGTATTTCCATCCATTATATGAAAGTTATATGGTATCCAAATAATCTTCTCTAATTGTGCCTTACTCAAACTCCCTTCCATGTTTACCCAGCATTTCCCTTGTGAATTATATGTCCAATCTACAATTCATGATTAATATCACCAAAAAATAAAATTTCCTAAAATTAGGAAGGTTTAATCCCCCATTCCCTTTATTCCTACACAATACCTCATACTTAATTCTCAGTTTCCTATTTGCCCATATAATCCTAAGTATCATCCTCTTTATTATCCCAAAGAAAGACCCTGGTATATGTACTGGGAGCATATGAAACTTATACAAGATTTTTGGTACTATCGCCATCTTTATCAAGTTTATACGACCTATCCAAGAGGTCCCTCCCTTTAAAAGTCTCCCCAACTCATCTTTTATTTCCTTAGTGGGATATAATTTGCTTTGTACAGGCCTTTTATTGAAGGCGTTAACTTTATTCCTAGATGACCTAATTCCCTTTCCCTCCATGTAAATGGAAAATCTTTTTGTAGGGTCTGCTTCTCTACCTTTTGAGACATTGATATTCAATATCTCTAACTTTGAGGGTTTTTTTTTTTTCTTTCAGATTTGATAACTCTCCATAATGTTTTAATAATCTCATTAAATTAGGCAACGTTAATCTGGGATTTACAATATAGAACAACATATCATCTGCTTACGCTGCCACCTTATGCTCTACTTAATTCCTGTCCTATCTACACTCTTTCTTATCTTTCCAGGGATATTACAAATAACAAAGGGGAGAGTGAGCATCCCTGTCTAGTGTCGTTGTACATTTTATAGAACTGAAATATCAGTGGTGGAATACTCCATTTTTCTTTTTCCATCTTTAATTTTTTTTTTCTATAAAATTCTTTGTTTTCTTTTCCTTTAGTCTCTTCATTAAGTATTTTCCTGGTTTATTCCCCCACTGATATCTTTCTTTTGAGACCCGATTAAAAATCCTCCTCTATTCCTGTTCCATTAGGTCTTTTTATTCTCTTTTGAGAGTTACCTTCTGATGTATGTCTATATCCATCTTCTCTTTATGTGACTGTTCTTATTTGTAGAGCTCCTCCATCACAAGCTTTATTTTTTTTTTTCTCCTGGTCTTTCTTTTTTTCCGCCCCTATCCATATCAGGATTCCCCTAATATATGCTTTATGTGCCTCCCATATTGTGGCCACAGATACCTCCTCGGTCTCATTAGATGCAAACAATTTCTCCATTTCAGGATCTTGTATAAGCATCTCATTTATTCTCCACTTAGTTATTTTATTCCGCTCCCCTCCTACCCGTAGTATCATTGTGACAGGAGCATGATCAGATATAGACGTAACTTCTATGTTGGATTTGCATTGTAGTCTCATCTGACCATAACACCTTTTTTGCACGTGGCCTCAGAATCTTCAAGGTGCGTTTTGGCAAAGATCACTCGTGACTGTATGTGGCCTTTCTTGAAGAATGGATTTTTTCTTGCAACCCTCCCATACAAGCCAGTATTGTGGAGAAGTTATAAAATTGTTGTCACATGCACACAACGACCACTCTTTGTCATCAATTCCTGCAACTAACCTCTCTGACCAGTTTCTTCCTGGCTTTTTCCTGCAGTTTGGAGCGATGTCCTGATCTAGGCAGGGTCTGTGTTGTACCACATCCCTTCCACTTCTTCATAATAGACTTCACTGTGCTTTTAGCCATTGATAAAGCTTTTGAAATTTTTTAATATCCATCTCCTGACTTGTGTCTGTCCACAACTTTATCCCAAAGATCTTTTGACAGTGCTTTGCACTGAGTAAATACAGTTGGATAAAACAAACACTGTGTCATTTCAGGCTGAAAAGCAACAAAATGTGATTAGAGGGGTGTTCCTTTACTATAGCCTAGTACTGCAGCTGTTCTCAACCAGGGTTCCGTGGTGTCCCTAGGGTTCCTCCAAGGTTTAGCTAGGGGCTCCCTAAGCTATGATTAACTGACCACTCGTGATGGTGCCTGAATAGTTCTAGGGCCAATATAACTTGTAAGAGCCAGGACAATGACTGTAAGGGTGGCATTCTGACCACCGCTGTGAGAGCGCATTCTTCCCAATGATCACTAGCAATGAAATGAGCATTTCCTATTGAACACCCATGGACTAATCTAAGCAGGGGTTCCCCGAGACCTGAAATTTATTGCAAGGTTTCCAATGGGGTAAAAAGTGTGAGGGAAGCTGATGTAGTGCAATGTGTATACTTGTCTGCCTCCAGTTTCAGGTAAAGTACTGTTCAGGAACTGTGAAATCATGAGAGTAAAGGTGGCATGTGTCCACAAGAACAATGCACGGTTTACTGTCCTGTGAGTTTGACAAATTAAGTCCACAACTGACCCTACTTGTGGCTCTATGAATATGGCAGCTGCCTTACATTGAATACATGGTAAGGACAAATCTGTGAAAATAGTCACAAAAATGTAGTAAGCATTTGAAAGTTGGATGTGGGTTTTTTAACAGTTCCTGTAAAATTGTCTATCCTCTGCCTGGCATCAACACAAATGATGTGCAGTAACCTTTTTATCCACCAATCCAATTTCCGTTCATTAGAAGGGTTCATTCTGCTTCTTGGTTTTCCCGTTCTCAGGATCTCCTTTCAAGCTCGCAGTCAGTGGATGTCAGCACTTTCCAAGATTCTGTCTGGCCCCAGATTAAGGAAAAATACAAATCTAAGGTAAGTGGTATGATAAGAAGATTGATGAAGTGCGCCTGCAAGGCCTTTTGAAGTAAGAGGGAGATGAAGTGATGAACGCATCCCTTGCATTGGCTGGTGCTCTTGTCTAATTAGTTTGAGCAGCATTCACTAACTCTGTAGGGAACATTGAACACTAAGGGGGGGGTCATTTCTAATGGAGAACAGATATCGTTTTCTGCTGTTTGTTATGTACCACTATGCAAAATGTAATTCATAAAAATCAGGCAGCTGTGTGAAGCCAGTGAATTCTAATGGGGTTCTTTACCCAATGGAACAGAAGGAGCTAAGTGATTAGGAGATTGAGGGGGATCTGACAAAGTCCTATGACTGGGCTTTAACTTTTTTTCTTTTCTTTGTTTACAGAACTTTCATCTAGTTCTGTTGAGGTACGAAGTACATGTGTAAAGCACCATGTTGTGCGTTATACATTTCCAAGTGTGTTTTTTTTTTTTTTTTTTTTGTTTTATGTGGGTTTTTTTTTGTTTTTTTGTTTTTACAAGAGCAGTGTGGTCATGGTGCAGTTTTTGAAATCCACCCCAATGTCCAAAAAGCTTCCCTGTTTCGACAAAAAAAAAAAAAATATCCAGGCTCCCCTCATTGTATCATTGAAAAGGCGTTGGTCATGGAATCTTTACCAATGGGGAGGTTTACTTTTCAGCCAAAGACTGATTGGTTGGCCTTGATGAATGCTTTCCAAAAAGACCTTACAGATCGCATGTCCAGCCTCTGAAGGCAGCTTGTGTACTCAAGGTGCTTGTTCATAGTCAGTGACTCAGAGTATTGAACACATTGGCTAATACCGCATACACACGATCAGAAAATCGGATGACAAAAACTCTTTCCGAGTGATCACATGATAATCTGTTCATTAGTACACAGCTATTAACAGCTAATCACGACTGTTCATGTGACAATATCTGAAGGAACAAGCACGAAAGTTTTTCTCATAACCGTGTAAACAATTTTTGTTCAGTACGGTATTTGTCTTAAAAAAAATTGAGAGACCAAGACCACACATGCTCAGAAATAAAAAAATACATTATATCACTTCCGAAGTTGTATTCTGTCATATTAGAATTTTTGTAATTCTATTATTCTCTTCTCCATCTACACCTCCTCCCTTGGCCAACTCATACACTCTCACGGCTTCAACTACCACCTCTATGCCGACGACACACAAATCTATCTCTCTACCCCTCACCTCACCACCTCAGTCTCCACCCGAATCACACACCTACTGAGCGACATATCTGACTGGATGTCGCTCCACTTCCTTAAACTGAACCTCTCCAAAACTGAGTTTCTTGTCTTCCCCCCCAGCCCGCACACCACCCCCCATTGACTTCTCCGTCACATCCAACAACGCCACCATCAAACCCGCCCCGCAGGTCAGAGTACTTGGTGTCATTCTGGACTCCAACCTATCCTTCCAGCCCCAAGTCCAATCTATAACAAACTAATGCAGACTCCACCTCCGCAACATCGCCAAAATCCGCACGTTCCTAACCCCAGAAACCACTAAACAGCTCATCCACTCCCTCATCATATCACGACTCGACTACTGCAACTCCCTCCTCACTGGCCTGCCTCGCCGCTGGCTATCCCCGCTTCAGTCGATCCTGAATACGGCTGCCAGACTCATTCACCTTTCCAACCGCTCCATCTCCGCCACCCCCCTCTACCAATCCCTCCACTGGCTTCCGATTGCGCAACGGATCAAATTCAAAATCCTAACGCTGACGTACAAAGCTGTCCACCATACTGCCCCGAACTACATCACTGACCTAATATCCAAATACCACCCAGCACGCACACTCCGCTCCTCACAAGACCTCCTTCTCTCTAGTTCCCTGGTCTCCTCCTCCCATGCCCGCCTCCAGGACTTCTCCAGGGTGTCACCCATCCTCTGGCATTCCCTGCCCCAACCCATCAGATTATCACCTACTCTCCTCTCCTTTAGGCGCACCCTGAAAACCCATCTCTTCAGGGAAGCCTACCCCACCCCCTGCTAACTTGCCGACCTCCTCCACTCTTCCTACCACTCCATCTCCCACAGCTATCTCCTCCTGTGCCACCATCCCCTCCCTCCTAGATTGTAAGCTCGAAAGAGCAGGGCCCTCAATCCCCTCATGTTTTGCATTGTATTGGTATTGTTCTGTCACATGTTCTGTCCCCCTGTAATGTACAGCGCTGAGCGAACTATTGGCGCTTTATAAATACTGTATAATAATTAACCTCTTCATTTTTTTGTTGCCTGCTAGTCTCATAGAAAATGAACGACCAGTTGTCCGATTATCTGATCATGTGTACTAGGCATTAGCATGACAGCCATGCAATTAATTTTTTCAGAAAGATAGATTGAAAATTTCAGCCAACATATTTCTTTCAGTATATGTTCCTTAAAAGCCCAACTTGAGGCAAACCCTACATTTTGGATAATGTGTAAAAGGGTTAGAACTTCTGTTGGTTTTAATTGCGGTCTGTGTCCCAGCTGAATTTTGTTTTAACTGATTGAGATTATATATTGAGATTATATATATATATATATATATATATATATTTATATATATATATATATATAATCTCTATATATCTGTATCTCTCATTTTTTTTTTTTTTTATTATGCCTCTGATTTTTCATTTTAAGACATATTAACATCTGAGCTTTTTATACCTCTTTGTTACAGAGTGACGCCTCTTCACCACCTCCTATAGAAGAGAGAACAGAGTCTCATTCAGAAATTCCCCATGAGGATGGGGATGATAATGGAGAGGATGGAGGAGATGACGAGGATGATGTTGACGACAACGATGATTTCAATGAAGACCACAGGGTAAACTTTAAAGCCGTAGTCCAGGTTTTCTGTCACTTTTTAAATAGTTTGCTTGGGCCAAATGAGCTATTCACATGACTATTATTCTGCTGTGGTATCATACTGTAGTAGCATCACCCATAATCACTGTATGTAGCGTTGTGTTCTGCAGCAATACTGGCTGCTGGAGCAAATTTGAGTAGGGCTGAGTGCTTCTCAGCCATTCAGATGAAGGTTTTTATCAATTAATACAAAACTTGCCCTTATTAGTTGGGGGGGAAGATCATGGCAGCATCCACCTACTTCTTCATCTCAGCCAATCCGAAGAAGCCTTGTATTCATTGCTTAGAAAAAAAAAAAAATACAACACTTCCTCTGAATGGCTGAGAAGCATTATCGTCTGACTCGGATGAGAAAATGTCCTTCGTGCTGCAAAAGTAAATCTGACTTTGGCTTCAATCCCTTTTTTTTTTTTTTTTTTTTTTTTTTTACACCAAGAGAGCCTATACCTAACAGTGATTTTGGTAGAAATTTTTTTTTTTTTTTTGCTTGGAAAAGTCTTGAAAGAAATATGGCAGTCCAATGTTTGTTTTCTTTTTGTTTTTTTGTTTTTGTTTTTTTTTGTTCAAGTGACTTTTACCTTGTCTTTATGACCTCAGCTATTTGTAACAACTTGGTCATTGCCAGTAATGTAAGCTTTCATCTAGCCCAATAGAAGTCACAGATCCTGTCTGTCAAAAAGAGAAGTATGGCGTATAGAGAAACATTTATACTCACCTAGGTAGATGCAGCATCTGTCCCCTGCTGGCTCTGCAGTGATCAAACACCGCTGGCTGCTCAGTTCTCCCATCTGCTCTGAGCAGAGAGCCATGACTCAGTCGCTGGCTCTCTGCTCTGCCCCTCCAGCATTCAGTGGAGAGTTGGGCTGTGAAGAGGGCAGAAAGGGCTGGCCCAGTCTCTTGGTGGATTGCTGATAAACATGTCTTTTAAACATGAAAAAAGCTGGCTGATTGCTAGGATTCAGTCACAAGACCCTGTATGTCAAGGAAAATTTTAGGAGTAATTGTCAGGTACATCAGAGTGTTGCGATTTAGAGCCATAGCTAAGAGTTTGGAAATATTCACTAATGTAAAAGAAATTGATTGTCTTCATTACAGGCTCCACCTGGAAAATCTCAAGGGGAGGAGTCTGAGATGCCACCATATGATGACACAACCCAGCAATTAATAGATTGTGAGCATCTTTGAATAATTCCAGTGTATATCTGTTTATCCCAATCTCCAAAATTACTAATTTTCAAAGTTGTTTTTTTTTTTTTTAATCACAGCCGCCGAGGCAGCTCGTAATGAGTATGAAAGCGCATCCAAATCTTTAAGGGACATGGAAGATACAATCAGGTGCATTTTGGCTTTTCTCTCTACTATTATAGTCTGTACCCAGCTCCTGAGTGTCTTATTACAGTAACCCGGCTCCCGAGTGTCCTAATCCCCCTGTAATATCTTATTACAGTAACCCGGCTCCCGAGTGTCTTATTACCCCTGTAATATCTTATTACAGTAACCCGGCTCCCGAGTGTCTTATTCCCCCCGTAATATCTTATTACAGTAACCCGGCTCCCGAGTGTCTTATTACCCCTGTAATATCTTATTACAGTAACCCGGCTCCCGAGTGTCTTATTACCCCTATAATATCTTATTACAGTAACCCGGCTCCCGAGTGTCTTATTACCCTGTAATATCTTATTACAGTAACCCGGCTCCTGAGTGTCTTATTCCCCTGTAATATCTTATTACAGTAACCCGGCTCCTGAGTGTCTTGTTCCCCCTGTAATATCTTATTACGGTAACCCGGCTCCCGAGTGTCTTATTACCCCTGTAATATCTTATAACGGTAACCCGGCTCCCGAGTGTCTTATTACCCCTGTAATATCTTATTACAGTAACCCGGCTCCCGAGTGTCTTATTCCCCCCGTAATATCTTATTACAGTAACCTGGCTCCCGAGTGTCTTATTCCCCTGTAATATCTTATTACAGTAACCCGGCTCCCGAGTGTCTTATTCCCCCTGTAATATCTTATTACGGTAACCCGGCTCCCGAGTGTCTTATTACCCCTGTAATATCTTATTACAGTAACCCGGCTCCCGAGTGTCTTATTCCCCCCGTAATATCTTATTACAGTAACCTGGCTCCCGAGTGTCTTATTCCCCTGTAATATCTTATTACAGTAACCCGGCTCCCGAGTGTCTTATTCCCCCTGTAATATCTTATTACGGTAACCCGGCTCCCGAGTGTCTTTTTACCCCTGTAATATTTTTTTACAGTAACCCGGCTTCTGAGTGTCTTATTCCCCTGTAATATCTTATTACAGTAACCCGGCTCCCGAGTGTCTTATTACCCTGTAATATCTTATTACAGTAACCCGGCTCCTGAGTGTCTTATTACCCTGTAATATCTTATTACGGTAACCCGGCTCCCGAGTGTCTTATTACCCTGTAATATCTTATTACGGTAACCCGGCTCCCGAGTGTCTTATTCCCCCTGTAATATCTTATTACGGTAACCCGGCTCCCGAGTGTCTTTTTACCCCTGTAATATTTTTTTACAGTAACCCGGCTCCCGAGTGTCTTATTCCCCCTGTAATATCTTATTACGGTAACCCGGCTCCCGAGTGTCTTATTCCCCCTGTAATATCTTATTACAGTAACCCGGCTCCCGAGTGTCTTATTACCCTGTAATATCTTATTACAGTAACCCGGCTCCCGAGTGTCTTATTCCCCCTGTAATATCTTATTACTGTAACCCGGCTCCCGAGTGTCTTATTCCCCTGTAATATTTTATTACGGTAACCCGGCTCCTGAGTGTCTTATTCCCCCTGTAATATCTTATTACGGTAACCCGGCTCCTGAGTGTCTTATTCCCCTGTAATATCTTATTACAGTAACCCGGCTCCCGAGTGTCTTATTCCCCTGTAATATCTTATTACAGTAACCCGGCTCCTGAGTGTCTTATTCCCCCTGTAATATCTTATTAGAGTGTCTTATTCCCCCTGTAATATCTTATTAGAGTGTCTTATTCCCCCTGTAATATCTTATTAGAGTGTCTTATTACCCCTGTAATATCTTATTACTGTAACCCGGCTCCCGAGTGTCTTATTCCCCTGTAATATCTTATTACGGTAACCCGGCTCCCGAGTGTCTTATTCCCCTGTAATATCTTATTACAGTAACCCGGCTCCCGAGTGTCTTATTCCCCCTGTAATATTTTATAACGGTAACCCGGCTCCTGAGTGTCTTATTCCCCCTGTAATATCTTATTACTGTAACCCGGCTCCCGAGTGTCTTATTCCCCTGTAATATCTTATTACGGTAACCCGGCTCCTGAGTGTCTTATTCCCCCTGTAATATCTTATTAGAGTGTCTTATTACCCCTGTAATATCTTATTACTGTAACCCGGCTCCCGAGTGTCTTATTCCCCTGTAATATCTTATTACGGTAACCCGGCTCCCGAGTGTCTTATTCCCCCTGTAATATCTTATTACGGTAACCCGGCTCCCGAGTGTCTTATTACCCCTGTAATATCTTATTACGGTAACCCGGCTCCCGAGTGTCTTATTCCCCTGTAATATCTTATTACAGTAACCCGGCTCCCGAGTGTCTTATTACCCTGTAATATCTTATTACGGCAACCCGGCTCCCGAGTGTCTTATTACCCCTGTAATATCTTATTACAGTAGCCCGGCTCCCGAGTGTCTTATTACCCTGTAATATCTTATTACAGTAACCCGGCTCCCGAGTGTCTTCTTACCCTGTAATATCTTATTACAGTAACCCGGCTCCCGAGTGTCTTATTCCCCCTGTAATATCTTATTACGGTAACCCGGCCCCCGAGTGTCTTATTCCCCCTGTAATATCTTATTACGGTAACCCGGCTCCCGAGTGTCTTATTCCCCCTGTAATATCTTATTACAGTAACCCGGCTCCCGAGTGTCTTATTCCCCCTGTAATATCTTATTACTGTAACCCGGCTCCCGAGTGTCTTATTCCCCCCGTAATATCTTATTACAGTAACCCGGCTCCCGAGTGTCTTATTCCCCCTGTAATATCTTATTAGAGTGTCTTATTCCCCCTGTAATATCTTATTACGGTAACCCGGCTCCCGAGTGTTTTATTCCCCCTGTAATATCTTATTACAGTAACCCGTCTCCCGAGTGTCTTATTCCCCCTGTAATATCTTATTACAGTAACCCGGCTCCCGAGTGTCTTATTCCCCTGTAATATTTTATTACGGTAACCCGGCTCCTGAGTGTCTTATTCCCCCTGTAATATCTTATTACGGTAACCCGGCTCCTGAGTGTCTTATTCCCCCTGTAATATCTTATTACGGTAACCCGGCTCCCGAGTGTCTTATTCCCCTGTAATATCTTGTTACAGTAACCCGGCTCCCGAGTGTCTTATTCCCCCTGTAATATCTTATTACAGTAACCCGGCTCCTGAGTGTCTTATTCCCCCTGTAATATCTTATTACAGTAACCCGGCTCCCGAGTGTCTTATTACCCTGTAATATCTTATTACAGTAACCCGGCTCCCGAGTGTCTTATTACCCTGTAATATCTTATTACAGTAACCCGACTCCCGAGTGTCTTATTACCCTGTAATATCTTATTACAGTAACCCGGCTCCTGAGTGTCTTATTACCCTGTAATATCTTATTACAGTAACCCGGCTCCCGAGTGTCTTATTCCTCCTGTAATATCTTAATACAGTAACCCGGCTCCCGAGTGTCTTATTCCTCCTGTAATATCTTAATACAGTAACCCGGCTCCCGAGTGTCTTATTCCTCCTGTAATATCTTAATACAGTAACCCGGCTCCCGAGTGTCTTATTCCCCCTGTAATATCTTATTACGGTAACCCGGCTCCCGAGTGTTTTATTCCCCCTGTAATATCTTATTACAGTAACCCGGCTCCCGAGTGTCTTATTCCCCCTGTAATATCTTATTACAGTAACCCGGCTCCCGAGTGTCTTATTCCCCCTGTAATATCTTATTACTGTAACCCGGCTCCCGAGTGTCTTATTCCCCTGTAATATTTTATTACGGTAACCCGGCTCCTGAGTGTCTTATTCCCCCTGTAATATCTTATTACAGTAACCCGGCTCCCGAGTGTCTTATTCCCCTGTAATATCTTGTTACAGTAACCCGGCTCCCGAGTGTCTTATTCCCCCTGTAATATCTTATTACAGTAACCCGGCTCCTGAGTGTCTTATTCCCCCTGTAATATCTTATTAGAGTGTCTTATTCCCCCTGTAATATCTTATTAGAGTGTCTTATTACCCCTGTAATATCTTATTACGGTAACCCGGCTCCCGAGTGTCTTATTCCCCTGTAATATCTTATTACTGTAACCCGGCTCCCGAGTGTCTTATTCCCCTGTAATATCTTATTACGGTAACCCGGCTCCCGAGTGTCTTATTCCCCCTGTAATATCTTATTACAGTAACCCGGCTCCCGAGTGTCTTATTCCCCTGTAATATCTTATTACGGTAACCCGGCTCCCGAGTGTCTTATTCCCCTGTAATATCTTATTACAGTAACCCGGCTCCCGAGTGTCTTATTCCCCCTGTAATATCTTATTACGGTAACCCGGCTCCCGAGTGTCTTATTCCCCTGTAATATCTTATTACGGTAACCCGGCTCCCGAGTGTCTTATTCCCCTGTAATATCTTATTACGGTAACCCGGCTCCCGAGTGTCTTATTCCCCTGTAATATCTTATTACAGTACCCCGGCTCCCGAGTGTCTTATTCCCCCTGTAATATCTTAATACAGTAACCCGGCTCACGAGTGTCTTATTCCCCCTGTAATATCTTATTACGGTAACCCGGCTCCCGAGTGTCTTATTCCCCCTGTAATATCTTATTACTGTAACCCGGCTCCCGAGTGTCTTATTCCCCCTGTAATATCTTATTACGGTAACCCGGCTCCCGAGTGTCTTATTCCCCTGTAATATCTTATTACGGTAACCCGGCTCCCGAGTGTCTTATTCCCCTGTAATATCTTATTACAGTAACCCGGCTCCTGAGTGTCTTATTCCCCCTGTAATATCTTATTACTGTAACCCGGCTCCCGAGTGTCTTATTCCCCCTGTAATATCTTATTACGGTAACCCGGCTCCCGAGTGTCTTATTCCCCCTGTAATATCTTATTACGGTAACCCGGCTCCCGAGTGTCTTATTCCCCCTGTAATATCTTATTACTGTAACCCGGCTCCTGAGTGTCTTATTCCCCCTGTAATATCTTATTACAGTAACCCGGCTCCCGAGTGTCTTATTCCCCTGTAATATCTTATTAGAGTGTCTTATTACCCCTGTAATATCTTATTACTGTAACCCGGCTCCCGAGTGTCTTATTCCCCCTGTAATATCTTATTACGGTAACCCGGCTCCCGAGTGTCTTATTACCCCTGTAATATCTTATTACGGTAACCCGGCTCCCGAGTGTCTTATTCCCCCTGTAATATCTTATTACAGTAACCCGGCTCCCGAGTGTCTTATTCCCCTGTAATATCTTATTAGAGTGTCTTATTACCCCTGTAATATCTTATTACTGTAACCCGGCTCCTGAGTGTCTTATTCCCCTGTAATATCTTATTACAGTAACCCGGCTCCCGAGTGTCTTATTCCCCCTGTAATATCTTATTACAGTAACCCGGCTCCCGAGTGTCTTATTCCCCCTGTAATATCTTATTACGGTAACCCGGCTCCCGAGTGTCTTATTCCCCCTGTAATATCTTATTACAGTAACCCGGCTCCCGAGTGTCTTATTCCCCCTGTAATATCTTATTACAGTAACCCGGCTCCCGAGTGTCTTATTCCCCCTGTAATATCTTATTACAGTAACCCGGCTCCCGAGTGTCTTATTCCCCTGTAATATCTTATTACAGTAACCCGGCTCCCGAGTGTCTTATTACCCCTGTAATATCTTATTACAGTAACCCGGCTCCCGAGTGTCTTATTCCCCCCGTAATATCTTATTACAGTAACCCGGCTCCCGAGTGTCTTATTACCCCTGTAATATCTTATTACAGTAACCCGGCTCCCGAGTGTCTTATTACCCCTATAATATCTTATTACAGTAACCCGGCTCCCGAGTGTCTTATTACCCTGTAATATCTTATTACAGTAACCCGGCTCCTGAGTGTCTTATTCCCCTGTAATATCTTATTACAGTAACCCGGCTCCTGAGTGTCTTGTTCCCCCTGTAATATCTTATTACGGTAACCCGGCTCCCGAGTGTCTTATTACCCCTGTAATATCTTATTACAGTAACCCGGCTCCCGAGTGTCTTATTCCCCCCGTAATATCTTATTACAGTAACCTGGCTCCCGAGTGTCTTATTCCCCTGTAATATCTTATTACAGTAACCCGGCTCCCGAGTGTCTTATTCCCCCTGTAATATCTTATTACGGTAACCCGGCTCCCGAGTGTCTTTTTACCCCTGTAATATTTTTTTACAGTAACCCGGCTTCTGAGTGTCTTATTCCCCTGTAATATCTTATTACAGTAACCCGGCTCCCGAGTGTCTTATTACCCTGTAATATCTTATTACAGTAACCCGGCTCCTGAGTGTCTTATTACCCTGTAATATCTTATTACGGTAACCCGGCTCCCGAGTGTCTTATTACCCTGTAATATCTTATTACGGTAACCCGGCTCCCGAGTGTCTTATTCCCCCTGTAATATCTTATTACGGTAACCCGGCTCCCGAGTGTCTTTTTACCCCTGTAATATTTTTTTACAGTAACCCGGCTCCCGAGTGTCTTATTCCCCCTGTAATATCTTATTACGGTAACCCGGCTCCCGAGTGTCTTATTCCCCCTGTAATATCTTATTACAGTAACCCGGCTCCCGAGTGTCTTATTACCCTGTAATATCTTATTACAGTAACCCGGCTCCCGAGTGTCTTATTCCCCCTGTAATATCTTATTACTGTAACCCGGCTCCCGAGTGTCTTATTCCCCTGTAATATTTTATTACGGTAACCCGGCTCCTGAGTGTCTTATTCCCCCTGTAATATCTTATTACGGTAACCCGGCTCCTGAGTGTCTTATTCCCCTGTAATATCTTATTACAGTAACCCGGCTCCCGAGTGTCTTATTCCCCTGTAATATCTTATTACAGTAACCCGGCTCCTGAGTGTCTTATTCCCCCTGTAATATCTTATTAGAGTGTCTTATTCCCCCTGTAATATCTTATTAGAGTGTCTTATTCCCCCTGTAATATCTTATTAGAGTGTCTTATTACCCCTGTAATATCTTATTACTGTAACCCGGCTCCCGAGTGTCTTATTCCCCTGTAATATCTTATTACGGTAACCCGGCTCCCGAGTGTCTTATTCCCCTGTAATATCTTATTACAGTAACCCGGCTCCCGAGTGTCTTATTCCCCCTGTAATATTTTATAACGGTAACCCGGCTCCTGAGTGTCTTATTCCCCCTGTAATATCTTATTACTGTAACCCGGCTCCCGAGTGTCTTATTCCCCTGTAATATCTTATTACGGTAACCCGGCTCCTGAGTGTCTTATTCCCCCTGTAATATCTTATTAGAGTGTCTTATTACCCCTGTAATATCTTATTACTGTAACCCGGCTCCCGAGTGTCTTATTCCCCCTGTAATATCTTATTAGAGTGTCTTATTACCCCTGTAATATCTTATTACGGTAACCCGGCTCCCGAGTGTCTTATTCCCCCTGTAATATCTTATTACGGTAACCCGGCTCCCGAGTGTCTTATTACCCCTGTAATATCTTATTACGGTAACCCGGCTCCCGAGTGTCTTATTCCCCTGTAATATCTTATTACAGTAACCCGGCTCCCGAGTGTCTTATTACCCTGTAATATCTTATTACGGCAACCCGGCTCCCGAGTGTCTTATTACCCCTGTAATATCTTATTACAGTAGCCCGGCTCCCGAGTGTCTTATTACCCTGTAATATCTTATTACAGTAACCCGGCTCCCGAGTGTCTTCTTACCCTGTAATATCTTATTAAAGTAACCCGGCTCCCGAGTGTCTTATTCCCCCTGTAATATCTTATTACGGTAACCCGGCCCCCGAGTGTCTTATTCCCCCTGTAATATCTTATTACGGTAACCCGGCTCCCGAGTGTCTTATTCCCCCTGTAATATCTTATTACAGTAACCCGGCTCCCGAGTGTCTTATTCCCCCTGTAATATCTTATTACTGTAACCCGGCTCCCGAGTGTCTTATTCCCCCCGTAATATCTTATTACAGTAACCCGGCTCCCGAGTGTCTTATTCCCCCTGTAATATCTTATTAGAGTGTCTTATTCCCCCTGTAATATCTTATTACGGTAACCCGGCTCCCGAGTGTTTTATTCCCCCTGTAATATCTTATTACAGTAACCCGTCTCCCGAGTGTCTTATTCCCCCTGTAATATCTTATTACAGTAACCCGGCTCCCGAGTGTCTTATTCCCCTGTAATATTTTATTACGGTAACCCGGCTCCTGAGTGTCTTATTCCCCCTGTAATATCTTATTACGGTAACCCGGCTCCTGAGTGTCTTATTCCCCCTGTAATATCTTATTACGGTAACCCGGCTCCCGAGTGTCTTATTCCCCTGTAATATCTTGTTACAGTAACCCGGCTCCCGAGTGTCTTATTCCCCCTGTAATATCTTATTACAGTAACCCGGCTCCTGAGTGTCTTATTCCCCCTGTAATATCTTATTACAGTAACCCGGCTCCCGAGTGTCTTATTACCCTGTAATATCTTATTACAGTAACCCGGCTCCCGAGTGTCTTATTACCCTGTAATATCTTATTACAGTAACCCGGCTCCCGAGTGTCTTATTGCCCTGTAATATCTTATTACAGTAACCCGGCTCCTGAGTGTCTTATTACCCTGTAATATCTTATTACAGTAACCCGGCTCCCGAGTGTCTTATTCCTCCTGTAATATCTTAATACAGTAACCCGGCTCCCGAGTGTCTTATTCCTCCTGTAATATCTTAATACAGTAACCCGGCTCCCGAGTGTCTTATTCCTCCTGTAATATCTTAATACAGTAACCCGGCTCCCGAGTGTCTTATTCCCCCTGTAATATCTTATTACGGTAACCCGGCTCCCGAGTGTTTTATTCCCCCTGTAATATCTTATTACAGTAACCCGGCTCCCGAGTGTCTTATTCCCCCTGTAATATCTTATTACAGTAACCCGGCTCCCGAGTGTCTTATTCCCCCTGTAATATCTTATTACTGTAACCCGGCTCCCGAGTGTCTTATTCCCCTGTAATATTTTATTACGGTAACCCGGCTCCCGAGTGTCTTATTCCCCTGTAATATCTTGTTACAGTAACCCGGCTCCCGAGTGTCTTATTCCCCCTGTAATATCTTATTACAGTAACCCGGCTCCTGAGTGTCTTATTCCCCCTGTAATATCTTATTAGAGTGTCTTATTCCCCCTGTAATATCTTATTAGAGTGTCTTATTACCCCTGTAATATCTTATTACGGTAACCCGGCTCCCGAGTGTCTTATTCCCCTGTAATATCTTATTACTGTAACCCGGCTCCCGAGTGTCTTATTCCCCTGTAATATCTTATTACGGTAACCCGGCTCCCGAGTGTCTTATTCCCCCTGTAATATCTTATTACAGTAACCCGGCTCCCGAGTGTCTTATTCCCCTGTAATATCTTATTACGGTAACCCGGCTCCCGAGTGTCTTATTCCCCTTTAATATCTTATTACAGTAACCCGGCTCCCGAGTGTCTTATTCCCCCTGTAATATCTTATTACGGTAACCCGGCTCCCGAGTGTCTTATTCCCCTGTAATATCTTATTACGGTAACCCGGCTCCCGAGTGTCTTATTCCCCTGTAATATCTTATTACGGTAACCCGGCTCCCGAGTGTCTTATTCCCCTGTAATATCTTATTACAGTACCCCGGCTCCCGAGTGTCTTATTCCCCCTGTAATATCTTAATACAGTAACCCGGCTCACGAGTGTCTTATTCCCCCTGTAATATCTTATTACGGTAACCCGGCTCCCGAGTGTCTTATTCCCCCTGTAATATCTTATTACTGTAACCCGGCTCCCGAGTGTCTTATTCCCCCTGTAATATCTTATTACAGTAACCCGGCTCCTGAGTGTCTTATTCCCCCTGTAATATCTTATTACTGTAACCCGGCTCCCGAGTGTCTTATTCCCCCTGTAATATCTTATTACGGTAACCCGGCTCCCGAGTGTCTTATTCCCCCTGTAATATCTTATTACGGTAACCCGGCTCCCGAGTGTCTTATTCCCCCTGTAATATCTTATTACTGTAACCCGGCTCCTGAGTGTCTTATTCCCCCTGTAATATCTTATTACAGTAACCCGGCTCCCGAGTGTCTTATTCCCCTGTAATATCTTATTAGAGTGTCTTATTACCCCTGTAATATCTTATTACTGTAACCCGGCTCCCGAGTGTCTTATTCCCCCTGTAATATCTTATTACGGTAACCCGGCTCCCGAGTGTCTTATTACCCCTGTAATATCTTATTACGGTAACCCGGCTCCCGAGTGTCTTATTCCCCCTGTAATATCTTATTACAGTAACCCGGCTCCCGAGTGTCTTATTCCCCTGTAATATCTTATTAGAGTGTCTTATTACCCCTGTAATATCTTATTACTGTAACCCGGCTCCTGAGTGTCTTATTCCCCTGTAATATCTTATTACAGTAACCCGGCTCCCGAGTGTCTTATTCCCCCTGTAATATCTTATTACAGTAACCCGGCTCCCGAGTGTCTTATTCCCCCTGTAATATCTTATTACGGTAACCCGGCTCCCGAGTGTCTTATTCCCCCTGTAATATCTTATTACAGTAACCCGGCTCCCGAGTGTCTTATTCCCCCTGTAATATCTTATTACAGTAACCCGGCTCCCGAGTGTCTTATTCCCCCTGTAATATCTTATTACAGTAACCCGGCTCCCGAGTGTCTTATTCCCCTGTAATATCTTATTACAGTAACCCGGCTCCCGAGTGTCTTATTACCCCCGTAATATCTTATTACAGTAACCCGGCTCCCGAGTGTCTTATTACCCCTGTAATATCTTATTACAGTAACCCGGCTCCCGAGTGTCTTATTACCCCTATAATATCTTATTACAGTAACCCGGCTCCCGAGTGTCTTATTACCCTGTAATATCTTATTACAGTAACCCGGCTCCTGAGTGTCTTATTCCCCTGTAATATCTTATTACAGTAACCCGGCTCCTGAGTGTCTTGTTCCCCCTGTAATATCTTATTACGGTAACCCGGCTCCCGAGTGTCTTATTACCCCTGTAATATCTTATTACAGTAACCCGGCTCCCGAGTGTCTTATTCCCCCCGTAATATCTTATTACAGTAACCTGGCTCCCGAGTGTCTTATTCCCCTGTAATATCTTATTACAGTAACCCGGCTCCCGAGTGTCTTATTCCCCCTGTAATATCTTATTACGGTAACCCGGCTCCCGAGTGTCTTTTTACCCCTGTAATATTTTTTTACAGTAACCCGGCTTCTGAGTGTCTTATTCCCCTGTAATATCTTATTACAGTAACCCGGCTCCCGAGTGTCTTATTACCCTGTAATATCTTATTACAGTAACCCGGCTCCTGAGTGTCTTATTACCCTGTAATATCTTATTACGGTAACCCGGCTCCCGAGTGTCTTATTACCCTGTAATATCTTATTACAGTAGCCCGGCTCCCGAGTGTCTTATTCCCCCTGTAATATCTTATTACGGTAGCCCGGCTCCCGAGTGTCTTATTCCCCCTGTAATATCTTATTACAGTAACCCGGCTCCCGAGTGTCTTATTACCCTGTAATATCTTATTACAGTAACCCGGCTCCCGAGTGTCTTATTCCCCCTGTAATATCTTATTACTGTAACCCGGCTCCCGAGTGTCTTATTCCCCTGTAATATTTTATTACGGTAACCCGGCTCCTGAGTGTCTTATTCCCCCTGTAATATCTTATTACGGTAACCCGGCTCCTGAGTGTCTTATTCCCCTGTAATATCTTATTACAGTAACCCGGCTCCCGAGTGTCTTATTCCCCTGTAATATCTTATTACAGTAACCCGGCTCCTGAGTGTCTTATTCCCCCTGTAATATCTTATTAGAGTGTCTTATTCCCCCTGTAATATCTTATTAGAGTGTCTTATTCCCCCTGTAATATCTTATTAGAGTGTCTTATTACCCCTGTAATATCTTATTACTGTAACCCGGCTCCCGAGTGTCTTATTCCCCTGTAATATCTTATTACGGTAACCCGGCTCCCGAGTGTCTTATTCCCCTGTAATATCTTATTACAGTAACCCGGCTCCCGAGTGTCTTATTCCCCCTGTAATATTTTATTACGGTAACCCGGCTCCTGAGTGTCTTATTCCCCCTGTAATATCTTATTACTGTAACCCGGCTCCCGAGTGTCTTATTCCCCTGTAATATCTTATTACGGTAACCCGGCTCCCGAGTGTCTTATTCCCCCTGTAATATCTTATTACGGTAACCCGGCTCCCGAGTGTCTTATTACCCCTGTAATATCTTATTACGGTAACCCGGCTCCCGAGTGTCTTATTCCCCTGTAATATATTATTACAGTAACCCGGCTCCCGAGTGTCTTATTACCCTGTAATATCTTATTACGGCAACCCGGCTCCCGAGTGTCTTATTACCCCTGTAATATCTTATTACAGTAGCCCGGCTCCCGAGTGTCTTATTACCCTGTAATATCTTATTACAGTAACCCGGCTCCCGAGTGTCTTCTTACCCTGTAATATCTTATTACAGTAACCCGGCTCCCGAGTGTCTTATTCCCCCTGTAATATCTTATTACGGTAACCCGGCCCCCGAGTGTCTTATTCCCCCTGTAATATCTTATTACGGTAACCCGGCTCCCGAGTGTCTTATTCCCCCTGTAATATCTTATTACAGTAACCCGGCTCCCGAGTGTCTTATTCCCCCTGTAATATCTTATTACTGTAACCCGGCTCCCGAGTGTCTTATTCCCCCCGTAATATCTTATTACAGTAACCCGGCTCCCGAGTGTCTTATTCCCCCTGTAATATCTTATTAGAGTGTCTTATTCCCCCTGTAATATCTTATTACGGTAACCCGGCTCCCGAGTGTTTTATTCCCCCTGTAATATCTTATTACAGTAACCCGTCTCCCGAGTGTCTTATTCCCCCTGTAATATCTTATTACAGTAACCCGGCTCCCGAGTGTCTTATTCCCCTGTAATATTTTATTACGGTAACCCGGCTCCTGAGTGTCTTATTCCCCCTGTAATATCTTATTACGGTAACCCGGCTCCTGAGTGTCTTATTCCCCCTGTAATATCTTATTACGGTAACCCGGCTCCCGAGTGTCTTATTCCCCTGTAATATCTTGTTACAGTAACCCGGCTCCCGAGTGTCTTATTCCCCCTGTAATATCTTATTACAGTAACCCGGCTCCTGAGTGTCTTATTCCCCCTGTAATATCTTATTACAGTAACCCGGCTCCCGAGTGTCTTATTACCCTGTAATATCTTATTACAGTAACCCGGCTCCCGAGTGTCTTATTACCCTGTAATATCTTATTACAGTAACCCGGCTCCCGAGTGTCTTATTACCCTGTAATATCTTATTACAGTAACCCGGCTCCCGAGTGTCTTATTACCCTGTAATATCTTATTACAGTAACCCGGCTCCTGAGTGTCTTATTACCCTGTAATATCTTATTACAGTAACCCGGCTCCCGAGTGTCTTATTCCTCCTGTAATATCTTATTACAGTAACCCGGCTCCCGAGTGTCTTATTCCTCCTGTAATATCTTAATACAGTAACCCGGCTCCCGAGTGTCTTATTCCTCCTGTAATATCTTAATACAGTAACCCGGCTCCCGAGTGTCTTATTCCTCCTGTAATATCTTAATACAGTAACCCGGCTCCCGAGTGTCTTATTCCCCCTGTAATATCTTATTACGGTAACCCGGCTCCCGAGTGTTTTATTCCCCCTGTAATATCTTATTACGGTAACCCGGCTCCCGAGTGTCTTATTCCCCCTGTAATATCTTATTACAGTAACCCGGCTCCCGAGTGTCTTATTCCCCCTGTAATATCTTATTACTGTAACCCGGCTCCCGAGTGTCTTATTCCCCTGTAATATTTTATTACGGTAACCCGGCTCCTGAGTGTCTTATTCCCCCTGTAATATCTTATTACAGTAACCCGGCTCCCGAGTGTCTTATTCCCCTGTAATATCTTGTTACAGTAACCCGGCTCCCGAGTGTCTTATTCCCCCTGTAATATCTTATTACAGTAACCCGGCTCCTGAGTGTCTTATTCCCCCTGTAATATCTTATTAGAGTGTCTTATTCCCCCTGTAATATCTTATTAGAGTGTCTTATTACCCCTGTAATATCTTATTACGGTAACCCGGCTCCCGAGTGTCTTATTCCCCTGTAATATCTTATTACTGTAACCCGGCTCCCGAGTGTCTTATTCCCCTGTAATATCTTATTACGGTAACCCGGCTCCCGAGTGTCTTATTCCCCCTGTAATATCTTATTACAGTAACCCGGCTCCCGAGTGTCTTATTCCCCTGTAATATCTTATTACGGTAACCCGGCTCCCGAGTGTCTTATTCCCCTGTAATATCTTATTACAGTAACCCGGCTCCCGAGTGTCTTATTACCCTGTAATATCTTATTACAGTAACCCGGCTCCCGAGTGTCTTCTTACCCTGTAATATCTTATTACAGTAACCCGGCTCCCGAGTGTCTTCTTACCCTGTAATATCTTATTACAGTAACCCGGCTCCCGAGTGTCTTATTCCCCCTGTAATATCTTATTACGGTAACCCGGCCCCCGAGTGTCTTATTCCCCCTGTAATATCTTATTACGGTAACCCGGCTCCCGAGTGTCTTATTACCCTGTAATATCTTATTACAGTAACCCGGCTCCCGAGTGTCTTATTCCTCCTGTAATATCTTATTACAGTAACCCGGCTCCCGAGTGTCTTATTCCTCCTGTAATATCTTAATACAGTAACCCGGCTCCCGAGTGTCTTATTCCTCCTGTAATATCTTAATACAGTAACCCGGCTCCCGAGTGTCTTATTCCCCCTGTAATATCTTATTACGGTAACCCGGCTCCCGAGTGTTTTATTCCCCCTGTAATATCTTATTACAGTAACCCGGCTCCCGAGTGTCTTATTCCCCCTGTAATATCTTATTACAGTAACCCGGCTCCCGAGTGTCTTATTCCCCCTGTAATATCTTATTACTGTAACCCGGCTCCCGAGTGTCTTATTCCCCTGTAATATTTTATTACGGTAACCCGGCTCCTGAGTGTCTTATTCCCCCTGTAATATCTTATTACAGTAACCCGGCTCCCGAGTGTCTTATTCCCCTGTAATATCTTGTTACAGTAACCCGGCTCCCGAGTGTCTTATTCCCCCTGTAATATCTTATTACAGTAACCCGGCTCCTGAGTGTCTTATTCCCCCTGTAATATCTTATTAGAGTGTCTTATTCCCCCTGTAATATCTTATTAGAGTGTCTTATTACCCCTGTAATATCTTATTACGGTAACCCGGCTCCCGAGTGTCTTATTCCCCCTGTAATATCTTATTACAGTAACCCGGCTCCCGAGTGTCTTATTCCCCTGTAATATCTTATTACGGTAACCCGGCTCCCGAGTGTCTTATTCCCCCTGTAATATCTTATTACAGTAACCCGGCTCCCGAGTGTCTTATTCCCCCTGTAATATCTTATTACAGTAACCCGGCTCCCGAGTGTCTTATTCCCCTGTAATATCTTATTACGGTAACCCGGCTCCCGAGTGTCTTATTCCCCTGTAATATCTTATTACGGTAACCCGGCTCCCGAGTGTCTTATTCCCCTGTAATATCTTATTACAGTACCCCGGCTCCCGAGTGTCTTATTCCCCCTGTAATATCTTAATACAGTAACCCGGCTCACGAGTGTCTTATTCCCCCTGTAATATCTTATTACGGTAACCCGGCTCCCGAGTGTCTTATTCCCCCTGTAATATCTTATTACTGTAACCCGGCTCCCGAGTGTCTTATTCCCCCTGTAATATCTTATTACGGTAACCCGGCTCCCGAGTGTCTTATTCCCCTGTAATATCTTATTACGGTAACCCGGCTCCCGAGTGTCTTATTCCCCCTGTAATATCTTATTACAGTAACCCGGCTCCCGAGTGTCTTATTCCCCCTGTAATATCTTATTACTGTAACCCGGCTCCTGAGTGTCTTATTCCCCCTGTAATATCTTATTACAGTAACCCGGCTCCCGAGTGTCTTATTCCCCTGTAATATCTTATTAGAGTGTCTTATTACCCCTGTAATATCTTATTACTGTAACCCGGCTCCCGAGTGTCTTATTCCCCCTGTAATATCTTATTACGGTAACCCGGCTCCCGAGTGTCTTATTACCCCTGTAATATCTTATTACGGTAACCCGGCTCCCGAGTGTCTTATTCCCCCTGTAATATCTTATTACAGTAACCCGGCTCCCGAGTGTCTTATTCCCCTGTAATATCTTATTAGAGTGTCTTATTACCCCTGTAATATCTTATTACTGTAACCCGGCTCCTGAGTGTCTTATTCCCCTGTAATATCTTATTACAGTAACCCGGCTCCCGAGTGTCTTATTCCCCCTGTAATATCTTATTACGGTAACCCGGCTCCCGAGTGTCTTATTCCCCCTGTAATATCTTATTACGGTAACCCGGCTCCCGAGTGTCTTATTCCCCCTGTAATATCTTATTACAGTAACCCGGCTCCCGAGTGTCTTATTCCCCCTGTAATATCTTATTACAGTAACCCGGCTCCCGAGTGTCTTATTCCCCCTGTAATATCTTATTACAGTAACCCGGCTCCCGAGTGTCTTATTCCCCTGTAATATCTTATTACGGTAACCCGGCCCCCGAGTGTCTTATTCCCCCTGTAATATCTTATTACAGTAACCCGGCTCCCGAGTGTCTTATTCCTCCTGTAATATCTTATTACGGTAACCCGGCCCCCGAGTGTCTTATTACCCTGTAATATCTTATTACGGTAACCCGGCCCCCGAGTGTCTTATTCCCCCTGTAATATCTTATTACGGTAACCCGGCCCCCGAGTGTCTTATTACCCTGTAATATCTTATTACAGTAACCCGGCCCCCGAGTGTCTTATTCCCCTGTAATATCTTATTACTGTAACCCGGCTCCTGAGTGTCTTATTACCCTGTAATATCTTATTACAGTAACCCGGCTCCCGAGTGTCTTATTACCCTGTAATATCTTATTACAGTAACCCGGCCCCCGAGTGTCTTATTCCCCTGTAATATCTTATTACTGTAACCCGGCTCCTGAGTGTCTTATTACCCTGTAATATCTTATTACAGTAACCCGGCTCCCGAGTGTCTTATTCCCCTGTAATATCTTATTAGAGTGTCTTATTACCCCTGTAATATCTTATTACTGTAACCCGGCTCCCGAGTGTCTTATTCCCCCTGTAATATCTTATTACGGTAACCCGGCTCCCGAGTGTCTTATTACCCCTGTAATATCTTATTACGGTAACCCGGCTCCCGAGTGTCTTATTCCCCCTGTAATATCTTATTACAGTAACCCGGCTCCCGAGTGTCTTATTCCCCTGTAATATCTTATTAGAGTGTCTTATTACCCCTGTAATATCTTATTACAGTAACCCGGCTCCCGAGTGTCTTATTCCCCCTGTAATATCTTATTACAGTAACCCGGCTCCCGAGTGTCTTATTCCCCCTGTAATATCTTATTACGGTAACCCGGCTCCCGAGTGTCTTATTCCCCCTGTAATATCTTATTACAGTAACCCGGCTCCCGAGTGTCTTATTCCCCCTGTAATATCTTATTACAGTAACCCGGCTCCCGAGTGTCTTATTCCCCCTGTAATATCTTATTACAGTAACCCGGCTCCCGAGTGTCTTATTACCCTGTAATATCTTATTACAGTAACCCGGCTCCCGAGTGTCTTATTCCCCCTGTAATATCTTATTACAGTAACCCGGCTCCCGAGTGTCTTATTCCCCTGTAATATCTTATTACGGTAACCCGGCCCCCGAGTGTCTTATTCCCCCTGTAATATCTTATTACAGTAACCCGGCTCCCGAGTGTCTTATTCCCCCTGTAATATCTTATTACGGTAACCCGGCCCCCGAGTGTCTTATTACCCTGTAATATCTTATTACGGTAACCCGGCTCCCGAGTGTCTTATTCCCCCTGTAATATCTTATTACGGTAACCCGGCCCCCGAGTGTCTTATTACCCTGTAATATCTTATTACAGTAACCCGGCCCCCGAGTGTCTTATTCCCCTGTAATATCTTATTACTGTAACCCGGCTCCTGAGTGTCTTATTACCCTGTAATATCTTATTACAGTAACCCGGCTCCCGAGTGTCTTATTACCCTGTAATATCTTATTACAGTAACCCGGCCCCCGAGTGTCTTATTCCCCTGTAATATCTTATTACTGTAACCCGGCTCCCGAGTGTCTTATTCCCCCTGTAATATCTTATTACAGTAACCCGGCTCCCGAGTGTCTTATTCCCCTGTAATATCTTATTACGGTAACCCGGCCCCCGAGTGTCTTATTCCCCCTGTAATATCTTATTACAGTAACCCGGCTCCCGAGTGTCTTATTCCCCCTGTAATATCTTATTACGGTAACCCGGCCCCCGAGTGTCTTATTACCCTGTAATATCTTATTACGGTAACCCGGCCCCCGAGTGTCTTATTCCCCCTGTAATATCTTATTACGGTAACCCGGCCCCCGAGTGTCTTATTACCCTGTAATATCTTATTACAGTAACCCGGCCCCCGAGTGTCTTATTCCCCTGTAATATCTTATTACTGTAACCCGGCTCCTGAGTGTCTTATTACCCTGTAATATCTTATTACAGTAACCCGGCTCCCGAGTGTCTTATTACCCTGTAATATCTTATTACAGTAACCCGGCCCCCGAGTGTCTTATTCCCCTGTAATATCTTATTACTGTAACCCGGCTCCCGAGTGTCTTATTACCCCTGTAATATCCGAATACTGTAACACAGCTCCTGGCTTCGATGATTAGCCAGGCACCTTTTTTGTTTTTTCAGTAACTCAGAAGGCAAACTGTTAATCCATTTGATCTTTCAATTGTATGCAGAAATCTGGAGAAGGAGATTTCACTGGATTTCGGACCACAGGGAGAATTTTCCTACCTCTATGGACAATGTTATGAGCTTTCAACCAGCGAGTGAGTAGATTTGGGTGCTCATGGAATGTCCATTGCTGCTAAATTATGTATATGCTGGTTAATGGCGGACTGTAGGTCATAGCCTGTGTTCAGGAATTGTGGAGATAACATTTTATGTGTAACGCTATCCATTCATTAATCAGTCGCCCTATACAGATCAGGCTTACCTTCAGCTTAGACTAAATAAAAGTAACATTTTCTTGATTTGGGGAGATTTACTAAAACTGGAGCACCCAGAATCTGGTGCAGCTGTGAATGGTAGCCAATCGGCTTCTAACTTCAGCTTGTTCAATTAAGCTTTGACAATAAAACCTGGAAGCTGATTGGTTTCTATGCGGAGCCGCAGCAGACTTTGCACTCTCTGGTTTTAGTAAATAACCCCCATTGCATCAAAAGAATCAAACAGTAATGTCTGCACAGGCAATGACAAACAGAACTCCACTTACTATGACAGCTCTGCTGTGTGGATCATAAAGGTATAGTTGACCTTCACCAAGGAACTTCCTATGCAGGTAAGGGGCATCTGTGGATAAAAACAAACTGTGCCGCTCTGACTAAAGTTGAATAATGTCCTTGCTATAGATATAGGCCATTTACGTACCTCATGAAGCCTGGCTGGCATACTCCCAGAACGTTGCTAGGATGTTGTCAAGGGAGGCCTAGTCATTACTGCTCACCTCCACTATCACAGGAGTGAGCTTTTTCTCCAGTTCAGACCCTTTCACATGCTCTGTCTCTCCCCTGATACAGTAGCTCTGAGCTCAGTGTCTGAGCGCTCACTCTTGTGATGGAGGAGTGACGTGTAGGCCTCACTTAGCAACTTTCTGGGAGTATTCCAGTCCGGCTTCATAAGATACGTAAATGGCTTACGCTTATAGCAAGGACGTTATTCAACTTTAGTCAGTTTTTTTTTTCTACAGACGCCCCTTATCTGCATAGACAGTTTTCCGGTAAAGGTGAACTAACCCTTTAATACTCGGCTGATGGGTCTGTTGGGCATGCTAGTCTCACAGTAATGTTTGAGTGCATATACAAAATATTGATTAAGAAATGGATTGCTCAGGGAGAAAAAAGAAGCAATGTGTTCACCAGGGTCTTGGCTATTGATTCACTGGAACAGCACAGTATGCACACAGATGCTACCGCTGAACAAAAGGAAGAAAAGTGCTTTCCTCTCTGATGGTATTACCACTATGCCCTAGATCCAGTTCAATTGGAGGGCACCCATCTTTGTCAAGGAAGACAACGATTGGCCTCCTGCAATCGAAGCACGATGGTATTTTCTACATAAAGAAGATTCTACATAAAATATGTGTCTAAAGTACTAATTTTTTAGACAAATTCTTCTAATGGCTTGGACTTTATTCAGACGGGTATTGAAATCCATTGTACATGCAGACCGCCTATAGAGGTGGATACAGAGACAGCCGCATGTCAAAAGTTGACATTCGTGCAGGAACATCTTTCTTTCTTTCCTTCCTTCCTTTCCCTTTCCCTTTCCTTTCCCTTTCCCTTTCCTTTCCCTTTCCTTTCCCTTTCCCTTTCCTTTCCCTTTCCCTTTCCTTTCCCTTTTCCTTTCCCTTTTCCTTTCCCTTTTCCTTTCCCTTTTTCTTTTCCTTTCCCTTTTTCTTTTCCTTTCCCTTTTCCTTTCCCTTTCCCTTTCCCTTTTCCTTTCCCTTTCCCTTTCCTTTCCCTTTCCCTTTCCTTTCCCTTTTTCTTTTCCTTTTCCTTTTCCTTTTCCTTTTCCTTTTCCTTTTCCTTTCCCTTTTCCTTTCCCTTTTCCTTTCCCTTTCCCTTTCCCTTTTCCTTTTTCTTTTCTTTCCCCTTTCCTTTCCCTTTCCCTTTCCTTTCCCTTTCCCTTTTCCTTTCCCTTTTCCTTTCCCTTTTCCTTTCCCTTTCCCTTTTCCTTTCCCCTTACCCTTTTCCTTTCCCCTTACCCTTTTCCTTTCCCTCCTTCTATTTTACGCTGTGCTTTACATATATATTGTACATTCACATCAGTCTCAAACTCTCAAGGGGTGTACAATCTAAGGTCCCTAACTTACATTCACACATACACATACTGGGGCCAATTTAGACAGGAGCCAATTAACCTACCAGCATGTCTTTGGAGTGTAGGAGGAAACCAGAGTACCTGGAGGAAACCCACGCAGTCACAGGGAGAACATGCAAAATCCAGGCAGGTGGTGCCATGGTTGGGATTCAAACAAGCGACCCTAGTACTGCCAGGCGGAAGTGCTAGCCATTTAGCCACTGCTGCCCAGATCTGAATGCACACTGCGTCTGTTCAGATCCATGCATCCTTACCTGCATGCATGTCACATTTTGACCTGTGTCTGTGCAGCTACTTTGCATCCCCCTTTGTAGGCTGTCTGCATGCAGCTTGGAGCAGATGCAGGCACAGTAATAGAAACATGGCCTGCACGCATGAGTGTCAACACCTGTTTGAATGAAGCCTTATACCTGCATTATCTACAGATCTTTGTGACCCAGGGTGCAGCTATGTCCAGTTTTTTTTTTTTTTTTGTTTTTTTTTTTTCCTTTTTTGTGGCCCTAAATGCAGCTCCTTGTATGCTATAGTGCTGCATTTGGATGCCAAAAAACTATATGTTATGCACATCTAAATATCTAAATACAGCATTTTTTTTCTCCGCTTGTGTGAATGAGCCCTAATTTGGTTTAAGCTGATGCAGATGAGCATGATCGGTTATTGAGCAAGCGCTGATGTGATTGTTAGGGCCCTTTCACACCAGCATTCCAATCATGTCCACTTGTCAGTTTTTCAGGCGGACCTTATTGGAAGGTCCATGAAGCCCTATGGACAGGCAGATGTAAACTGTCTTGTGTCTGTTTACATCCGCCTACCTTCATCCAAAATGGAAAAGAATTGCGTCCTTTTCCATTTTTGTGGACTGGATGGGAGGTATACAATATTACTCCAGCAGGTCCTAAAAAAAAAAAAACTAAGGCTCCTTTCACACAGAGGAAAGTGCAGTCCGATCTGTGAGTGGATACCCTGCTGATCAGAGCCGGACAGTTTGTTGTTTTTTGGGGGTTTTTTTGTTTGTTTTTTTTTACCTGCTGGAGTAATATGTTTCAGTGCAGTTGCTGCCACAAATCTGCATTTTTTTATCTTCCTTTTCTCCTGTGCTGTAAGGAAATATTTTTTATTTGTTGTCATTTTATGTGCATTAGTGCTTGTTTATTGGATAAGGTGTTTAGTTATTGCTATACAGCGGCATATGTGTATTTCACGTTCATGTTGTGCTTCTTCCCAGGTACATTTATCGCCTCTGTCCATTTAACCGTGTAACTCAGAAGCCGAAGGTTGGAGGATCAGAGACTAATTTGGGGTGAGTTTGTGACCGTTGTTCATGGTAGATTTCTATACATGGTTTAACCATTCTGGCTCTATAAGATCAGAAATACTGATGCTTGCTACTGTGAGGATACCCCAAACCTGCCAGCAGAAATCCTGCTATATAAAAGTGAAAACAATGAAGGAGTCCAATGGCATCAACATTTGTATGGCAGTTTTTGAAACAAGAAACGAAAACGTGAAAGTACCTTAACCCCTTGCCCTCCAGAGGATTTAACCCCCCTTCCTGACCAGGCCATTTTTTGTGTTACGGCTCTGTGTTACTTTAACTGACAATTGCACGGTCATGCAACGCTGCACCCAAATGAAATTTACATCCTTTTTTTTTTTTTTTCCCACGAACAAAGCTTACTTTCAGTGGTATTTGATCGCCTGTGCGTTTTTTTTTTTGTTTTTTTTTTTTCGTGTTTTTTTGTTTTTGTTTGTTTTTTTAGGGGGGGGTGATAGGGGTGTTAATTTTTTTGTGCTATAAAAACAAAGACTGACAATTTTCAGAAAAAAAACAATATTTCTGGCTTTTTGCTATTAAACATGTCCAGTAAAACAATTTCAATCAAAGTTAGTCATAAATTTAGGTCAAAATGTATTCTGCGACATGTCTGTGCTAATAAAAAAAAATCCCAATACGTGTAAATTAATTGGTTTATGTGAAAGTTATAGCGTTTAGGAATGGCGGTATATATACTGGGATTTTATTTTATTTTTACTAGTAATGGCGGCGATCAGCGACATATAGCGGGACTGCAGCGGGCATTCTGACACTGGGGGGAACTGACTTGGTGTCAGTGACACCAATACAGCGATCAGTGCTAAAAAAAAAAAAAGCATTGACACTGTACTAATGGGACTGGGCAGGAAGCGGTTAATATGAGGGGCGATCAAAGGGTTAACTGTGTGCTGTGTGACGTTTTACATTATGTTCTGTGTTTGTGCGTCACTGTTTTGTTTACTAAGTTCTCCCCCCCACCCCACCCCTGTCGGAGATCCTCGGCAATCACCGGGCGCTGGCGAGTAATCACCAGCCGGGACCCTGTGATTAACAGTCACGGCCCCCTACTCGGGAATGCAAAATATGTGTGTGTGGCTAAAAATCTATCAAAGTAGATAAATGAGTTATTGCAAAGTGCTAAAGTGCCAATGATCAAAGTAAATAAAATTACAAATAAGTGTCCATAAATGTGACAGTCCGTATTAAGGTGATCATCAATCTTATGCAATATGCTGATAGTGATGTGTCAAAAGGTGTGGTAAAAATACGCACTCACCAGATGCGTATTTTAAATACACATATAAGTTATACAGCCAGAGGTCCCCTAAAGGTGGAACGGATGAAGCAAACCGGATACAGATTCTCCTTCCTCTGGATAATGCATAGCCCTGCGGGTGTCTTCCGAACATATAAAGGTATATTCCTGCCAGAGGTCCTCTTAAGGTGGGATGGGTGTTACAGCCTGAAGTGGAATCTCCCTCCTCTGGATCCTATGTAGTATTGCAGCTATCTTCCAGGATAGACTCTCAGACCGCCTCAGCCGATTCTCTCTTCAAGGGCGTAGACGCCTGGCAGGAATATTCCTTTTATATATTCGGAAGACACCCGCAGGGCTACGTATTATTTAGAGGAAAGAGAATCCGTATCCAGTTTGCTTCATCCTTTCCACCTTTTAAGGAGACCTCTGGCTGTATAACTTGTATGTGTATTTAAAATACGCATCTGGTGAGTGCGAGTGAGTATTTTTGCCACACCTTTTGACACATCACTGAATAATCTATCAGCATATTGCACATTCACACTATTGGCATGTTGGGCTCCCTATAACACATGCATGGAGCACTTTACTCTTTTTTTTTTTTTTATTTAAAGGATACGTTCACCTTTTGTAACAAAGAAACAAAAAATAATAAAAATAAATGCACATCTTTTTGAAGTTAAAAAATGTGCTTCTCTATTATTATTATTATTATTATTATTATTATTATTATTATTATTATATATATATATATTTTTTTTTTTTACTAGGAGCCTGCAAAGCATTGCACCAGTGATCAGCAGTTTGTGGGTGCAATATCAGGCTCCTGCAGGCTGTCAGTGTAGCTGTCTGCTCATACGGGGAGGCAGTTAATGAAAAGATGAAGTTCGGTGAACTTACCTAGAGCTCTCAACAATGCCTTGTAGGCTGTCAGCCTCAAAGGTTGTTGGTACTTCTAGTTCTCCAATTCACAGAATTTTGTGAATGAATGATGCGGCCAGGTGGGCGGAGCCCCGCACGGCCCCTTTTTTTTTTTTTTTTTTTTTTTTTTAAATTGTGACAGTGGGTGTGGGGAGAAGATCCCCGGCCCGCTGTCAAGATTGGGGGGGTGTTTGGCTGCTACAAATGTAACTTGTTACATGTTACACCCTGACTACAAGTGTGACACGTAACCTGTTACAAAAGGTGAACTTGTCCTTTTTAATAAAATTTCCCAAATAACATTTCATGCAGTGCCTTGGTGTGAACTGAACTCCCAGGAAATAGGCAAATATGATGCAAAATGACCTCTTATGCTGCAAATAAAAACATTGATTCTTCTTGAGCATAGTTGGTGAAAATAATTAGTGGTTGTAATTGGCTCATGAGCACCTTCTAGAATATACGTGAATTTTTTTTTTTGCTTCATGTTCACAGCATCTGGAACACCTGGGCCGGACCAGAAAATGATAAATTTAGTGCCATGAAGTACGACCAGGGCACAGGCTGTTGGCAAGGTCCCAACCGGTCCACACAGGTGAGTGTCACTAGGGATGACTGGTGCACATTGGGTTGCTGGCCAATTACATTTCGTATATCATTGCCTGCTGTGACCTAAGTGCAGGGTTTGGCTTCATTACAGGAAAAAGACTCCTAGAAGGTAACAAGCACCATATTTCGTATGCCTGCTCTGCACAGCTATGTAATCACTTTATAAATACAGCCACATAGCAGTTATGTCATCTCCATAGAAGTGCATCTGTCTTGCAGCATTGTAGTCGCCATACACATCCAGCCACGTGGAAGCATTGTACTCAGAATCTTTGGGAACGTATGAGGAGGCATGTTTCCCCCCCTGTGTGTTGTATCATAGCAATCGTGATGAGATACAGTGGCTAAATGGTTAGAGCTTCCACCTGGCAGTACTCGGGTCGCTGGTTCAAATCCTAACCACTGCACCACCTGCCTGGAGTTTGCATGTTCTCCCTGTGCCTGTGTGGGTTTCCTCTGGGTACTCCGGTTTCCCCCCATACCCCAAAGACATGCTGGTAGGTGAATTGGCTCCTGTCTAAATTGGCCCTAGTATGTGTATGTATGATTGTGAGTTGGGAACCTTAGATTGTACACCCCTTGAGGGTTAGGGACTGATGTGAATGTACAATATACAGTGGGGCAAAAAAGTATTTAGTCAGCCACCAATTGTGCAAGTTCTCCCACTTAAAAAGATGAGAGAGGCCTGTAATTGGCATCATAGGTAGACCTCAACTATGAGAGACAAAATGAGAAAATAAAAGCCAGACAATCACATTGGCTGATTTGGAAAGAATTTATTTGCAAATTATGGTGCAAAATAAGTATTTGGTCACCTACAAACAAGCACAATTTCTGGCTCTCACAGACCTGTACCTTCTTCTTTAAGAGGCTCCTCTGTCCTGCACTCATTACCTGTATCAATGGCACCTGTTTGAACTTGTTATCAGTATAAAAGACACCTGTCCACAACCTCAAACAGTCACACTCCAAACTCCACTATGGTGAAGACCAAAGAGCTGTCGAAGGACACCAGAAACAAAATTGTAGACCTGCACCAGGCTGGGAAGACTGAATCTGCAATAGGCAAGCAGCTTGGTGTGAACAAATCAACTGTGGGAGCAATAATTAGAAAATGGAAGACATACAAGACCACTGATAATCTCCTTCGATCTGGGGCTCCACGCAAGATCTCACCCCGTGGGGTCAAAATGATCATAAGAACGGTGAGCAAAAATTCCAGGACCACACGGGGGGACCTAGTGAATGACCTACAGAGAGCTGGGACCAACATTACAAAGGTTACAATCAGTAACACACTACGCCGCCAGGGACTCAGATCCTGCAGTGCCAGACGTGTCCCCCTGCTTAAGCCAGTACATGTCCGGGCCCGTCTGAAGTTTGCTAGAGAGCATTTGGATGATCCAGAAGAGGATTGGGAGAATGTCATATGGTCAGATGAAACCAAAATAGAACTGTTTGGTAGAAACACAACTCGTCGTGTTTGGAGGAGAGAGAATGCTAAGTTGCATCCAAAGAACACCATACCTACTGTGAAGCATGGGGGTGGCAACATCATGCTTTGGGGCTGTTTCTCCGCAAAGGGACCAGGACGACTGATCCATGTACAGGACAGAATGAATGGGGCCATGTATCATGAGATTTTGAGTGCAAACCTCCTTCCATCAGCAAGGGCATTGAAGATGAAACGTGGCTGGGTCTTCCAACATGACAATGATCCCAAACATACCGCCCGGGCAAGGAAGGAGTGGCTTCGTAAGAAGCATTTCAAGGTCCTGGAGTGGCCTAGCCAGTCTCCAGATCTCAACCCCATAGAAAACCTTTGGAGGGAGTTGAAAGTCCATGTTGCCCAGCGACAGTCCCAAAACATCACTGCTCTAGAGGAGATCTGCATGGAGGATGGGCCAACATACCAGCAACAGTGTGTGCCAACCTTGTGAAGACTTACAGGAAACGTCTGACCTCTGTCATTGCCAACAAAGGATATATAACAAAGTATTGAGATGAACTTTTCATATTGACCAAATACTTATTTTCCACCATAATATGCAAATAAATTCTTTCCAAATCAGCCAATGTGATTGTCTGGATTTGTTTTCTCCTTTTTTCTCTCATAGTTGAGGTCTACCTATGATGCCAATTACAGGCCTCTCTCATCTTTTTAAGTGGGAGAACTTGCACAATTGGTGGCTTACTAAATACTTTTTTGCCCCACTGTATATGTAAAGCGCTGCGTACATTGATGGCTCTATATAAGTACCTATAATAAATAAAATAATGTTTGATCAGACGAGGACATGAAAATGCCGTATATTTTCTCCCTCCTGCAGGTGAAATTGTTGTGTGGTAAAGAAACAGTTGTCACGTCCACGTCGGAGCCAAGTCGTTGTGAATATCTCATGGAATTCTACACTCCGGCCGCCTGTCAGCAGCCCGCTGAGATCCCCCAATCAGAAGATCACGACGAGCTGTGACCTCATCAGTCCTATAGGTGCCGTACTGTTCTGAGTGGGAGTGTGAGCGGTATATGTTGGTTGTAGTGCAGTGCAATGTATCGGTGTGCCCTTCACAATCAACACACCCCAATGCTCTGCACATACAGCAGGTATATTAGGAAAAACACAAAGGTTTTAGGTCCCTATTTTCATGTAGGTAACATTCCCTGCTGTTTTGGTCCTGCAACGCTTAGCCTTTTCTTGGCCTTGTTTTAGTGCAAAGTTGGCTAGTGTATCCAACACAACAAACACTTTTCTCCTGCGCCAGGAAAGGACCCAGCAGACCCAATAGGAATGTTCTGGAATTTTCTGGAATATGCACTGCTTGCTGCCCTCATATGAAACAGAGTCAGCAGTGTTGCCTTAAAGCGGTAATAAACCGCACCTAAAAAAAAAATAAAAAGTAAAAAAAAATCCTCTGCAAGGTAATGTTCTAATGTGCTGGTATACATCGTATACTAGAACATTATGAAGGACTTACCCTAAAACAAAGCCCTCCAGCGGCACGCTGTCACCTCTGCAGAGGCTTCTATCTTCACCTGGTCTTCCTTCTGTGTTCACAAGCTCCGGCTGTCTAACTGGCCAGGCTGCGATGATTTCACTCCCACGCATGCATATGTGGGGCTCCCAGGCCACGGCACAGTACTCTGAAGGAATAACATGGGTATGCCGTTCCTTCAGAGCGCATGTGCCAGATTCCCAAAAAAAGCAAATATCTCCTAAACAGTGCACTTTTAGGAGAAATTCATTTTACCTACAGGAAAGCTTACCTATAGGTAATAGTATACAAAAAGAGTTTACGAACACTGTAATATGTCCTCTACAATCAAGTGTCTTCATTTTTCTTCTGTTTTCCAACAGATGGAGCACAAAACTCCCATGTCGCTTTTCTTGGGAACCATGAACACTGTGACCAGTGGGATTTAGCCCCGCGACCAATGGGATGAAGCCCCATGACCAACGGGATGAAGCCCCGTGACCTCTTTCTCTCGTGACCTCAGAATCCCTGTCCCCTCTTTCCTGATCACTGCAGTAAAAGTCACCGGCAACCAATAGACACATTCCATCCATCCATCCATCCTGCATTGCTGCTCTCCACACCTCCAGGTTGTACAAAGTCATGATTTCGATGTGCGATGTTTCATTTAATTAAATTTAGACACCTTTCCCACTGGCTGCTGTAGTTTTTCTTGAAGTTTGTGGTGAACAAACAAAATGCTATTCACTACAATAGACTTTGGCTGGTCATACATTATACAATTTCCTGTTCAATTTCCTTTAGATTTACCTTCAACTATATAGTGCAAGGGCCTGCCTAATGGGATACAATTGAAAGTGTTGTTTAGGCTTGACCTCCTATTATATGGTTTTTGGTAAATCTAAAGCAAAATTCTCAAAATTGTATAATGTATGGCCAGCCTTACTCGGTATCTAAACGATTGTTAACCGTTTCAATACCGTGTGATTTTACACCTTCCTGCCCAGGCCATTTTTCAGGTTTCAGCGCTCTCACACTTTGAATGGCAATTGCGAGGTCATACAACATTGTACCCAAAGTAAAATTTTATCATTTTCTTCACACAACTAGAGCTTTCTTTTGGTGGTATTTAATCACCGCTGGGGTTTTTATTTTTTGCTAAATTAACAAAAAAAGACCAAAAATTTTGAAAAAAAACCACATTTTTCTTTGTTTCTGTTATAAAAGTTTACAAATAAATAATTGTTCTTCATAAATTTAGGCCGAGATGTATTCTGCTACATGTCTTTGGTGAAAATAACCCAAATTAGGATGTATTATTTAGTTTGTAGGAAAGTTATAGAGTTCACAAACTATGGTATAGATCTGAATATTGATCAATCCTGAAGTACTGACAACCAATCTAATTTCTTGAGGTCCAAGAATGTCAGAATAGTATAGATCTCCCCAAATGACCCCTTTTTGCAGAGTAGACAGTCCGACATACTTCATAAGAGGCATGGCGAATTTTTTGAAGTTGTATTTTTTTGTCATAATTTTTCGGAAAATGAAAAAATTAAAAAAATTATTTTCACTATTTTTTTTTTTACATACTGTCACCAGTGCAGTACAGCGTCATCATATAACTGGCATGGCGGTGAACAGGAACACTGACTGGTGACAGTATGAAAAAAAATATATATATATATTTTTTTATTATATTTAATTTTTTATTACATTTTTTTTTATTTTTTTTAACATTTTTTTTTCATATTTTACTATGACCAAAGTAGTACAATGTTACCATAGTAACATTGTACTACTTTGGGGAAGTGATCAGTATTTTTTTTTTTTTTTTTCTTTTACACAGTTTGCTTATAGCAAAGAATTACTTTGCTATAAGCAAGCATTTAGCTGAATGAAATCGATTCATTCAGCTTTTTTTTTTTTTTTTTTTTTTTTTGTGCCTAGCTGTGATTTGGTCACAGCTAATCACATGACATGTGCATGTGACCTGCTGTGACCATTCACAGCTAGGCACTAGTATACAATGGATGGCATCATGAATGAAGCCATCCATTGTATACAACGATCATGTGACCTGCTGTGATTGGTCACAGCAGGTCACATGGTACCAGCTACGGGAGCCGGTACTCGGATCTGTCATCGGCCGTGTCCGAGGTGCACGGCCGGTGACAGATCGCGCTGCTGCGCCGCTCTGCATTAGCACAAACTGCGCATGTGCGGGAGCACGCCAAATGGCGTGCACCCGGAATACAGGAGCGCATTTTAAGCCGCCAAACGGCCATTGGCTGGGCGGCTAATGGTTAATGATCATCCTGAATTTTGATGAAAATCTGTTAAACTGGTGTAGCAACTCCCCCTGGTTGGGAAAGGAAAAACCTCCAGCACAGGGGTGGGCTGATATTACCGCACGGTGGATTCATGGCCGCAGTGGAGGGTTGCAGTGACAAAAGGCACCTGGAACTTTAGTCTTTTCCAGTATTCTGCTCCGGCTCGAGGGAGAGGGATTAGGGCTTCAGATTCCTCCAACAACATGGGTTCCAGACTTTGCCACACTCCTGCTCCACCCGAGGGAGTACCAGGCTTCTCTGAGGGCAGACTCCATCTTCTTCCAGCAGGATTTCTTTCACTGGCTCTCCATCTTTGGTACTGCATGCTCCTTGACCTGGCAAGGCAGCTTGAGGATGCTCTTAGTCGTTGATGGGGGGGGGACATAAATATTCATAACCTAGTATTGCTGCAGCTTCCTTGTCTATTGCCCTAAATGCCAGTGATTCCTGAGAGCAGCAGCCAGGAACAGCAACACTGAGCAAAGGGGAGAGCCAAATGAGAGACTGTAAATCAACCCGGGTAAATTCCCACCTGGCAGAACTAAATTTATTAGTTACCCCTCTTCATGGCAGGATTGGGCAATTTTGAAATGAGCAAATCCATCATCAGAAAAATAATACATGAATAGAGTTAAGGATAAATTCACTTTAAAAAAAAAAAAATTAATAAATGCACATCTTTTTACAGGTAAAAAAAGTGCATTTATTTTATTTTTTTACTTGGAGCCTAGAAAGCATTTCACCTGCGATCAGCGGATACGGGTGCCATGCTGGCCTGTCGGTGTATCTGTCTGCTCGTACCTCGTATGCACACTGACAGGAATGGACCATGAACTACCACAGCGCTCAACAGTGCCATGGTAGTTCATTGAGAACTGTAAGCTGACAGCCGCAAAAGCTGTTGGGACTTGTAGTCAGTCAGGGGTGGACCGACAACTCATGGGGCCCCCCGGGCAATAGGGGATCAAGGGGCCCCTGTGTCCTCGCCCAAACTCAAACCACACCCAAAAAAGCCTATGAAAGGTGCCAGGGGCATCTCATGGGGCCCCCTACTGACCCCGGGCCCTCGGGCAGTGCCCGAGTGCTCGAATGGTCAGTCTGCCCGCTTGTAGTTTTCCATTCACAGAATTCTGTGAGTTAATGACGTGGCCAGGTGGGTAGAGCCCCAAATGGCCGCTTTTTTAAAAAGTAACAGCTATTGGGAGGGAAAGATCCACTGCTTGCTGTCGCTAGATGCAGCAGTGTATGCATTGGGAACGTGTTACGTGTTCCCAAAGGCGAACATGTCCTTTTTAACCTTGAGTTGAACATGCATGCCAAAATGATCCGTGGATCCAGAGATGTTGGCAGCTGATGTCATATGCATCTTTGCATCCTTACTGTAGCTGTTCTATTCCCAGCCTTGCTATTGGCATTTTTATGTGGCTGACCAATAGAGTGGGGTAGGGTGAAACCCATGTTTTCCCATCCACACTTTTATTTTTTTTTGCACAATTTTTAATTCTTTTTCAGGCATTTTCGAGCTATAGTTCTATAATTGATATGGGCTGAAATTGCACACTCTCAGGTTTACTGTGAGGGTATGTACATCCAAATTGGAGGAAGGGTTTAGGAATTACAGCTCTTAAGAATAGCCATCCCCACCCACTTTTTTTCATGGGACCAAAACTAATTGGACAGTTGAATCAAATGCTGTTTCATGGCCAGGTGTGGGCTACTCCTTCATTATTTTGTCATTATTTAAGCATGTAAAAGGTCTGGAGTTGATTCTAAGTGTGGTATTTGCATTTGGAATCTATTGCTGCACACCTACATCATGTGTTCAAAGGAGCTGTCCATGCAAGTGAAACAGGCCATGGTAAAGATTCAAAAATGAAACAAATCCATTAGAGAGATAGCAACAACATTAGGAGTGGCCAAATCAACAGTTTGGTACATTCTGAGGAATGAAGACCGGGAGCTCAGTAACCTAAAAAAGGTATGGACGTCCACGGGAGACAATAGTAGTGGATGGTCGCAGGATCCTCTCTATGGTAAAGAAAAGACCCATTCACAACATCCAGACAAGTGAAGGGCACTCTCCAGGAAGTGGATGTATCATTGTCAAAGTCTACAATCAAGAGAAGATTTCACGAGAGCAAATACAGAGGATTCACCACAAGGTGCAAACCATTCATAAGCCTGAAGAATAGAAAAGCCAGATTAGACTTTGCCAAAAAATATCTAAAAAAAAAAAGGCAGACCAGTTCTGGAAAAGCATTCTTTGGACGGATGAAACTAAGATTAATCTGTACCAGAATGACGGGAAGAAAAAAGTGTGGAGAAGGCTTGGAACAGCTGATGATCCAAAGCACACAACATCATCTGTAAAACATGGTGGAGACAATGTGATGGCATGGGCATGCATGGCTTCCAGTGGCACTGGGTCATTGGTGTTTATTGTTGATGTGACAAAAGCAGCTGGATGAATTCTGCAGTGTTTAGAGCTACAGTTGTGCTCAAAAGTTTGCATCCCCTGGCAGAAATTGTGAAAATTTGGCATTGATATTGAAAATATGACTGATCATGCCAAAAAATGCTCTTTTATTGAAGGATGATGATCATATGAAGCCATTTATTATCAAATAGTTGTTTGGCTCCTTTTTTAAATCATAATAACAGAAATCACCCAAATGGCCCGGATCAAATGTTTCCATCCCCTGGAAAGTTTGGCCTTGGTACAGACACACAAGGTGACACACACGGGTTAAAATGCCAATTAGAGGTTAATGTCCCACATCTGTGGCTTTTTTTAAATTGCAATTAGTGTCAGTGTATAAATAGTCAATGAGTTTGTTAGCTCTTACGTGGAAGTACTGACTAGGATAGATACTGAGCCATGGGGGTCAGAAAAGAACTGTCAAAAGTCCTGCGTAACAAGGTAATGGAACATTATAAAGATGGAAAAGGACATAAAAAGATGTCCAAAGCCTTGACTATGCCAATCATTACTGTTATATCACCTATTAAGAAGCAGAAAGTTTGGGGATCTCTTGATACCAAGCCAAGAAGCTTGTAAAACGTTGCACCCCATGATCAGCAGATCCCAGATGCAATCTCAGGCTCCTGCAGACTGTCAGTGTATCTGTCTGTTCGTTCCACGTATGGACAGGCAGTTACACAACAGGAAGAGGCGATGAACTACCTAGAGCGCCCGGGTAGTTTGAGAACTACAAGCCATCAGACGCAAAGACTGTTGATACTTTTATAGTTCTTTCATTTACATTCTGCCCACATAACTGCATTCTTTTCAAATTGTGACGGCGAGTGTGGGGAGAAGCCTGGCCCGCTGTCACAGGTGGGGGGGGGGGACCAGAGAAAGGCTGCAGGAGTGGGAACATGTCACATGTTGCATAAAAATGGATGGAACTTGTAACATGTTCCCAAAGGTAAACAAATCCTTTAAGTTACATAAAATGTTTTCTGACAATATACACTATCTCCCAGAAGTGAGTACACCCCTCACATTTTTGTAAATATCTTTTCATGTGACAACACTGAAGAAATGACACTTTGCTACAATGTGACGTAGTCAGTGTACAGCTTGTGAAACATGTAAATTTGCTGTCCCCTCAAAATAACTCAACACACCGCCATTAATGTCTAAACCGCTGGCAACAAAAGTGAGTCCACCCCTAAGTGACAATGTCCAAATTGGGCACAAAGTGTCAATATTTTGTGTGACCGCCATTATTTTCCAGCACTGCCTTAACCCTCTTGGGCATGGAGGTCACCAGAGCTTCACAGGTTGCCCCTGGAGTCTTCTTTTACTCCTCCATGATGACATCATGGAGCTGGTGGATGTTAGAGACCTTGTGCTCCTCCACTTTCTATTTGAGGATGCCTCACAGATGCTCAATAGGGTTTAGGTCTGGAGACATGCTTGGCCAGTCCATCACCTTTACCCTCAGCTTCTATAGCAAGGCAGTGGTTGTCTTGGAGGTGTGTTTGGGGTCGTTATCATGTTGGAATACTGCCCTGTGGCCCAGTCTCTGAAGGGAGGGGATCATGCTCTACTTCAGTATGTCACAATACATGTTGGCATTCATGGTTCCCTCAATGAACTGTAGCTCCCAGTGCCAGCAGCACTCATGCAGCCCCAGACCATGACACTCCTACCACCATGCTTGACTGTAGGCAAGACACACTTGTCTTTGTACTCCTCACCTGGTTGCCGCCACACACGCTTGACATCATCTGAACCAAATCAGTTGATCTTGGTGTCATCAGACCCCAGGACATGGTTCTAGTAATCCATGTCCTTAGTCTGCTTGTCTTCAGCAAACTGTTTGCAGGCTTTCTTGTGCATCATCTTTAGAAGAGGCTTCCTTCTGGGACGACAGCCATGCAGACCAATGTGATGCAGTGTGCGGCGTATGGTCTGAGCACTGACAGGCTGACCCCCCACCCCTTCAACCTCTGCAGAAATACTGGCAGCACTCATACATCTATTTCCCAAAGACAACCTCTGGATATGACGCTGAGCACATGCACTCAACGTCTTTGGTCAATCATGGTGAGGCCTGTTCTGAGTGGAACCTGTCCTGTTAAACCTCTGTATAGTCTTGGCCACCGTGCTGCAGCTCAGTTTCAGGGTCTTGGCAATCTTCTTATAGCCTAGGCCATCTTTATGTAGAGCTACAATTTTTTTTTTTTTTTCCCATATCTTCAGAGAGTTCTTTGCCATGAGGTGCCATGTTGAACTTCCAGTGACCAGTATGAGAGAGTGAGAGCGATAGCACCAAATTGAACACACCTGCTCCCCATTCACACCTGAGACCTGGTAACACGAGCCACATGACACAGAGGAGGGAAAATGGCTAACTGGGCCCAATTTGGACATTTTCACTTAGGGGTGGACTCACTTTTTTGTTGCCGCAAATGGTGGCGCGGGTTGGGCACGCATGCGGAAATGCGAAATTATGTGTAAATATACGTGATTTTGCACACCCGTGTTGCCCTGTAGCGGTATTTCTGCTATAGGGTGGATGGGAAGCGGTTAAAGTGATATTAAATGCAGATTTAAAAAAAAAAAAAGTAACAGCATGTTATACTTACTGTGTGTAGTGGTTTTGCACAGATCAGCCCTGATTCTCCTCTACTCAGGCTCCCCATATGCACTCCTCGCCCCCTCCCTCCTGCCGAGTGCCCCAGAGCAAGCAGCTTGCTATGAGGGCACCCAAGCAGGCTCGCTCCTAAACCATTGCTCTGTGGGAGAATACAAAGAGTGTGGCTCAGCCCTGCCCCCGCTTTCTCCTGAGTGGATGGTATTGACAGTAGCAGAAGCCAATGGCTCACAGTGCTGTTTAAGCCAATGAGGAGGGAGAGACCTGGGGGAGCTGGTGCTTTCATGCACATCGCTGGATTGAGAGGGGGCTCAAGTAAGTATTGGGGGGGCTGCTGCACACTTTTTTTTTTTTTTTTCCTTCATGCATAGAATCCATGAAGGTAAAAAACCTTGAGCCTTTACAACCCAACCACTTGCAAGCAACTGGAAACCATCCTGTACAGCGGATGCCGGAGTTAATGGCACGGTATGATGGAAAACAGCAGGGCCACCAATAAGAGGGTAACATCGGCCCTCCTGTACTGGGCCCAGGCAGTTTTATGGTGCATGCAGTTCAACGCAGTGGTGGCGGAGGAGGGACTGGCAGCACAGTTACTGAAACAGATCCCTCTGTGCCCCCCTCGCAGCAGAGCCAGCTTCTCCAACTCCTGTCATAGCTTAGCTGCTGCAGGGGAAGCCACAGGGGGATTGGTTCCAGTAATTGCCTTGTGTTTAGTGGCCCCTTCATTTCCTCTTCCTGAATGAATCTTAGAACCCTACAGGGGGACTATATAAAATACATAAAACTGCCTGAAGTTGGGCTTCCAGTTCCTACGCCCTTGTCCCAGGTCGGTGCCTCACAAAGTATTGAAAGCACTGGATTAGAATGGAAACCTTTTGGATGGAGCTCCGCTTTAAGCCCCAAAACACAAGTGATGAGACCTATCTTCCCGGCCGTAATCCAGGTATAGATGCCGTGCGCCAGGCTCTTACATTTTTTATCTCCTCTTGTTGCAAGGCTCCTGGGAACACCAATACCTGAGGCCATGTACATGTCCAGGAATTCTTATCTCTGCCCATTGCTTTCTGCTCTCCAGTCAATGCGATTGGTTATTCAGCCCTGTGAGCCTGTCCCGTCTGGGGTAAAGCCTTGCTTTGCAAATAATGAATCCACAATAACATACAGTATGTATAAGATATGCCATATTCCTTCTGTCTCTGCACTGAAGACATAGAGATTACTGCTCGAGTCTGCCCAGCACCTCTACTTTATTCCAAGTCCTATAATATAAGATGCTGGTAATAGGCCAAGCCTACGCTGTCATTCAGTTCTAGGCGCTACATTGCCCAGCTCCCAGCAGTGGGGTGCCCTGGAACCAGCACTGCTTCCAGGATTCCAGCAGCAGCACTGCTGTAAAGTGTACTTTGGCACCATCTGCTGGTCAGACGTAATAAAACAGCCACCTTTCTGATCTGTACAGTATATACAGTGTATCTATAGGAAGCTCCTCATCCCTCTCCTCTGGGTGTAGCTTGTAGGACCTCTCACAGCTCCCCCTTCATGTGCAGCTCTTAGGACCTCTCGCAGCTCCCCCTTGTGCAGCTCTTCAGACCTCTCTGGCAGTTCCCCCTTCATGTGCAGCCCTTCAGACCTCTCTCGCAGCTCCCCCTTCATGTGCAGCTCTTCAGACCTCTCTGGCAGCTCCCCCTTCATGTGCAGCTCTTCAGACCTCTCTGGCAGCTTCCCCTTCATGTGCAGCTCTTCATACCTCTCTGGCAGCCCCCCCTTCATGTGCAGCTCTTCAGACCTCTCTCCCAGCTCCCCCTTCATGCGCAGCTCTTCAGACCTCTCTCGCAGCTCCCCTTTCATGTGCAGCTTTTCAAACCTCTCTCAAAGCTCCCCTCTGTCTTCAGTTTCTGATCACTCTCCCCTGACCTCTGTCATCCGATTCTCCTTTTTTCTCCTTTCCTTTGTGTATAATTTCTGGGACCTCTCACCGCTCTCCTTTGTGCAGCTGCCCTCTGCATATCTCAACTCATTGTATCTCCTCTGTCTTCCCTCCAAACCTCACCACTTTCAACACTGCGCTGTACTTCACATCTCCTCACTTAGCACACTGTATTGCATCACTCCACTCTGTACACTGTGCTGTACGTTACATACTGCGCATCACTCCACTCTGTACATTGTGCTGTACATTACTGCACATCACTCTACTCTGTACACTGTGCTATACATTACATACTGCGCATCACTTCACTCTGTGCACTGTGCTGTACATTACATACTGCGCATCACTTCACTCTGTGCACTGTGCTGTACATTACATACTGCGCATCATTTTACTCTGTGCACTGTGCTGTACATTACATACTGCGCATCACTCCACTCTGTACATTGTGCTGTACATTACATACTGCACTTCACTCTGCACACTGTGCTGTATATTACATACTGCGCATCACTCCACTCTGTACATTGTGCTGTACATTACATACTGCACTTCACTCTGCACACTGTGCTGTACATTACATACTGCGCATCACTCCACTGCACACTGTGCTGTACATTGCATACTGAGCATCACTTCACTCTGCACACTGTGCTGTACATTACATACTGCGCATCACTTCACTCTGTACACTGTGCTGTACATTACATAGGGGTTGATTGACTAACATTGGAGAGTGCAAAATCTGGTGCAGCTCTGCATGGTAGCCAATCAGCTTATAACTTGTTCAATTAAGCTCTGACAAAACCTGGAAGCTGATTGGTTTCTATGCACCAGATTTTGCACTCTTCCATTTTAGTAAATCGACCTCATACTGCGCATCAGTCCTCTCTCCACTGTTCTGTACACAACATATTGTGCATCAGTCCAGATCTTCTACTCTCTGTGTCCTCCATTTTCCATGCTAGGATGTAAGCTATTCCCCTTCTGTATCTCTCTCCCCCCAATATCCTAATAGACTGTAAGCTCTTCCACCTACTGATTCCACACCTGGATTGTACGTTCATCTTCTGCTTTCACCCTTTTACACTGATAGAGAAGGTGGAAGAGCTTACAATCCATCCCTGTAAAAGAGTGAGAACAGAAGATGGAAGAATCTACAGTCCAGTAGGTTTTATGGAATGGAAATAATAGGCAGAGGAGCTTACAGTTTATTAGGAAATCAGGGGGGATACAGAAGGGAGAATAACTTACATCCAGGTACAATATACAGTATGGGAGGACATAGACAGTGGAAGAGCTTACAATCTATTAGGGTATGAGAGAGATTGTAAGCTCTTCCTCCCTCCGTATACTCTCTAATAGCCTAATAGATTGTAAGCTCTTCCTCCCTCTGTATGCGTCATCCTATACCCTAATAGATTGTAAGCTCTTCCTCCCTCTGTGTGCGTCATCCTATACCCTAATAGATTGTAAGCTCTTCCTCCCTCTGTGTGCGTCATCCTATACCCTAATAGATTGTAAGCTCTTCCTCCCTCTGTGTGCGTCATCAAACTTGTGGCCCTCCAGCTGTTGCAAAATTACAAATCCCATCATGCCACTGTCTTTGGGAGTCATTCTTGTAACTGCCAATCTTGCAGTACCTCATAGGACTTGTAGTTTAGCAACAGCTGGAGGGCCGCCAGTTTGACACCCATGCCCTAAGGCCTGAAGAACAGTAAACTGGCCCTTTGTTTAAAAGTCTGGCTTCCGTCCCCTACACTTCACCGAAACCGCCCTACTCAAACTCACCAACGACCTGCTAACCGCCAAAGCTAATGGCCACTATTCAGTGCTCCTACTCCTCGACCTCTCCGCGGCCTTCGACACAGTTGACCACCCCGTCATCTTTAAAAAACTATACTCTCTTGGCCTCAGAGACTCTGCTCTCTCCTGGCTCTCCTCCTATCTATCCCAGCGCTCCTTCGATGTTACCTATAATGCTGCCATCTCCCCCTCTCTGTTGGGGTCCCTCAAGGCTCTGTCCTCGATCCCCTGCTCTTCTCCATCTATACCTCCTCCCTTGACCAACTGATACCCCCCCACGGTTTCAACTACCACCTCTACGCCAATGACACACAAATCTACCTCTCTACCCCTCGCCTCACCCCTTCAATCTCCACCCGAATCACCTGCCTACTGAACGACATATCAGACTGGATGTCACTCCATTTCCTCAAATTAAACCTTTCCAAAACCGATCACCTAGTTTTCCCCCCAGCCTGCGCCCCCTCCCTACCCTCTCCATCATGACCAACAACGCCACCATCAGTCCCTCCCCGCTAGCCAAAGTTCTAGGTATCACTTTAGACTCCAATCTGTCCTTCCAACCCCATGTCCAATCGCTGGCAAACTCATGCAGGCTCCACCTCCGCAACATCTCCAAAATACGCTCGTTCCTAACCCCAGACACTACTAAACAACTCATTCACTCCCTTATTACCTCACAACTCGACTACTGTAACTCCCTCCTCAACGGCCTACCTCGTCACAGACTATCCCCGCTTCAGTCTATCCTGAACTCAGCGGCCAGACTCATCCACCTTACCAACCGCTCCACATCTGCCACCCCCCTCTGTCATTCCCTCCACTGGCTTCCGATTGCCCAACGCATAAAATTCAAATTACTAACACAGACATACAAAGCCATTCATAATACTGCCCCAAACTACCTCACTGACCTGATATCCGAACACCACCCAACACGTACTCTTTGCTCCTCACAAGACATCCTACTCTCTAGCTCCCTTTTCTCCTCCTCCCATGCTTGACTCCAGGACTTCTTCAGGGCTTCCCCCACATAATCCTCTGGAACTTACTACCCCATCTATCAGACAGTCACCTACCCTCCTCACCTTTAGGTGCACCCTGAAAACCCATCTCTTCAGGGAAGCCTACCTCGCCCTCACCTAACTGCTGATCTCCTCCACTCCTCCTACCACTCCATCCCCCACAGCCACTTCCTCCTGTACCACTATCCCCTCCCTCCTAGATTGTAAGCTCCAAGGAGCAGGACCCTCAAACCCCTCGTGTATTGTATTGTTACTGTATTGTCTCATGTACTGTCCCCCACTATAATGTACAGCGCTGAGCAAACCTTTTTGGGGCTATATAAACACTGTATAATATTAAAAAGTTTGGAGACCCCTGCCCTAGACTGTAAGTTCTTCTGTATCCTCAGTGCAGGGAAGCTGTAAAAGGTGGGTGGCAAACAAAGTGAACCTCCTGCTTTTCTGTGGGTGGGCAAAGCACATGTTCATCCTAAAGGAGATCTCCAAAGTGCAAATGGTTCATTTCATTTACCTGCGTGCTGTGCTTGCCTGGTTATAGATCTCTAGAAAAGTCAAAGAACCCAGCGGTATAGTTGGGGCAAAGTCCATGCGCTCCCTACCTCTCATCTCCGATATTTTATGAATGCATACAAATCATTCATAAAAATAAAATTTGTGTCAGGAAGAATACAAGGCTGGAAGCATTGCTCTTAATGGTACTCCTGCAATCTCTGCCTACTTTTCATAGGTCCACAACTGGGAAAGAACAGCATGCTGGTAAATGAAAATAAAGGAGAACTAAAGCCAGACCTATTTTGGATAGAGTAAGGGAAGGTTTGGATAGTTTAGGGTCTGAATTCTGCGTGTAGGCAGCCCATTCATTTCACATACATTCCCCACTTGCAGATGTGTGAACCTAGTCTTGAAGAGGGTTTTAACCCTTTGGCCATCTGTATCCCAGTGGGGAGCTTTCCCTTCACTTCCTGTCCCATAGCCAAAACAGGAAAATAGAGGAAATCCCTCCAAAATGAAGGAATCCCTGGTTGTCACCAGACCTAGTGTCCCCATTGGACAATTTTTCCTCCTGTACTGGTGCCAACCCAAAATTTGGGATATTCTTTCCCTTTCGGTGATGAGGGGTGCAAAGACAAATAGGAGGGTGAATTTTCCTAATGGGGGGGCACAGATTGCAACACTATCCAATCCAAATCCCCCCCCTCCCAAAATATAAATAGTTTTGCCTTTACTTATGCTTTAGTCCTTTGCAGTAACCTCCTGTTCTCCTTTCTAGTTACCATTCCTGGGGCTCTTTTTAAAGCAAGTGAAATAAAAACGTACCGGTACCTACTGTACAGAAGAACTGCCATTTTCTCTTCTTGTTTGTCCATGGGTAGAAGGCACACTTCCCAAGGGCCCTAAATGCTGCCATGCTCCTTGGACCCTGTGGCTGCAAACATCTCTTCATGGTTGGGGCGTTCTCTAGCAAGGTGCAGCAGCAACTCTACACTCACAGAACAGCCAAGATATTGAACAGCGGCTTTTGATTGGCAGTTCTGGCTTCCCAATAATTCTGTATGCTCTTTGGGAGTGAACAGCGCCCACAGGTTTCGGTAGTATTGCTAACATGACATTATTTCCTGGATCCCAACTATCAAAGCTAAAATGTGCACATTAGTGTCTGCTTTGCTGAGATGGAGAAAAAAAAATATTTGTTACAGAGGTTGCGGCCACTGAAGCCCCCTGGACTCCTGCTGGGCACTAGATTCCTGCTTGTGGTGTCTTGTGGCTGATCTAGCTGTGATATCATGCCTTGTTCTGTACTGTGCCTCTATGTGGAGGGAGCCATGTTGGTAGAGGCAGCACTTTGCTTCCTCATGTCAGAGCCTCCAGCAAGGAGAACAGTGAGCTGCACAGTACTGACATCACCAAATCTCAATTCAAATCTCCTGAGGCTAACAGTCAGAGGCAGTTGTGCCTTACATCTCACAGTGCAGATGTACAGCTATGCGGCTGTAGGAACAGGAGTGCCTAGGCACCTGCACAGACTAGGAAGTGCTATACTATTTGTTCAGGGCACTGCTTAGCCAGGGTTGTACAGCCTATGAGGATAATCAAGGCAGCCACACTCAGGCATGGTGGGAGCCAGCACTGAAGCTAGAGAGTCCATTCTGGACACTCCATGCTCACTGCATGTTCAGCGCCTGGTCCACACTGCATCAATGGTTGTTATGGTGCAAAAGGTAAAAATAGCCACCAGAAATGGCATCCTCCCCCAGGGGCGGACTGACCATTTGGAAACTCGGGCACTGCCCGAGTGCCCAGGGTCAGTAGGGGGCCCCATGAGATGCCCCTGGTACCTTTTTTCATAGACTTTTTTGAGTTTAGGCAAGGACACAGGGGCCCCATGATCCCCTATTGCCCGGGGGCCCCATGAGTTGTCAGTCCGCCCCTGTCCTCCCCTTACTTGGCCCTGGGCATAGTTAACATTTATAGATGTTTCCTATACATAAGCAAAGGCTGCAGAACTGGGAGATCATAAATAATGCATATAACATAAAGTGCTTAAAAATCATGTGTCTCGGTGCGCATAAATCACTGTTAAAAACGTAACACAACACACCATGGTGAAAATAACAATAAAGTGCAAAGGTATAGTCCACACATATACAGTGGGACAAAAAAGTATTTGGTCAGCCACCAATTGTGCAAGTTCTCCCACTTAAAAAGATGAGAGAGGCCTGTAATAGGCATCATATGTAGACCTCAACTATGAGAGACAAAATGAGAAAACAAATCCAGACAATCACATTGGCTGATTTGGAAAGAATTTATTTGCAAATTATGGTGGAAAATAAGTATTTGGTCACCTACAAACAAGCAAGATTTCTGGCTCTCACAGACCTGTACCGTCTTCTTTAAGAGGCTCCTCTGTCCTGCACTCATTACCTGTATCAATGGCACCTGTTTGAACTTATTATCAGTATAAAAGACACCTGTCCACAACCTCAAACAGTCACACTCCAAACTCCACTATGGTGAAGACCAAAGAGCTGTCGAAGGACACCAGAAACAAAATTGTAGACCTGCACCAAGCTGGGAAGACTGAATCTGCAATAGGCAAGCAGCTTGGTGTGAACAAATCAACTGTGGGAGCAATAATTAGAAAATGGAAGACATACAAGACCACTGATAATCTCCCTCGATCTGGGGCTCCACGCAAGATCTCACCCCGTGGGGTCAAAATGATCACAAGAACGGTGAGCAAAAATCCCAGGGCCACACGGGGGGGACCTAGTGAATGACCTGCAGAGAGCTGGGACCAACGTAACAAAGGCTACCATCAGTAACACACTACGCCGCCAGGGACTCAGATCCTGCAGTGCCAGACGTGTCCCCCTGCTTAAGCCAGTACATGTCCGGGCCCGTCTGAAGTTTGCTAGAGAGCATTTGGATGATCCAGAAGAGGATTGGGAGAATGTCATATGGTCAGATGAAACCAAAATAGAACTGTTTGGTAGAAACACAACTCGTTGTGTTTGGAGGAGAGAATGCTGAGTTGCATCCAAAGAACACCATATCTACTGTGAAGCATGGGGGTGGCAACATCATGCTTTGGGGCTGTTTCTCCACAAAGGGACCAGGACGACTGATCCATGTACAGGACAGAATGAATGGGGCCATGTATCATGAGATTTTGAGTGCAAACCTCCTTCCATCAGCAAGGGCATTGAAGATGAAACGTGGCTGGGTCTTCCAACATGACAATGATCCCAAACATACCGCCCGGGCAACGAAGGAGGGGCTTCGTAAGAAGCATTTCAAGGTCCTGGAGTAGCCTAGCCAGTCCCCAGATCTCAACCCCATAGAAAACCTTTGGAGGGAGTTGAAAGTCCGTGTTGCCCAGCGACAGCCCCAAAACATCACTGCTCTAGAGGAGATCTGCATGGAGGAATGGGCCAACATACCAGCAACAGTGTGTGCCAACCTTGTGAAGACTTACAGGAAACGTTTGACCTCTGTCATTGCCAACAAAGGATATATAAACAAAGTATTGAGATGAACGTTTGATATTGACCAAATACTTATTTTCCACCATAATTTGCAAATAAATTCTTTCCAAATCAGCCAATGTGATTGTTTGGATTTGTTTTCTCATTTTGTCTCTCATAGTTGAGGTCTACCTATGATGCCAATTACAGGCCTCTCTCATCTTTTTAAGTGGGAGAACTTGCACAATTGGTGGATGAATAAATACTTTTTTGCCCCGCTGTATATTCATGTCACTGTGTCGTGACTGATCGATAATGATTGTGAGTGCCCAGTCCACAATATCCCAGTGGGTTAGGTGCTGAGAGGATCACAGGGATCTCCGTGGTAAATTCGAAAGGTGATACTATTCAAACTACTACAAGACTAGGCACTCACTTGATGCACAATCAATATGCGCATGTAAGAGATAACCCCTCTTAAGGTTTAATCCAGGATTCCCTCTGGAGTGTGGTCTGTTCCTGTTCTCTACTCACTCAGTTAATAAGCATGGCTCTGTCCTCCTTAAACATGACTCGACAGCAGAGCGCAGCTCCTCCGTCACACCGGCCTCCTCTCCGTCTATCTCCTCAACCTGAGCCTCTCCGCGGAAAAAAACGTCCCCACAGCATGCGCCAACACCATAGAGCCACTCCGCCCAGTGCGCCCGCGCACGTTACGTTTCTGTGGTGTTGGCACGTGCTGTGAGGACAGATAGGGATCCCTTTGATATGTACTACAATATATGGGAACCAAGAATTCTTGTTTTATGGGGGTGCAGCTAATAATTTTAGTTGTTACTAGTGCCTCAATTATCATAAACACATTAGTTAAAAACATATTAGTCACCCTCGCCCATGGTCCACACTTGATACGTCCACTCTCCAGGTGGACCATGACCACTTTCTGATGCGGTCTCACCTCTTGATATGTAAGAACTACCTACTCCCAGCTGTAATTGCCTCAGTTAATACCCGTTTGTAAGTTACTGTGCATGCTCAGTAACTCAAGTAAGGGTAATGCTGTGATCCCCAGACAAAGCCCTAGACAGAGCATCATTGGGACAGAGGTCCTACATGCAGGACTACTCTGGCAAATCTGGGACAGTTTGCATCTGTGCATGAATGCTGTTTGGATTTGAGCAGACTTCTCCCTTGTAGTTTCTAATACAGTAATCTCTGCTGTAGACCAGTGGTCTCCAATCTGTGGTCCGCAGGCCAGATGTGGTCCTTTTAGTTGCCTATATCCGGTCCTTGGGACACCATTCCATCCATTGACATCAATCATGGAGCACCATTCCTCCCACTGACAACAATGATGGGGCACTAATCCATCCACTGATATCAATGATGGGGCACATTCCATTAATTGGCACCAATGATGGAGCACCATTCCTCCTACTGACAGCAATGATGGAGCACAAATCCATTTTCTAACATCAATGATGGGGCGCATTCCATCAGCTGACACTGATGATGGAGCACCATTCCTCCCACTGACACCAGGGATGGGGCATTGTTCCTTCCACTGATACAATTGGTCACTATTTCCCATTAAAACCAATGATGGGGCATTGTTTACTTCCACTTATGCTGGGGCATTTTTTACTCCCACTGGCTGTTGTCTGGCCCCCTAAAGCTGGAAGAACATCAAACTAGCCCATTGTTTAGAAAGTTTGGAGACCCCTGCCCTAGACAGAAGAGATCCAGGCAACACAGGACAGCTGCTGATCCCGCTCACCTAAAGTGGAACTTCACTCTCTCAATCAGCTGCTAGCATTAGTAAATACATAGGAATGTATATTTACTTGTTTTAAACTTTTTTCTTATACATTTCTTCGGTTACTTCCTGGTCTCCATGCCTAGGCAAATCATGTCATACATCCTAGGAGTCTTCAGGAGGGGAGGAGGGGTTTTCTCAGTTAAGCACACCCTTCTGCTTGCATGCCTGAGCTAAGGGCAGATGGATTCCAATAAGTAAATGCTACATGAATCATCTGCCCTTACCCAAGATGACCACTGCCAGAAATGCTTGGGAATGTTTTACAAAGTGATTTCCCAGCAAAATAAAGCATAGAGACGTGAATGGGGAGCTTGCTTTGAATATTATAAATGAATTTAATAGCGGTTCTGCTTTGTAGTGCTCAGAAGCGGTATAGTTCCATTTTAAAGCTTGACAACATAAGAGGAAAGGATTTTGTTTTGCACCTTGTCTGCATTTCTAAATTGCTGAAGCAGGATGTCAGTGCATTAATCAGCACCTGTAAAGGATGGAAGAACAGACAGTGGTGTATTTAGGTTTTGTGCTGCCCTAGGCAACACAAAAATCGGGCGCCCCCCCGGCAGAGAGCCTGACACTGACCAACACCAGACCCCTCCCCCCCCCCCCCGAGGAGAGAGCCTGACAGTGACCAACAACACCCCTGCCCCATCCCCCCCCCCACCCAAGAAAGCCTTCCACTAACACCCACCCCCAAAGGGGCTCAGAGAGAAAGACGCTCACCTTCACAGCTCTGGACATCCCCGAGAACGAAAGTTGGGCTCTGCATATACAGGAGCGGACTGACCATTCAAGGGCCCGGGGTCAGTAGGGGGTCCCATGAGATGCCCCTGGTACCTTTCATTGGCTTTTTTATAGGCTTTTTTGGGTGTGGGCGAGCACACAGGGGCCCCATGAGCTCCTATTGCCCGGGGGACCCATGAGTTGTCAGTCCGCCTCTGTGCATATACCATCAAGCAGCCTACAGCCTCTCTCAGATCTCACCTAGTCCCCATGCTGCATATGTCCCTTCTTCCAGGGGTCAGTGCTGCCCCCCCTAAAAAATGCTGCCCTAGGCAAATGCCTTGTGGTAAATACGCCTCTGAGAACAGAACATGTCTATGTACTGTCACGTTTTGGTTTTTTTTTTCTGAACTTCAACTTTTTCTTTTGTTCTTCATAATATTTCCTTTTTTGTGTCCTGCACTCTAGATCAGGTGTCTTTCTAAACAAAGGGCCAGTTAAATGTCCTTCAGACTTTAAGGGGGACCAGAGGAATTGGAAATTTTCCTGGCATCAGTGGGAAAAAAACATCACATTTGGTATTATGGGGAGAAATAGTGCCCCATCGTTGGGATCATTGGGAAAAATAGTGCCCCATTGCTGGCGTCAGTGGGAGAAATGGTGCCGCATTGTCAGTTGGCAGAATATTGTCTCGTATCTGTGGGAGGAATAGTGACCCAAGGGCGGGATAAAGGCAAGCAAAGGGCCCCATCCGGCCCCCTGGACGCACTTTGGAGACCACTGCTCTAGATGTAAGAAAGACACCTACCTTACCTCATCTCCGCTTTGTTTTTCCCTTACCTTGATCCCTTGATCATCAAGCAGGATCCTGTTCATCCAAAATAACCAAACGTAAACATATTTTTTTATTAATAATTATCTTTTTTATTTTCTTTTTATACATTTTATTATTCAGTGCTCTCAGCTCAATGGATTTTCAAACCAGCTTATAAAAAATGCACATTATTCTTTTTTTGTGATTTGTGTTTTTTTAAACAATGTTTCAACCCCCTTTCTTCATTCTTTAAATAAATTATCACCTTTTCCTCCAATGCCGAGTAAACCCTTTTTCCTTGGTGAAGAAGGGCTTTGACAAAAATTAAAAAAAGAGAAAAAAGAAAAAAAAAAGAAACTTTGTTTGCTTAGGCTCTGAACAAACATAAATATGCACATATTTATACCCACACAAATAAAGAATAAATACTTCGAAATAAGTTAAAACAACAGTTCAAAAGATCTCGCCAGGTGTTTTTTTTTTTTTTAAAGATTTTTGTTCGCTTTTTTTCTTTACATAAATGTCCATTTTTTGTTTTTTTTTTTTACCTCTGTTGACTCTTTTATGTTTAATTTGAGAGATCCTACAACATTCTACTAAACACAGCCAAATAAACCACACATAACCTAGTAACAAATAACTAACTAAAATTTGGGGATTTTTTTTTTGGCAGGAGATGTTGCTCTCCACCTTATCCCGACTACGTTATTTTATTTATTAGAAAATAAACACAAAAAGCAATTAAATAATATTAAAACACATCCACTGGGGCGTTAACCTAAAAATAAACGAAAAAACGATTTAGAGAACAGACGCTAACTTAACTAATGAACAACCAAATTTTTCTTCTAGCTATTATTTTGCTACACAATGATTCGATGCCAAGCTAGTTCAACTTATATATTATGAATATTTGCTATAAATTAAGGCTGCAGTCCCACTTTCCATTTTATTATCAGTATGTGTATCAAGTGTACTTTAACATATGGTTACCACATAGAAGGGCCGGCTCAAGGCTGCCTGGTAGGGAAACTGAAACTATGGCTATAGGTGACTTGGTTGAAAACCAATTTTTTAAATATTTGTTTAGCCTCTTAAAAAAACGGCCATGAAGAGAGTCCTTTTGCCAGAGAAAAAAAACCTTTGTGCTATAGTCCTATGCCAGAGATAGAGCTTTCATTTTCATCCAATAGATACAAAAATACTTGTTCCAGCAAAAAAAAAAAAAAGGACTAGAGATGTAGAATGATATACATCTTAAATTTATTATGTCCCAGGAACACATTTGACCTCTCTTTCAATAAAACCCTATAATATCTGAAACCTGCCTTTCTCCAAAGGTCGTATTTAATTGCTCATGACACACCAAGAGCCGGTCCACTTATTTATCCCAGGGATTTGTTTGGTAAATCTTAAATTCCACATTAAAATTGTAATTTTTTTTTTCAACATTCTTTTCTCATTTCAGAGAAAGAAATACAAATCTTAAAAATATATATTTTTCTCTGTCAAAATGCAGAAAATGTAGATTTGTCTGAATAAGTGGGGCTGAAGCTATAATTTTCATCTGCTCTAATTTTTTTAAAACCCAAACCTGGCACAATATTCACTATTAATATTTAATAAAAATACACAAAAATTTGGATTCCCCTTTATGAGTGGGGGGTGTGAATGATTTTAATTACCAAACCAGGGGCCAATGTGTAAAATATATAAAGTCTCAGAATGAAAAGGCTTTTAACAAGTCCCAAAACTTAGGAATCCTTTAACAAATAAATATTTTATTTAAATATTATTACTCGGGGGGGATAATTACCTATAAAGATAATATATAATATGTTCAAAACATGAATTATTATATACATATTTAGTAACATGATGTATATTTATGTATTTATATTTTCTTTTTTTTTTTTTTAGGAAGTTAATTTTGCTGGTCCATTTTAATTCCTTATGGAATCTATATTCGCAGAAAGGAATTAAAAAAAAAGAAAAAGATTGAATCCGATAGTGACTTGAGCACTATTTTCTGTGTGTATATTTGTTAATGGACTCTTGTGTTTTGGGACAAGTGTGAAAGGCTTAAAATGTTCACGGGATTTTTTTTCCTTTTTTATAAAAATAGATATTTTTTTTTCTCTCTTGTTTCTGCGCCCGTCTCATTTCTTCGTTTATTACTCTTTAGAAGGAAGGATGTTGAGTGGTAAAAATATGGAGTGGAGATAGAGGCAGTGAAACGGTGCAAAGCCTTGTGGCAGAGGGAAAACCAAACTAGTTCACGGCCAAAGTGAGAGAGGCACTCTTTACCATAGAGTTTTCAGGCTCTAAACCTCCCATACCAGCCAAAGAGCTCCTAAGTACTGTATCTGTTTTGCTCTGAAGTGCTCAGTTCACACATCTCAGTACCTTCTAAATAGGTTTATGATTCTTAGTCTGCAAGGCCATTCATTTCTGATTCCTTTTTGGTTCTGAACTTTCTAAAACTGATTTAATAATGTCTTGTGTTCATATTTGACAGACAATATCTACTCAGATCTGCACATACTTACTTATTTAAAACCCAGTGGCATCAGAATCCCAACAAGAACAACAGAAGTGCCATGTTTAGCATCGCCATACTACAAATCGATTGCACCAGAACTTGAGATGCTTGGGTTTACATTTTTTTAACCAGCTTTAGAATTAGCATATTGCTTAGCCCTTCCTTTATTCCAAAGCCCTTCAGTTATTGGGCTTGTTATGTGTCCAACCTTAGTGGTGGTAAAAATGTTTAAAGTTCCACTGATTTTGCCTTCTCTCTCCCTTTTTCATGCCCCCTCTCTTGCACCTCTTCCCCAATTTCTATCTCTCGCTCCCTCCACTCAATGTGCTCCCTTTCATGCTTTGTGCTGTTTACTGGTCTTGAATGACACTTGCAAGACCCTATCTCCAAGCCGGTATCCGTTCAGGCTGGCAATGGCCATGGCTGCTTCGTCGTAGTTTGTCATGGTGACAAATCCAAAGCCTTTGCACTTGTTGGTGGTAAAGTCCCGAATTACTTTCACGTTTGTCACTGCTCCGAATGGCCCAAACAGTTGCCACAGGACACTTTCGTCGGCCTCTGGGGAGAGGTTGTAGACAAAGATGCACCAGCCCGCAGAAGTGGGACCAGTCAAGCTGACTCCAGCAAGGTTGGTAACACTGTCAATGGTGATAGGAGAGAACCTGGGAAGGAAAGAGAGCGGACTACATTGGGTGTAAGGAATAGGTCTATGACAGACGGAAGGAAGAGTGAAGGACTGAGGAAGAAGACAGAGAAGATGTAGAAAAGTTCCACATGAAAGACTGAAAGAGGAGGTACACATACAATGCAGAAGGTGGTCAAAACTGAACTACAACTAGGTGAAGTCTATGTACTAATAAAGGGCATATACCAAACAGGCAAGTAGATTAATGGAAGAAGTTCTGAGCACATGTTTTCTGGACCAAATTTATACTGGGAAGAGCAGCATGATGATTAATGGAAAGAAAAATTCATTCAAATAGTAGATAATGGAGAAACAATAAGAACAGACACCAGAAGCCATGAAATAAATAGAACCAGTCATTACATTTAAAAGTAGGAAAACAATAACCTATGGCCAAGAACATTGGCCTACCAAGTGGAAAACAACGTTGATTCACTAGAACGATACAATGGCAAACAACAAAACAGAAGACAAAAAAAATGCTACAACCATGAGAATATGCTAAGAATGACCTGAATGAAACCAAAGAGTCCGGTAACCAAAGCATTAATCTAGTGCCCAACAAGGCCTTCTCTAACACATCAAATATTGCTGATGGTTCCTAGATTCTCCTAAATTCTACAAAAAATTTACAGCACAAGAGACAACTGGAGAATTTCTAATGAAATTGCATGTTACGGAAAAATTGTAGAAGGTAGAAGAAGAGACTGCAACCATAGAAATGATCATGTTACAGTAAGAATTGCAGGAGACATACATAAGGTGTACAGCTACAGAAAAACAAAAATACTGCACACACAGTGATTGACAAAATGAACTGAAACTGAAAATAAAAAAAACAAAAAGGATCCTAATAGACAGGCAGTTGTGGCACAGATATTGGGCTTACTGTACAAATTAAAATTTTTGCAAATCAACAAAAATTTATGAGAAAAACTATTACCGTTTCTTGCCAATTTTAAAATTTTTGCATATTCTTCTGACCGGAATTTGAGAGTCTGGCATGAAGCTAGAAAACTAGACATTTTCTGCACGTTATACATTGCAACACTAAACTTTTGACACTTTTTTTCTACCATTCTCTTTTGACAGGAGAGATTTAAATGTGTTGGGGGATTTTATAGTGGCTATGGAAAGTTAAGTTTTTTTCTTTCTTCTAATTGAGTTTACAGTTTTTGTTTTGCTTATTTATTATACTAATCATTTATTGCTCAGAACAATAAGTATAATAAAGCAAATCTAAATCAGAGGAGAGCACAGGAGACATTTTTCTAGTCAATAGAGGTCATCATAGCACCTTAAATGATCAAAAATAAAACTATAAAAAAGTATATAAAAAAAAACTATAAAAAAAAATCACAACATATTATATGTATTCAGAGGCGTCATGACGTAATTTCCGCTGATGTCACTTCCGGGTGGTGGAACTCACGCCACTTGGGTGAACGGAGTGGGTAGTGGCCATCTTCCTCATTGCACAAGCTGACTGCACTGGGTGCTGGTCTCAAGGTACGACAAGATGGGAGTGTATGTTTACAAATAAATTCATTTGAATGGTTTTACAGGATGGGATCTTTCTTCCTATCTTTTATATGGCTGGATGTATTGAGTGTGCTGCAAATTGTCTGGAGTAAAGGAATGGTGGTGATTACATAGAGGAATGCCACACAAGTGCTGTTGACCATACGGTCCATGTGGGGCACCTGCAGCACTGTCAAGAGGAGCACTACAAGTATCAGAGCACTGGCACTTTTTTCACACTTTTGGACTATTTCTGGAACTTTTTGGACTTATAAGTTAACACTGTGTTTGTTGCATATTATTTATTTTTTATGGAATGAATATAATATGTTGTGAAGTTTTGTTTTTGACCATTTATAGTACAGTGTGTTCAATTTAACACGTATATAGGACTTCAGAAGTCACTGCTGGTTTTCTATAGGTTTTTCACTGTTTTTAGTTGTTTTTCTGTCAACCTTAGATATCCAAGGGGCAGAGCTACACTTATATACATTTTTAATCATAGCTCATTGTGCTGTCTGCCCTTAAGCCAAAGATTCTCTTTTAGAAATTCAGAAAAGCAGTAAATGTGCACTTTCATTGCTCCTCCAATTATGATGACAACATTCAGATGTTCTGTTTTATTTAAAGTTAGTGAACATGGACTTCCCGTATAATGCTTCTCTATGGAAGAAGGGCTGCAAGCTTGGGGTTTCGTTAAGGAATAAGGGCTTCCTGATTGGTGGTTGTGTACAAAATAGGTACTTCCTGTGTTATGTTTCTGTAGGAATTAGACACTTCCTGTGTTATGTTTCTGTAAGAAATAGGCACTTCCTGCTTGGTTTCTGTAGGAAATAGGCACTTCCTGTTTTATGTTTCTGTAAGAAATAGACACTTCCTGTTTGTTTCTATAGATCAGGGGTGTCCAAACTATGGCCCTCCAGCTGCTGAAGTACTACAAGTCCCATCATGCCTCTGCCTCTGGGTGTCTTGCCTGTGGAGGTCAGAGTCTTGCAAGGCCTCATGGGACTTGCAGTTCCTCAACACCTGGAGGGCCATAATTTGGACACCCCTGCTATAGATAATAGGCACTTCCAGTTTTATATTTCAGTAGGAAATAAGGACTTTCTTGTTTGACGTTTCTGCATTGAATAGGTGCTACCTGGTTGATGTTGCTGTAGGAAATAGGCACTTCCTGTTTTATGTTTCTGTAGGAAATAGGCACTTCCTGTATGATGTTTCTTCCGAAAATAGGCACTTCCTGTTTTATGTTTCTGTAGATAATAGGCACTTCCTGTTTTATGTTTCTGTAGATAATAGGCACTTCCTGTTTTATGTTTCTGTAGGAAATAGGTACTTCCTGTTTTATGTTTCTGTAGGAAATAGGTACTTCCTGTATGATGTTTCTTCCGAAAATAGGCACTTCCTGTTTTATGTTTCTGTAGATAATAGGCACTTCCTGTTTTATGTTTCAGTAGGAAAGAAGGATTTTCTTTTTGATTTTTCTGCATTGAATAGGTGCTACCTGTTTGACATTTCTGTAGGACATAGGCACTTCTTGTTTGACGTTTCTGTGGGACATGGGCACTTCCTGTTTGATGTTTCTGTAGGGAATAGGCACTTCCTGTTTGATGTTTCTGTAGGGAATAGGCACTTCCTGTTTTATATTTCTGCAGGAAATAAGGATTTTCTTTTTGATGTTTCTGCATGGAATAGGTGCTACCTGTTTGATGTTTTTATAGGAGATACGCATTTCCTATTTTATATTTTTTTGCAGGAAATGGGAATTTCCTGTTTGATGTTTCTCTAGATAATGGGCATTTCGTATTAGATGTTTCTGTAGGAAATAGGCACTTCCTGTTCGATATTTTGGAAGGAATTAGGCACTTCCTGTCTGATGTTTCTGTAGGAAATAGGCGCTTCTTGTTCAATACTTTTTTAGGTCTAGGGACCTTTACACCCAAGACTTCTCTAGAAAATATGGACTTCATGCTGAAGGCTTATCCCTTCAAGTATCATCACTTAGTAGTGCAATCTGTGCATCTCCATTACTGGTCACTACCATTACAAAATGACCGACTCGTCACGTAAGCAGCATGGTAACCACGCCTAGCAAAAGCTGACATACGGTTTCAAAATCAAGAAGCTGACATCAGGTAAGCAGAATGGGGAGCCATTTTAGTCAAAGCTGAAACTCCGATACATCGAGCCTACAGCGAACATATCATAGACCACCAATCTACCCATAGTCAATGGCAGGGTTATTAATACAACAACACACCAAGACTTGATTATTAATAAGGTTCATGAATTTGCTGTCCCCTTTAGCAACCAGTCAGTCAGAAGCACCTGAGTCTAGTGTTGGCTGTGTCATTCATTGTGATTAGCTGCTCCAAGGGCTGAGGTAGCCCATAGAGTGTCAAAGTCAGCAAGAGGGGCAAATATTAAGGTTTAGGAGAACTCAAAATGAAGCACAAAGTGCAATACTGACTATGTAAGAGGAACTGGCTTTTGACCTTACATAGGATGAACAATGAATGTTCCACTGGTTTTTTTGGCCTATAGCGAGAAATCTGTTTCCAGCAAAGTCCCACGTCTATGCATTCATGATATTAGTCTTTTGTTTGCACCTTTTGCGTCTCTGCATAAGATCTGGCAGGTTATCATAATTTTAAACTCGCCTGAGTAAGAAGAAAAATGTATCTAACCTGAGAGTCTCAATCCCCAACCTGAGCAAATTGTCCTCTCCTGCTTCCTTGTCTTCATCATGTGAAGCTTGGAACTCTTATGCACCCTTCAGCACTGGCTCTTCAAATATACTTGACTAGACTTGGGGAGGTATGTAATAATGTTGTGTTGCTATGTTCCACCTTTCTTTGGCACGGAAAATCCCCAAAAAAGCCACACAAAAAAAACCCGCAAAGAATCGAAGCACGTTAGTGGGAGTTACTTCCTGCATCAGAACACTGACAACATGAACAGCAAAGAGCCAATGATGTCCAGGGAAAGATAGTTGCAGTCTGAAGTTTTGGTCAGCAGTTTTGTGGTTTTGGTTAGCAGAATGAAGAAAAAATTGCTTTAAAATGAATAGTAAAAAATGCTACACTTAAAGGGTTAGTTCACCTTTACCAAAAAACCACCTATGCAGGTAAGGGTCACCTGTAGACAGAAAACTAACTATGAAACTCTGAGTAAGGCTCTATAATGCTCTCTCTTTAGGTGTAGGCCATTTACAAACTTTCTGACCCTAGGTTCACATCTGTGCGGGTGGTGCCACTGCGGATCCGCTCGAAAATCCGTGCAGCCGCACCACCCGCACAGAGAATTGCGGACCCGCGGGAGTGGGCCATTAGTTTTAATGGCATGCCGCCCGCACTGGAAAACGCAACCTTAGTGGGAACCGAGGGCTGCATTTTCCAAAGAAGTGCAGGGACTTCTTCCCTGCTTGTCACGGGCATGGTAGTCCATTCAAATGAATGGGCTGTCGTGCCCGTGCAAATGCGGCCCACACGGCCGCATAGATGTGAACCGGGGGTTACACTTGATGGCAACACCCCCCCAGAGATGTCTTCGTCCCATCCTGCCTTGTTGCTAGGATGTTACTAAGACACTTCCAGTCATTACTGCTCACCCCCACCATAACAGGAGCGAGCTCTGAAACCCCCACACGTGTAGTCCACTATCCTCCATTGCAGCATTGCTGAGCTCAGAGCTACTGCGACAGGGGAAAGAGAGTGCAAGCAAGAGGGTTTGATTTGGTTGGGAGTATCTTAGCAATATCTTGGCAACAAGGTAGGACAGAGAGGTGTCATTTCTGACAACTTTTCGGCCAGGCTTCTTGAGGTGACCCACATCTACAACAAGGGATTTATTTAAAGTGTTACTAAGCCCAGGACCCTGCATTCACTATATCCGGTCTCCCCAGACCCTGCATTCACTATATCCGGTCTCCCCGGACCCTGCATTCACTATATCCGGTCTCCCCGGACCCTGCATTCACTATATCTGGTCTCCCAGGACCCTGCATTCACTATATCTGGTCTCCCAGGACCCTGCATTTACTATATCTGGTCTTCCCGGACCCTGCATTCACTATATCTGGTCTCCCCGGACCCTGCATTCACTATATCTGGTCTCCCCGCACCCTGCATTCACTATATCCGGTCTCCCCAGGACCCTGCATTCACTATATCTGGTCTCCCCGGACCCTGCATTCACTATATCTGGTCTTCCTGGACCCTGCATTCACTATATCTGGTCTCCCCCAGACCCTGCATTCACTATCAAAAGAAAAGAAAAGTGCCCGATGAAAAAACAACAAAATACAATTACATAAACGCAGCAAACCTAAACCCTAAATAAAGGTGAATAGTGCAAAATAAAATAGGAATGTGCTGTAAATCACTAAATATGCACACATAACAAAAAGTCCATGTGTAAATTGCAAAAAATTTGTGACGTCAGGACCAGGGAGGTAGCAGCGGAGGTATCCGCGGTGAGCAGCTGTGCACGCTACTTGCAATCTAATGCTATTGCTGACTGCTTATCATGCTGGTGTTGGCGTGACACCTTGTTTGTGAGTTTTTTTACCTAATTTTGATTAAATGTGATGTTTTTTAACACGCTGCATCATCATTCCTTCATTTATTCCTAAGTGTGGTTCCATGATCATGAATGGAGGAGATGTTTAAGTAAAGGTTCCTAGATGCTGGCTTGATGTTGCTGCTGCAGAGTATTGCTCCCAAGCTTGGATATTCCATTCCTCTATAGAGTACTGTTTTGAATATCTGGATTCATTCATTACCATCGCTCCCAGAGCAATAGCGCATTTGATGGTTTTAATTAATCAGCAATAAACTCTGGTGAGTTTATTTATTTCTTCTGGTGGTGGATTATGAGCACAATTATATATTTTCTTCACCAATTTATAAAGTGACTTTTTTGCAATTTACACATGGACTTTTTGTTATATGTGCATATTTAGTGATTTACAGCGCATTCCTATTTTATTTTGCATTATCCTGCATTCCCTATATCTGGTCTCCCAGGACCCTGCATTCACTATATCTGGTCTCCCAGGACCCTGCATTCACTATATCTGGTCTCTCCGGACCCTGCATTCACTATATCTGCTCTCCCCGGACCCTGCATTAACTATATCTGGTCTCCCCAGGACCCTGCATTCACTATATCTGCTCTCTCCGGACCCTGCATTCACTATATCTGCTCTCCCCGGACCCTGCATTAACTATATCTGGTCTCTACAGGACCCTGCATTCACTATATCCGGTCTCCCCGGACCCTGCATTCACTATATCTGCTCTCCCCGGACCCTGCATTCACTATATCTGGTCTCTACAGGACCCTGCATTCACTATATCTGGTCTCCCCGGACCCTGCATTCACTATATCTGGTCTCCCCCAGACCCTGCATTCACTATATCTGGTCTCCCCCAGACCCTGCATTCACTATATCTGGTCTCCCCGGACCCTGCATTCACTATATCTGGTCTCTACAGGACCCTGCATTCACTATATCTGGTCTCCCCCAGACCCTGCATTCACTATATCTGGTCTCCCCCAGACCCTGCATTCACTATATCTGGTCTCCCCGGACCCTGCATTCACTATATCTGCTCTCCCCGGACCCAGCATTCACTATATCTGGTCTCCCCGGACCCGGCATTCACTATATCTGGTCTCCCCGGACCCGGCATTCACTATATCCGGTCTCCCCGGACCCTGCATTCACTATATCTGGTCTCTCCGGACCCTGCATTCACTATATCTGGTCTCTCCGGACCCTGCATTCACTATATCTGTTCTCTCCGGACCCTGCATTACACTATATCTGGTCTCCCCGGACCCTGCATTCGCTATATCCGGTCTCCCCGGACCCTGCATTCACTATATCTGGTCTCCCCGGACCCTGCATTCACTATATCTGGTCTCCCCGGACCCTGCATTCGCTATATCCGGTCTCCCCGGACCCTGCATTCACTATATCCGGTCTCTCAGGACCCTGCATTCACTATATCTGGTCTCCCCGGACCCTGCATTCGCTATATCCGGTCTCCCCGGACCCTGCATTCACTATATCTGGTCTCCCCGGACCCTGCATTCACTATATCCGGTCTCCCCGGACCCTGCATTCACTATATCCGGTCTCTCAGGACCCTGCATTCACTATATCTGGTCTCCCCGGACCCTGCATTCACTATATCCGGTCTCCCAGGACCCTGCATTCACTATATCTGGTCTCCCACAGTACACACTACATGGAAATGCAACTATTGTAGTAAATATAAACTGCTAAATACCTTTTCTTATCAGCAGTTACAGCAATCGTGTGACTTCTATCGGTGTTCAGCAGAGCACTGGTTATTAAGCTTGTAGGAGGAGTTTTCTTTCTGCTCTAGGAGGATGCAGAACCCCTGACCTCTGTCTGAACAGTGCTGATTGGCCCTGTGCTGATCACATGCACTCTCCCAAGGGAAAAAAAAACCTCTCTATCAATACACACCAAAATTGAGCATGAGCAGAGTGATTCCACATGATATGTCTTATCAGGAGGCAAGAGTGGAACACTGGAAGAAGGGGAGGATCAGGGAAGACAGGATCAAACAGTGTTTTTACACAATGCAGAGGATTAACCCCTTAGGTTCCACAGTGAGTATAACAAGCATGCGTTACTGCATATACAGACTGATTGTACTGTTGTGGGTTTAGTAACACTTTAACTTCGGTCAAAGCTGCACAGTTTGTTTTTTAACTACAGGTGCCCTTTTCCTGCACAGGCAGTTTTTTGGTAAAGGTGAAATAACCCTTTAAAGTTAAATATTCGGCAACTCACAACAGATGATGCACAAATTCAGTTGGAGAAAATCCACAAATATGCTGACCAATACATAAAAAAAAGCATCATACCTATAGAAAGTTAGAAGAGTGGATAGCGATCCGGCAGAGGATGCGGTGGATTGTTGAACGCGTTTGAGCTTACAATTCATAGGGGGTCATATCTATCTGGTGTATGCTTTGGAGTTAGGGATTGTCACAGTGGTTCATTTTACAGCTCTGGGTGCGGCAGATGAAATGATCAGAGAAAGAGTTGTAATTGTTTTTATTTTCCAAAAACACGGTGAGCACCGCTGTGCATTATGGACTGCAGTCACTTTTTTTAATAAATAACTATGGAGCGATTTTGGAAATTGCAGGATATTACTCTGTTTCTTATATGATCAGACACATAATATATGATTTTTTTTTTTTTGCAATGCATTTTTATTTTCCAAAAACATGGTGAGCATCGCTGTGCATTATGGACTGCAGTCACTTTTTATCCGGAATAAATAACTATGGACCGATTTTGGAAATTGCAGGATATTAGTCAGTTATGAATATGATCAGACACATAATATATGATTTTTTTTTGATTTTTTTTGCATTGCATTTTTATTTTCGAAACATATGGTAAGCACCGCTGTACATTATGGACTGCAGTCACTTTTTATCCAAAATAAATAACTATGGACCCATTTTGGAAATTGCAGGATATTACTCAGTTACTGATATGATAAGACACATAAAATATAATTTATTTTTTTGCATTTTTATTTTCAAAACACATGGTAAGCACCACTGTGCATTATGGACTGCAGTCAATTATTATCCGGAATAAATAGCTATGGACCAATTTTGGAAATTGCAGGATATTACTCAGTTACTAATATGATCAGACACATATTATATGATTTTTTTTTTTTTTTTTGCATTGCATTTTTATTTTTGAAACACATGGTAAGCACAGCTGTGCATTATGGACTGCAGTCACTTTTTATCCAGAGCAGGGGCGGACTGACCATTTGGAAACTCGGGCACTGCCCGAGATCCCGGGGTCAATAGGGGGCCCCATGAGATGCCCCTGGTACCTTTTTCATAGGCTTTTTTGAGTTTGGGTAAGGACACAGGGGCCCCATGATCCCCTATTGCCCAGGGGCCCATGAGTTGTCAGTCCGCCCCTGATCCAGAGTAAATAACTATGGATTGATTTTGGAAATTGCAGGATATTACTCAGTTACTAATATGATCAGACACATAATATATGATTTTTTATTTTTTTTTGCATTTTTATTTTCAAAACACATGGTAAGCACCGCTGTGCATTATGGACTGCAGTCACTTTTTATCCGGAATAAATAAATATGGACTGATTTTGGAAATTGATCATATTAGTAACTGAGTAATATTCTGCAGACACATAATATATAATTCTTTTTCTTCTTTTTTGCATTGCATTTTTATTTTCCAAAAACATGGTGAGCACCGCTGTGCATTATGGACTGCAGTCACTTTTTATCCGGAATAAATAACTACGGACCGATTTTGGAAATTGCAGGATATTACTCCGTTACTAATATGATCAGACACATAATAGATGATTTTTTATTTTTGTTGCATTGCTTTTTTATTTTTGAAACACATGGTAAGCACAGCTGTGCATTATGGACCGCAGTCACTTTTTGTCCAGAATAAAGAACTATGGACCGATTTTGGAAATTGCAGAATATTACTCAGTTACTAATATGATCAGACACATAATATATGATTTTTTATTTTTTTTGCATTTTTATTTTCAAAAAAACATGGTAAGCACCACTGTGCATTATGGACTGCAGTCACTTTTTATCCGGAATAAATAACTATGGACCGATTTTGGAAATTGATCATATTAGTAACTGAGTAATATCCTGCAGACACATAATATATAATTTTGTTTTTCTTTTTTTTTTGCATTGCATTTTTATTTTCCAAAAACATGGTGTGCACCACTGTGCATTATGGACTGCAGTTGCTATTTATCCGGAATAAATAACTATGGACCGATTTTGGAAATTTCAGGATATTACTCAGTTACTAATATGATTGGACAGATAATATATGATTTTTTATTTTTTTTTGCATTTTTATTTTCAAAAAAACATGGTGTGCACCGCTGTGCATTATGGACTGCAGTTGCTATTTATCCGGAACAAATAACTATGGACTGATTTTGGAAATTGCAGGATATTACTTCGTTACTAATATGATCAGACACATAATATATGATTTTATTTTTTTTTTGCATTACGTTGGTCACTGTGTCTTTATCGATAATTTCGTTTTAAAGTGATGTGCAACAGTACTTTTGTGAAAAGATGTCATCCTCATGAAAAAGAAATCCTATTTCCACCAGCATGAGTTTGCATCCATTTTTGCTGTGAACAAGCTGTTGGCCACCACTATCCTAAGACAGAAGACCAGCTCTGCATCCAGTTGATTTTCCAGAGCACAGCCGGGTCAACTCAGAGCAAGGAGGCCTCGGGCAGCATTGCTGGAAACAGGATTAATCCTCAGATAAACTAACACCTTATAATGATATTTTTCAGAGGCTGCTAGGGCAAGTATGACATCTTTTAGTGAAGGTGGAATTATGCTTCAAGGGTTGTGGTGCAATACTAGATTTTACCAGCAGGTGGGGCTACAGACAACTCTGTCTGATGATACACCAGAGCTGTGGGGCAGTTTGATGTTATGACACCGCCAGCGAAGGTTTTGAGGTTTCCCCTTTAAAATCCCATCCTAACACAACGGCCTATTTGACCTATGCTGCTATGGGGTTACAATGAACTAGAGCTAATTAGAACCATGTTATTGAACAAGCCTTATGTACTTTGTTGTGTACAACACGCAACACAAGTCATAGAAAAAACAGAAGAAGGACTAAAGACTCTATGGGGGTAAGGGAAGTAAATCCTGATTGAAAGGGGTGTCCATCTACAGACAACCTTACCTTATAAGAAGGTAACCATGGATTACTGATGACTGTCCAGCTTTGGCAGCAGCAGGACTTAATAGGGGTGTCTATAGTTACTCTTGGACGTCTTCAGTTGGGGGATAAGTCTATCAAGCCGGAATTTTGTGGGCAACATATTGTTTCACCAAATTAGAGGCTGCTGCAAAGTCAGGAGAGCACATATACACTGGCACTTTTTAAGGTACGAGTGTGTGTCAAGAATTAATGAATGGCGTGATCATCTGATCTCTATCTGATGTCTCTGGTCAGAAACAGAAGTTGACAGGGTCATATGGATTGCCTACTATGAACAGTCTACATATCTATATAGAAGGGATGGCAGAAGGTTTCTTTAGCCCAAGGGTGCTCAACCTCTTGAAGAGAGAGGGCCACCTAAGTGATTTGGTAACCTGTCACAAGCCACAATGAAATGGTTTAGGATTTCCCATTTTTTATTTCAAAAAGCATAATGAACATTTTCCTCCTGCAGCCGCTGAATGCTGGTGGGAAGGAGAGGAGGAGAAGCTGGCATTCAATGGTTGCAGAAGGAAAATGGAGAGGATCGGTTCCTGTACATGCTGCCCCTGCAGCCCCTCCTGTCCAAGTGTAAAACAGAATGTGTCAGGGAGGCCACATGGGCCACCTGGAGCATGGGGCGGAGGTTGCCATTGCCACCCCTAACACTACACCAGTGGTTGGGGATGGGGGGTGGGCTTGGTAAAAACACGTCTCAACAATGGGGTTTTACTGCTCCCCAAACCAAAAATGTAATTAAGCCCTTACTGACCTAAGCCCCCTATATGGCTGCTTTCACACTCATGTGCTGCAGTTTACCCACACCATGGGTGCAGCTCATTGCACATGTGGCTTTCCTGCAGGTTAGCTGCGCTTTGCCATGGACTTCTATTATCTCTCGCAGGTGTGGTGCACTTTCTGAAAGTGCACAAAAACTCCTGTATTCATGACTTTTGGTGTGTTTTTAGAATGCGCACCAAACCCGGAGGATATGATAGAAGTCTTTGGCTCAGTGCAGCTAACCCGCACTACAGTGCTGCATCTGCGGATCAGTGTGAAAGCAGCCTAATGGTTGTTAACCCCTTTATAGGTGGTAATTTGCCCATTGCAAAAGTGCAGTGTATGTGTTGTTGAATACACTGACTTTTTTCCCTCTTCCAGCCTTTGTTGGCATAACTCTCCAGGCTGCTAGCAAGGTCCCAGGTGAACTGCACTTGGTTTCACTCCGCCTGGGACAAGAGTCGGCACTACAAAGGAAGCATCAGTTTATGCAGCAACTGCTCTCTATGTGGCCTCGTGGTTCCTTCACCACCAGTGCCGGCTCAATGCACTCTGATGCTCTCAAGCCCGGGCATGAGCTTCCATGGTTTGAGGCTGAGGGCCACATCAGAGGGCTCCGAGGACCACATCTGGCCCGTGAGCCACAGATTGAGCACCCCTTCTTTTGCCCATTGTTTTTCCAATCTCAAAGCTGGTTTATGTTGCCAGAAAACTGCCATGTACATGGACAGCATATGAATGGTGTGGTCATACACTGGCCAATACTAGTAAATGATGTGACCACTTGCAGTATTGTCCATGACAACTGAGCCAGGTAGAGGTTATCTTCTAAGGGTTTAGAAGTTCACACCATTGCACACAAGGCCCTGACCTGACCTCAAGCCTACTGAAAGGTTTACCAACCTTCATTCATACCAGGGGCAAAACGGGAAGTATCAATTAACCTACCAATATATTTTTGGATGGAATAATACATAAACACAGAGGGAACCTGCATACTATATACAGGTGTTATTTAAACCAGAACCTAGAGCTTCAAGGTATCAATGCTAATCATAAAAGTGTACCTTTGCTGCATGAGTGAATTGATACCCCAGTTGTGTATTAGGTATAATAATCATGGACAAATGTATTGCCTTTCACCAATTTTGGTTAGAAATCTGCCTTTAACCTGACTGTACATGGGTTAACTCGCCAAGAACAAAGAGAGAAGCTAGATCTATGACTGCCTCACCTCTTGGATCTACCAAGAGGCCTCCTTACCACTTTGACCGAAAGCACAAAGCGGTGCATGTGTGATATATGAACTAGTTCCCTTTTCTGTGGAGAAACAGGAAAATTACAGAAATGATCTAATGTGCTGGAAAATCTCTGTGTACAAATAAAATGGATCCTAATATTAACAAGTATTGATAGCCATTTGCAAGTTAATACCTTACACACAGGGGCGGACTGACCATTTGGAAACTCAGGCACTGCCCGAGGGCCTGGGGTCAGTAGGGGGCCCCATGAGATGTCCCTGGTACCTTTTTCATAGGCTTTTTTGAGTTTGGGCAAGGACACAAGGGCCCCATGATCCGCTATTGCCCGGGGGCCCCATGAGTTGTCAGTCCGCCCCTGCTTACACAACTACCCTAAGGGTATGAAAGTGAAAGGAAGAAAATGTAGGCTGAAAGTAGGACCCCATTGATACCCTCAATAAAAGGACACAGAAGTAACACAGAACATATAAAAAAAAATCCAAAAATATCTCAGAGCAGCCAAAAGGATAGCAAATAATTACAGCCATGAGTCTACGGAGAAGAACTGAAGATTAACATATGGAGTCAGAGATACCCAAGCTCGCTAAACTAATTATGACAAATTCTAATAAGTTCCACAGAGTCAACCAATTGAACACCGGTCACCATCCATTGGGTTTTCTTGAAAAAAATGCAAAATGCTATTGCCAGGTTAGATGCGAATTAACCTAGCAATATATTTCATAGTTGGGAGGAGGAAATCTGTGCAAACCTTCCAGATTGCACAGTGAGTGTCAAACTCAGGACCTGAGTCCTGCCAAGCTAGAGGGCTAACCACTTAACCACCAGACTAGCTGTACTATGTACTCAGAATTAATAGCAAGAGAGAAGATCTTAGTACTGTGTTTTATATGCAGTATATTGTAAAACCCTCGCTAATCACATTGCATAAAAACATCATACTGGTATATCATTATCACATCACAGTTCCCAGCACATCTATTACAAAATAGGCTGTGTTGAGACAAAGAACACAAGGAACACAAAGTTCCTTATTCAATATTATAGGATTTTATGGATCACGAGAGTCTAAGCATTTTTGAGGATAATTGATCAATATCTTAGCATGAATATATGCATTCATGGCTGAGAAACCCTACAGAACCCTAAAACTATCTCTCTCTCTCTCCCTCTATATATATATATATTATATGATTTATATGATATATGTATATATATATATTACTGGTACTAGTTGTAGGAGGAGATCTTTAGGCAAGAAAACCAAAGACATAAAGGTAAGCCCTGTTAAATTATATATATTTAGACTGGGGCCTTCTTGATATTGTGCTTTTTTGTCTTTATGGATGTTGTTGGAGAATGTTCTGCATTGCAAACTGGAGCAAGGTATCTCTGTCCATTTATTAAGCCTCAGTAAATAAAAACTAAGAATGGAGCGCAGATTGGGCATGGGTTTGGGGGTCTAAGTCTCTTATTTACCTCTTGACTCCATACGCCATGTTTATTAAAGAGTCCAGCCTGCGAAAGAAGGGACAGGAGAGGGAGTGCAGTGTTAGTCATTGCGCAGGATTAGAGGGGTGGGAGGGGCCACAAAGCTGCTCTGGGTAGTCACAAAGGGACAAAAAAAAAATGCTGCATAAGTAGACGCTGTATAAAATACATCTAAATATCACACACATGCTAGCTGATTTGTAAGTTACCATAAAATTGAATATTGTTCGTCTACCAGGCAAAGATCACTAAAATCTAAGCTAAAAACCACAACAAAAGAAAAGAACCACAAAACTACTATACAAAACTCACAATTCACAACACAAAAATGAAAACGCTAGACAAAGAAAGCTCCACCGGACAAGCATATAAGTTGATTTATATATTAAAAAACAAAAAACAGAGAAAAGATGAGTGTTGCCCATGTCATATTTGTTGTTAAGAACAACATAATTTCTTCCTCAAAATCAGGACCAATGTGCTTAAGAACACAGCTAAAACCTGAACTTCTATCTTTTGGAATGGTTATAAAAACAGAATTCGCACAAAAAAGAAAACATTAAAAGCGAGAAGAAGACATCCAACATTTTTCATTATTGATGAATCAACTGTTTGGCCAATGCACCCAAATTAATGGTAATGACACTATTACGATGCTATTGTACTGTTCAGATGATTGTAAAAAGTTTACGTTTTTACATCACCAAATATATTGGGATGACCAAGAAAAGCTACAAGGCATTTTGATGGAACAAAGCACAGAAGCTGACTGCTGATGTAGCCAGACACAACAATTTAAAGGGTAAATGTTAAATGTGCCACAGTACCATGATCTGATATTTAGGTGGGTCCAAACAACAATCTGAACATTCATCAGTTTGGTGGCTGAAATCATGTCTATTGCTTGGTTAGGTATATTACCTGGATGTAGGTTAACACAACAATGGGTGAGATAGTTGACTAGAGAAGACCAAACAGAAGGACAAGTGAGGAAAGTCACAAATGACAGAACCTGACCTTGGTGTGATGTCAGCAAGAAATGAACAACTGACATGAAGACACAGAAATGATATGTAAGCTTCCAGACATCTTCCCAAACAGTTACCAGTTATGAATAACTGATGGTGAGTTGGCCAAAAGACTGGTTGAAAGCATACAGTAGACATAAGCCAACAATGAAGGCCTCCTAAGCTTGTTGACAAATAGTCTGTAAGTAGGGTGAAAAAAGATGAACATTGAAATAGGGAAACAAATTTGTAAGATAGTTGCCTAACCAGACATACAGAGCACTAAGCAGCTGGGCAATGACACAGAAAAGGTAATGGAATGGCAAAGGCCTGGGCCCTTTGATAGTAGACAGTATGGTTACTTTAAGTTGGTATTATGACATCACTATGGTACATGAAAAACACACATATTGAGTGATGGATAGCTGCTGGTGTAGAAAAATCTACAGGTGAATAATTGACTGAAGATAACCTGTTTGGTTGTGGCAAATTAGATTTGTATATTGGGCACCAACCCAGGATGGCTAATGTTTGGGGTGTCAGCAAAGCTGAGATGGGCAGTAAATGGCCAGTTAAGAGGTGTAGTAGGAAGAGACGCAGGGTGACTAGGAGTTGGGAAACATGTTGGAATTGTGACCTAAAGGACTTTCTCCATAACCGATAAGCAGTACTATAGGAGAAGAGACTATTAATGAAGAAAGTAGCACAGATTTGATCTGTTATGTGTTAGTTGAATGGTACAGGGGCATGGAGTTGGCAGAGTTTAGAAAGGAGTAAGGAGAGACTGAGTCCGGGATGAGGAAGGAGTTATAGGTTTCTTGTAAGGGTGACTTACCTGAATCTCTGTGTCTGGTGGTGAAGGGGTCCTGTGTACCTCCGGGCTGTGGTCTGGTAAAGGTGGGTAAGCAAGGCCTGACCTGTTTTCTGGCTGGGGTTGTTGGCAAATTTCACTGTGATTGGTTCACTAGCTCCCAGTGGTTTTTGCCCATTCAACCCTTTGATTGCTTCCTCAGCCTCTATCCTCTTATCAAACCGGATAAAGCCCACTCCTCGCGAGACCCCTGTAAATGAGATAACCAGGAATGTCATTAGTGTACCTCTGCATAAAGCCATTCTCTTCCACCTCCATTTAAGTTCACAGTTTAGATTTTTACCATTCTAAAACTATAAGTAATAACTTCAGAAGTTTTAACATTTTCCTGCTCTGTTCAAAAATGTAAAAAAAGTTGTGGCTAATGTTCCACTTTAAAAAATGGAAACAATTAGTCTTTACTTTCCAAGAGGCAACTTAGCTGGAAGCAAAAGTAACATGTATCAACATGGAGAGAGCCATTCAGCTGTAAACTGTCTGTCATACCTGTGACTTGGTCAACCAAAATACGAGAGGTGATGATCCTGCCGTACTGTGAGAAAAGCTGCTCCATCTCCTTCTGATTCATAGTTTTTGGAAGGCTGCTCACATAGAGATTGGCATCGCGTATGGAGGCAGAGCTTGGCCGAGCATAGGATACCTGTGTCAAAAAAGCAAAATACACCTTTCCTTTAAAATGTATGTAAAACCAAACAGTTTACTTTCGGAAAGGGAAGGTTAGAACCCCTTTTAGGTTTTTATGATTGACTGTGTCCCCACTTGGGAGATTCACCCGTTCTATCTATCCTAATGACCACTGTCACCAAGACCACAGGTAAGGAAATTTTTGAGTTTTCACAAGAACAGAAAAAGGGTCAGGACATTTGTTTCAGTGACAACCCTCACTTTGGAGAAATGTTATGTCTATAAACCTGGAAATGAAGCAAAATCTCTATAAATGGAACACAGATGCAAATACAGCTAATTAAACCCTACTAGGAGTACAAAGATTGTGTACATAGACATCTCGCAGTGCAGGACAGAGAACCAAGTCTTACCAACTCTGATGCCAAGTGGTGGTCAATGCTAGAAGCATCCATGCCATGTAATTAACCTTATCTGTTAACCAAATTCAGCTTTTTTGGAAGGCCCAGATACAGTTGTGATCAAAAGTTTGCATACCCTGGCAGAAATTGTGAAATTTTGGCATTGATATTGAAAATATGACTGATCATGCCAAAAAAATGCTCTTTTTATTTATTTATTATTTATTTATTACAGGTACTTATTTAGCGCCGTCAATTTACATATATATTGTACATTCACATCAGTCCCTAACCCTCAAGGGGCGTACAATCTAAGGTCCCTAACTCACATTCATACATACACATACTCTTTTATTGAAGGATGATGATCATAAGAAGCCATTTATTATCAAATAGTTGTTTGGCACCTTTTTAAATCATAATGATAACAGAAATCACCCAAATGGCCCGGATCAGAAGTTTACATACCCTGGAATGTTTGGCCTTGGTACAGACACACAAGAACATTTTTTGGCATGATCAGTCATATTTTCAATATCAATGCCAAAATTTCACAATTTTTGCCAGGGTGTGCAAACGTTCGAGCACAACCGTATACTGATACTGATAGTGATTACTATGTCCATTTAGCTAACCTAAAAACCCTAATGTCTTCCTTTGTAAAGCAGAGCAAAGTGATGGTATTCCCGTTCAAGTAGATTTTAGCTTTGCACAGACAAATCAATGGAAGATGATAAATGATTATCTGCGTTGGGTTACTGTACTGCTGCCATTATGAAATACACCCCAAAAACTGATTCAGAGCCTCACCTGAGGCTAATCAGATTTAAATCTTGCATAATTCAAGCCAATATCTGATCACCATCACATCAAGAGAAATATATGTAAAGTTTCCTTTTACAGAAGAGGATTTTCATAAAAAAAAGTTGTTGCTTTTTGTTATAAGAACAGTTCTTCTTTTATACACTTTTTCGACCATGGGGTTTCATGTATTGGATAGGCAAGTCAATTGGCATTATGCATAATCCTTTTTTATGACTTGACCAGGGGCAGACTGACCATTTGGAAACTCGGGAACTGCCCGAGGGCCCGGGGTCAGTAGGGGGCCCTATGAGATGCCCCTGGTACCTTTTTCATAGGCTTTTTTGAGTTTGGGCAAGGACACAGGGGCCCCATGATCCCCTATTACCCAAGATCCCCATGAGTTGTCAGTCCGCCCCTGGACTTGACCCTTCCTTTTACATTTTACAGCGTTACTCCAGTCTTCCCCCAAATGATTACAAAAAATTAAAAGTCAGCAGTTGATACGCTGGGATCAGCGCATAGGCACTGCAGTTGTCCCACTGCATCGGATCGCACATCAGCTGCTAAGTTGTAATGCAGCAGTTGGTGTGAATGGACCATGCTGCAGATTGCGCAAAAGCATTGTAGGACTTAGGGGTTCATTTTTACTAGATGTGGGTCCCATTGGTGCTGGGATCTTGGCCAGTAGTTAAATTAAGGGGTCCAACAATTAGTCTTGCACAGAGGCCCCATAAAGGCTCTGTGACTGGCTGACACTTGCCTTCCCAGCTCCCTAGCTTACTGAGAATTTCCGAAAATTCAGGAAATGGGAAAAAGTTTGGGTAAATATCTCCATGTCAGTCATTTTAAGGTCATGTTCAGGTTGGTCACAAATAGACAGACACCTACCGCAGGATGAAAGGTGAGAACATACCTGCATTTCCACAAAGAACTAGCTGGAATAATGGAATTATCTGTGTTTCTGATCCCTGCTTGTAGAGATATTGTAAAAGCTCCACATGCAATAACAAGTTTCTTCAGGTACTCAATAAAGACCCCTATGGTGGTCCCAGGTTATGGTTATGCAATGCAATGCCTGAGTTTTACAAGTCATAAGGACACACCAATAGGTCCTTTTCTTCTTTGATATCACCAAACAGGAAGTCAAAAGTATATTTGAAAATATCAGTCACCACTCAACCCCCCTCAATTCTTATTCTAAATCTTTTTACATCTTCATTCACAAATTTCATTCATGATTATCCTATTAACCCCTAAAGAAAGAAGGTTGTTGTTGACATTCATCAACCCTTTGAATATTTGCTGCTAGGCTCTCTTCATTCGAAATTACAATATCAGAAACGCCACAGACCAACACAGCGCTTGCAGCAATGAAGAGGTTAATTGGTTGTTTTCCCCAGAGAGAAAGGATTGTTTGCTGAGCCCCTAGCCACCGTTACCACAGAAAGACTCAGTCGCTCAAGGGAGTCTCCCATGAGCCTTTGCAGCATCAACACTAGGCAGAGCAGATGGAGACTGATCTGATGCAATTGTCTCCATAAACCAAAAGTTTAACAGAAGAAGAAAAAAAAACCTATATTTGACTTCAGGTTTATTTTAATTATTTTTTAAAATTAAATCTGTGTTTTATTGATGATTTTAAGGGCATTTGATTCAACCGGCAACCAGTGCAATGTTTGAACTACCGTCTAGAAGAGAAAAGCTAGCATCTGATCAACAAGATGGTCAACAGGATTATTCACATTTGCTACATCAGTTGACCTTTCCTACAGTAGGATGGTGGCATTCCCATAATTTCTTTCCGTGTTTCTTAAAACAGAAACCTTTTAATGGCAGTTGTCAGTTTCTGGTCCCACCTCAACCCAAGGATATACTTACATACATTTGAAAATTTCATAGAAAAGCACTAACTTCACTATACCATTATGATCAGCTTATGGCAAAGTGGTCATACTGGATATTTTTAAAATATAAATATTTACAAAACTTTGTAAGCCAATAAACATTTCCCTGTACAATGTAGGTAAGACCTTCCTCAACTGAGCGTCATAAATTGGGACAAGAATGGGTAAATGTTTCCTGCTATTCATGGTGAGATATGTGATGTGGCCATCTAGGATCAGGTTTAGGTTGAACGCCACAACCAGGTCTCTGTGCATTGAACCTGTCTCCTGCCAAATCCTGTTTTTAGGGCTTGCAGTAACATTCTAACCATTGAATACAATGCAGTCTAGTAGAGTACATACAATGCATCCATAGAGGAACACACACTTCCCAACATTTTATAATGATTTGCAAGACATATTAGCACTATTTGGAAGACTAAAACTGCTACACATCTATTTATTTCAATTGTTGGCATCAGGGACGGACTGACCATTTGGAAACTCGGGCACTGCCCAAGGGCCCGGGGTCAGTAGGGGGCCCCATGAGATGCCCCATGTACCTTTTTCATAGGCTTTTTTGAGTTTGGGCAAGGATACAGGGGCCCCATTATCCCCTATTTCCCGGGGGCCCATTGAGTTGTCAGTCCGCCCCTGGGTTGGTTACAGATAGGCAGACTCCAGGATGAAAGGTGAGAAGATACCTGCACTTCCACAAGCAACTAACCTGAATACCAGAATTCTCTGTTTCTCACCCAACATAGCAGAGGTAAGTATCAGTGTTGCTTGTAAAGATATTGTAAAACTTCCATATGAAATAACAAGCCTCTCTAGGAGCCAGCGGTCCCCACCTTTCTCAATCGAGCATCACGTGTTCTGCTTAGTTTGTTTTAATTTGCCTCAGATCACTAGTACATTTTACTTCCCAACTCTTTCTCTCTTATAACTTAGATAACCTATACCAGGTGTGCTTAACCTGTGGCCCGTGGACCAAATGTGGCCCACGGAGCCTTCTGATGTGGCCCATGATCTCAAACCAGGGAATTGCAGGCCCAAGGTCAGCAACCCAGTGATCGTGATCTGGGCTTGACGACTTGGCATCCCAGAGCATCAGAGTGCATCAAGCAGGCGGCTGCAGGTGCCACATAAGCCAATGCTTCCTCTGTAGCGCCAGCTCCTGTCCGAGGTGGAGTGATACCAAGTGCACTTTGTGCCGGGGACCTTTCTAGCAGCCTAGAGACACAGAACGATGGCAGCAGAAGCTGGAAGAGGAAAGGAAGGTCAGTGTATTATACAACACATACACTGAGCTTTTGCAATCTGCATATTAGCACCTATAAAAGGGTTAACAACTATCAGGCTGCCTTCACACTGATCACTGGTGCAGTGTAGTGAACCTGTGGCTTTCCTGTGGGTTAGCTGCACTATATCATAGACTTCTATTATATCCTGCAGGTTATTATTATTATTATTATACAGTATTTATAAAGCGGCAATGGTTCGCTCAGCGCTGTACGTTACAAAGGGGGACAGAACATGTGACAGAACAATACCAATACAATGCAAAACATGAGGGGATTGAGGGCCCTGCTCCTTGGAGCTTACCATCTAGGAGGGAGGGGATAGTGGTACAGGAGGAGATAGCTGTGGGGGATGGAGTGGTAGGAAGAGTGGAGGAGGTCGGCAGGTTAGCAGGGGGTGGGGTAGGCTTCCCTGAAGAGGTGGGTTTTCAGGATGCACCTAAAGGAGAGGAGAGTAGGTGATAATCTGATGGGTTGGGGCAGGGAGTTCCAGAGGATGGGTGACACCCTGGAGAAGTCCTGGAGGCGGGCATGGGAGGAGGAGACCAGGGAACTAGAGAGAAGGAGGTCTTGTGAGGAGCGGAGTGTGCGTGTTGGGCGGTACTTGGATATTAGGTCAGTGATGTAGTACGGGGCAGTATGGTGGACAGCTTTGTACATCAGTGTTGGGATTTTGCTGCGCTTTCTGAAAGTGCACAATACCCACAAGATATAATAGAAATCTAATGGCAAAGAGTGCACTGTGAGAGCAGCCTTATAGGGGGCTCAGGACATTAAAGGCTCATTTACATTTGCATTTTGGGGGGGTGGTGTTGAGACATGTTTTTACCACACCTCCACTCCATTGGTGTAGCGTCAGGGGTCGCAATGGCAAAACCACCCTATGAAGCCCCCCTGTCACATTTTGTTTTACACTTGGACAGGAGGGGTGGCAGGGGTGCCATATACAGGATCTTCTACATTTTCCTCCTGAAATCTCTGAAAGCTTGCTTTTCCTCCTCTCCTTCCCGCAGGCATTCAGTGGCTGCAGGAAGAAAATGTTCATTATGCTATTCAAAATAAAAAACTCAAAATTCTGAACCATTTCATTTTATTGTGTCCAGTGACCAGTTACCAAATCACTTACATGGACCTCGCTCTTCAAAGAGTTGAGTACCCCAGACCAGGGGCGGACTGACAACTCATGGGGCCCCCGGGCAATAGGGGATCATGGGGCCCCTGTGTCCTTGCCCAAACTCAAAAAAGCCTATGAAAAAGGTACCAGGGGCATCTCATGGGGCCCCCTACTGACCCCAGGCCCTTGGGCAGTGCCCGAGTTTCCAAATGGTCAGTCCGCCCCTGCCCCAGACCTATACCTTCCCCATTCCGCCTTATACCCGTTTGATACGGTTAAAAAGTAAATGTGCTTTTATATAAAACAATCCTAATCGCCCTCATTCCCATTCTACCTGTTCCAATTTAACTTACCTTATATCAGTGGAAAAACTAGTCCAGGAGCTGCAGTCAACTCTGATCCTCTTCTGAACCATCGGGACCCTGTAGTACTGCATATCCATAGCCTGATCGTCATAGACCCAACTGGAAGAGCTGTTGTATTGTAAACTTTCAGGCTGGCTACTACCATCAGGGTCTATGGAAAATGTGCTGTACTAAAGGGTCTTGTTGGCTCAGAAGAGGAGTACCCTCCGCATAGCTTGCAGCTCCTGTACTGGGTTGCCTGTTGATGTAAGTAAAAGAAGATATACAGTAGGTAGAATGGGGATTGGTAAAGGGGCAATGAAGATTTATCTATATGTACAGCTATCTTCACATGTCACAATTGTTAAATAATTTGATTGAATGCTTGACATGCCGTGCAACGGCTCTTAGTTTTTTTTAAGCCCAGTCAAGTAAAGCTGGCCATGCACTGAGCGAATCTTGGCCTGTTTCTGAGGAACCATCCAAAATTTGATCAGTGGTTGGCCTTTCCACACCATTCTGCCTGGCATCCTTCAGATGAAAAGTTGAAAGGGTCGGGCTGCAATTTGTGGGGCGAACAGCATCTGCATTCAGCCAGATGCAGGCATTCTGAAAAGCTGGTGATGCCGGCTGTCAGAATACAATAGTTACAGTAGGAGATCTGTCCATCCAGGCTATTTAGCGAGGATGGAGGAATCTGTTAGATTTCTATCGTTCAGTATGGAGGCTGAATAAAAGAAATCTACATGTGTATGGCTTTAGGTACAATTGTGCAGGCCAGTTTATGATTGGGTTTTAATGTATCAGTGTATGTCAACTTGTTGAGACCACTCCTGTACAATTAGTTAACTGGTGCGATCTATCTTCAGGGACTCATGCCTTTCCTGCCCTCAGCTCCTGGTGAACTGATAATCAGGAAATTGTCTGATTGGGTTGGTTGTTAGATGTTGCACTTCCTAATGACCAGCAACTTTGCTACACTGGCCTAATTCAACAAAAACTTGCAATTTCCAAAGAATTCCAATAGCTGGGAAGATGACTTCATTATTTCCTAAAGCGGCTTGACAACTTTCTAACTGGACAGAAGGGATGATGATGATGTTTCATTGTCCAGTGAGAAGTCTGGAGTTGGAGGAGGGGATTCTGAATGTTGAATGTGAATGTGGTTTCATCTGAAAATTGAACGTTAAAACCAAATGTTTTTTCAAACTACTTTCGTCAAGTCATTAAATTTACTGATGAGAACTTTTTTTTTGGGGGGGGGGGTGCAGCGCACTGTGCTGCATTGAAAAAAGTATGGCCTTCCATACTTTTTTTTTTCAGGACACACTGCCTGTACACCACCACAACACAGTGGTATGAACAAGGCACATAGGAGACAAGGTATTTTGCCTTGTCTTGCGGTGGAATAGCCGCCCAATTCGTATGAATGTTTGTTCAAATATCTTCTACTGTATGGCCAGTTTAAAGCCCATCTCCAGACAAAAAAAAAAGTTTTCCCATGCAGTGGGGATGTGCCGGCACTGCACAGGTCAACTGCTCATTTTGTCTAGGGGTGAGGAGAAAGCTTATACTCACCTGATCCTTCGTTCCACCAGAAAATGGCGCTCCCCCATGTTCCAGTGGTGGACTGTTCCTGGTCTATGGAATGGAGCCTGCTCTGGGTTGGACGACGTCAGAACCAGTCCACAACTCAAGATCGCTAGACTGGTCTTGTGCTTGAAGGATTAGGTAAAGCTGGCCAATGGCCATATATGTTTTGAACTTTGGCCGGTTCGGCAAGGACCAGTCAAGAGTCGAACTATGCATGGGTAGGCTGAATGTACCCAAGATGATAGATCGATCAACTTGGGTACAACCAGCCTGCCAGATTTTACATGTTATTATTGCTAGCAGATCTCATAGCATTTAGCAGTAATCATTGTGTTCTCTCGTCGCCCCCCCTCTGCCGGGAGAACACAATGGCTCCGCGGGAGGGATTTCCCCATCAACAACAAGAGTAGCTGAACAGAATTACTGCACAAGTTCTTGCAAGCAGACGACACACAGGGCCGTGGATAAGGGGGTACCACCAGTCCTCCTGTACGGGCCCAGGCCAGCAGGGGGGCCCAGGCAACTAGGTGAATCAGATGTGGGCAGGGAGGGTTATCAGCACAGCATGAAGAGAAATTACTGGAACTGATCCCCCGTATGGATCTCTCTGCAGCAGCTGAAAGCTGGCTTTTTCTCCTCTCCCTCCCGCTGGCATTCAGCTACTGCAGAGAGAAGCATACAGGCGATCGGTTCCAGTAACTGCCCCCCCCCCCACACTCCACCCCACCCATCACCCTCCCTGTGCACCATGCATTTTCCCCTGCTGTCCAATCCCCCCTGTGTGCCCCCCTTACTCCTTGCGTGCTGCTGGTTTCCCTCTTCTCCTTACCACTGGCAGCTGCAAGCACACAATAGGATCCTTCACGATGGAGAGTGGGGGGAGAGTCCAGTAAATATGTCACATTTACCAGCCCCTTTCTTTCCTGAATGAACACAATGAGTAATCGGTACTGATCACTCACTGTGTTCATTCATAAGCAAAGCATAGTAAACTGTGTGGGTTTTTTTGGGGGGGAGGGGGCCTGTAAAGTTGGCTGTATAGGGCCCTGTGGTTTCTAACAGCAGCCCTGATGACACATATATAATTAATATTATCAATATTTATAAATAGGATGTCTACAGCACCAACAGTTTGTGCAGTACTCTACAATATAAAGGGAGACAATACCATTGCAATACAATTTAAGGATAGGAAGATTAGGGGGCTCTGCTCCTAAGAGCTTACAATCTACTAAAGCTGTGTTTTCTCCTGCCAGGCCTTCTCTTTACATCACCCACTTTGTTGAAATAGTTTAAAGGAAAAGTCTATATATTTATTATGTAATGGTTGAGATATCAAATGTATCAATGGTATGGTTGTGGTGTCAGTGGTTTCAATCTCCTTCTATTGCTGTGTTGATCACCTCTAAAAGTATATATAGAAAAATGTAATTTAGCAAACAGGTAGTCAAGCGAATCAACATCAGCAAAAATGACTACCGCTGATATGCCTGACTATTTCAATTTGCTAAATTTTTGTATTTTAAAGAAACCATTTGTATGGTTCCACCCGTTACCCTACATTGGGGAATAAAGGACCTGTTTTTCGTGATGCCTTATAAACACCTTCTGTTTGGGAAGGCGTTGTCATACTTTCAGGACTATTTTTCAAACTGTCTGCGGCAATAAGTGTCAGCTAATAGGTGTAGTCATTAAACAACAGCTGCTAACCAAGATGACGGCTCTGCCAGTATAACACACGTATCAGCTGTAGTCCTTGATGGCCCATGTCACTTTCATTAGGAATAAGTGACACTGACAGCACATTAAATCCGTCGCTGTGCCGGGTCACAATGGGTCCAGCCCCTCTTTTCATTATCTCTGATTAGGTTACTTTTTGGCTTTGCGAGACTTATGCTTTAACTTTTTCCTGCATTGCACTGATTTGGCCTTTAATGGCAGCAGCTGGCTTCCTGTCCCAACCTATACTACACCCCCCTCCATTGAGATAATCTCCAGGGGCAATACCCCATAATTAGCCGGAGAGTGGACAGATGGCTGAGTGCTTTTGTCTCTTCCCCAACTCCCCTCCTTCCCTTCCCTCCCTATTCACAGCATCCCTCTCCCCAAGGGGGCGACATCTGAATGACAAAGGAGAGACAAAAGAATGTTCTTCCATCTTGGTGGACCTGCTGCCTGAACGATATGCTGTGACCTTAAGAGAGAAGGTATACTGCTTGGAGGGCATCTGTCAGTCTGCCATCGGGGAGGGGGAGGCAGATCTTATTTCTTTGTTTCACTGATGGGAGGGGGGCCACAATCTGTTCCAGACAATTCTGTATGTATAGAATTGTACAGGACAAAATATATTTATCTGTCCTATTAACTTTTTTATCCAGTCTTTCTTCTTTAGGGACTGTAAGCTCTTCTGGCCAGGCTTCACACCCAAAGCGTTTCCCGACTTTGTATGGGCTATAATGGTATCACTATAGTACCTTCACATCCAACCATCTATCCTTATATCTCCCTACTATTATATCTCTACATATGGAAATACATAGATTATCTATCTATCTATCTATCTATCTATCTATCTATCTATCTATCTATCTATCTATCTCTCTCTCTCTCTCTCTCTCTCTCTCTCTCTCTCTATCTATCTATCTATAGATCTCTTATATGTAACTATTTCTGTATATCTTATGGATATGCATCTAGTATCCATATATTTATTTACAATATCTTATATGTCTCTATTGCTCCACCTGCCTTATCTATGTATTCTATCTATTTATTCTATCTATATCTATGTATCTAACTCTTCATTTATTCATCTCATGTCTATACATCAAATCTATATCTATATATTTATCTATGCTATATCTTTATCAAATCTATCTATCTATCTATCTATCTATCTATCTATCTATCTATCTATCTATCTATCTATCTATCTATCTATCAATATCTATCTATCTATCTATCTATCTATCTATCTATCTATCTATCTATCTATCAATATCTATCTATCTATCTATCTATCTATCTAATTCTCTGTCTTATTGATGTTTACATTTCTAATCCATTTCTTTCTTTCTTTTTCTTTCTTTCTTTCTTTCTTTCTTTCTTTCTTTCTTTCTTTCTTTCTTTCTTTCTTTCTTTCTTTCTTTCTTTCTTTCTCTCTTTCTCTCTCTCTTTCTCTCTCTCTTTCTCTCTCTCTTTCTTTCTTTCTTTCTTTCTTTCTTTCTTTCATGAACCCGGTGTAATTTTTCTCCTGAACAATGAAGCCATGATCCTAGAGTACAGGAAAGGCTCACCTTTCGATTTAAACCTACCTGTGGTCACTGTGTCATTCAGTTTGATTCCAGGTGAATTTTCTTAATGCAGTTTGGAAGTTTAATATTAAAGCATCAAGAAGAACTTGCTGTATTGCCCCATAATAACCAATGGGAACCCGTTTATATGCTGCTAGGGCATGTGCGGGAATGCACAAGACATAACCAGTTACTATGAGCCAACTCTATGAGCTCTGTTCTCATCCATGTCTACCCGCACACACCACTAAACTAGGAGACACGGGATTGGTTGGTGTGAGTTAGAGCGCTGGTTCTTCAGTGTCATCCCGATTGCTCACCTTAATGGTCTTAGTCTGTAGCTTCAGCCCATTGAGGGTGTTAATGGCCTTATCTGCATCATTGGGATCCACGTAATTTACAAATCCATATCCTAAGCTCTGACCTGTGAAGAGGGAGAAAGAAAAGGAAAGTGTCATAGAGGGGTGTCATGAGGGAGAGTCCTGTCACACACAGATAAAGAGATCTCCACAACTGCTAGTGGCATTGGAAGGGCAAAGGTCCCCCGACAGACAGCTCTGTGTGCACAACAAAGGGGGACCACCTGCCTCTCCATGTAGAAAAAGCAATATGCGTCATCAGTCAATAGCAATCAAACCCTCTTCACTGAATGAATGAAGAACCCAGCTCCTAAAACAATCCACAAATTTCCTTGCAAGCGGACTCCACCGAGGACGCTGTTAGCTGCACTTTGCAGGACTTGGTGCAGCCAGATAAGGGTGACACGAAGCTGCTCTTTTAGTGTACACGTAGATATTGCCTTCTGTACAGTAATTTTAAAAGGACATACGACCATTTACACTTTAAATTGTGGTAACGTGTGTCACGTGAACTGCTGCATTGGAGTGCCATTGACTTTGACATAGGGCCCATTTCCCTTATTGTGTTGCAGTAACATGAGTTACATGTGCTGCTGCCTTGGATGGCACCCCACCGCACTAATGCAATGTACCTACCTTACAGCATGTTTCATTATAGGCAGCACAGTGGCTAAATAGTTAGCACTTCCACCTGGCAGTACTAGGGTTGTTGGTTCAAATCCCAACCACAGTACAACCTGGAGTTTGCATGTTCTCCCTGTGCCTGTGTGGATTTCCTCCCACGCTCCAAAGACATGCTGGTAGGTTAATTGGCTCCTGTATAAATTGTCCCTAGTATATGTAAGTTAGGGACCTTAGATTGTACGCCCCTTGAGGGCTATATAAGTACCTGTAATAAATAAATTAGGTAGTGAGTTGCTTTAGAGAAGATAGGTCACACCGCATTTTGGGTGCATTGGCGTTGTTTTCAATTAGCTGTTTCAATGCAATGCATACCACTGCACACCCTAAAGCAGAACTAAAGGCATGTAATTTAACTTGCCTGTATTGGTCCAGGTCCCTCGCTGGCGCTGGCATATTTTCCCCAGGTACCAGGCTTCAGGTATCTCCATGATTTGGCTTTAAGGGAGCTACACACTACGCAAAATTTGATCTGTCCTGGCCCTGTCCTCTCCTGTCGCCACCCTCCCATCTGACATTCTTCAAGTAAAATTAAATCAAAGGAGCCAGATGGAAAATTGTTAACCAAACAGCAGCTGCATCTAATCAGATGCAACCATTGTTCAGGTATTCTGACAGCTACAAGTGCCAGCTGTCAAAATACAAAAGCCACTGTGGGAGATTGATCATAGGGTGGATGGAGGAATCTGTTAGATTTTTTCTATGTACCCCCAGCTTTACTCTTTCAGTCTAAATCAGGGTTTCTCAGCCAGGGTTCCATAGAATCGTAATGTTCCTCCAGAGGTTGCTAGGGGTTCCTTGAGCAATTTTTGTTTCTCAGATAAGTTCCCTCTGACATAATTGATTTTTTTAGCTATTTGAATAGAGGGTAATTCTTTCCAATGACCACAAATGTAAGGTGCATATTCCCAATGACCATCACAATAATGTATCATGAGTTGCAGATATATTAATTATATTACAGTGGGGCAAAAAAGTATTTAGTCAGCCATCAATTGTGCAAGTTCTCCCATGTATCATGAGATTTTGAGTGCAAACCTCCTTCCATCAGCAAGGGCATTGAAGATGAAACGTGGCTGGGTCTTCCAACATGACAATGATCCCAAACATACCGCCCGGGCAAGGAAGGAGTGGCTTCATAAGAAGCATTTCAAGGTCCTGGAGTGGCCTAGCCAGTCTCCAGATCTCAATCCCATAGAAAACCTTGGGAGGGAGTTGAAAGTCCGTGTTGCCCAGCGACAGCCCCAAAACATCACTGTTCTAGAGGAGATCTGCATGGAGGATGGGCCAACATACCAGCAACAGTGTGTGCCAACCTTGTGAAGACTTACAGGAAACGTTTGACCTCTGTCATTGCCAACAAAGGATATATAACAAAGTATTGAGATGAACTTTTCATATTGACCAAATACTTATTTTCCACCATAATTTGCAAATAAATTCTTTCCAAATCAGCCAATGTGATTGTCTGGATTTGTTTTCTCATTTTGTCTCTCATAGTTGAGGTCTACCTATGATGCCAATTACAGGCCTCTCTCATCCTTGTAAGTGGGAGAACTTGCACAATTGGTGGCTGACTAAATACTTTTTTGCCCCACTGTATATTATATAAGGAGTTCCCTGAGAAAGTTATTTCAAGGGTCCCTCTGTGTTAAAAGGTTGAGAAAGGCTGATCTAAATTCCGCTAAATACTAATTCATGGGCAAGAAAGGTGAGATCAAAGGAATTACATAATTATGTGTTTACGCAGTGAGGAAGCAGAGTATGCCAGTCAGTGAATGAAGAGGTAAGGGGCCTGTACATGGTTTTCAGGCACCATTGGTGGCCTCTCACTCCTTGTGTTAGGGGTTCACAGGAACGCTTTACTGGTTCACGTCATAGGTATGCACAGATGATTATCCGACCCCTGTAAGGCCATTCACTAATGATTTGATAGCCCAGGCATATATTTGAGTACAACCACACACAGCCAATCATGCCTAAGCCTGCATTCACACACCTGAGAAGAGTGCAATCAAAGCATTTTTTACAGGCGTTCTTGGGGCTTTTTGCAGGCTTAATACAAATGTTTTTACATGTGTATCAAGTGTACCACCCTACTGCTAAATCAATTTTCTTTAGCTCCTCTGTAGTCAGTGAAGCAAGGGTTGATTACTCTGGTCTGCTCAGAGTATCACAGGCTGCTGATCTGATTGCTTCCCCCTAGAGGATATTTCTAGAGGATTCTATAAATTTAGTGAGAGGAACAGCAGAGGAGGATCCAGACAATCCCTGGGGAGGTGTGCCTAGTAGGTGGCCGGAGAGCCCATAAATAGTTGGTGGCCTGGAGCAGTGTGTTCAAGGTTCCTGCTGGAACTTATGCTGGGGGCCCTATTTGCAAAAGTTCTGGAGGTTCTGGAGTGCTCACTGAAGAGTACCCTGTGGATGCTGGGAGACGAGTGTCCAGCTGCCCTGCCGTATTGTGAGTCCATGTCTCCCTCCCTGCAGATTGCCCGCTGGATATCGGAAGCAGACAGCCGGTGATCCTGCGGCATTGTGAGTAGATGATCTAAGATTTGGGCCTTAGTGACTGAGTGTAGCTCTCAGTTCATAGAAGGAAGGCATAGTCACTTGTCATCCAGTGAAGAGTTTTGTGAGACTTTTGTGCAACTCAGCAAGAAAGAGAAGAGTCCTCAAAGAAATCAGATCAGCAGTTTTGGGGTATCCCATGCTCCTTTCACCCCATCCATGTTTACTTTTGCAATAAAGCATAAGAAGAAACCCAAAGACTGTTCTATTTGAGTCAGTGGAATGGATAAAATGCTGTGTGCCTGGCTGTGTGAGCCCTGATCTTGGGGAAAGGAATCAGTTTTACCGGCACTCCTGCGGGGGTGTGCTACAGAAGCTTCAGGTGTTTGCTTCTGGGCTCGCCAAGGGAGGGGAACAGTTCTTCACACATTAAAACCCACCTAATGTGCATTTACAGGTGCTCCCATAGAAGTGTATGGACCAAAAACTTTTGAATACGCTAAAACGAAGCTTGTGTACATTTTTGGAGTGTAGGGTGTAGAGCAGGGATCCCCAAACTTTCTAAACACAGGGCCAGTTTACTGTCCTTTAGACTTTAGGGGGGCTGGAGTAAACAATATCACATCTTTAGTGGGAGAAATAGTGCCCCATCATTGGTGTCAGTAGGAGGAATAGGGCCCCATCATTGGTGTCAGTGGGAGGAATAGTATCCCATCATTGGTATCAGTGGGAGGAATAATTCCCCATTATTGGTGTCAGTGGGAGGAATAGTCCCCATTGTTGGTGTCAGTGGGAGGACTAGTGCCCCATCATTGGAATTAATGGAAGGGATAGTACCCCATCATTGGTATTATTGGGAGGGATAGTGCCTCATTGTTGGTATCAGTGGAAGGTATAGAGCCCCAAGGGCCGGATAAAGGCCACATCTGGCCCCCTGGCTGCAGTTTGGAGACCACTGGCGTAGAGCATAGGGTGATTGGATGAACAAGTGTTAAAATGGGTGATTAGAAAGAATGAGATACCTAAGCATAGTCAGGAATAGGGAAATGAATAGAAAAATGCTCAAGTGTGAATGAGAGGCTGCTCCTGGGCTTCCTAGGCAGGAGTAATACACCAGTGCATTGAATGGGCTCAGCCACCAATGTGCAAGAGGACTAAAACTTTTATGAGGTTTTAGTGATTGGGCTTACATATCCTTCAGCCCCTGTTTTTATCAATAAAGTATATGTAAAAACAATCTTTAAAAGGTTTTGGGTAGAATGGGGAAGGTTTAGACCTCCATCAAGTTGGCTTTACATCCATGTTACAACTGCCACTTTGGCAAATGTAACAACTTTGACACACAGCAAGAATTATATTTCATTGATTGGTCATATAATAAAGAAAGGCTAAGTATGATAAAACCGGAGAAAGCCCCTTCGAAAGCCGGTCACCAATGGCATTCTTGATAGGTCCCTTATATACATGATAGTACCTACACTAAAACCTTCATCAATGGAGCAGCTAATTCCACCTTCTTCCATCCCGTTAGCTTTATTGTTCTGGGACAGGTTCTCTTCAAGCTATGCTGACTGTAGGGATAGTCTGCGGCCGGGACACACTTCCTAATAATGTAACGCAACTGAACAGATCATTTCTTTACATGGGCTTTACTGGGAAGAAATTCTAGAACATAAGAAGTGGATGCTGGCTTGTTAATGTAATAATCTCTTTTTTAGTAGCAGCTGGTACAATGGTCATAAAAAGGAAATGGGAAGATGATGAGATTACCACTGATTGCAGCTAATAGAATCTGTGACTTAATGATGGGAAGATCGATGAAAACTGAAAATCTGGTCCATGTAAAAAGGTGTTACAACCCGAAGCAAAACAAAATGGATTTCTATCTGTACTTTGCTTACTGCTGTTTAAAGCTGGAGTTTAATCTGCTTAGATTTTGCTTTCCCTGGTACCCCTTCCTCCCTTAAAAAAGAAAATTATGTGACGCCACAACCAGGTCTCTGTGCATTGAACCTGTCTCCTGCCAAATCCTGCTTTTAGGGGTTGCAGCAACATTCTAACCATTGCATACAATGCAGTCTAGTAGAGTACATACAATGCATCCATAGAGGAACACACACTTCCCAACATTTTATAATGATTTGCAAGACATGTTAGCACTATTTGGAAGACTAAAACTGCTACACATCTATTTATTTCAGTTGTTGGCATCAGGGGCGGACTGACCATTTGGAAACACGGGCACTGCCCGAGGGCCTGGGGTCAGTAGGGGGCCCCATGAGATGCCCCTGGTACCTTTTTCATAGGCTTTTTTGAGTTTGGGCAAGGACACAGGGGCCCCATGATCCCCTATTGCCCGGGGGCCCCATGAGTTGTCAGTCCACCCCTGGTTGGCATCCTTTACATCTCAAATGCTGTCCATCAATGCATGTTACTTAAAGTGGTCGTAAACCCCTGGCATGAAACAAAGCACATCCCTCTGTAGTGCGTACATGTCTCAGTCTATGTATCATTTCTGTCTGTTGCTTCATTCCTCTGCTATCAGCATGAGTCACTTCTGACACCAAGAGAAAAATGGTGACAAGGGAGGGACCTCCAGTACACAGCCTACGATTGACAGCCTCAGCTCTGTTCCTGTGTGCTGTGTGAAGGGGGGTGTGGTCCTTCCCTCCAATCAGCTCTCAGAGCTCTCCTCACTGATGTAACTTCTGCTCCCCGCCTGATTTTCAAAGCTGAGAGATCCTGTGTACATTCTGCACTTTGAGTGGATGTAGGGGACAGAAAGCTCTGGATAAACAGGTACAACTTTTGTTGGAGGATTTGTTTCATCTCTTTGTATCACCTGAGGCCAGTCAGTTCTCTGGATATATGTAAGGGTTTACAACCACTTTAAAGTGTATGTAAACCCTAACAATTAACAATTAGCTTTTTGTTACATTGTGACATCTGTTCAATAAATGAAAAAAGATACTTGCGGATCCTGCCAGAAATCCAGAGAGCTTGTATTCAAGTGCATCCTTCAGCATTCTCAAGCAACAATATCATCCCTGCACAGTGAACTACAGAAGTAAACCTCCTCCCTCCCCACATTTCTGCAGTTGAAGAGACAGGGTGTTCTGTAGTCCTGTCCTAGGGTGCCAGTGCCGATTCTCCTTAAATACAGTGCATATTGTCACACTAGAACAGGAAGTGTGTTACTACAGGATAACTAGGTGAGAATAAAGGAAAAATAAAACGAATGCAGCCACTTCATCTAAAGGTCAGTAAGTAGTAATATAATATTGTCTGCCCACCTAAAAAAAAATACTTTGACCTTGGCCTCCAGTGCTTCCAGGAGGTAGAGGTGATGTCAGCGTATCTTCCATCAGAGCTGGGGACTCCAAATTCCCAGCTTTAAGAATATCATATGACCTCTAGCACCTCATATATGCTATTCACACCTGATCACTGACTGTTTTTTCTGTTTTACAGTGCGGGCCAGTGATCAGGATTAGTTCTGTAGTCCTCTTCTAACTGGACCAGCTTATCCCATATTGGCACTCCATGTCAATTCAAAGTGTACCTTTAGAAAAATGTATATTTTGTTAGCCTTGAACAGAGTAGGAAAGGCTTAAAACCCCTATCAGGCAGTAGTGTATTTATCCCTTGTGCTGCTCCAGGAAAAACTGAAATCGGGTGCCCACCCCACCAGCACCACACCCAGCCACAACCACCACCATACACCGCCGCCGTCCACCAACACACAAACCCCGGGATGACCACCCTCTACCACTGCCACCCACCAACAACCCCACCCACTGTGGGATCTCTTGTGTGCCAGGGATGTCATGCCCCGTAAGCATAGCTGTGGCGATGAGGGTGGCGTTGGGCTCTGGGTAAGGAGTGGCTCCAGAGGGTGAGGACGGGGCAGAGAGTGCTACTACAGTATGAAGGATGTGACGGCTGGGGCAACTGGGTCCTCCTCAACTCCAGCTGGGTGGGGATGGTTTGCTCCTGCTGGAGACAGATGAATGGGCCCAGAGTGCAGGGGCAGGAGCGGGGAGCCTGCAGGAGCGCTAGCAGGGGAAGCAAAGAGCTCAGATGAGCTTGTTGTGGAAGCTTCAGTCTTATAACAGAAGGGGGAGGCACTGCCCCCCTGAAAATTGCCGCCCCAGGCAAACGCCTTGTTTGCCTTGTGGTAAATATGGCGCTGCTGTCAGGTATTGTCTTGTGTTCTGTTGGGGATATTTTTTCCCTCTTCCTGTCCCAAAGACACAACAGGAAGCAGATGCCCCCATTGGAAGATTGCCCTCTATTCCTATTTTTGGGTCAAGTGAAACATTTTAGATTTCGCTTTCTATCCTGATAACAAATCAGGGAAAACAAGATGGTGAATCTCCCCAGAGGGGATACAGACAGAAATAAGAGCACAACAGAGATTCTAACTTATCCAAGGGCGGACTGACACATGGGGCCCCCAGGCAATAGGGGATCATGGGGCCCCTGTGTGCTCACCCACACTCAAACCACACCCAAAAAAGCCTATGAAAGGTACTAGGGAAATCTCATGGGGCCCCCTACTGACCCTGGGCTCAGGCAGTGCCCGAGTTTCCAAATGGTCAGTCCGCCCCTGAACTCATCCTTACTTTATTCAGAAAGTGTTTTGAACTAGCTCTATTAACCACTTGAGTCCCAGGTGCTGTTTAAATTGGGACAATGACAAGGGCTTTTCACCCCAACGTTATTTTTAAATAGCACCCATATTCAGCGGGTCTCAGGTGGCATCCAGAAGCTGAAACGATCAATTCCTTGGCTTCAGATTTTGCTACACAACACTCCATGGAAGCGCTTGTAGTAGATCACTAAACACACTTGGTCAGCACAGCATTTTCTCTCAGTAGGGAGGCTTGGGCAAAACTTTCTCATTTTTGTTCAGCAGCTTCCTGCAGCAATAGATCACTGCTATAGTTATCTATTGCTGGTTGAGCAGCTGCATGGGGGGGAATCTAAATCCAGTCTCTGCTGGCCATATCCAGAATCCCCCCCCCCCCCCCCCCCCCGCATGAAGAACAGAAATGGTAGAAGAAGTGTAAAATTAGAATGTTTACTAATATATAATCCCCAGATCAGAACAATCTCCTTTGGTGATCTGGATATCACTTGCGTTCACCGCACGAGCGTCAAATGCTCTCAGAGATTACCGCAATGTCATTTGGATTTTTAGCGATCACATACCTGTGAAAAGTTTTAATGTTATGCTAACAAATTATGAAAACTTTTTTTTTTTTTTTACTGCGTGTATTGCAATGTAGCATCAAAATGGGAATGAAGATCCCATTTTAAACATATATGTCCACTTTGAACTTTACCATTCCACTAGGGTATATAAAACCACATTTATGTGATATTTTCACCAGCAGACTTTGAGAGTTATATTTTGGGGTACATATCTGATGGTGCACAAATTACATAAAGGAAAATATATTCCCCCGAAAAAAACATATATAATGAGTTAGGTTGAGTTACAACCATTAAAATATATACATGTGCAGAACCAAGACTTCTTTGAAATGAGAAAAAAAAAACATTCTGGAACTCAGGAAGATTAAAGGATAAACAGGCTTGGGGACTCAAGGGGTTAAAAAAATTAGACGGAGGTACACTTTAATGGCTGCACTATATGTGCTTTTAGGCTCACTATTTACACGTAAGTAGTTAGTATTTGGCTGGAAAGATAGTCTAGGCAGATAGGGATTACTTTAACGTACAGTATATGACCAGCTTCAATGTGATTATCATATCCCTGCGGAACTTGGCACATGAGACAGATCTATTATATTTAAATGTTCAGAGTGAACCTGTGAGGACAGCAATATGGGAGTTGCCATTGCCAACTGTCCTTTAAAGGAAGAGACAACTGGGCTATACTATAACTGTATCCAGGTAACTAGTTGTATCACAATGAACTGGAATTATTCTGAAATGTTGAAGATGTTTCGGAGCATGTCCAAGCCACTTCTTCTAAGTTCTGAACTAAAGAGGTGTTTTGGAGGAGCTATGAAATGTCACTATTACAGAATGAGCCCAGTTGAATTATGATCAACTACTTCTAGATATACCATGAGCAGGATAAACGAGAATCCTCACAGACAATCTCATATGCTGTTCCAGGGGCTTTAGTAAATGTTGGTGTACAGTCATTCACCCTGAGGTCATCACAGAGGACAAGGGGGCGCTCTTTACGTCTGGAGGAAAATAAATTTAATCTCCAAACATGGAAAGGTTTCTTCACAGTGAGAGCTGTGAAAATGTGGAATAGACTCCCTCAAGAGTTGGTTCTGGCCAGCTCAGTGGATTGCTTTAAAAAAGTCCTGGATTCTTTCATAGATACACAGAATATAACTGGATACTAACATTTATAGGTAAAGTTGATCCAGGGAATATCCGATTGCCTCTCGGGTGATCAGGAAGGAATTTTTTCCCCCTGCAAGAGCAAACTGGATCATACTTTGCTGGGTTTTTTGCCTTCCTCTGGGTCAACTGTGGGTGTAGGATTATAACTTTTTTTTTAATGGCTGAACTGGATGGACTTTTTTCTTTTTTCAGCCAGACTAACTATGTAACTAAGTACTGAAGTAGTTGTTTGAAGAATGTACGAAAAGTCTTCACTATTACAGAACGAGTCCAGTTGACTGTGACTTACCACTTCTTGATATACCATGTCCAGGATAAACAAGAACAATAATATGCCATTTCAGGGGCTTTAGTAATTTTTAAAGCAACCTTTTTACCCTAGAAGAACATTTGCAAAAATGTTTAGGTCTTACGGAACACTTTTTAAAAATGATTATATCAACAGCTCACAGGACATCAGCATAATCAGTATGTTGTAGAAGGTTTTAAAGTAATGAAGAATGTGACATACTTAGAGCATTTGACCACCACAGAAGATCGTTTTACACCACCCCCTACTATTTAGGACAATAGTCATCTTAATATGAGCTGAATAATAATAATAATACTAATGTCCATGAAGGGAAACAGAGACTCTGAATCTTGTAGTGACTTCTACATTCGTAGTCAGTGGAGAACTGTCCCCCTACACTGATGGTCAGTGAAACAGTGACTCCTTACATTGTATGTCAGATTAAAATTGCCCCCTCACATTGGTGTCCATTGTTTGTGGGAGACAAATCAGCCACTGCTCAAGGAACCCCAAGAAAACTCTGTAGGAACTCCCCAAGGGTTCGACAGAACCCTAGCTGAGAAATCCTATTCTAAGGCATTGACGTGGAACACATTTGCTGATTAGGAATTGCAACTTCCCTTTGACTTTATAATATGCATGCTTGTTCCAGGTCAGTGGCTCAGAAAGTACTATAGCCAGGTAATTAGTATTCTTAGAATGAGGTCAGCAATGTCGGCCTTGTATTTCTCTCCATACAAATTTTTCTTTACAAACCTAAACAAAATGCTTTCCTGCTTCAAAGAACTGCTAGTATTAATTCAAAGATTCATATTGTATAGAAAAGGAAAAAAAAAGTATTTGATGCTATATGTAAAGCATTGAAGGACACCGGTCAATGTGTCCATTAAGGTACCCTTGATAGTCCTGCTACATTCTCCCACCCTTCTTTTTCACCTTCTGGAGCACTTTGAAAAAAACCCAATATTTCCATGTTCAGGGAGCATATAACATTCTCCCGTTCCTCCCACTATTTAAAGTTTGATGTTTGAACAGTCATTGGCCAGGTCCAAACTCTCTGTAGGATCCAGAGGATACAGAGGGTAGGCAGATGGAGCAACAGAGGAGCTCGGAGAAAGTATTAGTGTGTATGGGAGAGATGGAAGGCAGGAACTCCTGACACTTTCCTAATTCACTTTAAACACACAGGTACTCATAATTCTTAGCTTGTGAGCACTAGTAAAGCATCCGATTCGGCAAGCATGTACAAATCTTCAAGCAGCATTTTTGAAGCCCTTAAAGCAGCCAAACATCTAATTACATGAAAGCACCACCATAATTTTGTAACATGAGAAACCCTGCAAAAGATCCAACCTCCTCCCCAACTAACACACATTTATTAACCACTAAATATCATTCTTAATTAGTCATTCATAAATAATACAAATATAATAATAGCTGTGCAGACCATTGCCCCTTGTTGATGTTGCGCCTTAGCTCACACCTCAGCCCCAGTCCAAAATTGCTGAATATAGATCTTAAAGTGGAAGAAAACCCTAGCTATTCCTATAAATGTTCCCTCCCCCTACTTATGCTGTTTAACCTGTATAAAAAAGTACTTACCTGTTTTTAATCCACTCTGGTCATGTGATTTTGCAGCTGTGGCTCCCCTGTGTCAGTGAGCAGCTGCTTCAGGGGAGAGGAGGGAGTGCTAACAATGGCTGGGCTATGGCAGCCTATGAGTGATGTCACGGCCAAAGCCATTGTGGAGCGCTTCCTTACACGGAGCTGCAGGATCACGTGACTGGACTGGAACAGATTGAAAAGAGGTAAGTACAGAGATTTTTTTTATACAGCTTAGGCAGGGAAGGGGGAGCGGGAAGGGAACGTTTAAATAAATAGTTAGAGTTTTCTTCCACTTTAACTGGAGTGCTGGATGTAAAGCTGCTACAAATTGCTTTAGGCTTGCTGAAAGCCTGCTGAAGTCTGATAAAAGCTTGTTTAAAGGGTGCTTAAAGAAAGCTTCTCAAAGGTTGGTAAACGGTTTATAATGCTTGTTAAGTCTGATTGTCTCATAGTAGTGGATAGAAGCTAGGCCCACATGTTTAGCACTGGCCAGACATTAAAGCAGAACTCAACTCAACTATGTTTTTTCCCATTTACCTGTACTGATGTAGTGCTCTTCAAAGCACAAATTCACCTGCACTGTTTATCCAGCGTTGTCCCACTGCGATATGTTGTTCAGGTACCACACAGCGGGTCCTGTACCGCCATCTTGCTCCTCTTCCGCTGGCTTCCTCTTCCAAGTGTAGACAGCTAGCTCCAATAACCCATTGGACCCACCCCCAGCCTGCCTTCCAGACTACCCTCAGGTTCCCTGTGTGCCGATCCTGCATTCTCCTGGGAGATGTGATGTAAGTATCCCAGGAGGATGTAAGACCAGGTACACATCATTCTGGCCTAGGCTGGAATGGCAGCAGAGAGCAGGGCTAAAAATGAAAAAACTAAAAAGAAATTGGAAAGAAAGGAAAGGATAGAAAAATTCTGTTTGCAGAGGGAGTGGTTAAGCTGAACTAATTCCCTTTTGGAAGTTGAGTTCCACTTTAACTTAAAATAGTTATAGTACAAAGTAAAGAAGCACTGTCTTCGTGGAGTCCATGATGTGTTCAATGCAAAAGGAAAGACCTATGACATAAAAAATGATACAACTCACCTGTAATTTTGTCTCTGACCAGCTTGCAAGATTCAATGTCTCCAATACTGCCGAACAGGCTCTTGAATTCTTCCTGTGTCATGTTTTGTGGAAGATAGTTGACGATCAAGTTGGTTTTGCTATCGTCCGCGGCCCCATTTGTGCCGTTGAGGATGCCCACGCTGCCGGGACCATTACTGGCCTGTGTTTCCATGGTGCTGATTATCTGCTGGAGGGAAGAGAAGAAGAGGGAAGGCAAGACGTCAGCATCCATCAAAAAAAATACCTGAGTTGGTCATGTCAGCCATGACAGTACCGTTCATATTATATCATCTAGGAAATGGATGAAATCATCTTTAATGGCCTTGAGGTCATCGGTGGCCTTGTTAGGTTCTCATTAATGATTACATGATTGGATACAGTAAAGCTTGTGATATTAGGGCACTTACTTAACCAGAATATGAGCTCATCAAAGTTCCTGTCTCCAACCTATAATGTCAGTCAGGACACATTCATCAGGATGAGTCATTTGTATTACTCTAGGAAATTAAAGTGTAAGTTCAACCAAAATTGATTTTTCTGGTATGGGTGGCCAAAGGTCAGATGAATCACCCTTTTTTTTTTTAAATCTCTTTTGAACTCCCTCGAGACCACCCCACCAGCAATCCTGTCATCAACTGAACCATGGAGTCTTGGTCACCCTACTCCATTCTCTATAATGTAAAATCCATTTGGGGATATGGACACACCCCATGTAATGACTTTGATTGTAAGGCCATGATACTAATGGAGATATAGGAAGATGATGGATTCTCCATTCAACCAGTATCAACCCAAACCTGAAACATCAGTTTTGTATGGACTAACTGTATGACAGTGTAAAGAGGGACTAGGAAAGGCAAAATATAAGCAGAATAAACTTTATCCCCCATTCACACTATGGTGTTTTGAAATTTCTTTTGGGGACATGCATCGCGTGATGCAACAATCATAGCAGAACCACATCACATTTTCTGTGCCATTAAAATGAATGGCACCTGAACACTCGGTCCCGCAATTTGCCATTTTATCAGAGCGTTTTGAAATTGCAGGCAAAATTGCGACAATTCTGCCTGCAATTCAAAATGCCTTAGTATGAATGAGGCCTCAGCTTTACACTGCTTTAAAACACACCAACTTTTTTAGCTGCTTTTCATGTGAAGTTATTTATTCTCAAAGATTACAACAAAGACTCTAATGTCCTACCCTTTGCCAGTGCAGTCCTAATTTTTCTGCTACAGTAAAGGAACTTCAATAGCCTCTTTGGCTAAATTTTAATTCTTTTGATGTATACAGTGACATAATAGCCCTGGTATTTGGGTGGGGTGTCTGTTAAAGTCATAAACAGGGGGGTACAGTAAGGCTATGTTCACATGAATATGGAAAGGGGAAAAGCGGCATTTGTTTTGAACAATTCTCAAGTGTCCACATTTCCATGTTCTTCAGGAATTGCAAAATGCTGTCCAAATCACTGGCTTCCTCTGGTGGGTGCTTACAGCAAAATACAGGCACAGCATGCATCCACTTCCCAATTAAATGTAGCCTAACATTGGCATGTGGGCAGTCACAGCTTGACCTTCCTGCAGCTAAGCCAACTTTGGATGGACGCAAACTGATCCCAACTTCTCCATCCACCACCCAATACCAAACTCAAGTTAGAATCTGGTCATTTATGGATACACCTTGGGGCAGAAACAATCACTGCCGACACTGCAAGCCAACATTTTCGGCAACAGAGATTTTGGAGCTTGTTGGATCATCCCTGAAGGACCCCAACAATCCAAAAATAGCAGCCCATGTAAGTTCTGAGTCTCTCCAGTTGGAGCTTAGAAAGGGCTGAGGGAATTCTCTCTGTCCACAAGTGACAGTGTCGGGCGAATGACCAAGCTCCACCTTTGTCATGTAGAGTAAGTCACATTTTCCTCCATACCTGGAAGAATGGGGTATGCTCTTCATCCCTTCCATTGGGTAAGCAATGGGGAGCAAACGAAAGATGAGTATGTGCTTTTAAGCCCAAACAATAAAAAAAAACAACCTCGCAGTGTCCCCCCCCCATCCTCTGCTAGGGTTACTTTACACCACGTTCCGTCTAGCTCCCCTCCTCTTCCTGGAACTCCAGTCTGTGGGTAGAGCCTCGGCATAGTCATGTACAACAAGGAGACATTAACCCTGTATTGTACGCTGATGAGGCTGGAGCTTGACTGGAGTCAGAGCAGGCTATGAGGACCAGTTAGGTAGGTAGGAGTAAGGTATGCATTTATACCTTATTCTGCATCCCTAAACATTTTGGGCACTTAACCCATGCAGTGCAGGATGTCCCACTGCAAGAGGGGGGGTGGGTTCAAAATTCCTGGAGTTGTGCTTTACCCTAGGTTCACACCTAACCATTTTCCACAGCGCTTTGCAGAAACGCACTACAGTCCATTTAACATGATTTCCTATGGGAAACGTTCACATCTCTGCGTTTTCATCCAGTGCGTTTTTTGGAAAGGGTCATGGACTTTTTTAAACGCAAAAAGTTGCGTTTTTGGTTCTATAGACTTCAATGAAAATGCTGCAGAAAAGCATGTAGTGCATTTTTGCCGTGTTTTAAATCTGCCTAGCAACAGGGAAAAAACATTAAAACATTTAAAAAAAAAAACCCACAAAACAAAAAAAAGCTATAAAAATGCATAAAAACGCATGTGCAAAAACGCACTGAAAAAACGGATTAAACGCAAACTGCATAGGTGTGAAACAAGCCTTAACCCAAACCTATTTTATGACTCTGCATGGGCAAAACACAAGTTTGGCTTAAAGTGTGCTTAAATGGTAAAGTGGCTTCTCAATCAATTATATCATAAACATTCCTTAATTGGCACGCCTTAAATGATATCGCAGCATGATGAATTGGGCTCATAATATCCATCTTGTACCGGTCTGACTTTAGTAGAATGAATTCTGATTGTCTGCCGAGGATTACTGCACTCTGCTCCCTGGATAAGCCCGTTAGTGTCTTAACTGTCACTTTTCTGTCACATTCATGAAATGCATCCACTGTGGTGAAGCCTGAGAATAGAACATGTGTTCCGTCCCGACAGTGACAAATAAAACTTGTTGAAGCATGTCGGCCTTCTCCTTATTCCCTGGTAATCTTTTTTCACAGGCCGCTGCAACCGTGAAAGGACTGCGGCGCTGTAAGACATCTGCTTTTTTTTTTTTTTTTTTTACACCGTGTCTTTCTTTTCTATACAAGTAACATCTCCAGTTACCAGTGGAAGAGAAAAACAAAAACCCTCGTTGATTGCTAATTATGGCCTTGGATTTTTTTAATATTCTGGTTGTCCGGATTAGCACTGTAAACGTGCAATAATCAGGCGGCCATGCTGAGTCTCCCTTCCCGCTATTAATGGGAAATTCTCAGGCACCGGATACATTGAGGATGGTTGTGGCCAGAGCGGCAGCAGCGAGCAGCATCTGTCAAGCCAGCGAGCCAGCCGCCCCGTGTAATTAGCATGGCAGTCGCGAGTAAGCAGGACGACTTTAACGAGATTTCAGCCGAATTAGGCCATAAAGACCCTTTTCATCCTCCAGGCTGGGATTAAGAAATAAACAGTGAGAGAAAAAGAGATAAGACTTTAAACCCATTACTAAAATCCTGCTGGGCGGCGGCGGAAGGGTTAACGACAAGGCCGCATTAAAACCCCTCCAAGCGGATTCTTATCGAAGAAGGAAATACTGACAGTTCTTTAACTGGGCAATCATTGTCACTGACCCAGATACGTGAGCCCTGGTATCAGACGTGTTCATACTATCTGACCGACACTTCTCCGGGGCACAGTTGTCAAATGTCCACCATGTCCAGAAAACAGGCCCCAGATTTAAGGGTCTAAAATGTAATGATAAAATCCCCTGTCTCCACACATTACATTCACTTCGTAAACGCATCTTCGTATTTCTTCATGCTAATTTATAATGGCGGAAAAAGTCTCTGCCCCTTTCCTGATTTGCTCTGTTATTGCCTATTTTTGACACTGAATTTTTTAGCTCTCCAACCCAAAAATGAAGCCTAGATGTGGCTGTGGAAATTCCCATTTGTAGTTTTCCCTAACGAGACTGAAATGTGCTTTAATGCTTTAGTTTGCAGCATAGTGGCTAGGTGGTTTGCACTTCTGCCTGGCAGCACTAGGGTTGTTGATTTGAATCCCAAACATGCCACGAACTGCATAAAGTTTGTATGTTCCCTGTAACGGAACTGGACCCCGACTGCACTTGGGTATTTCTGTTAAACTCCTGCTTCCCCATCTGAACACCGACCACAGACACCACTCTTGAAGTAAAACCAGGATATAGACTACTTTATTTTAACACAGATACAAGATATATACATTCAAGGGAACAACCCCCCCTCTCCCTGCATAATGACACAGGGCGGGGCAATCTACCTTCAGTAATAAGAGACACACCAACAGACAGTCCCATCAGGAGGGAGGGCTGCTGCAGACACCCCCCACCAAGCCAATACACAAACACACAAATCCCATAATAGTTTGCTCCCAAGCAAGGCACACAATAGAACAATGGGATGCAACTACATGGCATTAAACAATCAACAATACCTCACCCCAATATTAGGCCAAATCACCCTGTACCCCTAACAGGCACAGGGTGACTTACACATAAGAGGGATATGGGGAGCTGAGACAGGGGTCTCCCCACCTCTCCAAAGTGAGCTGTGTTCCATGGGCCCCCCACCCAAAGTGATTCCCCTTGTGACTGTGTGGGTTATCCTCCCAAATTGAAAAGACATACTGGTAGGTTAATTGGCTCCTAAATTGGCCTTTGTATGTGTATGTAAAAAATGAGAGATAGAGACCTTAGATTGTAAGCTCCTTGAGGGTAGGGGTGTACAATACTCCAAAGACATGCTGGTAGGATAATTGGCTCCTGTCTAAATAGTCCCTAGTATGTGTATGTATGAATGTGAGTTAAGGACCTTAGATTGTACACCCCTTGAGGGTTAGGGACTGATGTAAATGTACAATATATATGTAAAGTGCTGCGTAAATTGAAAGCGCTTTATAACTATCCCAACGCTCCTTCAGCGTTACCTATAACGCTGCCACCTCCCCCTCTCTCCCCCTCTCTGTTGGGGTCCCCCAAGGCTCTGTCCTCGGGCCAATTCTCTTCTCCATCTACACCCCCTCCCTTGGCCAACTGATACACTCCCACGGCTTCAACTACCACCTCTACACCGATGACACGCAAATCTACCTCTCTAACCTTCGCCCCACCCCTTCAGTCTCCACCCGAATCACCTGCCTACTGAACGACATATCAGACTGGATGTCACTCCACTTCCTCAAATTAAACCTTGCCAAAACCGAGCTCCTAATTTTCCCCCCAGCCCGTGCCCCCACCCTCTCCATCACGACCAACAATGCCACCATCAGTCCCACCCCGCAAGCCAAAGTCCTGGGTGTCACGCTAGACTCAAATCTGTCCTTCCAGCCCCATGTCCAATCGCTGGCAAACTCATGCAGACTCCACCTCCGCAACATCTCCAAAATACGTACGTTCCTAACTCCAGACATTACTAAACAACTCATTCACTCCCTTATTATCTCACGACTCGACTACTGCAACTCCCTCCTCACCGGCCTACCTCATCACAGACTATCCCCGCTTCAGTCTATCCTGAACTCAGCTTCCAGACTCATCCACCTTACTAACCGCTCCGCATCTGCTACCCTCCTCTGTCATTCCCTCCATTGGCTTCCGATTGCCCAACGCATTAACTTCAAACTACTAACATTGACGTACAAAGCCATTCATAATGCTGCTCCGAACTACCTCACCGACCTGATACCCAAATACCACCCAACCCGTACTCTTCACTCCTCACAAGACCTCCTACTTTCTAGCTCCCTGGTCTCCTCCCCGACTGCAGGACTTCTCCAGGACTTCCCTCATCCTCTGGAACTCACTACCCCAATCCATCAGACTGTCACCTACCCTCCTCACCTTCAGGCGCATCCTGAAAACCCATCTCTTCAGGGATGCCTACCCCACCCTCACCTAACAGCCGATCTTCTCCACTCCTCCTACCACTCCATCCCCCACAGCCACTTCCTCCTGTACCACTATCCCCTCCCTCCTAGATTGTAAGCTCGAAAGAGCAGGGCCCTCGAACCTCTCGTATATTGTTTTGTTACTGTATTGTCTCATGTACTGTCCCCCACTATATTGTACAGCGCTTAGCAAATTATTTGGCGCTATATAAATACTGTATAATAAATACCTGTAATAAATAATAATAATAGTGCAAACACTCACTAACCTCTGTAGCTGCAGGCACTATTGAGAAATTAATTCTTAAAGTTATAAATACACCAGGATGGTTCATAACAATTCCCATTGGTCAAAGTGATCACATACCAGCACGTAATTAACCTGAACTGCTCTGATTCCTCCCAGAAGCCCTAAGGGAAGAAAAGAGGAGCTTTCAAATCCTGAGACAGATGCATGGTTAGTGATGGATAATCACCCATAGAGGTAAGTGTGGGGAGGGTGTTCACCTTTTCATATTTTGGGGAAAGGTTAACTTGTACTTTAAAGCTGAAATCTGGAAATCTGAAAAGTTCTTAGGTTTGGGGGACAAAAAAAGGTGATTTACAGAGTTACTTAGCAGATCCTCTTCTCCTCTGCACTGCGAGACTGATTCCCTTGCATCTGCTCCCCCTTGTCCCAGCAATCTGAGGTCCTACTGTCATCAGAACCAATGCATGGTCCATAGGTCTGCATTGGGCACGATGACGGCAAGAGACAGTCCACCACTGGAGCATAGTCAAGCGCCGTTTCAGGGAAGCAAGGGATCAGGTATGTAAAAGCTACCAGAAAAATCCTATGTATAGACTTAATGCTCTAGGGGGGATTTACTAAAACTGCAGCACCCAGAATCTGGTGCAGCTGTACATGGCAGCCAATCAGCTTCTAACATCAGCTTGTTCAGTTAAGCTTTGACAATAAAACCTGGAAGCTGATTGGTTTCTATGCAGAGCTGTACCAGATTTTGTACCACACAGTTTTAGTAAATAGTCCCTTCTGTGTGCATGAGGCCTTATAGTCCATGTAAACCTGAAAACAGGAATATAATATATTACAGCTTACCAGCCATTAGTGTTGGCGCCTTCCTTTTAATTTTTTCAGGTTAAGAACATTTTCAGCAAGTACAGAAAATACCTGTTGATCCTGCCAGAAATGCCATATACTTGTTAATTTCTATGAGCTGGACAGAAAACACAACAATATCATATTTCATACATAAACTACTAGTCCCATCAGTTCCTATGCAAGGGAGATGGACAAAAGTACATGTTTAAAGTCAAGCCTGGGTCTGCGACTGTGGCTGCTTTCATAGATACAGTGGAGGACTGTGCGTACCCACATGGAAGAAAAATATATTTGAAATATATTTTAAAAATATTGACATATATTTGAAATACTACAATTTTGGTCATATTCAATATATTTCAATAAATATATATATATATATATATATATATATATATATACTGTATGTTGAAATACGTTTTTATTACAAAATATATGAAAAATATTTTTAAAAATACATTTCAAATATACTGTATGTCTTTAAAAATACAAATCTACATTTTTGGAATGCATTTACAAATATATGTAAAAATATATGTTAAAAAAAAAAATCTGACGAAGATATTTAAAAAAAATGTATTTAAAAAAAAAATATTTTTCATATATTTTGTATTATATAAAAAATACATGTCAACATGCAGTGTATATATATATATATATATATATATATATATATATATACATTTACTGCGTGTTGAAATGCATTTTTTATATATAACAAAATACATACAGTATATTTGAAATGTACTTTTAAAAATATTTTTCATATATTTTGTAATAAACACACATTGAAATATACAGTATATATATATATATATATATATATATATATATATATATATATGAAACATATTTTGAAATATATTGAATACCAAAATGTTTGTATTTCAAATATATGTCAATATATTTGGAAAGAATATTTTTTAAAATATATTTCAAATATATTTTTCTTCCATATGGGTATCCACCAGGGGCGGACTGACCATTTGGAAACCCGGGCACTGCCCGAGGGCCCAGGGTCAATAGGGGGCCCCATGAGATGCCCCTGGTACCTTTATCATAGGCTTTTTTGAGTTTGGGCAAGGACACAGGGGCCCCATGATCCCCTATTGCCGGGGGCCCCATGAGATGTCAGTCTGCCCCTGGTAGCCACTCAGGAATAGGAAGTGTTATTCACAGGATTATCAGGAGAGATTAAGGACTAGTGAGCTGCAATATAATACATTTTTGTTTTTGATTTTAGATATGGTAAACGTTCACAAGAGAACCACCTTGTGATCGCATTAGAGATTAGAAGGCTGTCAGAATGCCGAGTCACTGCTGGGAGGGGGAGCAGGGTGAACTGAACTGTTGAAAACCAAAGTGAAAGTATTTGCGAAACTTTGAGAGTGAATTGATCTACAGTACCTGTAGTTACAGAGGTCACTGAGGGCTTGTTCTCATTTGCTGCTTTTTTTTTTAGTAATATGTATGTATGATGTTTGACAGTTAAGTAAACACTTATTGCAATTTTGTTTACAAAGAATTGACTGCCTATTAATTTCACTGGAACAGGACCTGTCTAGATAGAAATATGGGAGAAGACGCGATTACTAACTAGTTTTTCAACATGCAGGCTTGGAGGGGGAGGGGGTTGTCTTCTTCATCCTTTTGTTACTACTTGATGAGTTACTGACTAAATATGCAACCAGGGCAGCCTCGGGACTCCGACATGTTTTCCTTCAGATTAATGACCGTCTAGGTGGTGAAACAAGGTAACGAACACAGCATCAGTGCCTGTACATTTAGAAGCAATTCAGAGACTGCATACCTGTCTTGAAAGGCTTGGTTGAAGGACAGAGAATAAGTGTCCTTCAGACTACAATGGCTACAAATACAGACATATCACACCACCATAGCAACCGCAAATACATTGCTATATGTATGTGAAAAGTACAGTTACTCTACTGTATATAAATACAGTACAGTAAGTGTAGTAGAGCACCATTTGTTTTTTTTTTTACTATGTCCAAGTCATGTCAGTGCTTTCATAGAATTGCATACGGACTACACCAAATGCAGCCTTCTATTTTCCGGGACAATCTAACTACATGCAGACTAAGGGCCTGGCTAAAAGGTCTCTGGAACCTCACGATACGCAAAGAAATTCCTGCACATCGGTAATTCTGGACTCTTTCTAATAGACAGTGAAATACAGCCAATAAAATTCCAACGCTTTTCGCCCATTTCAGACCTTAACCCCTTGACGCCATTCAGACGCAAATATGCGGCCTCTCGGCATCTGGACTTGAAGCCGAGCGGCCGCATATTTGCGTGCAGTTAGAAAATACATATGTGCTGAGAGCGCGCACCCTGTGCTCTCCCAGCACACATGTCCGCGACTCCCAGGAAGGTCCCGATCTCCCCTTTTGATCGGGACCTTTTCCGATCATGTGACCGCCTTGACGGCGAATCACAGCGGTCACATGACCCTAAAACCCCACCCCGCCTCCCGGCTTCTGAAAGGGCAGGGAGGCGCCGGCGCCAAGAGGTTAAGCATGACCCATGATCAAGGCCTGAAATGGCTGAAATGCAGTACCGTCCCTAGGGGGGGTGCGAAGGGTATGGACAGCTCCGGGTGACACCATCACAGGGGGTGTAGGAGCAGGATGCCAGCAGAGCTTCTGGGCTCTGTGAAGGTCCTGGCCAGTTATTGGGGTGATCCCGGATTCCTGGCACAGTGACAGCTGCCCCCGGTGTAGCGGTAAAATGAGTATCCCGGACCAGTGAAGATAAGTATCCCTGAAGCAACTGCGCATGTGCCGGTTTCAGGCCGATCTCTGACTTTAGCACAGAACTGCCACAGTTAACCCCTTACAGGCTGCAAACTGATCCCGTGGATCACTATGGGTTGCAAGATCAGTTAACCCCCTTTAGGGTGAACCTTAATTGATCTTGCAACCCATAGTGATCCACGGGATCAGCTTCAGCAGTTTGCAGCCTATAAGGGGTTAACTGTGGCAGCTCTGTGCTAAAGTCGGCGATCAACTTCTTCAGCCTGAAACCGGCACATGCGCAGTTGCTTCAGGGGATACATATCTTTACGGGTCTGGGATACTCATTTTACCGCTACACCAGCACCGCTCCTTCCTCTCTGGAGGGGTGACACCACATGTTACCGCACCGGGTGACACCAACCCTAGGGACGCCTCTGCTGAAATGCATTGGGATATTATTGGCTGTATTTCACTGTCTATAATAAAGAACAACCCCGTTGCTGTTACAGTTGTGCTCAAAAGTTTGCATCCCCTGGCAGAAATTGTGAAATTTTGGCATTGATATTGAAAATATGACTGATCATGCCAAAACTGTTTTTTATTTAAGGATGGTGATCATATGAAGTAATTTATTATAACATAGTTGTTTGGTTCCTTTTTAAATAATAATGATAACAAAAATCACCCAAAATGGCCCAGATCAAATGTTTCCCTCCCCTGGCATGTTTGGCCTTGGTACAGACACACAAGGTGACACACACGTGTTAAAATGTCAATTAAAGATTTATATCCCACATCTGTGACTTTTTAAATTGTATTTAGTGTCAGTGTGTAAATAGTCAATGAGGTTGTTAGTTCTCACATGGATGCAATGAGCAGGCTAGATACTGAGCCATAGGGAGCAGAAAAGTCAAAAGACCTGCATAACAAGGTAATGAAACTTTATAAAGAAGGAAAAGGCTATAAAAAGATATCCAAAGTCTTGAATATATACCAATCAGTACTGTTCAATCACATATTAAGAAGTGGAAAATTAGGGGAGCTCTTGATACCAAGCCAAGGTCAGGTAGACCAAGAAAGATTGCAACCACACCTACCTAGTGGTGTATATAGGTTTAATGCTGCCCTAGGCAACACTAGAATCACCTCCCGCGGAGAGACCCTGACTCTGACAAACACCCCCTCTCCCACAATAAGAGCCTGACATTGACCAACAACACCCCCCCCCCCCCAGAGAGAGCCTTCCACTACCACTGCCCCTCATACACTGGCAACCATCCCCTCCCCGGCGAGAGAGAAGACACTCACCTTCACAGCTCCGGACATCCCTGGGAACAAGAGACAGGCTCTGCATACACCATCAAGCAGCCTCTCTCAGATCCCACTTGGTGCCCATGCTGTGTGTGTCCTTTCTTCCATCCCTTCTTTTGTGGGGCGGCGCTGCCCCCCTGAAAATTGCCACTGCCCCCCTGAAAAAATGCCGCCCTAGGCAAATGCCTTTTTTGCCTTGTGGCAAATACGTCCCTGCACCTGCTAGAAGAATTGTTCAGGATACAAACAAAAACCCACAGGTAACCTCAGGAGAAAAACAGGCCTCTCTGGAAAAAGACGGTGTGGTTGTTTTATAGAAGGACGATACTTGAACAAAAATGAGCTGTATGGTAGAGTTGACAGAAAGAAGCCTTTACTGTGCCAATGCCACAAAAAAGCCCGGTTACAATATGCCCGATAACACCTTGGCAAGCCTCACCGGGCTATTTTTGTGGCATTGGCATAGTAAAGGCTTCTTTCTGGCAACTTGACCATGCAGCTCATTTTTGTCCAAGCATCATCAAATTGTCCTCCTTGAAACAACCACACCGTCTTTTTCAAGAGCAGCTTGTATTTCTCCTGAGGTTGTCTGTGGGTTTTTGGTATTTTAGTGTAAGGTCCACTTTAAGAAGGGACTAGACCCATTAATTTAACGATTTCAAAAAGCAGTTACATTCCTGGCATGCTGGTAATGCTGACTATCAGCTTATGCTTACAATCAAACCATCAAATGGCTGGTGTCGTAACTGGTCACATGTGCAGCACCATGACAGTTGCAGATCAAACAGAGGCCAAGATGGCAGCTTCCTTGGTTGAAAAGGATAGGAGGGTTTAGTTCTGCTTTAGGAGCCTCTTAGCTCTGCAAATTCCACATCAGTGTGCAGTGCAACAGAACACATTGCATGTGTTTTAGGATGAACTGGGCTACTGTTTTGAAGACTGGAATGGGAACGTGTGGGACAAAGTACCAGCAAAGCAGTCTACAACCCTTTTTTCCAGATACCTTGCAACACAGAGTCGGTTTTACAGAAAATTTGATTTGTGGAGTTTTTCCATGCATTTTGTCTGCACGGTGTGAACAAGGCCTTAGGATTTTTCTTCTTGAACATCTAATTAAATAAGCTCAGCTACGTGCTGTATAATATGTCAGCTGTTTTATTTGAAGTGACTTGACCGTGTATGACCTATCTTTTGGGGGAATAAGGCAGAAAGACATGATGGCTATCTAATGTCATCAGTCAATGCTGACTCATGATCACCTTTTGGGTAGCTGTCCTATTGGGTTTTCTTGGACAGGTATGGGTAAGAAAGTAGATGCCTCTGCAGTACATTCAAATGAGATATTGAGTTCCTTCAGAGGTTCCTTGAACTGTGGCTGATTGACTTTCCATCTGATGGTACCTGCATAGTCCTGGGGCCAGCACCACTTGGCAGAGCCAGCTGCATGAACCCAATGAGCTATTTAGCTGTCCGTATGTGTGGGATTCTGACCACCACTGCAAAAAAGGTCTTTTCCCCATTGACCACCAATGAATTATTTTTAGCAGGGGTTCCCCAAGACCTGACAATTATTTCAAGGGTTCCTCTGGGATTAACAAAAAAAAAGGTTGAGAAAGGCCAGGATCGAGCAGTATATGTTGGTGGGCCTTAATGTATAAAATGTCTAGGGCAAGATAAAATAGTAACCAATCAGATTCAAATCTGAAGAAAATGACAGTTGGAAGAGTTATGAGATATAAAGTGTGATAGCACCGCCTCGGGATAATTTTATAATGGTCTCACAAGGCAATGCTCAAGCAAATTACATTACATGAATGAATGAACGGATCGAGACAACCAACAGTTTTGATTGTTTTATGGTTTTGATAGAAACTGTAGATGGTCTGAGAGTACATTGGGGCTGAATGTGCAAAATCTGCTGCAGCTCTACATAGAAACCAATCAGCTTCCAGGTTTTTTTGTCAACACTTAATTGAACAGGCTGAAGTTGGAAGCTGATTGGCTGCCATGCAGCTGCACCAGATTTTGTACTCTCCAGTTTTAGTAAATCAACTCCATTGTGTATATAGTCAACACATATGTGTACGAATGAGCAAGGCTTTTTTTCAGTGGGAATGTGGGGGTGCTGGTGCATTCTGGAGGTTCTATTGATGCTGGCTGCTGGGGGACCTATTGTATGAGGATCTTTTGTTGCTGGGGAGGTCTATTGTTGCTTATATGGGATCTATTGTTGATGGGGGTTCTTATGTTGCTGGGGGTGTCAATTGTTGCTAGGAAGGAAATGAAAGTGAGGGCAGAATCGGTGCAATTCTTAATGGCACCCCATACGTGATGTGACATTGCCACGATTGCTGCATGACAAAATAGCATGGAAATCACAGCAAAAAAGCACATGAAAAAATCACGCAAAGCTCATCACCCAAAAAAGATGCAGGAGTTTCTTTTGCATGTCAAATGAATAGGGAGCCCTATGCACAACATGCAGAAACGTGTGAATGTTGCCTCGAAAAAGTTGCAAGCACTTGTTCCCGCTACGGGAAGTGTAAATAGGACCTTAGATATTTCCACTCAGCCTGCAGGCTAATTTGGAAAAAAAATCTATATTTCTATGAATAGCTTTAGGCTAGCTATATGCAGTTAGAATTTTTCAATGTTGGAAAACAGTTGTTTTTCAAACAATCGTTTGATTTTCGAATGATGGGGACAATATAACAATCATTTTCGATGACAATAACGTGAAAAGTTGAAGGCTAGGTAAAGTAAAAAATGTCATCTGTGATGAGCATTTGTTGGTTTTATGTATAGTTTGTGGTAGGGTCGTAGGCATAAACATTACTTCCATGCACCCCAAAACTGATTTTTAATAATCGAACCATTGGCATGGCAAATGGAAAGAAACTTTAGGGGTTTCTAAAGAAATTTGTTAAGTCACTGATGGTACTATGGCATGCTCTGATGAACGTTTTTTTTCAGAATTTCTATACAAACAATTTTCCACGACAGGGGTGCTTACAATGGTCAGCTTTTACCGATTTATGTAAAACCCAGTGTTCAGTTGGACTCCCAGAGCTCTATCCTGAGTGCAATAGGTCAAAGAGAGCACCAAATGAAAAATCCTTAGTTCGAAGTCTTTTTGACTGGTTACAACAAGCAGGGCAAAAGAGAGCCAACACGTTTTGGGGACCACACAATCCTCCTTCATCAGGGCTGGGTGAAATAGCACAATGTTAAATGGACTCAAAAATACTCCTAAGCAGACTTATACGCAGGTAGAGGGTGTTATAAACAACAGTCGGTGCTGGTGCTCAGAGTAGAAGCAGCAAGGGGATAATAAAAACAGACTCCTAACTCTCTTTGACCTATTATACTCGAATTTCCCAACTCAGGTGAATGTCCTCCCTGGGGGATCCCCGTCTTTGTGGTGAGCTACCAAATAGAGGCCAATTATACTCAAGTGATTACTTTGTCCACATTTTGATAACCTGTGAAAATCGTGTCCAGCACACCTCTCCGCCACCTTTTAAAGCCCTTATCTGAATGACGTCAAAGGGTTAGTTCACCTTTACCAAAAAACGCCTATGCAGATACGTGGAATATGTGGATAAAAACAAGCTGTGCAGCTCTGATCAGAGTTGAATAATGCTCTTGCTATAGGTGTAGGCCATTTACGTACCTCATGAAGCCTGGCCAGAATCCTTCTAGAACAGCCTTTCTCAATCTTTTAACCCCAGAGGAACCCTTGAAATAATTTTCAGGGACCCATTACAGGGGTGACCAGATTGACATGCTTGCAGTAATGCCACTGGCTCTTTCAAGTGGCATTAGACCTGGATCTATGGAGGCACCATCAGATAAGAGGTCAGTCAACCACAGCTCAAGGAACCCCTAGCCAACCCTGGAAGAACCACAGTTGAAAATGGCTGTTCTAGGACATTGCTATGACATTGCTAACAGAAGCCTAGTATCACTGTTCAGCTTCACCATCACTGGAGTGAGCTGTCAAATGCTGAGCTAAAGTTACTGGTCCATGGAGAGAAAGCACATGTGGTTGGGTTGGAATCAGAGTAGGAGCTTGCTTCTGGGATGATGAATGTGAGCAGTATTGTACCCATTCACAAGGTACGGAAACAGCCTTCACCTATAGCAAGAGCATTATTCAACTTTGGTCAAAGCTGCACAGTTTGTTTTTTATTATAGACACCCCTCATCTGCATGGACCTTTGGTAAAGGAGAACAATGCCTTTAAGCCTTGGGCCTGTATGAGAGGTGGTGCAGGCGTCTGGGGTTGTTATAGATGTGAATCAGGGGGAATGGGGTGAGCCAGTCTCATGCCAGCATCCGTATGTACGTACATACCTCATGAAGCCTGGCTAGAATCCTTCTAGAACAGCCTTTCTCAATCTTTTAACCCCAGAGGAACCCTTGAAATGATGTTCAGGGACCCATGACCAGGGGACTAAAGATGGCTTGATACAGTCCCACTAAACCAATACCTACGTCCCATCCTTAATCTAAGTAACCACACTGACAACAAAATGGAGTTTATGGCCCAAAAACAGCCTTTTATTACAACCATCAATAAATAACATTTAAATAACAGAAACACAGTATAAACATACGTTTTTTCAAGGTCCCAATAGGCATCAAGAAAACGAATATCTGCGCCCTGCGTAACTAGGCCTTCAGCCGCAACACCACCGACTCGGAGACACCACCGCAGATACCCCCACCAGAACAACTGGAAGCCGTACCTCAGACGGGTTCTTACAAAGTGCCTTTCTTGTGCCCACATTTACCAACGAAGACCTTGCACCCCGCCGGATGTCCCCCAGCACCAACATGGCACAACCACCACCAAGACAAACCATAAAACAACGGGCGGGCGGGAGGGAAGTTTGCCTTGTGAAAACTCTCTTCAGACCACCCCTTGTAACTCCCCCACTCCTTCCTTAACACCATTTAGACTACCCCTTATGCTAATGGGACTCTACTCTCCCAACCCCCTTTAATGCCTGTCATGCCGGCCTTTCGTTCAGGTCTTCTTTCTTCTTACTCAGGGCCTTCCTTTACAGGGTTGGCCAGATTGACACACTTGCAGTAATGCCACTGGCTCTTTCAAGTGGCATTAGACCGATCCAGAGGCACTATCAGATAAGAGGTCAGGCAACCACAGCTCAAGGAACCCCTAGCCAACTCTGGAAGAACCCTAGTTCAAAATGGCTGTTCTAGGACATTGCTAATGACATTCCTAAGAGAAGCCTATTATCACTGTTCATCTTCAGCATCACTGGAGTGAGCTGTCAAATGCTGAGATAAAGTTACAGGTTCATGGAGAGAAAGCACATGTGATTGGGTTGGAATCAGCAGGAGCTCGCTTCTGGGATGATGAATGTGAGCAGTAATATTAGGCTTCTCCTAGCATCGTACAAATTCACAAGGTACGAAAATAGCCTTCACCTATAGCAAGGGCATTATTCAACTTTGGTCAAAGCTGCACAGTTTGTTTTTGTCTACAGACACCCCTTATCTGCATGGACCTTTGGTAAAGGAGAACAATGCGTCTGGGGTTGTTATAGATGCGAATCAGGAGAAATGGGGTGAGCCAATCTCACGCCAGAATCCGTATTATTAAACAAGCAAGTCTGGGTGGGCCTGGGCAGAATTACAGAATGTGCCCAGGACAGGGCTGCTGTTAGAAAACATACAGCCAACTGTTGGTACCGATCACTCACTGTGTTCATTCAGGAAAGGAAGGGGCTGGTAAATGTGACATGTTTACCAGACCTTTCCCCCACTCTCCATCCTGAGGGTTTTTTTTGTGTGCTTGCAACTGCTGGTGGACAGGAGGGAAGGCAGAAGCACTTTGGGGATTGGGGCACGCAGGGGGACCTGGGCATTAAGGGGAAATGTATGGTGCACAGCAAGGGTAATGGGTGCAGCGGGGGGGGGGGGGGGGGCAATTACTTGGACCAATCTCCTGTCTGACTCTCTCTGCTTCAGCTGAAAGCCAGTGGGAGGGAGCGGAGAAGAAGCCAGTGTTCAATTGAAGCAGAGAAACATACAGAGGATCAGTCCCAGTAATTGCCCCCCCAGCCATGCTGATCATCATCTCTGCCCACATCCAATTCACCCACCTGTCTGGTCCCCCCTGCTGGCCTGGGCCCTGTACAGGAGGGCTGGTGGTACCCCCTTATCCACGGCACTGGCCCAGGATAGGTAGGGCCCTATGTGAAGGGGAACCCCCCTACAACCAGGTAGAAAGGGGGAAAAATCCTAAAAATGAAAATGAATGCAGCCACCACATTTAAGGATTGGTCAGCTGCAATATATTACATTTTTTGGGGGGGTTTAGACACGCTTTAACTATTACCTACACCGTGATAAATTTGAATGTTCGCAGACATCCTGGAATAGAGAGATAAAAGGAGCTGCAGTGCAGCAGAACAGGACGCACAAAGACGATGCGCGCCAAAGACAACGACAAGGATCATTGCTCCAAATATCGAATTCAAATCTTCCATTCCAGAGCCCTCATCAAAGCTTCATAAACCACGGACGCCCACGGAACGCCACCCGCTATGAGTATGGCCCACCATTACTTGTAGTTAAATCACAGCCGGGACAGTTCTCCTGTATGCCTCGTCGGGGATACATTTAACACGCTTCATTTTCAGAGAGCATGTGTGCGAAAGACCGACTTCCCTTCCGTTCATCTACCCACTGCAATTCCTCTGCAGACATCTGTCAATGCCATGCCAGAAATACAGGCCTGAGGCCTACTGGCCCAGTTGCCATGGAAACTGAGCATTGTATTAAGAACCAGCAAGACCTACCCCGCTATAACCCATTAATTTCCACCTGGAGACTAGGCCTGACACGGCCAAAAGGAACGCGCGTCAGGGGCTAAAAAATATCAAGATAAAGATGAAGGCGAGAAATGGAGTCAGAAGGGATGACAATGGAATTTGCTGTCACAATGGGCCCTTTAGATTGGTGATCACTCGCTGCCTGTCACCAAATCGGCATATTCGTATAATGCGTCCGGAGGGGTTAACAATACACCGCCCTGTGTGCAAGGGGCAGGCTGGCACAGCGTCTAGCAGAGTATGGGCGGCTGATGTTGTGCATCCTATGAACAGACCGATGCTGACACTGCAGTAACTGTATACAGAAAAATGGCTGCCCTTTAGGAAAAGCTGTTCTATGATTCTTTAGGCAGCCCCAGCGGCGGGATCTGTGCTTGTTATACGTCTGAGAAGTCACCTGCAGCTCTGCAATTGATGGACACATTGCCTTAACCCCTCTCCCTCCAGAGGATTTCCCCCCCTTCCTGACCAGGCCATTTTTTGCGATACGGAGCTGCATTACTTTAACTGACAATTGCGCGGTCATGCACATGGGCTGCACCCAAATTAAATTAACATCCTTTTTCCCCCACAAACAGAGCTTTCTTTCGGTGGTATTTGATCACCTGTGCGTTTTTTATTTTTTGCGCTATAATCAAAAAATGACTGACAACTTTGAAAAAAAAACCAATATTTTTGACTTTTTGCTATTAAACATGTGAAAAAATTTTAAAAATCAAATTTTGGCATAAATTTAGGGCAAAATGTATTCTGCTCCATGTCTTTGCCAAAAACAAATCCCAAAACCTGTAAATGAATTGGTTTACATGAAAGTTATAGCGTTTACAAATGGCGGTTTATAAACTGGAATTTTGTTTTTTTCTAGTAATGGCAGCGATCAGTGACTTATAGCGGGACTGCAGCGGGCGTTCTGACACTGGGGGGAACAGACTAACTGCCACTAACATTCTCAGCGCAGGGGCGGACTGACCAATTAGTCACTCTGTGTGCCTGTGTGGGTTTCCTCCAGGTACTCTGGTTTCCTCCCACACTCCAAAGACATGCTGGTAGGTAAATTGGCTCCTGTCTAAACTGACCCTAGTATGTGTATGTATGAATGTGAGTTAGGGACCTTAGATTGTACACCCCTTGAGGGTTAGGGACTGATGTGACTGTACAATATATATGTACAGCGCTGCGTAAATTGCGCTATAAGTACCTGAAACAAATAAATAGATAAATTAGTGCTAACAAAAAGCACTGACACTATGGTACTGAGCAGGAAGGGGTTAACATCTGGGGCAATCAAAGGGTTAACTGTGTGCTATTTCACTATGGGGGCTGTGTGTCTGTTTGACTGTAAGCACACTGCTTCGTATGGCTGTGCTATGCAGAGCCATATAAAGCAATGTGCAGGAGCTGACAGGGGAGAGATCTGTATTGTTTAAATACAGGTCTCTCCCCCATCGGAAATCCTCAGAGATCGCCGGGTGCCGACGGGGAATCACCGGCCGGGACACAGCGATTGACAGCCGTGGCCCAGAACTGCAAAATCACGTATGTACACGTGATTTTGCGCACCTGTGCCGCCCTGTAGCGGTATTCCTGCTATAGGGTGGCGTGGAAGCAGTAAGGCTAGGTTCACATCTGTGCGGGTGCCGCCGCTGCGGAACCACACGAAAATCCGTGCAGCCGCACCACCCGCACAGAGAAATGCGGACCCGTTCTAATGGCACGCTACCCGCACTGGAAAACGCAACCATACTGGGAACCGAAGTTCCCGTGTGGGCTGCGTTTTCAGAAGAAGTGCAGGGAGTTCTTCCCTGTGTGTCACAGGGCACGGGAGTCCATTCAAATGAATGGGCTCTCGTGCCCATGGAAAACACGGCCCGCACAGCCACATGTATGTGAACCAGGAGTTAAAGTCTGTATAACCATACTGTACCAGAAACATACACTGCATATGCGTTTTTTAATGCATTTCCAGTGTGTGCGCCTGTTGCTATTTCTTGTTGCCAGTACCTGTGAAAAATAGACACGTGTCCTTAGTATGGTCTCTGTTAGTTGTTTAATTCGGGCCCTGCGAGGCCGCCTGTTTTTGTTTTTGTTCTGTTTTGTACTGTTGTAACTGTGTGTGTTGTTACATACATGTAATAGATAAAACTCAATAAAAAGAATTTTATTAAGAAAAAAAAAATTTGACACATGACCCAAAAAAAGGCACCAAAAACGCAAACGCGGTGTGTTTTTGCTGCCTTTTCCATTCATTTCAATGAGGAGGTACGTTTTTGGTGCAGTTATTTTTAACATGCACCAAAAATTGCATCAAGCTGGACTTTTAAAAAGGAAACCAAAACACAACTGACCGGTGTAAAGACGTCCATAGGATTTAAAGAGATGCATTTTTCATGCATTTTTTTCTGCTTTAAAAAAAAAAAAAAATACCTGTTAAAAAATTGATCAGTTTAAAAGGACCCTTACTGGTAGCTTCATTTCCTTTGATGCATTGAGGAAGCTGCTTTATCCCCACAGCCTTGTTTTATTTCAGTTTTCACCCTTCATCCTGCCAATAGGGGGCTTCCTGTCCTAGGGTGACAACACTCACAGAATGTATGCTTCTACAGGAGCAGTGTTGTCACCCTAGGACATGTGGCCTGCTGGTTGGCAGGCATGGGTAATAAGCCTTCTGCTGCACAGTTCCCAGCTTTTGTATGTGCCTCTATGGCACAGGAGGTGAAGTGCATGAACTTCTAATACCACAAAATAAAAATAAAACAAAATAACAATAGCAATCACATTCTCTGCCTATAACATAGATATTTGTGCAACTTCTTAGCACTGAATTATAATTTTAAATGTACCATTAATTCTAGTAAACTGGAAGGAGATTTTAAACCCCAAACCAGAAAAATGTATCGAGTTGCAGCTTACCAATCATTGGATGTGGTGGCTGCATTAGTTTTCTTTTTGTAGGCTTGTTTTCACCTGTTGATCTGGCCAGTAACATACCTCCTGTATTAAAATGCCCCCACTCTAGTAGAGGGAGCACAGGGGGCACCTTTGGACAGCAGCATTGTCAGTCTGGGGGAGGGGAGTGTTATATTGATTAGCAGATTTAGATAACAAACTGACAGTTACATAGTTAGTCTGGCAGAAAAAAGACAAAAGTCCATCCAGTTCAACCATAGAAAGAAAAAAAAAGTTATAATCCTACACCCAAAGTTGATCCAGAGGAAAGAAAAAAAAAACCCAGCAAAGCACGATCTAATTTGCTCCTGCAGGGGAAAAAAAATTCCTTCCTGATCCCCCGAGAGGCAATCGGATATTCCCTGGATCAACTTTACCTATAAATGTTAGTATCCAGTTCAGGGGCGGACTGACCATTTGGGAACTCGGGCAGTGCCCGAGGGCCCGGGGTCAGTAGGGGGCCCAATGAGATGCCCCTGGTACCTTTCACAGGCTTTTTTGGGTGTGGTTTGAGTGTGGGTGAGGACATAGGGGCCCCATGATCCCCTATCGCCCGGGGGCCCCATGAGTTATCAGTCCGCCCCTGATCCAGTTATATTCTGTGTATCTAGGAAAGAATCCAGGACTTTTTTGAAGCAATCCACTGAGCTGGCCAGAACCAACTCTTGAGGGAGTCTATTCCACATTCTCACAGCTCTCACTGTGAAGAAACAGTTTATAAGCAGTTACACCAACATTTTGTGTCCTTTTGGGATGAAGGTTTTTACATAGACAAATTAAAGCTGATCATTGTAAGCACCCCTGTCAGTAGTAAATGGTTTGTCTCAACCCTGTAACTGCTACAACTACAGGACAGCTTGTTCTGTTGAAAAACAGACTTACTGGTGAGATCACAGGTACAAATAAAGAAAAGAGAGCCTCCAAAAGGAATACTAATGAAGCCATCACATCTAAGAATCGGAAAGCTGCAATACAATAAATGTTTGTTTTGGGGTTCAATACTGCTTTAAATGCAGCCACATGAGTATCTAAACCCCAAATCAACAGCTCAGCAGTCCTTAGATGTGGTGAAAGATATAGATAAATAGGAGCCACACAGATCTCTTCCTTTTATGTGTTCTTTATTGAACCATCCATTATATAGCTGCTTCCACGATGTCCCTGCTAAAGGATCACCTTGTCTTAACGCGTTTCACTGAACAGATTGATCACGCCGTTTTGATGCCATTTCGGTGAAAGGTGTTAAGGCAAGGTGATTCCTAGGCAGGGGCATCCTGGAAGCAGCTACATTATAGATGGTTCAATAAAGAACACTTAAAAGGAAGAGATCTTTGATGTGCGGCTCCTATTCATCTATATCTTTCAACAGCAAGCGGAGAAAGGCGTTTTGAGCTACCATTCTATATGTCCATGGAGGCTGCACAAGTTCCAGGTCTGGCTGTAGGTATGGGGGTTTGAACCCCTAGATATGGTGTCTGCATTGCTTTTTTCTGTTATTTTTTCCCCTTTATTTTCATCTGGTGGTCCTGTCAATAAGGCATTTCCTGTCCTGAGGTGCCATCACCCACTCGCTGTACCATAGCTATAGAGAAGCAACATTGTCATGCTAGGTTACTCTCCTGTTTTGGACTACAGAACTCTAGTTCTTCCCACATGGAAGAAAAATATATTTGAAATATATTTTAAAAATATTCTTCCCAAATATATGAACATATATTTGAAATACTACAATTTTGGTCGTATTCAATATATATATGTATATATATATATATATATATATATATATATATATATACACATACTGCATGCATTTTTTATATATTACAAAATATATGAAAAATATTTTTAAAAATATATTTTTTAAAATATATTTTTAAGATTTTTTAAACATATAAAAAAGTCACTAAAAAGTTAGTTACCAAAGAAATGTTCCAATAAATACAACACTTCTATTATACCAACATCATTGCGCCAATATAATAAAGAGAGGAAATACACTCACTGGATGCTGCTATTATTAAAAAACTCAAAATAATAATAAAAATGTGAAAAATATACAAATCACAAATAATTTGTGATTTGTATATTTTTCACATTTTTATTTTTATATAAAAAAGTCATTTTAACATATATTTTTACATATATTTGTAAAAGCATTCCAAAAATGTAGAATAAATGTATTCTTAAAGACATACTCGAAAATTATTCAATGTATGCGTGCAGCACTGTGGCTAAATGGTTAGCACTTCCACCTGGCAGTACAAGGGTCATTGGTTCAAGTCTCAGCCATGGCACCTTCTGCCTGGAGTTTGCATGTTCTCCCTGTGCCTGCATGGGTTTCCTCCAGGAACTCCAGTTTCCCCCCACACTCCAAAGACATGCTGGTAGATTAATTAGATCCTGTCTAAATTGGCCCTAATATGTGTATGTATGAATGTGAGTTAGGGACCTTAGATTGTACACCCCTTGAGGGTTAGGGACTGATGTGAATGTACAATATAAATGTAAAGCACTGCATAAATTGACAGCGCTATATAAGTACCTGAAATAAAATAAATATATTTAATTAAATATATATATACTGTATGTTGAAATGCATTTTTATTGCAAAATATATGAAAAATATTTTTAAAACTACATTTTCAAGTATGTCTTTAAGAATACATTTAATCTACGTTTTTGGAATGCACTTACAAATATATGTAAAATTATATGTTGAAATGACTTTTTTATATGTTAAAAAAATCTGAAATATATATTTTAAAAAAATGTATTTTAAAAAATATTTATCATATATTTTGTAATATATATAAAAAACGCATTTCAACATGCAGTATATATATATATATATATATATATATATATTTAAATATATTGAATATGGCCAGAATTGTAGCATTTCAATATATCTGGGAGGAATATTTTAAAAATATATTTTTCTTCCATGTGGGTTTCCTCATCTCCATTGAGTAGTTCACAGAAGACAACTGGGAAAGCTGATAACATTTGTACCTAGCCTGAAAAAAGAAAACTAATGCAGCCAACACCTCTAAGGACTGTTTCTGTTCTTGAGTTTTGATATCCTTTAAACCAGTGCTGGGCATCCAGGGCACATGCCCCCCCCCCCCCATCTCCTGCCAAGTGCTCGAGTCCACTGACCACCCGGTAAAGTTAGTCCCGGAGTACAAGAAGAAAAGCATTGATGGAGGGCCAGCATGACTGAGCTTTAAAGGACTTGGGTCCAGGAGGGGGTAGACAATTTTTAAAGAAAACCATTCTTTACAGGGACTTATCAGATTGGTGGTTGGAATAGAGCAGGTGAGGTTTCAAGGGGGTGGTCAGCAGGAGGGTCTTGGGAGGTCCTCAGTCAGAAGAAACTTCCTGCCCTCCCTCGCTTTATACTGGTACCATTGGCTCACTGGCTATTTGATGGGCCATTTGTAATTTGTGTGGCTGTGTCGTGCCAGCTGAGGGGGGGGGGTATAAGGTCCTTGTAGGTTGTCATGGGGCACCAACATACATTGTAGGGAGAGAAACAGCTCCCAATATTTGTTATGGTGTACCTGTGGTCTGTTTGTCTCCTAGTCGGTGTTTTTTGCAGATGGAGGCCTATTGTTAAGTGACACCGCTACTAGCTTAATTTGAGACCTACTAGGACCTTGGGGCTCCATTCATACTGCGTGATGTGTTATTTATATGTTATTTATCAACGTGCCCTCCAGACAATTTCCCCCCCTTCATGACCAGGCCATTTGTGGCACTGTGCTACTCTAACTGGCAATTGCGCAGTCATGCAATGCTGTACCCACATGAAATTTATATAATTTTTTTCACACAAATAGAGCTTTCTTTTGGTGGTATTTGTTTTTTTTTATTATATAAATGAAAGAAGACTAAACATTTTGGAAAAAAAACATTTTTTACTTTTTGTCATAAAACATATCCAATTAAAAAAATTTTAAAAATAAAATTTTTTTCGTACATTTCGGCCAAAATGTATTTTGCTACATGTCTTTGGTAAAAAAAAAAATCCCAATAAGTGTATATTCAAAGGTTTGCACGAAAATGATATATATACTAGAATTTTTATTTATTCATTATTTATTTTCCCTAGTAATGGCGGCGATCAGGGACTTTTAGTGGGGCTGTGATAGTGCGGCGGATACTAACACTGAGTGGGAACTGACTGTCACTGACATCACCATTGACACTAATACAGTGATCAGTGGTAATATTATGCACTGACATTGTACTAATGACACTGGCTAGGAAGGGGTTAACATCTGGGATAATTAAAGGGTTAACTGTGTGCCTAGGAAGTGTTTAGGTGTGTGCTGTGTGCTGATTTTATTAAGGGATCTTGTTTTTTTTCCCCCTGCTTAGCAGGGTTACCTGTGTTCTATACAGAGCTCTGTCTGTGAATCACTGAGCCAATCAGTGGGTCCCAGCAGTCAATCATTGGCTGGGACCTGCTGATTGGCTTGTGCTGTGATGAATCACAGCACAGTCGGGTTGGCCGGCGCGGGTGCGCGCACCCCCTACCCAAAAGAGCTGGATCATGTACTAGGTACGTGATGCAGTGCAGGAGAGCCGCTCTGCATGGAGCAGGAGAACCGCATATAACTAAGTTATGCAGTCTGCAAGCAGGTAAATAATTTGTTATTAAAGGGTTGCTATGGCCATTAAACTCCTAGTATTATTATTATTATACAGGATTTATATCGCGCCAACAGTTTGCTCAGCGCTTTACAATATAACGGGAGACAATACAGCAACAATACAGTTCAATACAAGAGGGCTAGGAGGGCCTGATCCTGGGAGCTTACACTCTAAGAAGTAGTTGTCATATGTGGTAATTTAAAGGATAAGTTCACCTTTTGATAAAAAATAATAAATACACTTTTTTTTCCTGGTAAAAAAATGTGCATTTATTATTTTTTGTTACAGGACCCTGGAAACCATTTGAATCAGCGACCAGCAGATCACTGGTGCCATGCAGGTCTCCTGCAGACCTGTCAGTATATCTGCTTTCCCATATGTAGAGGCGTCCCTAGGGTTGGTGTCACCCGGTGCGGTAACACTTGGTGACAGCCCCTCTAACGATTCCCCGCAGAATGGATCGGATCTGCGGATCGAGCATAATAGATCGAACTCCGATCCATTATGCTCAATCCGCAGATCCGATCCATCCTGCGGGGATCGTCGACTTTCTTTACAACTTACCTTTTCTTGGAGTGGGTCCGGTGTAGCGGCAAGATGTGCCTCCCATGTAGATGTAACTCCGATCCATTATTCTCAATTCGCAGATCCGATCCATCGTGCGGGGATCGTCGGCTTTCTTTACAACTTACCTCTTCTTGGAGCAGGTCCGGTGTCACCCCGTATAGGTTGCATGCTGACGATCCTGCGGGGATTGTCAGCATGCAACCTATACGGGGTGACACCGGTATAGCGGAAAGATGTGCCTCCCATGTAGATATGTCCCCCCTGAAGCAACTGCGCATGACACGGTTGAAACCGGGACATATGCAGTTTCTTCAGGGGGGACATATCTACATGAGAGACACATCTTGCCGCTATACCGGTGTCACCCCGCATAGGTTGCATGCTGACAATCCCCGCAGGATCGTCAGCATGCAACCTATACGGGGTGACACCGGACCTGCTCCAAGAAAAGGTAAGTTGTAAAGAAAGCCGACGATCCCCGCACGATGGATCTGATCCATCCTGCGGGGATCGTCGGCTTGCTTTACAACTTACCTTTTCGTGGAGCAGATCCGGTGTCACCCCATGCGGTCGGTGTCACCCGGTGCGGACCGCACACCCCGCACCTGCCTCGGGATGCCACCCATATGGGATGTATGAGCAAACAAATATACCAGTAGGAAGAATCAATGAACTATCACAGTGCCGTGGTAGTTCATTGAGAACCACAAGCTGACAGCCACTATGGCTGTCAGGACTTGTAGTTTCTCATTCACAGAGGACTGTGAATGAGTGACGCGGCCAGGCAGGTGAAGCCCCGCATGGCCAAGTTTTTTTTTAATTTCGATAGCTAGCAGGAGGAGAAGATCCCCTGCTAGCTGTCAAGACGGGGGAGCAGAGGCCAGTCTATTCATAACATGTTATTACATGTTACAACCTGAATATGGGTGTAACATGTAACATGTTATGAATGGTGAACTTATCCTTTAAGTCATCTTTAGTACCCGGAGTCATGTATCAGCTGGCATCCCTCTATTGTGCTACCTTTAATAGAATTCAGAGCTGAGGGAAGCTTCTGTAGGCTCCTCTGCGGCTCTGTGAAGTATAGATTTCTACTTGTGTCCCCACCGTAGAGAACAGGGGCAGACTGACAACTCATGGGGCCCCCGTGGAATAGGGGATCAGTGGGCCCCTGTGTCCTTGCCCAAACTCAAAAAAGCCTATGAAAAAGGTACCAGGGGCATCTCATGGGGCCCCCTACTGACCCCAGGCCCTTGGGCAGTGCCCGAGTTTCCAAATGGTCAGTCCGCCCCTGGTAGAGAATAATTTCCTGTCCAGCTGAATATCAGGATGTGACAGGGCATCACTAGGATGGGAAGTCATGAGGAATCTGCCCAACAAGTGTCAGGGCTGTTAACCCAACTCCCTTCCATCAAAATATAATTTTAGCTAGAGTTAGAATTTAATATAGAATAGGGATCGGGTCACAATGTAGGGAGCTGTATAACATACAGTAGATCGCTGATTTTTGAATGCTAACATCCAATGAATCCCCTATCAGAATAAAACATAAAAAAATGTGTTTAAAAGAAAAGGGGTGCTGTTGCGCTTAGGAAAAAAAATTGTATGTATATGTGAAAAAATTGACTATATATAAGATACCTGTATAGCAGCAGTCCTAAATGTGAACTTCTAAACACACAATCTTAAATATTTCAAAAATGGACCGCGCTAAGGTCACAAATTGCCTAAATAAATTGTGCAATCTTTAAAGTGATAACAATAAACAAAATACAAATACAACAGTAATAGTCAGTCCAAACATGTGAATAATTGGTGTAATGGTGCTGTATCTTTAACGGTGATACTCCATACTGTGAAGCACTTGTCATTTCAATATGGAGTATCACCGTTAAAGATACAGCACCGTTGCACCAATTATTCACATGTTGGGACTGACTATTACTATTGTATTTATATTTTGTTCATTGTTATCACTTTAAAGATTGCACAATTTATATAGGCAATTTGTGACCTTAGTGTGGTCCATTTTTGAAATATATAAAAAAATTGTGACTTGCTGATTCAGCAGAAAAGGTTTCTTGACTAATGCACCATAGATAGGCTTGTCCACTCCTACTTCCACCATTACTGATCCATACCACTCCCCACCCCTTAACCAATTAAACTTTACAAAAAACATGACACCATTTGGAGTAAATGGCCAACATGGCCTTTTATTAACAACTCACATTTTAAATACATCAACCGTTCCTTATAATGGAAACCAAAGAATTGTTCTACCGATCAACTTCTGTACAACCACCCTGTTGGAAAATTTCGATGATCACTGCCAGCTAGAGTCATCAGAATACAATGGCTCAGTGGAGAGCGGACTGACCATTCGGGCTCTCAGGCACTGCCCGAGGGCCCAGGGTCAGCAGGGGGCCCCATGAGATGCCCCTGGTACCTTTTATAGGCTTTTTTGGGTGAGGTTTGAGTGTGGGCGAGGACACAGGGGCCCCATGATCCCCTATTGCCCAGGGGCCCCATGAGTTGTCAGTCCGCCCCTGGTGGGGAGGTTCACCCATTCACATCAGATGGGGGAATCAAGTCATTTTCTTTCATTCAACCTGCTGGTTCAACAAAAAAAATGAGTTGTCTATGGGCGGCCTTGGGCTACATTCACACTGGTTTCCTGTATTTGGTTTATTGAAATGCACAGAAATGATCTGGAATGAATGGACAAACTTTATGCTTGCCAAATTAAGTTCCTTTGAGGCTAAATGTATAAACATAGAAGAATGACAGCAGAAAAAAGACCAAGTGGCCAATCAAGGCTGCCCCCGCCTTTTTTAAATTATATATATATTTGTTTTTACAGATCTAGATCTACATTTGTCCCAAGAATGGTTGAATCCGCTTACTGATGCATGACTCACTACCTCTGCTGGAAGTGGAAGTCTATTCCAAGCATCAACTACTATTTCCATAAAATAATACTTTCTAAGATTTTCGTTTTGAAGTTTCCTTGTGCTAGTTTGAGGTCCTGTCCCCGTGTTCTTGATCTTGGTTTCATACTGAAAATACTGCCTTCCTGAACCTTATCCACTCCTTTCATGTACTTAAATGTTTCAATCATATATCAACTTTCCCTTCTTTCCTCCAGACTTGCCTTCAGCCACGTTCAGAGTATCTTCTCTGCCCATGGATGTACAGAATTCTGTTTTCTCCAAATGCAGCTAAACTGAATGCAACTAAATGAAGGTAAAGTATGAATTATGCAATTTAGGCCCCTTTGCACCCTGGCCATCTAGGTGTAATACACCTCTCTCGGAATTGTTTATGCATTCCAAACTGTTGTCCTTCAATGCCATTATAAACGAGGCCTTACAGAGAAGGAAAATCTCCAAGCTGGGAAATATTGGTGACCAATGATCAATCTTCCCGATCTCCACAGACACTCCAAAGTCACCTGAACTGCAAATCATTTTTAGGTGGGTCCAAGCAGTATGTTGTCAAGAGAACTGGTCATTCTAATTAAACATGGCCACACACCAAATTGTTTTTCTTCAACAGAACAATTTTATTTATTAACACAATCCTAAGATCGCCCAATACCTACGGAGGCACCAGGATTGGACACCATGGTCGTAAATACAAACGTTAGACTTGGCATTTACATGAATGGAGAAGGTAAGAGATGAGTGGAAGGGGGGAACATTAGTAATCAAGATGGGTAACTGGTCTGACTGAGGTTCCTCCCACATTGGAGGCCAGCATGTGTCTGCCCATCCCCACACAAGAGACAGTCACCTGCCCCAGTTGAAAACACTATTGACATCTATTATTATTATTATACAGGATTTATGGCGCCAACAGTTTGCTCAGCGCTTTACAATATAATGGGAGACAATACAGTTCAATACAAGAGGTTTAGGAGGGCCCTGCTCCTGGGAGCTTACAATCTAAGAGTCAGGGGCTAGTGATACAAAAGGTAATATCTGTGGGGGATGGACTGGTAAGAAGAGTAGAAGATTCCCTTGTTAGCTGATGGCAGGATAGGCTTCCCTAAAGAGATAGGTTTTCAGAGATCGCCTAAAAGTGAGCAGAGTAAGCGATAGTCTGATAAATTGGGGTAGAGAATTCCAGAGAATAGGGGAAGCTCTGGAGAAGTCCTGGAGATGAGCATGGGAGGAGGAGACAAGGGAGCTAGAGAGCAGTAGGTCGTGCGAGGAGCGGAGAGGACGGTTTGGGTGATATTTGGAGACAAGATTGGTGATGTAATTTGGGGCGGAGTTATAAATGGCTTTATATGTTATTGTTAATGTTTTGAATTTTATCCGTTGGGCAATGGGAAGCCAGTGGAGGGATTGGCAGAGAGGGGTGGCAGATGTGGAACGGTTAGTAAGGTGGATGAGTCTGGCAGCAGCATTCATGATAGACTGAAGAGGGGATAGCCTGCGATGAGGTCGGCCAATGAGGAGGGAGTTACAATAGTCAAGGCGAGATATAACTAGGGAGTGAATAAGTTGATTAGTGCTTTCCAAGGTTAGGAACGGGCGTATCTTGGAGATGTTGCGGAGGTGAAGTCTACAAGATTAATGCAGGCCATAGACGGGACAAAAAAATTGGCCGATATTCACACTGTTAGTGGGGTAATGTCGTCGGACGATTTTCGCGGGTCTTGTTGTTTCTTTTTATCAGTCATGCTGGAAAATCTACAAAAAACGGCCATTTTTTGTAAGCATTGGTGGCAGCAAAGACCGATTTTTCGTTTATCAGCCGACAATTTGGCCAATAAACGTCCCGTCTATGGCCAATCTTAGACAGCAATTGAATTTGGGGCTGAAAGGACAGATGGGAGTCTAGGATTACACCTAGTACCCTGGCATGAGGGGAGGGAATGATGGTTGTGTTATTGATCTTGATGGAGAAGTCAGGGGAGGGGGCATGGGCTGGGGGGAATACTAAGAGCTCAGTTTTGGAGAGGTTGAGTTTGAGGAAGTGGAGTGACATCCATGCCGATATGTCACTTAGTAGGTTAGTAATACGAAAGGAGACTGAAGGGGCGAGGTGAGGGGTAGAAAGATAGATTTGTGTGACATTTACTTTAGTCTCGGGGTCTCCACACAACATGAATATCTTTCTTCAATCCAATTTTTCGTCCAATGGATTTTTATTGATTTTTTTCATTTTACTATGTGCAAATACAATGCATAAGTGTACATAACATTGGTATAGGTGTTTTACAATGCCCATAGTCTGGGACAGCAAGGTTATCAGCAGGTAAAGTGTACAATCCACACAATCAGAATGTAGGGTGGAAGAGGGTTACATTGAGGATACAATGGAGACCTCACCCCCTCGGTCTCCGCCTGAATCACACACCTACTGAGCGACATATCAGACTGGATGTCACTCCACTTCCTTAAACTGAACCTCTCCAAAACCGAGTTTCTTGTCCTCCCCCCCAGCCCGGACACCACCCCCCATTGACTTCTCCATCACATCCAACAACGCCACCATCAGACCCGCCCCGCAGGCCAGAGTACTTGGTGTCATTCTGGACTCCAACCTATCCTTCCAGCCCCAAGTTCAATCTTTAACTAACTCATGCAGACTCCACCTCCGCAACATCGCCAAAATCCGCACGTTCCTAACCCCAGAAACCACTAAACAGCTCATCCACTCCCTCATCATATCACGACTCGACTACTGCAACTCCCTCCTCACTGGCCTGCCTCACCGCTGGCTATCCCCACTTCAGTCGATCCTGAATATGGCTGCCAGACTCATTCACCTTTCCAACCGCTCCATCTCCGCCACCCTCCTCTGCCAATCCCTCCACTGGCTTCCGATTGCGCAACGGATCAAATTGAGAATCCTAACACTGACGTACAAAGCTATCCACCATACTGCCCCGAACTACATCACAGACCTAATATCCAAGTACCGCCCAACACGCACACTCCGCTCCTCACAAGACCTCCTTCTCTCTAGTTCCCTGGTCTCCTCCTCCCATGCCCGCCTCCAGGACTTCTCCAGGGTGTCACCCATCCTCTGGAACTCCCTACCCCAACCCATCAGATTATCTCCTACTCTCCTCTCCTTTAGGCGCACCCTGAAAACCCATCTCTTCAGGGAAGCCTACCCCTCCCCCTGCTAACCTGCCGACCTCCTCCACTCTTCCTACCACTCCATCCCCCACAGCTATCTCCTCCTGTGCCACCATCCCCTCCCTCCTAGATTGTAAGCTCGAAAGAGCAGGGCCCTCGATCCCCTCATGTTTTGCATTGTATTGGTATTGTTCTGTCACATGTTCTGTCCCCCTTTGTAATGTACAGCGCTGAGCGAACTATCGGCGCTTTATAAATACTGTATAATAATAATAATAATAATAATAATGGTGAGGAAACTGTGGAGTAGCTATTGGCTATAAATGGCAAGTTGAAGGTTGTGTTCCTTCAATCCACTTTTTGAGACACACGGCTCATTTGTTGTCTGACGCCTGCATAACTCATGCTCATAATTCATTCTTAATGGCACCCCAAATGTGGTGTGATTTTGCGTGATCGTCGCATGACAAGATCTTGTTGAAATCACAGGAAATCACGCCTTTAAACAAAGGAGGTCCTTTTGGATGACAATCACGCATAAGGTAGCCCTATGTGTGACGTGGAAATGCATGAAAATCACACTTAAAAGATTGTGAGTGAACACTGGTTCCCGCTACGTGAGATGTGAACAGCTAGGATGACAAGCCTAATATCACAATGACATAAACTGACTCTTGACAGCAAAATGTGGACTTGACACCACTGATAATAATGAAAACCTGTCCATAATCAAAATTCACTAAAGCACCTGAAGATATAAATCTCAGTTTCTGCATCACCCCCTTCACTGCAACAACCTAGAAGTGGTTGTAAACCCTTACATATATCCAGTGAAGTGACTGGCCTCAGGTGATCAGGGGCGGACTGACAACTCATGGGGCCCCCGGGTAATAGGGGATCATGGGGACCCTGTGTCCTTACCCAAACTCAAAAAAGCCTATGAAAAAGGTATCAGGGGCATCTCATGGGGCCCCCTACTGACCCCCGGCCCTCGGGTAGTGCCCGAGTTTCCAAATGGTCAGTCCGCCCCTGCAGGTGATACACAGAGATGAAACAAATCCTCCTACACAAGTTGTACCTATTTATCTACGGCCTTCTGTCCCCTACATCTATTCAAAGTGCAGAATTTACACAGGATCTCTGAGCTCTGAAAAGCAGGGAGCGGATAGATGAAGTTACATCAGTAAGGAGAGCTCTGAGAGCTGATTGGAGGTAAGAGACACCCCCCTCCCCTCCAAACAGCTCACAGGAACAGAGCTAAGGCTGTCAATCTGCTAGATGTCTTCCCCATCACCATTTTTCTCTTGGTGTCAGGAAACCATATTCATGCTGATAGAAGAGGAACGAAGCAGCTGGCAGAAATCACACTTAGTGCTTTGAACTGAGACAAACACACACTATAGAGGGATATGCTTTGTTCATCTTTCATGTCTGAGGTTTACAACAACTTTAACTAACTGCTTCATTAATTCAGCTTCCAGGGCATTAAATACATTCTGATGACAGAACCTCCACTCTCAGTCTGATTTCTACTGTACAGGGGATTTTGAGACATTAGTATAAAGATAGACTTAAAGTGGAGTTCCAGCCGTTTAAATATTTTTTTTCTAAAGGCACCCATGTGAGAGTGGCAGCTTAGGCAATGCAAGTTAAGATCACCTGTGCTTGCAATCCTTTGCTTTCCTTAGAAAAATAAAATGACTTACTGAACCCTCATATTGTGAACGCTGTCATCTTAAGTGTGGGCACCTGAAGCTCACTCAGACATTCTTCCGGGAAATTGCACTTCCCATTTTCACTCCTGCGCAGTGTGAAGAAGGAGAGATCGCGCACCTGCGCAGTGTGAAGAAATCGCTGCAATCGCGTCACTTCCGCGAGATTTTGGTATTAGGCATTCCCTAGGACTGCTGGGATAGATGACTCCAATATCTCAGAAGTCCTAGGGAATGCCTGATGATGTGATCGCCTAAGTGGCCGGCACCGGAAGGGGAGACAGAAATTATCAATAAAAGGTATTTAGGAAAAAAATGTCTACATATATATTGCCAAAACGGACTGTGAAGAGGGAGACCATTGTCTTTCAGGGGAGAAAAAAAAAGGCTGGAACTCCACTTTAATGCCTCAGCAGTAATGATGATGATATAAAATGAAAGTGTACGCTGGAACCATGGATCTCCTGTAAGTTTTGGAAAGAGTGGAGAAGAGTTAGAGCCTCTGCCGGGTTTTAACTGTTCAAAACATGTATATTGGAGGCACTGGATTTGACTTATTAGTAGTTCAAGACAGAAGAAAGTCAATCGAGTTCACGTGGAGTGCAGTAGTTCTGGTGAGACCACTTTCCACAAAAACAGGGTGCATCTTATTCTAGGGGAACCGAAGAATCTAACAAGCATGCCAGACCAAAGAGCTAAGAATCCAAAATCTTTTAATATTAGTAACATGAAACAGCCAACATGTTTCCGCTTTCAGACACAACATGAAACAGCCAACACGTTTTGGGTTTAAACGCTCCTTCTTCGGGGCTTATACTGCTGTAACTGGGCTCGGTAGGGTGCTATTAGTAGTTGTATGGTTATAATAAAGAGCAGTATTGGCTGTATTGGTCTGCTATGCAACCTATTAATACTACCAATACTACTCTTTATTAGAGACACCCCCCCCCCCCCGATATAAATCAAAACTACATTACACAATTACACATTTCCATTTCTCCCTTGACCAACAACACTACAGGCATCTGGAGCGAGATGGATAATACATTTTTTCGCTGTCCAACCTTATGAAATTGAATCTGTGGAAATTTCAGAAAGAAGTAGCATTACACTTTAAGAGAAACCCCAAAGAAACAACTGAAAATAAATTTGTAGCATAATGCATACACTCCATGTTATATGATTGTATAGCCCAACTAACCCATGTAAAGCAAAGCAACATGTTCACATTGTTTAAGACAGATACAGATATATATATATATATATATATATATATTTATATATACACATTTCTATTGCATCCATTCTTCTTCTTTCAGCCTCCATCCTGTGCAAAATACGAGTCACTGAAGTCGTTGCTTAACAGGGTTATGGACTCCTCGTGTGTATGTGCTGATTGGACCTCCATTCCTGGAAGTAGCAGGTATTTTCTTTGACTCCTGGCACTGAAGAAAATGGCAGGGGAACTTAGGAGAAGCAGGTATGTCTCCAGGTTCCATGCTACTACCTCATCCAGAGGGCTTTTTTAACTTTTTTGGTAACAGCACCACACTAGTCACCCTGATATTAACCTTTTTTACCTAATTTGCGTCTAAGGCAGTGGTGGTCAACTTATGAGAAATTGTGGGGCTCAACTGTGGCCTTTGACATTAACAAGGGGACTCACATAATGTTCCTCCTACAACAGTGGTGGTCAGTGAATGAGGTATAGGGGTCTCAGTTGTGGCCCATGATATTACCAAACAGCCACACATAATATTAAGTATATTTAATGCTAGAAAGGACTGTCTGAGACTGTGGATGTGCTTAAGCAGATGGACAAAGACTGTGGAAGTGCTTCAGATGTGGCTGGAGACTAGGGACATGTTGCAGAAAACAGTCAGAGACTGTGAACATCCTTTCAGAAGATGGTTAAAGACTGTGGACAGGCTTTAGGAGATGGCCGAAGACTGTGGATGTGCTTCAAATGTGGCTGGTGACTAGGAACATGGTGCAGGAGACAATCAGAGACTGTGAACATCATTCAGGTGATGATCAAAGCCTGTAGATGTCATTCAGGTGTGAATGAAGACTAGGGACATGGTGCAGGAGACAGTCAGAGACTGTGGACATCCTTCAGGAGATGTTCTGAGACTTTGGACATCCTTCAGGAGATTTTTATAGACTGTGGACATCCTTCATATGCTGCAAGAGACAGTAAGAGATTGTGGACATCCTTCAAGAGATGGTCAGAGATCATTGATGTGCTTCAGGTGTGGTTGGAGACTAGGGACATACTGCAGAAGACAAGCACAATGTAGATATCCTTCAGGAGGTGGTCAAAGACTGTGGATACCCTTCAGGAATTATTCAAAGACTGTGAATGTGCTTCAGCAGTGGCTGGAGATGGAGGACATACTGAAGGAAACAGTCAGACTTTGGACACCCTTCAAGAGGTGGGCAGAGATCGTTGATGTACTTCAGGTGTGGCTGGAGACCACGGACATACTGCAGAAAATGGGAAGAATGTAGACACCCTTCAGGAGGTGGTCAAAGACTGTGGACATCCTTCAGGAGATATTCAAAGACTGTGAATTTGCTTCAGCTGTGGCTGGAGATTGAGGACATACTGAAGGAGACAGACTTTGGACATTCTTCAGGAGATGGTCAGAGGCTGTGGACATCCTTCAAGAGATTGTCAGAGATCGTTGATGTGCTTCAGGTGTGGCTGGAGACTAGGGACATACTGCAGAAGACAGGAAGAAGGTAGACACCCTTTAGGAGGTGGTCAAAGATTGTGGATGTCCTTCAGGAGATGGTTAAAGACTGTGGATGTGCTTCAGGTGAAGCTAGAGACTATGGACATACTGACGGAGACAATCACAAATTGGGGACACATTATTTCAGACTTTTAGAGATTACTTCCATTAAAGCTCCTGTACAATCCAGTGCTCCCCTGCTGCGGTTAAAGGGCTGCACAACAAGTACCAAGGGGCCACATGAGGCCCAAGGGCCACATGGTGGGCCACTGGCGCTACTTCTCATCAACTTAAATAGCAGGTTTTAACATTATATGCTTGATTTTTTCTTTAAGTAGGTGAGTAGCTATCCGGTATCAAGCCAGACTTCAGATAATTTCATTATCTGAACTAGAACTTGTATTAATCACATCTGAAGCAATCAACAGCCTATGGGCTTTTTTTTATATATTTCGAAGCCATGCTGTAAACGTATGCGGTTCTACTATTGTGTGTGTTCATGCTGCATGTGCAGGATTGGCGGCGTCAACGTGCCGCTGCTGCCGATCTGCTGGCGTATTGGGAAGGGAGGAGAGGTGCAGTCAATGTTGGCACTGCAGCAGCCCACACAGTCTGAGTCTTTCAGGTGAACGCGCAGAGTAAAAATAACCCAGGTGTATAAAATAATCTCACCAAAATAGACGCTCTGCTCGTTCTTCAGCGCAGGCATCTAAGAATAGAGAGGAGGAGGCGAAGGGGAGTGCGAGTGGGGGGGGGGATGAACAAAGACACGGGAGCGAAGAGGATAATGAGAGCAGCAAAGAGGCTGAATGTCGGAGGATCTGGCTGGATGCAGGTGCAGGGAGAGAGAAGAGAGAGACACGGGGTCGCATTGATTACAGAGCCTGAAGGGCGAAGATGGCCTCTGCTGTACCGCATCCTCAAGCCATTCTTCCTTTAGACGCTTTGACAGATGAGGCCTGATGAGGCAGATGTGCGCAAGACAGAGGGCAAGGAAATGCAAGGGTTCACCAATAGCAACAGATCACGTGCTTGTTCTGACTGCATTAGCTGCACTGCTAGACTTTGATTTAAAGGGCATGTCCTACCTCACACACACGCACACACACACACACTATGCAGCATATGAACTGCTTTGTCCGGGTTTGTAATGAACGTCCTTACTACTGCGAGCCATCCACGCTTCTCATGTTATAAACAGCACACGGATAATTCTCTTTCCAGCCTGCCATTGTGCAGACTGCATTGCACTGCCTCCTGGACTACTACAGATTATAACCATTGCCCAACGGATACAATTCAAAACATTAACAATAACATATAAAGCCATTTATAACTCTGCCCCAAATTACATCACCGATCTTGTCTTCAAATATCACCCAAACCGTACTCTCCACTCCTCGCACGACCTCCTGCTCTCTAGCTCCCTTGTCTCCTCCTCCCATGCTCGTCTCCAGGACTTCTCCAGAGCCTCCCCCATCCTCTGGAACTCCCTACCCCAATTTATCAGACTATCGCCTACTCTGCTCACTTTTAGGCGATCTCTGAAAACCTATCTCTTCAGGGAAGCCTATCCTGCCATCAGCTAATAATGGAATCTTCTACTCTTCCTACCAGTCCATCCCCCACAGTTATTACCTTTTGTACCATTAGCCCCTCCCTCCTAGATTGTAAGCTCCCAGGATCAGGGCCCTCCTATCCCTCTTGTATTGAACTGTATTGTTGCTGTAATGTCTCCCGTTATATTGTAAAGCGCTGAGCAAACTGTTGGCACTATATAAATCCTAAGAAAAATTAATAATAGCGCCTATGGTCAAAATTATATAACTTACTAATAGTGTACCAGCTGCAAAAAATCACCATATATAAAGTGTACCAATAAATAAATATTATATATGAATTAGTGTAGCGCTTGTCTTTAAGCACTTACTCAAGAGGTGTCCCAGCCGACACCAGCATCAACAGCATAACAGCAATCACATAAACGAGCCTGGCTACTCAGCACATGCGCAGTAGCTGGCAGCCAAAAACATAATGACGTCACATCAATCAAGCTCCGACCTACGCGTTTCGTCATCGACGTCCTCACGGAGCGCGTCCTCCGTGAGGACGTCGATGATGAAACGCGTAGGGCGCGTATATTTTTTTGTGGTATTGGCATATATATATTTTTTTTCTGGACTTATGATTTGATGATTTCTTTATATATATTTATACACATTTACTAGCGCAAATTATTTATTTATTGGTACACTATATAAATCCTGTATAATAATAATAATAACCAGACTGGTGTCACCCAGCTTGAGTCCTTTCCCAGCTGTAAACCCTCCGTTCTGCAAAAAGCCCTTATCGGGACGGTTTGGTTGTGATGGTTGTGCGGCACAGTGGCTTAGTGGTTAGCATGTCTGCCTTGCAGTAAATGGGTGATGGGTTCAATTCCTGAGCATGGTGCCTCCTGCATGGAGTTTGCATGTTCTCTCTGTGCTTGTGTGGGTGTGCTCCAGTTATCTCCCACACTCCAAAGACATGCTGGTAGGTTAATTGGATCCTGTCTAAATTGGCCCTAATATGTGTATGTATGAATGTGAGTTAGGGAACTTAGATTGTACACCCCTTGAGGGTTAGGGACTGATGTGAATGTTATATATATATGTAAAGTGCTGTGTAAATTGACAGTACCTGAAATAAATACTAAATTAAACCAGATGACACACTGAGAGATCATTAGAGTGGAATAAACAGATATTGATGAACTGTATTCTAGCATCTGGGTGCGCTTTGTGTATTTCTTGCAGATCTGTGCAGTAATCCAGTGTGAGACCTTACAGGAGCTTCCTGTAATAAAGACCGGTCATTGTTGCTCTCTCTCCATGTGCAGGGTGACTGGTCTTGTCTCCGCCCCCTCCTGTAGTTTTCTGCAGGAAGCCTGTGGTGGGTGGGGCCAGCTGGGCCTCTTCCACAGCTCTCTGCAAAGGCTATGTACAGCACAGTGATGGTGTCACTGTTATATTTACAAGGTACTATCTGGGTTTGTAAAGGCATTTTTGTGAACACAGATTGTTATTAAATCCTCCGTGAGTATTGGGGAGTATATTTAGAGAAATAGATTTGTGCTCAGAGTCAGGGGCGGACTGACCATTTGGGAACTCAGGCACTGCCCGAGGGCCCGGGGTCAGTAGGGGGCCCCATGAGATGCCCCTGGTACCTTTTTCATAGGCTTATTTGAGTTTGGGAAAGGACACAGGGGCCCCATGATCCCCTATTGCCCGGGGGCCCCATGATCTCCTATTGCCCGGGGGCCCCATGATCCCCTATTGCCCGGGGGCCCCATGAGTTCTCAGTCCGCCCCTGCTCAGAGTTCAATGTTAAAGAGACAGCAGCAGACATAAGGACAAATCAACATGTACTATAAAAATGCTAATAAAACGCACACTGGCTAAATGGTTAGCACTTCCGCCTGGCAGTACTAGGGTCGTTGGTTAGAATCCCAACCACGGCACCACCTGCCTGGAGTTTGCATGTTCTCCCTGTGCCTGTGTGGGTTTCCTCTGGGTGCTCCGGTTTCCTTCCACACTCCAAAGACATGCTGGTAGGTGAATTGGCTCCTGTCTAAATTGTCCCTAGTATGTGTATGTATGAATGTGAGTTAGGGACCTTAGATTGTACACCCCTTGAGGGTTAGGGACTGATGTGAATGTACAATATATATGTAAAGCGCTGTGTAAGTTGACAGCACTATATAAATAATAATCACAAGTTATATAATTAACTAGCATACAATCCACAATATATACAGTTCAGACAGCTCCATTAGATTGATGTATAAACAAAAATGGGTCTCTTCCTTTCTAAAGTGGTAAAGGATGGGGATGTTCACCCTCTATATTTGTAAATTGATGGCGCTATATAAGTACCTGTAATTAATAAATAAATAAGGCTGCTAAATGCTAATAAAATGCTAAGGCTCCTAAACGCTCCTAGCACTATTACCAGCGTTTTTTATCCAGCTCTTTTTTTTAGCAAAAAGCTAAAGCGGAAGTGCTAACCATTTAGCCAGTGTGCGTTTTATTAGCATTTTTATAGTACATGTTGTTGAAAAAACAGAAAAAAGCTAGAAATAAAGCTGTTAATACCGCTTTAGTAGTGTTTAGCATTTTTTTTCTGCTGGAGAAATGCTTAAAAAAACTCTACAAAAACAATTTTTTCTTCTCCTAGACGCTGAAATTCAAAAAACGCTAATAGCCTGCAGTACTGTGCATGGATCCATAGGAGACAACTATTTAGCTTCTAAGAGGAGGAAGAAAAATGCTAATAACAGCTTCTAGGAGCTTAAAGAAACGCCAGTGTGCATGGAGCCTAAACGTTCCTCCAGCAGCTAGAGCAGGGAGCCAATACATAGGAGGATTTTAATCATTTACAGCAAACTGGCAGTGTAACGAATGTCTGCAATGAGGAAGGACAAATGTGTGAGTATTTCATAGGAAGTACTAGGAAACAGGGGCGGACTGACCATTTGGAAACTCGGGCACTGCCCGAGGGCCTGGGGGCAGGAGGGGGCCCCATGAGATGCCCCTGGTACCTTTTTCATAGGCTTTTTTGAGTTTGGGCAAGGACACAGGGGCCCCATGATCCTCTATTGCCCGGGGCCCCATAAGTTGTCAGTTCACCCCTGCTAGGAAAGTCAATGATTCAGATTATAATGTGGGCAGCACAGTGGCTAAATGGCTAGCACTTCCGCCTGGCAGTACTAGGGTCATTGGTTCAAATCTCAACCACAGCACCACCTGCTTGGAGTTTGCATGTTCTCCCTGTGCCTGCGTGGGTTTCCTCTGGGTACTCTAATTTCCTCCCACACTCCAAAGACATGCTGGTAGGTTAATTGGCTCCTGTCTAAATTGTCCCTAGTATGTGTATGTATGAATGTGAGTTAGGGACCTTAGATTGTACACCCCTTGAGGGTCAGGGACTGATGTGAATGTACAATATATATGTAAAGTGCTGCGTAAGTTGACAGCACTATATAAATAATAATCACAAGTTATATAATTAACTAGCATACAATCCACAATATATACAGTTCAGACAGCTCCATTAGATTGATGTATAAACAAAAATGGGTCTCTTCCTTTCTAAAGTGGTAAAGGATGGGGATGTTCACCCTCTATATTTGTCCTGGTGAATGCTGTCACTGAGACTAAAAAATCCAAAATGTAAAGTTGTCACCGGATCAAGAATAAAGGGTAAACCTTCCAATGGAGACACGTGTTCCAGTGACACCTTTCTAAGAGAGGATTCCCCTCACGCTATGTCTACAGGACAGGGAGTAAAGGGAAATTTCTTAAATGGAACAACGGAAAAAAAAAAAAAAACCAATAGGGGTATTAACTATTCCTAAAGTTTTATAAAAGTTTTTTGCTTTAGATGACAAAACAAGCCTGTGAGCTGCACCAGCATGGCGGCTGCAGTGTAAGAATGGTACAAAGTTTCAGTAATGAGCCCTGCAGATGGAGATTGTTAATAAATAATAGGTGCAGCGCTCAAAACCTGAATATCTCTGAAACTGATATACGTGATAAAGTGCAAATAAATTAAAGTGCTGATGCAAACATGGAGATATAAAACCAATATATGAAAACATGAAGGTATAAACCAATATATGAATATATCACTGCCTCAGATGATTGACAATGATAAATAAGGTGACTGTTAGTGTAACTAAAGTGACTGATAACAATTGCACTGATATGGCCATAAAGTGACACATGGTCACCTATGGTGTCACAATAAAGTGACTGCTGGTGCTAATAAAGTGACAAATGCAATAAATAATTATCAATAGTATGGAAATAAAATGTCCATAAAGTGACAAGTTGGAGATCCGGAAATGTATGATCTCAAAATTGGTGATCCACACGCTATAATCAATGTTTTGGTGATGTGCCAGGTAAGTAGTAGAATTACGCACTCACCAGATGCGTAATATTAATACACATTTAGGGATATAAACAGTGGTCAGCGGGACGTCCCTTTAATGCTGTCTGCAACCTAGTCTGGAATCCCCCTCTCTGGGTCATCTGCAGTACCTCTGCCGTCCTCCTTGTAAATCTCTGTGGGTTGGTAAACTATCCGCTGCGCAGCCACAGCCTGGAGATGGAGATTGCTGTTGGCACTAAAGAAGGAGCCATGCTACTGCTTGAAACTGCTGGAAACAGCAAGCCGTCCATTGAGAGAGCCGTGCCACGACTCCTGTGCGCATGCGCGGGAGTGACGTCATCGTGGCTCAGCCAGTCAAACAGCCAAAGGCCAAGAACCTGGAAGGAAAACTGGGTGCAGATGGAAGCCCTGTAACATGGGTGTAATATGTAACATGTTATGAAAGGTGAGCTTATCCTTTAAAGTGGTAGGAAACTCTTCTTTAATAATTTTACCTACAGGAAAGCTTATAATAAAGCCTGTGGGTAAAACCGTTTAGGAGATATTCACCATTTCTGATATCCGGCGCATGAGCTCTGAAGGAACGGCATACCTGTGACGTTCCTTCAGAGCTGTGTGCCTTGGCCCAGGACTCCTATGCGCAGGAGTGACGTCATCGCGTCTTGGCCAGAGCTCTTGAACCCAGAAGGAAGACCGGGTGAAGAAGGAATTCCTGGGGAGCCATGACAGTGCTTTGTTTCAAGATAAGTCTTTCATAATATGCTGTTATGCAATGCATTATTTTGCAAGAGACTCTAAAGATGTTTTTTGGTGGTTTACTACTGCTTTAAACCCTCAGCGTTTTGTAACATAGCCCATTGAACACAATAAAATGAACATTCCCCGGGAAATTATTTTGTTAAAATTCCTACCCCGGCGCTTGCAGTTTACAGCCTTCAATGCTGCCGGCTCCTGCTTTCCCTGAACGTCTGGTCTTCACAGGAAAGAGGTAACACTAGTGCAGTCTCCAGCCAATCTGTTAGCTTGGACAAGAGGGGAGGGGGGGGAGAAGGAACAGGGGAGCACCTTGCCATCGTAGACTATGGGGCTGTGTGTTTCTATTGATGCACAGAGTGCTGGGAGATACAACTTTAGTCCTTGCATTCAAGGGTGGCTCCATGGCACTCAAGAGAAAGGTGCCACCATGAAACAGGAAACCTGGGGCTGGGATCATGACAGCAGCTTAACCTGGATCATAGGCAAGGATTAAAAGGTAAAGAAGCTGCATAATCAGAAAGTGATTAAATCAGCTGCTAAAGCATTTAAAAAAAAATTTAAATATCATTTTAAGTAAACCCATCATAAGAGAACTGGGGAGTTTACCATTGCCAATCTCAGTAACAAAAACAGGTAAAACTCCTTATCTGCATATTTGTCCTACATTTGTCCTACATTGAAGCTTCCTGCCTGGTGACATGGCAGCCAGGCAAGAAGCATCTTCAGATGAGAAGCTAAGCAATGGTAGCCTCCTTGCTCCTCTCCTAGTCCTAGAGCATGGTGGCCTCATTTGTTTCTTAGTTCGTCTATACAAAGTGGTTGGGTAGGTAGGACCAGGGGCGGACTGACAACTCATGGGGCCCCCGGGCAATAGGGGATCATGGGGCCCCTGTGTCCTTGCCCAAACTAAAAAAAGCCTATGAAAAAGGTACCAGGGTCATCTCATGGGGCCCCCTACTGACCCCGGGCCCTCGGGCAGTGCCCGAGTTTCCAAATGGTCAGTCCGCCCCTGGGTAGGACTTAATGGCCGCAGATGTGGTCGCTTGTCAATTAAGGAAGATGTGATTCTGGAATGTCAGGTAACCTGGGCTTTGTTCTACCTGGACATGTCTCTGGGTTGTGGTTTCTGTATCTAGCTGTATGCACTGTATCTTATTGGGTTGACACATACATTTCTTCTGGGACTTTTATTTGCAAAGTGGGTTAATACATACCCCTATTTGGCTCTTCGTGCCCCCCAACAGGGGTGGGGGGGGAATATGAACAGCCACAGGACCAACCATGGGATGATTGTTGTTGTACAGTTGATGTTAGGTTGTAGATGGATCTTGATTTATCATTAGAACCAAAACGAAAGCACATCTTCAGTCCTGAAGAAGTTGGACCACCTTGAAACGTGTATCCTGAATCAAATATATTAAAGGCCAGGCGGAAGAATGTGATCAGCCACAGGACCAACAATGGAACGATTGCAGGTGTACAGTTGATGCTAGGGTTGTAGATGGATCTTAATTTATCATTAGAACCCAAACAAAAGCACATCTTCAGTCCTTAAGAAGCTGGACCACCTTGAAACGTGTATCCTGAACCAAATATAATAAAGGCCAGGCGGAAGAATGTGATCAGCCACAGGACCAACCATGAGATGATTGTTGTTGTACAGTTGATGTTAGGTTGTAGATGGATCTTGATTTATCATTAGAACCCAAACAAAAGCACATCTTCAGTCCTGAAGAAGTTGGACCACCTTGAAACGTGTATCCTGAATCAAATATATTAAAGGCCAGGGGAAAGAATGTGGTCAGCCACAGGACCAACCATGGAATGATTGTAGGTGTGCAGTTGATGCTACGTTGTAGATGGATCTTGATTTATCATTAGAACCCAAAGGAAACGCGTATCCTGAATTGATAATAATAAAGGCCAGAGGGGAAGAATGCATAATTCCTGGGGATTACGTTTAAAGTCCTCCATATACCATGTTTCTTTACAATTGGTTGGGTAGGACCTAAATGACGCACCACGTACCGATAGATCTTTGAATTGCTCTTCTGGATAGCAGCCGATAATATACAAGATATTCTTTATGGATGTAGTTAATGTTCACCATGTGCTACTGTACGGGGCCAAAAAATGGAAGGAGCTTTTCTGTCTGCACCAATGACTAAACGCGGACATGAGTATATCCCTGTCCTAAAGAGAACCAATCATCGCTGGGATCACACAAACATTCTGTCTTCATTTATTGCAGTTGTCTAAGTTAGTTTTTGAACAATTTAGGCCTCATGCACACTGGACACTTTGCCCATCTCTCCTAGACGCCACAGTGTTTGGCAGAGAAAACTCTTGATGCTGTGTAAAACATTTAGACACGTCAAACGCTTGGGCAGTCATTCATTTCATCGGCCATAATAATTTATTCTGGCCATAGAAAAAAAAATTAATGCTCGAGTGCTAAAGCCTAGCATTAATGCGTGTTTAGGCACGTTTAGATGCGTCCAGGGCTGTCCTAATGCATGGGAGCAACTGGCACTGACCAGGGACCCTAGATGCCTAGGGGCCCCATGACAATTTTGCATTACATCCTGCTTGCCAACTGTCCCGGATTTGCCGGGACAGTCAAGCTTTTTACTAAGCTGTCCCGGGTTTGACGGGACAGTCAAGCATTTTACTAAGCTGTCCCGGATTTGCCAGACAGTCAAGCTTTTTACTAAGCTGTCCTGGATTTGCCAGGACAGTCAAGCTTTTTACTAAGCTGTCCCGGATTTTCCAGGACAGTCAAGATTTTAACTAAGCTGTCCCGGATTTTCCGGGACAGTCAAGCTTTTTGCTAAGCATCCCAGAACCTGTACTGTGCCCTCCTGATCCCAGTATTGTGCCCTCCTGACTCCCCCTGTACTGTGCCCTCCTGATCCCAGTATTGTGCCCTCCTGACTCCCCCTGTACTGTGCCCTCCTGATCCCAGTATTGTGCCCTCTTGACTCCCCGGTACTGTGCCCTCCTGATCCTAGTATTGTGCCCTCCTGATTCCCCCTGTACTGTGCCCTCCTGATCCCAGTATTGTGCCCTCCTGATCCCAGTATTGTGCCCTCTTGACTCCCCGGTACTGTGCCCTCCTGATCCCAGTATTGTGCCCTCCTGACTCCCCTTGTACTGTGCCCTCCTGACTCCCCTTGTACTGTGCCCTCCTGACTCCCCTTGTACTGTGCCCTCCTGACTCCCCTTGTACTGTGCCCTCCTGACTTCCCTTGTACTGTGCCCTCCTGACTCCCTCCCCCCATACTTTGCCCTGTGTGTTGATTAGTCTTTGATTTATGGCGTGTTTTCTTATTGTTTAAAATCAATTTTATTGAACGTACTAATAAATTCATGTTTAATTCTATCAACCATGTATACTTTAATTCCTCATGCACACTTAACATTTTTACAGCGGCTGTTTTTGGCTTTTGATGTTTTTTTTCTACAGCCAGTAAACCCCCCAGCATGTTATCCTATGTGTCCATACATACATAGACTGGAATCAACGTTTTTTTGGCTGGAAAAAAACCCAGGACTAGTTGGCTTCTAGAGATGTTTTTCAGCTGTAAAAACGCCTTAACGCTGAAAGACGTGGAAAAATGTGGCAACATGTGCAAAACGGCGTTTTTGGACTTTTTTGGACCAAAAAAATATTTTTTTAAGTAGAAAAAAAAAACTCAAATGCAAAAAAACGCAAGAAAACACCGCTAATCATGGCAAAACGCCTCTAAACACTAAAGCAAAACCACTAAAAAAAAGCTGAAAAACTCACGTTTTTAACGTGACTTTACACAGCTAATGTTACCAGCGTTATCAAAACGCCCCGTGTGCATGGAGCCTAATTCTTGAGAGTAGGTGTGTAAAGTGGGTCGTGCTGGCAGGGGCCCAGGGGTGGACTGACCATTTGGAAACTCGGGCACTGCCCGAGGGCCCGGGGTCAGTAGGGGGCCCCATGAGATGCCCCTGGTACCTTTTTCATAGGCTTTTTTGAGTTTGGGCAAGGACACAGGGGCCCCATGATCCCCTATTGCCCGGGGGCCCCATGAGATGTCAGTCCGCCCCTGCAGGGGCCCCAGTGCATTACTTTGCCCAGGGGCCCATGATGCTATTAAGACGGCCCTGGACGTGTCAAGCATTTTTTTTTCTGCCAGAACGCCACTGCTCCTAGATGCGCTGGCATTGGCCTTTTTGGTCTCTCTCTAAACATTGGAGTTGATTTACTAAAGGAAAATAAACGGTGCACTTTGTAAGTCGCTTCAGAAGTTAGTAAATGCGGGGAAGCTCTACTGACTTCCATCATCCAATTACGTGCAAGCAAAAATGCTGTTTTCTTTATTTTCCCTTTCACGTGATTGGGTATTCTTGGCAAAGTGCAGTTTCATCTCATTTACTAAGATCTGGAGCAACTGCACTTGCAGAGTGCACAGTCTATTTGCCTTTAGTAAATCCACCCCATAGGCTAACATGCAGGGGAGTTTAGAGGCAGAAAAAAAAATGCCAGACGCCCCTAACAGCAGCAATAAACACATCCAGTGTGCTTGAGACCTTACTCTTGTCCCCTGATCAGGGGCAGACTGACAACTCATGGGGCCCCTGGGCAATAGGGGATCATGGGCCCCCTGTGTCCTTGCCCAAACTCAAAAAAGCCTATGAAAAAGGTACCAGGGGCATCTCATGGGGCCCCCTACTGATCCCGGGCCCTCAGGCAGCGCCCGAGTTTCCAAATGGTCAGTCCGCCCCTGCCCCTGATTTAGCTTCACTTCCTTTTTCTCTGACTCTTCAGTTAGAGTCTGGGGGAAAGGGGGTGTAAGGTCACCGGAAGCGTTAGGGCCCATTCACACCATTGCATTTTCTGTGCACTACATGCAGGATCACAACGCATGTAGGCCCCATTCACATCTGTAGCATTTTTCAGCGTTGTTAGCGCACTTTTCGCGCATATTTTACCACGATTTTTGCACATTTTTATACAGCGTTTTTAGCCATTTTTGATCTTTGTTTTTTTTTATTAGCCAATAGAGAAAAATATCATCTATTGCATCATTTGTTGCTAGGTTTTTCTGTTTTTTTTTTTTTACTTTTAGCTTTTTTTATTTTTATTATTATTTTTCATTTATTATTATTTTGTTTTTTGTTAGGGTAAGGGGTTAAGGGGGTGAGAGTTAAGGTTAGGATTTATATTTTATTTATTATTTCTTATTATTTATTTATATTATTTTATTTATGTATTTATTTATTTTCCCCCTTTCTACTTATTTATTTATTTTTTTGTTAGGGTAATAATAATAATAATATTTATTTATTTTCAGGTTAGGGGTTAATTATTATTTATTTCTGATTTACTTATCATAATTTTTTTTATTTAAATTTGTATTTATTTAATCTATTTTACATTTATTTGTTTATATATTATTACTTTTTTTTTAACATTTTTAATTTGAGCAGAAAATCGCACAAAATGCACGTTAAAACACACACAAAAGTAGCTCCAAAACGTTTGTGAGCGTCAGGCGTTCTGCTTCAGGCGACTTGGAGTGGAGATGTGAACCCTCTCCATAGAGTAATATTGATTTTTTTTTTCCCTCCTTGAGCGTTTTGGAGCTTCACGCTACAAACCTCTCAGGTGTGAATGGGCCCTAAAATCACATGAAAACTAGCTACCATTATAATCTATGAAGCTCTTCACATCAATGTGTTGCTCCTCGCACGACCTCCTGCTCTCTAGCTCCCTTGTCTCCTCCTCCCATGCTCGTCTCCAGGACTTCTCCAGAGCTTCCCCCATCCTCTGGAACTCTCTACCCCAATTTATCAGACTATCGCCTACTCTACTCACGTTTAGGCGATCTCTGAAAACCTCTCTCTTCAGGGAAGCCTACCCTGACTCCAGCTAATAATGGAAACTTCTACTCCTCCTACCAGTCCATCCCCCACAATTACTACCTTTTGTACCTCCCTCTTAGATTGTAAGCTCCAAGGATCAGGGCCCTCAAATCCCTCTTGTATTGAACTGTATTGTTGCTGTATTGTCTCCCGTTATATTGTAAAGTGCTTTACAAACTGTTGGTGCCATATAAATCCTGTATAATAATAATTAGAGGGCAGTGCGTTAAGTGTGTGAAAAATGCTGCTGGCTGCATTTTGGTAACATTTCGTATGATATTTAAAGCATTGCATGGAAAAGGAACAAAAAAACTAAAAATGCAACAATCAGTACATTTCTTATGTCACACGTCTTTCAAATCACGTTTTTCAAAAAACATGTCATGCGTTGCTTTACATAAAAAAGCGCTAAAAACACATCATGCCCTCTGAGGAAATTGTAGGTTGTGTTTTAATGTGATGGTATGACCCAGCCCATTCACACTGCTGCGTTGCGTTCAGGGGCGGACTGACAACTCATGGGGCCCCTGGGCAATAGGGGATCATGGGGCCCCTGTGTCCTTGCCCAAACTCAAAAAAGCCTATGAAAAAGGTACCAGGGGCATCTCATGGGGCCCCCCACTGACCCTGGGCCCTCTGGCAGCGCCCGAGTTTCCAAATGGTCAGTCCGCCCCTGGTGCCACCTATCAAATCGCATGCCCTGTTAGATCACAGTACTCCTCCTGACTTTTCTCACCAGAAGGACAGAACCAGATCTGCCTCAGGGTTTGCAGCCTCCTAAGAAGTGATTTGTGGTGAATCGCTGTTCAAAATGCAGCTAAGCAGCTGCTGTGAGGCACTGAAGAGGTGATTCTGCCACCAAGCCAAGTGGTTGCGATGTGGCCTCTTTGAATTGAATGGCTAAGGTTGACAGGTGGTGCCACCTAACAACTCGCATGCCTCAGATGACACAATCCTGTAAATCCTGGTGCCTGGCAGTGTTCACAAATGTCTGACGCAGATCAGCCTCAAGGTGAGCAGCCTCCTAAGCAGCGATTTGTGGTGGATTGCTGTTCAGAGTGCAGCTAAGCAGCTGCTGTTAGGCACTGAAGAGGTTATTCTGCCATCTTCTGAATGCCATTTTTTTTTCCCGAATGGTAATTTTTAATGGGACTAATGCACTGCAACCACAAGCCAAGTGGTTGGCTTGTGGTTGTGATCAGGGGTGGACTGACCATTTGGAAACTCGGGCACCGCCCGAGGGCCCGGGGTCAGTAGGGGGCCCCATGAGATGCCCCTAGTACCTTTTTTTTATAGGCTTTTTTGAGTTTGGGTAAGGACACAGGGGCCCCATGATCCCCTATTGCCCGGGGGCCCCATGAGTTGTCAGCCTGCCCCTGGTTGTGTGGCTCCATTGAGTTGAACAGCTGAGGTTGACATGTGGTGCCACCCATCAACTCGCATGCCTTGTTAGATCACAGTACTCCTCCTGGATTTTCTCTCCAGAAGGACAAAACCAGATCTGCCTCAGGGTGAGCAGCCTCCTAAGCAGCGATTTGTGGTGGATCACTGTTCAGAGTGAAGATAAGCAGCTGCTGTCAGGCATTGAAGAGGTGATTCTGCCATCTTCTGAATGCCTTTTATTTCTCTTTTTCTTTTTTTTTTCACCGAATGGCAGTTTTTAACCAATTCAATACCAGCCACTTTTCCCCCTTCCTGCCCAGGCCATTTTTCAGGTTTCAGCGCTCTCACATTTGAATGACAATTGCGCGGTCATACAACATTGTACCCAAACTAAAATTTTATCATTTTCTTCACACAACTAGAGCTTTCCTTTGGTGGTATTTAATCACCGCCGGGGTTTTTATTTTTTGCTAAATTAACAAAAAAAGCCTGAAAAGTTTGAAAAAAAAACCACGTTTTTCTTTGTTTCTGTTATAAAAGTTTGCAAATAAATAATTGTTCTTCATAAATTTAGGCCGAGATGTATTCTGCTACATGTCTGGTGAAAAAAAAAACAAATTAGGATGTATTATTTAGTCTGTAGGAAAGTTATAGAGTTCACAAACTATGGTATAGATCTGAATATTGATCAATCCTGAAGTACTGACAGCCAATCTAATTTCTTGAGGTCCAAGAATGTCAGGACAGTACAGATATCCCCCAAATGTCAGAACAGTACAGATATCCCCCAAATTTCAGGACAGTACAGATATCCCCCAAATGTCAGGACAGTACAGATATCCCCCAAATGTCAGAACAGTACAGATATCCCCCAAATGTCAGAACAGTACAGATATCCCCCAAATGTCAGGACAGTACAGATATCCCCCAAATGTCAGGACAGTACAGATATCCCCCAAATGTCAGAACAGTACAGATATCCCCCAAATGACCCCTTTTTGCAGAGTAGACAGTCCGACGTACTTCATAAGAGGAATGGCGAGTTTTTTGAAGTTGTAATTTTTTTGTCATAATTTTTCGGAAAATTAAAAAATTAAAAAAATTATTTTCACTATTTTTCTTTTTTACATACTGTCACCAGTGCAGTACAGCGTCATCATATAACTGGCATGGCGGCGATCAGGGACACTGACTGGTGACAGTATTAAAAAAAAAATATATATATATTTTTTTTATTATTTTACATTTTTTATTACTTTTTTCTTTTTTTAAGATTTTTTTTTCATATTTCACTATGTCCAAAGTAGTACAATGTTACCATATAAGCAAGCATTTACCTGAATGACATCGATTCATTCAGGGTTTTTTGGGGTTTTTTGGTGCTTAGCTGTGATTTGGCCACAGCTAATCACATGACATGTGTATGTGATTAGCTGTGACCATTCACAGCTAGACACTAGTATACAATGGATGGCATGAATGAAGCCATCCATTGTATACAACTGTCATGTGACCTGCTGTGATTGGTCACAGCAGGTCACATGGTACTGGCAACGGGGGCTGGTACTCAGATCTGTCATCGGCCGTGTCCGAGGTACACGGCCGGTAACAGATCGTGCCGCTGCGCGGCACTGCAAGCGCGCAAACTGCGCATGCCCGGGAGTATGCCGTCCACCCGGAAATCTAAGCCAAACGGCTATTGGCCGGGCGGCTAATGGTTAATGGGACTAATGCACTGCCACCACAAGCCAAGTGGTTGCGATGTGGCCCCATTGAGTTGAATGGCTGAGGTTGACAGGTGGTGCCACCTATCAACTCGCATGCCCTGTTAGATTTGCAATGGTTGCATCACAAAGCATCACGGCCGTGGCATGTGAACTGCCTCCTCCAGCTGTATCGTAGGCTTTAGGTGGGTGGTCAGGGGGCTGTGAAAGCACCGCTCTACTGACTGTTTTTACTGCCCCCCACCACCCATGTGAAAGGCCTTACAATGTTACAGCCTGATCACTGAAGGAGCAGAGACTAAGAAAATGCTTCCTCCTGCCTGCAGCAGATGGATTACATCATCTCAGCCTAGACAAAGTCACTAAAGGTCAAGCTTTTTTATGATAAAAGTTGGAACTTTTTGAAAAGGGATATTGTTGATGTCCATAGTGGCATGTCAGGAATTCACAGATGCAAGCTTTTAAAGTTTTTGA